>NC_071999.2:82701-1321451 GCF_028885655.2 Pongo abelii
TCTTCTCCCCTATATATCTATATTAGCACTCTGCCTTCTACCCTCTTCCCATAGGAAACACAAATCCGTCAATTGATCACTTAAGCCTTTCCAGTATGGGTACAACATTTTCTGTAGTTGTACTCCTGAGATTTGTCCTTTATACTTCTAAAGACTAGACCCTAGATAATACATGCTTGGGATAGTGGAGCTAGCTTGCTTAAACTTTATTTAGGCGTATGCTAATTACTTGTGGGGGGCAAAGGCAGGCAGTGAGGATGTTACGCTTATCCCAAAATAGTCAATTTTGGAAAAGACACAAGTACAGGCCGCGAGCGGTGGCTCAGACCTGAAATCCCAGCACCTTGGGAGGTCTTCTCGCAGAAGGCCAGAGCGAGACCCCGGGGAAAAGATGCATCCCAGGCGTGATGGCCTGACGATGGCTTCCTGTGTCCCGCAACATGGGGAGTCTGCAGTGTGGCCGGTTTGGAAACTGGCAAGGAGAGCGAAGAGACAACATGCTGGTCTTCCACCCTTCCCTGGATGCCCGTGGGTGCCCGCAGAGCTCCGGAAGCAAACAGTCAACATGCTCAGCCTTTCGGGGGCCGGAGAGACGTGAGCAACATGCCCCTTGCAGAGGGCACAGCAGCGTGGAATCCCAAATCACGCTTCAGTCATCCTGAGGGTGGCTCCTCTGTGGTCGGGGCTGTGGGCCTGGCGCTCCGTTGCGAGGCTCAGCCTGGGGATGTGCGGTCTGTGAACCACGCGGTTGAAAACCCGAAGGCAACACGGGTCCCGGTCTTTTGTCTCTGAGGAAGCCGCCCGTTCCTTGGGCCACGGAATCGGGGCCAATGGGTGCCCCGCCGGCCCGACGCGGCGGCCGTGGGCCCAGCCCTCAGCCCGCGCCGGGCGCTTACCCTTTTCCCGGAGCGCGGGGGTCCCGTTGCTCCCGGAGGCCAAAGACCGTTTATTCTCTCTGCCTTCCTCCCTCTGTCCCTGGCTCCCTCCCGCCCGCCCTCTGTCCCTGCGTCGCTCTGTCTATCCCTCCGTTCCTAACTGCCTCCCTCTCTCTCCCTCCCTCCCTCCCTCCCAACTTCCCTCCGCCCATCCTTCGGCCCCTCTGGGTCTCCCGTTCGTCTCTCCATCTCTGCCCGCCTTCCCTCCCGCCTGGAACGGTCGGCATCGCCGGCGTGCGCGGGGCCTAGGGTCTGCGTTCAGCCGCCAGGCGCTCCACGGTGGCAGCTGGGAGGCTGCAGGGACACGGGCGGGCGGGCGGGCGGGCGGCCGGGCGACGGTGGAGCGGAGGCGCAGAGGAGGCGAGCCGCCGCCGGAGGGATGGCGGGCCCGGACGCTGCGCGGGCCCGGTGTTTCGCGGGAAGGGGGTCTCCACCCAGCCCAGGGGAAGACTCATTTTCCGGGGGTAGGGATTGGGGGGTGGGGGTGGCGAGGGGTCGGTCAGGCCGTGGCGGAAAGGCATGAGAGCTCTGCCCGGGCTGCTCCCAGAGCCTAGGCGGCTGCCCGCGAACCCGCGCGTGCGCAGCAGACGGCCCACCTGCTGGTACCTGGGCCGGCGCTGGGATCCCCGGGATGCCCAGGAAAGAATGGCATCTCTCCGCTCTGTGGAGTGTCTCACCGGGCCTAGACCTGGAAGGCAGGAATCGCAGGCGGGTCGGCCCGGAGGGAAGACACGCCCATCCACGCCGACCCAGGTGTTCCCCGCGAAAGAGAGGCCACCGGCCACCGCCCTGCACCGACCCCGTCCCAGCCCCGCGTCCTTTTAAAGCTCCTCCAGCAGAGCCCGGTATTCTTCCTCGCTGAGGGGTGGTTCCAGCGAGGCGGCCTCTTCCGTGGCCTCCAGCTCCCCAGGGGCCTCCGTTTCTAGGAAAGGCTGCGCCCGCTGCAGAAACTCCGGGCTCGCCAGGAGCTCATCCAGCAGGCGTAGGGGAGTGCAGACGAGCGCTCCGGCTCCTGGAGGAGCCGCGCCTGGGGGGGCGCCCGGATGGCTTGCACCTGCCACTGCCGCGCGGAGGCCTCCGGGGGCGCGGGCTGGGGAGGTGGGGCTTCCCCGGCTTGGGGTTCCCACGCAGCCCCGGCGACCTGGGGACCCTGGCCCCAGCCCCAACACGGACTCCCCTGGGACGCGAGGGGAGGGAAATGCAGGGGGTATTTCAGAATTCAGTCTTCCTCACAGAATCGCAAAGTTCACGTTTCACAACCATAAAGAAACTATTTACGCTAAAAATGAGACTTTTTATGAAGTTGCACTTAGAAAACTTCAATGTCTGAGAAAAAAATATCTCTAACGCACAGGGAAACTGGTGGTTTATCCAATACTCTGAAAATAAAATGGGCTGGGTGAGGGGAATATGAAAATATTATTTCAATTTCATCTCATTTTATTTATTTATGTACTTATTGATTTATTTTTGAGACAGAGTGTCCCTCTGTCCCTCAGGCTGGATTACAGTGTCCTGAGCTCAGCTCACTGCAGCCTCCGCATCCTGGGCTCAAGGCATTCTCCTGCCTCAGCCTCCAGGGTAGCTGGGACTAAATGAGCACGCCACCACGCCAGGCAAATTTTTGTCTTTTTTTTTTAAAGTGTAGTGGAGGTTTCACCATTTGGGCCAGGGTGGTCTTCAACTGCCGACTTCAGGTGATCGGCCCCAACTTGCCTTCCCAAAGTGAAGGGACTATAGGCATGAGCCACTGCGCCCAGACTATGGTAGTTTCACACTGAAGCCTGAAGCTGCTCTGCCTTAGGATTTTTCCTGAGTTTTACTTTCTTGTCATGATGAGTTGCTAGTTCATGTTTTCCCTTGTTTCTTTTCGAAAGGCATTACTGATGAGATTATGGCTTTCTCACAAAGAATACCACTTTGGTGAAACTATATTGAAATCAGGAGTACCTTATGTTTCCGATACTTATCAAGCACAATATTTGAACACGGCGTGGTAGGTGAAAGTGTAGGAAGCAGAATTTGGCAATCCCCATATTTTTTCAATTTCGACGGTTTCAGGTTTTTGGTTTCAGCCAAACTGAAGAATGTCCTTATGAGCTGTCAATTCACAGGCCGTTACAGACAATATTTGAAACTACATCACGGTGTAATTTAAGGAGTACGATTCTAAAGAAATTTGAACAATCTGGTGGTATTGCTAACACCAAACAAGGTTGTTCAGCTCTTTCATCTTTAAAAACAAACAAACAAAAACATGATGTGGAATTCTCTCATTTTACCAAACAGCCGTACGCTCCCTTGAATATGTGACTATGAAACCCAAGTAATTGGAAGAAGAAAAATAAAGGAAACACCTCATCAGTCTCATTAATAGTTTTGTTGAGAATAGTTTATTTTTGAAAAACTGCTGGCTATGTCTTGATATTTTTAGACACGGCTAAAGCTGAAATTGCATGAATCCTCTCTCTAACATTCATGCTACTAAAGAAACTTTTCCCAAGATTTGACTGCATTCATTTCATAAAAGCCCTGTCCTCTTCTCCCCTATATATCTATATTAGCACTCTGCCTTCTACCCTCTTCCATAGGAAACACAAATCCGTCAATTGATCACTTAAGCCTTTCCAGTTTGGGTACAACATTTTCTGTAGTTGTACTCCTGAGATTTGTCCTTTATACTTCTAAAGACTAGACCCTAGATAATACATGCTTGGGAATAGTGGAGCTAGCTTGCTTAAACTTTATTTAGGCGTATGCTAATTACTTGTGGGGGGCAAAGGCAGGCAGTGAGGATGTTAAGCTTATCCCAAAATAGTCAATTTTGGAAAAGACACAAGTACAGGCCGGGCGTGGTGGCTCAGACCTGTAATCCCGGCACCTTGGGAGGCCGAGGCGGCCGGTCACGAGGTCAGGAGATCGACACCATCCTGGCTAACACGGTGAAACCCCGTCTCTGCTAAACATACACAAATTAGCCGGGCGTGGTGGCAGGCGCTTGTAGTCTCAGCTACTCGGGAGGCTGAGGCAGGAGAAGAGCACGAACCCGGGAGGCGGAGCTGGCAGTGAGCCGAGATTGCGCCACTGCACTCCGGCCTGGGCGGCAGAGTGGGATTCTGCCTCAAAAAAGAAAGAAAAAAAACATCTTCATATATATGAATGTGTGTGTGTGTGTGTGTGTGTGTGTGTCTGTGTGTGTGTGTGTACTCAGGTACACTCACTTTACTTCTGAGTTATCTCGTCACCACTTAACCAGCACCAATCAGAGACCACATTTTTCTAGGCAGTCTCCAAATGTACATTACAAATAGTAACGTACTTTAAGGATAGTAATGAAGCTCCGGGAAAAATTGCTTGTCTGCACCTCAGCAGACCAACCTGCCTGGGCCAGCTTCTCTCTTCCTCTACTCTTCAGAAAGTGCTAGACCTGCAACATCTGACAGAATACAGCTTCCATGACTCCTCAGTGCCATGGAAATGGAACGAGCTGAGAGCAATCTAAAGACTGGGAGATATTAGGTCTCTTGGATCTTACTTCTTTTGGTTGCTCGAGCACTTTAATTCCCGAGAGAGCCCTCCCATCTCCATCAGTTCTTCCAGGAACCTGTACCCTCCTTGTGTCTCTAAGATACGCTGGTCTAACTTGTTACATGCCTTTACAAGAAAGTTGGTAAAAATAAAAGGAAAGCTGAACAACGTCACAATATGGAGGTATGAAACAGAATTTCCCCATACTTGGTAAAGTTTAGAAATTTGTGTAATACCCGAAGGCAGATTCCATGTACAATAAGTCCTAGTTTAAGAACAAGAGCTGAGGGTATGAGGAAATAAAACTATATTTTCCGGGAGTATCTCTGGCTTCAGGAAGAAAGAGCACATGTTACTCTCCATTCAATATTAGGGCTGAACTATGGGGTCTTTTCGATCCTTTTGGCTTACCCTCTGCGATTCAGGGGGCACATGGCTAAGGTAAACAGACTGAAACAGCACCGTGGATAGCTGTGAGCTGTGCTGGGAAGATTCACGGTGATTCCATAATAAATCTCAGGTCTTTCTTCTGTAACAAAAAATTCCTCTTTTCCATCATCAAGGTAAAGCCGAGTATGTACAAGTAGAGTATGCGATAACTTTGTCACTCGTGACGAACCTAGTCGGTCCGATACTTTAACAACTTCTCCAATGTCTCTGCACTCAGGTTGGATATTCTGAGTGGGTCATCGGTAGAATGAATGAAATCAAGAATACTCTAAAGCAATGTTTGGAAGTCAATTTCAGTGTCTCCGGAAGCACTGGGAAAATCACCATGTGTAACGAACGTGAAGTATCCACAGGCTCTCTCTGTGTCTTTGAAACTGCCCATGTGTTCATTAGAAACGGCGGCTTGAGGAAAGGTGGTTTTGGAATTGGTTTCCCTCTAGTCTTACGTGATGCATCTCTACTATATTGCATTATAATAGAGCAAAGGGTCACTTGCTGACATAAAGCACAGGAGGCAGGAATGGAAGAGTCAACTTAGAGAAAAAAAGTGCTTTTCGGTTTTATTTTCATTTCTGCAGTTTGGAAAACAGTTTAACAGTTTAACTGATTTTGTGGCGGCTCACAAAAATACATATGAGCGTTGAAAATGTACAGAAGAACAACAATTGGGAGACATTTCCGGAAGCTTCAGTTTCTGAAACCCAGACACGAGCCTACAAGCTAAGACACGGCTACACCAGGCTTCAGCGTGAAACCATACAACTCCTGGGAAGGGCTGCCCTCTCTGAACGCAGCTACCTGTCCACAGGATGCTCTAGGCCCAGGCACCTTTATTCTTCCAACTAGAGAGACATAGAAAGATGCCTCCATATCCCATGAAGATGCCCAAGCATTTGGCCAAGGCTCCTATGAAACAGTCTGCTGTCTTCATCCAGGTAAGGGCAACTTCACATTTTCAGACACTAAGGTCGTGGGCAAATCCAGGGTGGACTGAGAGGCGGAAGCTCCAGCAAACACAGTCCTGTGGCTGGAAGATGAATGCAGTACTTATTCCTGCACCAACAGACCCTTGCCTCTGGCCTTGGGCCTAGAGCATGATTTTTGGTAGTTGCTGTTGGGGAAGAGGCCCTTGGGCTTTAACCTGCGGACAGCCTCCCTTAAATGCTTGGGCTGCAGCGGGGGCGTTTCTCCCCACATCTCACACACGTCCAGGGCCTCTTCCACCACCTCTCCAACAAAGACCTTGGCGATTCCAGCCATGGCAATGGCGGCGTTCTCAGACACCGAACTGCCGGTGATAGACTTCATCAGACCTGCCATGCGTGCTTTTGGGAAAGCTGACCGGCGACACACTTCGTAGCGGGCCAGCTGCTCCTCAGACATGGCAGACAGCAGGGCTGTCATCCTCTGAGCCTCCTCTGCATCCACGGTGGGCTTCCTCTCCTTCTTTCCTTTAGTATGTCTTTTCCGTCTTTTGGCGGCAGGAGGAGGTGAGGCTGAGGCCTCCTTGTCCCCTTCTGTGAGGTCCATGACATCCTCACTCCTGAGCTCACCTCCCTGATCCCTGGGTTCTTCCAAGTTCCCACCTAGGTCCTCAGGGATTCCATCCTTCTTGCTGCCCTTCAGACCTCGGGGCATGGCGAACATCTCAGCAGACACACCTGTTTGCCTGCCCGTCTCCACGGGTGAGATTCAAGTCTGCCCCGTGACAGCAGCTGTAGAGGCAGAAGTTCTGGCTGGGGTGGTTTGATTACGGATCTGCAGCGAGAACCTTTCGAAGATTTTAGCTGCCGTGTTTCTGCTGAGCCACTTTAGCCATAACTGGACACAGCTCCCTGCCTCCCCTTCCCACACACAAACACACACGCTGAATTTTCTCACTTCCACAATGTGAAGAAACTTGTGGATGGAGAGTATATTAGTTTTACATCAATGCAGAATAAATTCTCACAAGTTTTGGACACTTAAAACAAACCCCAGCTCAGAGGTCAGAAGTTCTACCAGTCCAAGTGACTGCCACCTGCTCAGAGCCACACGAGGGACCTCCGGGATGGGTCTGGCTGTGTGGTCGCTGCCTTCACCTGAGAAGGGTCTGGCTTCGATCTGACTCGAGGTGGTGGCAGAATTCAATGCCTTCGGGTTGTGAGCCCCAGGCCCACTTGTCTGTTCTGCCTGCTGCCGTGAGGACGCTCTCGGCTCCTGCAAGTGTTGCCCAGGTCTGGGCTGTGAGGCTCCCTGGGTCTGCACGGCCAGTGCCGGGGAATCTCCCACAGGGCAATGTCATCTCAGGGAGCTCCAGTCCTCCCTTATAAAGAGCTCGGATGATTGAACTAGACCCAGCCCTTAGCAGCTATTGGCTCAGGATATCCCTAAGGAAATCAGGGATTTGGGCGGGCTCATCAATTCACGCTTCCGCCCACCCCCAAGGGAGGGGCAGACACAGGGCGAGTCTCCGAGGGGCGGGAAATGCAGGGGGTATTTCAGAATTCAGTCTTCCTCACAGAATCGCAAAGTTCACGTTTCACAACCATAAAGAAACTATTTACGCTAAAAATGAGACTTTTTAAGAAGTTGCACTTAGAAAACTTCAATGTCTGAGAAAAAAATATCCCTAACGCACAGGGAAACAGGTGGCTTATCCAATACTCTGGAAATAAAATGGGCTGGGTGAGGGGAATATGAAAATATTATTTCAATTTCATCTCATTTTATTTATTTATTTATGTACTTATTGATTTATTTTTGAGACAGAGTCTCCCTCTGTCCCTCAGGCTGGATTACAGTGTCCTGAGCTCAGCTCACTGCAGCCTCCGCATCCTGGGCCCAAGGCATTCTCCTGCCTCAGCCTCCAGAGTAGCTGGGACTAAATGAGTACGCCACCACGCCAGGCAAATTTTTGTCTTTTTTATAAAGTGTAGAGGAGGTTTCACCATTTGGGCCAGGGTGGTCTTCAACTGCCAACTTCAGATGATCTGCCCCAACCTGCCTTCCAAAGTGAAGGGACTATAGGCGTGAGCCACTGCGCCCAGACTATGATAGTTTCACACTGAGGCCTGAAGCTGCTCTGCCTTAGGATTTTTCCTGAGTTTTACGTTCTTGTCATGATGAGTTGCTGGTTCATATTTTCCGTTGGATCTTTTCGAAAGGGATTACTGATGAGATTATGGCTTTCTCACAAAGAATACCACTTTGGTGAAACTATACTGAAATCAGGAGTACCTTATGTTTCCGATACTTATCAAGCACAATATTTGAACACGGCGTGGTAGGTGAAAGTGTAGGAAGCAGAATTTGGCAAACCCCATTTTTTTTCAATTTCGACGGTTTCAGGTTTTTGGTTTCAGCCAAACTGAAGAATGTCCTCATGAGCTGTCAATTCACAGGCCATTACAGACAATTTTTGAAACTACATCACACTGTAATTTAAGGAGTACGATTCTAAAGAAATTTGAACAATCTGGTGGTATTGCTAACACCAAACAAGGTTGTTCAGCTCTTTCATCTTTAAAAACAAACAAACAAAAACATGATGTGGAATTCTCTCATTTTACCAAACAGCCGTACGCTCCCTTGAATATGTGACTATGAAACCCAAGTAATTGGAAGAAAAAAAATAAAGGAAACACCTCATCAGTCTCATTAATAGTTTTGTTGAGAATAGTTTATTTTTCAAAAACTGCTGGCTATGTCTTGATATTTTTAGACACGGCTAAAGTTGAAATTGCATGAATCCTCTCTCTAACATTCATGCTACTTAAGAATCTTTTCCCAAGATTTGACTGCATTCATTTCATAAAAGCCCTGTCCTCTTCTCCCCTATATATCTATATTAGCACTCTGCCTTCTACCCTCTTCCATAGGAAACACAAATCCGTCAATTGATCACTTAAGCCTTTCCAGTATGGGTACAACATTTTCTGTAGTTGTACTCCTGAGATTTGTCCTTTATACTTCTAAAGACTAGACCCTAGATAATACATGCTTGGGAATAGTGGAGCTAGCTTGCTTAAACTTTATTTAGGCGTATGCTAATTACTTGTGGGGGGCAAAGGCAGGCAGTGAGGATGTTACGCTTATCCCAAAATAGTCAATTTTGGAAAAGACACAAGTACAGGCCGCGAGCGGTGGCTCAGACCTGAAATCCCAGCACCTTGGGAGGTCTTCTCGCAGAAGGCCAGAGCGAGACCCCGGGGAAAAGATGCATCCCAGGCGTGATGGCCTGACGATGGCTTCCTGTGTCCCGCAACATGGGGAGTCTGCAGTGTGGCCGGTTTGGAAACTGGCAAGGAGAGCGAAGAGACAACATGCTGGTCTTCCACCCTTCCCTGGATGCCCGTGGGTGCCCGCAGAGCTCCGGAAGCAAACAGTCAACATGCTCAGCCTTTCGGGGGCCGGAGAGACGTGAGCAACATGCCCCCTTGCAGAGGGCACAGCAGCGTGGAATCCCAAATCACGCTTCAGTCATCCTGAGGGTGGCTCCTCTGTGGTCGGGGCTGTGGGCCTGGCGCTCCGTTGCGAGGCTCAGCCTGGGGATGTGCGGTCTGTGAACCACGCGGTTGAAAACCCGAAGGCAACACGGGTCCCGGTCTTTTGTCTCTGAGGAAGCCGCCCGTTCCTTGGGCCACGGAATCGGGGCCAATGGGTGCCCCGCCGGCCCGACGCGGCGGCCGTGGGCCCAGCCCTCAGCCCGCGCCGGGCGCTTACCCTTTTCCCGGAGCGCGGGGGTCCCGTTGCTCCCGGAGGCCAAAGACCGTTTATTCTCTCTGCCTTCCTCCCTCTGTCCCTGGCTCCCTCCCGCCCGCCCTCTGTCCCTGCGTCGCTCTGTCTATCCCTCCGTTCCTAACTGCCTCCCTCTCTCTCCCTCCCTCCCTCCCTCCCAACTTCCCTCCGCCCATCCTTCGGCCCCTCTGGGTCTCCCGTTCGTCTCTCCATCTCTGCCCGCCTTCCCTCCCGCCTGGAACGGTCGGCATCGCCGGCGTGCGCGGGGCCTAGGGTCTGCGTTCAGCCGCCAGGCGCTCCACGGTGGCAGCTGGGAGGCTGCAGGGACACGGGCGGGCGGGCGGGCGGGCGGCCGGGCGACGGTGGAGCGGAGGCGCAGAGGAGGCGAGCCGCCGCCGGAGGGATGGCGGGCCCGGACGCTGCGCGGGCCCGGTGTTTCGCGGGAAGGGGGTCTCCACCCAGCCCAGGGGAAGACTCATTTTCCGGGGGTAGGGATTGGGGGGTGGGGGTGGCGAGGGGTCGGTCAGGCCGTGGCGGAAAGGCATGAGAGCTCTGCCCGGGCTGCTCCCAGAGCCTAGGCGGCTGCCCGCGAACCCGCGCGTGCGCAGCAGACGGCCCACCTGCTGGTACCTGGGCCGGCGCTGGGATCCCCGGGATGCCCAGGAAAGAATGGCATCTCTCCGCTCTGTGGAGTGTCTCACCGGGCCTAGACCTGGAAGGCAGGAATCGCAGGCGGGTCGGCCCGGAGGGAAGACACGCCCATCCACGCCGACCCAGGTGTTCCCCGCGAAAGAGAGGCCACCGGCCACCGCCCTGCACCGACCCCGTCCCAGCCCCGCGTCCTTTTAAAGCTCCTCCAGCAGAGCCCGGTATTCTTCCTCGCTGAGGGGTGGTTCCAGCGAGGCGGCCTCTTCCGTGGCCTCCAGCTCCCCAGGGGCCTCCGTTTCTAGGAAAGGCTGCGCCCGCTGCAGAAACTCCGGGCTCGCCAGGAGCTCATCCAGCAGGCGTAGGGGAGTGCAGACGAGCGCTCCGGCTCCTGGAGGAGCCGCGCCTGGGGGGGCGCCCGGATGGCTTGCACCTGCCACTGCCGCGCGGAGGCCTCCGGGGGCGCGGGCTGGGGAGGTGGGGCTTCCCCGGCTTGGGGTTCCCACGCAGCCCCGGCGACCTGGGGACCCTGGCCCCAGCCCCAACACGGACTCCCCTGGGACGCGAGGGGAGGGAAATGCAGGGGGTATTTCAGAATTCAGTCTTCCTCACAGAATCGCAAAGTTCACGTTTCACAACCATAAAGAAACTATTTACGCTAAAAATGAGACTTTTTATGAAGTTGCACTTAGAAAACTTCAATGTCTGAGAAAAAAATATCTCTAACGCACAGGGAAACTGGTGGTTTATCCAATACTCTGAAAATAAAATGGGCTGGGTGAGGGGAATATGAAAATATTATTTCAATTTCATCTCATTTTATTTATTTATGTACTTATTGATTTATTTTTGAGACAGAGTGTCCCTCTGTCCCTCAGGCTGGATTACAGTGTCCTGAGCTCAGCTCACTGCAGCCTCCGCATCCTGGGCTCAAGGCATTCTCCTGCCTCAGCCTCCAGGGTAGCTGGGACTAAATGAGCACGCCACCACGCCAGGCAAATTTTTGTCTTTTTTTTTTAAAGTGTAGTGGAGGTTTCACCATTTGGGCCAGGGTGGTCTTCAACTGCCGACTTCAGGTGATCGGCCCCAACTTGCCTTCCCAAAGTGAAGGGACTATAGGCATGAGCCACTGCGCCCAGACTATGGTAGTTTCACACTGAAGCCTGAAGCTGCTCTGCCTTAGGATTTTTCCTGAGTTTTACTTTCTTGTCATGATGAGTTGCTAGTTCATGTTTTCCCTTGTTTCTTTTCGAAAGGCATTACTGATGAGATTATGGCTTTCTCACAAAGAATACCACTTTGGTGAAACTATATTGAAATCAGGAGTACCTTATGTTTCCGATACTTATCAAGCACAATATTTGAACACGGCGTGGTAGGTGAAAGTGTAGGAAGCAGAATTTGGCAATCCCCATATTTTTTCAATTTCGACGGTTTCAGGTTTTTGGTTTCAGCCAAACTGAAGAATGTCCTTATGAGCTGTCAATTCACAGGCCGTTACAGACAATATTTGAAACTACATCACGGTGTAATTTAAGGAGTACGATTCTAAAGAAATTTGAACAATCTGGTGGTATTGCTAACACCAAACAAGGTTGTTCAGCTCTTTCATCTTTAAAAACAAACAAACAAAAACATGATGTGGAATTCTCTCATTTTACCAAACAGCCGTACGCTCCCTTGAATATGTGACTATGAAACCCAAGTAATTGGAAGAAGAAAAATAAAGGAAACACCTCATCAGTCTCATTAATAGTTTTGTTGAGAATAGTTTATTTTTGAAAAACTGCTGGCTATGTCTTGATATTTTTAGACACGGCTAAAGCTGAAATTGCATGAATCCTCTCTCTAACATTCATGCTACTAAAGAAACTTTTCCCAAGATTTGACTGCATTCATTTCATAAAAGCCCTGTCCTCTTCTCCCCTATATATCTATATTAGCACTCTGCCTTCTACCCTCTTCCATAGGAAACACAAATCCGTCAATTGATCACTTAAGCCTTTCCAGTTTGGGTACAACATTTTCTGTAGTTGTACTCCTGAGATTTGTCCTTTATACTTCTAAAGACTAGACCCTAGATAATACATGCTTGGGAATAGTGGAGCTAGCTTGCTTAAACTTTATTTAGGCGTATGCTAATTACTTGTGGGGGGCAAAGGCAGGCAGTGAGGATGTTAAGCTTATCCCAAAATAGTCAATTTTGGAAAAGACACAAGTACAGGCCGGGCGTGGTGGCTCAGACCTGTAATCCCGGCACCTTGGGAGGCCGAGGCGGCCGGTCACGAGGTCAGGAGATCGACACCATCCTGGCTAACACGGTGAAACCCCGTCTCTGCTAAACATACACAAATTAGCCGGGCGTGGTGGCAGGCGCTTGTAGTCTCAGCTACTCGGGAGGCTGAGGCAGGAGAAGAGCACGAACCCGGGAGGCGGAGCTGGCAGTGAGCCGAGATTGCGCCACTGCACTCCGGCCTGGGCGGCAGAGTGGGATTCTGCCTCAAAAAAGAAAGAAAAAAAACATCTTCATATATATGAATGTGTGTGTGTGTGTGTGTGTGTGTGTCTGTGTGTGTGTGTGTACTCAGGTACACTCACTTTACTTCTGAGTTATCTCGTCACCACTTAACCAGCACCAATCAGAGACCACATTTTTCTAGGCAGTCTCCAAATGTACATTACAAATAGTAACGTACTTTAAGGATAGTAATGAAGCTCCGGGAAAAATTGCTTGTCTGCACCTCAGCAGACCAACCTGCCTGGGCCAGCTTCTCTCTTCCTCTACTCTTCAGAAAGTGCTAGACCTGCAACATCTGACAGAATACAGCTTCCATGACTCCTCAGTGCCATGGAAATGGAACGAGCTGAGAGCAATCTAAAGACTGGGAGATATTAGGTCTCTTGGATCTTACTTCTTTTGGTTGCTCGAGCACTTTAATTCCCGAGAGAGCCCTCCCATCTCCATCAGTTCTTCCAGGAACCTGTACCCTCCTTGTGTCTCTAAGATACGCTGGTCTAACTTGTTACATGCCTTTACAAGAAAGTTGGTAAAAATAAAAGGAAAGCTGAACAACGTCACAATATGGAGGTATGAAACAGAATTTCCCCATACTTGGTAAAGTTTAGAAATTTGTGTAATACCCGAAGGCAGATTCCATGTACAATAAGTCCTAGTTTAAGAACAAGAGCTGAGGGTATGAGGAAATAAAACTATATTTTCCGGGAGTATCTCTGGCTTCAGGAAGAAAGAGCACATGTTACTCTCCATTCAATATTAGGGCTGAACTATGGGGTCTTTTCGATCCTTTTGGCTTACCCTCTGCGATTCAGGGGGCACATGGCTAAGGTAAACAGACTGAAACAGCACCGTGGATAGCTGTGAGCTGTGCTGGGAAGATTCACGGTGATTCCATAATAAATCTCAGGTCTTTCTTCTGTAACAAAAAATTCCTCTTTTCCATCATCAAGGTAAAGCCGAGTATGTACAAGTAGAGTATGCGATAACTTTGTCACTCGTGACGAACCTAGTCGGTCCGATACTTTAACAACTTCTCCAATGTCTCTGCACTCAGGTTGGATATTCTGAGTGGGTCATCGGTAGAATGAATGAAATCAAGAATACTCTAAAGCAATGTTTGGAAGTCAATTTCAGTGTCTCCGGAAGCACTGGGAAAATCACCATGTGTAACGAACGTGAAGTATCCACAGGCTCTCTCTGTGTCTTTGAAACTGCCCATGTGTTCATTAGAAACGGCGGCTTGAGGAAAGGTGGTTTTGGAATTGGTTTCCCTCTAGTCTTACGTGATGCATCTCTACTATATTGCATTATAATAGAGCAAAGGGTCACTTGCTGACATAAAGCACAGGAGGCAGGAATGGAAGAGTCAACTTAGAGAAAAAAAGTGCTTTTCGGTTTTATTTTCATTTCTGCAGTTTGGAAAACAGTTTAACAGTTTAACTGATTTTGTGGCGGCTCACAAAAATACATATGAGCGTTGAAAATGTACAGAAGAACAACAATTGGGAGACATTTCCGGAAGCTTCAGTTTCTGAAACCCAGACACGAGCCTACAAGCTAAGACACGGCTACACCAGGCTTCAGCGTGAAACCATACAACTCCTGGGAAGGGCTGCCCTCTCTGAACGCAGCTACCTGTCCACAGGATGCTCTAGGCCCAGGCACCTTTATTCTTCCAACTAGAGAGACATAGAAAGATGCCTCCATATCCCATGAAGATGCCCAAGCATTTGGCCAAGGCTCCTATGAAACAGTCTGCTGTCTTCATCCAGGTAAGGGCAACTTCACATTTTCAGACACTAAGGTCGTGGGCAAATCCAGGGTGGACTGAGAGGCGGAAGCTCCAGCAAACACAGTCCTGTGGCTGGAAGATGAATGCAGTACTTATTCCTGCACCAACAGACCCTTGCCTCTGGCCTTGGGCCTAGAGCATGATTTTTGGTAGTTGCTGTTGGGGAAGAGGCCCTTGGGCTTTAACCTGCGGACAGCCTCCCTTAAATGCTTGGGCTGCAGCGGGGGCGTTTCTCCCCACATCTCACACACGTCCAGGGCCTCTTCCACCACCTCTCCAACAAAGACCTTGGCGATTCCAGCCATGGCAATGGCGGCGTTCTCAGACACCGAACTGCCGGTGATAGACTTCATCAGACCTGCCATGCGTGCTTTTGGGAAAGCTGACCGGCGACACACTTCGTAGCGGGCCAGCTGCTCCTCAGACATGGCAGACAGCAGGGCTGTCATCCTCTGAGCCTCCTCTGCATCCACGGTGGGCTTCCTCTCCTTCTTTCCTTTAGTATGTCTTTTCCGTCTTTTGGCGGCAGGAGGAGGTGAGGCTGAGGCCTCCTTGTCCCCTTCTGTGAGGTCCATGACATCCTCACTCCTGAGCTCACCTCCCTGATCCCTGGGTTCTTCCAAGTTCCCACCTAGGTCCTCAGGGATTCCATCCTTCTTGCTGCCCTTCAGACCTCGGGGCATGGCGAACATCTCAGCAGACACACCTGTTTGCCTGCCCGTCTCCACGGGTGAGATTCAAGTCTGCCCCGTGACAGCAGCTGTAGAGGCAGAAGTTCTGGCTGGGGTGGTTTGATTACGGATCTGCAGCGAGAACCTTTCGAAGATTTTAGCTGCCGTGTTTCTGCTGAGCCACTTTAGCCATAACTGGACACAGCTCCCTGCCTCCCCTTCCCACACACAAACACACACGCTGAATTTTCTCACTTCCACAATGTGAAGAAACTTGTGGATGGAGAGTATATTAGTTTTACATCAATGCAGAATAAATTCTCACAAGTTTTGGACACTTAAAACAAACCCCAGCTCAGAGGTCAGAAGTTCTACCAGTCCAAGTGACTGCCACCTGCTCAGAGCCACACGAGGGACCTCCGGGATGGGTCTGGCTGTGTGGTCGCTGCCTTCACCTGAGAAGGGTCTGGCTTCGATCTGACTCGAGGTGGTGGCAGAATTCAATGCCTTCGGGTTGTGAGCCCCAGGCCCACTTGTCTGTTCTGCCTGCTGCCGTGAGGACGCTCTCGGCTCCTGCAAGTGTTGCCCAGGTCTGGGCTGTGAGGCTCCCTGGGTCTGCACGGCCAGTGCCGGGGAATCTCCCACAGGGCAATGTCATCTCAGGGAGCTCCAGTCCTCCCTTATAAAGAGCTCGGATGATTGAACTAGACCCAGCCCTTAGCAGCTATTGGCTCAGGATATCCCTAAGGAAATCAGGGATTTGGGCGGGCTCATCAATTCACGCTTCCGCCCACCCCCAAGGGAGGGGCAGACACAGGGCGAGTCTCCGAGGGGCGGGAAATGCAGGGGGTATTTCAGAATTCAGTCTTCCTCACAGAATCGCAAAGTTCACGTTTCACAACCATAAAGAAACTATTTACGCTAAAAATGAGACTTTTTAAGAAGTTGCACTTAGAAAACTTCAATGTCTGAGAAAAAAATATCCCTAACGCACAGGGAAACAGGTGGCTTATCCAATACTCTGGAAATAAAATGGGCTGGGTGAGGGGAATATGAAAATATTATTTCAATTTCATCTCATTTTATTTATTTATTTATGTACTTATTGATTTATTTTTGAGACAGAGTCTCCCTCTGTCCCTCAGGCTGGATTACAGTGTCCTGAGCTCAGCTCACTGCAGCCTCCGCATCCTGGGCCCAAGGCATTCTCCTGCCTCAGCCTCCAGAGTAGCTGGGACTAAATGAGTACGCCACCACGCCAGGCAAATTTTTGTCTTTTTTATAAAGTGTAGAGGAGGTTTCACCATTTGGGCCAGGGTGGTCTTCAACTGCCAACTTCAGATGATCTGCCCCAACCTGCCTTCCAAAGTGAAGGGACTATAGGCGTGAGCCACTGCGCCCAGACTATGATAGTTTCACACTGAGGCCTGAAGCTGCTCTGCCTTAGGATTTTTCCTGAGTTTTACGTTCTTGTCATGATGAGTTGCTGGTTCATATTTTCCGTTGGATCTTTTCGAAAGGGATTACTGATGAGATTATGGCTTTCTCACAAAGAATACCACTTTGGTGAAACTATACTGAAATCAGGAGTACCTTATGTTTCCGATACTTATCAAGCACAATATTTGAACACGGCGTGGTAGGTGAAAGTGTAGGAAGCAGAATTTGGCAAACCCCATTTTTTTTCAATTTCGACGGTTTCAGGTTTTTGGTTTCAGCCAAACTGAAGAATGTCCTCATGAGCTGTCAATTCACAGGCCATTACAGACAATTTTTGAAACTACATCACACTGTAATTTAAGGAGTACGATTCTAAAGAAATTTGAACAATCTGGTGGTATTGCTAACACCAAACAAGGTTGTTCAGCTCTTTCATCTTTAAAAACAAACAAACAAAAACATGATGTGGAATTCTCTCATTTTACCAAACAGCCGTACGCTCCCTTGAATATGTGACTATGAAACCCAAGTAATTGGAAGAAAAAAAATAAAGGAAACACCTCATCAGTCTCATTAATAGTTTTGTTGAGAATAGTTTATTTTTGAAAAACTGCTGGCTATGTCTTGATATTTTTAGACACGGCTAAAGTTGAAATTGCATGAATCCTCTCTCTAACATTCATGCTACTTAAGAATCTTTTCCCAAGATTTGACTGCATTCATTTCATAAAAGCCCTGTCCTCTTCTCCCCTATATATCTATATTAGCACTCTGCCTTCTACCCTCTTCCATAGGAAACACAAATCCGTCAATTGATCACTTAAGCCTTTCCAGTATGGGTACAACATTTTCTGTAGTTGTACTCCTGAGATTTGTCCTTTATACTTCTAAAGACTAGACCCTAGATAATACATGCTTGGGAATAGTGGAGCTAGCTTGCTTAAACTTTATTTAGGCGTATGCTAATTACTTGTGGGGGGCAAAGGCAGGCAGTGAGGATGTTACGCTTATCCCAAAATAGTCAATTTTGGAAAAGACACAAGTACAGGCCGCGAGCGGTGGCTCAGACCTGAAATCCCAGCACCTTGGGAGGTCTTCTCGCAGAAGGCCAGAGCGAGACCCCGGGGAAAAGATGCATCCCAGGCGTGATGGCCTGACGATGGCTTCCTGTGTCCCGCAACATGGGGAGTCTGCAGTGTGGCCGGTTTGGAAACTGGCAAGGAGAGCGAAGAGACAACATGCTGGTCTTCCACCCTTCCCTGGATGCCCGTGGGTGCCCGCAGAGCTCCGGAAGCAAACAGTCAACATGCTCAGCCTTTCGGGGGCCGGAGAGACGTGAGCAACATGCCCCCTTGCAGAGGGCACAGCAGCGTGGAATCCCAAATCACGCTTCAGTCATCCTGAGGGTGGCTCCTCTGTGGTCGGGGCTGTGGGCCTGGCGCTCCGTTGCGAGGCTCAGCCTGGGGATGTGCGGTCTGTGAACCACGCGGTTGAAAACCCGAAGGCAACACGGGTCCCGGTCTTTTGTCTCTGAGGAAGCCGCCCGTTCCTTGGGCCACGGAATCGGGGCCAATGGGTGCCCCGCCGGCCCGACGCGGCGGCCGTGGGCCCAGCCCTCAGCCCGCGCCGGGCGCTTACCCTTTTCCCGGAGCGCGGGGGTCCCGTTGCTCCCGGAGGCCAAAGACCGTTTATTCTCTCTGCCTTCCTCCCTCTGTCCCTGGCTCCCTCCCGCCCGCCCTCTGTCCCTGCGTCGCTCTGTCTATCCCTCCGTTCCTAACTGCCTCCCTCTCTCTCCCTCCCTCCCTCCCTCCCAACTTCCCTCCGCCCATCCTTCGGCCCCTCTGGGTCTCCCGTTCGTCTCTCCATCTCTGCCCGCCTTCCCTCCCGCCTGGAACGGTCGGCATCGCCGGCGTGCGCGGGGCCTAGGGTCTGCGTTCAGCCGCCAGGCGCTCCACGGTGGCAGCTGGGAGGCTGCAGGGACACGGGCGGGCGGGCGGGCGGGCGGCCGGGCGACGGTGGAGCGGAGGCGCAGAGGAGGCGAGCCGCCGCCGGAGGGATGGCGGGCCCGGACGCTGCGCGGGCCCGGTGTTTCGCGGGAAGGGGGTCTCCACCCAGCCCAGGGGAAGACTCATTTTCCGGGGGTAGGGATTGGGGGGTGGGGGTGGCGAGGGGTCGGTCAGGCCGTGGCGGAAAGGCATGAGAGCTCTGCCCGGGCTGCTCCCAGAGCCTAGGCGGCTGCCCGCGAACCCGCGCGTGCGCAGCAGACGGCCCACCTGCTGGTACCTGGGCCGGCGCTGGGATCCCCGGGATGCCCAGGAAAGAATGGCATCTCTCCGCTCTGTGGAGTGTCTCACCGGGCCTAGACCTGGAAGGCAGGAATCGCAGGCGGGTCGGCCCGGAGGGAAGACACGCCCATCCACGCCGACCCAGGTGTTCCCCGCGAAAGAGAGGCCACCGGCCACCGCCCTGCACCGACCCCGTCCCAGCCCCGCGTCCTTTTAAAGCTCCTCCAGCAGAGCCCGGTATTCTTCCTCGCTGAGGGGTGGTTCCAGCGAGGCGGCCTCTTCCGTGGCCTCCAGCTCCCCAGGGGCCTCCGTTTCTAGGAAAGGCTGCGCCCGCTGCAGAAACTCCGGGCTCGCCAGGAGCTCATCCAGCAGGCGTAGGGGAGTGCAGACGAGCGCTCCGGCTCCTGGAGGAGCCGCGCCTGGGGGGGCGCCCGGATGGCTTGCACCTGCCACTGCCGCGCGGAGGCCTCCGGGGGCGCGGGCTGGGGAGGTGGGGCTTCCCCGGCTTGGGGTTCCCACGCAGCCCCGGCGACCTGAGGACCCTGGCCCCAGCCCCAACACGGACTCCCCTGGGACGCGAGGGGAGGGAAATGCAGGGGGTATTTCAGAATTCAGTCTTCCTCACAGAATCGCAAAGTTCACGTTTCACAACCATAAAGAAACTATTTACGCTAAAAATGAGACTTTTTATGAAGTTGCACTTAGAAAACTTCAATGTCTGAGAAAAAAATATCTCTAACGCACAGGGAAACTGGTGGTTTATCCAATACTCTGAAAATAAAATGGGCTGGGTGAGGGGAATATGAAAATATTATTTCAATTTCATCTCATTTTATTTATTTATGTACTTATTGATTTATTTTTGAGACAGAGTGTCCCTCTGTCCCTCAGGCTGGATTACAGTGTCCTGAGCTCAGCTCACTGCAGCCTCCGCATCCTGGGCTCAAGGCATTCTCCTGCCTCAGCCTCCAGGGTAGCTGGGACTAAATGAGCACGCCACCACGCCAGGCAAATTTTTGTCTTTTTTTTTTAAAGTGTAGTGGAGGTTTCACCATTTGGGCCAGGGTGGTCTTCAACTGCCGACTTCAGGTGATCGGCCCCAACTTGCCTTCCCAAAGTGAAGGGACTATAGGCATGAGCCACTGCGCCCAGACTATGGTAGTTTCACACTGAAGCCTGAAGCTGCTCTGCCTTAGGATTTTTCCTGAGTTTTACTTTCTTGTCATGATGAGTTGCTAGTTCATGTTTTCCCTTGTTTCTTTTCGAAAGGCATTACTGATGAGATTATGGCTTTCTCACAAAGAATACCACTTTGGTGAAACTATATTGAAATCAGGAGTACCTTATGTTTCCGATACTTATCAAGCACAATATTTGAACACGGCGTGGTAGGTGAAAGTGTAGGAAGCAGAATTTGGCAATCCCCATATTTTTTCAATTTCGACGGTTTCAGGTTTTTGGTTTCAGCCAAACTGAAGAATGTCCTTATGAGCTGTCAATTCACAGGCCGTTACAGACAATTTTTGAAACTACATCACGGTGTAATTTAAGGAGTACGATTCTAAAGAAATTTGAACAATCTGGTGGTATTGCTAACACCAAACAAGGTTGTTCAGCTCTTTCATCTTTAAAAACAAACAAACAAAAACATGATGTGGAATTCTCTCATTTTACCAAACAGCCGTACGCTCCCTTGAATATGTGACTATGAAACCCAAGTAATTGGAAGAAGAAAAATAAAGGAAACACCTCATCAGTCTCATTAATAGTTTTGTTGAGAATAGTTTATTTTTGAAAAACTGCTGGCTATGTCTTGATATTTTTAGACACGGCTAAAGCTGAAATTGCATGAATCCTCTCTCTAACATTCATGCTACTAAAGAAACTTTTCCCAAGATTTGACTGCATTCATTTCATAAAAGCCCTGTCCTCTTCTCCCCTATATATCTATATTAGCACTCTGCCTTCTACCCTCTTCCATAGGAAACACAAATCCGTCAATTGATCACTTAAGCCTTTCCAGTTTGGGTACAACATTTTCTGTAGTTGTACTCCTGAGATTTGTCCTTTATACTTCTAAAGACTAGACCCTAGATAATACATGCTTGGGAATAGTGGAGCTAGCTTGCTTAAACTTTATTTAGGCGTATGCTAATTACTTGTGGGGGGCAAAGGCAGGCAGTGAGGATGTTAAGCTTATCCCAAAATAGTCAATTTTGGAAAAGACACAAGTACAGGCCGGGCGTGGTGGCTCAGACCTGTAATCCCGGCACCTTGGGAGGCCGAGGCGGCCGGTCACGAGGTCAGGAGATCGACACCATCCTGGCTAACACGGTGAAACCCCGTCTCTGCTAAACATACACAAATTAGCCGGGCGTGGTGGCAGGCGCTTGTAGTCTCAGCTACTCGGGAGGCTGAGGCAGGAGAAGAGCACGAACCCGGGAGGCGGAGCTGGCAGTGAGCCGAGATTGCGCCACTGCACTCCGGCCTGGGCGGCAGAGTGGGATTCTGCCTCAAAAAAGAAAGAAAAAAAACATCTTCATATATATGAATGTGTGTGTGTGTGTGTGTGTGTGTGTCTGTGTGTGTGTGTGTACTCAGGTACACTCACTTTACTTCTGAGTTATCTCGTCACCACTTAACCAGCACCAATCAGAGACCACATTTTTCTAGGCAGTCTCCAAATGTACATTACAAATAGTAACGTACTTTAAGGATAGTAATGAAGCTCCGGGAAAAATTGCTTGTCTGCACCTCAGCAGACCAACCTGCCTGGGCCAGCTTCTCTCTTCCTCTACTCTTCAGAAAGTGCTAGACCTGCAACATCTGACAGAATACAGCTTCCATGACTCCTCAGTGCCATGGAAATGGAACGAGCTGAGAGCAATCTAAAGACTGGGAGATATTAGGTCTCTTGGATCTTACTTCTTTTGGTTGCTCGAGCACTTTAATTCCCGAGAGAGCCCTCCCATCTCCATCAGTTCTTCCAGGAACCTGTACCCTCCTTGTGTCTCTAAGATACGCTGGTCTAACTTGTTACATGCCTTTACAAGAAAGTTGGTAAAAATAAAAGGAAAGCTGAACAACGTCACAATATGGAGGTATGAAACAGAATTTCCCCATACTTGGTAAAGTTTAGAAATTTGTGTAATACCCGAAGGCAGATTCCATGTACAATAAGTCCTAGTTTAAGAACAAGAGCTGAGGGTATGAGGAAATAAAACTATATTTTCCGGGAGTATCTCTGGCTTCAGGAAGAAAGAGCACATGTTACTCTCCATTCAATATTAGGGCTGAACTATGGGGTCTTTTCGATCCTTTTGGCTTACCCTCTGCGATTCAGGGGGCACATGGCTAAGGTAAACAGACTGAAACAGCACCGTGGATAGCTGTGAGCTGTGCTGGGAAGATTCACGGTGATTCCATAATAAATCTCAGGTCTTTCTTCTGTAACAAAAAATTCCTCTTTTCCATCATCAAGGTAAAGCCGAGTATGTACAAGTAGAGTATGCGATAACTTTGTCACTCGTGACGAACCTAGTCGGTCCGATACTTTAACAACTTCTCCAATGTCTCTGCACTCAGGTTGGATATTCTGAGTGGGTCATCGGTAGAATGAATGAAATCAAGAATACTCTAAAGCAATGTTTGGAAGTCAATTTCAGTGTCTCCGGAAGCACTGGGAAAATCACCATGTGTAACGAACGTGAAGTATCCACAGGCTCTCTCTGTGTCTTTGAAACTGCCCATGTGTTCATTAGAAACGGCGGCTTGAGGAAAGGTGGTTTTGGAATTGGTTTCCCTCTAGTCTTACGTGATGCATCTCTACTATATTGCATTATAATAGAGCAAAGGGTCACTTGCTGACATAAAGCACAGGAGGCAGGAATGGAAGAGTCAACTTAGAGAAAAAAAGTGCTTTTCGGTTTTATTTTCATTTCTGCAGTTTGGAAAACAGTTTAACAGTTTAACTGATTTTGTGGCGGCTCACAAAAATACATATGAGCGTTGAAAATGTACAGAAGAACAACAATTGGGAGACATTTCCGGAAGCTTCAGTTTCTGAAACCCAGACACGAGCCTACAAGCTAAGACACGGCTACACCAGGCTTCAGCGTGAAACCATACAACTCCTGGGAAGGGCTGCCCTCTCTGAACGCAGCTACCTGTCCACAGGATGCTCTAGGCCCAGGCACCTTTATTCTTCCAACTAGAGAGACATAGAAAGATGCCTCCATATCCCATGAAGATGCCCAAGCATTTGGCCAAGGCTCCTATGAAACAGTCTGCTGTCTTCATCCAGGTAAGGGCAACTTCACATTTTCAGACACTAAGGTCGTGGGCAAATCCAGGGTGGACTGAGAGGCGGAAGCTCCAGCAAACACAGTCCTGTGGCTGGAAGATGAATGCAGTACTTATTCCTGCACCAACAGACCCTTGCCTCTGGCCTTGGGCCTAGAGCATGATTTTTTGGTAGTTGCTGTTGGGGAAGAGGCCCTTGGGCTTTAACCTGCGGACAGCCTCCCTTAAATGCTTGGGCTGCAGCGGGGGCGTTTCTCCCCACATCTCACACACGTCCAGGGCCTCTTCCACCACCTCTCCAACAAAGACCTTGGCGATTCCAGCCATGGCAATGGCGGCGTTCTCAGACACCGAACTGCCGGTGATAGACTTCATCAGACCTGCCATGCGTGCTTTTGGGAAAGCTGACCGGCGACACACTTCGTAGCGGGCCAGCTGCTCCTCAGACATGGCAGACAGCAGGGCTGTCATCCTCTGAGCCTCCTCTGCATCCACGGTGGGCTTCCTCTCCTTCTTTCCTTTGGTATGTCTTTTCCGTCTTTTGGCGGCAGGAGGAGGTGAGGCTGAGGCCTCCTTGTCCCCTTCTGTGAGGTCCATGACATCCTCACTCCTGAGCTCACCTCCCTGATCCCTGGGTTCTTCCAAGTTCCCACCTAGGTCCTCAGGGATTCCATCCTTCTTGCTGCCCTTCAGACCTCGGGGCATGGCGAACATCTCAGCAGACACACCTGTTTGCCTGCCCGTCTCCACGGGTGAGATTCAAGTCTGCCCCGTGACAGCAGCTGTAGAGGCAGAAGTTCTGGCTGGGGTGGTTTGATTACGGATCTGCAGCGAGAACCTTTCGAAGATTTTAGCTGCCGTGTTTCTGCTGAGCCACTTTAGCCATAACTGGACACAGCTCCCTGCCTCCCCTTCCCACACACAAACACACACGCTGAATTTTCTCACTTCCACAATGTGAAGAAACTTGTGGATGGAGAGTATATTAGTTTTACATCAATGCAGAATAAATTCTCACAAGTTTTGGACACTTAAAACAAACCCCAGCTCAGAGGTCAGAAGTTCTACCAGTCCAAGTGACTGCCACCTGCTCAGAGCCACACGAGGGACCTCCGGGATGGGTCTGGCTGTGTGGTCGCTGCCTTCACCTGAGAAGGGTCTGGCTTCGATCTGACTCGAGGTGGTGGCAGAATTCAATGCCTTCGGGTTGTGAGCCCCAGGCCCACTTGTCTGTTCTGCCTGCTGCCGTGAGGACGCTCTCGGCTCCTGCAAGTGTTGCCCAGGTCTGGGCTGTGAGGCTCCCTGGGTCTGCACGGCCAGTGCCGGGGAATCTCCCACAGGGCAATGTCATCTCAGGGAGCTCCAGTGCTCCCTTATAAAGAGCTCGGATGATTGAACTAGACCCAGCCCTTAGCAGCTATTGGCTCAGGATATCCCTAAGGAAATCAGGGATTTGGGCGGGCTCATCAATTCACGCTTCCGCCCACCCCCAAGGGAGGGGCAGACACAGGGCGAGTCTCCGAGGGGCGGGAAATGCAGGGGGTATTTCAGAATTCAGTCTTCCTCACAGAATCGCAAAGTTCACGTTTCACAACCATAAAGAAACTATTTACGCTAAAAATGAGACTTTTTAAGAAGTTGCACTTAGAAAACTTCAATGTCTGAGAAAAAAATATCCCTAACGCACAGGGAAACAGGTGGCTTATCCAATACTCTGGAAATAAAATGGGCTGGGTGAGGGGAATATGAAAATATTATTTCAATTTCATCTCATTTTATTTATTTATTTATGTACTTATTGATTTATTTTTGAGACAGAGTCTCCCTCTGTCCCTCAGGCTGGATTACAGTGTCCTGAGCTCAGCTCACTGCAGCCTCCGCATCCTGGGCCCAAGGCATTCTCCTGCCTCAGCCTCCAGAGTAGCTGGGACTAAATGAGTACGCCACCACGCCAGGCAAATTTTTGTCTTTTTTATAAAGTGTAGAGGAGGTTTCACCATTTGGGCCAGGGTGGTCTTCAACTGCCAACTTCAGATGATCTGCCCCAACCTGCCTTCCAAAGTGAAGGGACTATAGGCGTGAGCCACTGCGCCCAGACTATGATAGTTTCACACTGAGGCCTGAAGCTGCTCTGCCTTAGGATTTTTCCTGAGTTTTACGTTCTTGTCATGATGAGTTGCTAGTTCATATTTTCCGTTGGATCTTTTCGAAAGGGATTACTGATGAGATTATGGCTTTCTCACAAAGAATACCACTTTGGTGAAACTATACTGAAATCAGGAGTACCTTATGTTTCCGATACTTATCAAGCACAATATTTGAACACGGCGTGGTAGGTGAAAGTGTAGGAAGCAGAATTTGGCAAACCCCATTTTTTTTCAATTTCGACGGTTTCAGGTTTTTGGTTTCAGCCAAACTAAAGAATGTCCTCATGAGCTGTCAATTCACAGGCCATTACAGACAATTTTTGAAACTACATCACACTGTAATTTAAGGAGTACGATTCTAAAGAAATTTGAACAATCTGGTGGTATTGCTAACACCAAACAAGGTTGTTCAGCTCTTTCATCTTTAAAAACAAACAAACAAAAACATGATGTGGAATTCTCTCATTTTACCAAACAGCCGTACGCTCCCTTGAATATGTGACTATGAAACCCAAGTAATTGGAAGAAAAAAAATAAAGGAAACACCTCATCAGTCTCATTAATAGTTTTGTTGAGAATAGTTTATTTTTCAAAAACTGCTGGCTATGTCTTGATATTTTTAGACACGGCTAAAGTTGAAATTGCATGAATCCTCTCTCTAACATTCATGCTACTTAAGAATCTTTTCCCAAGATTTGACTGCATTCATTTCATAAAAGCCCTGTCCTCTTCTCCCCTATATATCTATATTAGCACTCTGCCTTCTACCCTCTTCCATAGGAAACACAAATCCGTCAATTGATCACTTAAGCCTTTCCAGTATGGGTACAACATTTTCTGTAGTTGTACTCCTGAGATTTGTCCTTTATACTTCTAAAGACTAGACCCTAGATAATACATGCTTGGGAATAGTGGAGCTAGCTTGCTTAAACTTTATTTAGGCGTATGCTAATTACTTGTGGGGGGCAAAGGCAGGCAGTGAGGATGTTACGCTTATCCCAAAATAGTCAATTTTGGAAAAGACACAAGTACAGGCCGCGAGCGGTGGCTCAGACCTGAAATCCCAGCACCTTGGGAGGTCTTCTCGCAGAAGGCCAGAGCGAGACCCCGGGGAAAAGATGCATCCCAGGCGTGATGGCCTGACGATGGCTTCCTGTGTCCCGCAACATGGGGAGTCTGCAGTGTGGCCGGTTTGGAAACTGGCAAGGAGAGCGAAGAGACAACATGCTGGTCTTCCACCCTTCCCTGGATGCCCGTGGGTGCCCGCAGAGCTCCGGAAGCAAACAGTCAACATGCTCAGCCTTTCGGGGGCCGGAGAGACGTGAGCAACATGCCCCCTTGCAGAGGGCACAGCAGCGTGGAATCCCAAATCACGCTTCAGTCATCCTGAGGGTGGCTCCTCTGTGGTCGGGGCTGTGGGCCTGGCGCTCCGTTGCGAGGCTCAGCCTGGGGATGTGCGGTCTGTGAACCACGCGGTTGAAAACCCGAAGGCAACACGGGTCCCGGTCTTTTGTCTCTGAGGAAGCCGCCCGTTCCTTGGGCCACGGAATCGGGGCCAATGGGTGCCCCGCCGGCCCGACGCGGCGGCCGTGGGCCCAGCCCTCAGCCCGCGCCGGGCGCTTACCCTTTTCCCGGAGCGCGGGGGTCCCGTTGCTCCCGGAGGCCAAAGACCGTTTATTCTCTCTGCCTTCCTCCCTCTGTCCCTGGCTCCCTCCCGCCCGCCCTCTGTCCCTGCGTCGCTCTGTCTATCCCTCCGTTCCTAACTGCCTCCCTCTCTCTCCCTCCCTCCCTCCCTCCCAACTTCCCTCCGCCCATCCTTCGGCCCCTCTGGGTCTCCCGTTCGTCTCTCCATCTCTGCCCGCCTTCCCTCCCGCCTGGAACGGTCGGCATCGCCGGCGTGCGCGGGGCCTGGGGTCTGCGTTCAGCCGCCAGGCGCTCCACGGTGGCAGCTGGGAGGCTGCAGGGACACGGGCGGGCGGGCGGGCGGGCGGCCGGGCGACGGTGGAGCGGAGGCGCAGAGGAGGCGAGCCGCCGCCGGAGGGATGGCGGGCCCGGACGCTGCGCGGGCCCGGTGTTTCGCGGGAAGGGGGTCTCCACCCAGCCCAGGGGAAGACTCATTTTCCGGGGGTAGGGATTGGGGGGTGGGGGTGGCGAGGGGTCGGTCAGGCCGTGGCGGAAAGGCATGAGAGCTCTGCCCGGGCTGCTCCCAGAGCCTAGGCGGCTGCCCGCGAACCCGCGCGTGCGCAGCAGACGGCCCACCTGCTGGTACCTGGGCCGGCGCTGGGATCCCCGGGATGCCCAGGAAAGAATGGCATCTCTCCGCTCTGTGGAGTGTCTCACCGGGCCTAGACCTGGAAGGCAGGAATCGCAGGCGGGTCGGCCCGGAGGGAAGACACGCCCATCCACGCCGACCCAGGTGTTCCCCGCGAAAGAGAGGCCACCGGCCACCGCCCTGCACCGACCCCGTCCCAGCCCCGCGTCCTTTTAAAGCTCCTCCAGCAGAGCCCGGTATTCTTCCTCGCTGAGGGGTGGTTCCAGCGAGGCGGCCTCTTCCGTGGCCTCCAGCTCCCCAGGGGCCTCCGTTTCTAGGAAAGGCTGCGCCCGCTGCAGAAACTCCGGGCTCGCCAGGAGCTCATCCAGCAGGCGTAGGGGAGTGCAGACGAGCGCTCCGGCTCCTGGAGGAGCCGCGCCTGGGGGGGCGCCCGGATGGCTTGCACCTGCCACTGCCGCGCGGAGGCCTCCGGGGGCGCGGGCTGGGGAGGTGGGGCTTCCCCGGCTTGGGGTTCCCACGCAGCCCCGGCGACCTGGGGACCCTGGCCCCAGCCCCAACACGGACTCCCCTGGAACGCGAGGGGAGGGAAATGCAGGGGGTATTTCAGAATTCAGTCTTCCTCACAGAATCGCAAAGTTCACGTTTCACAACCATAAAGAAACTATTTACGCTAAAAATGAGACTTTTTATGAAGTTGCACTTAGAAAACTTCAATGTCTGAGAAAAAAATATCTCTAACGCACAGGGAAACTGGTGGTTTATCCAATACTCTGAAAATAAAATGGGCTGGGTGAGGGGAATATGAAAATATTATTTCAATTTCATCTCATTTTATTTATTTATGTACTTATTGATTTATTTTTGAGACAGAGTGTCCCTCTGTCCCTCAGGCTGGATTACAGTGTCCTGAGCTCAGCTCACTGCAGCCTCCGCATCCTGGGCTCAAGGCATTCTCCTGCCTCAGCCTCCAGAGTAGCTGGGACTAAATGAGCACGCCACCACGCCAGGCAAATTTTTGTCTTTTTTTTTTAAAGTGTAGTGGAGGTTTCACCATTTGGGCCAGGGTGGTCTTCAACTGCCGACTTCAGGTGATCTGCCCCAACTTGCCTTCCCAAAGTGAAGGGACTGTAGGCATGAGCCACTGCGCCCAGACTATGGTAGTTTCACACTGAAGCCTGAAGCTGCTCTGCCTTAGGATTTTTCCTGAGTTTTACTTTCTTGTCATGATGAGTTGCTAGTTCATGTTTTCCCTTGTTTCTTTTCGAAAGGCATTACTGATGAGATTATGGCTTTCTCACAAAGAATACCACTTTGGTGAAACTATATTGAAATCAGGAGTACCTTATGTTTCCGATACTTATCAAGCACAATATTTGAACACGGCGTGGTAGGTGAAAGTGTAGGAAGCAGAATTTGGCAATCCCCATATTTTTTCAATTTCGACGGTTTCAGGTTTTTGGTTTCAGCCAAACTGAAGAATGTCCTTATGAGCTGTCAATTCACAGGCCGTTACAGACAATATTTGAAACTACATCACGGTGTAATTTAAGGAGTACGATTCTAAAGAAATTTGAACAATCTGGTGGTATTGCTAACACCAAACAAGGTTGTTCAGCTCTTTCATCTTTAAAAACAAACAAACAAAAACATGATGTGGAATTCTCTCATTTTACCAAACAGCCGTACGCTCCCTTGAATATGTGACTATGAAACCCAAGTAATTGGAAGAAAAAAAATAAAGGAAACACCTCATCAGTCTCATTAATAGTTTTGTTGAGAATAGTTTATTTTTCAAAAACTGCTGGCTATGTCTTGATATTTTTAGACACGGCTAAAGTTGAAATTGCATGAATCCTCTCTCTAACATTCATGCTACTTAAGAATCTTTTCCCAAGATTTGACTGCATTCATTTCATAAAAGCCCTGTCCTCTTCTCCCCTATATATCTATATTAGCACTCTGCCTTCTACCCTCTTCCATAGGAAACACAAATCCGTCAATTGATCACTTAAGCCTTTCCAGTATGGGTACAACATTTTCTGTAGTTGTACTCCTGAGATTTGTCCTTTATACTTCTAAAGACTAGACCCTAGATAATACATGCTTGGGAATAGTGGAGCTAGCTTGCTTAAACTTTATTTAGGCGTATGCTAATTACTTGTGGGGGGCAAAGGCAGGCAGTGAGGATGTTACGCTTATCCCAAAATAGTCAATTTTGGAAAAGACACAAGTACAGGCCGCGAGCGGTGGCTCAGACCTGAAATCCCAGCACCTTGGGAGGTCTTCTCGCAGAAGGCCAGAGCGAGACCCCGGGGAAAAGATGCATCCCAGGCGTGATGGCCTGACGATGGCTTCCTGTGTCCCGCAACATGGGGAGTCTGCAGTGTGGCCGGTTTGGAAACTGGCAAGGAGAGCGAAGAGACAACATGCTGGTCTTCCACCCTTCCCTGGATGCCCGTGGGTGCCCGCAGAGCTCCGGAAGCAAACAGTCAACATGCTCAGCCTTTCGGGGGCCGGAGAGACGTGAGCAACATGCCCCCTTGCAGAGGGCACAGCAGCGTGGAATCCCAAATCACGCTTCAGTCATCCTGAGGGTGGCTCCTCTGTGGTCGGGGCTGTGGGCCTGGCGCTCCGTTGCGAGGCTCAGCCTGGGGATGTGCGGTCTGTGAACCACGCGGTTGAAAACCCGAAGGCAACACGGGTCCCGGTCTTTTGTCTCTGAGGAAGCCGCCCGTTCCTTGGGCCACGGAATCGGGGCCAATGGGTGCCCCGCCGGCCCGACGCGGCGGCCGTGGGCCCAGCCCTCAGCCCGCGCCGGGCGCTTACCCTTTTCCCGGAGCGCGGGGGTCCCGTTGCTCCCGGAGGCCAAAGACCGTTTATTCTCTCTGCCTTCCTCCCTCTGTCCCTGGCTCCCTCCCGCCCGCCCTCTGTCCCTGCGTCGCTCTGTCTATCCCTCCGTTCCTAACTGCCTCCCTCTCTCTCCCTCCCTCCCTCCCTCCCAACTTCCCTCCGCCCATCCTTCGGCCCCTCTGGGTCTCCCGTTCGTCTCTCCATCTCTGCCCGCCTTCCCTCCCGCCTGGAACGGTCGGCATCGCCGGCGTGCGCGGGGCCTGGGGTCTGCGTTCAGCCGCCAGGCGCTCCACGGTGGCAGCTGGGAGGCTGCAGGGACACGGGCGGGCGGGCGGGCGGGCGGCCGGGCGACGGTGGAGCGGAGGCGCAGAGGAGGCGAGCCGCCGCCGGAGGGATGGCGGGCCCGGACGCTGCGCGGGCCCGGTGTTTCGCGGGAAGGGGGTCTCCACCCAGCCCAGGGGAAGACTCATTTTCCGGGGGTAGGGATTGGGGGGTGGGGGTGGCGAGGGGTCGGTCAGGCCGTGGCGGAAAGGCATGAGAGCTCTGCCCGGGCTGCTCCCAGAGCCTAGGCGGCTGCCCGCGAACCCGCGCGTGCGCAGCAGACGGCCCACCTGCTGGTACCTGGGCCGGCGCTGGGATCCCCGGGATGCCCAGGAAAGAATGGCATCTCTCCGCTCTGTGGAGTGTCTCACCGGGCCTAGACCTGGAAGGCAGGAATCGCAGGCGGGTCGGCCCGGAGGGAAGACACGCCCATCCACGCCGACCCAGGTGTTCCCCGCGAAAGAGAGGCCACCGGCCACCGCCCTGCACCGACCCCGTCCCAGCCCCGCGTCCTTTTAAAGCTCCTCCAGCAGAGCCCGGTATTCTTCCTCGCTGAGGGGTGGTTCCAGCGAGGCGGCCTCTTCCGTGGCCTCCAGCTCCCCAGGGGCCTCCGTTTCTAGGAAAGGCTGCGCCCGCTGCAGAAACTCCGAGCTCGCCAGGAGCTCATCCAGCAGGCGTAGGGGAGTGCAGACGAGCGCTCCGGCTCCTGGAGGAGCCGCGCCTGGGGGGGCGCCCGGATGGCTTGCACCTGCCACTGCCGCGCGGAGGCCTCCGGGGGCGCGGGCTGGGGAGGTGGGGCTTCCCCGGCTTGGGGTTCCCACGCAGCCCCGGCGACCTGGGGACCCTGGCCCCAGCCCCAACACGGACTCCCCTGGGACGCGAGGGGAGGGAAATGCAGGGGGTATTTCAGAATTCAGTCTTCCTCACAGAATCGCAAAGTTCACGTTTCACAACCATAAAGAAACTATTTACGCTAAAAATGAGACTTTTTATGAAGTTGCACTTAGAAAACTTCAATGTCTGAGAAAAAAATATCTCTAACGCACAGGGAAACTGGTGGTTTATCCAATACTCTGAAAATAAAATGGGCTGGGTGAGGGGAATATGAAAATATTATTTCAATTTCATCTCATTTTATTTATTTATGTACTTATTGATTTATTTTTGAGACAGAGTGTCCCTCTGTCCCTCAGGCTGGATTACAGTGTCCTGAGCTCAGCTCACTGCAGCCTCCGCATCCTGGGCTCAAGGCATTCTCCTGCCTCAGCCTCCAGGGTAGCTGGGACTAAATGAGCACGCCACCACGCCAGGCAAATTTTTGTCTTTTTTTTTTAAAGTGTAGTGGAGGTTTCACCATTTGGGCCAGGGTGGTCTTCAACTGCCGACTTCAGGTGATCGGCCCCAACTTGCCTTCCCAAAGTGAAGGGACTATAGGCATGAGCCACTGCGCCCAGACTATGGTAGTTTCACACTGAAGCCTGAAGCTGCTCTGCCTTAGGATTTTTCCTGAGTTTTACTTTCTTGTCATGATGAGTTGCTAGTTCATGTTTTCCCTTGTTTCTTTTCGAAAGGCATTACTGATGAGATTATGGCTTTCTCACAAAGAATACCACTTTGGTGAAACTATATTGAAATCAGGAGTACCTTATGTTTCCGATACTTATCAAGCACAATATTTGAACACGGCGTGGTAGGTGAAAGTGTAGGAAGCAGAATTTGGCAATCCCCATATTTTTTCAATTTCGACGGTTTCAGGTTTTTGGTTTCAGCCAAACTGAAGAATGTCCTTATGAGCTGTCAATTCACAGGCCGTTACAGACAATTTTTGAAACTACATCACGGTGTAATTTAAGGAGTACGATTCTAAAGAAATTTGAACAATCTGGTGGTATTGCTAACACCAAACAAGGTTGTTCAGCTCTTTCATCTTTAAAAACAAACAAACAAAAACATGATGTGGAATTCTCTCATTTTACCAAACAGCCGTACGCTCCCTTGAATATGTGACTATGAAACCCAAGTAATTGGAAGAAGAAAAATAAAGGAAACACCTCATCAGTCTCATTAATAGTTTTGTTGAGAATAGTTTATTTTTGAAAATCTGCTGGCTATGTCTTGATATTTTTAGACACGGCTAAAGCTGAAATTGCATGAATCCTCTCTCTAACATTCATGCTACTAAAGAAACTTTTCCCAAGATTTGACTGCATTCATTTCATAAAAGCCCTGTCCTCTTCTCCCCTATATATCTATATTAGCACTCTGCCTTCTACCCTCTTCCATAGGAAACACAAATCCGTCAATTGATCACTTAAGCCTTTCCAGTTTGGGTACAACATTTTCTGTAGTTGTACTCCTGAGATTTGTCCTTTATACTTCTAAAGACTAGACCCTAGATAATACATGCTTGGGAATAGTGGAGCTAGCTTGCTTAAACTTTATTTAGGCGTATGCTAATTACTTGTGGGGGGCAAAGGCAGGCAGTGAGGATGTTAAGCTTATCCCAAAATAGTCAATTTTGGAAAAGACACAAGTACAGGCCGGGCGTGGTGGCTCAGACCTGTAATCCCGGCACCTTGGGAGGCCGAGGCGGCCGGTCACGAGGTCAGGAGATCGACACCATCCTGGCTAACACGGTGAAACCCCGTCTCTGCTAAACATACACAAATTAGCCGGGCGTGGTGGCAGGCGCTTGTAGTCTCAGCTACTCGGGAGGCTGAGGCAGGAGAAGAGCACGAACCCGGGAGGCGGAGCTGGCAGTGAGCCGAGATTGCGCCACTGCACTCCGGCCTGGGCGGCAGAGTGGGATTCTGCCTCAAAAAAGAAAGAAAAAAAACATCTTCATATATATGAATGTGTGTGTGTGTGTGTGTGTGTGTGTGTCTGTGTGTGTGTGTGTACTCAGGTACACTCACTTTACTTCTGAGTTATCTCGTCACCACTTAACCAGCACCAATCAGAGACCACATTTTTCTAGGCAGTCTCCAAATGTACATTACAAATAGTAACGTACTTTAAGGATAGTAATGAAGCTCCGGGAAAAATTGCTTGTCTGCACCTCAGCAGACCAACCTGCCTGGGCCAGCTTCTCTCTTCCTCTACTCTTCAGAAAGTGCTAGACCTGCAACATCTGACAGAATACAGCTTCCATGACTCCTCAGTGCCATGGAAATGGAACGAGCTGAGAGCAATCTAAAGACTGGGAGATATTAGGTCTCTTGGATCTTACTTCTTTTGGTTGCTCGAGCACTTTAATTCCCGAGAGAGCCCTCCCATCTCCATCAGTTCTTCCAGGAACCTGTACCCTCCTTGTGTCTCTAAGATACGCTGGTCTAACTTGTTACATGCCTTTACAAGAAAGTTGGTAAAAATAAAAGGAAAGCTGAACAACGTCACAATATGGAGGTATGAAACAGAATTTCCCCATACTTGGTAAAGTTTAGAAATTTGTGTAATACCCGAAGGCAGATTCCATGTACAATAAGTCCTAGTTTAAGAACAAGAGCTGAGGGTATGAGGAAATAAAACTATATTTTCCGGGAGTATCTCTGGCTTCAGGAAGAAAGAGCACATGTTACTCTCCATTCAATATTAGGGCTGAACTATGGGGTCTTTTCGATCCTTTTGGCTTACCCTCTGCGATTCAGGGGGCACATGGCAAAGGTAAACAGACTGAAACAGCACCGTGGATAGCTGTGAGCTGTGCTGGGAAGATTCACGGTGATTCCATAATAAATCTCAGGTCTTTCTTCTGTAACAAAAAATTCCTCTTTTCCATCATCAAGGTAAAGCCGAGTATGTACAAGTAGAGTATGCGATAACTTTGTCACTCGTGACGAACCTAGTCGGTCCGATACTTTAACAACTTCTCCAATGTCTCTGCACTCAGGTTGGATATTCTGAGTGGGTCATCGGTAGAATGAATGAAATCAAGAATACTCTAAAGCAATGTTTGGAAGTCAATTTCAGTGTCTCCGGAAGCACTGGGAAAATCACCATGTGTAACGAACGTGAAGTATCCACAGGCTCTCTCTGTGTCTTTGAAACTGCCCATGTGTTCATTAGAAACGGCGGCTTGAGGAAAGGTGGTTTTGGAATTGGTTTCCCTCTAGTCTTACGTGATGCATCTCTACTATATTGCATTATAATAGAGCAAAGGGTCACTTGCTGACATAAAGCACAGGAGGCAGGAATGGAAGAGTCAACTTAGAGAAAAAAAGTGCTTTTCGGTTTTATTTTCATTTCTGCAGTTTGGAAAACAGTTTAACAGTTTAACTGATTTTGTGGCGGCTCACAAAAATACATATGAGCGTTGAAAATGTACAGAAGAACAACAATTGGGAGACATTTCCGGAAGCTTCAGTTTCTGAAACCCAGACACGAGCCTACAAGCTAAGACACGGCTACACCAGGCTTCAGCGTGAAACCATACAACTCCTGGGAAGGGCTGCCCTCTCTGAACGCAGCTACCTGTCCACAGGATGCTCTAGGCCCAGGCACCTTTATTCTTCCAACTAGAGAGACATAGAAAGATGCCTCCATATCCCATGAAGATGCCCAAGCATTTGCCCAAGGCTCCTATGAAACAGTCTGCTGTCTTCATCCAGGTAAGGGCAACTTCACATTTTCAGACACTAAGGTCGTGGGCAAATCCAGGGTGGACTGAGAGGCGGAAGCTCCAGCAAACACAGTCCTGTGGCTGGAAGATGAATGCAGTACTTATTCCTGCACCAACAGACCCTTGCCTCTGGCCTTGGGCCTAGAGCATGATTTTTTGGTAGTTGCTGTTGGGGAAGAGGCCCTTGGGCTTTAACCTGCGGACAGCCTCCCTTAAATGCTTGGGCTGCAGCGGGGGCGTTTCTCCCCACATCTCACACACGTCCAGGGCCTCTTCCACCACCTCTCCAACAAAGACCTTGGCGATTCCAGCCATGGCAATGGCGGCGTTCTCAGACACCGAACTGCCGGTGATAGACTTCATCAGACCTGCCATGCGTGCTTTTGGGAAAGCTGACCGGCGACACACTTCGTAGCGGGCCAGCTGCTCCTCAGACATGGCAGACAGCAGGGCTGTCATCCTCTGAGCCTCCTCTGCATCCATGGTGGGCTTCCTCTCCTTCTTTCCTTTGGTATGTCTTTTCCGTCTTTTGGCGGCAGGAGGAGCTGAGGCTGAGGCCTCCTTGTCCCCTTCTGTGAGGTCCATGACATCCTCACTCCTGAGCTCACCTCCCTGATCCCTGGGTTCTTCCAAGTTCCCACCTAGGTCCTCAGGGATTCCATCCTTCTTGCTGCCCTTCAGACCTCGGGGCATGGCGAACATCTCAGCAGACACACCTGTTTGCCTGCCCGTCTCCACGGGTGAGATTCAAGTCTGCCCCGTGACAGCAGCTGTAGAGGCAGAAGTTCTGGCTGGGGTGGTTTGATTACGGATCTGCAGCGAGAACCTTTCGAAGATTTTAGCTGCCGTGTTTCTGCTGAGCCACTTTAGCCATAACTGGACACAGCTCCCTGCCTCCCCTTCCCACACACAAACACACACGCTGAATTTTCTCACTTCCACAATGTGAAGAAACTTGTGGATGGAGAGTATATTAGTTTTACATCAATGCAGAATAAATTCTCACAAGTTTTGGACACTTAAAACAAACCCCAGCTCAGAGGTCAGAAGTTCTACCAGTCCAAGTGACTGCCACCTGCTCAGAGCCACACGAGGGACCTCCGGGATGGGTCTGGCTGTGTGGTCGCTGCCTTCACCTGAGAAGGGTCTGGCTTCGATCTGACTCGAGGTGGTGGCAGAATTCAATGCCTTCGGGTTGTGAGCCCCAGGCCCACTTGTCTGTTCTGCCTGCTGCCGTGAGGACGCTCTCGGCTCCTGCAAGTGTTGCCCAGGTCTGGGCTGTGAGGCTCCCTGGGTCTGCACGGCCAGTGCCGGGGAATCTCCCACAGGGCAATGTCATCTCAGGGAGCTCCAGTCCTCCCTTATAAAGAGCTCGGATGATTGAACTAGACCCAGCCCTTAGCAGCTATTGGCTCAGGATATCCCTAAGGAAATCAGGGATTTGGGCGGGCTCATCAATTCACGCTTCCGCCCACCCCCAAGGGAGGGGCAGACACAGGGCGAGTCTCCGAGGGGCGGGAAATGCAGGGGGTATTTCAGAATTCAGTCTTCCTCACAGAATCGCAAAGTTCACGTTTCACAACCATAAAGAAACTATTTACGCTAAAAATGAGACTTTTTAAGAAGTTGCACTTAGAAAACTTCAATGTCTGAGAAAAAAATATCCCTAACGCACAGGGAAACAGGTGGCTTATCCAATACTCTGGAAATAAAATGGGCTGGGTGAGGGGAATATGAAAATATTATTTCAATTTCATCTCATTTTATTTATTTATTTATGTACTTATTGATTTATTTTTGAGACAGAGTCTCCCTCTGTCCCTCAGGCTGGATTACAGTGTCCTGAGCTCAGCTCACTGCAGCCTCCGCATCCTGGGCCCAAGGCATTCTCCTGCCTCAGCCTCCAGAGTAGCTGGGACTAAATGAGTACGCCACCACGCCAGGCAAATTTTTGTCTTTTTTATAAAGTGTAGAGGAGGTTTCACCATTTGGGCCAGGGTGGTCTTCAACTGCCAACTTCAGATGATCTGCCCCAACCTGCCTTCCAAAGTGAAGGGACTATAGGCGTGAGCCACTGCGCCCAGACTATGATAGTTTCACACTGAGGCCTGAAGCTGCTCTGCCTTAGGATTTTTCCTGAGTTTTACGTTCTTGTCATGATGAGTTGCTAGATCATATTTTCCGTTGGATCTTTTCGAAAGGGATTACTGATGAGATTATGGCTTTCTCACAAAGAATACCACTTTGGTGAAACTATACTGAAATCAGGAGTACCTTATGTTTCCGATACTTATCAAGCACAATATTTGAACACGGCGTGGTAGGTGAAAGTGTAGGAAGCAGAATTTGGCAAACCCCATTTTTTTTCAATTTCGACGGTTTCAGGTTTTTGGTTTCAGCCAAACTAAAGAATGTCCTCATGAGCTGTCAATTCACAGGCCATTACAGACAATTTTTGAAACTACATCACACTGTAATTTAAGGAGTACGATTCTAAAGAAATTTGAACAATCTGGTGGTATTGCTAACACCAAACAAGGTTGTTCAGCTCTTTCATCTTTAAAAACAAACAAACAAAAACATGATGTGGAATTCTCTCATTTTACCAAACAGCCGTACGCTCCCTTGAATATGTGACTATGAAACCCAAGTAATTGGAAGAAAAAAAATAAAGGAAACACCTCATCAGTCTCATTAATAGTTTTGTTGAGAATAGTTTATTTTTCAAAAACTGCTGGCTATGTCTTGATATTTTTAGACACGGCTAAAGTTGAAATTGCATGAATCCTCTCTCTAACATTCATGCTACTTAAGAATCTTTTCCCAAGATTTGACTGCATTCATTTCATAAAAGCCCTGTCCTCTTCTCCCCTATATATCTATATTAGCACTCTGCCTTCTACCCTCTTCCATAGGAAACACAAATCCGTCAATTGATCACTTAAGCCTTTCCAGTATGGGTACAACATTTTCTGTAGTTGTACTCCTGAGATTTGTCCTTTATACTTCTAAAGACTAGACCCTAGATAATACATGCTTGGGAATAGTGGAGCTAGCTTGCTTAAACTTTATTTAGGCGTATGCTAATTACTTGTGGGGGGCAAAGGCAGGCAGTGAGGATGTTACGCTTATCCCAAAATAGTCAATTTTGGAAAAGACACAAGTACAGGCCGCGAGCGGTGGCTCAGACCTGAAATCCCAGCACCTTGGGAGGTCTTCTCGCAGAAGGCCAGAGCGAGACCCCGGGGAAAAGATGCATCCCAGGCGTGATGGCCTGACGATGGCTTCCTGTGTCCCGCAACATGGGGAGTCTGCAGTGTGGCCGGTTTGGAAACTGGCAAGGAGAGCGAAGAGACAACATGCTGGTCTTCCACCCTTCCCTGGATGCCCGTGGGTGCCCGCAGAGCTCCGGAAGCAAACAGTCAACATGCTCAGCCTTTCGGGGGCCGGAGAGACGTGAGCAACATGCCCCCTTGCAGAGGGCACAGCAGCGTGGAATCCCAAATCACGCTTCAGTCATCCTGAGGGTGGCTCCTCTGTGGTCGGGGCTGTGGGCCTGGCGCTCCGTTGCGAGGCTCAGCCTGGGGATGTGCGGTCTGTGAACCACGCGGTTGAAAACCCGAAGGCAACACGGGTCCCGGTCTTTTGTCTCTGAGGAAGCCGCCCGTTCCTTGGGCCACGGAATCGGGGCCAATGGGTGCCCCGCCGGCCCGACGCGGCGGCCGTGGGCCCAGCCCTCAGCCCGCGCCGGGCGCTTACCCTTTTCCCGGAGCGCGGGGGTCCCGTTGCTCCCGGAGGCCAAAGACCGTTTATTCTCTCTGCCTTCCTCCCTCTGTCCCTGGCTCCCTCCCGCCCGCCCTCTGTCCCTGCGTCGCTCTGTCTATCCCTCCGTTCCTAACTGCCTCCCTCTCTCTCCCTCCCTCCCTCCCTCCCAACTTCCCTCCGCCCATCCTTCGGCCCCTCTGGGTCTCCCGTTCGTCTCTCCATCTCTGCCCGCCTTCCCTCCCGCCTGGAACGGTCGGCATCGCCGGCGTGCGCGGGGCCTGGGGTCTGCGTTCAGCCGCCAGGCGCTCCACGGTGGCAGCTGGGAGGCTGCAGGGACACGGGCGGGCGGGCGGGCGGGCGGCCGGGCGACGGTGGAGCGGAGGCGCAGAGGAGGCGAGCCGCCGCCGGAGGGATGGCGGGCCCGGACGCTGCGCGGGCCCGGTGTTTCGCGGGAAGGGGGTCTCCACCCAGCCCAGGGGAAGACTCATTTTCCGGGGGTAGGGATTGGGGGGTGGGGGTGGCGAGGGGTCGGTCAGGCCGTGGCGGAAAGGCATGAGAGCTCTGCCCGGGCTGCTCCCAGAGCCTAGGCGGCTGCCCGCGAACCCGCGCGTGCGCAGCAGACGGCCCACCTGCTGGTACCTGGGCCGGCGCTGGGATCCCCGGGATGCCCAGGAAAGAATGGCATCTCTCCGCTCTGTGGAGTGTCTCACCGGGCCTAGACCTGGAAGGCAGGAATCGCAGGCGGGTCGGCCCGGAGGGAAGACACGCCCATCCACGCCGACCCAGGTGTTCCCCGCGAAAGAGAGGCCACCGGCCACCGCCCTGCACCGACCCCGTCCCAGCCCCGCGTCCTTTTAAAGCTCCTCCAGCAGAGCCCGGTATTCTTCCTCGCTGAGGGGTGGTTCCAGCGAGGCGGCCTCTTCCGTGGCCTCCAGCTCCCCAGGGGCCTCCGTTTCTAGGAAAGGCTGCGCCCGCTGCAGAAACTCCGAGCTCGCCAGGAGCTCATCCAGCAGGCGTAGGGGAGTGCAGACGAGCGCTCCGGCTCCTGGAGGAGCCGCGCCTGGGGGGGCGCCCGGATGGCTTGCACCTGCCACTGCCGCGCGGAGGCCTCCGGGGGCGCGGGCTGGGGAGGTGGGGCTTCCCCGGCTTGGGGTTCCCACGCAGCCCCGGCGACCTGGGGACCCTGGCCCCAGCCCCAACACGGACTCCCCTGGGACGCGAGGGGAGGGAAATGCAGGGGGTATTTCAGAATTCAGTCTTCCTCACAGAATCGCAAAGTTCACGTTTCACAACCATAAAGAAACTATTTACGCTAAAAATGAGACTTTTTATGAAGTTGCACTTAGAAAACTTCAATGTCTGAGAAAAAAATATCTCTAACGCACAGGGAAACTGGTGGTTTATCCAATACTCTGAAAATAAAATGGGCTGGGTGAGGGGAATATGAAAATATTATTTCAATTTCATCTCATTTTATTTATTTATGTACTTATTGATTTATTTTTGAGACAGAGTGTCCCTCTGTCCCTCAGGCTGGATTACAGTGTCCTGAGCTCAGCTCACTGCAGCCTCCGCATCCTGGGCTCAAGGCATTCTCCTGCCTCAGCCTCCAGGGTAGCTGGGACTAAATGAGCACGCCACCACGCCAGGCAAATTTTTGTCTTTTTTTTTTAAAGTGTAGTGGAGGTTTCACCATTTGGGCCAGGGTGGTCTTCAACTGCCGACTTCAGGTGATCGGCCCCAACTTGCCTTCCCAAAGTGAAGGGACTATAGGCATGAGCCACTGCGCCCAGACTATGGTAGTTTCACACTGAAGCCTGAAGCTGCTCTGCCTTAGGATTTTTCCTGAGTTTTACTTTCTTGTCATGATGAGTTGCTAGTTCATGTTTTCCCTTGTTTCTTTTCGAAAGGCATTACTGATGAGATTATGGCTTTCTCACAAAGAATACCACTTTGGTGAAACTATATTGAAATCAGGAGTACCTTATGTTTCCGATACTTATCAAGCACAATATTTGAACACGGCGTGGTAGGTGAAAGTGTAGGAAGCAGAATTTGGCAATCCCCATATTTTTTCAATTTCGACGGTTTCAGGTTTTTGGTTTCAGCCAAACTGAAGAATGTCCTTATGAGCTGTCAATTCACAGGCCGTTACAGACAATTTTTGAAACTACATCACGGTGTAATTTAAGGAGTACGATTCTAAAGAAATTTGAACAATCTGGTGGTATTGCTAACACCAAACAAGGTTGTTCAGCTCTTTCATCTTTAAAAACAAACAAACAAAAACATGATGTGGAATTCTCTCATTTTACCAAACAGCCGTACGCTCCCTTGAATATGTGACTATGAAACCCAAGTAATTGGAAGAAGAAAAATAAAGGAAACACCTCATCAGTCTCATTAATAGTTTTGTTGAGAATAGTTTATTTTTGAAAAACTGCTGGCTATGTCTTGATATTTTTAGACACGGCTAAAGCTGAAATTGCATGAATCCTCTCTCTAACATTCATGCTACTAAAGAAACTTTTCCCAAGATTTGACTGCATTCATTTCATAAAAGCCCTGTCCTCTTCTCCCCTATATATCTATATTAGCACTCTGCCTTCTACCCTCTTCCATAGGAAACACAAATCCGTCAATTGATCACTTAAGCCTTTCCAGTTTGGGTACAACATTTTCTGTAGTTGTACTCCTGAGATTTGTCCTTTATACTTCTAAAGACTAGACCCTAGATAATACATGCTTGGGAATAGTGGAGCTAGCTTGCTTAAACTTTATTTAGGCGTATGCTAATTACTTGTGGGGGGCAAAGGCAGGCAGTGAGGATGTTAAGCTTATCCCAAAATAGTCAATTTTGGAAAAGACACAAGTACAGGCCGGGCGTGGTGGCTCAGACCTGTAATCCCGGCACCTTGGGAGGCCGAGGCGGCCGGTCACGAGGTCAGGAGATCGACACCATCCTGGCTAACACGGTGAAACCCCGTCTCTGCTAAACATACACAAATTAGCCGGGCGTGGTGGCAGGCGCTTGTAGTCTCAGCTACTCGGGAGGCTGAGGCAGGAGAAGAGCACGAACCCGGGAGGCGGAGCTGGCAGTGAGCCGAGATTGCGCCACTGCACTCCGGCCTGGGCGGCAGAGTGGGATTCTGCCTCAAAAAAGAAAGAAAAAAAACATCTTCATATATATGAATGTGTGTGTGTGTGTGTGTGTGTGTGTGTCTGTGTGTGTGTGTGTACTCAGGTACACTCACTTTACTTCTGAGTTATCTCGTCACCACTTAACCAGCACCAATCAGAGACCACATTTTTCTAGGCAGTCTCCAAATGTACATTACAAATAGTAACGTACTTTAAGGATAGTAATGAAGCTCCGGGAAAAATTGCTTGTCTGCACCTCAGCAGACCAACCTGCCTGGGCCAGCTTCTCTCTTCCTCTACTCTTCAGAAAGTGCTAGACCTGCAACATCTGACAGAATACAGCTTCCATGACTCCTCAGTGCCATGGAAATGGAACGAGCTGAGAGCAATCTAAAGACTGGGAGATATTAGGTCTCTTGGATCTTACTTCTTTTGGTTGCTCGAGCACTTTAATTCCCGAGAGAGCCCTCCCATCTCCATCAGTTCTTCCAGGAACCTGTACCCTCCTTGTGTCTCTAAGATACGCTGGTCTAACTTGTTACATGCCTTTACAAGAAAGTTGGTAAAAATAAAAGGAAAGCTGAACAACGTCACAATATGGAGGTATGAAACAGAATTTCCCCATACTTGGTAAAGTTTAGAAATTTGTGTAATACCCGAAGGCAGATTCCATGTACAATAAGTCCTAGTTTAAGAACAAGAGCTGAGGGTATGAGGAAATAAAACTATATTTTCCGGGAGTATCTCTGGCTTCAGGAAGAAAGAGCACATGTTACTCTCCATTCAATATTAGGGCTGAACTATGGGGTCTTTTCGATCCTTTTGGCTTACCCTCTGCGATTCAGGGGGCACATGGCAAAGGTAAACAGACTGAAACAGCACCGTGGATAGCTGTGAGCTGTGCTGGGAAGATTCACGGTGATTCCATAATAAATCTCAGGTCTTTCTTCTGTAACAAAAAATTCCTCTTTTCCATCATCAAGGTAAAGCCGAGTATGTACAAGTAGAGTATGCGATAACTTTGTCACTCGTGACGAACCTAGTCGGTCCGATACTTTAACAACTTCTCCAATGTCTCTGCACTCAGGTTGGATATTCTGAGTGGGTCATCGGTAGAATGAATGAAATCAAGAATACTCTAAAGCAATGTTTGGAAGTCAATTTCAGTGTCTCCGGAAGCACTGGGAAAATCACCATGTGTAACGAACGTGAAGTATCCACAGGCTCTCTCTGTGTCTTTGAAACTGCCCATGTGTTCATTAGAAACGGCGGCTTGAGGAAAGGTGGTTTTGGAATTGGTTTCCCTCTAGTCTTACGTGATGCATCTCTACTATATTGCATTATAATAGAGCAAAGGGTCACTTGCTGACATAAAGCACAGGAGGCAGGAATGGAAGAGTCAACTTAGAGAAAAAAAGTGCTTTTCGGTTTTATTTTCATTTCTGCAGTTTGGAAAACAGTTTAACAGTTTAACTGATTTTGTGGCGGCTCACAAAAATACATATGAGCGTTGAAAATGTACAGAAGAACAACAATTGGGAGACATTTCCGGAAGCTTCAGTTTCTGAAACCCAGACACGAGCCTACAAGCTAAGACACGGCTACACCAGGCTTCAGCGTGAAACCATACAACTCCTGGGAAGGGCTGCCCTCTCTGAACGCAGCTACCTGTCCACAGGATGCTCTAGGCCCAGGCACCTTTATTCTTCCAACTAGAGAGACATAGAAAGATGCCTCCATATCCCATGAAGATGCCCAAGCATTTGGCCAAGGCTCCTATGAAACAGTCTGCTGTCTTCATCCAGGTAAGGGCAACTTCACATTTTCAGACACTAAGGTCGTGGGCAAATCCAGGGTGGACTGAGAGGCGGAAGCTCCAGCAAACACAGTCCTGTGGCTGGAAGATGAATGCAGTACTTATTCCTGCACCAACAGACCCTTGCCTCTGGCCTTGGGCCTAGAGCATGATTTTTTGGTAGTTGCTGTTGGGGAAGAGGCCCTTGGGCTTTAACCTGCGGACAGCCTCCCTTAAATGCTTGGGCTGCAGCGGGGGCGTTTCTCCCCACATCTCACACACGTCCAGGGCCTCTTCCACCACCTCTCCAACAAAGACCTTGGCGATTCCAGCCATGGCAATGGCGGCGTTCTCAGACACCGAACTGCCGGTGATAGACTTCATCAGACCTGCCATGCGTGCTTTTGGGAAAGCTGACCGGCGACACACTTCGTAGCGGGCCAGCTGCTCCTCAGACATGGCAGACAGCAGGGCTGTCATCCTCTGAGCCTCCTCTGCATCCACGGTGGGCTTCCTCTCCTTCTTTCCTTTGGTATGTCTTTTCCGTCTTTTGGCGGCAGGAGGAGCTGAGGCTGAGGCCTCCTTGTCCCCTTCTGTGAGGTCCATGACATCCTCACTCCTGAGCTCACCTCCCTGATCCCTGGGTTCTTCCAAGTTCCCACCTAGGTCCTCAGGGATTCCATCCTTCTTGCTGCCCTTCAGACCTCGGGGCATGGCGAACATCTCAGCAGACACACCTGTTTGCCTGCCCGTCTCCACGGGTGAGATTCAAGTCTGCCCCGTGACAGCAGCTGTAGAGGCAGAAGTTCTGGCTGGGGTGGTTTGATTACGGATCTGCAGCGAGAACCTTTCGAAGATTTTAGCTGCCGTGTTTCTGCTGAGCCACTTTAGCCATAACTGGACACAGCTCCCTGCCTCCCCTTCCCACACACAAACACACACGCTGAATTTTCTCACTTCCACAATGTGAAGAAACTTGTGGATGGAGAGTATATTAGTTTTACATCAATGCAGAATAAATTCTCACAAGTTTTGGACACTTAAAACAAACCCCAGCTCAGAGGTCAGAAGTTCTACCAGTCCAAGTGACTGCCACCTGCTCAGAGCCACACGAGGGACCTCCGGGATGGGTCTGGCTGTGTGGTCGCTGCCTTCACCTGAGAAGGGTCTGGCTTCGATCTGACTCGAGGTGGTGGCAGAATTCAATGCCTTCGGGTTGTGAGCCCCAGGCCCACTTGTCTGTTCTGCCTGCTGCCGTGAGGACGCTCTCGGCTCCTGCAAGTGTTGCCCAGGTCTGGGCTGTGAGGCTCCCTGGGTCTGCACGGCCAGTGCCGGGGAATCTCCCACAGGGCAATGTCATCTCAGGGAGCTCCAGTCCTCCCTTATAAAGAGCTCGGATGATTGAACTAGACCCAGCCCTTAGCAGCTATTGGCTCAGGATATCCCTAAGGAAATCAGGGATTTGGGCGGGCTCATCAATTCACGCTTCCGCCCACCCCCAAGGGAGGGGCAGACACAGGGCGAGTCTCCGAGGGGCGGGAAATGCAGGGGGTATTTCAGAATTCAGTCTTCCTCACAGAATCGCAAAGTTCACGTTTCACAACCATAAAGAAACTATTTACGCTAAAAATGAGACTTTTTAAGAAGTTGCACTTAGAAAACTTCAATGTCTGAGAAAAAAATATCCCTAACGCACAGGGAAACAGGTGGCTTATCCAATACTCTGGAAATAAAATGGGCTGGGTGAGGGGAATATGAAAATATTATTTCAATTTCATCTCATTTTATTTATTTATTTATGTACTTATTGATTTATTTTTGAGACAGAGTCTCCCTCTGTCCCTCAGGCTGGATTACAGTGTCCTGAGCTCAGCTCACTGCAGCCTCCGCATCCTGGGCCCAAGGCATTCTCCTGCCTCAGCCTCCAGAGTAGCTGGGACTAAATGAGTACGCCACCACGCCAGGCAAATTTTTGTCTTTTTTATAAAGTGTAGAGGAGGTTTCACCATTTGGGCCAGGGTGGTCTTCAACTGCCAACTTCAGATGATCTGCCCCAACCTGCCTTCCAAAGTGAAGGGACTATAGGCGTGAGCCACTGCGCCCAGACTATGATAGTTTCACACTGAGGCCTGAAGCTGCTCTGCCTTAGGATTTTTCCTGAGTTTTACGTTCTTGTCATGATGAGTTGCTAGATCATATTTTCCGTTGGATCTTTTCGAAAGGGATTACTGATGAGATTATGGCTTTCTCACAAAGAATACCACTTTGGTGAAACTATACTGAAATCAGGAGTACCTTATGTTTCCGATACTTATCAAGCACAATATTTGAACACGGCGTGGTAGGTGAAAGTGTAGGAAGCAGAATTTGGCAAACCCCATTTTTTTTCAATTTCGACGGTTTCAGGTTTTTGGTTTCAGCCAAACTAAAGAATGTCCTCATGAGCTGTCAATTCACAGGCCATTACAGACAATTTTTGAAACTACATCACACTGTAATTTAAGGAGTACGATTCTAAAGAAATTTGAACAATCTGGTGGTATTGCTAACACCAAACAAGGTTGTTCAGCTCTTTCATCTTTAAAAACAAACAAACAAAAACATGATGTGGAATTCTCTCATTTTACCAAACAGCCGTACGCTCCCTTGAATATGTGACTATGAAACCCAAGTAATTGGAAGAAAAAAAATAAAGGAAACACCTCATCAGTCTCATTAATAGTTTTGTTGAGAATAGTTTATTTTTCAAAAACTGCTGGCTATGTCTTGATATTTTTAGACACGGCTAAAGTTGAAATTGCATGAATCCTCTCTCTAACATTCATGCTACTTAAGAATCTTTTCCCAAGATTTGACTGCATTCATTTCATAAAAGCCCTGTCCTCTTCTCCCCTATATATCTATATTAGCACTCTGCCTTCTACCCTCTTCCATAGGAAACACAAATCCGTCAATTGATCACTTAAGCCTTTCCAGTATGGGTACAACATTTTCTGTAGTTGTACTCCTGAGATTTGTCCTTTATACTTCTAAAGACTAGACCCTAGATAATACATGCTTGGGAATAGTGGAGCTAGCTTGCTTAAACTTTATTTAGGCGTATGCTAATTACTTGTGGGGGGCAAAGGCAGGCAGTGAGGATGTTACGCTTATCCCAAAATAGTCAATTTTGGAAAAGACACAAGTACAGGCCGCGAGCGGTGGCTCAGACCTGAAATCCCAGCACCTTGGGAGGTCTTCTCGCAGAAGGCCAGAGCGAGACCCCGGGGAAAAGATGCATCCCAGGCGTGATGGCCTGACGATGGCTTCCTGTGTCCCGCAACATGGGGAGTCTGCAGTGTGGCCGGTTTGGAAACTGGCAAGGAGAGCGAAGAGACAACATGCTGGTCTTCCACCCTTCCCTGGATGCCCGTGGGTGCCCGCAGAGCTCCGGAAGCAAACAGTCAACATGCTCAGCCTTTCGGGGGCCGGAGAGACGTGAGCAACATGCCCCCTTGCAGAGGGCACAGCAGCGTGGAATCCCAAATCACGCTTCAGTCATCCTGAGGGTGGCTCCTCTGTGGTCGGGGCTGTGGGCCTGGCGCTCCGTTGCGAGGCTCAGCCTGGGGATGTGCGGTCTGTGAACCACGCGGTTGAAAACCCGAAGGCAACACGGGTCCCGGTCTTTTGTCTCTGAGGAAGCCGCCCGTTCCTTGGGCCACGGAATCGGGGCCAATGGGTGCCCCGCCGGCCCGACGCGGCGGCCGTGGGCCCAGCCCTCAGCCCGCGCCGGGCGCTTACCCTTTTCCCGGAGCGCGGGGGTCCCGTTGCTCCCGGAGGCCAAAGACCGTTTATTCTCTCTGCCTTCCTCCCTCTGTCCCTGGCTCCCTCCCGCCCGCCCTCTGTCCCTGCGTCGCTCTGTCTATCCCTCCGTTCCTAACTGCCTCCCTCTCTCTCCCTCCCTCCCTCCCTCCCAACTTCCCTCCGCCCATCCTTCGGCCCCTCTGGGTCTCCCGTTCGTCTCTCCATCTCTGCCCGCCTTCCCTCCCGCCTGGAACGGTCGGCATCGCCGGCGTGCGCGGGGCCTGGGGTCTGCGTTCAGCCGCCAGGCGCTCCACGGTGGCAGCTGGGAGGCTGCAGGGACACGGGCGGGCGGGCGGGCGGGCGGCCGGGCGACGGTGGAGCGGAGGCGCAGAGGAGGCGAGCCGCCGCCGGAGGGATGGCGGGCCCGGACGCTGCGCGGGCCCGGTGTTTCGCGGGAAGGGGGTCTCCACCCAGCCCAGGGGAAGACTCATTTTCCGGGGGTAGGGATTGGGGGGTGGGGGTGGCGAGGGGTCGGTCAGGCCGTGGCGGAAAGGCATGAGAGCTCTGCCCGGGCTGCTCCCAGAGCCTAGGCGGCTGCCCGCGAACCCGCGCGTGCGCAGCAGACGGCCCACCTGCTGGTACCTGGGCCGGCGCTGGGATCCCCGGGATGCCCAGGAAAGAATGGCATCTCTCCGCTCTGTGGAGTGTCTCACCGGGCCTAGACCTGGAAGGCAGGAATCGCAGGCGGGTCGGCCCGGAGGGAAGACACGCCCATCCACGCCGACCCAGGTGTTCCCCGCGAAAGAGAGGCCACCGGCCACCGCCCTGCACCGACCCCGTCCCAGCCCCGCGTCCTTTTAAAGCTCCTCCAGCAGAGCCCGGTATTCTTCCTCGCTGAGGGGTGGTTCCAGCGAGGCGGCCTCTTCCGTGGCCTCCAGCTCCCCAGGGGCCTCCGTTTCTAGGAAAGGCTGCGCCCGCTGCAGAAACTCCGAGCTCGCCAGGAGCTCATCCAGCAGGCGTAGGGGAGTGCAGACGAGCGCTCCGGCTCCTGGAGGAGCCGCGCCTGGGGGGGCGCCCGGATGGCTTGCACCTGCCACTGCCGCGCGGAGGCCTCCGGGGGCGCGGGCTGGGGAGGTGGGGCTTCCCCGGCTTGGGGTTCCCACGCAGCCCCGGCGACCTGGGGACCCTGGCCCCAGCCCCAACACGGACTCCCCTGGGACGCGAGGGGAGGGAAATGCAGGGGGTATTTCAGAATTCAGTCTTCCTCACAGAATCGCAAAGTTCACGTTTCACAACCATAAAGAAACTATTTACGCTAAAAATGAGACTTTTTATGAAGTTGCACTTAGAAAACTTCAATGTCTGAGAAAAAAATATCTCTAACGCACAGGGAAACTGGTGGTTTATCCAATACTCTGAAAATAAAATGGGCTGGGTGAGGGGAATATGAAAATATTATTTCAATTTCATCTCATTTTATTTATTTATGTACTTATTGATTTATTTTTGAGACAGAGTGTCCCTCTGTCCCTCAGGCTGGATTACAGTGTCCTGAGCTCAGCTCACTGCAGCCTCCGCATCCTGGGCTCAAGGCATTCTCCTGCCTCAGCCTCCAGGGTAGCTGGGACTAAATGAGCACGCCACCACGCCAGGCAAATTTTTGTCTTTTTTTTTTAAAGTGTAGTGGAGGTTTCACCATTTGGGCCAGGGTGGTCTTCAACTGCCGACTTCAGGTGATCGGCCCCAACTTGCCTTCCCAAAGTGAAGGGACTATAGGCATGAGCCACTGCGCCCAGACTATGGTAGTTTCACACTGAAGCCTGAAGCTGCTCTGCCTTAGGATTTTTCCTGAGTTTTACTTTCTTGTCATGATGAGTTGCTAGTTCATGTTTTCCCTTGTTTCTTTTCGAAAGGCATTACTGATGAGATTATGGCTTTCTCACAAAGAATACCACTTTGGTGAAACTATATTGAAATCAGGAGTACCTTATGTTTCCGATACTTATCAAGCACAATATTTGAACACGGCGTGGTAGGTGAAAGTGTAGGAAGCAGAATTTGGCAATCCCCATATTTTTTCAATTTCGACGGTTTCAGGTTTTTGGTTTCAGCCAAACTGAAGAATGTCCTTATGAGCTGTCAATTCACAGGCCGTTACAGACAATTTTTGAAACTACATCACGGTGTAATTTAAGGAGTACGATTCTAAAGAAATTTGAACAATCTGGTGGTATTGCTAACACCAAACAAGGTTGTTCAGCTCTTTCATCTTTAAAAACAAACAAACAAAAACATGATGTGGAATTCTCTCATTTTACCAAACAGCCGTACGCTCCCTTGAATATGTGACTATGAAACCCAAGTAATTGGAAGAAGAAAAATAAAGGAAACACCTCATCAGTCTCATTAATAGTTTTGTTGAGAATAGTTTATTTTTGAAAAACTGCTGGCTATGTCTTGATATTTTTAGACACGGCTAAAGCTGAAATTGCATGAATCCTCTCTCTAACATTCATGCTACTAAAGAAACTTTTCCCAAGATTTGACTGCATTCATTTCATAAAAGCCCTGTCCTCTTCTCCCCTATATATCTATATTAGCACTCTGCCTTCTACCCTCTTCCATAGGAAACACAAATCCGTCAATTGATCACTTAAGCCTTTCCAGTTTGGGTACAACATTTTCTGTAGTTGTACTCCTGAGATTTGTCCTTTATACTTCTAAAGACTAGACCCTAGATAATACATGCTTGGGAATAGTGGAGCTAGCTTGCTTAAACTTTATTTAGGCGTATGCTAATTACTTGTGGGGGGCAAAGGCAGGCAGTGAGGATGTTAAGCTTATCCCAAAATAGTCAATTTTGGAAAAGACACAAGTACAGGCCGGGCGTGGTGGCTCAGACCTGTAATCCCGGCACCTTGGGAGGCCGAGGCGGCCGGTCACGAGGTCAGGAGATCGACACCATCCTGGCTAACACGGTGAAACCCCGTCTCTGCTAAACATACACAAATTAGCCGGGCGTGGTGGCAGGCGCTTGTAGTCTCAGCTACTCGGGAGGCTGAGGCAGGAGAAGAGCACGAACCCGGGAGGCGGAGCTGGCAGTGAGCCGAGATTGCGCCACTGCACTCCGGCCTGGGCGGCAGAGTGGGATTCTGCCTCAAAAAAGAAAGAAAAAAAACATCTTCATATATATGAATGTGTGTGTGTGTGTGTGTGTGTGTGTGTCTGTGTGTGTGTGTGTACTCAGGTACACTCACTTTACTTCTGAGTTATCTCGTCACCACTTAACCAGCACCAATCAGAGACCACATTTTTCTAGGCAGTCTCCAAATGTACATTACAAATAGTAACGTACTTTAAGGATAGTAATGAAGCTCCGGGAAAAATTGCTTGTCTGCACCTCAGCAGACCAACCTGCCTGGGCCAGCTTCTCTCTTCCTCTACTCTTCAGAAAGTGCTAGACCTGCAACATCTGACAGAATACAGCTTCCATGACTCCTCAGTGCCATGGAAATGGAACGAGCTGAGAGCAATCTAAAGACTGGGAGATATTAGGTCTCTTGGATCTTACTTCTTTTGGTTGCTCGAGCACTTTAATTCCCGAGAGAGCCCTCCCATCTCCATCAGTTCTTCCAGGAACCTGTACCCTCCTTGTGTCTCTAAGATACGCTGGTCTAACTTGTTACATGCCTTTACAAGAAAGTTGGTAAAAATAAAAGGAAAGCTGAACAACGTCACAATATGGAGGTATGAAACAGAATTTCCCCATACTTGGTAAAGTTTAGAAATTTGTGTAATACCCGAAGGCAGATTCCATGTACAATAAGTCCTAGTTTAAGAACAAGAGCTGAGGGTATGAGGAAATAAAACTATATTTTCCGGGAGTATCTCTGGCTTCAGGAAGAAAGAGCACATGTTACTCTCCATTCAATATTAGGGCTGAACTATGGGGTCTTTTCGATCCTTTTGGCTTACCCTCTGCGATTCAGGGGGCACATGGCAAAGGTAAACAGACTGAAACAGCACCGTGGATAGCTGTGAGCTGTGCTGGGAAGATTCACGGTGATTCCATAATAAATCTCAGGTCTTTCTTCTGTAACAAAAAATTCCTCTTTTCCATCATCAAGGTAAAGCCGAGTATGTACAAGTAGAGTATGCGATAACTTTGTCACTCGTGACGAACCTAGTCGGTCCGATACTTTAACAACTTCTCCAATGTCTCTGCACTCAGGTTGGATATTCTGAGTGGGTCATCGGTAGAATGAATGAAATCAAGAATACTCTAAAGCAATGTTTGGAAGTCAATTTCAGTGTCTCCGGAAGCACTGGGAAAATCACCATGTGTAACGAACGTGAAGTATCCACAGGCTCTCTCTGTGTCTTTGAAACTGCCCATGTGTTCATTAGAAACGGCGGCTTGAGGAAAGGTGGTTTTGGAATTGGTTTCCCTCTAGTCTTACGTGATGCATCTCTACTATATTGCATTATAATAGAGCAAAGGGTCACTTGCTGACATAAAGCACAGGAGGCAGGAATGGAAGAGTCAACTTAGAGAAAAAAAGTGCTTTTCGGTTTTATTTTCATTTCTGCAGTTTGGAAAACAGTTTAACAGTTTAACTGATTTTGTGGCGGCTCACAAAAATACATATGAGCGTTGAAAATGTACAGAAGAACAACAATTGGGAGACATTTCCGGAAGCTTCAGTTTCTGAAACCCAGACACGAGCCTACAAGCTAAGACACGGCTACACCAGGCTTCAGCGTGAAACCATACAACTCCTGGGAAGGGCTGCCCTCTCTGAACGCAGCTACCTGTCCACAGGATGCTCTAGGCCCAGGCACCTTTATTCTTCCAACTAGAGAGACATAGAAAGATGCCTCCATATCCCATGAAGATGCCCAAGCATTTGGCCAAGGCTCCTATGAAACAGTCTGCTGTCTTCATCCAGGTAAGGGCAACTTCACATTTTCAGACACTAAGGTCGTGGGCAAATCCAGGGTGGACTGAGAGGCGGAAGCTCCAGCAAACACAGTCCTGTGGCTGGAAGATGAATGCAGTACTTATTCCTGCACCAACAGACCCTTGCCTCTGGCCTTGGGCCTAGAGCATGATTTTTTGGTAGTTGCTGTTGGGGAAGAGGCCCTTGGGCTTTAACCTGCGGACAGCCTCCCTTAAATGCTTGGGCTGCAGCGGGGGCGTTTCTCCCCACATCTCACACACGTCCAGGGCCTCTTCCACCACCTCTCCAACAAAGACCTTGGCGATTCCAGCCATGGCAATGGCGGCGTTCTCAGACACCGAACTGCCGGTGATAGACTTCATCAGACCTGCCATGCGTGCTTTTGGGAAAGCTGACCGGCGACACACTTCGTAGCGGGCCAGCTGCTCCTCAGACATGGCAGACAGCAGGGCTGTCATCCTCTGAGCCTCCTCTGCATCCACGGTGGGCTTCCTCTCCTTCTTTCCTTTGGTATGTCTTTTCCGTCTTTTGGCGGCAGGAGGAGCTGAGGCTGAGGCCTCCTTGTCCCCTTCTGTGAGGTCCATGACATCCTCACTCCTGAGCTCACCTCCCTGATCCCTGGGTTCTTCCAAGTTCCCACCTAGGTCCTCAGGGATTCCATCCTTCTTGCTGCCCTTCAGACCTCGGGGCATGGCGAACATCTCAGCAGACACACCTGTTTGCCTGCCCGTCTCCACGGGTGAGATTCAAGTCTGCCCCGTGACAGCAGCTGTAGAGGCAGAAGTTCTGGCTGGGGTGGTTTGATTACGGATCTGCAGCGAGAACCTTTCGAAGATTTTAGCTGCCGTGTTTCTGCTGAGCCACTTTAGCCATAACTGGACACAGCTCCCTGCCTCCCCTTCCCACACACAAACACACACGCTGAATTTTCTCACTTCCACAATGTGAAGAAACTTGTGGATGGAGAGTATATTAGTTTTACATCAATGCAGAATAAATTCTCACAAGTTTTGGACACTTAAAACAAACCCCAGCTCAGAGGTCAGAAGTTCTACCAGTCCAAGTGACTGCCACCTGCTCAGAGCCACACGAGGGACCTCCGGGATGGGTCTGGCTGTGTGGTCGCTGCCTTCACCTGAGAAGGGTCTGGCTTCGATCTGACTCGAGGTGGTGGCAGAATTCAATGCCTTCGGGTTGTGAGCCCCAGGCCCACTTGTCTGTTCTGCCTGCTGCCGTGAGGACGCTCTCGGCTCCTGCAAGTGTTGCCCAGGTCTGGGCTGTGAGGCTCCCTGGGTCTGCACGGCCAGTGCCGGGGAATCTCCCACAGGGCAATGTCATCTCAGGGAGCTCCAGTCCTCCCTTATAAAGAGCTCGGATGATTGAACTAGACCCAGCCCTTAGCAGCTATTGGCTCAGGATATCCCTAAGGAAATCAGGGATTTGGGCGGGCTCATCAATTCACGCTTCCGCCCACCCCCAAGGGAGGGGCAGACACAGGGCGAGTCTCCGAGGGGCGGGAAATGCAGGGGGTATTTCAGAATTCAGTCTTCCTCACAGAATCGCAAAGTTCACGTTTCACAACCATAAAGAAACTATTTACGCTAAAAATGAGACTTTTTAAGAAGTTGCACTTAGAAAACTTCAATGTCTGAGAAAAAAATATCCCTAACGCACAGGGAAACAGGTGGCTTATCCAATACTCTGGAAATAAAATGGGCTGGGTGAGGGGAATATGAAAATATTATTTCAATTTCATCTCATTTTATTTATTTATTTATGTACTTATTGATTTATTTTTGAGACAGAGTCTCCCTCTGTCCCTCAGGCTGGATTACAGTGTCCTGAGCTCAGCTCACTGCAGCCTCCGCATCCTGGGCCCAAGGCATTCTCCTGCCTCAGCCTCCAGAGTAGCTGGGACTAAATGAGTACGCCACCACGCCAGGCAAATTTTTGTCTTTTTTATAAAGTGTAGAGGAGGTTTCACCATTTGGGCCAGGGTGGTCTTCAACTGCCAACTTCAGATGATCTGCCCCAACCTGCCTTCCAAAGTGAAGGGACTATAGGCGTGAGCCACTGCGCCCAGACTATGATAGTTTCACACTGAGGCCTGAAGCTGCTCTGCCTTAGGATTTTTCCTGAGTTTTACGTTCTTGTCATGATGAGTTGCTAGATCATATTTTCCGTTGGATCTTTTCGAAAGGGATTACTGATGAGATTATGGCTTTCTCACAAAGAATACCACTTTGGTGAAACTATACTGAAATCAGGAGTACCTTATGTTTCCGATACTTATCAAGCACAATATTTGAACACGGCGTGGTAGGTGAAAGTGTAGGAAGCAGAATTTGGCAAACCCCATTTTTTTTCAATTTCGACGGTTTCAGGTTTTTGGTTTCAGCCAAACTAAAGAATGTCCTCATGAGCTGTCAATTCACAGGCCATTACAGACAATTTTTGAAACTACATCACACTGTAATTTAAGGAGTACGATTCTAAAGAAATTTGAACAATCTGGTGGTATTGCTAACACCAAACAAGGTTGTTCAGCTCTTTCATCTTTAAAAACAAACAAACAAAAACATGATGTGGAATTCTCTCATTTTACCAAACAGCCGTACGCTCCCTTGAATATGTGACTATGAAACCCAAGTAATTGGAAGAAAAAAAATAAAGGAAACACCTCATCAGTCTCATTAATAGTTTTGTTGAGAATAGTTTATTTTTCAAAAACTGCTGGCTATGTCTTGATATTTTTAGACACGGCTAAAGTTGAAATTGCATGAATCCTCTCTCTAACATTCATGCTACTTAAGAATCTTTTCCCAAGATTTGACTGCATTCATTTCATAAAAGCCCTGTCCTCTTCTCCCCTATATATCTATATTAGCACTCTGCCTTCTACCCTCTTCCATAGGAAACACAAATCCGTCAATTGATCACTTAAGCCTTTCCAGTATGGGTACAACATTTTCTGTAGTTGTACTCCTGAGATTTGTCCTTTATACTTCTAAAGACTAGACCCTAGATAATACATGCTTGGGAATAGTGGAGCTAGCTTGCTTAAACTTTATTTAGGCGTATGCTAATTACTTGTGGGGGGCAAAGGCAGGCAGTGAGGATGTTACGCTTATCCCAAAATAGTCAATTTTGGAAAAGACACAAGTACAGGCCGCGAGCGGTGGCTCAGACCTGAAATCCCAGCACCTTGGGAGGTCTTCTCGCAGAAGGCCAGAGCGAGACCCCGGGGAAAAGATGCATCCCAGGCGTGATGGCCTGACGATGGCTTCCTGTGTCCCGCAACATGGGGAGTCTGCAGTGTGGCCGGTTTGGAAACTGGCAAGGAGAGCGAAGAGACAACATGCTGGTCTTCCACCCTTCCCTGGATGCCCGTGGGTGCCCGCAGAGCTCCGGAAGCAAACAGTCAACATGCTCAGCCTTTCGGGGGCCGGAGAGACGTGAGCAACATGCCCCCTTGCAGAGGGCACAGCAGCGTGGAATCCCAAATCACGCTTCAGTCATCCTGAGGGTGGCTCCTCTGTGGTCGGGGCTGTGGGCCTGGCGCTCCGTTGCGAGGCTCAGCCTGGGGATGTGCGGTCTGTGAACCACGCGGTTGAAAACCCGAAGGCAACACGGGTCCCGGTCTTTTGTCTCTGAGGAAGCCGCCCGTTCCTTGGGCCACGGAATCGGGGCCAATGGGTGCCCCGCCGGCCCGACGCGGCGGCCGTGGGCCCAGCCCTCAGCCCGCGCCGGGCGCTTACCCTTTTCCCGGAGCGCGGGGGTCCCGTTGCTCCCGGAGGCCAAAGACCGTTTATTCTCTCTGCCTTCCTCCCTCTGTCCCTGGCTCCCTCCCGCCCGCCCTCTGTCCCTGCGTCGCTCTGTCTATCCCTCCGTTCCTAACTGCCTCCCTCTCTCTCCCTCCCTCCCTCCCTCCCAACTTCCCTCCGCCCATCCTTCGGCCCCTCTGGGTCTCCCGTTCGTCTCTCCATCTCTGCCCGCCTTCCCTCCCGCCTGGAACGGTCGGCATCGCCGGCGTGCGCGGGGCCTGGGGTCTGCGTTCAGCCGCCAGGCGCTCCACGGTGGCAGCTGGGAGGCTGCAGGGACACGGGCGGGCGGGCGGGCGGGCGGCCGGGCGACGGTGGAGCGGAGGCGCAGAGGAGGCGAGCCGCCGCCGGAGGGATGGCGGGCCCGGACGCTGCGCGGGCCCGGTGTTTCGCGGGAAGGGGGTCTCCACCCAGCCCAGGGGAAGACTCATTTTCCGGGGGTAGGGATTGGGGGGTGGGGGTGGCGAGGGGTCGGTCAGGCCGTGGCGGAAAGGCATGAGAGCTCTGCCCGGGCTGCTCCCAGAGCCTAGGCGGCTGCCCGCGAACCCGCGCGTGCGCAGCAGACGGCCCACCTGCTGGTACCTGGGCCGGCGCTGGGATCCCCGGGATGCCCAGGAAAGAATGGCATCTCTCCGCTCTGTGGAGTGTCTCACCGGGCCTAGACCTGGAAGGCAGGAATCGCAGGCGGGTCGGCCCGGAGGGAAGACACGCCCATCCACGCCGACCCAGGTGTTCCCCGCGAAAGAGAGGCCACCGGCCACCGCCCTGCACCGACCCCGTCCCAGCCCCGCGTCCTTTTAAAGCTCCTCCAGCAGAGCCCGGTATTCTTCCTCGCTGAGGGGTGGTTCCAGCGAGGCGGCCTCTTCCGTGGCCTCCAGCTCCCCAGGGGCCTCCGTTTCTAGGAAAGGCTGCGCCCGCTGCAGAAACTCCGAGCTCGCCAGGAGCTCATCCAGCAGGCGTAGGGGAGTGCAGACGAGCGCTCCGGCTCCTGGAGGAGCCGCGCCTGGGGGGGCGCCCGGATGGCTTGCACCTGCCACTGCCGCGCGGAGGCCTCCGGGGGCGCGGGCTGGGGAGGTGGGGCTTCCCCGGCTTGGGGTTCCCACGCAGCCCCGGCGACCTGGGGACCCTGGCCCCAGCCCCAACACGGACTCCCCTGGGACGCGAGGGGAGGGAAATGCAGGGGGTATTTCAGAATTCAGTCTTCCTCACAGAATCGCAAAGTTCACGTTTCACAACCATAAAGAAACTATTTACGCTAAAAATGAGACTTTTTATGAAGTTGCACTTAGAAAACTTCAATGTCTGAGAAAAAAATATCTCTAACGCACAGGGAAACTGGTGGTTTATCCAATACTCTGAAAATAAAATGGGCTGGGTGAGGGGAATATGAAAATATTATTTCAATTTCATCTCATTTTATTTATTTATGTACTTATTGATTTATTTTTGAGACAGAGTGTCCCTCTGTCCCTCAGGCTGGATTACAGTGTCCTGAGCTCAGCTCACTGCAGCCTCCGCATCCTGGGCTCAAGGCATTCTCCTGCCTCAGCCTCCAGGGTAGCTGGGACTAAATGAGCACGCCACCACGCCAGGCAAATTTTTGTCTTTTTTTTTTAAAGTGTAGTGGAGGTTTCACCATTTGGGCCAGGGTGGTCTTCAACTGCCGACTTCAGGTGATCGGCCCCAACTTGCCTTCCCAAAGTGAAGGGACTATAGGCATGAGCCACTGCGCCCAGACTATGGTAGTTTCACACTGAAGCCTGAAGCTGCTCTGCCTTAGGATTTTTCCTGAGTTTTACTTTCTTGTCATGATGAGTTGCTAGTTCATGTTTTCCCTTGTTTCTTTTCGAAAGGCATTACTGATGAGATTATGGCTTTCTCACAAAGAATACCACTTTGGTGAAACTATATTGAAATCAGGAGTACCTTATGTTTCCGATACTTATCAAGCACAATATTTGAACACGGCGTGGTAGGTGAAAGTGTAGGAAGCAGAATTTGGCAATCCCCATATTTTTTCAATTTCGACGGTTTCAGGTTTTTGGTTTCAGCCAAACTGAAGAATGTCCTTATGAGCTGTCAATTCACAGGCCGTTACAGACAATTTTTGAAACTACATCACGGTGTAATTTAAGGAGTACGATTCTAAAGAAATTTGAACAATCTGGTGGTATTGCTAACACCAAACAAGGTTGTTCAGCTCTTTCATCTTTAAAAACAAACAAACAAAAACATGATGTGGAATTCTCTCATTTTACCAAACAGCCGTACGCTCCCTTGAATATGTGACTATGAAACCCAAGTAATTGGAAGAAGAAAAATAAAGGAAACACCTCATCAGTCTCATTAATAGTTTTGTTGAGAATAGTTTATTTTTGAAAAACTGCTGGCTATGTCTTGATATTTTTAGACACGGCTAAAGCTGAAATTGCATGAATCCTCTCTCTAACATTCATGCTACTAAAGAAACTTTTCCCAAGATTTGACTGCATTCATTTCATAAAAGCCCTGTCCTCTTCTCCCCTATATATCTATATTAGCACTCTGCCTTCTACCCTCTTCCATAGGAAACACAAATCCGTCAATTGATCACTTAAGCCTTTCCAGTTTGGGTACAACATTTTCTGTAGTTGTACTCCTGAGATTTGTCCTTTATACTTCTAAAGACTAGACCCTAGATAATACATGCTTGGGAATAGTGGAGCTAGCTTGCTTAAACTTTATTTAGGCGTATGCTAATTACTTGTGGGGGGCAAAGGCAGGCAGTGAGGATGTTAAGCTTATCCCAAAATAGTCAATTTTGGAAAAGACACAAGTACAGGCCGGGCGTGGTGGCTCAGACCTGTAATCCCGGCACCTTGGGAGGCCGAGGCGGCCGGTCACGAGGTCAGGAGATCGACACCATCCTGGCTAACACGGTGAAACCCCGTCTCTGCTAAACATACACAAATTAGCCGGGCGTGGTGGCAGGCGCTTGTAGTCTCAGCTACTCGGGAGGCTGAGGCAGGAGAAGAGCACGAACCCGGGAGGCGGAGCTGGCAGTGAGCCGAGATTGCGCCACTGCACTCCGGCCTGGGCGGCAGAGTGGGATTCTGCCTCAAAAAAGAAAGAAAAAAAACATCTTCATATATATGAATGTGTGTGTGTGTGTGTGTGTGTGTGTCTGTGTGTGTGTGTGTACTCAGGTACACTCACTTTACTTCTGAGTTATCTCGTCACCACTTAACCAGCACCAATCAGAGACCACATTTTTCTAGGCAGTCTCCAAATGTACATTACAAATAGTAACGTACTTTAAGGATAGTAATGAAGCTCCGGGAAAAATTGCTTGTCTGCACCTCAGCAGACCAACCTGCCTGGGCCAGCTTCTCTCTTCCTCTACTCTTCAGAAAGTGCTAGACCTGCAACATCTGACAGAATACAGCTTCCATGACTCCTCAGTGCCATGGAAATGGAACGAGCTGAGAGCAATCTAAAGACTGGGAGATATTAGGTCTCTTGGATCTTACTTCTTTTGGTTGCTCGAGCACTTTAATTCCCGAGAGAGCCCTCCCATCTCCATCAGTTCTTCCAGGAACCTGTACCCTCCTTGTGTCTCTAAGATACGCTGGTCTAACTTGTTACATGCCTTTACAAGAAAGTTGGTAAAAATAAAAGGAAAGCTGAACAACGTCACAATATGGAGGTATGAAACAGAATTTCCCCATACTTGGTAAAGTTTAGAAATTTGTGTAATACCCGAAGGCAGATTCCATGTACAATAAGTCCTAGTTTAAGAACAAGAGCTGAGGGTATGAGGAAATAAAACTATATTTTCCGGGAGTATCTCTGGCTTCAGGAAGAAAGAGCACATGTTACTCTCCATTCAATATTAGGGCTGAACTATGGGGTCTTTTCGATCCTTTTGGCTTACCCTCTGCGATTCAGGGGGCACATGGCAAAGGTAAACAGACTGAAACAGCACCGTGGATAGCTGTGAGCTGTGCTGGGAAGATTCACGGTGATTCCATAATAAATCTCAGGTCTTTCTTCTGTAACAAAAAATTCCTCTTTTCCATCATCAAGGTAAAGCCGAGTATGTACAAGTAGAGTATGCGATAACTTTGTCACTCGTGACGAACCTAGTCGGTCCGATACTTTAACAACTTCTCCAATGTCTCTGCACTCAGGTTGGATATTCTGAGTGGGTCATCGGTAGAATGAATGAAATCAAGAATACTCTAAAGCAATGTTTGGAAGTCAATTTCAGTGTCTCCGGAAGCACTGGGAAAATCACCATGTGTAACGAACGTGAAGTATCCACAGGCTCTCTCTGTGTCTTTGAAACTGCCCATGTGTTCATTAGAAACGGCGGCTTGAGGAAAGGTGGTTTTGGAATTGGTTTCCCTCTAGTCTTACGTGATGCATCTCTACTATATTGCATTATAATAGAGCAAAGGGTCACTTGCTGACATAAAGCACAGGAGGCAGGAATGGAAGAGTCAACTTAGAGAAAAAAAGTGCTTTTCGGTTTTATTTTCATTTCTGCAGTTTGGAAAACAGTTTAACAGTTTAACTGATTTTGTGGCGGCTCACAAAAATACATATGAGCGTTGAAAATGTACAGAAGAACAACAATTGGGAGACATTTCCGGAAGCTTCAGTTTCTGAAACCCAGACACGAGCCTACAAGCTAAGACACGGCTACACCAGGCTTCAGCGTGAAACCATACAACTCCTGGGAAGGGCTTCCCTCTCTGAACGCAGCTACCTGTCCACAGGATGCTCTAGGCCCAGGCACCTTTATTCTTCCAACTAGAGAGACATAGAAAGATGCCTCCATATCCCATGAAGATGCCCAAGCATTTGGCCAAGGCTCCTATGAAACAGTCTGCTGTCTTCATCCAGGTAAGGGCAACTTCACATTTTCAGACACTAAGGTCGTGGGCAAATCCAGGGTGGACTGAGAGGCGGAAGCTCCAGCAAACAGAGTCCTGTGGCTGGAAGATGAATGCAGTACTTATTCCTGCACCAACAGACCCTTGCCTCTGGCCTTGGGCCTAGAGCATGATTTTTTGGTAGTTGCTGTTGGGGAAGAGGCCCTTGGGCTTTAACCTGCGGACAGCCTCCCTTAAATGCTTGGGCTGCAGCGGGGGCGTTTCTCCCCACATCTCACACACGTCCAGGGCCTCTTCCACCACCTCTCCAACAAAGACCTTGGCGATTCCAGCCATGGCAATGGCGGCGTTCTCAGACACCGAACTGCCGGTGATAGACTTCATCAGACCTGCCATGCGTGCTTTTGGGAAAGCTGACCGGCGACACACTTCGTAGCGGGCCAGCTGCTCCTCAGACATGGCAGACAGCAGGGCTGTCATCCTCTGAGCCTCCTCTGCATCCACGGTGGGCTTCCTCTCCTTCTTTCCTTTGGTATGTCTTTTCCGTCTTTTGGCGGCAGGAGGAGGTGAGGCTGAGGCCTCCTTGTCCCCTTCTGTGAGGTCCATGACATCCTCACTCCTGAGCTCACCTCCCTGATCCCTGGGTTCTTCCAAGTTCCCACCTAGGTCCTCAGGGATTCCATCCTTCTTGCTGCCCTTCAGACCTCGGGGCATGGCGAACATCTCAGCAGACACACCTGTTTGCCTGCCCGTCTCCACGGGTGAGATTCAAGTCTGCCCCGTGACAGCAGCTGTAGAGGCAGAAGTTCTGGCTGGGGTGGTTTGATTACGGATCTGCAGCGAGAACCTTTCGAAGATTTTAGCTGCCGTGTTTCTGCTGAGCCACTTTAGCCATAACTGGACACAGCTCCCTGCCTCCCCTTCCCACACACAAACACACACGCTGAATTTTCTCACTTCCACAATGTGAAGAAACTTGTGGATGGAGAGTATATTAGTTTTACATCAATGCAGAATAAATTCTCACAAGTTTTGGACACTTAAAACAAACCCCAGCTCAGAGGTCAGAAGTTCTACCAGTCCAAGTGACTGCCACCTGCTCAGAGCCACACGAGGGACCTCCGGGATGGGTCTGGCTGTGTGGTCGCTGCCTTCACCTGAGAAGGGTCTGGCTTCGATCTGACTCGAGGTGGTGGCAGAATTCAATGCCTTCGGGTTGTGAGCCCCAGGCCCACTTGTCTGTTCTGCCTGCTGCCGTGAGGACGCTCTCGGCTCCTGCAAGTGTTGCCCAGGTCTGGGCTGTGAGGCTCCCTGGGTCTGCACGGCCAGTGCCGGGGAATCTCCCACAGGGCAATGTCATCTCAGGGAGCTCCAGTGCTCCCTTATAAAGAGCTCGGATGATTGAACTAGACCCAGCCCTTAGCAGCTATTGGCTCAGGATATCCCTAAGGAAATCAGGGATTTGGGCGGGCTCATCAATTCACGCTTCCGCCCACCCCCAAGGGAGGGGCAGACACAGGGCGAGTCTCCGAGGGGCGGGAAATGCAGGGGGTATTTCAGAATTCAGTCTTCCTCACAGAATCGCAAAGTTCACGTTTCACAACCATAAAGAAACTATTTACGCTAAAAATGAGACTTTTTAAGAAGTTGCACTTAGAAAACTTCAATGTCTGAGAAAAAAATATCCCTAACGCACAGGGAAACAGGTGGCTTATCCAATACTCTGGAAATAAAATGGGCTGGGTGAGGGGAATATGAAAATATTATTTCAATTTCATCTCATTTTATTTATTTATGTACTTATTGATTTATTTTTGAGACAGAGTCTCCCTCTGTCCCTCAGGCTGGATTACAGTGTCCTGAGCTCAGCTCACTGCAGCCTCCGCATCCTGGGCCCAAGGCATTCTCCTGCCTCAGCCTCCAGAGTAGCTGGGACTAAATGAGTACGCCACCACGCCAGGCAAATTTTTGTCTTTTTTATAAAGTGTAGAGGAGGTTTCACCATTTGGGCCAGGGTGGTCTTCAACTGCCAACTTCAGATGATCTGCCCCAACCTGCCTTCCAAAGTGAAGGGACTATAGGCGTGAGCCACTGCGCCCAGACTATGATAGTTTCACACTGAGGCCTGAAGCTGCTCTGCCTTAGGATTTTTCCTGAGTTTTACGTTCTTGTCATGATGAGTTGCTAGTTCATATTTTCCGTTGGATCTTTTCGAAAGGGATTACTGATGAGATTATGGCTTTCTCACAAAGAATACCACTTTGGTGAAACTATACTGAAATCAGGAGTACCTTATGTTTCGGATACTTATCAAGCACAATATTTGAACACGGCGTGGTAGGTGAAAGTGTAGGAAGCAGAATTTGGCAAACCCCATTTTTTTTCAATTTCGACGGTTTCAGGTTTTTGGTTTCAGCCAAACTAAAGAATGTCCTAATGAGCTGTCAATTCACAGGCCATTACAGACAATTTTTGAAACTACATCACACTGTAATTTAAGGAGTACGATTCTAAAGAAATTTGAACAATCTGGTGGTATTGCTAACACCAAACAAGGTTGTTCAGCTCTTTCATCTTTAAAAACAAACAAACAAAAACATGATGTGGAATTCTCTCATTTTACCAAACAGCCGTACGCTCCCTTGAATATGTGACTATGAAACCCAAGTAATTGGAAGAAAAAAAATAAAGGAAACACCTCATCAGTCTCATTAATAGTTTTGTTGAGAATAGTTTATTTTTCAAAAACTGCTGGCTATGTCTTGATATTTTTAGACACGGCTAAAGTTGAAATTGCATGAATCCTCTCTCTAACATTCATGCTACTTAAGAATCTTTTCCCAAGATTTGACTGCATTCATTTCATAAAAGCCCTGTCCTCTTCTCCCCTATATATCTATATTAGCACTCTGCCTTCTACCCTCTTCCATAGGAAACACAAATCCGTCAATTGATCACTTAAGCCTTTCCAGTATGGGTACAACATTTTCTGTAGTTGTACTCCTGAGATTTGTCCTTTATACTTCTAAAGACTAGACCCTAGATAATACATGCTTGGGAATAGTGGAGCTAGCTTGCTTAAACTTTATTTAGGCGTATGCTAATTACTTGTGGGGGGCAAAGGCAGGCAGTGAGGATGTTACGCTTATCCCAAAATAGTCAATTTTGGAAAAGACACAAGTACAGGCCGCGAGCGGTGGCTCAGACCTGAAATCCCAGCACCTTGGGAGGTCTTCTCGCAGAAGGCCAGAGCGAGACCCCGGGGAAAAGATGCATCCCAGGCGTGATGGCCTGACGATGGCTTCCTGTGTCCCGCAACATGGGGAGTCTGCAGTGTGGCCGGTTTGGAAACTGGCAAGGAGAGCGAAGAGACAACATGCTGGTCTTCCACCCTTCCCTGGATGCCCGTGGGTGCCCGCAGAGCTCCGGAAGCAAACAGTCAACATGCTCAGCCTTTCGGGGGCCGGAGAGACGTGAGCAACATGCCCCCTTGCAGAGGGCACAGCAGCGTGGAATCCCAAATCACGCTTCAGTCATCCTGAGGGTGGCTCCTCTGTGGTCGGGGCTGTGGGCCTGGCGCTCCGTTGCGAGGCTCAGCCTGGGGATGTGCGGTCTGTGAACCACGCGGTTGAAAACCCGAAGGCAACACGGGTCCCGGTCTTTTGTCTCTGAGGAAGCCGCCCGTTCCTTGGGCCACGGAATCGGGGCCAATGGGTGCCCCGCCGGCCCGACGCGGCGGCCGTGGGCCCAGCCCTCAGCCCGCGCCGGGCGCTTACCCTTTTCCCGGAGCGCGGGGGTCCCGTTGCTCCCGGAGGCCAAAGACCGTTTATTCTCTCTGCCTTCCTCCCTCTGTCCCTGGCTCCCTCCCGCCCGCCCTCTGTCCCTGCGTCGCTCTGTCTATCCCTCCGTTCCTAACTGCCTCCCTCTCTCTCCCTCCCTCCCTCCCTCCCAACTTCCCTCCGCCCATCCTTCGGCCCCTCTGGGTCTCCCGTTCGTCTCTCCATCTCTGCCCGCCTTCCCTCCCGCCTGGAACGGTCGGCATCGCCGGCGTGCGCGGGGCCTGGGGTCTGCGTTCAGCCGCCAGGCGCTCCACGGTGGCAGCTGGGAGGCTGCAGGGACACGGGCGGGCGGGCGGGCGGGCGGCCGGGCGACGGTGGAGCGGAGGCGCAGAGGAGGCGAGCCGCCGCCGGAGGGATGGCGGGCCCGGACGCTGCGCGGGCCCGGTGTTTCGCGGGAAGGGGGTCTCCACCCAGCCCAGGGGAAGACTCATTTTCCGGGGGTAGGGATTGGGGGGTGGGGGTGGCGAGGGGTCGGTCAGGCCGTGGCGGAAAGGCATGAGAGCTCTGCCCGGGCTGCTCCCAGAGCCTAGGCGGCTGCCCGCGAACCCGCGCGTGCGCAGCAGACGGCCCACCTGCTGGTACCTGGGCCGGCGCTGGGATCCCCGGGATGCCCAGGAAAGAATGGCATCTCTCCGCTCTGTGGAGTGTCTCACCGGGCCTAGACCTGGAAGGCAGGAATCGCAGGCGGGTCGGCCCGGAGGGAAGACACGCCCATCCACGCCGACCCAGGTGTTCCCCGCGAAAGAGAGGCCACCGGCCACCGCCCTGCACCGACCCCGTCCCAGCCCCGCGTCCTTTTAAAGCTCCTCCAGCAGAGCCCGGTATTCTTCCTCGCTGAGGGGTGGTTCCAGCGAGGCGGCCTCTTCCGTGGCCTCCAGCTCCCCAGGGGCCTCCGTTTCTAGGAAAGGCTGCGCCCGCTGCAGAAACTCCGGGCTCGCCAGGAGCTCATCCAGCAGGCGTAGGGGAGTGCAGACGAGCGCTCCGGCTCCTGGAGGAGCCGCGCCTGGGGGGGCGCCCGGATGGCTTGCACCTGCCACTGCCGCGCGGAGGCCTCCGGGGGCGCGGGCTGGGGAGGTGGGGCTTCCCCGGCTTGGGGTTCCCACGCAGCCCCGGCGACCTGGGGACCCTGGCCCCAGCCCCAACACGGACTCCCCTGGGACGCGAGGGGAGGGAAATGCAGGGGGTATTTCAGAATTCAGTCTTCCTCACAGAATCGCAAAGTTCACGTTTCACAACCATAAAGAAACTATTTACGCTAAAAATGAGACTTTTTATGAAGTTGCACTTAGAAAACTTCAATGTCTGAGAAAAAAATATCTCTAACGCACAGGGAAACTGGTGGTTTATCCAATACTCTGAAAATAAAATGGGCTGGGTGAGGGGAATATGAAAATATTATTTCAATTTCATCTCATTTTATTTATTTATGTACTTATTGATTTATTTTTGAGACAGAGTGTCCCTCTGTCCCTCAGGCTGGATTACAGTGTCCTGAGCTCAGCTCACTGCAGCCTCCGCATCCTGGGCTCAAGGCATTCTCCTGCCTCAGCCTCCAGGGTAGCTGGGACTAAATGAGCACGCCACCACGCCAGGCAAATTTTTGTCTTTTTTTTTTAAAGTGTAGTGGAGGTTTCACCATTTGGGCCAGGGTGGTCTTCAACTGCCGACTTCAGGTGATCTGCCCCAACTTGCCTTCCCAAAGTGAAGGGACTATAGGCATGAGCCACTGCGCCCAGACTATGGTAGTTTCACACTGAAGCCTGAAGCTGCTCTGCCTTAGGATTTTTCCTGAGTTTTACTTTCTTTTCATGATGAGTTGCTAGTTCATGTTTTCCCTTGTTTCTTTTCGAAAGGCATTACTGATGAGATTATGGCTTTCTCACAAAGAATACCACTTTGGTGAAACTATATTGAAATCAGGAGTACCTTATGTTTCCGATACTTATCAAGCACAATATTTGAACACGGCGTGGTAGGTGAAAGTGTAGGAAGCAGAATTTGGCAATCCCCATATTTTTTCAATTTCGACGGTTTCAGGTTTTTGGTTTCAGCCAAACTGAAGAATGTCCTTATGAGCTGTCAATTCACAGGCCGTTACAGACAATATTTGAAACTACATCACGGTGTAATTTAAGGAGTACGATTCTAAAGAAATTTGAACAATCTGGTGGTATTGCTAACACCAAACAAGGTTGTTCAGCTCTTTCATCTTTAAAAACAAACAAACAAAAACATGATGTGGAATTCTCTCATTTTACCAAACAGCCGTACGCTCCCTTGAATATGTGACTATGAAACCCAAGTAATTGGAAGAAGAAAAATAAAGGAAACACCTCATCAGTCTCATTAATAGTTTTGTTGAGAATAGTTTATTTTTGAAAAACTGCTGGCTATGTCTTGATATTTTTAGACACGGCTAAAGCTGAAATTGCATGAATCCTCTCTCTAACATTCATGCTACTAAAGAAACTTTTCCCAAGATTTGACTGCATTCATTTCATAAAAGCCCTGTCCTCTTCTCCCCTATATATCTATATTAGCACTCTGCCTTCTACCCTCTTCCATAGGAAACACAAATCCGTCAATTGATCACTTAAGCCTTTCCAGTTTGGGTACAACATTTTCTGTAGTTGTACTCCTGAGATTTGTCCTTTATACTTCTAAAGACTAGACCCTAGATAATACATGCTTGGGAATAGTGGAGCTAGCTTGCTTAAACTTTATTTAGGCGTATGCTAATTACTTGTGGGGGGCAAAGGCAGGCAGTGAGGATGTTAAGCTTATCCCAAAATAGTCAATTTTGGAAAAGACACAAGTACAGGCCGGGCGTGGTGGCTCAGACCTGTAATCCCGGCACCTTGGGAGGCCGAGGCGGCCGGTCACGAGGTCAGGAGATCGACACCATCCTGGCTAACACGGTGAAACCCCGTCTCTGCTAAACATACACAAATTAGCCGGGCGTGGTGGCAGGCGCTTGTAGTCTCAGCTACTCGGGAGGCTGAGGCAGGAGAAGAGCACGAACCCGGGAGGCGGAGCTGGCAGTGAGCCGAGATTGCGCCACTGCACTCCGGCCTGGGCGGCAGAGTGGGATTCTGCCTCAAAAAAGAAAGAAAAAAAACATCTTCATATATATGAATGTGTGTGTGTGTGTGTGTGTGTGTGTCTGTGTGTGTGTGTGTACTCAGGTACACTCACTTTACTTCTGAGTTATCTCGTCACCACTTAACCAGCACCAATCAGAGACCACATTTTTCTAGGCAGTCTCCAAATGTACATTACAAATAGTAACGTACTTTAAGGATAGTAATGAAGCTCCGGGAAAAATTGCTTGTCTCCACCTCAGCAGACCAACCTGCCTGGGCCAGCTTCTCTCTTCCTCTACTCTTCAGAAAGTGCTAGACCTGCAACATCTGACAGAATACAGCTTCCATGACTCCTCAGTGCCATGGAAATGGAACGAGCTGAGAGCAATCTAAAGACTGGGAGATATTAGGTCTCTTGGATCTTACTTCTTTTGGTTGCTCGAGCACTTTAATTCCCGAGAGAGCCCTCCCATCTCCATCAGTTCTTCCAGGAACCTGTACCCTCCTTGTGTCTCTAAGATACGCTGGTCTAACTTGTTACATGCCTTTACAAGAAAGTTGGTAAAAATAAAAGGAAAGCTGAACAACGTCACAATATGGAGGTATGAAACAGAATTTCCCCATACTTGGTAAAGTTTAGAAATTTGTGTAATACCCGAAGGCAGATTCCATGTACAAAAAGTCCTAGTTTAAGAACAAGAGCTGAGGGTATGAGGAAATAAAACTATATTTTCCGGGAGTATCTCTGGCTTCAGGAAGAAAGAGCACATGTTACTCTCCATTCAATATTAGGGCTGAACTATGGGGTCTTTTCGATCCTTTTTGCTTACCCTCTGCGATTCAGGGGGCACATGGCAAAGGTAAACAGACTGAAACAGCACCGTGGATAGCTGTGAGCTGTGCTGGGAAGATTCACGGTGATTCCATAATAAATCTCAGGTCTTTCTTCTGTAACAAAAAATTCCTCTTTTCCATCATCAAGGTAAAGCCGAGTATGTACAAGTAGAGTATGCGATAACTTTGTCACTCGTGACGAACCTAGTCGGTCCGATACTTTAACAACTTCTCCAATGTCTCTGCACTCAGGTTGGATATTCTGAGTGGGTCATCGGTAGAATGAATGAAATCAAGAATACTCTAAAGCAATGTTTGGAAGTCAATTTACGTGTCTCCGGAAGCACTGGGAAAATCACCATGTGTAACGAACGTGAAGTATCCACAGGCTCTCTCTGTGTCTTTGAAACTGCCCATGTGTTCATTAGAAACGGCGGCTTGAGGAAAGGTGGTTTTGGAATTGGTTTCCCTCTAGTCTTACGTGATGCATCTCTACTATATTGCATTATAATAGAGCAAAGGGTCACTTGCTGACATAAAGCACAGGAGGCAGGAATGGAAGAGTCAACTTAGAGAAAAAAAGTGCTTTTCGGTTTTATTTTCATTTCTGCAGTTTGGAAAACAGTTTAACAGTTTAACTGATTTTGTGGCGGCTCACAAAAATACATATGAGCGTTGAAAATGTACAGAAGAACAACAATTGGGAGACATTTCCGGAAGCTTCAGTTTCTGAAACCCAGACACGAGCCTACAAGCTAAGACACGGCTACACCAGGCTTCAGCGTGAAACCATACAACTCCTGGGAAGGGCTTCCCTCTCTGAACGCAGCTACCTGTCCACAGGATGCTCTAGGCCCAGGCACCTTTATTCTTCCAACTAGAGAGACATAGAAAGATGCCTCCATATCCCATGAAGATGCCCAAGCATTTGGCCAAGGCTCCTATGAAACAGTCTGCTGTCTTCATCCAGGTAAGGGCAACTTCACATTTTCAGACACTAAGGTCGTGGGCAAATCCAGGGTGGACTGAGAGGCGGAAGCTCCAGCAAACAGAGTCCTGTGGCTGGAAGATGAATGCAGTACTTATTCCTGCACCAACAGACCCTTGCCTCTGGCCTTGGGCCTAGAGCATGATTTTTTGGTAGTTGCTGTTGGGGAAGAGGCCCTTGGGCTTTAACCTGCGGACAGCCTCCCTTAAATGCTTGGGCTGCAGCGGGGGCGTTTCTCCCCACATCTCACACACGTCCAGGGCCTCTTCCACCACCTCTCCAACAAAGACCTTGGCGATTCCAGCCATGGCAATGGCGGCGTTCTCAGACACCGAACTGCCGGTGATAGACTTCATCAGACCTGCAATGCGTGCTTTTGGGAAAGCTGACCGGCGACACACTTCGTAGCGGGCCAGCTGCTCCTCAGACATGGCAGACAGCAGGGCTGTCATCCTCTGAGCCTCCTCTGCATCCACGGTGGGCTTCCTCTCCTTCTTTCCTTTGGTATGTCTTTTCCGTCTTTTGGCGGCAGGAGGAGCTGAGGCTGAGGCGTCCTTGTCCCCTTCTGTGAGGTCCATGACATCCTCACTCCTGAGCTCACCTCCCTGATCCCTGGGTTCTTCCAAGTTCCCACCTAGGTCCTCAGGGATTCCATCCTTCTTGCTGCCCTTCAGACCTCGGGGCATGGCGAACATCTCAGCAGACACACCTGTTTGCCTGCCCGTCTCCACGGGTGAGATTCAAGTCTGCCCCGTGACAGCAGCTGTAGAGGCAGAAGTTCTGGCTGGGGTGGTTTGATTACGGATCTGCAGCGAGAACCTTTCGAAGATTTTAGCTGCCGTGTTTCTGCTGAGCCACTTTAGCCATAACTGGACACAGCTCCCTGCCTCCCCTTCCCACACACAAACACACACGCTGAATTTTCTCACTTCCACAATGTGAAGAAACTTGTGAATGGAGAGTATATTAGTTTTACATCAATGCAGAATAAATTCTCACAAGTTTTGGACACTTAAAACAAACCCCAGCTCAGAGGTCAGAAGTTCTACCAGTCCAAGTGACTGCCACCTGCTCAGAGCCACACGAGGGACCTCCGGGATGGGTCTGGCTGTGTGGTCGCTGCCTTCACCTGAGAAGGGTCTGGCTTCGATCTGACTCGAGGTGGTGGCAGAATTCAATGCCTTCGGGTTGTGAGCCCCAGGCCCACTTGTCTGTTCTGCCTGCTGCCGTGAGGACGCTCTCGGCTCCTGCAAGTGTTGCCCAGGTCTGGGCTGTGAGGCTCCCTGGGTCTGCACGGCCAGTGCCGGGGAATCTCCCACAGGGCAATGTCATCTCAGGGAGCTCCAGTCCTCCCTTATAAAGAGCTCGGATGATTGAACTAGACCCAGCCCTTAGCAGCTATTGGCTCAGGATATCCCTAAGGAAATCAGGGATTTGGGCGGGCTCATCAATTCACGCTTCCGCCCACCCCCAAGGGAGGGGCAGACACAGGGCGAGTCTCCGAGGGGCGGGAAATGCAGGGGGTATTTCAGAATTCAGTCTTCCTCACAGAATCGCAAAGTTCACGTTTCACAACCATAAAGAAACTATTTACGCTAAAAATGAGACTTTTTAAGAAGTTGCACTTAGAAAACTTCAATGTCTGAGAAAAAAATATCCCTAACGCACAGGGAAACAGGTGGCTTATCCAATACTCTGGAAATAAAATGGGCTGGGTGAGGGGAATATGAAAATATTATTTCAATTTCATCTCATTTTATTTATTTATTTATGTACTTATTGATTTATTTTTGAGACAGAGTCTCCCTCTGTCCCTCAGGCTGGATTACAGTGTCCTGAGCTCAGCTCACTGCAGCCTCCGCATCCTGGGCCCAAGGCATTCTCCTGCCTCAGCCTCCAGAGTAGCTGGGACTAAAGGAGTACGCCACCACGCCAGGCAAATTTTTGTCTTTTTTATAAAGTGTAGAGGAGGTTTCACCATTTGGGCCAGGGTGGTCTTCAACTGCCAACTTCAGATGATCTGCCCCAACTTGCCTTCCAAAGTGAAGGGACTATAGGCGTGAGCCACTGCGCCCAGACTATGATAGTTTCACACTGAGGCCTGAAGCTGCTCTGCCTTAGGATTTTTCCTGAGTTTTACGTTCTTGTCATGATGAGTTGCTAGTTCATATTTTCCGTTGGATCTTTTCGAAAGGGATTACTGATGAGATTATGGCTTTCTCACAAAGAATACCACTTTGGTGAAACTATACTGAAATCAGGAGTACCTTATGTTTCCGATACTTATCAAGCACAATATTTGAACACGGCGTGGTAGGTGAAAGTGTAGGAAGCAGAATTTGGCAAACCCCATTTTTTTTCAATTTCGACGGTTTCAGGTTTTTGGTTTCAGCCAAACTGAAGAATGTCCTAATGAGCTGTCAATTCACAGGCCATTACAGACAATTTTTGAAACTACATCACACTGTAATTTAAGGAGTACGATTCTAAAGAAATTTGAACAATCTGGTGGTATTGCTAACACCAAACAAGGTTGTTCAGCTCTTTCATCTTTAAAAACAAACAAACAAAAACATGATGTGGAATTCTCTCATTTTACCAAACAGCCGTACGCTCCCTTGAATATGTGACTATGAATCCCAAGTAATTGGAAGAAAAAAAATAAAGGAAACACCTCATCAGTCTCATTAATAGTTTTGTTGAGAATAGTTTATTTTTCAAAAACTGCTGGCTATGTCTTGATATTTTTAGACACGGCTAAAGTTGAAATTGCATGAATCCTCTCTCTAACATTCATGCTACTTAAGAATCTTTTCCCAAGATTTGACTGCATTCATTTCATAAAAGCCCTGTCCTCTTCTCCCCTATATATCTATATTAGCACTCTGCCTTCTACCCTCTTCCATAGGAAACACAAATCCGTCAATTGATCACTTAAGCCTTTCCAGTATGGGTACAACATTTTCTGTAGTTGTACTCCTGAGATTTGTCCTTTATACTTCTAAAGACTAGACCCTAGATAATACATGCTTGGGAATAGTGGAGCTAGCTTGCTTAAACTTTATTTAGGCGTATGCTAATTACTTGTGGGGGGCAAAGGCAGGCAGTGAGGATGTTAAGCTTATCCCAAAATAGTCAATTTTGGAAAAGACACAAGTACAGGCCGCGAGCGGTGGCTCAGACCTGAAATCCCAGCACCTTGGGAGGTCTTCTCGCAGAAGGCCAGAGCGAGACCCCGGGGAAAAGATGCATCCCAGGCGTGATGGCCTGACGATGGCTTCCTGTGTCCCGCAACATGGGGAGTCTGCAGTGTGGCCGGTTTGGAAACTGGCAAGGAGAGCGAAGAGACAACATGCTGGTCTTCCACCCTTCCCTGGATGCCCGTGGGTGCCCGCAGAGCTCCGGAAGCAAACAGTCAACATGCTCAGCCTTTCGGGGGCCGGAGAGACGTGAGCAACATGCCCCCTTGCAGAGGGCACAGCAGCGTGGAATCCCAAATCACGCTTCAGTCATCCTGAGGGTGGCTCCTCTGTGGTCGGGGCTGTCGGCCTGGCGCTCCGTTGCGAGGCTCAGCCTGGGGATGTGCGGTCTGTGAACCACGCGGTTGAAAACCCGAAGGCAACACGGGTCCCGGTCTTTTGTCTCTGAGGAAGCCGCCCGTTCCTTGGGCCACGGAATCGGGGCCAATGGGTGCCCCGCCGGCCCGACGCGGCGGCCGTGGGCCCAGCCCTCAGCCCGCGCCGGGCGCTTACCCTTTTCCCGGAGCGCGGGGGTCCCGTTGCTCCCGGAGGCCAAAGACCGTTTATTCTCTCTGCCTTCCTCCCTCTGTCCCTGGCTCCCTCCCGCCCGCCCTCTGTCCCTGCGTCGCTCTGTCTATCCCTCCGTTCCTAACTGCCTCCCTCTCTCTCCCTCCCTCCCTCCCTCCCAACTTCCCTCCGCCCATCCTTCGGCCCCTCTGGGTCTCCCGTTCGTCTCTCCATCTCTGCCCGCCTTCCCTCCCGCCTGGAACGGTCGGCATCGCCGGCGTGCGCGGGGCCTGGGGTCTGCGTTCAGCCGCCAGGCGCTCCACGGTGGCAGCTGGGAGGCTGCAGGGACACGGGCGGGCGGGCGGGCGGGCGGCCGGGCGACGGTGGAGCGGAGGCGCAGAGGAGGCGAGCCGCCGCCGGAGGGATGGCGGGCCCGGACGCTGCGCGGGCCCGGTGTTTCGCGGGAAGGGGGTCTCCACCCAGCCCAGGGGAAGACTCATTTTCCGGGGGTAGGGATTGGGGGGTGGGGGTGGCGAGGGGTCGGTCAGGCCGTGGCGGAAAGGCATGAGAGCTCTGCCCGGGCTGCTCCCAGAGCCTAGGCGGCTGCCCGCGAACCCGCGCGTGCGCAGCAGACGGCCCACCTGCTGGTACCTGGGCCGGCGCTGGGATCCCCGGGATGCCCAGGAAAGAATGGCATCTCTCCGCTCTGTGGAGTGTCTCACCGGGCCTAGACCTGGAAGGCAGGAATCGCAGGCGGGTCGGCCCGGAGGGAAGACACGCCCATCCACGCCGACCCAGGTGTTCCCCGCGAAAGAGAGGCCACCGGCCACCGCCCTGCACCGACCCCGTCCCAGCCCCGCGTCCTTTTAAAGCTCCTCCAGCAGAGCCCGGTATTCTTCCTCGCTGAGGGGTGGTTCCAGCGAGGCGGCCTCTTCCGTGGCCTCCAGCTCCCCAGGGGCCTCCGTTTCTAGGAAAGGCTGCGCCCGCTGCAGAAACTCCGGGCTCGCCAGGAGCTCATCCAGCAGGCGTAGGGGAGTGCAGACGAGTGCTCCGGCTCCTGGAGGAGCCGCGCCTGGGGGGGCGCCCGGATGGCTTGCACCTGCCACTGCCGCGCGGAGGCCTCCGGGGGCGCGGGCTGGGGAGGTGGGGCTTCCCCGGCTTGGGGTTCCCACGCAGCCCCGGCGACCTGGGGACCCTGGCCCCAGCCCCAACACGGACTCCCCTGGGACGCGAGGGGAGGGAAATGCAGGGGGTATTTCAGAATTCAGTCTTCCTCACAGAATCGCAAAGTTCACGTTTCACAACCATAAAGAAACTATTTACGCTAAAAATGAGACTTTTTATGAAGTTGCACTTAGAAAACTTCAATGTCTGAGAAAAAAATATCTCTAACGCACAGGGAAACTGGTGGTTTATCCAATACTCTGAAAATAAAATGGGCTGGGTGAGGGGAATATGAAAATATTATTTCAATTTCATCTCATTTTATTTATTTATGTACTTATTGATTTATTTTTGAGACAGAGTGTCCCTCTGTCCCTCAGGCTGGATTACAGTGTCCTGAGCTCAGCTCACTGCAGCCTCCGCATCCTGGGCTCAAGGCATTCTCCTGCCTCAGCCTCCAGAGTAGCTGGGACTAAATGAGCACGCCACCACGCCAGGCAAATTTTTGTCTTTTTTTTTTAAAGTGTAGTGGAGGTTTCACCATTTGGGCCAGGGTGGTCTTCAACTGCCGACTTCAGGTGATCTGCCCCAACTTGCCTTCCCAAAGTGAAGGGACTGTAGGCATGAGCCACTGCGCCCAGACTATGGTAGTTTCACACTGAAGCCTGAAGCTGCTCTGCCTTAGGATTTTTCCTGAGTTTTACTTTCTTGTCATGATGAGTTGCTAGTTCATGTTTTCCCTTGTTTCTTTTCGAAAGGCATTACTGATGAGATTATGGCTTTCTCACAAAGAATACCACTTTGGTGAAACTATATTGAAATCAGGAGTACCTTATGTTTCCGATACTTATCAAGCACAATATTTGAACACGGCGTGGTAGGTGAAAGTGTAGGAAGCAGAATTTGGCAATCCCCATATTTTTTCAATTTCGACGGTTTCAGGTTTTTGGTTTCAGCCAAACTGAAGAATGTCCTTATGAGCTGTCAATTCACAGGCCGTTACAGACAATATTTGAAACTACATCACGGTGTAATTTAAGGAGTACGATTCTAAAGAAATTTGAACAATCTGGTGGTATTGCTAACACCAAACAAGGTTGTTCAGCTCTTTCATCTTTAAAAACAAACAAACAAAAACATGATGTGGAATTCTCTCATTTTACCAAACAGCCGTACGCTCCCTTGAATATGTGACTATGAAACCCAAGTAATTGGAAGAAGAAAAATAAAGGAAACACCTCATCAGTCTCATTAATAGTTTTGTTGAGAATAGTTTATTTTTGAAAAACTGCTGGCTATGTCTTGATATTTTTAGACACGGCTAAATCTGAAATTGCATGAATCCTCTCTCTAACATTCATGCTACTAAAGAAACTTTTCCCAAGATTTGACTGCATTCATTTCATAAAAGCCCTGTCCTCTTCTCCCCTATATATCTATATTAGCACTCTGCCTTCTACCCTCTTCCATAGGAAACACAAATCCGTCAATTGATCACTTAAGCCTTTCCAGTTTGGGTACAACATTTTCTGTAGTTGTACTCCTGAGATTTGTCCTTTATACTTCTAAAGACTAGACCCTAGATAATACATGCTTGGGAATAGTGGAGCTAGCTTGCTTAAACTTTATTTAGGCGTATGCTAATTACTTGTGGGGGGCAAAGGCAGGCAGTGAGGATGTTAAGCTTATCCCAAAATAGTCAATTTTGGAAAAGACACAAGTACAGGCCGGGCGTGGTGGCTCAGACCTGTAATCCCGGCACCTTGGGAGGCCGAGGCGGCCGGTCACGAGGTCAGGAGATCGACACCATCCTGGCTAACACGGTGAAACCCCGTCTCTGCTAAACATACACAAATTAGCCGGGCGTGGTGGCAGGCGCTTGTAGTCTCAGCTACTCGGGAGGCTGAGGCAGGAGAAGAGCACGAACCCGGGAGGCGGAGCTGGCAGTGAGCCGAGATTGCGCCACTGCACTCCGGCCTGGGCGGCAGAGTGGGATTCTGCCTCAAAAAAGAAAGAAAAAAAACATCTTCATATATATGAATGTGTGTGTGTGTGTGTGTGTGTGTCTGTGTGTGTGTGTGTACTCAGGTACACTCACTTTACTTCTGAGTTATCTCGTCACCACTTAACCAGCACCAATCAGAGACCACATTTTTCTAGGCAGTCTCCAAATGTACATTACAAATAGTAACGTACTTTAAGGATAGTAATGAAGCTCCGGGAAAAATTGCTTGTCTCCACCTCAGCAGACCAACCTGCCTGGGCCAGCTTCTCTCTTCCTCTACTCTTCAGAAAGTGCTAGACCTGCAACATCTGACAGAATACAGCTTCCATGACTCCTCAGTGCCATGGAAATGGAACGAGCTGAGAGCAATCTAAAGACTGGGAGATATTAGGTCTCTTGGATCTTACTTCTTTTGGTTGCTCGAGCACTTTAATTCCCGAGAGAGCCCTCCCATCTCCATCAGTTCTTCCAGGAACCTGTACCCTCCTTGTGTCTCTAAGATACGCTGGTCTAACTTGTTACATGCCTTTACAAGAAAGTTGGTAAAAATAAAAGGAAAGCTGAACAACGTCACAATATGGAGGTATGAAACAGAATTTCCCCATACTTGGTAAAGTTTAGAAATTTGTGTAATACCCGAAGGCAGATTCCATGTACAATAAGTCCTAGTTTAAGAACAAGAGCTGAGGGTATGAGGAAATAAAACTATATTTTCCGGGAGTATCTCTGGCTTCAGGAAGAAAGAGCACATGTTACTCTCCATTCAATATTAGGGCTGAACTATGGGGTCTTTTCGATCCTTTTTGCTTACCCTCTGCGATTCAGGGGGCACATGGCAAAGGTAAACAGACTGAAACAGCACCGTGGATAGCTGTGAGCTGTGCTGGGAAGATTCACGGTGATTCCATAATAAATCTCAGGTCTTTCTTCTGTAACAAAAAATTCCTCTTTTCCATCATCAAGGTAAAGCCGAGTATGTACAAGTAGAGTATGCGATAACTTTGTCACTCGTGACGAACCTAGTCGGTCCGATACTTTAACAACTTCTCCAATGTCTCTGCACTCAGGTTGGATATTCTGAGTGGGTCATCGGTAGAATGAATGAAATCAAGAATACTCTAAAGCAATGTTTGGAAGTCAATTTCAGTGTCTCCGGAAGCACTGGGAAAATCACCATGTGTAACGAACGTGAAGTATCCACAGGCTCTCTCTGTGTCTTTGAAACTGCCCATGTGTTCATTAGAAACGGCGGCTTGAGGAAAGGTGGTTTTGGAATTGGTTTCCCTCTAGTCTTACGTGATGCATCTCTACTATATTGCATTATAATAGAGCAAAGGGTCACTTGCTGACATAAAGCACAGGAGGCAGGAATGGAAGAGTCAACTTAGAGAAAAAAAGTGCTTTTCGGTTTTATTTTCATTTCTGCAGTTTGGAAAACAGTTTAACAGTTTAACTGATTTTGTGGCGGCTCACAAAAATACATATGAGCGTTGAAAATGTACAGAAGAACAACAATTGGGAGACATTTCCGGAAGCTTCAGTTTCTGAAACCCAGACACGAGCCTACAAGCTAAGACACGGCTACACCAGGCTTCAGCGTGAAACCATACAACTCCTGGGAAGGGCTTCCCTCTCTGAACGCAGCTACCTGTCCACAGGATGCTCTAGGCCCAGGCACCTTTATTCTTCCAACTAGAGAGACATAGAAAGATGCCTCCATATCCCATGAAGATGCCCAAGCATTTGGCCAAGGCTCCTATGAAACAGTCTGCTGTCTTCATCCAGGTAAGGGCAACTTCACATTTTCAGACACTAAGGTCGTGGGCAAATCCAGGGTGGACTGAGAGGCGGAAGCTCCAGCAAACAGAGTCCTGTGGCTGGAAGATGAATGCAGTACTTATTCCTGCACCAACAGACCCTTGCCTCTGGCCTTGGGCCTAGAGCATGATTTTTTGGTAGTTGCTGTTGGGGAAGAGGCCCTTGGGCTTTAACCTGCGGACAGCCTCCCTTAAATGCTTGGGCTGCAGCGGGGGCGTTTCTCCCCACATCTCACACACGTCCAGGGCCTCTTCCACCACCTCTCCAACAAAGACCTTGGCGATTCCAGCCATGGCAATGGCGGCGTTCTCAGACACCGAACTGCCGGTGATAGACTTCATCAGACCTGCAATGCGTGCTTTTGGGAAAGCTGACCGGCGACACACTTCGTAGCGGGCCAGCTGCTCCTCAGACATGGCAGACAGCAGGGCTGTCATCCTCTGAGCCTCCTCTGCATCCACGGTGGGCTTCCTCTCCTTCTTTCCTTTGGTATGTCTTTTCCGTCTTTTGGCGGCAGGAGGAGCTGAGGCTGAGGCCTCCTTGTCCCCTTCTGTGAGGTCCATGACATCCTCACTCCTGAGCTCACCTCCCTGATCCCTGGGTTCTTCCAAGTTCCCACCTAGGTCCTCAGGGATTCCATCCTTCTTGCTGCCCTTCAGACCTCGGGGCATGGCGAACATCTCAGCAGACACACCTGTTTGCCTGCCCGTCTCCACGGGTGAGATTCAAGTCTGCCCCGTGACAGCAGCTGTAGAGGCAGAAATTCTGGCTGGGGTGGTTTGATTACGGATCTGCAGCCAGAACCTTTCGAAGATTTTAGCTGCCGTGTTTCTGCTGAGCCACTTTAGCCATAACTGGACACAGCTCCCTGCCTCCCCTTCCCACACACAAACACACACGCTGAATTTTCTCACTTCCACAATGTGAAGAAACTTGTGGATGGAGAGTATATTAGTTTTACATCAATGCAGAATAAATTCTCACAAGTTTTGGACACTTAAAACAAACCCCAGCTCAGAGGTCAGAAGTTCTACCAGTCCAAGTGACTGCCACCTGCTCAGAGCCACACGAGGGACCTCCGGGATGGGTCTGGCTGTGTGGTCGCTGCCTTCACCTGAGAAGGGTCTGGCTTCGATCTGACTCGAGGTGGTGGCAGAATTCAATGCCTTCGGGTTGTGAGCCCCAGGCCCACTTGTCTGTTCTGCCTGCTGCCGTGAGGACGCTCTCGGCTCCTGCAAGTGTTGCCCAGGTCTGGGCTGTGAGGCTCCCTGGGTCTGCACGGCCAGTGCCGGGGAATCTCCCACAGGGCAATGTCATCTCAGGGAGCTCCAGTCCTCCCTTATAAAGAGCTCGGATGATTGAACTAGACCCAGCCCTTAGCAGCTATTGGCTCAGGATATCCCTAAGGAAATCAGGGATTTGGGCGGGCTCATCAATTCACGCTTCCGCCCACCCCCAAGGGAGGGGCAGACACAGGGCGAGTCTCCGAGGGGCGGGAAATGCAGGGGGTATTTCAGAATTCAGTCTTCCTCACAGAATCGCAAAGTTCACGTTTCACAACCATAAAGAAACTATTTACGCTAAAAATGAGACTTTTTAAGAAGTTGCACTTAGAAAACTTCAATGTCTGAGAAAAAAATATCCCTAACGCACAGGGAAACAGGTGGCTTATCCAATACTCTGGAAATAAAATGGGCTGGGTGAGGGGAATATGAAAATATTATTTCAATTTCATCTCATTTTATTTATTTATTTATGTACTTATTGATTTATTTTTGAGACAGAGTGTCCCTCTGTCCCTCAGGCTGGATTACAGTGTCCTGAGCTCAGCTCACTGCAGCCTCCGCATCCTGGGCCCAAGGCATTCTCCTGCCTCAGCCTCCAGAGTAGCTGGGACTAAAGGAGTACGCCACCACGCCAGGCAAATTTTTGTCTTTTTTATAAAGTGTAGAGGAGGTTTCACCATTTGGGCCAGGGTGGTCTTCAACTGCCAACTTCAGATGATCTGCCCCAACTTGCCTTCCAAAGTGAAGGGACTATAGGCGTGAGCCACTGCGCCCAGACTATGATAGTTTCACACTGAGGCCTGAAGCTGCTCTGCCTTAGGATTTTTCCTGAGTTTTACGTTCTTGTCATGATGAGTTGCTAGTTCATATTTTCCGTTGGATCTTTTCGAAAGGGATTACTGATGAGATTATGGCTTTCTCACAAAGAATACCACTTTGGTGAAACTATACTGAAATCAGGAGTACCTTATGTTTCCGATACTTATCAAGCACAATATTTGAACACGGCGTGGTAGGTGAAAGTGTAGGAAGCAGAATTTGGCAAACCCCATTTTTTTTCAATTTCGACGGTTTCAGGTTTTTGGTTTCAGCCAAACTGAAGAATGTCCTAATGAGCTGTCAATTCACAGGCCATTACAGACAATTTTTGAAACTACATCACACTGTAATTTAAGGAGTACGATTCTAAAGAAATTTGAACAATCTGGTGGTATTGCTAACACCAAACAAGGTTGTTCAGCTCTTTCATCTTTAAAAACAAACAAACAAAAACATGATGTGGAATTCTCTCATTTTACCAAACAGCCGTACGCTCCCTTGAATATGTGACTATGAAACCCAAGTAATTGGAAGAAAAAAAATAAAGGAAACACCTCATCAGTCTCATTAATAGTTTTGTTGAGAATAGTTTATTTTTCAAAAACTGCTGGCTATGTCTTGATATTTTTAGACACGGCTAAAGTTGAAATTGCATGAATCCTCTCTCTAACATTCATGCTACTTAAGAATCTTTTCCCAAGATTTGACTGCATTCATTTCATAAAAGCCCTGTCCTCTTCTCCCCTATATATCTATATTAGCACTCTGCCTTCTACCCTCTTCCATAGGAAACACAAATCCGTCAATTGATCACTTAAGCCTTTCCAGTATGGGTACAACATTTTCTGTAGTTGTACTCCTGAGATTTGTCCTTTATACTTCTAAAGACTAGACCCTAGATAATACATGCTTGGGAATAGTGGAGCTAGCTTGCTTAAACTTTATTTAGGCGTATGCTAATTACTTGTGGGGGGCAAAGGCAGGCAGTGAGGATGTTAAGCTTATCCCAAAATAGTCAATTTTGGAAAAGACACAAGTACAGGCCGCGAGCGGTGGCTCAGACCTGAAATCCCAGCACCTTGGGAGGTCTTCTCGCAGAAGGCCAGAGCGAGACCCCGGGGAAAAGATGCATCCCAGGCGTGATGGCCTGACGATGGCTTCCTGTGTCCCGCAACATGGGGAGTCTGCAGTGTGGCCGGTTTGGAAACTGGCAAGGAGAGCGAAGAGACAACATGCTGGTCTTCCACCCTTCCCTGGATGCCCGTGGGCGCCCGCAGAGCTCCGGAAGCAAACAGTCAACATGCTCAGCCTTTCGGGGGCCGGAGAGACGTGAGCAACATGCCCCCTTGCAGAGGGCACAGCAGCGTGGAATCCCAAATCACGCTTCAGTCATCCTGAGGGTGGCTCCTCTGTGGTCGGGGCTGTCGGCCTGGCGCTCCGTTGCGAGGCTCAGCCTGGGGATGTGCGGTCTGTGAACCACGCGGTTGAAAACCCGAAGGCAACACGGGTCCCGGTCTTTTGTCTCTGAGGAAGCCGCCCGTTCCTTGGGCCACGGAATCGGGGCCAATGGGTGCCCCGCCGGCCCGACGCGGCGGCCGTGGGCCCAGCCCTCAGCCCGCGCCGGGCGCTTACCCTTTTCCCGGAGCGCGGGGGTCCCGTTGCTCCCGGAGGCCAAAGACCGTTTATTCTCTCTGCCTTCCTCCCTCTGTCCCTGGCTCCCTCCCGCCTGCCCTCTGTCCCTGCGTCGCTCTGTCTATCCCTCCGTTCCTAACTGCCTCCCTCTCTCTCCCTCCCTCCCTCCCTCCCAACTTCCCTCCGCCCATCCTTCGGCCCCTCTGGGTCTCCCGTTCGTCTCTCCATCTCTGCCCGCCTTCCCTCCCGCCTGGAACGGTCGGCATCGCCGGCGTGCGCGGGGCCTGGGGTCTGCGTTCAGCCGCCAGGCGCTCCACGGTGGCAGCTGGGAGGCTGCAGGGACACGGGCGGGCGGGCGGGCGGGCGGCCGGGCGACGGTGGAGCGGAGGCGCAGAGGAGGCGAGCCGCCGCCGGAGGGATGGCGGGCCCGGACGCTGCGCGGGCCCGGTGTTTCGCGGGAAGGGGGTCTCCACCCAGCCCAGGGGAAGACTCATTTTCCGGGGGTAGGGATTGGGGGGTGGGGGTGGCGAGGGGTCGGTCAGGCCGTGGCGGAAAGGCATGAGAGCTCTGCCCGGGCTGCTCCCAGAGCCTAGGCGGCTGCCCGCGAACCCGCGCGTGCGCAGCAGACGGCCCACCTGCTGGTACCTGGGCCGGCGCTGGGATCCCCGGGATGCCCAGGAAAGAATGGCATCTCTCCGCTCTGTGGAGTGTCTCACCGGGCCTAGACCTGGAAGGCAGGAATCGCAGGCGGGTCGGCCCGGAGGGAAGACACGCCCATCCACGCCGACCCAGGTGTTCCCCGCGAAAGAGAGGCCACCGGCCACCGCCCTGCACCGACCCCGTCCCAGCCCCGCGTCCTTTTAAAGCTCCTCCAGCAGAGCCCGGTATTCTTCCTCGCTGAGGGGTGGTTCCAGCGAGGCGGCCTCTTCCGTGGCCTCCAGCTCCCCAGGGGCCTCCGTTTCTAGGAAAGGCTGCGCCCGCTGCAGAAACTCCGGGCTCGCCAGGAGCTCATCCAGCAGGCGTAGGGGAGTGCAGACGAGCGCTCCGGCTCCTGGAGGAGCCGCGCCTGGGGGGGCGCCCGGATGGCTTGCACCTGCCACTGCCGCGCGGAGGCCTCCGGGGGCGCGGGCTGGGGAGGTGGGGCTTCCCCGGCTTGGGGTTCCCACGCAGCCCCGGCGACCTGGGGACCCTGGCCCCAGCCCCAACACGGACTCCCCTGGGACGCGAGGGGAGGGAAATGCAGGGGGTATTTCAGAATTCAGTCTTCCTCACAGAATCGCAAAGTTCACGTTTCACAACCATAAAGAAACTATTTACGCTAAAAATGAGACTTTTTATGAAGTTGCACTTAGAAAACTTCAATGTCTGAGAAAAAAATATCTCTAACGCACAGGGAAACTGGTGGTTTATCCAATACTCTGAAAATAAAATGGGCTGGGTGAGGGGAATATGAAAATATTATTTCAATTTCATCTCATTTTATTTATTTATGTACTTATTGATTTATTTTTGAGACAGAGTGTCCCTCTGTCCCTCAGGCTGGATTACAGTGTCCTGAGCTCAGCTCACTGCAGCCTCCGCATCCTGGGCCCAAGGCATTCTCCTGCCTCAGCCTCCAGAGTAGCTGGGACTAAATGAGCACGCCACCACGCCAGGCAAATTTTTGTCTTTTTTTTTTAAAGTGTAGAGGAGGTTTCACCATTTGGGCCAGGGTGGTCTTCAACTGCCGACTTCAGGTGATCGGCCCCAACTTGCCTTCCCAAAGTGAAGGGACTATAGGCATGAGCCACTGCGCCCAGACTATGATAGTTTCACACTGAAGCCTGAAGCTGCTCTGCCTTAGGATTTTTCCTGAGTTTTACTTTCTTGTCATGATGAGTTGCTAGTTCATGTTTTCCCTTGTTTCTTTTCGAAAGGCATTACTGATGAGATTATGGCTTTCTCACAAAGAATACCACTTTGGTGAAACTATATTGAAATCAGGAGTACCTTATGTTTCCGATACTTATCAAGCACAATATTTGAACACGGCGTGGTAGGTGAAAGTGTAGGAAGCAGAATTTGGCAATCCCCATATTTTTTCAATTTCGACGGTTTCAGGTTTTTGGTTTCAGCCAAACTGAAGAATGTCCTTATGAGCTGTCAATTCACAGGCCGTTACAGACAATTTTTGAAACTACATCACGGTGTAATTTAAGGAGTATGATTCTAAAGAAATTTGAACAATCTGGTGGTATTGCTAACACCAAACAAGGTTGTTCAGCTCTTTCATCTTTAAAAACAAACAAACAGAAACATGATGTGGAATTCTCTCATTTTACCAAACAGCCGTACGCTCCCTTGAATATGTGACTATGAAACCCAAGTAATTGGAAGAAGAAAAATAAAGGAAACACCTCATCAGTCTCATTAATAGTTTTGTTGAGAATAGTTTATTTTTGAAAAACTGCTGGCTATGTCTTGATATTTTTAGACACGGCTAAAGCTGAAATTGCATGAATCCTCTCTCTAACATTCATGCTACTAAAGAAACTTTTCCCAAGATTTGACTGCATTCATTTCATAAAAGCCCTGTCCTCTTCTCCCCTATATATCTATATTAGCACTCTGCCTTCTACCCTCTTCCATAGGAAACACAAATCCGTCAATTGATCACTTAAGCCTTTCCAGTTTGGGTACAACATTTTCTGTAGTTGTACTCCTGAGATTTGTCCTTTATACTTCTAAAGACTAGACCCTAGATAATACATGCTTGGGAATAGTGGAGCTAGCTTGCTTAAACTTTATTTAGGCGTATGCTAATTACTTGTGGGGGGCAAAGGCAGGCAGTGAGGATGTTAAGCTTATCCCAAAATAGTCAATTTTGGAAAAGACACAAGTACAGGCCGGGCGTGGTGGCTCAGACCTGTAATCCCGGCACCTTGGGAGGCCGAGGCGGCCGGTCACGAGGTCAGGAGATCGACACCATCCTGGCTAACACGGTGAAACCCCGTCTCTGCTAAACATACACAAATTAGCCGGGCGTGGTGGCAGGCGCTTGTAGTCTCAGCTACTCGGGAGGCTGAGGCAGGAGAAGAGCACGAACCCGGGAGGCGGAGCTGGCAGTGAGCCGAGATTGCGCCACTGCACTCCGGCCTGGGCGGCAGAGTGGGATTCTGCCTCAAAAAAGAAAGAAAAAAAACATCTTCATATATATGAATGTGTGTGTGTGTGTGTGTGTGTGTGTCTGTGTGTGTGTGTGTACTCAGGTACACTCACTTTACTTCTGAGTTATCTCGTCACCACTTAACCAGCACCAATCAGAGACCACATTTTTCTAGGCAGTCTCCAAATGTACATTACAAATAGTAACGTACTTTAAGGATAGTAATGAAGCTCCGGGAAAAATTGCTTGTCTCCACCTCAGCAGACCAACCTGCCTGGGCCAGCTTCTCTCTTCCTCTACTCTTCAGAAAGTGCTAGACCTGCAACATCTGACAGAATACAGCTTCCATGACTCCTCAGTGCCATGGAAATGGAACGAGCTGAGAGCAATCTAAAGACTGGGAGATATTAGGTCTCTTGGACCTTACTTCTTTTGGTTGCTCGAGCACTTTAATTCCCGAGAGAGCCCTCCCATCTCCATCAGTTCTTCCAGGAACCTGTACCCTCCTTGTGTCTCTAAGATACGCTGGTCTAACTTGTTACATGCCTTTACAAGAAAGTTGGTAAAAATAAAAGGAAAGCTGAACAACGTCACAATATGGAGGTATGAAACAGAATTTCCCCATACTTGGTAAAGTTTAGAAATTTGTGTAATACCCGAAGGCAGATTCCATGTACAATAAGTCCTAGTTTAAGAACAAGAGCTGAGGGTATGAGGAAATAAAACTATATTTTCCGGGAGTATCTCTGGCTTCAGGAAGAAAGAGCACATGTTACTCTCCATTCAATATTAGGGCTGAACTATGGGGTCTTTTCGATCCTTTTGGCTTACCCTCTGCGATTCAGGGGGCACATGGCAAAGGTAAACAGACTGAAACAGCACCGTGGATAGCTGTGAGCTGTGCTGGGAAGATTCACGGTGATTCCATAATAAATCTCAGGTCTTTCTTCTGTAACAAAAAATTCCTCTTTTCCATCATCAAGGTAAAGCCGAGTATGTACAAGTAGAGTATGCGATAACTTTGTCACTCGTGACGAACCTAGTCGGTCCGATACTTTAACAACTTCTCCAATGTCTCTGCACTCAGGTTGGATATTCTGAGTGGGTCATCGGTAGAATGAATGAAATCAAGAATACTCTAAAGCAATGTTTGGAAGTCAATTTCAGTGTCTCCGGAAGCACTGGGAAAATCACCATGTGTAACGAACGTGAAGTATCCACAGGCTCTCTCTGTGTCTTTGAAACTGCCCATGTGTTCATTAGAAACGGCGGCTTGAGGAAAGGTGGTTTTGGAATTGGTTTCCCTCTAGTCTTACGTGATGCATCTCTACTATATTGCATTATAATAGAGCAAAGGGTCACTTGCTGACATAAAGCACAGGAGGCAGGAATGGAAGAGTCAACTTAGAGAAAAAAAGTGCTTTTCGGTTTTATTTTCATTTCTGCAGTTTGGAAAACAGTTTAACAGTTTAACTGATTTTGTGGCGGCTCACAAAAATACATATGAGCGTTGAAAATGTACAGAAGAACAACAATTGGGAGACATTTCCGGAAGCTTCAGTTTCTGAAACCCAGACACGAGCCTACAAGCTAAGACACGGCTACACCAGGCTTCAGCGTGAAACCATACAACTCCTGGGAAGGGCTTCCCTCTCTGAACGCAGCTACCTGTCCACAGGATGCTCTAGGCCCAGGCACCTTTATTCTTCCAACTAGAGAGACATAGAAAGATGCCTCCATATCCCATGAAGATGCCCAAGCATTTGGCCAAGGCTCCTATGAACCAGTCTGCTGTCTTCATCCAGGTAAGGGCAACTTCACATTTTCAGACACTAAGGTCGTGGGCAAATCCAGGGTGGACTGAGAGGCGGAAGCTCCAGCAAACACAGTCCTGTGGCTGGAAGATGAATGCAGTACTTATTCCTGCACCAACAGACCCTTGCCTCTGGCCTTGGGCCTAGAGCATGATTTTTTGGTAGTTGCTGTTGGGGAAGAGGCCCTTGGGCTTTAACCTGCGGACAGCCTCCCTTAAATGCTTGGGCTGCAGCGGGGGCGTTTCTCCCCACATCTCACACACGTCCAGGGCCTCTTCCACCACCTCTCCAACAAAGACCTTGGCGATTCCAGCCATGGCAATGGCGGCGTTCTCAGACACCGAACTGCCGGTGATAGACTTCATCAGACCTGCAATGCGTGCTTTTGGGAAAGCTGACCGGCGACACACTTCGTAGCGGGCCGGCTGCTCCTCAGACATGGCAGACAGCAGGGCTGTCATCCTCTGAGCCTCCTCTGCATCCACGGTGGGCTTCCTCTCCTTCTTTCCTTTGGTATGTCTTTTCCGTCTTTTGGCGGCAGGAGGAGCTGAGGCTGAGGCCTCCTTGTCCCCTTCTGTGAGGTCCATGACATCCTCACTCCTGAGCTCACCTCCCTGATCCCTGGGTTCTTCCAAGTTCCCACCTAGGTCCTCAGGGATTCCATCCTTCTTGCTGCCCTTCAGACCTCGGGGCATGGCGAACATCTCAGCAGACACACCTGTTTGCCTGCCCGTCTCCACGGGTGAGATTCAAGTCTGCCCCGTGACAGCAGCTGTAGAGGCAGAAGTTCTGGCTGGGGTGGTTTGATTACGGATCTGCAGCGAGAACCTTTCGAAGATTTTAGCTGCCGTGTTTCTGCTGAGCCACTTTAGCCATAACTGGACACAGCTCCCTGCCTCCCCTTCCCACACACAAACACACACGCTGAATTTTCTCACTTCCACAATGTGAAGAAACTTGTGGATGGAGAGTATATTAGTTTCACATCAATGCAGAATAAATTCTCACAAATTTTGGACACTTAAAACAAACCCCAGCTCAGAGGTCAGAAGTTCTACCAGTCCAAGTGACTGCCACCTGCTCAGAGCCACACGAGGGACCTCCGGGATGGGTCTGGCTGTGTGGTCGCTGCCTTCACCTGAGAAGGGTCTGGCTTCGATCTGACTCGAGGTGGTGGCAGAATTCAATGCCTTCGGGTTGTGAGCCCCAGGCCCACTTGTCTGTTCTGCCTGCTGCCGTGAGGACGCTCTCGGCTCCTGCAAGTGTTGCCCAGGTCTGGGCTGTGAGGCTCCCTGGGTCTGCACGGCCAGTGCCGGGGAATCTCCCACAGGGCAATGTCATCTCAGGGAGCTCCAGTCCTCCCTTATAAAGAGCTCGGATGATTGAACTAGACCCAGCCCTTAGCAGCTATTGGCTCAGGATATCCCTAAGGAAATCAGGGATTTGGGCGGGCTCATCAATTCACGCTTCCGCCCACCCCCAAGGGAGGGGCAGACACAGGGCGAGTCTCCGAGGGGCGGGAAATGCAGGGGGTATTTCAGAATTCAGTCTTCCTCACAGAATCGCAAAGTTCACGTTTCACAACCATAAAGAAACTATTTACGCTAAAAATGAGACTTTTTAAGAAGTTGCACTTAGAAAACTTCAATGTCTGAGAAAAAAATATCCCTAACGCACAGGGAAACAGGTGGCTTATCCAATACTCTGGAAATAAAATGGGCTGGGTGAGGGGAATATGAAAATATTATTTCAATTTCATCTCATTTTATTTATTTATTTATGTACTTATTGATTTATTTTTGAGACAGAGTCTCCCTCTGTCCCTCAGGCTGGATTACAGTGTCCTGAGCTCAGCTCACTGCAGCCTCCGCATCCTGGGCCCAAGGCATTCTCCTGCCTCAGCCTCCAGAGTAGCTGGGACTAAATGAGTACGCCACCACGCCAGGCAAATTTTTGTCTTTTTTATAAAGTGTAGAGGAGGTTTCACCATTTGGGCCAGGGTGGTCTTCAACTGCCAACTTCAGATGATCTGCCCCAACTTGCCTTCCAAAGTGAAGGGACTATAGGCGTGAGCCACTGAACCCAGACTATGATAGTTTCACACTGAGGCCTGAAGCTGCTCTGCCTTAGGATTTTTCCTGAGTTTTACGTTCTTGTCATGATGAGTTGCTAGTTCATATTTTCCGTTGGATCTTTTCCAAAGGGATTACTGATGAGATTATGGCTTTCTCACAAAGAATACCACTTTGGTGAAACTATACTGAAATCAGGAGTACCTTATGTTTCCGATACTTATCAAGCACAATATTTGAACACGGCGTGGTAGGTGAAAGTGTAGGAAGCAGAATTTGGCAAACCCCATTTTTTTTCAATTTCGACGGTTTCAGGTTTTTGGTTTCAGCCAAACTGAAGAATGTCCTAATGAGCTGTCAATTCACAGGCCATTACAGACAATTTTTGAAACTACATCACGGTGTAATTTAAGGAGTACGATTCTAAAGAAATTTGAACAATCTGGTGGTATTGCTAACACCAAACAAGGTTGTTCAGCTCTTTCATCTTTAAAAACAAACAAACAAAAACATGATGTGGAATTCTCTCATTTTACCAAACAGCCGTACGCTCCCTTGAATATGTGACTATGAAACCCAAGTAATTGGAAGAAGAAAAATAAAGGAAACACCTCATCAGTCTCATTAATAGTTTTGTTGAGAATAGTTTATTTTTCAAAAACTGCTGGCTATGTCTTGATATTTTTAGACACGGCTAAAGCTGAAATTGCATGAATCCTCTCTCTAACATTCATGCTACTAAGGAAACTTTTCCCAAGATTTGACTGCATTCATTTCATAAAAGCCCTGTCCTCTTCTCCCCTATATATCTATATTAGCACTCTGCCTTCTACCCTCTTCCATAGGAAACACAAATCCGTCAATTGATCACTTAAGCCTTTCCAGTTTGGGTACAACATTTTCTGTAGTTGTACTCCTGAGATTTGTCCTTTATACTTCTAAAGACTAGACCCTAGATAATACATGCTTGGGAATAGTGGAGCTAGCTTGCTTAAACTTTATTTAGGCGGATGCTAATTACTTGTGGGGGGCAAAGGCAGGCAGTGAGGATGTTAAGCTTATCCCAAAATAGTCAATTTTGGAAAAGACACAAGTACAGGCCGCGAGCGGTGGCTCAGACCTGAAATCCCAGCACCTTGGGAGGTCTTCTCGCAGAAGGCCAGAGCGAGACCCCGGGGAAAAGATTCATCCCAGGCGTGATGGCCTGACGATGGCTTCCTGTGTCCCGCAACATGGGGAGTCTGCAGTGTGGCCGGTTTGGAAACTGGCAAGGAGAGCGAAGAGACAACATGCTGGTCTTCCACCCTTCCCTGGATGCCCGTGGGTGCGCGCCAAGCTCCGGAAGCAAACAGTCAACATGCTCAGCCTTTCGGGGGCCGGAGAGAGGTGAGCAACATGCCCCCTTGCAGAGGGCACAGCAGCGTGGAATCCCAAATCACGCTTCAGTCATCCTGAGGGTGGCTCCTCTGTGGTCGGGGCTGTCGGCCTGGCGCTCCGTTGCGAGGCTCAGCCTGGGGATGTGCGGTCTGTGAACCACGCGGTTGAAAACCCGAAGGCAACACGGGTCCCGGTCTTTTGTCTCTGAGGAAGCCGCCCGTTCCTTGGGCCACGGAATCGGGGCCAATGGGTGCCCCGCCGGCCCGACGCGGCGGCCGTGGGCCCAGCCCTCAGCCCGCGCCGGGCGCTTACCCTTTTCCCGGAGCGCGGGGGTCCCGTTGCTCCCGGAGGCCAAAGACCGTTTATTCTCTCTGCCTTCCTCCCTCTGTCCCTGGCTCCCTCCCGCCCGCCCTCTGTCCCTGCGTCGCTCTGTCTATCCCTCCGTTCCTAACTGCCTCCCTCTCTCTCCCTCCCTCCCTCCCTCCCAACTTCCCTCCGCCCATCCTTCGGCCCCTCTGGGTCTCCCGTTCGTCTCTCCATCTCTGCCCGCCTTCCCTCCCGCCTGGAACGGTCGGCATCGCCGGCGTGCGCGGGGCCTGGGGTCTGCGTTCAGCCGCCAGGCGCTCCACGGTGGCAGCTGGGAGGCTGCAGGGACACGGGCGGGCGGGCGGGCGGGCGGCCGGGCGACGGTGGAGCGGAGGCGCAGAGGAGGCGAGCCGCCGCCGGAGGGATGGCGGGCCCGGACGCTGCGCGGGCCCGGTGTTTCGCGGGAAGGGGGTCTCCACCCAGCCCAGGGGAAGACTCATTTTCCGGGGGTAGGGATTGGGGGGTGGGGGTGGCGAGGGGTCGGTCAGGCCGTGGCGGAAAGGCATGAGAGCTCTGCCCGGGCTGCTCCCAGAGCCTAGGCGGCTGCCCGCGAACCCGCGCGTGCGCAGCAGACGGCCCACCTGCTGGTACCTGGGCCGGCGCTGGGATCCCCGGGATGCCCAGGAAAGAATGGCATCTCTCCGCTCTGTGGAGTGTCTCACCGGGCCTAGACCTGGAAGGCAGGAATCGCAGGCGGGTCGGCCCAGAGGGAAGACACGCCCATCCACGCCGACCCAGGTGTTCCCCGCGAAAGAGAGGCCACCGGCCACCGCCCTGCACCGACCCCGTCCCAGCCCCGCGTCCTTTTAAAGCTCCTCCAGCAGAGCCCGGTATTCTTCCTCGCTGAGGGGTGGTTCCAGCGAGGCGGCCTCTTCCGTGGCCTCCAGCTCCCCAGGGGCCTCCGTTTCTAGGAAAGGCTGCGCCCGCTGCAGAAACCCCGGGCTCGCCAGGAGCTCATCCAGCAGGCGTAGGAGAGTGCAGACGAGCGCTCCGGCTCCTGGAGGAGCCGCGCCTGGGGGGGCGCCCGGATGGCTTGCACCTGCCACTGCCGCGCGGAGGCCTCCGGGGGCGCGGGCTGGGGAGGTGGGGCTTCCCCGGCTTGGGGTTCCCACGCAGCCCCGGCGACCTGGGGACCCTAGCCCCAGCCCCAACACGGAATCCCCTGGGACGCGAGGGGAGGGAAATGCAGGGGGTATTTCAGAATTCAGTCTTCCTCACAGAATCGCAAAGTTCACGTTTCACAACCATAAAGAAACTATTTACGCTAAAAATGAGACTTTTTATGAAGTTGCACTTAGAAAACTTCAATGTCTGAGAAAAAAATATCTCTAACGCACAGGGAAACTGGTGGTTTATCCAATACTCTGAAAATAAAATGGGCTGGGTGAGGGGAATATGAAAATATTATTTCAATTTCATCTCATTTTATTTATTTATGTACTTATTGATTTATTTTTGAGACAGAGTGTCCCTCTGTCCCTCAGGCTGGATTACAGTGTCCTGAGCTCAGCTCACTGCAGCCTCCGCATCCTGGGCTCAAGGCATTCTCCTGCCTCAGCCTCCAGAGTAGCTGGGACTAAATGAGCACGCCACCACGCCAGGCAAATTTTTGTCTTTTTTTTTTAAAGTGTAGTGGAGGTTTCACCATTTGGGCCAGGGTGGTCTTCAACTGCCGACTTCAGGTGATCGGCCCCAACTTGCCTTCCCAAAGTGAAGGGACTATAGGCATGAGCCACTGCGCCCAGACTATGATAGTTTCACACTGAAGCCTGAAGCTGCTCTGCCTTAGGATTTTTCCTGAGTTTTACTTTCTTGTCATGATGAGTTGCTAGTTCATGTTTTCCCTTGTTTCTTTTCGAAAGGCATTACTGATGAGATTATGGCTTTCTCACAAAGAATACCACTTTGGTGAAACTATATTGAAATCAGGAGTACCTTATGTTTCCGATACTTATCAAGCACAATATTTGAACACGGCGTGGTAGGTGAAAGTGTAGGAAGCAGAATTTGGCAATCCCCATATTTTTTCAATTTCGACGGTTTCAGGTTTTTGGTTTCAGCCAAACTGAAGAATGTCCTTATGAGCTGTCAATTCACAGGCCGTTACAGACAATTTTTGAAACTACATCACGGTGTAATTTAAGGAGTACGATTCTAAAGAAATTTGAACAATCTGGTGGTATTGCTAACACCAAACAAGGTTGTTCAGCTCTTTCATCTTTAAAAACAAACAAACAAAAACATGATGTGGAATTCTCTCATTTTACCAAACAGCCGTACGCTCCCTTGAATATGTGACTATGAAACCCAAGTAATTGGAAGAAGAAAAATAAAGGAAACACCTCATCAGTCTCATTAATAGTTTTGTTGAGAATAGTTTATTTTTGAAAAACTGCTGGCTATGTCTTGATATTTTTAGACACGGCTAAAGCTGAAATTGCATGAATCCTCTCTCTAACATTCATGCTACTAAAGAAACTTTTCCCAAGATTTGACTGCATTCATTTCATAAAAGCCCTGTCCTCTTCTCCCCTATATATCTATATTAGCACTCTGCCTTCTACCCTCTTCCATAGGAAACACAAATCCGTCAATTGATCACTTAAGCCTTTCCAGTTTGGGTACAACATTTTCTGTAGTTGTACTCCTGAGATTTGTCCTTTATACTTCTAAAGACTAGACCCTAGATAATACATGCTTGGGAATAGTGGAGCTAGCTTGCTTAAACTTTATTTAGGCGTATGCTAATTACTTGTGGGGGGCAAAGGCAGGCAGTGAGGATGTTAAGCTTATCCCAAAATAGTCAATTTTGGAAAAGACACAAGTACAGGCCGGGCGTGGTGGCTCAGACCTGTAATCCCAGCACCTTGGGAGGCCGAGGCGGCCGGTCACGAGGTCAGGAGATCGACACCATTCTGGCTAACACGGTGAAACCCCGTCTCTGCTAAACATACACAAATTAGCCGGGCGTGGTGGCAGGCGCTTGTAGTCTCAGCTACTCGGGAGGCTGAGGCAGGAGAAGAGCACGAACCCGGGAGGCGGAGCTGGCAGTGAGCCGAGATTGCGCCACTGCACTCCGGCCTGGGCGGCAGAGTGGGATTCTGCCTCAAAAAAGAAAGAAAAAAAACATCTTCATATATATGAATGTGTGTGTGTGTGTGTGTGTGTGTCTGTGTGTGTGTGTGTACTCAGGTACACTCACTTTACTTCTGAGTTATCTCGTCACCACTTAACCAGCACCAATCAGAGACCACATTTTTCTAGGCAGTCTCCAAATGTACATTACAAATAGTAACGTACTTTAAGGATAGTAATGAAGCTCCGGGAAAAATTGCTTGTCTCCACCTCAGCAGACCAACCTGCCTGGGCCAGCTTCTCTCTTCCTCTACTCTTCAGAAAGTGCTAGACCTGCAACATCTGACAGAATACAGCTTCCATGACTCCTCAGTGCCATGGAAATGGAACGAGCTGAGAGCAATCTAAAGACTGGGAGATATTAGGTCTCTTGGATCTTACTTCTTTTGGTTGCTCGAGCACTTTAATTCCCGAGAGAGCCCTCCCATCTCCATCAGTTCTTCCAGGAACCTGTACCCTCCTTGTGTCTCTAAGATACGCTGGTCTAACTTGTTACATGCCTTTACAAGAAAGTTGGTAAAAATAAAAGGAAAGCTGAACAACGTCACAATATGGAGGTATGAAACAGAATTTCCCCATACTTGGTAAAGTTTAGAAATTTGTGTAATACCCGAAGGCAGATTCCATGTACAATAAGTCCTAGTTTAAGAACAAGAGCTGAGGGTATGAGGAAATAAAACTATATTTTCCGGGAGTATCTCTGGCTTCAGGAAGAAAGAGCACATGTTACTCTCCATTCAATATTAGGGCTGAACTATGGGGTCTTTTCGATCCTTTTTGCTTACCCTCTGCGATTCAGGGGGCACATGGCAAAGGTAAACAGACTGAAACAGCACCGTGGATAGCTGTGAGCTGTGCTGGGAAGATTCACGGTGATTCCATAATAAATCTCAGGTCTTTCTTCTGTAACAAAAAATTCCTCTTTTCCATCATCAAGGTAAAGCCGAGTATGTACAAGTAGAGTATGCGATAACTTTGTCACTCGTGACGAACCTAGTCGGTCCGATACTTTAACAACTTCTCCAATGTCTCTGCACTCAGGTTGGATATTCTGAGTGGGTCATCGGTAGAATGAATGAAATCAAGAATACTCTAAAGCAATGTTTGGAAGTCAATTTCAGTGTCTCCGGAAGCACTGGGAAAATCACCATGTGTAACGAACGTGAAGTATCCACAGGCTCTCTCTGTGTCTTTGAAACTGCCCATGTGTTCATTAGAAACGGCGGCTTGAGGAAAGGTGGTTTTGGAATTGGTTTCCCTCTAGTCTTACGTGATGCATCTCTACTATATTGCATTATAATAAAGCAAAGGGTCACTTGCTGACATAAAGCACAGGAGGCAGGAATGGAAGAGTCAACTTAGAGAAAAAAAGTGCTTTTCGGTTTTATTTTCATTTCTGCAGTTTGGAAAACAGTTTAACAGTTTAACAGATTTTGTGGCGGCTCACAAAAATACATATGAGCGTTGAAAATGTACAGAAGAACAACAATTGGGAGACATTTCCGGAAGCTTCAGTTTCTGAAACCCAGACATGAGCCTACAAGCTAAGACACGGCTACACCAGGCTTCAGCGTGAAACCATACAACTCCTGGGAAGGGCTTCCCTCTCTGAACGCAGCTACCTGTCCACAGGATGCTCTAGGCCCAGGCACCTTTATTCTTCCAACTAGAGAGACATAGAAAGATGCCTCCATATCCCATGAAGATGCCCAAGCATTTGGCCAAGGCTCCTATGAAACAGTCTGCTGTCTTCATCCAGGTAAGGGCAACTTCACATTTTCAGACACTAAGGTCGTGGGTAAATCCAGGGTGGACTGAGAGGCGGAAGCTCCAGCAAACACAGTCCTGTGGCTGGAAGATGAATGCAGTACTTATTCCTGCACCAACAGACCCTTGCCTCTGGCCTTGGGCCTAGAGCATGATTTTTTGGTAGTTGCTGTTGGGGAAGAGGCCCTTGGGCTTTAACCTGCGGACAGCCTCCCTTAAATGCTTGGGCTGCAGCGGGGGCGTTTCTCCCCACATCTCACACACGTCCAGGGCCTCTTCCACCACCTCTCCAACAAAGACCTTGGCGATTCCAGCCATGGCAATGGCGGCGTTCTCAGACACCGAACTGCCGGTGATAGACTTCATCAGACCTGCAATGCGTGCTTTTGGGAAAGCTGACCGGCGACACACTTCGTAGCGGGCCGGCTGCTCCTCAGACATGGCAGACAGCAGGGCTGTCATCCTCTGAGCCTCCTCTGCATCCACGGTGGGCTTCCTCTCCTTCTTTCCTTTGGTATGTCTTTTCCGTCTTTTGGCGGCAGGAGGAGCTGAGGCTGAGGCCTCCTTGTCCCCTTCTGTGAGGTCCATGACATCCTCACTCCTGAGCTCACCTCCCTGATCCCTGGGTTCTTCCAAGTTCCCACCTAGGTCCTCAGGGATTCCATCCTTCTTGCTGCCCTTCAGACCTCGGGGCATGGCGAACATCTCAGCAGACACACCTGTTTGCCTGCCCGTCTCCACGGGTGAGATTCAAGTCTGCCCCGTGACAGCAGCTGTAGAGGCAGAAGTTCTGGCTGGGGTGGTTTGATTACGGATCTGCAGCGAGAACCTTTCGAAGATTTTAGCTGCCGTGTTTCTGCTGAGCCACTTTAGCCATAACTGGACACAGCTCCCTGCCTCCCCTTCCCACACACAAACACACACGCTGAATTTTCTCACTTCCACAATGTGAAGAAACTTGTGGATGGAGAGTATATTAGTTTTACATCAATGCAGAATAAATTCTCACAAATTTTGGACACTTAAAACAAACCCCAGCTCAGAGGTCAGAAGTTCTACCAGTCCAAGTGACTGCCACCAGCTCAGAGCCACACGAGGGACCTCCGGGATGGGTCTGGCTGTGTGGTCGCTGCCTTCACCTGAGAAGGGTCTGGCTTCGATCTGACTCGAGGTGGTGGCAGAATTCAATGCCTTCGGGTTGTGAGCCCCAGGCCCACTTGTCTGTTCTGCCTGCTGCCGTGAGGATGCTCTCGGCTCCTGCAAGTGTTGCCCAGGTCTGGGCTGTGAGGCTCCCTGGGTCTGCACGGCCAGTGCCGGGGAATCTCCCACAGGGCAATGTCATCTCAGGGAGCTCCAGTCCTCCCTTATAAAGAGCTCGGATGATTGAACTAGACCCAGCCCTTAGCAGCTATTGGCTCAGGATATCCCTAAGGAAATCAGGGATTTGGGCGGGCTCATCAATTCACGCTTCCGCCCACCCCCAAGGGAGGGGCAGACACAGGGCGAGTCTCCGAGGGGCGGGAAATGCAGGGGGTATTTCAGAATTCAGTCTTCCTCACAGAATCGCAAAGTTCACGTTTCACAACCATAAAGAAACTATTTACGCTAAAAATGAGACTTTTTAAGAAGTTGCACTTAGAAAACTTCAATGTCTGAGAAAAAAATATCCCTAACGCACAGGGAAACAGGTGGCTTATCCAATACTCTGGAAATAAAATGGGCTGGGTGAGGGGAATATGAAAATATTATTTCAATTTCATCTCATTTTATTTATTTATTTATGTACTTATTGATTTATTTTTGAGACAGAGTCTCCCTCTGTCCCTCAGGCTGGATTACAGTGTCCTGAGCTCAGCTCACTGCAGCCTCCGCATCCTGGGCCCAAGGCATTCTCCTGCCTCAGCCTCCAGAGTAGCTGGGACTAAATGAGTACGCCACCACGCCAGGCAAATTTTTGTCTTTTTTATAAAGTGTAGAGGAGGTTTCACCATTTGGGCCAGGGTGGTCTTCAACTGCCAACTTCAGATGATCTGCCCCAACTTGCCTTCCAAAGTGAAGGGACTATAGGCGTGAGCCACTGAACCCAGACTATGATAGTTTCACACTGAGGCCTGAAGCTGCTCTGCCTTAGGATTTTTCCTGAGTTTTACGTTCTTGTCATGATGAGTTGCTAGTTCATATTTTCCGTTGGATCTTTTCGAAAGGGATTACTGATGAGATTATGGCTTTCTCACAAAGAATACCACTTTGGTGAAACTATACTGAAATCAGGAGTACCTTATGTTTCCGATACTTATCAAGCACAACATTTGAACACGGCGTGGTAGGTGAAAGTGTAGGAAGCAGAATTTGGCAAACCCCATTTTTTTTCAATTTCGACGGTTTCAGGTTTTTGGTTTCAGCCAAACTGAAGAATGTCCTAATGAGCTGTCAATTCACAGGCCATTACAGACAATTTTTGAAACTACATCACACTGTAATTTAAGGAGTACGATTCTAAAGAAATTTGAACAATCTGGTGGTATTGCTAACACCAAACAAGGTTGTTCAGCTCTTTCATCTTTAAAAACAAACAAACAAAAACATGATGTGGAATTCTCTCATTTTACCAAACAGCCGTACGCTCCCTTGAATATGTGACTATGAAACCCAGGTAATTGGAAGAAGAAAAATAAAGGAAACACCTCATCAGTCTCATTAATAGTTTTGTTGAGAATAGTTTATTTTTCAAAAACTGCTGGCTATGTCTTGATATTTTCAGACACGGCTAAAGTTGAAATTGCATGAATCCTCTCTCTAACATTCATGCTACTTAAGAATCTTTTCCCAAGATTTGACTGCATTCATTTCATAAAAGCCCTGTCCTCTTCTCCCCTATATATCTATATTAGCACTCTGCCTTCTACCCTCTTCCATAGGAAACACAAATCCGTCAATTGATCACTTAAGCCTTTCCAGTATGGGTACAACATTTTCTGTAGTTGTACTCCTGAGATTTGTCCTTTATACTTCTAAAGACTAGACCCTAGATAATACATGCTTGGGAATAGTGGAGCTAGCTTGCTTAAACTTTATTTAGGCGTATGCTAATTATTTGTGGCGGGCAAAGGCAGGCAGTGAGGATGTTAAGCTTATCCCAAAATAGTCAATTTTGGAAAAGACACAAGTACAGGCCGGGCGTGGTGGCTCAGACCTGTAATCCCAGCACCTTGGGAGGCCGAGGCGGCCGGTCACGAGGTCAGGAGATCGACACCATCCTGGCTAACACGGTGAAACCCCGTCTCTGCTAAACATACACAAATTAGCCGGGCGTGGTGGCAGGCGCTTGTAGTCTCAGCTACTCGGGAGGCTGAGGCAGGAGAAGAGCACGAACCCGGGAGGCGGAGCTGGCAGTGAGCCGAGATTGCGCCACTGCACTCCGGCCTGGGCGGCAGAGTGGGATTCTGCCTCAAAAAAGAAAGAAAAAAAACATCTTCATATATATGAATGTGTGTGTGTGTGTGTGTGTGTGTCTGTGTGTGTGTGTACTCAGGTACACTCACTTTACTTCTGAGTTATCTCGTCACCACTTAACCAGCACCAATCAGAGACCACATTTTTCTAGGCAGTCTCCAAATGTACATTACAAATAGTAACGTACTTTAAGGATAGTAATGAAGCTCCGGGAAAAATTGCTTGTCTCCACCTCAGCAGACCAACCTGCCTGGGCCAGCTTCTCTCTTCCTCTACTCTTCAGAAAGTGCTAGACCTGCAACATCTGACAGAATACAGCTTCCATGACTCCTCAGTGCCATGGAAATGGAACGAGCTGAGAGCAATCTAAAGACTGGGAGATATTAGGTCTCTTGGATCTTACTTCTTTTGGTTGCTCGAGCACTTTAATTCCCGAGAGAGCCCTCCCATCTCCATCAGTTCTTCCAGGAACCTGTACCCTCCTTGTGTCTCTAAGATACGCTGGTCTAACTTGTTACATGCCTTTACAAGAAAGTTGGTAAAAATAAAAGGAAAGCTGAACAACGTCACAATATGGAGGTATGAAACAGAATTTCCCCATACTTGGTAAAGTTTAGAAATTTGTGTAATACCCGAAGGCAGATTCCATGTACAATAAGTCCTAGTTTAAGAACAAGAGCTGAGGGTATGAGGAAATAAAACTATATTTTCCGGGAGTATCTCTGGCTTCAGGAAGAAAGAGCACATGTTACTCTCCATTCAATATTAGGGCTGAACTATGGGGTCTTTTCGATCCTTTTTGCTTACCCTCTGCGATTCAGGGGGCACATGGCAAAGGTAAACAGACTGAAACAGCACCGTGGATAGCTGTGAGCTGTGCTGGGAAGATTCACGGTGATTCCATAATAAATCTCAGGTCTTTCTTCTGTAACAAAAAATTCCTCTTTTCCATCATCAAGGTAAAGCCGAGTATGTACAAGTAGAGTATGCGATAACTTTGTCACTCGTGACGAACCTAGTCGGTCCGATACTTTAACAACTTCTCCAATGTCTCTGCACTCAGGTTGGATATTCTGAGTGGGTCATCGGTAGAATGAATGAAATCAAGAATACTCTAAAGCAATGTTTGGAAGTCAATTTCAGTGTCTCCGGAAGCACTGGGAAAATCACCATGTGTAACGAACGTGAAGTATCCACAGGCTCTCTCTGTGTCTTTGAAACTGCCCATGTGTTCATTAGAAACGGCGGCTTGAGGAAAGGTGGTTTTGGAATTGGTTTCCCTCTAGTCTTACGTGATGCATCTCTACTATATTGCATTATAATAAAGCAAAGGGTCACTTGCTGACATAAAGCACAGGAGGCAGGAATGGAAGAGTCAACTTAGAGAAAAAAAGTGCTTTTCGGTTTTATTTTCATTTCTGCAGTTTGGAAAACAGTTTAACAGTTTAACAGATTTTGTGGCGGCTCACAAAAATACATATGAGCGTTGAAAATGTACAGAAGAACAACAATTGGGAGACATTTCCGGAAGCTTCAGTTTCTGAAACCCAGACATGAGCCTACAAGCTAAGACACGGCTACACCAGGCTTCAGCGTGAAACCATACAACTCCTGGGAAGGGCTTCCCTCTCTGAACGCAGCTACCTGTCCACAGGATGCTCTAGGCCCAGGCACCTTTATTCTTCCAACTAGAGAGACATAGAAAGATGCCTCCATATCCCATGAAGATGCCCAAGCATTTGGCCAAGGCTCCTATGAAACAGTCTGCTGTCTTCATCCAGGTAAGGGCAACTTCACATTTTCAGACACTAAGGTCGTGGGTAAATCCAGGGTGGACTGAGAGGCGGAAGCTCCAGCAAACACAGTCCTGTGGCTGGAAGATGAATGCAGTACTTATTCCTGCACCAACAGACCCTTGCCTCTGGCCTTGGGCCTAGAGCATGATTTTTTGGTAGTTGCTGTTGGGGAAGAGGCCCTTGGGCTTTAACCTGCGGACAGCCTCCCTTAAATGCTTGGGCTGCAGCGGGGGCGTTTCTCCCCACATCTCACACACGTCCAGGGCCTCTTCCACCACCTCTCCAACAAAGACCTTGGCGATTCCAGCCATGGCAATGGCGGCGTTCTCAGACACCGAACTGCCGGTGATAGACTTCATCAGACCTGCAATGCGTGCTTTTGGGAAAGCTGACCGGCGACACACTTCGTAGCGGGCCGGCTGCTCCTCAGACATGGCAGACAGCAGGGCTGTCATCCTCTGAGCCTCCTCTGCATCCACGGTGGGCTTCCTCTCCTTCTTTCCTTTGGTATGTCTTTTCCGTCTTTTGGCGGCAGGAGGAGCTGAGGCTGAGGCCTCCTTGTCCCCTTCTGTGAGGTCCATGACATCCTCACTCCTGAGCTCACCTCCCTGATCCCTGGGTTCTTCCAAGTTCCCACCTAGGTCCTCAGGGATTCCATCCTTCTTGCTGCCCTTCAGACCTCGGGGCATGGCGAACATCTCAGCAGACACACCTGTTTGCCTGCCCGTCTCCACGGGTGAGATTCAAGTCTGCCCCGTGACAGCAGCTGTAGAGGCAGAAGTTCTGGCTGGGGTGGTTTGATTACGGATCTGCAGCGAGAACCTTTCGAAGATTTTAGCTGCCGTGTTTCTGCTGAGCCACTTTAGCCATAACTGGACACAGCTCCCTGCCTCCCCTTCCCACACACAAACACACACGCTGAATTTTCTCACTTCCACAATGTGAAGAAACTTGTGGATGGAGAGTATATTAGTTTTACATCAATGCAGAATAAATTCTCACAAATTTTGGACACTTAAAACAAACCCCAGCTCAGAGGTCAGAAGTTCTACCAGTCCAAGTGACTGCCACCTGCTCAGAGCCACACGAGGGACCTCCGGGATGGGTCTGGCTGTGTGGTCGCTGCCTTCACCTGAGAAGGGTCTGGCTTCGATCTGACTCGAGGTGGTGGCAGAATTCAATGCCTTCGGGTTGTGAGCCCCAGGCCCACTTGTCTGTTCTGCCTGCTGCCGTGAGGACGCTCTCGGCTCCTGCAAGTGTTGCCCAGGTCTGGGCTGTGAGGCTCCCTGGGTCTGCACGGCCAGTGCCGGGGAATCTCCCACAGGGCAATGTCATCTCAGGGAGCTCCAGTCCTCCCTTATAAAGAGCTCGGATGATTGAACTAGACCCAGCCCTTAGCAGCTATTGGCTCAGGATATCCCTAAGGAAATCAGGGATTTGGGCGGGCTCATCAATTCACGCTTCCGCCCACCCCCAAGGGAGGGGCAGACACAGGGCGAATCTCCGAGGGGCGGGAAATGCAGGGGGTATTTCAGAATTCAGTCTTCCTCACAGAATCGCAAAGTTCACGTTTCACAACCATAAAGAAACTATTTACGCTAAAAATGAGACTTTTTAAGAAGTTGCACTTAGAAAACTTCAATGTCTGAGAAAAAAATATCCCTAACGCACAGGGAAACAGGTGGCTTATCCAATACTCTGGAAATAAAATGGGCTGGGTGAGGGGAATATGAAAATATTATTTCAATTTCATCTCATTTTATTTATTTATTTATGTACTTATTGATTTATTTTTGAGACAGAGTCTCCCTCTGTCCCTCAGGCTGGATTACAGTGTCCTGAGCTCAGCTCACTGCAGCCTCCGCATCCTGGGCCCAAGGCATTCTCCTGCCTCAGCCTCCAGAGTAGCTGGGACTAAATGAGTACGCCACCACGCCAGGCAAATTTTTGTCTTTTTTATAAAGTGTAGAGGAGGTTTCACCATTTGGGCCAGGGTGGTCTTCAACTGCCAACTTCAGATGATCTGCCCCAACTTGCCTTCCAAAGTGAAGGGACTATAGGCGTGAGCCACTGAACCCAGACTATGATAGTTTCACACTGAGGCCTGAAGCTGCTCTGCCTTAGGATTTTTCCTGAGTTTTACGTTCTTGTCATGATGAGTTGCTAGTTCATATTTTCCGTTGGATCTTTTCGAAAGGGATTACTGATGAGATTATGGCTTTCTCACAAAGAATACCACTTTGGTGAAACTATACTGAAATCAGGAGTACCTTATGTTTCCGATACTTATCAAGCACAACATTTGAACACGGCGTGGTAGGTGAAAGTGTAGGAAGCAGAATTTGGCAAACCCCATTTTTTTTCAATTTCGACGGTTTCAGGATTTTGGTTTCAGCCAAACTGAAGAATGTCCTAATGAGCTGTCAATTCACAGGCCATTACAGACAATTTTTGAAACTACATCACACTGTAATTTAAGGAGTACGATTCTAAAGAAATTTGAACAATCTGGTGGTATTGCTAACACCAAACAAGGTTGTTCAGCTCTTTCATCTTTAAAAACAAACAAACAAAAACATGATGTGGAATTCTCTCATTTTACCAAACAGCCGTACGCTCCCTTGAATATGTGACTATGAAACCCAAGTAATTGGAAGAAGAAAAATAAAGGAAACACCTCATCAGTCTCATTAATAGTTTTGTTGAGAATAGTTTATTTTTCAAAAACTGCTGGCTATGTCTTGATATTTTCAGACACGGCTAAAGTTGAAATTGCATGAATCCTCTCTCTAACATTCATGCTACTTAAGAATCTTTTCCCAAGATTTGACTGCATTCATTTCATAAAAGCCCTGTCCTCTTCTCCCCTATATATCTATATTAGCACTCTGCCTTCTACCCTCTTCCATAGGAAACACAAATCCGTCAATTGATCACTTAAGCCTTTCCAGTATGGGTACAACATTTTCTGTAGTTGTACTCCTGAGATTTGTCCTTTATACTTCTAAAGACTAGACCCTAGATAATACATGCTTGGGAATAGTGGAGCTAGCTTGCTTAAACTTTATTTAGGCGTATGCTAATTATTTGTGGCGGGCAAAGGCAGGCAGTGAGGATGTTAAGCTTATCCCAAAATAGTCAATTTTGGAAAAGACACAAGTACAGGCCGGGCGTGGTGGCTCAGACCTGTAATCCCAGCACCTTGGGAGGCCGAGGCGGCCGGTCACGAGGTCAGGAGATCGACACCATCCTGGCTAACACGGTGAAACCCCGTCTCTGCTAAACATACACAAATTAGCCGGGCGTGGTGGCAGGCGCTTGTAGTCTCAGCTACTCGGGAGGCTGAGGCAGGAGAAGAGCACGAACCCGGGAGGCGGAGCTGGCAGTGAGCCGAGATTGCGCCACTGCACTCCGGCCTGGGCGGCAGAGTGGGATTCTGCCTCAAAAAAGAAAGAAAAAAAACATCTTCATATATATGAATGTGTGTGTGTGTGTGTGTGTGTGTCTGTGTGTGTGTGTACTCAGGTACACTCACTTTACTTCTGAGTTATCTCGTCACCACTTAACCAGCACCAATCAGAGACCACATTTTTCTAGGCAGTCTCCAAATGTACATTACAAATAGTAACGTACTTTAAGGATAGTAATGAAGCTCCGGGAAAAATTGCTTGTCTCCACCTCAGCAGACCAACCTGCCTGGGCCAGCTTCTCTCTTCCTCTACTCTTCAGAAAGTGCTAGACCTGCAACATCTGACAGAATACAGCTTCCATGACTCCTCAGTGCCATGGAAATGGAACGAGCTGAGAGCAATCTAAAGACTGGGAGATATTAGGTCTCTTGGATCTTACTTCTTTTGGTTGCTCGAGCACTTTAATTCCCGAGAGAGCCCTCCCATCTCCATCAGTTCTTCCAGGAACCTGTACCCTCCTTGTGTCTCTAAGATACGCTGGTCTAACTTGTTACATGCCTTTACAAGAAAGTTGGTAAAAATAAAAGGAAAGCTGAACAACGTCACAATATGGAGGTATGAAACAGAATTTCCCCATACTTGGTAAAGTTTAGAAATTTGTGTAATACCCGAAGGCAGATTCCATGTACAATAAGTCCTAGTTTAAGAACAAGAGCTGAGGGTATGAGGAAATAAAACTATATTTTCCGGGAGTATCTCTGGCTTCAGGAAGAAAGAGCACATGTTACTCTCCATTCAATATTAGGGCTGAACTATGGGGTCTTTTCGATCCTTTTTGCTTACCCTCTGTGATTCAGGGGGCACATGGCAAAGGTAAACAGACTGAAACAGCACCGTGGATAGCTGTGAGCTGTGCTGGGAAGATTCACGGTGATTCCATAATAAATCTCAGGTCTTTCTTCTGTAACAAAAAATTCCTCTTTTCCATCATCAAGGTAAAGCCGAGTATGTACAAGTAGAGTATGCGATAACTTTGTCACTCGTGACGAACCTAGTCGGTCCGATACTTTAACAACTTCTCCAATGTCTCTGCACTCAGGTTGGATATTCTGAGTGGGTCATCGGTAGAATGAATGAAATCAAGAATACTCTAAAGCAATGTTTGGAAGTCAATTTCAGTGTCTCCGGAAGCACTGGGAAAATCACCATGTGTAACGAACGTGAAGTATCCACAGGCTCTCTCTGTGTCTTTGAAACTGCCCATGTGTTCATTAGAAACGGCGGCTTGAGGAAAGGTGGTTTTGGAATTGGTTTCCCTCTAGTCTTACGTGATGCATCTCTACTATATTGCATTATAATAAAGCAAAGGGTCACTTGCTGACATAAAGCACAGGAGGCAGGAATGGAAGAGTCAACTTAGAGAAAAAAAGTGCTTTTCGGTTTTATTTTCATTTCTGCAGTTTGGAAAACAGTTTAACAGTTTAACAGATTTTGTGGCGGCTCACAAAAATACATATGAGCGTTGAAAATGTACAGAAGAACAACAATTGGGAGACATTTCCGGAAGCTTCAGTTTCTGAAACCCAGACATGAGCCTACAAGCTAAGACACGGCTACACCAGGCTTCAGCGTGAAACCATACAACTCCTGGGAAGGGCTTCCCTCTCTGAACGCAGCTACCTGTCCACAGGATGCTCTAGGCCCAGGCACCTTTATTCTTCCAACTAGAGAGACATAGAAAGATGCCTCCATATCCCATGAAGATGCCCAAGCATTTGGCCAAGGCTCCTATGAAACAGTCTGCTGTCTTCATCCAGGTAAGGGCAACTTCACATTTTCAGACACTAAGGTCGTGGGTAAATCCAGGGTGGACTGAGAGGCGGAAGCTCCAGCAAACACAGTCCTGTGGCTGGAAGATGAATGCAGTACTTATTCCTGCACCAACAGACCCTTGCCTCTGGCCTTGGGCCTAGAGCATGATTTTTTGGTAGTTGCTGTTGGGGAAGAGGCCCTTGGGCTTTAACCTGCGGACAGCCTCCCTTAAATGCTTGGGCTGCAGCGGGGGCGTTTCTCCCCACATCTCACACACGTCCAGGGCCTCTTCCACCACCTCTCCAACAAAGACCTTGGCGATTCCAGCCATGGCAATGGCGGCGTTCTCAGACACCGAACTGCCGGTGATAGACTTCATCAGACCTGCAATGCGTGCTTTTGGGAAAGCTGACCGGCGACACACTTCGTAGCGGGCCGGCTGCTCCTCAGACATGGCAGACAGCAGGGCTGTCATCCTCTGAGCCTCCTCTGCATCCACGGTGGGCTTCCTCTCCTTCTTTCCTTTGGTATGTCTTTTCCGTCTTTTGGCGGCAGGAGGAGCTGAGGCTGAGGCCTCCTTGTCCCCTTCTGTGAGGTCCATGACATCCTCACTCCTGAGCTCACCTCCCTGATCCCTGGGTTCTTCCAAGTTCCCACCTAGGTCCTCAGGGATTCCATCCTTCTTGCTGCCCTTCAGACCTCGGGGCATGGCGAACATCTCAGCAGACACACCTGTTTGCCTGCCCGTCTCCACGGGTGAGATTCAAGTCTGCCCCGTGACAGCAGCTGTAGAGGCAGAAGTTCTGGCTGGGGTGGTTTGATTACGGATCTGCAGCGAGAACCTTTCGAAGATTTTAGCTGCCGTGTTTCTGCTGAGCCACTTTAGCCATAACTGGACACAGCTCCCTGCCTCCCCTTCCCACACACAAACACACACGCTGAATTTTCTCACTTCCACAATGTGAAGAAACTTGTGGATGGAGAGTATATTAGTTTTACATCAATGCAGAATAAATTCTCACAAATTTTGGACACTTAAAACAAACCCCAGCTCAGAGGTCAGAAGTTCTACCAGTCCAAGTGACTGCCACCTGCTCAGAGCCACACGAGGGACCTCCGGGATGGGTCTGGCTGTGTGGTCGCTGCCTTCACCTGAGAAGGGTCTGGCTTCGATCTGACTCGAGGTGGTGGCAGAATTCAATGCCTTCGGGTTGTGAGCCCCAGGCCCACTTGTCTGTTCTGCCTGCTGCCGTGAGGACGCTCTCGGCTCCTGCAAGTGTTGCCCAGGTCTGGGCTGTGAGGCTCCCTGGGTCTGCACGGCCAGTGCCGGGGAATCTCCCACAGGGCAATGTCATCTCAGGGAGCTCCAGTCCTCCCTTATAAAGAGCTCGGATGATTGAACTAGACCCAGCCCTTAGCAGCTATTGGCTCAGGATATCCCTAAGGAAATCAGGGATTTGGGCGGGCTCATCAATTCACGCTTCCGCCCACCCCCAAGGGAGGGGCAGACACAGGGCGAGTCTCCGAGGGGCGGGAAATGCAGGGGGTATTTCAGAATTCAGTCTTCCTCACAGAATCGCAAAGTTCACGTTTCACAACCATAAAGAAACTATTTACGCTAAAAATGAGACTTTTTAAGAAGTTGCACTTAGAAAACTTCAATGTCTGAGAAAAAAATATCCCTAACGCACAGGGAAACAGGTGGCTTATCCAATACTCTGGAAATAAAATGGGCTGGGTGAGGGGAATATGAAAATATTATTTCAATTTCATCTCATTTTATTTATTTATTTATGTACTTATTGATTTATTTTTGAGACAGAGTCTCCCTCTGTCCCTCAGGCTGGATTACAGTGTCCTGAGCTCAGCTCACTGCAGCCTCCGCATCCTGGGCCCAAGGCATTCTCCTGCCTCAGCCTCCAGAGTAGCTGGGACTAAATGAGTACGCCACCACGCCAGGCAAATTTTTGTCTTTTTTATAAAGTGTAGAGGAGGTTTCACCATTTGGGCCAGGGTGGTCTTCAACTGCCAACTTCAGATGATCTGCCCCAACTTGCCTTCCAAAGTGAAGGGACTATAGGCGTGAGCCACTGAACCCAGACTATGATAGTTTCACACTGAGGCCTGAAGCTGCTCTGCCTTAGGATTTTTCCTGAGTTTTACGTTCTTGTCATGATGAGTTGCTAGTTCATATTTTCCGTTGGATCTTTTCGAAAGGGATTACTGATGAGATTATGGCTTTCTCACAAAGAATACCACTTTGGTGAAACTATACTGAAATCAGGAGTACCTTATGTTTCCGATACTTATCAAGCACAACATTTGAACACGGCGTGGTAGGTGAAAGTGTAGGAAGCAGAATTTGGCAAACCCCATTTTTTTTCAATTTCGACGGTTTCAGGTTTTTGGTTTCAGCCAAACTGAAGAATGTCCTAATGAGCTGTCAATTCACAGGCCATTACAGACAATTTTTGAAACTACATCACACTGTAATTTAAGGAGTACGATTCTAAAGAAATTTGAACAATCTGGTGGTATTGCTAACACCAAACAAGGTTGTTCAGCTCTTTCATCTTTAAAAACAAACAAACAAAAACATGATGTGGAATTCTCTCATTTTACCAAACAGCCGTACGCTCCCTTGAATATGTGACTATGAAACCCAAGTAATTGGAAGAAGAAAAATAAAGGAAACACCTCATCAGTCTCATTAATAGTTTTGTTGAGAATAGTTTATTTTTCAAAAACTGCTGGCTATGTCTTGATATTTTCAGACACGGCTAAAGTTGAAATTGCATGAATCCTCTCTCTAACATTCATGCTACTTAAGAATCTTTTCCCAAGATTTGACTGCATTCATTTCATAAAAGCCCTGTCCTCTTCTCCCCTATATATCTATATTAGCACTCTGCCTTCTACCCTCTTCCATAGGAAACACAAATCCGTCAATTGATCACTTAAGCCTTTCCAGTATGGGTACAACATTTTCTGTAGTTGTACTCCTGAGATTTGTCCTTTATACTTCTAAAGACTAGACCCTAGATAATACATGCTTGGGAATAGTGGAGCTAGCTTGCTTAAACTTTATTTAGGCGTATGCTAATTATTTGTGGCGGGCAAAGGCAGGCAGTGAGGATGTTAAGCTTATCCCAAAATAGTCAATTTTGGAAAAGACACAAGTACAGGCCGGGCGTGGTGGCTCAGACCTGTAATCCCAGCACCTTGGGAGGCCGAGGCGGCCGGTCACGAGGTCAGGAGATCGACACCATCCTGGCTAACACGGTGAAACCCCGTCTCTGCTAAACATACACAAATTAGCCGGGCGTGGTGGCAGGCGCTTGTAGTCTCAGCTACTCGGGAGGCTGAGGCAGGAGAAGAGCACGAACCCGGGAGGCGGAGCTGGCAGTGAGCCGAGATTGCGCCACTGCACTCCGGCCTGGGCGGCAGAGTGGGATTCTGCCTCAAAAAAGAAAGAAAAAAAACATCTTCATATATATGAATGTGTGTGTGTGTGTGTGTGTGTGTCTGTGTGTGTGTGTACTCAGGTACACTCACTTTACTTCTGAGTTATCTCGTCACCACTTAACCAGCACCAATCAGAGACCACATTTTTCTAGGCAGTCTCCAAATGTACATTACAAATAGTAACGTACTTTAAGGATAGTAATGAAGTTCCGGGAAAAATTGCTTGTCTCCACCTCAGCAGACCAACCTGCCTGGGCCAGCTTCTCTCTTCCTCTACTCTTCAGAAAGTGCTAGACCTGCAACATCTGACAGAATACAGCTTCCATGACTCCTCAGTGCCATGGAAATGGAACGAGCTGAGAGCAATCTAAAGACTGGGAGATATTAGGTCTCTTGGATCTTACTTCTTTTGGTTGCTCGAGCACTTTAATTCCCGAGAGAGCCCTCCCATCTCCATCAGTTCTTCCAGGAACCTGTACCCTCCTTGTGTCTCTAAGATACGCTGGTCTAACTTGTTACATGCCTTTACAAGAAAGTTGGTAAAAATAAAAGGAAAGCTGAACAACGTCACAATATGGAGGTATGAAACAGAATTTCCCCATACTTGGTAAAGTTTAGAAATTTGTGTAATACCCGAAGGCAGATTCCATGTACAATAAGTCCTAGTTTAAGAACAAGAGCTGAGGGTATGAGGAAATAAAACTATATTTTCCGGGAGTATCTCTGGCTTCAGGAAGAAAGAGCACATGTTACTCTCCATTCAATATTAGGGCTGAACTATGGGGTCTTTTCGATCCTTTTTGCTTACCCTCTGCGATTCAGGGGGCACATGGCAAAGGTAAACAGACTGAAACAGCACCGTGGATAGCTGTGAGCTGTGCTGGGAAGATTCACGGTGATTCCATAATAAATCTCAGGTCTTTCTTCTGTAACAAAAAATTCCTCTTTTCCATCATCAAGGTAAAGCCGAGTATGTACAAGTAGAGTATGCGATAACTTTGTCACTCGTGACGAACCTAGTCGGTCCGATACTTTAACAACTTCTCCAATGTCTCTGCACTCAGGTTGGATATTCTGAGTGGGTCATCGGTAGAATGAATGAAATCAAGAATACTCTAAAGCAATGTTTGGAAGTCAATTTCAGTGTCTCCGGAAGCACTGGGAAAATCACCATGTGTAACGAACGTGAAGTATCCACAGGCTCTCTCTGTGTCTTTGAAACTGCCCATGTGTTCATTAGAAACGGCGGCTTGAGGAAAGGTGGTTTTGGAATTGGTTTCCCTCTAGTCTTACGTGATGCATCTCTACTATATTGCATTATAATAAAGCAAAGGGTCACTTGCTGACATAAAGCACAGGAGGCAGGAATGGAAGAGTCAACTTAGAGAAAAAAAGTGCTTTTCGGTTTTATTTTCATTTCTGCAGTTTGGAAAACAGTTTAACAGTTTAACAGATTTTGTGGCGGCTCACAAAAATACATATGAGCGTTGAAAATGTACAGAAGAACAACAATTGGGAGACATTTCCGGAAGCTTCAGTTTCTGAAACCCAGACATGAGCCTACAAGCTAAGACACGGCTACACCAGGCTTCAGCGTGAAACCATACAACTCCTGGGAAGGGCTTCCCTCTCTGAACGCAGCTACCTGTCCACAGGATGCTCTAGGCCCAGGCACCTTTATTCTTCCAACTAGAGAGACATAGAAAGATGCCTCCATATCCCATGAAGATGCCCAAGCATTTGGCCAAGGCTCCTATGAAACAGTCTGCTGTCTTCATCCAGGTAAGGGCAACTTCACATTTTCAGACACTAAGGTCGTGGGTAAATCCAGGGTGGACTGAGAGGCGGAAGCTCCAGCAAACACAGTCCTGTGGCTGGAAGATGAATGCAGTACTTATTCCTGCACCAACAGACCCTTGCCTCTGGCCTTGGGCCTAGAGCATGATTTTTTGGTAGTTGCTGTTGGGGAAGAGGCCCTTGGGCTTTAACCTGCGGACAGCCTCCCTTAAATGCTTGGGCTGCAGCGGGGGCGTTTCTCCCCACATCTCACACACGTCCAGGGCCTCTTCCACCACCTCTCCAACAAAGACCTTGGCGATTCCAGCCATGGCAATGGCGGCGTTCTCAGACACCGAACTGCCGGTGATAGACTTCATCAGACCTGCAATGCGTGCTTTTGGGAAAGCTGACCGGCGACACACTTCGTAGCGGGCCGGCTGCTCCTCAGACATGGCAGACAGCAGGGCTGTCATCCTCTGAGCCTCCTCTGCATCCACGGTGGGCTTCCTCTCCTTCTTTCCTTTGGTATGTCTTTTCCGTCTTTTGGCGGCAGGAGGAGCTGAGGCTGAGGCCTCCTTGTCCCCTTCTGTGAGGTCCATGACATCCTCACTCCTGAGCTCACCTCCCTGATCCCTGGGTTCTTCCAAGTTCCCACCTAGGTCCTCAGGGATTCCATCCTTCTTGCTGCCCTTCAGACCTCGGGGCATGGCGAACATCTCAGCAGACACACCTGTTTGCCTGCCCGTCTCCACGGGTGAGATTCAAGTCTGCCCCGTGACAGCAGCTGTAGAGGCAGAAGTTCTGGCTGGGGTGGTTTGATTACGGATCTGCAGCGAGAACCTTTCGAAGATTTTAGCTGCCGTGTTTCTGCTGAGCCACTTTAGCCATAACTGGACACAGCTCCCTGCCTCCCCTTCCCACACACAAACACACACGCTGAATTTTCTCACTTCCACAATGTGAAGAAACTTGTGGATGGAGAGTATATTAGTTTTACATCAATGCAGAATAAATTCTCACAAATTTTGGACACTTAAAACAAACCCCAGCTCAGAGGTCAGAAGTTCTACCAGTCCAAGTGACTGCCACCTGCTCAGAGCCACACGAGGGACCTCCGGGATGGGTCTGGCTGTGTGGTCGCTGCCTTCACCTGAGAAGGGTCTGGCTTCGATCTGACTCGAGGTGGTGGCAGAATTCAATGCCTTCGGGTTGTGAGCCCCAGGCCCACTTGTCTGTTCTGCCTGCTGCCGTGAGGACGCTCTCGGCTCCTGCAAGTGTTGCCCAGGTCTGGGCTGTGAGGCTCCCTGGGTCTGCACGGCCAGTGCCGGGGAATCTCCCACAGGGCAATGTCATCTCAGGGAGCTCCAGTCCTCCCTTATAAAGAGCTCGGATGATTGAACTAGACCCAGCCCTTAGCAGCTATTGGCTCAGGATATCCCTAAGGAAATCAGGGATTTGGGCGGGCTCATCAATTCACGCTTCCGCCCACCCCCAAGGGAGGGGCAGACACAGGGCGAGTCTCCGAGGGGCGGGAAATGCAGGGGGTATTTCAGAATTCAGTCTTCCTCACAGAATCGCAAAGTTCACGTTTCACAACCATAAAGAAACTATTTACGCTAAAAATGAGACTTTTTAAGAAGTTGCACTTAGAAAACTTCAATGTCTGAGAAAAAAATATCCCTAACGCACAGGGAAACAGGTGGCTTATCCAATACTCTGGAAATAAAATGGGCTGGGTGAGGGGAATATGAAAATATTATTTCAATTTCATCTCATTTTATTTATTTATTTATGTACTTATTGATTTATTTTTGAGACAGAGTCTCCCTCTGTCCCTCAGGCTGGATTACAGTGTCCTGAGCTCAGCTCACTGCAGCCTCCGCATCCTGGGCCCAAGGCATTCTCCTGCCTCAGCCTCCAGAGTAGCTGGGACTAAATGAGTACGCCACCACGCCAGGCAAATTTTTGTCTTTTTTATAAAGTGTAGAGGAGGTTTCACCATTTGGGCCAGGGTGGTCTTCAACTGCCAACTTCAGATGATCTGCCCCAACTTGCCTTCCAAAGTGAAGGGACTATAGGCGTGAGCCACTGAACCCAGACTATGATAGTTTCACACTGAGGCCTGAAGCTGCTCTGCCTTAGGATTTTTCCTGAGTTTTACGTTCTTGTCATGATGAGTTGCTAGTTCATATTTTCCGTTGGATCTTTTCGAAAGGGATTACTGATGAGATTATGGCTTTCTCACAAAGAATACCACTTTGGTGAAACTATACTGAAATCAGGAGTACCTTATGTTTCCGATACTTATCAAGCACAACATTTGAACACGGCGTGGTAGGTGAAAGTGTAGGAAGCAGAATTTGGCAAACCCCATTTTTTTTCAATTTCGACGGTTTCAGGTTTTTGGTTTCAGCCAAACTGAAGAATGTCCTAATGAGCTGTCAATTCACAGGCCATTACAGACAATTTTTGAAACTACATCACACTGTAATTTAAGGAGTACGATTCTAAAGAAATTTGAACAATCTGGTGGTATTGCTAACACCAAACAAGGTTGTTCAGCTCTTTCATCTTTAAAAACAAACAAACAAAAACATGATGTGGAATTCTCTCATTTTACCAAACAGCCGTACGCTCCCTTGAATATGTGACTATGAAACCCAAGTAATTGGAAGAAGAAAAATAAAGGAAACACCTCATCAGTCTCATTAATAGTTTTGTTGAGAATAGTTTATTTTTCAAAAACTGCTGGCTATGTCTTGATATTTTCAGACACGGCTAAAGTTGAAATTGCATGAATCCTCTCTCTAACATTCATGCTACTTAAGAATCTTTTCCCAAGATTTGACTGCATTCATTTCATAAAAGCCCTGTCCTCTTCTCCCCTATATATCTATATTAGCACTCTGCCTTCTACCCTCTTCCATAGGAAACACAAATCCGTCAATTGATCACTTAAGCCTTTCCAGTATGGGTACAACATTTTCTGTAGTTGTACTCCTGAGATTTGTCCTTTATACTTCTAAAGACTAGACCCTAGATAATACATGCTTGGGAATAGTGGAGCTAGCTTGCTTAAACTTTATTTAGGCGTATGCTAATTATTTGTGGCGGGCAAAGGCAGGCAGTGAGGATGTTAAGCTTATCCCAAAATAGTCAATTTTGGAAAAGACACAAGTACAGGCCGGGCGTGGTGGCTCAGACCTGTAATCCCAGCACCTTGGGAGGCCGAGGCGGCCGGTCACGAGGTCAGGAGATCGACACCATCCTGGCTAACACGGTGAAACCCCGTCTCTGCTAAACATACACAAATTAGCCGGGCGTGGTGGCAGGCGCTTGTAGTCTCAGCTACTCGGGAGGCTGAGGCAGGAGAAGAGCACGAACCCGGGAGGCGGAGCTGGCAGTGAGCCGAGATTGCGCCACTGCACTCCGGCCTGGGCGGCAGAGTGGGATTCTGCCTCAAAAAAGAAAGAAAAAAAACATCTTCATATATATGAATGTGTGTGTGTGTGTGTGTGTGTGTCTGTGTGTGTGTGTACTCAGGTACACTCACTTTACTTCTGAGTTATCTCGTCACCACTTAACCAGCACCAATCAGAGACCACATTTTTCTAGGCAGTCTCCAAATGTACATTACAAATAGTAACGTACTTTAAGGATAGTAATGAAGTTCCGGGAAAAATTGCTTGTCTCCACCTCAGCAGACCAACCTGCCTGGGCCAGCTTCTCTCTTCCTCTACTCTTCAGAAAGTGCTAGACCTGCAACATCTGACAGAATACAGCTTCCATGACTCCTCAGTGCCATGGAAATGGAACGAGCTGAGAGCAATCTAAAGACTGGGAGATATTAGGTCTCTTGGATCTTACTTCTTTTGGTTGCTCGAGCACTTTAATTCCCGAGAGAGCCCTCCCATCTCCATCAGTTCTTCCAGGAACCTGTACCCTCCTTGTGTCTCTAAGATACGCTGGTCTAACTTGTTACATGCCTTTACAAGAAAGTTGGTAAAAATAAAAGGAAAGCTGAACAACGTCACAATATGGAGGTATGAAACAGAATTTCCCCATACTTGGTAAAGTTTAGAAATTTGTGTAATACCCGAAGGCAGATTCCATGTACAATAAGTCCTAGTTTAAGAACAAGAGCTGAGGGTATGAGGAAATAAAACTATATTTTCCGGGAGTATCTCTGGCTTCAGGAAGAAAGAGCACATGTTACTCTCCATTCAATATTAGGGCTGAACTATGGGGTCTTTTCGATCCTTTTTGCTTACCCTCTGTGATTCAGGGGGCACATGGCAAAGGTAAACAGACTGAAACAGCACCGTGGATAGCTGTGAGCTGTGCTGGGAAGATTCACGGTGATTCCATAATAAATCTCAGGTCTTTCTTCTGTAACAAAAAATTCCTCTTTTCCATCATCAAGGTAAAGCCGAGTATGTACAAGTAGAGTATGCGATAACTTTGTCACTCGTGACGAACCTAGTCGGTCCGATACTTTAACAACTTCTCCAATGTCTCTGCACTCAGGTTGGATATTCTGAGTGGGTCATCGGTAGAATGAATGAAATCAAGAATACTCTAAAGCAATGTTTGGAAGTCAATTTCAGTGTCTCCGGAAGCACTGGGAAAATCACCATGTGTAACGAACGTGAAGTATCCACAGGCTCTCTCTGTGTCTTTGAAACTGCCCATGTGTTCATTAGAAACGGCGGCTTGAGGAAAGGTGGTTTTGGAATTGGTTTCCCTCTAGTCTTACGTGATGCATCTCTACTATATTGCATTATAATAAAGCAAAGGGTCACTTGCTGACATAAAGCACAGGAGGCAGGAATGGAAGAGTCAACTTAGAGAAAAAAAGTGCTTTTCGGTTTTATTTTCATTTCTGCAGTTTGGAAAACAGTTTAACAGTTTAACAGATTTTGTGGCGGCTCACAAAAATACATATGAGCGTTGAAAATGTACAGAAGAACAACAATTGGGAGACATTTCCGGAAGCTTCAGTTTCTGAAACCCAGACATGAGCCTACAAGCTAAGACACGGCTACACCAGGCTTCAGCGTGAAACCATACAACTCCTGGGAAGGGCTTCCCTCTCTGAACGCAGCTACCTGTCCACAGGATGCTCTAGGCCCAGGCACCTTTATTCTTCCAACTAGAGAGACATAGAAAGATGCCTCCATATCCCATGAAGATGCCCAAGCATTTGGCCAAGGCTCCTATGAAACAGTCTGCTGTCTTCATCCAGGTAAGGGCAACTTCACATTTTCAGACACTAAGGTCGTGGGTAAATCCAGGGTGGACTGAGAGGCGGAAGCTCCAGCAAACACAGTCCTGTGGCTGGAAGATGAATGCAGTACTTATTCCTGCACCAACAGACCCTTGCCTCTGGCCTTGGGCCTAGAGCATGATTTTTTGGTAGTTGCTGTTGGGGAAGAGGCCCTTGGGCTTTAACCTGCGGACAGCCTCCCTTAAATGCTTGGGCTGCAGCGGGGGCGTTTCTCCCCACATCTCACACACGTCCAGGGCCTCTTCCACCACCTCTCCAACAAAGACCTTGGCGATTCCAGCCATGGCAATGGCGGCGTTCTCAGACACCGAACTGCCGGTGATAGACTTCATCAGACCTGCAATGCGTGCTTTTGGGAAAGCTGACCGGCGACACACTTCGTAGCGGGCCGGCTGCTCCTCAGACATGGCAGACAGCAGGGCTGTCATCCTCTGAGCCTCCTCTGCATCCACGGTGGGCTTCCTCTCCTTCTTTCCTTTGGTATGTCTTTTCCGTCTTTTGGCGGCAGGAGGAGCTGAGGCTGAGGCCTCCTTGTCCCCTTCTGTGAGGTCCATGACATCCTCACTCCTGAGCTCACCTCCCTGATCCCTGGGTTCTTCCAAGTTCCCACCTAGGTCCTCAGGGATTCCATCCTTCTTGCTGCCCTTCAGACCTCGGGGCATGGCGAACATCTCAGCAGACACACCTGTTTGCCTGCCCGTCTCCACGGGTGAGATTCAAGTCTGCCCCGTGACAGCAGCTGTAGAGGCAGAAGTTCTGGCTGGGGTGGTTTGATTACGGATCTGCAGCGAGAACCTTTCGAAGATTTTAGCTGCCGTGTTTCTGCTGAGCCACTTTAGCCATAACTGGACACAGCTCCCTGCCTCCCCTTCCCACACACAAACACACACGCTGAATTTTCTCACTTCCACAATGTGAAGAAACTTGTGGATGGAGAGTATATTAGTTTTACATCAATGCAGAATAAATTCTCACAAATTTTGGACACTTAAAACAAACCCCAGCTCAGAGGTCAGAAGTTCTACCAGTCCAAGTGACTGCCACCTGCTCAGAGCCACACGAGGGACCTCCGGGATGGGTCTGGCTGTGTGGTCGCTGCCTTCACCTGAGAAGGGTCTGGCTTCGATCTGACTCGAGGTGGTGGCAGAATTCAATGCCTTCGGGTTGTGAGCCCCAGGCCCACTTGTCTGTTCTGCCTGCTGCCGTGAGGACGCTCTCGGCTCCTGCAAGTGTTGCCCAGGTCTGGGCTGTGAGGCTCCCTGGGTCTGCACGGCCAGTGCCGGGGAATCTCCCACAGGGCAATGTCATCTCAGGGAGCTCCAGTCCTCCCTTATAAAGAGCTCGGATGATTGAACTAGACCCAGCCCTTAGCAGCTATTGGCTCAGGATATCCCTAAGGAAATCAGGGATTTGGGCGGGCTCATCAATTCACGCTTCCGCCCACCCCCAAGGGAGGGGCAGACACAGGGCGAATCTCCGAGGGGCGGGAAATGCAGGGGGTATTTCAGAATTCAGTCTTCCTCACAGAATCGCAAAGTTCACGTTTCACAACCATAAAGAAACTATTTACGCTAAAAATGAGACTTTTTAAGAAGTTGCACTTAGAAAACTTCAATGTCTGAGAAAAAAATATCCCTAACGCACAGGGAAACAGGTGGCTTATCCAATACTCTGGAAATAAAATGGGCTGGGTGAGGGGAATATGAAAATATTATTTCAATTTCATCTCATTTTATTTATTTATTTATGTACTTATTGATTTATTTTTGAGACAGAGTCTCCCTCTGTCCCTCAGGCTGGATTACAGTGTCCTGAGCTCAGCTCACTGCAGCCTCCGCATCCTGGGCCCAAGGCATTCTCCTGCCTCAGCCTCCAGAGTAGCTGGGACTAAATGAGTACGCCACCACCCCAGGCAAATTTTTGTCTTTTTTATAAAGTGTAGAGGAGGTTTCACCATTTGGGCCAGGGTGGTCTTCAACTGCCAACTTCAGATGATCTGCCCCAACTTGCCTTCCAAAGTGAAGGGACTATAGGCGTGAGCCACTGAACCCAGACTATGATAGTTTCACACTGAGGCCTGAAGCTGCTCTGCCTTAGGATTTTTCCTGAGTTTTACGTTCTTGTCATGATGAGTTGCTAGTTCATATTTTCCGTTGGATCTTTTCGAAAGGGATTACTGATGAGATTATGGCTTTCTCACAAAGAATACCACTTTGGTGAAACTATACTGAAATCAGGAGTACCTTATGTTTCCGATACTTATCAAGCACAATATTTGAACACGGCGTGGTAGGTGAAAGTGTAGGAAGCAGAATTTGGCAAACCCCATTTTTTTTCAATTTCGACGGTTTCAGGTTTTTGGTTTCAGCCAAACTGAAGAATGTCCTAATGAGCTGTCAATTCACAGGCCATTACAGACAATTTTTGAAACTACATCACACTGTAATTTAAGGAGTACGATTCTAAAGAAATTTGAACAATCTGGTGGTATTGCTAACACCAAACAAGGTTGTTCAGCTCTTTCATCTTTAAAAACAAACAAACAAAAACATGATGTGGAATTCTCTCATTTTACCAAACAGCCGTACGCTCCCTTGAATATGTGACTATGAAACCCAAGTAATTGGAAGAAGAAAAATAAAGGAAACACCTCATCAGTCTCATTAATAGTTTTGTTGAGAATAGTTTATTTTTCAAAAACTGCTGGCTATGTCTTGATATTTTTAGACACGGCTAAAGTTGAAATTGCATGAATCCTCTCTCTAACATTCATGCTACTTAAGAATCTTTTCCCAAGATTTGACTGCATTCATTTCATAAAAGCCCTGTCCTCTTCTCCCCTATATATCTATATTAGCACTCTGCCTTCTACCCTCTTCCATAGGAAACACAAATCCGTCAATTGATCACTTAAGCCTTTCCAGTATGGGTACAACATTTTCTGTAGTTGTACTCCTGAGATTTGTCCTTTATACTTCTAAAGACTAGACCCTAGATAATACGTGCTTGGGAATAGTGGAGCTAGCTTGCTTAAACTTTATTTAGGCGGATGCTAATTACTTGTGGGGGGCAAAGGCAGGCAGTGAGGATGTTAAGCTTATCCCAAAATAGTCAATTTTGGAAAAGACACAAGTACAGGCCGCGAGCGGTGGCTCAGACCTGAAATCCCAGCACCTTGGGAGGTCTTCTCGCAGAAGGCCAGAGCGAGACCCCGGGGAAAAGATTCATCCCAGGCGTGATGGCCTGACGATGGCTTCCTGTGTCCCGCAACATGGGGAGTCTGCAGTGTGGCCGGTTTGGAAACTGGCAAGGAGAGCGAAGAGACAACATGCTGGTCTTCCACCCTTCCCTGGATGCCCGTGGGTGCGCGCCAAGCTCCGGAAGCAAACAGTCAACATGCTCAGCCTTTCGGGGGCCGGAGAGAGGTGAGCAACATGCCCCCTTGCAGAGGGCACAGCAGCGTGGAATCCCAAATCACGCTTCAGTCATCCTGAGGGTGGCTCCTCTGTGGTCGGGGCTGTCGGCCTGGCGCTCCGTTGCGAGGCTCAGCCTGGGGATGTGCGGTCTGTGAACCACGCGGTTGAAAACCCGAAGGCAACACGGGTCCCGGTCTTTTGTCTCTGAGGAAGCCGCCCGTTCCTTGGGCCACGGAATCGGGGCCAATGGGTGCCCCGCCGGCCCGACGCGGCGGCCGTGGGCCCAGCCCTCAGCCCGCGCCGGGCGCTTACCCTTTTCCCGGAGCGCGGGGGTCCCGTTGCTCCCGGAGGCCAAAGACCGTTTATTCTCTCTGCCTTCCTCCCTCTGTCCCTGGCTCCCTCCCGCCCGCCCTCTGTCCCTGCGTCGCTCTGTCTATCCCTCCGTTCCTAACTGCCTCCCTCTCTCTCCCTCCCTCCCTCCCTCCCAACTTCCCTCCGCCCATCCTTCGGCCCCTCTGGGTCTCCCGTTCGTCTCTCCATCTCTGCCCGCCTTCCCTCCCGCCTGGAACGGTCGGCATCGCCGGCGTGCGCGGGGCCTGGGGTCTGCGTTCAGCCGCCAGGCGCTCCACGGTGGCAGCTGGGAGGCTGCAGGGACACGGGCGGGCGGGCGGGCGGGCGGCCGGGCGACGGTGGAGCGGAGGCGCAGAGGAGGCGAGCCGCCGCCGGAGGGATGGCGGGCCCGGACGCTGCGCGGGCCCGGTGTTTCGCGGGAAGGGGGTCTCCACCCAGCCCAGGGGAAGACTCATTTTCCGGGGGTAGGGATTGGGGGGTGGGGGTGGCGAGGGGTCGGTCAGGCCGTGGCGGAAAGGCATGAGAGCTCTGCCCGGGCTGCTCCCAGAGCCTAGGCGGCTGCCCGCGAACCCGCGCGTGCGCAGCAGACGGCCCACCTGCTGGTACCTGGGCCGGCGCTGGGATCCCCGGGATGCCCAGGAAAGAATGGCATCTCTCCGCTCTGTGGAGTGTCTCACCGGGCCTAGACCTGGAAGGCAGGAATCGCAGGCGGGTCGGCCCAGAGGGAAGACACGCCCATCCACGCCGACCCAGGTGTTCCCCGCGAAAGAGAGGCCACCGGCCACCGCCCTGCACCGACCCCGTCCCAGCCCCGCGTCCTTTTAAAGCTCCTCCAGCAGAGCCCGGTATTCTTCCTCGCTGAGGGGTGGTTCCAGCGAGGCGGCCTCTTCCGTGGCCTCCAGCTCCCCAGGGGCCTCCGTTTCTAGGAAAGGCTGCGCCCGCTGCAGAAACCCCGGGCTCGCCAGGAGCTCATCCAGCAGGCGTAGGAGAGTGCAGACGAGCGCTCCGGCTCCTGGAGGAGCCGCGCCTGGGGGGGCGCCCGGATGGCTTGCACCTGCCACTGCCGCGCGGAGGCCTCCGGGGGCGCGGGCTGGGGAGGTGGGGCTTCCCCGGCTTGGGGTTCCCACGCAGCCCCGGCGACCTGGGGACCCTAGCCCCAGCCCCAACACGGAATCCCCTGGGACGCGAGGGGAGGGAAATGCAGGGGGTATTTCAGAATTCAGTCTTCCTCACAGAATCGCAAAGTTCACGTTTCACAACCATAAAGAAACTATTTACGCTAAAAATGAGACTTTTTATGAAGTTGCACTTAGAAAACTTCAATGTCTGAGAAAAAAATATCTCTAACGCACAGGGAAACTGGTGGTTTATCCAATACTCTGAAAATAAAATGGGCTGGGTGAGGGGAATATGAAAATATTATTTCAATTTCATCTCATTTTATTTATTTATGTACTTATTGATTTATTTTTGAGACAGAGTGTCCCTCTGTCCCTCAGGCTGGATTACAGTGTCCTGAGCTCAGCTCACTGCAGCCTCCGCATCCTGGGCTCAAGGCATTCTCCTGCCTCAGCCTCCAGAGTAGCTGGGACTAAATGAGCACGCCACCACGCCAGGCAAATTTTTGTCTTTTTTTTTTAAAGTGTAGTGGAGGTTTCACCATTTGGGCCAGGGTGGTCTTCAACTGCCGACTTCAGGTGATCGGCCCCAACTTGCCTTCCCAAAGTGAAGGGACTATAGGCATGAGCCACTGCGCCCAGACTATGATAGTTTCACACTGAAGCCTGAAGCTGCTCTGCCTTAGGATTTTTCCTGAGTTTTACTTTCTTGTCATGATGAGTTGCTAGTTCATGTTTTCCCTTGTTTCTTTTCGAAAGGCATTACTGATGAGATTATGGCTTTCTCACAAAGAATACCACTTTGGTGAAACTATATTGAAATCAGGAGTACCTTATGTTTCCGATACTTATCAAGCACAATATTTGAACACGGCGTGGTAGGTGAAAGTGTAGGAAGCAGAATTTGGCAATCCCCATATTTTTTCAATTTCGACGGTTTCAGGTTTTTGGTTTCAGCCAAACTGAAGAATGTCCTTATGAGCTGTCAATTCACAGGCCGTTACAGACAATTTTTGAAACTACATCACGGTGTAATTTAAGGAGTATGATTCTAAAGAAATTTGAACAATCTGGTGGTATTGCTAACACCAAACAAGGTTGTTCAGCTCTTTCATCTTTAAAAACAAACAAACAGAAACATGATGTGGAATTCTCTCATTTTACCAAACAGCCGTACGCTCCCTTGAATATGTGACTATGAAACCCAAGTAATTGGAAGAAGAAAAATAAAGGAAACACCTCATCAGTCTCATTAATAGTTTTGTTGAGAATAGTTTATTTTTGAAAAACTGCTGGCTATGTCTTGATATTTTTAGACACGGCTAAAGCTGAAATTGCATGAATCCTCTCTCTAACATTCATGCTACTAAAGAAACTTTTCCCAAGATTTGACTGCATTCATTTCATAAAAGCCCTGTCCTCTTCTCCCCTATATATCTATATTAGCACTCTGCCTTCTACCCTCTTCCATAGGAAACACAAATCCGTCAATTGATCACTTAAGCCTTTCCAGTTTGGGTACAACATTTTCTGTAGTTGTACTCCTGAGATTTGTCCTTTATACTTCTAAAGACTAGACCCTAGATAATACATGCTTGGGAATAGTGGAGCTAGCTTGCTTAAACTTTATTTAGGCGTATGCTAATTACTTGTGGGGGGCAAAGGCAGGCAGTGAGGATGTTAAGCTTATCCCAAAATAGTCAATTTTGGAAAAGACACAAGTACAGGCCGGGCGTGGTGGCTCAGACCTGTAATCCCGGCACCTTGGGAGGCCGAGGCGGCCGGTCACGAGGTCAGGAGATCGACACCATCCTGGCTAACACGGTGAAACCCCGTCTCTGCTAAACATACACAAATTAGCCGGGCGTGGTGGCAGGCGCTTGTAGTCTCAGCTACTCGGGAGGCTGAGGCAGGAGAAGAGCACGAACCCGGGAGGCGGAGCTGGCAGTGAGCCGAGATTGCGCCACTGCACTCCGGCCTGGGCGGCAGAGTGGGATTCTGCCTCAAAAAAGAAAGAAAAAAAACATCTTCATATATATGAATGTGTGTGTGTGTGTGTGTGTGTGTGTCTGTGTGTGTGTGTGTACTCAGGTACACTCACTTTACTTCTGAGTTATCTCGTCACCACTTAACCAGCACCAATCAGAGACCACATTTTTCTAGGCAGTCTCCAAATGTACATTACAAATAGTAACGTACTTTAAGGATAGTAATGAAGCTCCGGGAAAAATTGCTTGTCTCCACCTCAGCAGACCAACCTGCCTGGGCCAGCTTCTCTCTTCCTCTACTCTTCAGAAAGTGCTAGACCTGCAACATCTGACAGAATACAGCTTCCATGACTCCTCAGTGCCATGGAAATGGAACGAGCTGAGAGCAATCTAAAGACTGGGAGATATTAGGTCTCTTGGACCTTACTTCTTTTGGTTGCTCGAGCACTTTAATTCCCGAGAGAGCCCTCCCATCTCCATCAGTTCTTCCAGGAACCTGTACCCTCCTTGTGTCTCTAAGATACGCTGGTCTAACTTGTTACATGCCTTTACAAGAAAGTTGGTAAAAATAAAAGGAAAGCTGAACAACGTCACAATATGGAGGTATGAAACAGAATTTCCCCATACTTGGTAAAGTTTAGAAATTTGTGTAATACCCGAAGGCAGATTCCATGTACAATAAGTCCTAGTTTAAGAACAAGAGCTGAGGGTATGAGGAAATAAAACTATATTTTCCGGGAGTATCTCTGGCTTCAGGAAGAAAGAGCACATGTTACTCTCCATTCAATATTAGGGCTGAACTATGGGGTCTTTTCGATCCTTTTGGCTTACCCTCTGCGATTCAGGGGGCACATGGCAAAGGTAAACAGACTGAAACAGCACCGTGGATAGCTGTGAGCTGTGCTGGGAAGATTCACGGTGATTCCATAATAAATCTCAGGTCTTTCTTCTGTAACAAAAAATTCCTCTTTTCCATCATCAAGGTAAAGCCGAGTATGTACAAGTAGAGTATGCGATAACTTTGTCACTCGTGACGAACCTAGTCGGTCCGATACTTTAACAACTTCTCCAATGTCTCTGCACTCAGGTTGGATATTCTGAGTGGGTCATCGGTAGAATGAATGAAATCAAGAATACTCTAAAGCAATGTTTGGAAGTCAATTTCAGTGTCTCCGGAAGCACTGGGAAAATCACCATGTGTAACGAACGTGAAGTATCCACAGGCTCTCTCTGTGTCTTTGAAACTGCCCATGTGTTCATTAGAAACGGCGGCTTGAGGAAAGGTGGTTTTGGAATTGGTTTCCCTCTAGTCTTACGTGATGCATCTCTACTATATTGCATTATAATAGAGCAAAGGGTCACTTGCTGACATAAAGCACAGGAGGCAGGAATGGAAGAGTCAACTTAGAGAAAAAAAGTGCTTTTCGGTTTTATTTTCATTTCTGCAGTTTGGAAAACAGTTTAACAGTTTAACTGATTTTGTGGCGGCTCACAAAAATACATATGAGCGTTGAAAATGTACAGAAGAACAACAATTGGGAGACATTTCCGGAAGCTTCAGTTTCTGAAACCCAGACACGAGCCTACAAGCTAAGACACGGCTACACCAGGCTTCAGCGTGAAACCATACAACTCCTGGGAAGGGCTTCCCTCTCTGAACGCAGCTACCTGTCCACAGGATGCTCTAGGCCCAGGCACCTTTATTCTTCCAACTAGAGAGACATAGAAAGATGCCTCCATATCCCATGAAGATGCCCAAGCATTTGGCCAAGGCTCCTATGAACCAGTCTGCTGTCTTCATCCAGGTAAGGGCAACTTCACATTTTCAGACACTAAGGTCGTGGGCAAATCCAGGGTGGACTGAGAGGCGGAAGCTCCAGCAAACACAGTCCTGTGGCTGGAAGATGAATGCAGTACTTATTCCTGCACCAACAGACCCTTGCCTCTGGCCTTGGGCCTAGAGCATGATTTTTTGGTAGTTGCTGTTGGGGAAGAGGCCCTTGGGCTTTAACCTGCGGACAGCCTCCCTTAAATGCTTGGGCTGCAGCGGGGGCGTTTCTCCCCACATCTCACACACGTCCAGGGCCTCTTCCACCACCTCTCCAACAAAGACCTTGGCGATTCCAGCCATGGCAATGGCGGCGTTCTCAGACACCGAACTGCCGGTGATAGACTTCATCAGACCTGCAATGCGTGCTTTTGGGAAAGCTGACCGGCGACACACTTCGTAGCGGGCCGGCTGCTCCTCAGACATGGCAGACAGCAGGGCTGTCATCCTCTGAGCCTCCTCTGCATCCACGGTGGGCTTCCTCTCCTTCTTTCCTTTGGTATGTCTTTTCCGTCTTTTGGCGGCAGGAGGAGCTGAGGCTGAGGCCTCCTTGTCCCCTTCTGTGAGGTCCATGACATCCTCACTCCTGAGCTCACCTCCCTGATCCCTGGGTTCTTCCAAGTTCCCACCTAGGTCCTCAGGGATTCCATCCTTCTTGCTGCCCTTCAGACCTCGGGGCATGGCGAACATCTCAGCAGACACACCTGTTTGCCTGCCCGTCTCCACGGGTGAGATTCAAGTCTGCCCCGTGACAGCAGCTGTAGAGGCAGAAGTTCTGGCTGGGGTGGTTTGATTACGGATCTGCAGCGAGAACCTTTCGAAGATTTTAGCTGCCGTGTTTCTGCTGAGCCACTTTAGCCATAACTGGACACAGCTCCCTGCCTCCCCTTCCCACACACAAACACACACGCTGAATTTTCTCACTTCCACAATGTGAAGAAACTTGTGGATGGAGAGTATATTAGTTTTACATCAATGCAGAATAAATTCTCACAAATTTTGGACACTTAAAACAAACCCCAGCTCAGAGGTCAGAAGTTCTACCAGTCCAAGTGACTGCCACCTGCTCAGAGCCACACGAGGGACCTCCGGGATGGGTCTGGCTGTGTGGTCGCTGCCTTCACCTGAGAAGGGTCTGGCTTCGATCTGACTCGAGGTGGTGGCAGAATTCAATGCCTTCGGGTTGTGAGCCCCAGGCCCACTTGTCTGTTCTGCCTGCTGCCGTGAGGACGCTCTCGGCTCCTGCAAGTGTTGCCCAGGTCTGGGCTGTGAGGCTCCCTGGGTCTGCGGGGCCAGTGCCGGGGAATCTCCCACAGGGCAATGTCATCTCAGGGAGCTCCAGTCCTCCCTTATAAAGAGCTCGGATGATTGAACTAGACCCAGCCCTTAGCAGCTATTGGCTCAGGATATCCCTAAGGAAATCAGGGATTTGGGCGGGCTCATCAATTCACGCTTCCGCCCACCCCCAAGGGAGGGGCAGACACAGGGCGAGTCTCCGAGGGGCGGGAAATGCAGGGGGTATTTCAGAATTCAGTCTTCCTCACAGAATCGCAAAGTTCACGTTTCACAACCATAAAGAAACTATTTACGCTAAAAATGAGACTTTTTAAGAAGTTGCACTTAGAAAACTTCAATGTCTGAGAAAAAAATATCCCTAACGCACAGGGAAACAGGTGGCTTATCCAATACTCTGGAAATAAAATGGGCTGGGTGAGGGGAATATGAAAATATTATTTCAATTTCATCTCATTTTATTTATTTATTTATGTACTTATTGATTTATTTTTGAGACAGAGTCTCCCTCTGTCCCTCAGGCTGGATTACAGTGTCCTGAGCTCAGCTCACTGCAGCCTCCGCATCCTGGGCCCAAGGCATTCTCCTGCCTCAGCCTCCAGAGTAGCTGGGACTAAATGAGTACGCCACCACGCCAGGCAAATTTTTGTCTTTTTTATAAAGTGTAGAGGAGGTTTCACCATTTGGGCCAGGGTGGTCTTCAACTGCCAACTTCAGATGATCTGCCCCAACCTGCCTTCCAAAGTGAAGGGACTATAGGCGTGAGCCACTGCGCCCAGACTATGATAGTTTCACACTGAGGCCTGAAGCTGCTCTGCCTTAGGATTTTTCCTGAGTTTTACGTTCTTGTCATGATGAGTTGCTAGTTCATATTTTCCGTTGGATCTTTTCGAAAGGGATTACTGATGAGATTATGGCTTTCTCACAAAGAATACCACTTTAGTGAAACTATACTGAAATCAGGAGTACCTTATGTTTCCGATACTTATCAAGCACAATATTTGAACACGGCGTGGTAGGTGAAAGTGTAGGAAGCAGAATTTGGCAAACCCCATTTTTTTTCAATTTCGACGGTTTCAGGTTTTTGGTTTCAGCCAAACTGAAGAATGTCCTAATGAGCTGTCAATTCACAGGCCATTACAGACAATTTTTGAAACTACATCACACTGTAATTTAAGGAGTACGATTCTAAAGAAATTTGAACAATCTGGTGGTATTGCTAACACCAAACAAGGTTGTTCAGCTCTTTCATCTTTAAAAACAAACAAACAAAAACATGATGTGGAATTCTCTCATTTTACCAAACAGCCGTACGCTCCCTTGAATATGTGACTATGAAACCCAAGTAATTGGAAGAAAAAAAATAAAGGAAACACCTCATCAGTCTCATTAATAGTTTTGTTGAGAATAGTTTATTTTTCAAAAACTGCTGGCTATGTCTTGATATTTTTAGACACGGCTAAAGTTGAAATTGCATGAATCCTCTCTCTAACATTCATGCTACTTAAGAATCTTTTCCCAAGATTTGACTGCATTCATTTCATAAAAGCCCTGTCCTCTTCTCCCCTATATATCTATATTAGCACTCTGCCTTCTACCCTCTTCCATAGGAAACACAAATCCGTCAATTGATCACTTAAGCCTTTCCAGTATGGGTACAACATTTTCTGTAGTTGTACTCCTGAGATTTGTCCTTTATACTTCTAAAGACTAGACCCTAGATAATACATGCTTGGGAATAGTGGAGCTAGCTTGCTTAAACTTTATTTAGGCGTATGCTAATTACTTGTGGGGGGCAAAGGCAGGCAGTGAGGATGTTAAGCTTATCCCAAAATAGTCAATTTTGGAAAAGACACAAGTACAGGCCGCGAGCGGTGGCTCAGACCTGAAATCCCAGCACCTTGGGAGGTCTTCTCGCAGAAGGCCAGAGCGAGACCCCGGGGAAAAGATTCATCCCAGGCGTGATGGCCTGACGATGGCTTCCTGTGTCCCGCAACATGGGGAGTCTGCAGTGTGGCCGGTTTGGAAACTGGCAAGGAGAGCGAAGAGACAACATGCTGGTCTTCCACCCTTCCCTAGATGCCCGTGGGTGCGCGCCAAGCTCCGGAAGCAAACAGTCAACATGCTCAGCCTTTCGGGGGCCGGAGAGACGTGAGCAACATGCCCCCTTGCAGAGGGCACAGCAGCGTGGAATCCCAAATCACGCTTCAGTCATCCTGAGGGTGGCTCCTCTGTGGTCGGGGCTGTCGGCCTGGCGCTCCGTTGCGAGGCTCAGCCTGGGGATGTGCGGTCTGTGAACCACGCGGTTGAAAACCCGAAGGCAACACGGGTCCCGGTCTTTTGTCTCTGAGGAAGCCGCCCGTTCCTTGGGCCACGGAATCGGGGCCAATGGGTGCCCCGCCGGCCCGACGCGGCGGCCGTGGGCCCAGCCCTCAGCCCGCGCCGGGCGCTTACCCTTTTCCCGGAGCGCGGGGGTCCCGTTGCTCCCGGAGGCCAAAGACCGTTTATTCTCTCTGCCTTCCTCCCTCTGTCCCTGGCTCCCTCCCGCCCGCCCTCTGTCCCTGCGTCGCTCTGTCTATCCCTCCGTTCCTAACTGCCTCCCTCTCTCTCCCTCCCTCCCTCCCTCCCAACTTCCCTCCGCCCATCCTTCGGCCCCTCTGGGTCTCCCGTTCGTCTCTCCATCTCTGCCCGCCTTCCCTCCCGCCTGGAACGGTCGGCATCGCCGGCGTGCGCGGGGCCTGGGGTCTGCGTTCAGCCGCCAGGCGCTCCACGGTGGCAGCTGGGAGGCTGCAGGGACACGGGCGGGCGGGCGGGCGGCCGGGCGACGGTGGAGCGGAGGCGCAGAGGAGGCGAGCCGCCGCCGGAGGGATGGCGGGCCCGGACGCTGCGCGGGCCCGGTGTTTCGCGGGAAGGGGGTCTCCACCCAGCCCAGGGGAAGACTCATTTTCCGGGGGTAGGGATTGGGGGGTGGGGGTGGCGAGGGGTCGGTCAGGCCGTGGCGGAAAGGCATGAGAGCTCTGCCCGGGCTGCTCCCAGAGCCTAGGCGGCTGCCCGCGAACCCGCGCGTGCGCAGCAGACGGCCCACCTGCTGGTACCTGGGCCGGCGCTGGGATCCCCGGGATGCCCAGGAAAGAATGGCATCTCTCCGCTCTGTGGAGTGTCTCACCGGGCCTAGACCTGGAAGGCAGGAATCGCAGGCGGGTCGGCCCGGAGGGAAGACACGCCCATCCACGCCGACCCAGGTGTTCCCCGCGAAAGAGAGGCCACCGGCCACCGCCCTGCACCGACCCCGTCCCAGCCCCGCGTCCTTTTAAAGCTCCTCCAGCAGAGCCCGGTATTCTTCCTCGCTGAGGGGTGGTTCCAGCGAGGCGGCCTCTTCCGTGGCCTCCAGCTCCCCAGGGGCCTCCGTTTCTAGGAAAGGCTGCGCCCGCTGCAGAAACTCCGGGCTCGCCAGGAGCTCATCCAGCAGGCGTAGGGGAGTGCAGACGAGCGCTCCGGCTCCTGGAGGAGCCGCGCCTGGGGGGGCGCCCGGATGGCTTGCACCTGCCACTGCCGCGCGGAGGCCTCCGGGGGCGCGGGCTGGGGAGGTGGGGCTTCCCCGGCTTGGGGTTCCCACGCAGCCCCGGCGACCTGGGGACCCTGGCCCCAGCCCCAACACGGACTCCCCTGGGACGCGAGGGGAGGGAAATGCAGGGGGTATTTCAGAATTCAGTCTTCCTCACAGAATCGCAAAGTTCACGTTTCACAACCATAAAGAAACTATTTACGCTAAAAATGAGACTTTTTATGAAGTTGCACTTAGAAAACTTCAATGTCTGAGAAAAAAATATCTCTAACGCACAGGGAAACTGGTGGTTTATCCAATACTCTGAAAATAAAATGGGCTGGGTGAGGGGAATATGAAAATATTATTTCAATTTCATCTCATTTTATTTATTTATGTACTTATTGATTTATTTTTGAGACAGAGTGTCCCTCTGTCCCTCAGGCTGGATTACAGTGTCCTGAGCTCAGCTCACTGCAGCCTCCGCATCCTGGGCCCAAGGCATTCTCCTGCCTCAGCCTCCAGAGTAGCTGGGACTAAATGAGCACGCCACCACGCCAGGCAAATTTTTGTCTTTTTTTTTTAAAGTGTAGAGGAGGTTTCACCATTTGGGCCAGGGTGGTCTTCAACTGCCGACTTCAGGTGATCGGCCCCAACTTGCCTTCCCAAAGTGAAGGGACTATAGGCATGAGCCACTGCGCCCAGACTATGATAGTTTCACACTGAAGCCTGAAGCTGCTCTGCCTTAGGATTTTTCCTGAGTTTTACTTTCTTGTCATGATGAGTTGCTAGTTCATGTTTTCCCTTGTTTCTTTTCGAAAGGCATTACTGATGAGATTATGGCTTTCTCACAAAGAATACCACTTTGGTGAAACTATATTGAAATCAGGAGTACCTTATGTTTCCGATACTTATCAAGCACAATATTTGAACACGGCGTGGTAGGTGAAAGTGTAGGAAGCAGAATTTGGCAATCCCCATATTTTTTCAATTTCGACGGTTTCAGGTTTTTGGTTTCAGCCAAACTGAAGAATGTCCTTATGAGCTGTCAATTCACAGGCCGTTACAGACAATTTTTGAAACTACATCACGGTGTAATTTAAGGAGTATGATTCTAAAGAAATTTGAACAATCTGGTGGTATTGCTAACACCAAACAAGGTTGTTCAGCTCTTTCATCTTTAAAAACAAACAAACAGAAACATGATGTGGAATTCTCTCATTTTACCAAACAGCCGTACGCTCCCTTGAATATGTGACTATGAAACCCAAGTAATTGGAAGAAGAAAAATAAAGGAAACACCTCATCAGTCTCATTAATAGTTTTGTTGAGAATAGTTTATTTTTGAAAAACTGCTGGCTATGTCTTGATATTTTTAGACACGGCTAAAGCTGAAATTGCATGAATCCTCTCTCTAACATTCATGCTACTAAAGAAACTTTTCCCAAGATTTGACTGCATTCATTTCATAAAAGCCCTGTCCTCTTCTCCCCTATATATCTATATTAGCACTCTGCCTTCTACCCTCTTCCATAGGAAACACAAATCCGTCAATTGATCACTTAAGCCTTTCCAGTTTGGGTACAACATTTTCTGTAGTTGTACTCCTGAGATTTGTCCTTTATACTTCTAAAGACTAGACCCTAGATAATACATGCTTGGGAATAGTGGAGCTAGCTTGCTTAAACTTTATTTAGGCGTATGCTAATTACTTGTGGGGGGCAAAGGCAGGCAGTGAGGATGTTAAGCTTATCCCAAAATAGTCAATTTTGGAAAAGACACAAGTACAGGCCGGGCGTGGTGGCTCAGACCTGTAATCCCGGCACCTTGGGAGGCCGAGGCGGCCGGTCACGAGGTCAGGAGATCGACACCATCCTGGCTAACACGGTGAAACCCCGTCTCTGCTAAACATACACAAATTAGCCGGGCGTGGTGGCAGGCGCTTGTAGTCTCAGCTACTCGGGAGGCTGAGGCAGGAGAAGAGCACGAACCCGGGAGGCGGAGCTGGCAGTGAGCCGAGATTGCGCCACTGCACTCCGGCCTGGGCGGCAGAGTGGGATTCTGCCTCAAAAAAGAAAGAAAAAAAACATCTTCATATATATGAATGTGTGTGTGTGTGTGTGTGTGTGTGTCTGTGTGTGTGTGTGTACTCAGGTACACTCACTTTACTTCTGAGTTATCTCGTCACCACTTAACCAGCACCAATCAGAGACCACATTTTTCTAGGCAGTCTCCAAATGTACATTACAAATAGTAACGTACTTTAAGGATAGTAATGAAGCTCCGGGAAAAATTGCTTGTCTCCACCTCAGCAGACCAACCTGCCTGGGCCAGCTTCTCTCTTCCTCTACTCTTCAGAAAGTGCTAGACCTGCAACATCTGACAGAATACAGCTTCCATGACTCCTCAGTGCCATGGAAATGGAACGAGCTGAGAGCAATCTAAAGACTGGGAGATATTAGGTCTCTTGGACCTTACTTCTTTTGGTTGCTCGAGCACTTTAATTCCCGAGAGAGCCCTCCCATCTCCATCAGTTCTTCCAGGAACCTGTACCCTCCTTGTGTCTCTAAGATACGCTGGTCTAACTTGTTACATGCCTTTACAAGAAAGTTGGTAAAAATAAAAGGAAAGCTGAACAACGTCACAATATGGAGGTATGAAACAGAATTTCCCCATACTTGGTAAAGTTTAGAAATTTGTGTAATACCCGAAGGCAGATTCCATGTACAATAAGTCCTAGTTTAAGAACAAGAGCTGAGGGTATGAGGAAATAAAACTATATTTTCCGGGAGTATCTCTGGCTTCAGGAAGAAAGAGCACATGTTACTCTCCATTCAATATTAGGGCTGAACTATGGGGTCTTTTCGATCCTTTTGGCTTACCCTCTGCGATTCAGGGGGCACATGGCAAAGGTAAACAGACTGAAACAGCACCGTGGATAGCTGTGAGCTGTGCTGGGAAGATTCACGGTGATTCCATAATAAATCTCAGGTCTTTCTTCTGTAACAAAAAATTCCTCTTTTCCATCATCAAGGTAAAGCCGAGTATGTACAAGTAGAGTATGCGATAACTTTGTCACTCGTGACGAACCTAGTCGGTCCGATACTTTAACAACTTCTCCAATGTCTCTGCACTCAGGTTGGATATTCTGAGTGGGTCATCGGTAGAATGAATGAAATCAAGAATACTCTAAAGCAATGTTTGGAAGTCAATTTCAGTGTCTCCGGAAGCACTGGGAAAATCACCATGTGTAACGAACGTGAAGTATCCACAGGCTCTCTCTGTGTCTTTGAAACTGCCCATGTGTTCATTAGAAACGGCGGCTTGAGGAAAGGTGGTTTTGGAATTGGTTTCCCTCTAGTCTTACGTGATGCATCTCTACTATATTGCATTATAATAGAGCAAAGGGTCACTTGCTGACATAAAGCACAGGAGGCAGGAATGGAAGAGTCAACTTAGAGAAAAAAAGTGCTTTTCGGTTTTATTTTCATTTCTGCAGTTTGGAAAACAGTTTAACAGTTTAACTGATTTTGTGGCGGCTCACAAAAATACATATGAGCGTTGAAAATGTACAGAAGAACAACAATTGGGAGACATTTCCGGAAGCTTCAGTTTCTGAAACCCAGACACGAGCCTACAAGCTAAGACACGGCTACACCAGGCTTCAGCGTGAAACCATACAACTCCTGGGAAGGGCTTCCCTCTCTGAACGCAGCTACCTGTCCACAGGATGCTCTAGGCCCAGGCACCTTTATTCTTCCAACTAGAGAGACATAGAAAGATGCCTCCATATCCCATGAAGATGCCCAAGCATTTGGCCAAGGCTCCTATGAACCAGTCTGCTGTCTTCATCCAGGTAAGGGCAACTTCACATTTTCAGACACTAAGGTCGTGGGCAAATCCAGGGTGGACTGAGAGGCGGAAGCTCCAGCAAACACAGTCCTGTGGCTGGAAGATGAATGCAGTACTTATTCCTGCACCAACAGACCCTTGCCTCTGGCCTTGGGCCTAGAGCATGATTTTTTGGTAGTTGCTGTTGGGGAAGAGGCCCTTGGGCTTTAACCTGCGGACAGCCTCCCTTAAATGCTTGGGCTGCAGCGGGGGCGTTTCTCCCCACATCTCACACACGTCCAGGGCCTCTTCCACCACCTCTCCAACAAAGACCTTGGCGATTCCAGCCATGGCAATGGCGGCGTTCTCAGACACCGAACTGCCGGTGATAGACTTCATCAGACCTGCAATGCGTGCTTTTGGGAAAGCTGACCGGCGACACACTTCGTAGCGGGCCGGCTGCTCCTCAGACATGGCAGACAGCAGGGCTGTCATCCTCTGAGCCTCCTCTGCATCCACGGTGGGCTTCCTCTCCTTCTTTCCTTTGGTATGTCTTTTCCGTCTTTTGGCGGCAGGAGGAGCTGAGGCTGAGGCCTCCTTGTCCCCTTCTGTGAGGTCCATGACATCCTCACTCCTGAGCTCACCTCCCTGATCCCTGGGTTCTTCCAAGTTCCCACCTAGGTCCTCAGGGATTCCATCCTTCTTGCTGCCCTTCAGACCTCGGGGCATGGCGAACATCTCAGCAGACACACCTGTTTGCCTGCCCGTCTCCACGGGTGAGATTCAAGTCTGCCCCGTGACAGCAGCTGTAGAGGCAGAAGTTCTGGCTGGGGTGGTTTGATTACGGATCTGCAGCGAGAACCTTTCGAAGATTTTAGCTGCCGTGTTTCTGCTGAGCCACTTTAGCCATAACTGGACACAGCTCCCTGCCTCCCCTTCCCACACACAAACACACACGCTGAATTTTCTCACTTCCACAATGTGAAGAAACTTGTGGATGGAGAGTATATTAGTTTTACATCAATGCAGAATAAATTCTCACAAATTTTGGACACTTAAAACAAACCCCAGCTCAGAGGTCAGAAGTTCTACCAGTCCAAGTGACTGCCACCTGCTCAGAGCCACACGAGGGACCTCCGGGATGGGTCTGGCTGTGTGGTCGCTGCCTTCACCTGAGAAGGGTCTGGCTTCGATCTGACTCGAGGTGGTGGCAGAATTCAATGCCTTCGGGTTGTGAGCCCCAGGCCCACTTGTCTGTTCTGCCTGCTGCCGTGAGGACGCTCTCGGCTCCTGCAAGTGTTGCCCAGGTCTGGGCTGTGAGGCTCCCTGGGTCTGCGGGGCCAGTGCCGGGGAATCTCCCACAGGGCAATGTCATCTCAGGGAGCTCCAGTCCTCCCTTATAAAGAGCTCGGATGATTGAACTAGACCCAGCCCTTAGCAGCTATTGGCTCAGGATATCCCTAAGGAAATCAGGGATTTGGGCGGGCTCATCAATTCACGCTTCCGCCCACCCCCAAGGGAGGGGCAGACACAGGGCGAGTCTCCGAGGGGCGGGAAATGCAGGGGGTATTTCAGAATTCAGTCTTCCTCACAGAATCGCAAAGTTCACGTTTCACAACCATAAAGAAACTATTTACGCTAAAAATGAGACTTTTTAAGAAGTTGCACTTAGAAAACTTCAATGTCTGAGAAAAAAATATCCCTAACGCACAGGGAAACAGGTGGCTTATCCAATACTCTGGAAATAAAATGGGCTGGGTGAGGGAAATATGAAAATATTATTTCAATTTCATCTCATTTTATTTATTTATTTATGTACTTATTGATTTATTTTTGAGACAGAGTCTCCCTCTGTCCCTCAGGCTGGATTACAGTGTCCTGAGCTCAGCTCACTGCAGCCTCCGCATCCTGGGCCCAAGGCATTCTCCTGCCTCAGCCTCCAGAGTAGCTGGGACTAAATGAGTACGCCACCACGCCAGGCAAATTTTTGTCTTTTTTATAAAGTGTAGAGGAGGTTTCACCATTTGGGCCAGGGTGGTCTTCAACTGCCAACTTCAGATGATCTGCCCCAACCTGCCTTCCAAAGTGAAGGGACTATAGGCGTGAGCCACTGCGCCCAGACTATGATAGTTTCACACTGAGGCCTGAAGCTGCTCTGCCTTAGGATTTTTCCTGAGTTTTACGTTCTTGTCATGATGAGTTGCTAGTTCATATTTTCCGTTGGATCTTTTCGAAAGGGATTACTGATGAGATTATGGCTTTCTCACAAAGAATACCACTTTAGTGAAACTATACTGAAATCAGGAGTACCTTATGTTTCCGATACTTATCAAGCACAATATTTGAACACGGCGTGGTAGGTGAAAGTGTAGGAAGCAGAATTTGGCAAACCCCATTTTTTTTCAATTTCGACGGTTTCAGGTTTTTGGTTTCAGCCAAACTGAAGAATGTCCTAATGAGCTGTCAATTCACAGGCCATTACAGACAATTTTTGAAACTACATCACACTGTAATTTAAGGAGTACGATTCTAAAGAAATTTGAACAATCTGGTGGTATTGCTAACACCAAACAAGGTTGTTCAGCTCTTTCATCTTTAAAAACAAACAAACAAAAACATGATGTGGAATTCTCTCATTTTACCAAACAGCCGTACGCTCCCTTGAATATGTGACTATGAAACCCAAGTAATTGGAAGAAAAAAAATAAAGGAAACACCTCATCAGTCTCATTAATAGTTTTGTTGAGAATAGTTTATTTTTCAAAAACTGCTGGCTATGTCTTGATATTTTTAGACACGGCTAAAGTTGAAATTGCATGAATCCTCTCTCTAACATTCATGCTACTTAAGAATCTTTTCCCAAGATTTGACTGCATTCATTTCATAAAAGCCCTGTCCTCTTCTCCCCTATATATCTATATTAGCACTCTGCCTTCTACCCTCTTCCATAGGAAACACAAATCCGTCAATTGATCACTTAAGCCTTTCCAGTATGGGTACAACATTTTCTGTAGTTGTACTCCTGAGATTTGTCCTTTATACTTCTAAAGACTAGACCCTAGATAATACATGCTTGGGAATAGTGGAGCTAGCTTGCTTAAACTTTATTTAGGCGTATGCTAATTACTTGTGGGGGGCAAAGGCAGGCAGTGAGGATGTTAAGCTTATCCCAAAATAGTCAATTTTGGAAAAGACACAAGTACAGGCCGCGAGCGGTGGCTCAGACCTGAAATCCCAGCACCTTGGGAGGTCTTCTCGCAGAAGGCCAGAGCGAGACCCCGGGGAAAAGATTCATCCCAGGCGTGATGGCCTGACGATGGCTTCCTGTGTCCCGCAACATGGGGAGTCTGCAGTGTGGCCGGTTTGGAAACTGGCAAGGAGAGCGAAGAGACAACATGCTGGTCTTCCACCCTTCCCTAGATGCCCGTGGGTGCGCGCCAAGCTCCGGAAGCAAACAGTCAACATGCTCAGCCTTTCGGGGGCCGGAGAGACGTGAGCAACATGCCCCCTTGCAGAGGGCACAGCAGCGTGGAATCCCAAATCACGCTTCAGTCATCCTGAGGGTGGCTCCTCTGTGGTCGGGGCTGTCGGCCTGGCGCTCCGTTGCGAGGCTCAGCCTGGGGATGTGCGGTCTGTGAACCACGCGGTTGAAAACCCGAAGGCAACACGGGTCCCGGTCTTTTGTCTCTGAGGAAGCCGCCCGTTCCTTGGGCCACGGAATCGGGGCCAATGGGTGCCCCGCCGGCCCGACGCGGCGGCCGTGGGCCCAGCCCTCAGCCCGCGCCGGGCGCTTACCCTTTTCCCGGAGCGCGGGGGTCCCGTTGCTCCCGGAGGCCAAAGACCGTTTATTCTCTCTGCCTTCCTCCCTCTGTCCCTGGCTCCCTCCCGCCCGCCCTCTGTCCCTGCGTCGCTCTGTCTATCCCTCCGTTCCTAACTGCCTCCCTCTCTCTCCCTCCCTCCCTCCCTGCCAACTTCCCTCCGCCCATCCTTCGGCCCCTCTGGGTCTCCCGTTCGTCTCTCCATCTCTGCCCGCCTTCCCTCCCGCCTGGAACGGTCGGCATCGCCGGCGTGCGCGGGGCCTGGGGTCTGCGTTCAGCCGCCAGGCGCTCCACGGTGGCAGCTGGGAGGCTGCAGGGACACGGGCGGGCGGGCGGGCGGGCGGCCGGGCGACGGTGGAGCGGAGGCGCAGAGGAGGCGAGCCGCCGCCGGAGGGATGGCGGGCCCGGACGCTGCGCGGGCCCGGTGTTTCGCGGGAAGGGGGTCTCCACCCAGCCCAGGGGAAGACTCATTTTCCGGGGGTAGGGATTGGGGGGTGGGGGTGGCGAGGGGTCGGTCAGGCCGTGGCGGAAAGACATGAGAGCTCTGCCCGGGCTGCTCCCAGAGCCTAGGCGGCTGCCCGCGAACCCGCGCGTGCGCAGCAGACGGCCCACCTGCTGGTACCTGGGCCGGCGCTGGGATCCCCGGGATGCCCAGGAAAGAATGGCATCTCTCCGCTCTGTGGAGTGTCTCACCGGGCCTAGACCTGGAAGGCAGGAATCGCAGGCGGGTCGGCCCAGAGGGAAGACACGCCCATCCACGCCGACCCAGGTGTTCCCCGCGAAAGAGAGGCCACCGGCCAGCGCCCTGCACCGACCCCGTCCCAGCCCCGCGTCCTTTTAAAGCTCCTCCAGCAGAGCCCGGTATTCTTCCTCGCTGAGGGGTGGTTCCAGCGAGGCGGCCTCTTCCGTGGCCTCCAGCTCCCCAGGGGCCTCCGTTTCTAGGAAAGGCTGCGCCCGCTGCAGAAACTCCGGGCTCGCCAGGAGCTCATCCACCAGGCGTAGGAGAGTGCAGACGAGCGCTCCGGCTCCTGGAGGAGCCGCGCCTGGGGGGGCGCCCGGATGGCTTGCACCTGCCACTGCCGCGCGGAGGCCTCCGGGGGCGCGGGCTGGGGAGGTGGGGCTTCCCCGGCTTGGGGTTCCCACGCAGCCCCGGCGACCTGGGGACCCTGGCCCCAGCCCCAACACGGACTCCCCTGGGACGCGAGGGGAGGGAAATGCAGGGGGTATTTCAGAATTCAGTCTTCCTCACAGAATCGCAAAGTTCACGTTTCACAACCATAAAGAAACTATTTACGCTAAAAATGAGACTTTTTATGAAGTTGCACTTAGAAAACTTCAATGTCTGAGAAAAAAATATCTCTAACGCACAGGGAAACTGGTGGTTTATCCAATACTCTGAAAATAAAATGGGCTGGGTGAGGGGAATATGAAAATATTATTTCAATTTCATCTCATTTTATTTATTTATGTACTTATTGATTTATTTTTGAGACAGAGTGTCCCTCTGTCCCTCAGGCTGGATTACAGTGTCCTGAGCTCAGCTCACTGCAGCCTCCGCATCCTGGGCTCAAGGCATTCTCCTGCCTCAGCCTCCAGAGTAGCTGGGACTAAATGAGCACGCCACCACGCCAGGCAAATTTTTGTCTTTTTTTTTTAAAGTGTAGTGGAGGTTTCACCATTTGGGCCAGGGTGGTCTTCAACTGCCGACTTCAGGTGATCAGCCCCAACTTGCCTTCCCAAAGTGAAGGGACTATAGGCATGAGCCACTGCGCCCAGACTATGATAGTTTCACACTGAAGCCTGAAGCTGCTCTGCCTTAGGATTTTTCCTGAGTTTTACTTTCTTGTCATGATGAGTTGCTAGTTCATGTTTTCCCTTGTTTCTTTTCGAAAGGCATTACTGATGAGATTATGGCTTTCTCACAAAGAATACCACTTTGGTGAAACTATATTGAAATCAGGAGTACCTTATGTTTCCGATACTTATCAAGCACAATATTTGAACACGGCGTGGTAGGTGAAAGTGTAGGAAGCAGAATTTGGCAATCCCCATATTTTTTCAATTTCGACGGTTTCAGGTTTTTGGTTTCAGCCAAACTGAAGAATGTCCTTATGAGCTGTCAATTCACAGGCCGTTACAGACAATTTTTGAAACTACATCACGGTGTAATTTAAGGAGTACGATTCTAAAGAAATTTGAACAATCTGGTGGTATTGCTAACACCAAACAAGGTTGTTCAGCTCTTTCATCTTTAAAAACAAACAAACAAAAACATGATGTGGAATTCTCTCATTTTACCAAACAGCCGTACGCTCCCTTGAATATGTGACTATGAAACCCAAGTAATTGGAAGAAGAAAAATAAAGGAAACACCTCATCAGTCTCATTAATAGTTTTGTTGAGAATAGTTTATTTTTGAAAAACTGCTGGCTATGTCTTGATATTTTTAGACACGGCTAAAGCTGAAATTGCATGAATCCTCTCTCTAACATTCATGCTACTAAAGAAACTTTTCCCAAGATTTGACTGCATTCATTTCATAAAAGCCCTGTCCTCTTCTCCCCTATATATCTATATTAGCACTCTGCCTTCTACCCTCTTCCATAGGAAACACAAATCCGTCAATTGATCACTTAAGCCTTTCCAGTTTGGGTACAACATTTTCTGTAGTTGTACTCCTGAGATTTGTCCTTTATACTTCTAAAGACTAGACCCTAGATAATACATGCTTGGGAATAGTGGAGCTAGCTTGCTTAAACTTTATTTAGGCGTATGCTAATTACTTGTGGGGGGCAAAGGCAGGCAGTGAGGATGTTAAGCTTATCCCAAAATAGTCAATTTTGGAAAAGACACAAGTACAGGCCGGGCGTGGTGGCTCAGTCCTGTAATCCCAGCACCTTGGGAGGCCGAGGCGGCCGGTCACGAGGTCAGGAGATCGACACCATTCTGGCTAACACGGTGAAACCCCGTCTCTGCTAAACATACACAAATTAGCCGGGCGTGGTGGCAGGCGCTTGTAGTCTCAGCTACTCGGGAGGCTGAGGCAGGAGAAGAGCACGAACCCGGGAGGCGGAGCTGGCAGTGAGCCGAGATTGCGCCACTGCACTCCGGCCTGGGCGGCAGAGTGGGATTCTGCCTCAAAAAAGAAAGAAAAAAAACATCTTCATATATATGAATGTGTGTGTGTGTGTGTGTGTGTGTCTGTGTGTGTGTGTGTACTCAGGTACACTCACTTTACTTCTGAGTTATCTCGTCACCACTTAACCAGCACCAATCAGAGACCACATTTTTCTAGGCAGTCTCCAAATGTACATTACAAATAGTAACGTACTTTAAGGATAGTAATGAAGCTCCGGGAAAAATTGCTTGTCTCCACCTCAGCAGACCAACCTGCCTGGGCCAGCTTCTCTCTTCCTCTACTCTTCAGAAAGTGCTAGACCTGCAACATCTGACAGAGTACAGCTTCCATGACTCCTCAGTGCCATGGAGATGGAACGAGCTGAGAGCAATCTAAAGACTGGGAGATATTAGGTCTCTTGGATCTTACTTCTTTTGGTTGCTCGAGCACTTTAATTCCCGAGAGAGCCCTCCCATCTCCATCAGTTCTTCCAGGAACCTGTACCCTCCTTGTGTCTCTAAGATACGCTGGTCTAACTTGTTACATGCCTTTACAAGAAAGTTGGTAAAAATAAAAGGAAAGCTGAACAACGTCACAATATGGAGGTATGAAACAGAATTTCCCCATACTTGGTAAAGTTTAGAAATTTGTGTAATACCCGAAGGCAGATTCCATGTACAATAAGTCCTAGTTTAAGAACAAGAGCTGAGGTTATGAGGAAATAAAACTATATTTTCCGGGAGTATCTCTGGCTTCAGGAAGAAAGAGCACATGTTACTCTCCATTCAATATTAGGGCTGAACTATGGGGTCTTTTCGATCCTTTTTGCTTACCCTCTGCGATTCAGGGGGCACATGGCAAAGGTAAACAGACTGAAACAGCACCGTGGATAGCTGTGAGCTGTGCTGGGAAGATTCACGGTGATTCCATAATAAATCTCAGGTCTTTCTTCTGTAACAAAAAATTCCTCTTTTCCATCATCAAGGTAAAGCCGAGTATGTACAAGTAGAGTATGCGATAACTTTGTCACTCGTGACGAACCTAGTCGGTCCGATACTTTAACAACTTCTCCAATGTCTCTGCACTCAGGTTGGATATTCTGAGTGGGTCATCGGTAGAATGAATGAAATCAAGAATACTCTAAAGCAATGTTTGGAAGTCAATTTCAGTGTCTCCGGAAGCACTGGGAAAATCACCATGTGTAACGAACGTGAAGTATCCACAGGCTCTCTCTGTGTCTTTGAAACTGCCCATGTGTTCATTAGAAACGGCGGCTTGAGGAAAGGTGGTTTTGGAATTGGTTTCCCTCTAGTCTTACGTGATGCATCTCTACTATATTGCATTATAATAGAGCAAAGGGTCACTTGCTGACATAAAGCACAGGAGGCAGGAATGGAAGAGTCAACTTAGAGAAAAAAAGTGCTTTTCGGTTTTATTTTCATTTCTGCAGTTTGGAAAACAGTTTAACAGTTTAACTGATTTTGTGGCGGCTCACAAAAATACATATGAGCGTTGAAAATGTACAGAAGAACAACAATTGGGAGACATTTCCGGAAGCTTCAGTTTCTGAAACCCAGACATGAGCCTACAAGCTAAGACACGGCTACACCAGGCTTCAGCGTGAAACCATACAACTCCTGGGAAGGGCTTCCCTCTCTGAACGCAGCTACCTGTCCACAGGATGCTCTAGGCCCAGGCACCTTTATTCTTCCAACTAGAGAGACATAGAAAGATGCCTCCATATCCCATGAAGATGCCCAAGCATTTGGCCAAGGCTCCTATGAACCAGTCTGCTGTCTTCATCCAGGTAAGGGCAACTTCACATTTTCAGACACTAAGGTCGTGGGCAAATCCAGGGTGGACTGAGAGGCGGAAGCTCCAGCAAACACAGTCCTGTGGCTGGAAGATGAATGCAGTACTTATTCCTGCACCAACAGACCCTTGCCTCTGGCCTTGGGCCTAGAGCATGATTTTTTGGTAGTTGCTGTTGGGGAAGAGGCCCTTGGGCTTTAACCTGCGGACAGCCTCCCTTAAATGCTTGGGCTGCAGCGGGGGCGTTTCTCCCCACATCTCACACACGTCCAGGGCCTCTTCCACCACCTCTCCAACAAAGACCTTGGCGATTCCAGCCATGGCAATGGCGGCGTTCTCAGACACCGAACTGCCGGTGATAGACTTCATCAGACCTGCAATGCGTGCTTTTGGGAAAGCTGACCGGCGACACACTTCGTAGCGGGCCGGCTGCTCCTCAGACATGGCAGACAGCAGGGCTGTCATCCTCTGAGCCTCCTCTGCATCCACGGTGGGCTTCCTCTCCTTCTTTCCTTTGGTATGTCTTTTCCGTCTTTTGGCGGCAGGAGGAGCTGAGGCTGAGGCCTCCTTGTCCCCTTCTGTGAGGTCCATGACATCCTCACTCCTGAGCTCACCTCCCTGATCCCTGGGTTCTTCCAAGTTCCCACCTAGGTCCTCAGGGATTCCATCCTTCTTGCTGCCCTTCAGACCTCGGGGCATGGCGAACATCTCAGCAGACACACCTGTTTGCCTGCCCGTCTCCACGGGTGAGATTCAAGTCTGCCCCGTGACAGCAGCTGTAGAGGCAGAAGTTCTGGCTGGGGTGGTTTGATTACGGATCTGCAGCGAGAACCTTTCGAAGATTTTAGCTGCCGTGTTTCTGCTGAGCCACTTTAGCCATAACTGGACACAGCTCCCTGCCTCCCCTTCCCACACACAAACACACACGCTGAATTTTCTCACTTCCACAATGTGAAGAAACTTGTGGATGGAGAGTATATTAGTTTTACATCAATGCAGAATAAATTCTCACAAATTTTGGACACTTAAAACAAACCCCAGCTCAGAGGTCAGAAGTTCTACCAGTCCAAGTGACTGCCACCTGCTCAGAGCCACACGAGGGACCTCCGGGATGGGTCTGGCTGTGTGGTCGCTGCCTTCACCTGAGAAGGGTCTGGCTTCGATCTGACTCGAGGTGGTGGCAGAATTCAATGCCTTCGGGTTGTGAGCCCCAGGCCCACTTGTCTGTTCTGCCTGCTGCCGTGAGGACGCTCTCGGCTCCTGCAAGTGTTGCCCAGGTCTGGGCTGTGAGGCTCCCTGGGTCTGCGGGGCCAGTGCCGGGGAATCTCCCACAGGGCAATGTCATCTCAGGGAGCTCCAGTCCTCCCTTATAAAGAGCTCGGATGATTGAACTAGACCCAGCCCTTAGCAGCTATTGGCTCAGGATATCCCTAAGGAAATCAGGGATTTGGGCGGGCTCATCAATTCACGCTTCCGCCCACCCCCAAGGGAGGGGCAGACACAGGGCGAGTCTCCGAGGGGCGGGAAATGCAGGGGGTATTTCAGAATTCAGTCTTCCTCACAGAATCGCAAAGTTCACGTTTCACAACCATAAAGAAACTATTTACGCTAAAAATGAGACTTTTTAAGAAGTTGCACTTAGAAAACTTCAATGTCTGAGAAAAAAATATCCCTAACGCACAGGGAAACAGGTGGCTTATCCAATACTCTGGAAATAAAATGGGCTGGGTGAGGGGAATATGAAAATATTATTTCAATTTCATCTCATTTTATTTATTTATTTATGTACTTATTGATTTATTTTTGAGACAGAGTCTCCCTCTGTCCCTCAGGCTGGATTACAGTGTCCTGAGCTCAGCTCACTGCAGCCTCCGCATCCTGGGCCCAAGGCATTCTCCTGCCTCAGCCTCCAGAGTAGCTGGGACTAAATGAGTACGCCACCACGCCAGGCAAATTTTTGTCTTTTTTATAAAGTGTAGAGGAGGTTTCACCATTTGGGCCAGGGTGGTCTTCAACTGCCAACTTCAGATGATCTGCCCCAACTTGCCTTCCAAAGTGAAGGGACTATAGGCGTGAGCCACTGCGCCCAGACTATGATAGTTTCACATTGAGGCCTGAAGCTGCTCTGCCTTAGGATTTTTCCTGAGTTTTACGTTCTTGTCATGATGAGTTGCTAGTTCATATTTTCCGTTGGATCTTTTCGAAAGGGATTACTGATGAGATTATGGCTTTCTCACAAAGAATACCACTTTAGTGAAACTATACTGAAATCAGGAGTACCTTATGTTTCCGATACTTATCAAGCACAACATTTGAACACGGCGTGGTAGGTGAAAGTGTAGGAAGCAGAATTTGGCAAACCCCATTTTTTTTCAATTTCGACGGTTTCAGGTTTTTGGTTTCAGCCAAACTGAAGAATGTCCTAATGAGCTGTCAATTCACAGGCCATTACAGACAATTTTTGAAACTACATCACACTGTAATTTAAGGAGTACGATTCTAAAGAAATTTGAACAATCTGGTGGTATTGCTAACACCAAACAAGGTTGTTCAGCTCTTTCATCTTTAAAAACAAACAAACAAAAACATGATGTGGAATTCTCTCATTTTACCAAACAGCCGTACGCTCCCTTGAATATGTGACTATGAAACCCAAGTAATTGGAAGAAAAAAAATAAAGGAAACACCTCATCAGTCTCATTAATAGTTTTGTTGAGAATAGTTTATTTTTCAAAAACTGCTGGCTATGTCTTGATATTTTTAGACACGGCTAAAGTTGAAATTGCATGAATCCTCTCTCTAACATTCATGCTACTTAAGAATCTTTTCCCAAGATTTGACTGCATTCATTTCATAAAAGCCCTGTCCTCTTCTCCCCTATATATCTATATTAGCACTCTGCCTTCTACCCTCTTCCATAGGAAACACAAATCCGTCAATTGATCACTTAAGCCTTTCCAGTATGGGTACAACATTTTCTGTAGTTGTACTCCTGAGATTTGTCCTTTATACTTCTAAAGACTAGACCCTAGATAATACATGCTTGGGAATAGTGGAGCTAGCTTGCTTAAACTTTATTTAGGCGTATGCTAATTACTTGTGGGGGGCAAAGGCAGGCAGTGAGGATGTTAAGCTTATCCCAAAATAGTCAATTTTGGAAAAGACACAAGTACAGGCCGCGAGCGGTGGCTCAGACCTGAATTCCCAGCACCTTGGGAGGTCTTCTCGCAGAAGGCCAGAGCGAGACCCCGGGGAAAAGATTCATCCCAGGCGTGATGGCCTGACGATGGCTTCCTGTGTCCCGCAACATGGGGAGTCTGCAGTGTGGCCGGTTTGGAAACTGGCAAGGAGAGCGAAGAGACAACATGCTGGTCTTCCACCCTTCCCTGGATGCCCGTGGGTGCGCGCAGAGCTCCGGAAGCAAACAGTCAACATGCTCAGCCTTTCGGGGGCCGGAGAGACGTGAGCAACATGCCCCCTTGCAGAGGGCACAGCAGCGTGGAATCCCAAATCACGCTTCAGTCATCCTGAGGGTGGCTCCTCTGTGGTCGGGGCTGTCGGCCTGGCGCTCCGTTGCGAGGCTCAGCCTGGGGATGTGCGGTCTGTGAACCACGCGGTTGAAAACCCGAAGGCAACACGGGTCCCGGTCTTTTGTCTCTGAGGAAGCCGCCCGTTCCTTGGGCCACGGAATCGGGGCCAATGGGTGCCCCGCCGGCCCGACGCGGCGGCCGTGGGCCCAGCCCTCAGCCCGCGCCGGGCGCTTACCCTTTTCCCGGAGCGCGGGGGTCCCGTTGCTCCCGGAGGCCAAAGACCGTTTATTCTCTCTGCCTTCCTCCCTCTGTCCCTGGCTCCCTCCCGCCCGCCCTCTGTCCCTGCGTCGCTCTGTCTATCCCTCCGTTCCTAACTGCCTCCCTCTCTCTCCCTCCCTCCCTCCCTCCCAACTTCCCTCCGCCCATCCTTCGGCCCCTCTGGGTCTCCCGTTCGTCTCTCCATCTCTGCCCGCCTTCCCTCCCGCCTGGAACGGTCGGCATCGCCGGCGTGCGCGGGGCCTGGGGTCTGCGTTCAGCCGCCAGGCGCTCCACGGTGGCAGCTGGGAGGCTGCAGGGACACGGGCGGGCGGGCGGGCGGCCGGGCGACGGTGGAGCGGAGGCGCAGAGGAGGCGAGCCGCCGCCGGAGGGATGGCGGGCCCGGACGCTGCGCGGGCCCGGTGTTTCGCGGGAAGGGGGTCTCCACCCAGCCCAGGGGAAGACTCATTTTCCGGGGGTAGGGATTGGGGGGTGGGGGTGGCGAGGGGTCGGTCAGGCCGTGGCGGAAAGGCATGAGAGCTCTGCCCGGGCTGCTCCCAGAGCCTAGGCGGCTGCCCGCGAACCCGCGCGTGCGCAGCAGACGGCCCACCTGCTGGTACCTGGGCCGGCGCTGGGATCCCCGGGATGCCCAGGAAAGAATGGCATCTCTCCGCTCTGTGGAGTGTCTCACCGGGCCTAGACCTGGAAGGCAGGAATCGCAGGCGGGTCGGCCCAGAGGGAAGACAGGCCCATCCAAGCCGACCCAGGTGTTCCCCGCGAAAGAGAGGCCACCGGCCACCGCCCTGCACCGACCCCGTCCCAGCCCCGCGTCCTTTTAAAGCTCCTCCAGCAGAGCCCGGTATTCTTCCTCGCTGAGGGGTGGTTCCAGCGAGGCGGCCTCTTCCGTGGCCTCCAGCTCCCCAGGGGCCTCCGTTTCTAGGAAAGGCTGCGCCCGCTGCAGAAACTCCGGGTTCGCCAGGAGCTCATCCACCAGGCGTAGGAGAGTGCAGACGAGCGCTCCGGCTCCTGGAGGAGCCGCGCCTGGGGGGGCGCCCGGATGGCTTGCACCTGCCACTGCCGCGCGGAGGCCTCCGGGGGCGCGGGCTGGGGAGGTGGGGCTTCCCCGGCTTGGGGTTCCCACGCAGCCCCGGCGACCTGGGGACCCTGGCCCCAGCCCCAACACGGACTCCCCTGGGACGCGAGGGGAGGGAAATGCAGGGGGTATTTCAGAATTCAGTCTTCCTCACAGAATCGCAAAGTTCACGTTTCACAACCATAAAGAAACTATTTACGCTAAAAATGAGACTTTTTATGAAGTTGCACTTAGAAAACTTCAATGTCTGAGAAAAAAATATCTCTAACGCACAGGGAAACTGGTGGTTTATCCAATACTCTGAAAATAAAATGGGCTGGGTGAGGGGAATATGAAAATATTATTTCAATTTCATCTCATTTTATTTATTTATGTACTTATTGATTTATTTTTGAGACAGAGTGTCCCTCTGTCCCTCAGGCTGGATTACAGTGTCCTGAGCTCAGCTCACTGCAGCCTCCGCATCCTGGGCTCAAGGCATTCTCCTGCCTCAGCCTCCAGAGTAGCTGGGACTAAATGAGCATGCCACCACGCCAGGCAAATTTTTGTCTTTTTTTTTTAAAGTGTAGTGGAGGTTTCACCATTTGGGCCAGGGTGGTCTTCAACTGCCGACTTCAGGTGATCGGGCCCAACTTGCCTTCCCAAAGTGAAGGGACTATAGGCATGAGCCACTGCGCCCAGACTATGATAGTTTCACACTGAAGCCTGAAGCTGCTCTGCCTTAGGATTTTTCCTGAGTTTTACTTTCTTGTCATGATGAGTTGCTAGTTCATGTTTTCCCTTGTTTCTTTTCGAAAGGCATTACTGATGAGATTATGGCTTTCTCACAAAGAATACCACTTTTGTGAAACTATATTGAAATCAGGAGTACCTTATGTTTCCGATACTTATCAAGCACAATATTTGCACACGGCGTGGTAGGTGAAAGTGTAGGAAGCAGAATTTGGCAATCCCCATATTTTTTCAATTTCGACGGTTTCAGGTTTTTGGTTTCAGCCAAACTGAAGAATGTCCTTATGAGCTGTCAATTCACAGGCCGTTACAGACAATTTTTGAAACTACATCACGGTGTAATTTAAGGAGTACGATTCTAAAGAAATTTGAACAATCTGGTGGTATTGCTAACACCAAACAAGGTTGTTCAGCTCTTTCATCTTTAAAAACAAACAAACAAAAACATGATGTGGAATTCTCTCATTTTACCAAACAGCCGTACGCTCCCTTGAATATGTGACTATGAAACCCAAGTAATTGGAAGAAGAAAAATAAAGGAAACACCTCATCAGTCTCATTAATAGTTTTGTTGAGAATAGTTTATTTTTGAAAAACTGCTGGCTATGTCTTGATATTTTTAGACACGGCTAAAGCTGAAATTGCATGAATCCTCTCTCTAACATTCATGCTACTAAAGAAACTTTTCCCAAGATTTGACTGCATTCATTTCATAAAAGCCCTGTCCTCTTCTCCCCTATATATCTATATTAGCACTCTGCCTTCTACCCTCTTCCATAGGAAACACAAATCCGTCAATTGATCACTTAAGCCTTTCCAGTTTGGGTACAACATTTTCTGTAGTTGTACTCCTGAGATTTGTCCTTTATACTTCTAAAGACTAGACCCTAGATAATACATGCTTGGGAATAGTGGAGCTAGCTTGCTTAAACTTTATTTAGGCGTATGCTAATTACTTGTGGGGGGCAAAGGCAGGCAGTGAGGATGTTAAGCTTATCCCAAAATAGTCAATTTTGGAAAAGACACAAGTACAGGCCGGGCGTGGTGGCTCAGACCTGTAATCCCAGCACCTTGGGAGGCCGAGGCGGCCGGTCACGAGGTCAGGAGATGGACACCATCCTGGCTAACACGGTGAAACCCCGTCTCTGCTAAACATACACAAATTAGCCGGGCGTGGTGGCAGGCGCTTGTAGTCTCAGCTACTCGGGAGGCTGAGGCAGGAGAAGAGCACGAACCCGGGAGGCGGAGCTGGCAGTGAGCCGAGATTGCGCCACTGCACTCCGGCCTGGGCGGCAGAGTGGGATTCTGCCTCAAAAAAGAAAGAAAAAAAACATCTTCATATATATGAATGTGTGTGTGTGTGTGTGTGTGTGTGTCTGTGTGTTTGTGTGTACTCAGGTACACTCACTTTACTTCTGAGTTATCTCGTCACCACTTAACCAGCACCAATCAGAGACCACATTTTTCTAGGCAGTCTCCAAATGTACATTACAAATAGTAACGTACTTTAAGGATAGTAATGAAGCTCCGGGAAAAATTGCTTGTCTCCACCTCAGCAGACCAACCTGCCTGGGCCAGCTTCTCTCTTCCTCCACTCTTCAGAAAGTGCTAGACCTGCAACATCTGACAGAATACAGCTTCCATGACTCCTCAGTGCCATGGAAATGGAACGAGCTGAGAGCAATCTAAAGACTGGGAGATATTAGGTCTCTTGGATCTTACTTCTTTTGGTTGCTCGAGCACTTTAATTCCCGAGAGAGCCCTCCCATCTCCATCAATTCTTCCAGGAACCTGTACTCTCCTTGTGTCTCTAAGATACGCTGGTCTAACTTGTTACATGCCTTTACAAGAAAGTTGGTAAAAATAAAAGGAAAGCTGAACAACGTCACAATATGGAGGTATGAAACAGAATTTCCCCATACTTGGTAAAGTTTAGAAATTTGTGTAATACCCGAAGGCAGATTCCATGTACAATAAGTCCTAGTTTAAGAACAAGAGCTGAGGGTATGAGGAAATAAAACTATATTTTCCGGGAGTATCTCTGGCTTCAGGAAGAAAGAGCACATGTTACTCTCCATTCAATATTAGGGCTGAACTATGGGGTCTTTTCGATCCTTTTTGCTTACCCTCTGCGATTCAGGGGGCACATGGCAAAGGTAAACAGACTGAAACAGCACCGTGGATAGCTGTGAGCTGTGCTGGGAAGATTCACGGTGATTCCATAATAAATCTCAGGTCTTTCTTCTGTAACAAAAAATTCCTCTTTTCCATCATCAAGGTAAAGCCGAGTATGTACAAGTAGAGTATGCGATAACTTTGTCACTCGTGACGAACCTAGTCGGTCCGATACTTTAACAACTTCTCCAATGTCTCTGCACTCAGGTTGGATATTCTGAGTGGGTCATCGGTAGAATGAATGAAATCAAGAATACTCTAAAGCAATGTTTGGAAGTCAATTTCAGTGTCTCCGGAAGCACTGGGAAAATCACCATGTGTAACGAACGTGAAGTATCCACAGGCTCTCTCTGTGTCTTTGAAACTGCCCATGTGTTCATTAGAAACGGCGGCTTGAGGAAAGGTGGTTTTGGAATTGGTTTCCCTCTAGTCTTATGTGATGCATCTCTACTATATTGCATTATAATAGAGCAAAGGGTCACTTGCTGACATAAAGCACAGGAGGCAGGAATGGAAGAGTCAACTTAGAGAAAAAAAGTGCTTTTCGGTTTTATTTTCATTTCTGCAGTTTGGAAAACAGTTTAACAGTTTAACTGATTTTGTGGCGGCTCACAAAAATACATATGAGCGTTGAAAATGTACAGAAGAACAACAATTGGGAGACATTTCCAGAAGCTTCAGTTTCTGAAACCCAGACATGAGCCTACAAGCTAAGACACGGCTACACCAGGCTTCAGCGTGAAACCATGCAACTCCTGGGAAGGGCTTCCCTCTCTGAACGCAGCTACCTGTCCACAGGATGCTCTAGGCCCAGGCACCTTTATTCTTCCAACTAGAGAGACATAGAAAGATGCCTCCATATCCCATGAAGATGCCCAAGCATTTGGCCAAGGCTCCTATGAACCAGTCTGCTGTCTTCATCCAGGTAAGGGCAACTTCACATTTTCAGACACTAAGGTCGTGGGCAAATCCAGGGTGGACTGAGAGGCGGAAGCTCCAGCAAACACAGTCCTGTGGCTGGAAGATGAATGCAGTACTTATTCCTGCACCAACAGACCCTTGCCTCTGGCCTTGGGCCTAGAGCATGATTTTTTGGTAGTTGCTGTTGGGGAAGAGGCCCTTGGGCTTTAACCTGCGGACAGCCTCCCTTAAATGCTTGGGCTGCAGCGGGGGCGTTTCTCCCCACATCTCACACACGTCCAGGGCCTCTTCCACCACCTCTCCAACAAAGACCTTGGCGATTCCAGCCATGGCAATGGCGGCGTTCTCAGACACCGAACTGCCGGTGATAGACTTCATCAGACCTGCAATGCGTGCTTTTGGGAAAGCTGACCGGCGACACACTTCGTAGCGGGCCAGCTGCTCCTCAGACATGGCAGACAGCAGGGCTGTCATCCTCTGAGCCTCCTCTGCATCCACGGTGGGCTTCCTCTCCTTCTTTCCTTTGGTATGTCTTTTCCGTCTTTTGGCGGCAGGAGGAGCTGAGGCTGAGGCCTCCTTGTCCCCTTCTGTGAGGTCCATGACATCCTCACTCCTGAGCTCACCTCCCTGATCCCTGGGTTCTTCCAAGTTCCCACCTAGGTCCTCAGGGATTCCATCCTTCTTGCTGCCCTTCAGACCTCGGGGCATGGCGAACATCTCAGCAGACACACCTGTTTGCCTGCCCGTCTCCACGGGTGAGATTCAAGTCTGCCCCGTGACAGCAGCTGTAGAGGCAGAAGTTCTGGCTGGGGTGGTTTGATTACGGATCTGCAGCGAGAACCTTTCGAAGATTTTAGCTGCCGTGTTTCTGCTGAGCCACTTTAGCCATAACTGGACACAGCTCCCTGCCTCCCCTTCCCACACACAAACACACACGCTGAATTTTCTCACTTCCACAATGTGAAGAAACTTGTGGATGGAGAGTTTATTAGTTTTACATCAATGCAGAATAAATTCTCACAAATTTTGGACACTTAAAACAAACCCCAGCTCAGAGGTCAGAAGTTCTACCAGTCCAAGTGACTGCCACCTGCTCAGAGCCACACGAGGGACCTCCGGGATGGGTCTGGCTGTGTGGTCGCTGCCTTCACCTGAGAAGGGTCTGGCTTCGATCTGACTCGAGGTGGTGGCAGAATTCAATGCCTTCGGGTTGTGAGCCCCAGGCCCACTTGTCTGTTCTGCCTGCTGCCGTGAGGACGCTCTCGGCTCCTGCAAGTGTTGCCCAGGTCTGGGATGTGAGGCTCCCTGGGTCTGCGGGGCCAGTGCCGGGGAATCTCCCACAGGGCAATGTCATCTCAGGGAGCTCCAGTCCTCCCTTATAAAGAGCTCGGATGATTGAAGTAGACCCAGCCCTTAGCAGCTATTGGCTCAGGATATCCCTAAGGAAATCAGGGATTTGGGCGGGCTCATCAATTCACGCTTCCGCCCACCCCCAAGGGAGGGGCAGACACAGGGCGAGTCTCCGAGGGGCGGGAAATGCAGGGGGTATTTCAGAATTCAGTCTTCCTCACAGAATCGCAAAGTTCACGTTTCACAACCATAAAGAAACTATTTACGCTAAAAATGAGACTTTTTAAGAAGTTGCACTTAGAAAACTTCAATGTCTGAGAAAAAAATATCCCTAACGCACAGGGAAACAGGTGGCTTATCCAATACTCTGGAAATAAAATGGGCTGGGTGAGGGGAATATGAAAATATTATTTCAATTTCATCTCATTTTATTTATTTATTTATGTACTTATTGATTTATTTTTGAGACAGAGTCTCCCTCTGTCCCTCAGGCTGGATTACAGTGTCCTGAGCTCAGCTCACTGCAGCCTCCGCATCCTGGGCCCAAGGCATTCTCCTGCCTCAGCCTCCAGAGTAGCTGGGACTAAATGAGTACGCCACCACGCCAGGCAAATTTTTGTCTTTTTTATAAAGTGTAGAGGAGGTTTCACCATTTGGGCCAGGGTGGTCTTCAACTGCCAACTTCAGATGATCTGCCCCAACTTGCCTTCCAAAGTGAAGGGACTATAGGCGTGAGCCACTGCGCCCAGACTATGATAGTTTCACACTGAGGCCTGAAGCTGCTCTGCCTTAGGATTTTTCCTGAGTTTTACGTTCTTGTCATGATGAGTTGCTAGTTCATATTTTCCGTTGGATCTTTTCGAAAGGGATTACTGATGAGATTATGGCTTTCTCACAAAGAATACCACTTTGGTGAAACTATACTGAAATCAGGAGTACCTTATGTTTCCGATACTTATCAAGCACAACATTTGAACACGGCGTGGTAGGTGAAAGTGTAGGAAGCAGAATTTGGCAAACCCCATTTTTTTTCAATTTCGACGGTTTCAGGTTTTTGGTTTCAGCCAAACTGAAGAATGTCCTAATGAGCTGTCAATTCACAGGCCATTACAGACAATTTTTGAAACTACATCACACTGTAATTTAAGGAGTACGATTCTAAAGAAATTTGAACAATCTGGTGGTATTGCTAACACCAAACAAGGTTGTTCAGCTCTTTCATCTTTAAAAACAAACAAACAAAAACATGATGTGGAATTCTCTCATTTTACCAAACAGCCGTACGCTCCCTTGAATATGTGACTATGAAACCCAAGTAATTGGAAGAAAAAAAATAAAGGAAACACCTCATCAGTCTCATTAATAGTTTTGTTGAGAATAGTTTATTTTTCAAAAACTGCTGGCTATGTCTTGATATTTTTAGACACGGCTAAAGTTGAAATTGCATGAATCCTCTCTCTAACATTCATGCTACTTAAGAATCTTTTCCCAAGATTTGACTGCATTCATTTCATAAAAGCCCTGTCCTCTTCTCCCCTATATATCTATATTAGCACTCTGCCTTCTACCCTCTTCCATAGGAAACACAAATCCGTCAATTGATCACTTAAGCCTTTCCAGTATGGGTACAACATTTTCTGTAGTTGTACTCCTGAGATTTGTCCTTTATACTTCTAAAGACTAGACCCTAGATAATACATGCTTGGGAATAGTGGAGCTAGCTTGCTTAAACTTTATTTAGGCGTATGCTAATTACTTGTGGGGGGCAAAGGCAGGCAGTGAGGATGTTAAGCTTATCCCAAAATAGTCAATTTTGGAAAAGACACAAGTACAGGCCGCGAGCGGTGGCTCAGACCTGAAATCCCAGCACCTTGGGAGGTCTTCTCGCAGAAGGCCAGAGCGAGACCCCGGGGAAAAGATTCATCCCAGGCGTGATGGCCTGACGATGGCTTCCTGTGTCCCGCAACATGGGGAGTCTGCAGTGTGGCCGGTTTGGAAACTGGCAAGGAGAGCGAAGAGACAACATGCTGGTCTTCCACCCTTCCCTGGATGCCCGTGGGTGCGCGCCAAGCTCCGGAAGCAAACAGTCAACATGCTCAGCCTTTCGGGGGCCGGAGAGACGTGAGCAACATGCCCCCTTGCAGAGGGCACAGCAGCGTGGAATCCCAAATCACGCTTCAGTCATCCTGAGGGTGGCTCCTCTGTGGTCGGGGCTGTCGGCCTGGCGCTCCGTTGCGAGGCTCAGCCTGGGGATGTGCGGTCTGTGAACCACGCGGTTGAAAACCCGAAGGCAACACGGGTCCCGGTCTTTTGTCTCTGAGGAAGCCGCCCGTTCCTTGGGCCACGGAATCGGGGCCAATGGGTGCCCCGCCGGCCCGACGCGGCGGCCGTGGGCCCAGCCCTCAGCCCGCGCCGGGCGCTTACCCTTTTCCCGGAGCGCGGGGGTCCCGTTGCTCCCGGAGGCCAAAGACCGTTTATTCTCTCTGCCTTCCTCCCTCTGTCCCTGGCTCCCTCCCGCCCGCCCTCTGTCCCTGCGTCGCTCTGTCTATCCCTCCGTTCCTAACTGCCTCCCTCTCTCTCCCTCCCTCCCTCCCTCCCAACTTCCCTCCGCCCATCCTTCGGCCCCTCTGGGTCTCCCGTTCGTCTCTCCATCTCTGCCCGCCTTCCCTCCCGCCTGGAACGGTCGGCATCGCCGGCGTGCGCGGGGCCTGGGGTCTGCGTTCAGCCGCCAGGCGCTCCACGGTGGCAGCTGGGAGGCTGCAGGGACACGGGCGGGCGGGCGGGCGGGCGGCCGGGCGACGGTGGAGCGGAGGCGCAGAGGAGGCGAGCCGCCGCCGGAGGGATGGCGGGCCCGGACGCTGCGCGGGCCCGGTGTTTCGCGGGAAGGGGGTCTCCACCCAGCCCAGGGGAAGACTCATTTTCCGGGGGTAGGGATTGGGGGGTGGGGGTGGCGAGGGGTCGGTCAGGCCGTGGCGGAAAGGCATGAGAGCTCTGCCCGGGCTGCTCCCAGAGCCTAGGCGGCTGCCCGCGAACCCGCGCGTGCGCAGCAGACGGCCCACCTGCTGGTACCTGGGCCGGCGCTGGGATCCCCGGGATGCCCAGGAAAGAATGGCATCTCTCCGCTCTGTGGAGTGTCTCACCGTGTCTAGACCTGGAAGGCAGGAATCGCAGGCCGGTCGGCCCGGAGGGAAGACACGCCCATCCACGCCGACCCAGGTGTTCCCCGCGAAAGAGAGGCCACCGGCCACCGCCCTGCACCGACCCCGTCCCAGCCCCGCGTCCTTTTAAAGCTCCTCCAGCAGAGCCCGGTATTCTTCCTCGCTGAGGGGTGGTTCCAGCGAGGCGGCCTCTTCCGTGGCCTCCAGCTCCCCAGGGGCCTCCGTTTCTAGGAAAGGCTGCGCCCGCTGCAGAAACTCCGGGCTCGCCAGGAGCTCATCCAGCAGGCGTAGGGGAGTGCAGACGAGCGCTCCGGCTCCTGGAGGAGCCGCGCCTGGGGGGGCGCCCGGATGGCTTGCACCTGCCACTGCCGCGCGGAGGCCTCCGGGGGCGCGGGCTGGGGAGGTGGGGCTTCCCCGGCTTGGGGTTCCCACGCAGCCCCGGCGACCTGGGGACCCTGGCCCCAGCCCCAACACGGACTCCCCTGGGACGCGAGGGGAGGGAAATGCAGGGGGTATTTCAGAATTCAGTCTTCCTCACAGAATCGCAAAGTTCACGTTTCACAACCATAAAGAAACTATTTACGCTAAAAATGAGACTTTTTATGAAGTTGCACTTAGAAAACTTCAATGTCTGAGAAAAAAATATCTCTAACGCACAGGGAAACTGGTGGTTTATCCAATACTCTGAAAATAAAATGGGCTGGGTGAGGGGAATATGAAAATATTATTTCAATTTCATCTCATTTTATTTATTTATGTACTTATTGATTTATTTTTGAGACAGAGTGTCCCTCTGTCCCTCAGGCTGGATTACAGTGTCCTGAGCTCAGCTCACTGCAGCCTCCGCATCCTGGGCTCAAGGCATTCTCCTGCCTCAGCCTCCAGAGTAGCTGGGACTAAATGAGCACGCCACCACGCCAGGCAAATTTTTGTCTTTTTTTTTTAAAGTGTAGTGGAGGTTTCACCATTTGGGCCAGGGTGGTCTTCAACTGCCGACTTCAGGTGATCGGCCCCAACTTGCCTTCCCAAAGTGAAGGGACTATAGGCATGAGCCACTGCGCCCAGACTATGATAGTTTCACACTGAAGCCTGAAGCTGCTCTGCCTTAGGATTTTTCCTGAGTTTTACTTTCTTGTCATGATGAGTTGCTAGTTCATGTTTTCCCTTGTTTCTTTTCGAAAGGCATTACTGATGAGATTATGGCTTTCTCACAAAGAATACCACTTTGGTGAAACTATATTGAAATCAGGAGTACCTTATGTTTCCGATACTTATCAAGCACAATATTTGAACACGGCGTGGTAGGTGAAAGTGTAGGAAGCAGAATTTGGCAATCCCCATATTTTTTCAATTTCGACGGTTTCAGGTTTTTGGTTTCAGCCAAACTGAAGAATGTCCTTATGAGCTGTCAATTCACAGGCCGTTACAGACAATTTTTGAAACTACATCACGGTGTAATTTAAGGAGTACGATTCTAAAGAAATTTGAACAATCTGGTGGTATTGCTAACACCAAACAAGGTTGTTCAGCTCTTTCATCTTTAAAAACAAACAAACAAAAACATGATGTGGAATTCTCTCATTTTACCAAACAGCCGTACGCTCCCTTGAATATGTGACTATGAAACCCAAGTAATTGGAAGAAGAAAAATAAAGGAAACACCTCATCAGTCTCATTAATAGTTTTGTTGAGAATAGTTTATTTTTGAAAAACTGCTGGCTATGTCTTGATATTTTTAGACACGGCTAAAGCTGAAATTGCATGAATCCTCTCTCTAACATTCATCCTACTAAAGAAACTTTTCCCAAGATTTGACTGCATTCATTTCATAAAAGCCCTGTCCTCTTCTCCCCTATATATCTATATTAGCACTATGCCTTCTACCCTCTTCCATAGGAAACACAAATCCGTCAATTGATCACTTAAGCCTTTCCAGTTTGGGTACAACATTTTCTGTAGTTGTACTCCTGAGATTTGTCCTTTATACTTCTAAAGACTAGACCCTAGATAATACATGCTTGGGAATAGTGGAGCTAGCTTGCTTAAACTTTATTTAGGCGTATGCTAATTACTTGTGGGGGGCAAAGGCAGGCAGTGAGGATGTTAAGCTTATCCCAAAATAGTCAATTTTGGAAAAGACACAAGTACAGGCCGGGCGTGGTGGCTCAGACCTGTAATCCCAGCACCTTGGGAGGCCGAGGCGGCCGGTCACGAGGTCAGGAGATCGACACCATCCTGGCTAACATGGTGAAACCCCGTCTCTGCTAAACATACACAAATTAGCCGGGCGTGGTGGCAGGCGCTTGTAGTCTCAGCTACTCGGGAGGCTGAGGCAGGAGAAGAGCACGAACCCGGGAGGCGGAGCTGGCAGTGAGCCGAGATTGCGCCACTGCACTCCGGCCTGGGCGGCAGAGTGGGATTCTGCCTCAAAAAAGAAAGAAAAAAAACATCTTCATATATATGAATGTGTGTGTGTGTGTGTGTGTGTGTCTGTGTGTGTGTGTGTACTCAGGTACACTCACTTTACTTCTGAGTTATCTCGTCACCACTTAACCAGCACCAATCAGAGACCACATTTTTCTAGGCAGTCTCCAAATGTACATTACAAATAGTAACGTACTTTAAGGATAGTAATGAAGCTCCGGGAAAAATTGCTTGTCTCCACCTCAGCAGACCAACCTGCCTGGGCCAGCTTCTCTCTTCCTCTACTCTTCAGAAAGTGCTAGACCTGCAACATCTGACAGAATACAGCTTCCATGACTCCTCAGTGCCATGGAAATGGAACGAGCTGAGAGCAATCTAAAGACTGGGAGATATTAGGTCTCTTGGATCTTACTTCTTTTGGTTGCTCGAGCACTTTAATTCCCGAGAGAGCCCTCCCATCTCCATCAGTTCTTCCAGGAACCTGTACTCTCCTTGTGTCTCTAAGATACGCTGGTCTAACTTGTTACATGCCTTTACAAGAAAGTTGGTAAAAATAAAAGGAAAGCTGAACAACGTCACAATATGGAGGTATGAAACAGAATTTCCCCATACTTGGTAAAGTTTAGAAATTTGTGTAATACCCGAAGGCAGATTCCATGTACAATAAGTCCTAGTTTAAGAACAAGAGCTGAGGGTATGAGGAAATAAAACTGTATTTTCCGGGAGTATCTCTGGCTTCAGGAAGAAAGAGCACATGTTACTCTCCATTCAATATTAGGGCTGAACTATGGGGTCTTTTCGATCCTTTTTGCTTACCCTCTGCGATTCAGGGGGCACATGGCAAAGGTAAACAGACTGAAACAGCACCGTGGATAGCTGTGAGCTGTGCTGGGAAGATTCACGGTGATTCCATAATAAATCTCAGGTCTTTCTTCTGTAACAAAAAATTCCTCTTTTCCATCATCAAGGTAAAGCCGAGTATGTACAAGTAGAGTATGCGATAACTTTGTCACTCGTGACGAACCTAGTCGGTCCGATACTTTAACAACTTCTCCAATGTCTCTGCACTCAGGTTGGATATTCTGAGTGGGTCATCGGTAGAATGAATGAAATCAAGAATACTCTAAAGCAATGTTTGGAAGTCAATTTCAGTGTCTCCGGAAGCACTGGGAAAATCACCATGTGTAACGAACGTGAAGTATCCACAGGCTCTCTCTGTGTCTTTGAAACTGCCCATGTGTTCATTAGAAACGGCGGCTTGAGGAAAGGTGGTTTTGGAATTGGTTTCCCTCTAGTCTTACGTGATGCATCTCTACTATATTGCATTATAATAGAGCAAAGGGTCACTTGCTGACATAAAGCACAGGAGGCAGGAATGGAAGAGTCAACTTAGAGAAAAAAAGTGCTTTTCGGTTTTATTTTCATTTCTGCAGTTTGGAAAACAGTTTAACAGTTTAACTGATTTTGTGGCGGCTCACAAAAATACATATGAGCGTTGAAAATGTACAGAAGAACAACAATTGGGAGACATTTCCGGAAGCTTCAGTTTCTGAAACCCAGACATGAGCCTACAAGCTAAGACACGGCTACACCAGGCTTCAGCGTGAAACCATACAACTCCTGGGAAGGGCTTCCCTCTCTGAACGCAGCTACCTGTCCACAGGATGCTCTAGGCCCAGGCACCTTTATTCTTCCAACTAGAGAGAAATAGAAAGATGCCTCCATATCCCATGAAGATGCCCAAGCATTTGGCCAAGGCTCCTATGAAACAGTCTGCTGTCTTCATCCAGGTAAGGGCAACTTCACATTTTCAGACACTAAGGTCGTGGGCAAATCCAGGGTGGACTGAGAGGCGGAAGCTCCAGCAAACACAGTCCTGTGGCTGGAAGATGAATGCAGTACTTATTCCTGCACCAACAGACCCTTGCCTCTGGCCTTGGGCCTAGAGCATGATTTTTTGGTAGTTGCTGTTGGGGAAGAGGCCCTTGGGCTTTAACCTGCGGACAGCCTCCCTTAAATGCTTGGGCTGCAGCCGGGGCGTTTCTCCCCACATCTCACACACGTCCAGGGCCTCTTCCACCACCTCTCCAACAAAGACCTTGGCGATTCCAGCCATGGCAATGGCGGCGTTCTCAGACACCGAACTGCCGGTGATAGACTTCATCAGACCTGCAATGCGTGCTTTTGGGAAAGCTGACCGGCGACACACTTCGTAGCGGGCCAGCTGCTCCTCAGACATGGCAGACAGCAGGGCTGTCATCCTCTGAGCCTCCTCTGCATCCACGGTGGGCTTCCTCTCCTTCTTTCCTTTGGTATGTCTTTTCCGTCTTTTGGCGGCAGGAGGAGCTGAGGCTGAGGCCTCCTTGTCCCCTTCTGTGAGGTCCATGACATCCTCACTCCTGAGCTCACCTCCCTGATCCCTGGGTTCTTCCAAGTTCCCACCTAGGTCCTCAGGGATTCCATCCTTCTTGCTGCCCTTCAGACCTCGGGGCATGGCGAACATCACAGCAGACACACTGTTTGCCTGCCCGTCTCCACGGGTGAGATTCAAGTCTGCCCCGTGACAGCAGCTGTAGAGGCAGAAGTTCTGGCTGGGGTGGTTTGATTACGGATCTGCAGCGAGAACCTTTCGAAGATTTTAGCTGCCGTGTTTCTGCTGAGCCACTTTAGCCATAACTGGACACAGCTCCCTGCCTCCCCTTCCCACACACAAACACACACGCTGAATTTTCTCACTTCCACAATGTGAAGAAACTTGTGGATGGAGAGTATATTAGTTTTACATCAATGCAGAATAAATTCTCACAAATTTTGGACACTTAAAACAAACCCCAGCTCAGAGGTCAGAAGTTCTACCAGTCCAAGTGACTGCCACCTGCTCAGAGCCACACGAGGGACCTCCGGGATGGGTCTGGCTGTGTGGTCGCTGCCTTCACCTGAGAAGGGTCTGGCTTCGATCTGACTCGAGGTGGTGGCAGAATTCAATGCCTTCGGGTTGTGAGCCCCAGGCCCACTTGTCTGTTCTGCCTGCTGCCGTGAGGACGCTCTCGGCTCCTGCAAGTGTTGCCCAGGTCTGGGCTGTGAGGCTCCCTGGGTCTGCGGGGCCAGTGCCGGGGAATCTCCCACAGGGCAATGTCATCTCAGGGAGCTCCAGTCCTCCCTTATAAAGAGCTCGGATGATTGAACTAGACCCAGCCCTTAGCAGCTATTGGCTCAGGATATCCCTAAGGAAATCAGGGATTTGGGCGGGCTCATCAATTCACGCTTCCGCCCACCCCCAAGGGAGGGGCAGACACAGGGCGAGTCTCCGAGGGGCGGGAAATGCAGGGGGTATTTCAGAATTCAGTCTTCCTCACAGAATCGCAAAGTTCACGTTTCACAACCATAAAGAAACTATTTACGCTAAAAATGAGACTTTTTAAGAAGTTGCACTTAGAAAACTTCAATGTCTGAGAAAAAAATATCCCTAACGCACAGGGAAACAGGTGGCTTATCCAATACTCTGGAAATAAAATGGGCTGGGTGAGGGGAATGTGAAAATATTATTTCAATTTCATCTCATTTTATTTATTTATTTATGTACTTATTGATTTATTTTTGAGACAGAGTCTCCCTCTGTCCCTCAGGCTGGATTACAGTGTCCTGAGCTCAGCTCACTGCAGCCTCCGCATCCTGGGCCCAAGGCATTCTCCTGCCTCAGCCTCCAGAGTAGCTGGGACTAAATGAGTACGCCACCACGCCAGGCAAATTTTTGTCTTTTTTATAAAGTGTAGAGGAGGTTTCACCATTTGGGCCAGGGTGGTCTTCAACTGCCAACTTCAGATGATCTGCCCCAACTTGCCTTCCAAAGTGAAGGGACTATAGGCGTGAGCCACTGCGCCCAGACTATGATAGTTTCACACTGAGGCCTGAAGCTGCTCTGCCTTAGGATTTTTCCTGAGTTTTACGTTCTTGTCATGATGAGTTGCTAGTTCATATTTTCCGTTGGATCTTTTCGAAAGGGATTACTGATGAGATTATGGCTTTCTCACAAAGAATACCACTTTGGTGAAACTATACTGAAATCAGGAGTACCTTATGTTTCCGATACTTATCAAGCACAATATTTGAACACGGCGTGGTAGGTGAAAGTGTAGGAAGCAGAATTTGGCAAACCCCATTTTTTTTCAATTTCGACGGTTTCAGGTTTTTGGTTTCAGCCAAACTGAAGAATGTCCTAATGAGCTGTCAATTCACAGGCCATTACAGACAATTTTTGAAACTACATCACACTGTAATTTAAGGAGTACGATTCTAAAGAAATTTGAACAATCTGGTGGTATTGCTAACACCAAACAAGGTTGTTCAGCTCTTTCATCTTTAAAAACAAACAAACAAAAACATGATGTGGAATTCTCTCATTTTACCAAACAGCCGTACGCTCCCTTGAATATGTGACTATGAAACCCAAGTAATTGGAAGAAAAAAAATAAAGGAAACACCTCATCAGTCTCATTAATAGTTTTGTTGAGAATAGTTTATTTTTCAAAAACTGCTGGCTATGTCTTGATATTTTTAGACACGGCTAAAGCTGAAATTGCATGAATCCTCTCTCTAACATTCATGCTACTAAGGAAACTTTTCCCAAGATTTGACTGCATTCATTTCATAAAAGCCCTGTCCTCTTCTCCCCTATATATCTATATTAGCACTCTGCCTTCTACCCTCTTCCATAGGAAACACAAATCCGTCAATTGATCACTTAAGCCTTTCCAGTTTGGGTACAACATTTTCTGTAGTTGTACTCCTGAGATTTGTCCTTTATACTTCTAAAGACTAGACCCTAGATAATACATGCTTGGGAATAGTGGAGCTAGCTTGCTTAAACTTTATTTAGGCGGATGCTAATTACTTGTGGGGGGCAAAGGCAGGCAGTGAGGATGTTAAGCTTATCCCAAAATAGTCAATTTTGGAAAAGACACAAGTACAGGCCGCGAGCGGTGGCTCAGACCTGAAATCCCAGCACCTTGGGAGGTCTTCTCGCAGAAGGCCAGAGCGAGACCCCGGGGAAAAGATTCATCCCAGGCGTGATGGCCTGACGATGGCTTCCTGTGTCCCGCAACATGGGGAGTCTGCAGTGTGGCCGGTTTGGAAACTGGCAAGGAGAGCGAAGAGACAACATGCTGGTCTTCCACCCTTCCCTGGATGCCCGTGGGTGCGCGCCAAGCTCCGGAAGCAAACAGTCAACATGCTCAGCCTTTCGGGGGCCGGAGAGAGGTGAGCAACATGCCCCCTTGCAGAGGGCACAGCAGCGTGGAATCCCAAATCACGCTTCAGTCATCCTGAGGGTGGCTCCTCTGTGGTCGGGGCTGTCGGCCTGGCGCTCCGTTGCGAGGCTCAGCCTGGGGATGTGCGGTCTGTGAACCACGCGGTTGAAAACCCGAAGGCAACACGGGTCCCGGTCTTTTGTCTCTGAGGAAGCCGCCCGTTCCTTGGGCCACGGAATCGGGGCCAATGGGTGCCCCGCCGGCCCGACGCGGCGGCCGTGGGCCCAGCCCTCAGCCCGCGCCGGGCGCTTACCCTTTTCCCGGAGCGCGGGGGTCCCGTTGCTCCCGGAGGCCAAAGACCGTTTATTCTCTCTGCCTTCCTCCCTCTGTCCCTGGCTCCCTCCCGCCCGCCCTCTGTCCCTGCGTCGCTCTGTCTATCCCTCCGTTCCTAACTGCCTCCCTCTCTCTCCCTCCCTCCCTCCCTCCCAACTTCCCTCCGCCCATCCTTCGGCCCCTCTGGGTCTCCCGTTCGTCTCTCCATCTCTGCCCGCCTTCCCTCCCGCCTGGAACGGTCGGCATCGCCGGCGTGCGCGGGGCCTGGGGTCTGCGTTCAGCCGCCAGGCGCTCCACGGTGGCAGCTGGGAGGCTGCAGGGACACGGGCGGGCGGGCGGGCGGGCGGCCGGGCGACGGTGGAGCGGAGGCGCAGAGGAGGCGAGCCGCCGCCGGAGGGATGGCGGGCCCGGACGCTGCGCGGGCCCGGTGTTTCGCGGGAAGGGGGTCTCCACCCAGCCCAGGGGAAGACTCATTTTCCGGGGGTAGGGATTGGGGGGTGGGGGTGGCGAGGGGTCGGTCAGGCCGTGGCGGAAAGGCATGAGAGCTCTGCCCGGGCTGCTCCCAGAGCCTAGGCGGCTGCCCGCGAACCCGCGCGTGCGCAGCAGACGGCCCACCTGCTGGTACCTGGGCCGGCGCTGGGATCCCCGGGATGCCCAGGAAAGAATGGCATCTCTCCGCTCTGTGGAGTGTCTCACCGGGCCTAGACCTGGAAGGCAGGAATCGCAGGCGGGTCGGCCCAGAGGGAAGACACGCCCATCCACGCCGACCCAGGTGTTCCCCGCGAAAGAGAGGCCACCGGCCACCGCCCTGCACCGACCCCGTCCCAGCCCCGCGTCCTTTTAAAGCTCCTCCAGCAGAGCCGGGTATTCTTCCTCGCTGAGGGGTGGTTCCAGCGAGGCGGCCTCTTCCGTGGCCTCCAGCTCCCCAGGGGCCTCCGTTTCTAGGAAAGGCTGCGCCCGCTGCAGAAACCCCGGGCTCGCCAGGAGCTCATCCAGCAGGCGTAGGAGAGTGCAGACGAGCGCTCCGGCTCCTGGAGGAGCCGCGCCTGGGGGGGCGCCCGGATGGCTTGCACCTGCCACTGCCGCGCGGAGGCCTCCGGGGGCGCGGGCTGGGGAGGTGGGGCTTCCCCGGCTTGGGGTTCCCACGCAGCCCCGGCGACCTGGGGACCCTGGCCCCAGCCCCAACACGGAATCCCCTGGGACGCGAGGGGAGGGAAATGCAGGGGGTATTTCAGAATTCAGTCTTCCTCACAGAATCGCAAAGTTCACGTTTCACAACCATAAAGAAACTATTTACGCTAAAAATGAGACTTTTTATGAAGTTGCACTTAGAAAACTTCAATGTCTGAGAAAAAAATATCTCTAACGCACAGGGAAACTGGTGGTTTATCCAATACTCTGAAAATAAAATGGGCTGGGTGAGGGGAATATGAAAATATTATTTCAATTTCATCTCATTTTATTTATTTATGTACTTATTGATTTATTTTTGAGACAGAGTGTCCCTCTGTCCCTCAGGCTGGATTACAGTGTCCTGAGCTCAGCTCACTGCAGCCTCCGCATCCTGGGCTCAAGGCATTCTCCTGCCTCAGCCTCCAGAGTAGCTGGGACTAAATGAGCACGCCACCACGCCAGGCAAATTTTTGTCTTTTTTTTTTAAAGTGTAGTGGAGGTTTCACCATTTGGGCCAGGGTGGTCTTCAACTGCCGACTTCAGGTGATCGGCCCCAACTTGCCTTCCCAAAGTGAAGGGACTATAGGCATGAGCCACTGCGCCCAGACTATGATAGTTTCACACTGAAGCCTGAAGCTGCTCTGCCTTAGGATTTTTCCTGAGTTTTACTTTCTTGTCATGATGAGTTGCTAGTTCATGTTTTCCCTTGTTTCTTTTCGAAAGGCATTACTGATGAGATTATGGCTTTCTCACAAAGAATACCACTTTGGTGAAACTATATTGAAATCAGGAGTACCTTATGTTTCCGATACTTATCAAGCACAATATTTGAACACGGCGTGGTAGGTGAAAGTGTAGGAAGCAGAATTTGGCAATCCCCATATTTTTTCAATTTCGACGGTTTCAGGTTTTTGGTTTCAGCCAAACTGAAGAATGTCCTTATGAGCTGTCAATTCACAGGCCGTTACAGACAATTTTTGAAACTACATCACGGTGTAATTTAAGGAGTACGATTCTAAAGAAATTTGAACAATCTGGTGGTATTGCTAACACCAAACAAGGTTGTTCAGCTCTTTCATCTTTAAAAACAAACAAACAAAAACATGATGTGGAATTCTCTCATTTTACCAAACAGCCGTACGCTCCCTTGAATATGTGACTATGAAACCCAAGTAATTGGAAGAAGAAAAATAAAGGAAACACCTCATCAGTCTCATTAATAGTTTTGTTGAGAATAGTTTATTTTTGAAAAACTGCTGGCTATGTCTTGATATTTTTAGACACGGCTAAAGCTGAAATTGCATGAATCCTCTCTCTAACATTCATGCTACTAAAGAAACTTTTCCCAAGATTTGACTGCATTCATTTCATAAAAGCCCTGTCCTCTTCTCCCCTATATATCTATATTAGCACTCTGCCTTCTACCCTCTTCCATAGGAAACACAAATCCGTCAATTGATCACTTAAGCCTTTCCAGTTTGGGTACAACATTTTCTGTAGTTGTACTCCTGAGATTTGTCCTTTATACTTCTAAAGACTAGACCCTAGATAATACATGCTTGGGAATAGTGGAGCTAGCTTGCTTAAACTTTATTTAGGCGTATGCTAATTACTTGTGGGGGGCAAAGGCAGGCAGTGAGGATGTTAAGCTTATCCCAAAATAGTCAATTTTGGAAAAGACACAAGTACAGGCCGGGCGTGGTGGCTCAGACCTGTAATCCCAGCACCTTGGGAGGCCGAGGCGGCCGGTCACGAGGTCAGGAGATCGACACCATTCTGGCTAACACGGTGAAACCCCGTCTCTGCTAAACATACACAAATTAGCCGGGCGTGGTGGCAGGCGCTTGTAGTCTCAGCTACTCGGGAGGCTGAGGCAGGAGAAGAGCACGAACCCGGGAGGCGGAACTGGCAGTGAGCCGAGATTGCGCCACTGCACTCCGGCCTGGGCGGCAGAGTGGGATTCTGCCTCAAAAAAGAAAGAAAAAAAACATCTTCATATATATGAATGTGTGTGTGTGTGTGTGTGTGTGTCTGTGTGTGTGTGTGTACTCAGGTACACTCACTTTACTTCTGAGTTATCTCGTCACCACTTAACCAGCACCAATCAGAGACCACATTTTTCTAGGCAGTCTCCAAATGTACATTACAAATAGTAACGTACTTTAAGGATAGTAATGAAGCTCCGGGAAAAATTGCTTGTCTCCACCTCAGCAGACCAACCTGCCTGGGCCAGCTTCTCTCTTCCTCTACTCTTCAGAAAGTGCTAGACCTGCAACATCTGACAGAATACAGCTTCCATGACTCCTCAGTGCCATGGAAATGGAACGAGCTGAGAGCAATCTAAAGACTGGGAGATATTAGGTCTCTTGGATCTTACTTCTTTTGGTTGCTCGAGCACTTTAATTCCCGAGAGAGCCCTCCCATCTCCATCAGTTCTTCCAGGAACCTGTACCCTCCTTGTGTCTCTAAGATACGCTGGTCTAACTTGTTACATGCCTTTACAAGAAAGTTGGTAAAAATAAAAGGAAAGCTGAACAACGTCACAATATGGAGGTATGAAACAGAATTTCCCCATACTTGGTAAAGTTTAGAAATTTGTGTAATACCCGAAGGCAGATTCCATGTACAATAAGTCCTAGTTTAAGAACAAGAGCTGAGGGTATGAGGAAATAAAACTATATTTTCCGGGAGTATCTCTGGCTTCAGGAAGAAAGAGCACATGTTACTCTCCATTCAATATTAGGGCTGAACTATGGGGTCTTTTCGATCCTTTTGGCTTACCCTCTGCGATTCAGGGGGCACATGGCAAAGGTAAACAGACTGAAACAGCACCGTGGATAGCTGTGAGCTGTGCTGGGAAGATTCACGGTGATTCCATAATAAATCTCAGGTCTTTCTTCTGTAACAAAAAATTCCTCTTTTCCATCATCAAGGTAAAGCCGAGTATGTACAAGTAGAGTATGCGATAACTTTGTCACTCGTGACGAACCTAGTCGGTCCGATACTTTAACAACTTCTCCAATGTCTCTGCACTCAGGTTGGATATTCTGAGTGGGTCATCGGTAGAATGAATGAAATCAAGAATACTCTAAAGCAATGTTTGGAAGTCAATTTCAGTGTCTCCGGAAGCACTGGGAAAATCACCATGTGTAACGAACGTGAAGTATCCACAGGCTCTCTCTGTGTCTTTGAAACTGCCCATGTGTTCATTAGAAACGGCGGCTTGAGGAAAGGTGGTTTTGGAATTGGTTTCCCTCTAGTCTTACGTGATGCATCTCTACTATATTGCATTATAATAAAGCAAAGGGTCACTTGCTGACATAAAGCACAGGAGGCAGGAATGGAAGAGTCAACTTAGAGAAAAAAAGTGCTTTTCGGTTTTATTTTCATTTCTGCAGTTTGGAAAACAGTTTAACAGTTTAACAGATTTTGTGGCGGCTCACAAAAATACATATGAGCGTTGAAAATGTACAGAAGAACAACAATTGGGAGACATTTCCGGAAGCTTCAGTTTCTGAAACCCAGACATGAGCCTACAAGCTAAGACACGGCTACACCAGGCTTCAGCGTGAAACCATACAACTCCTGGGAAGGGCTTCCCTCTCTGAACGCAGCTACCTGTCCACAGGATGCTCTAGGCCCAGGCACCTTTATTCTTCCAACTAGAGAGACATAGAAAGATGCCTCCATATCCCATGAAGATGCCCAAGCATTTGGCCAAGGCTCCTATGAAACAGTCTGCTGTCTTCATCCAGGTAAGGGCAACTTCACATTTTCAGACACTAAGGTCGTGGGTAAATCCAGGGTGGACTGAGAGGCGGAAGCTCCAGCAAACACAGTCCTGTGGCTGGAAGATGAATGCAGTACTTATTCCTGCACCAACAGACCCTTGCCTCTGGCCTTGGGCCTAGAGCATGATTTTTTGGTAGTTGCTGTTGGGGAAGAGGCCCTTGGGCTTTAACCTGCGGACAGCCTCCCTTAAATGCTTGGGCTGCAGCGGGGGCGTTTCTCCCCACATCTCACACACGTCCAGGGCCTCTTCCACCACCTCTCCAACAAAGACCTTGGCGATTCCAGCCATGGCAATGGCGGCGTTCTCAGACACCGAACTGCCGGTGATAGACTTCATCAGACCTGCAATGCGTGCTTTTGGGAAAGCTGACCGGCGACACACTTCGTAGCGGGCCGGCTGCTCCTCAGACATGGCAGACAGCAGGGCTGTCATCCTCTGAGCCTCCTCTGCATCCACGGTGGGCTTCCTCTCCTTCTTTCCTTTGGTATGTCTTTTCCGTCTTTTGGCGGCAGGAGGAGCTGAGGCTGAGGCCTCCTTGTCCCCTTCTGTGAGGTCCATGACATCCTCACTCCTGAGCTCACCTCCCTGATCCCTGGGTTCTTCCAAGTTCCCACCTAGGTCCTCAGGGATTCCATCCTTCTTGCTGCCCTTCAGACCTCGGGGCATGGCGAACATCTCAGCAGACACACCTGTTTGCCTGCCCGTCTCCACGGGTGAGATTCAAGTCTGCCCCGTGACAGCAGCTGTAGAGGCAGAAGTTCTGGCTGGGGTGGTTTGATTACGGATCTGCAGCGAGAACCTTTCGAAGATTTTAGCTGCCGTGTTTCTGCTGAGCCACTTTAGCCATAACTGGACACAGCTCCCTGCCTCCCCTTCCCACACACAAACACACACGCTGAATTTTCTCACTTCCACAATGTGAAGAAACTTGTGGATGGAGAGTATATTAGTTTCACATCAATGCAGAATAAATTCTCACAAATTTTGGACACTTAAAACAAACCCCAGCTCAGAGGTCAGAAGTTCTACCAGTCCAAGTGACTGCCACCTGCTCAGAGCCACACGAGGGACCTCCGGGATGGGTCTGGCTGTGTGGTCGCTGCCTTCACCTGAGAAGGGTCTGGCTTCGATCTGACTCGAGGTGGTGGCAGAATTCAATGCCTTCGGGTTGTGAGCCCCAGGCCCACTTGTCTGTTCTGCCTGCTGCCGTGAGGACGCTCTCGGCTCCTGCAAGTGTTGCCCAGGTCTGGGCTGTGAGGCTCCCTGGGTCTGCACGGCCAGTGCCGGGGAATCTCCCACAGGGCAATGTCATCTCAGGGAGCTCCAGTCCTCCCTTATAAAGAGCTCGGATGATTGAACTAGACCCAGCCCTTAGCAGCTATTGGCTCAGGATATCCCTAAGGAAATCAGGGATTTGGGCGGGCTCATCAATTCACGCTTCCGCCCACCCCCAAGGGAGGGGCAGACACAGGGCGAGTCTCCGAGGGGCGGGAAATGCAGGGGGTATTTCAGAATTCAGTCTTCCTCACAGAATCGCAAAGTTCACGTTTCACAACCATAAAGAAACTATTTACGCTAAAAATGAGACTTTTTAAGAAGTTGCACTTAGAAAACTTCAATGTCTGAGAAAAAAATATCCCTAACGCACAGGGAAACAGGTGGCTTATCCAATACTCTGGAAATAAAATGGGCTGGGTGAGGGGAATATGAAAATATTATTTCAATTTCATCTCATTTTATTTATTTATTTATGTACTTATTGATTTATTTTTGAGACAGAGTCTCCCTCTGTCCCTCAGGCTGGATTACAGTGTCCTGAGCTCAGCTCACTGCAGCCTCCGCATCCTGGGCCCAAGGCATTCTCCTGCCTCAGCCTCCAGAGTAGCTGGGACTAAATGAGTACGCCACCACGCCAGGCAAATTTTTGTCTTTTTTATAAAGTGTAGAGGAGGTTTCACCATTTGGGCCAGGGTGGTCTTCAACTGCCAACTTCAGATGATCTGCCCCAACTTGCCTTCCAAAGTGAAGGGACTATAGGCGTGAGCCACTGAACCCAGACTATGATAGTTTCACACTGAGGCCTGAAGCTGCTCTGCCTTAGGATTTTTCCTGAGTTTTACGTTCTTGTCATGATGAGTTGCTAGTTCATATTTTCCGTTGGATCTTTTCCAAAGGGATTACTGATGAGATTATGGCTTTCTCACAAAGAATACCACTTTGGTGAAACTATACTGAAATCAGGAGTACCTTATGTTTCCGATACTTATCAAGCACAATATTTGAACACGGCGTGGTAGGTGAAAGTGTAGGAAGCAGAATTTGGCAAACCCCATTTTTTTTCAATTTCGACGGTTTCAGGTTTTTGGTTTCAGCCAAACTGAAGAATGTCCTAATGAGCTGTCAATTCACAGGCCATTACAGACAATTTTTGAAACTACATCACGGTGTAATTTAAGGAGTACGATTCTAAAGAAATTTGAACAATCTGGTGGTATTGCTAACACCAAACAAGGTTGTTCAGCTCTTTCATCTTTAAAAACAAACAAACAAAAACATGATGTGGAATTCTCTCATTTTACCAAACAGCCGTACGCTCCCTTGAATATGTGACTATGAAACCCAAGTAATTGGAAGAAGAAAAATAAAGGAAACACCTCATCAGTCTCATTAATAGTTTTGTTGAGAATAGTTTATTTTTCAAAAACTGCTGGCTATGTCTTGATATTTTTAGACACGGCTAAAGCTGAAATTGCATGAATCCTCTCTCTAACATTCATGCTACTAAGGAAACTTTTCCCAAGATTTGACTGCATTCATTTCATAAAAGCCCTGTCCTCTTCTCCCCTATATATCTATATTAGCACTCTGCCTTCTACCCTCTTCCATAGGAAACACAAATCCGTCAATTGATCACTTAAGCCTTTCCAGTTTGGGTACAACATTTTCTGTAGTTGTACTCCTGAGATTTGTCCTTTATACTTCTAAAGACTAGACCCTAGATAATACATGCTTGGGAATAGTGGAGCTAGCTTGCTTAAACTTTATTTAGGCGGATGCTAATTACTTGTGGGGGGCAAAGGCAGGCAGTGAGGATGTTAAGCTTATCCCAAAATAGTCAATTTTGGAAAAGACACAAGTACAGGCCGCGAGCGGTGGCTCAGACCTGAAATCCCAGCACCTTGGGAGGTCTTCTCGCAGAAGGCCAGAGCGAGACCCCGGGGAAAAGATTCATCCCAGGCTTGATGGCCTGACGATGGCTTCCTGTGTCCCGCAACATGGGGAGTCTGCAGTGTGGCCGGTTTGGAAACTGGCAAGGAGAGCGAAGAGACAACATGCTGGTCTTCCACCCTTCCCTGGATGCCCGTGGGTGCGCGCCAAGCTCCGGAAGCAAACAGTCAACATGCTCAGCCTTTCGGGGGCCGGAGAGAGGTGAGCAACATGCCCCCTTGCAGAGGGCACAGCAGCGTGGAATCCCAAATCACGCTTCAGTCATCCTGAGGGTGGCTCCTCTGTGGTCGGGGCTGTCGGCCTGGCGCTCCGTTGCGAGGCTCAGCCTGGGGATGTGCGGTCTGTGAACCACGCGGTTGAAAACCCGAAGGCAACACGGGTCCCGGTCTTTTGTCTCTGAGGAAGCCGCCCGTTCCTTGGGCCACGGAATCGGGGCCAATGGGTGCCCCGCCGGCCCGACGCGGCGGCCGTGGGCCCAGCCCTCAGCCCGCGCCGGGCGCTTACCCTTTTCCCGGAGCGCGGGGGTCCCGTTGCTCCCGGAGGCCAAAGACCGTTTATTCTCTCTGCCTTCCTCCCTCTGTCCCTGGCTCCCTCCCGCCCGCCCTCTGTCCCTGCGTCGCTCTGTCTATCCCTCCGTTCCTAACTGCCTCCCTCTCTCTCCCTCCCTCCCTCCCTCCCAACTTCCCTCCGCCCATCCTTCGGCCCCTCTGGGTCTCCCGTTCGTCTCTCCATCTCTGCCCGCCTTCCCTCCCGCCTGGAACGGTCGGCATCGCCGGCGTGCGCGGGGCCTGGGGTCTGCGTTCAGCCGCCAGGCGCTCCACGGTGGCAGCTGGGAGGCTGCAGGGACACGGGCGGGCGGGCGGGCGGGCGGCCGGGCGACGGTGGAGCGGAGGCGCAGAGGAGGCGAGCCGCCGCCGGAGGGATGGCGGGCCCGGACGCTGCGCGGGCCCGGTGTTTCGCGGGAAGGGGGTCTCCACCCAGCCCAGGGGAAGACTCATTTTCCGGGGGTAGGGATTGGGGGGTGGGGGTGGCGAGGGGTCGGTCAGGCCGTGGCGGAAAGGCATGAGAGCTCTGCCCGGGCTGCTCCCAGAGCCTAGGCGGCTGCCCGCGAACCCGCGCGTGCGCAGCAGACGGCCCACCTGCTGGTACCTGGGCCGGCGCTGGGATCCCCGGGATGCCCAGGAAAGAATGGCATCTCTCCGCTCTGTGGAGTGTCTCACCGGGCCTAGACCTGGAAGGCAGGAATCGCAGGCGGGTCGGCCCAGAGGGAAGACACGCCCATCCACGCCGACCCAGGTGTTCCCCGCGAAAGAGAGGCCACCGGCCACCGCCCTGCACCGACCCCGTCCCAGCCCCGCGTCCTTTTAAAGCTCCTCCAGCAGAGCCCGGTATTCTTCCTCGCTGAGGGGTGGTTCCAGCGAGGCGGCCTCTTCCGTGGCCTCCAGCTCCCCAGGGGCCTCCGTTTCTAGGAAAGGCTGCGCCCGCTGCAGAAACCCCGGGCTCGCCAGGAGCTCATCCAGCAGGCGTAGGAGAGTGCAGACGAGCGCTCCGGCTCCTGGAGGAGCCGCGCCTGGGGGGGCGCCCGGATGGCTTGCACCTGCCACTGCCGCGCGGAGGCCTCCGGGGGCGCGGGCTGGGGAGGTGGGGCTTCCCCGGCTTGGGGTTCCCACGCAGCCCCGGCGACCTGGGGACCCTAGCCCCAGCCCCAACACGGAATCCCCTGGGACGCGAGGGGAGGGAAATGCAGGGGGTATTTCAGAATTCAGTCTTCCTCACAGAATCGCAAAGTTCACGTTTCACAACCATAAAGAAACTATTTACGCTAAAAATGAGACTTTTTATGAAGTTGCACTTAGAAAACTTCAATGTCTGAGAAAAAAATATCTCTAACGCACAGGGAAACTGGTGGTTTATCCAATACTCTGAAAATAAAATGGGCTGGGTGAGGGGAATATGAAAATATTATTTCAATTTCATCTCATTTTATTTATTTATGTACTTATTGATTTATTTTTGAGACAGAGTGTCCCTCTGTCCCTCAGGCTGGATTACAGTGTCCTGAGCTCAGCTCACTGCAGCCTCCGCATCCTGGGCTCAAGGCATTCTCCTGCCTCAGCCTCCAGAGTAGCTGGGACTAAATGAGCACGCCACCACGCCAGGCAAATTTTTGTCTTTTTTTTTTAAAGTGTAGTGGAGGTTTCACCATTTGGGCCAGGGTGGTCTTCAACTGCCGACTTCAGGTGATCGGCCCCAACTTGCCTTCCCAAAGTGAAGGGACTATAGGCATGAGCCACTGCGCCCAGACTATGATAGTTTCACACTGAAGCCTGAAGCTGCTCTGCCTTAGGATTTTTCCTGAGTTTTACTTTCTTGTCATGATGAGTTGCTAGTTCATGTTTTCCCTTGTTTCTTTTCGAAAGGCATTACTGATGAGATTATGGCTTTCTCACAAAGAATACCACTTTGGTGAAACTATATTGAAATCAGGAGTACCTTATGTTTCCGATACTTATCAAGCACAATATTTGAACACGGCGTGGTAGGTGAAAGTGTAGGAAGCAGAATTTGGCAATCCCCATATTTTTTCAATTTCGACGGTTTCAGGTTTTTGGTTTCAGCCAAACTGAAGAATGTCCTTATGAGCTGTCAATTCACAGGCCGTTACAGACAATTTTTGAAACTACATCACGGTGTAATTTAAGGAGTACGATTCTAAAGAAATTTGAACAATCTGGTGGTATTGCTAACACCAAACAAGGTTGTTCAGCTCTTTCATCTTTAAAAACAAACAAACAAAAACATGATGTGGAATTCTCTCATTTTACCAAACAGCCGTACGCTCCCTTGAATATGTGACTATGAAACCCAAGTAATTGGAAGAAGAAAAATAAAGGAAACACCTCATCAGTCTCATTAATAGTTTTGTTGAGAATAGTTTATTTTTGAAAAACTGCTGGCTATGTCTTGATATTTTTAGACACGGCTAAAGCTGAAATTGCATGAATCCTCTCTCTAACATTCATGCTACTAAAGAAACTTTTCCCAAGATTTGACTGCATTCATTTCATAAAAGCCCTGTCCTCTTCTCCCCTATATATCTATATTAGCACTCTGCCTTCTACCCTCTTCCATAGGAAACACAAATCCGTCAATTGATCACTTAAGCCTTTCCAGTTTGGGTACAACATTTTCTGTAGTTGTACTCCTGAGATTTGTCCTTTATACTTCTAAAGACTAGACCCTAGATAATACATGCTTGGGAATAGTGGAGCTAGCTTGCTTAAACTTTATTTAGGCGTATGCTAATTACTTGTGGGGGGCAAAGGCAGGCAGTGAGGATGTTAAGCTTATCCCAAAATAGTCAATTTTGGAAAAGACACAAGTACAGGCCGGGCGTGGTGGCTCAGACCTGTAATCCCAGCACCTTGGGAGGCCGAGGCGGCCGGTCACGAGGTCAGGAGATCGACACCATTCTGGCTAACACGGTGAAACCCCGTCTCTGCTAAACATACACAAATTAGCCGGGCGTGGTGGCAGGCGCTTGTAGTCTCAGCTACTCGGGAGGCTGAGGCAGGAGAAGAGCACGAACCCGGGAGGCGGAGCTGGCAGTGAGCCGAGATTGCGCCACTGCACTCCGGCCTGGGCGGCAGAGTGGGATTCTGCCTCAAAAAAGAAAGAAAAAAAACATCTTCATATATATGAATGTGTGTGTGTGTGTGTGTGTGTGTGTCTGTGTGTGTGTGTGTACTCAGGTACACTCACTTTACTTCTGAGTTATCTCGTCACCACTTAACCAGCACCAATCAGAGACCACATTTTTCTAGGCAGTCTCCAAATGTACATTACAAATAGTAACGTACTTTAAGGATAGTAATGAAGCTCCGGGAAAAATTGCTTGTCTCCACCTCAGCAGACCAACCTGCCTGGGCCAGCTTCTCTCTTCCTCTACTCTTCAGAAAGTGCTAGACCTGCAACATCTGACAGAATACAGCTTCCATGACTCCTCAGTGCCATGGAAATGGAACGAGCTGAGAGCAATCTAAAGACTGGGAGATATTAGGTCTCTTGGATCTTACTTCTTTTGGTTGCTCGAGCACTTTAATTCCCGAGAGAGCCCTCCCATCTCCATCAGTTCTTCCAGGAACCTGTACCCTCCTTGTGTCTCTAAGATACGCTGGTCTAACTTGTTACATGCCTTTACAAGAAAGTTGGTAAAAATAAAAGGAAAGCTGAACAACGTCACAATATGGAGGTATGAAACAGAATTTCCCCATACTTGGTAAAGTTTAGAAATTTGTGTAATACCCGAAGGCAGATTCCATGTACAATAAGTCCTAGTTTAAGAACAAGAGCTGAGGGTATGAGGAAATAAAACTATATTTTCCGGGAGTATCTCTGGCTTCAGGAAGAAAGAGCACATGTTACTCTCCATTCAATATTAGGGCTGAACTATGGGGTCTTTTCGATCCTTTTTGCTTACCCTCTGCGATTCAGGGGGCACATGGCAAAGGTAAACAGACTGAAACAGCACCGTGGATAGCTGTGAGCTGTGCTGGGAAGATTCACGGTGATTCCATAATAAATCTCAGGTCTTTCTTCTGTAACAAAAAATTCCTCTTTTCCATCATCAAGGTAAAGCCGAGTATGTACAAGTAGAGTATGCGATAACTTTGTCACTCGTGACGAACCTAGTCGGTCCGATACTTTAACAACTTCTCCAATGTCTCTGCACTCAGGTTGGATATTCTGAGTGGGTCATCGGTAGAATGAATGAAATCAAGAATACTCTAAAGCAATGTTTGGAAGTCAATTTCAGTGTCTCCGGAAGCACTGGGAAAATCACCATGTGTAACGAACGTGAAGTATCCACAGGCTCTCTCTGTGTCTTTGAAACTGCCCATGTGTTCATTAGAAACGGCGGCTTGAGGAAAGGTGGTTTTGGAATTGGTTTCCCTCTAGTCTTACGTGATGCATCTCTACTATATTGCATTATAATAAAGCAAAGGGTCACTTGCTGACATAAAGCACAGGAGGCAGGAATGGAAGAGTCAACTTAGAGAAAAAAAGTGCTTTTCGGTTTTATTTTCATTTCTGCAGTTTGGAAAACAGTTTAACAGTTTAACAGATTTTGTGGCGGCTCACAAAAATACATATGAGCGTTGAAAATGTACAGAAGAACAACAATTGGGAGACATTTCCGGAAGCTTCAGTTTCTGAAACCCAGACATGAGCCTACAAGCTAAGACACGGCTACACCAGGCTTCAGCGTGAAACCATACAACTCCTGGGAAGGGCTTCCCTCTCTGAACGCAGCTACCTGTCCACAGGATGCTCTAGGCCCAGGCACCTTTATTCTTCCAACTAGAGAGACATAGAAAGATGCCTCCATATCCCATGAAGATGCCCAAGCATTTGGCCAAGGCTCCTATGAAACAGTCTGCTGTCTTCATCCAGGTAAGGGCAACTTCACATTTTCAGACACTAAGGTCGTGGGTAAATCCAGGGTGGACTGAGAGGCGGAAGCTCCAGCAAACACAGTCCTGTGGCTGGAAGATGAATGCAGTACTTATTCCTGCACCAACAGACCCTTGCCTCTGGCCTTGGGCCTAGAGCATGATTTTTTGGTAGTTGCTGTTGGGGAAGAGGCCCTTGGGCTTTAACCTGCGGACAGCCTCCCTTAAATGCTTGGGCTGCAGCGGGGGCGTTTCTCCCCACATCTCACACACGTCCAGGGCCTCTTCCACCACCTCTCCAACAAAGACCTTGGCGATTCCAGCCATGGCAATGGCGGCGTTCTCAGACACCGAACTGCCGGTGATAGACTTCATCAGACCTGCAATGCGTGCTTTTGGGAAAGCTGACCGGCGACACACTTCGTAGCGGGCCGGCTGCTCCTCAGACATGGCAGACAGCAGGGCTGTCATCCTCTGAGCCTCCTCTGCATCCACGGTGGGCTTCCTCTCCTTCTTTCCTTTGGTATGTCTTTTCCGTCTTTTGGCGGCAGGAGGAGCTGAGGCTGAGGCCTCCTTGTCCCCTTCTGTGAGGTCCATGACATCCTCACTCCTGAGCTCACCTCCCTGATCCCTGGGTTCTTCCAAGTTCCCACCTAGGTCCTCAGGGATTCCATCCTTCTTGCTGCCCTTCAGACCTCGGGGCATGGCGAACATCTCAGCAGACACACCTGTTTGCCTGCCCGTCTCCACGGGTGAGATTCAAGTCTGCCCCGTGACAGCAGCTGTAGAGGCAGAAGTTCTGGCTGGGGTGGTTTGATTACGGATCTGCAGCGAGAACCTTTCGAAGATTTTAGCTGCCGTGTTTCTGCTGAGCCACTTTAGCCATAACTGGACACAGCTCCCTGCCTCCCCTTCCCACACACAAACACACACGCTGAATTTTCTCACTTCCACAATGTGAAGAAACTTGTGGATGGAGAGTATATTAGTTTTACATCAATGCAGAATAAATTCTCACAAATTTTGGACACTTAAAACAAACCCCAGCTCAGAGGTCAGAAGTTCTACCAGTCCAAGTGACTGCCACCAGCTCAGAGCCACACGAGGGACCTCCGGGATGGGTCTGGCTGTGTGGTCGCTGCCTTCACCTGAGAAGGGTCTGGCTTCGATCTGACTCGAGGTGGTGGCAGAATTCAATGCCTTCGGGTTGTGAGCCCCAGGCCCACTTGTCTGTTCTGCCTGCTGCCGTGAGGATGCTCTCGGCTCCTGCAAGTGTTGCCCAGGTCTGGGCTGTGAGGCTCCCTGGGTCTGCACGGCCAGTGCCGGGGAATCTCCCACAGGGCAATGTCATCTCAGGGAGCTCCAGTCCTCCCTTATAAAGAGCTCGGATGATTGAACTAGACCCAGCCCTTAGCAGCTATTGGCTCAGGATATCCCTAAGGAAATCAGGGATTTGGGCGGGCTCATCAATTCACGCTTCCGCCCACCCCCAAGGGAGGGGCAGACACAGGGCGAGTCTCCGAGGGGCGGGAAATGCAGGGGGTATTTCAGAATTCAGTCTTCCTCACAGAATCGCAAAGTTCACGTTTCACAACCATAAAGAAACTATTTACGCTAAAAATGAGACTTTTTAAGAAGTTGCACTTAGAAAACTTCAATGTCTGAGAAAAAAATATCCCTAACGCACAGGGAAACAGGTGGCTTATCCAATACTCTGGAAATAAAATGGGCTGGGTGAGGGGAATATGAAAATATTATTTCAATTTCATCTCATTTTATTTATTTATTTATGTACTTATTGATTTATTTTTGAGACAGAGTCTCCCTCTGTCCCTCAGGCTGGATTACAGTGTCCTGAGCTCAGCTCACTGCAGCCTCCGCATCCTGGGCCCAAGGCATTCTCCTGCCTCAGCCTCCAGAGTAGCTGGGACTAAATGAGTACGCCACCACGCCAGGCAAATTTTTGTCTTTTTTATAAAGTGTAGAGGAGGTTTCACCATTTGGGCCAGGGTGGTCTTCAACTGCCAACTTCAGATGATCTGCCCCAACTTGCCTTCCAAAGTGAAGGGACTATAGGCGTGAGCCACTGAACCCAGACTATGATAGTTTCACACTGAGGCCTGAAGCTGCTCTGCCTTAGGATTTTTCCTGAGTTTTACGTTCTTGTCATGATGAGTTGCTAGTTCATATTTTCCGTTGGATCTTTTCGAAAGGGATTACTGATGAGATTATGGCTTTCTCACAAAGAATACCACTTTGGTGAAACTATACTGAAATCAGGAGTACCTTATGTTTCCGATACTTATCAAGCACAACATTTGAACACGGCGTGGTAGGTGAAAGTGTAGGAAGCAGAATTTGGCAAACCCCATTTTTTTTCAATTTCGACGGTTTCAGGTTTTTGGTTTCAGCCAAACTGAAGAATGTCCTAATGAGCTGTCAATTCACAGGCCATTACAGACAATTTTTGAAACTACATCACACTGTAATTTAAGGAGTACGATTCTAAAGAAATTTGAACAATCTGGTGGTATTGCTAACACCAAACAAGGTTGTTCAGCTCTTTCATCTTTAAAAACAAACAAACAAAAACATGATGTGGAATTCTCTCATTTTACCAAACAGCCGTACGCTCCCTTGAATATGTGACTATGAAACCCAGGTAATTGGAAGAAGAAAAATAAAGGAAACACCTCATCAGTCTCATTAATAGTTTTGTTGAGAATAGTTTATTTTTCAAAAACTGCTGGCTATGTCTTGATATTTTCAGACACGGCTAAAGTTGAAATTGCATGAATCCTCTCTCTAACATTCATGCTACTTAAGAATCTTTTCCCAAGATTTGACTGCATTCATTTCATAAAAGCCCTGTCCTCTTCTCCCCTATATATCTATATTAGCACTCTGCCTTCTACCCTCTTCCATAGGAAACACAAATCCGTCAATTGATCACTTAAGCCTTTCCAGTATGGGTACAACATTTTCTGTAGTTGTACTCCTGAGATTTGTCCTTTATACTTCTAAAGACTAGACCCTAGATAATACATGCTTGGGAATAGTGGAGCTAGCTTGCTTAAACTTTATTTAGGCGTATGCTAATTATTTGTGGCGGGCAAAGGCAGGCAGTGAGGATGTTAAGCTTATCCCAAAATAGTCAATTTTGGAAAAGACACAAGTACAGGCCGGGCGTGGTGGCTCAGACCTGTAATCCCAGCACCTTGGGAGGCCGAGGCGGCCGGTCACGAGGTCAGGAGATCGACACCATCCTGGCTAACACGGTGAAACCCCGTCTCTGCTAAACATACACAAATTAGCCGGGCGTGGTGGCAGGCGCTTGTAGTCTCAGCTACTCGGGAGGCTGAGGCAGGAGAAGAGCACGAACCCGGGAGGCGGAGCTGGCAGTGAGCCGAGATTGCGCCACTGCACTCCGGCCTGGGCGGCAGAGTGGGATTCTGCCTCAAAAAAGAAAGAAAAAAAACATCTTCATATATATGAATGTGTGTGTGTGTGTGTGTGTGTGTCTGTGTGTGTGTGTACTCAGGTACACTCACTTTACTTCTGAGTTATCTCGTCACCACTTAACCAGCACCAATCAGAGACCACATTTTTCTAGGCAGTCTCCAAATGTACATTACAAATAGTAACGTACTTTAAGGATAGTAATGAAGCTCCGGGAAAAATTGCTTGTCTCCACCTCAGCAGACCAACCTGCCTGGGCCAGCTTCTCTCTTCCTCTACTCTTCAGAAAGTGCTAGACCTGCAACATCTGACAGAATACAGCTTCCATGACTCCTCAGTGCCATGGAAATGGAACGAGCTGAGAGCAATCTAAAGACTGGGAGATATTAGGTCTCTTGGATCTTACTTCTTTTGGTTGCTCGAGCACTTTAATTCCCGAGAGAGCCCTCCCATCTCCATCAGTTCTTCCAGGAACCTGTACCCTCCTTGTGTCTCTAAGATACGCTGGTCTAACTTGTTACATGCCTTTACAAGAAAGTTGGTAAAAATAAAAGGAAAGCTGAACAACGTCACAATATGGAGGTATGAAACAGAATTTCCCCATACTTGGTAAAGTTTAGAAATTTGTGTAATACCCGAAGGCAGATTCCATGTACAATAAGTCCTAGTTTAAGAACAAGAGCTGAGGGTATGAGGAAATAAAACTATATTTTCCGGGAGTATCTCTGGCTTCAGGAAGAAAGAGCACATGTTACTCTCCATTCAATATTAGGGCTGAACTATGGGGTCTTTTCGATCCTTTTTGCTTACCCTCTGCGATTCAGGGGGCACATGGCAAAGGTAAACAGACTGAAACAGCACCGTGGATAGCTGTGAGCTGTGCTGGGAAGATTCACGGTGATTCCATAATAAATCTCAGGTCTTTCTTCTGTAACAAAAAATTCCTCTTTTCCATCATCAAGGTAAAGCCGAGTATGTACAAGTAGAGTATGCGATAACTTTGTCACTCGTGACGAACCTAGTCGGTCCGATACTTTAACAACTTCTCCAATGTCTCTGCACTCAGGTTGGATATTCTGAGTGGGTCATCGGTAGAATGAATGAAATCAAGAATACTCTAAAGCAATGTTTGGAAGTCAATTTCAGTGTCTCCGGAAGCACTGGGAAAATCACCATGTGTAACGAACGTGAAGTATCCACAGGCTCTCTCTGTGTCTTTGAAACTGCCCATGTGTTCATTAGAAACGGCGGCTTGAGGAAAGGTGGTTTTGGAATTGGTTTCCCTCTAGTCTTACGTGATGCATCTCTACTATATTGCATTATAATAAAGCAAAGGGTCACTTGCTGACATAAAGCACAGGAGGCAGGAATGGAAGAGTCAACTTAGAGAAAAAAAGTGCTTTTCGGTTTTATTTTCATTTCTGCAGTTTGGAAAACAGTTTAACAGTTTAACAGATTTTGTGGCGGCTCACAAAAATACATATGAGCGTTGAAAATGTACAGAAGAACAACAATTGGGAGACATTTCCGGAAGCTTCAGTTTCTGAAACCCAGACATGAGCCTACAAGCTAAGACACGGCTACACCAGGCTTCAGCGTGAAACCATACAACTCCTGGGAAGGGCTTCCCTCTCTGAACGCAGCTACCTGTCCACAGGATGCTCTAGGCCCAGGCACCTTTATTCTTCCAACTAGAGAGACATAGAAAGATGCCTCCATATCCCATGAAGATGCCCAAGCATTTGGCCAAGGCTCCTATGAAACAGTCTGCTGTCTTCATCCAGGTAAGGGCAACTTCACATTTTCAGACACTAAGGTCGTGGGTAAATCCAGGGTGGACTGAGAGGCGGAAGCTCCAGCAAACACAGTCCTGTGGCTGGAAGATGAATGCAGTACTTATTCCTGCACCAACAGACCCTTGCCTCTGGCCTTGGGCCTAGAGCATGATTTTTTGGTAGTTGCTGTTGGGGAAGAGGCCCTTGGGCTTTAACCTGCGGACAGCCTCCCTTAAATGCTTGGGCTGCAGCGGGGGCGTTTCTCCCCACATCTCACACACGTCCAGGGCCTCTTCCACCACCTCTCCAACAAAGACCTTGGCGATTCCAGCCATGGCAATGGCGGCGTTCTCAGACACCGAACTGCCGGTGATAGACTTCATCAGACCTGCAATGCGTGCTTTTGGGAAAGCTGACCGGCGACACACTTCGTAGCGGGCCGGCTGCTCCTCAGACATGGCAGACAGCAGGGCTGTCATCCTCTGAGCCTCCTCTGCATCCACGGTGGGCTTCCTCTCCTTCTTTCCTTTGGTATGTCTTTTCCGTCTTTTGGCGGCAGGAGGAGCTGAGGCTGAGGCCTCCTTGTCCCCTTCTGTGAGGTCCATGACATCCTCACTCCTGAGCTCACCTCCCTGATCCCTGGGTTCTTCCAAGTTCCCACCTAGGTCCTCAGGGATTCCATCCTTCTTGCTGCCCTTCAGACCTCGGGGCATGGCGAACATCTCAGCAGACACACCTGTTTGCCTGCCCGTCTCCACGGGTGAGATTCAAGTCTGCCCCGTGACAGCAGCTGTAGAGGCAGAAGTTCTGGCTGGGGTGGTTTGATTACGGATCTGCAGCGAGAACCTTTCGAAGATTTTAGCTGCCGTGTTTCTGCTGAGCCACTTTAGCCATAACTGGACACAGCTCCCTGCCTCCCCTTCCCACACACAAACACACACGCTGAATTTTCTCACTTCCACAATGTGAAGAAACTTGTGGATGGAGAGTATATTAGTTTTACATCAATGCAGAATAAATTCTCACAAATTTTGGACACTTAAAACAAACCCCAGCTCAGAGGTCAGAAGTTCTACCAGTCCAAGTGACTGCCACCTGCTCAGAGCCACACGAGGGACCTCCGGGATGGGTCTGGCTGTGTGGTCGCTGCCTTCACCTGAGAAGGGTCTGGCTTCGATCTGACTCGAGGTGGTGGCAGAATTCAATGCCTTCGGGTTGTGAGCCCCAGGCCCACTTGTCTGTTCTGCCTGCTGCCGTGAGGACGCTCTCGGCTCCTGCAAGTGTTGCCCAGGTCTGGGCTGTGAGGCTCCCTGGGTCTGCACGGCCAGTGCCGGGGAATCTCCCACAGGGCAATGTCATCTCAGGGAGCTCCAGTCCTCCCTTATAAAGAGCTCGGATGATTGAACTAGACCCAGCCCTTAGCAGCTATTGGCTCAGGATATCCCTAAGGAAATCAGGGATTTGGGCGGGCTCATCAATTCACGCTTCCGCCCACCCCCAAGGGAGGGGCAGACACAGGGCGAATCTCCGAGGGGCGGGAAATGCAGGGGGTATTTCAGAATTCAGTCTTCCTCACAGAATCGCAAAGTTCACGTTTCACAACCATAAAGAAACTATTTACGCTAAAAATGAGACTTTTTAAGAAGTTGCACTTAGAAAACTTCAATGTCTGAGAAAAAAATATCCCTAACGCACAGGGAAACAGGTGGCTTATCCAATACTCTGGAAATAAAATGGGCTGGGTGAGGGGAATATGAAAATATTATTTCAATTTCATCTCATTTTATTTATTTATTTATGTACTTATTGATTTATTTTTGAGACAGAGTCTCCCTCTGTCCCTCAGGCTGGATTACAGTGTCCTGAGCTCAGCTCACTGCAGCCTCCGCATCCTGGGCCCAAGGCATTCTCCTGCCTCAGCCTCCAGAGTAGCTGGGACTAAATGAGTACGCCACCACGCCAGGCAAATTTTTGTCTTTTTTATAAAGTGTAGAGGAGGTTTCACCATTTGGGCCAGGGTGGTCTTCAACTGCCAACTTCAGATGATCTGCCCCAACTTGCCTTCCAAAGTGAAGGGACTATAGGCGTGAGCCACTGAACCCAGACTATGATAGTTTCACACTGAGGCCTGAAGCTGCTCTGCCTTAGGATTTTTCCTGAGTTTTACGTTCTTGTCATGATGAGTTGCTAGTTCATATTTTCCGTTGGATCTTTTCGAAAGGGATTACTGATGAGATTATGGCTTTCTCACAAAGAATACCACTTTGGTGAAACTATACTGAAATCAGGAGTACCTTATGTTTCCGATACTTATCAAGCACAACATTTGAACACGGCGTGGTAGGTGAAAGTGTAGGAAGCAGAATTTGGCAAACCCCATTTTTTTTCAATTTCGACGGTTTCAGGTTTTTGGTTTCAGCCAAACTGAAGAATGTCCTAATGAGCTGTCAATTCACAGGCCATTACAGACAATTTTTGAAACTACATCACACTGTAATTTAAGGAGTACGATTCTAAAGAAATTTGAACAATCTGGTGGTATTGCTAACACCAAACAAGGTTGTTCAGCTCTTTCATCTTTAAAAACAAACAAACAAAAACATGATGTGGAATTCTCTCATTTTACCAAACAGCCGTACGCTCCCTTGAATATGTGACTATGAAACCCAAGTAATTGGAAGAAGAAAAATAAAGGAAACACCTCATCAGTCTCATTAATAGTTTTGTTGAGAATAGTTTATTTTTCAAAAACTGCTGGCTATGTCTTGATATTTTCAGACACGGCTAAAGTTGAAATTGCATGAATCCTCTCTCTAACATTCATGCTACTTAAGAATCTTTTCCCAAGATTTGACTGCATTCATTTCATAAAAGCCCTGTCCTCTTCTCCCCTATATATCTATATTAGCACTCTGCCTTCTACCCTCTTCCATAGGAAACACAAATCCGTCAATTGATCACTTAAGCCTTTCCAGTATGGGTACAACATTTTCTGTAGTTGTACTCCTGAGATTTGTCCTTTATACTTCTAAAGACTAGACCCTAGATAATACATGCTTGGGAATAGTGGAGCTAGCTTGCTTAAACTTTATTTAGGCGTATGCTAATTATTTGTGGCGGGCAAAGGCAGGCAGTGAGGATGTTAAGCTTATCCCAAAATAGTCAATTTTGGAAAAGACACAAGTACAGGCCGGGCGTGGTGGCTCAGACCTGTAATCCCAGCACCTTGGGAGGCCGAGGCGGCCGGTCACGAGGTCAGGAGATCGACACCATCCTGGCTAACACGGTGAAACCCCGTCTCTGCTAAACATACACAAATTAGCCGGGCGTGGTGGCAGGCGCTTGTAGTCTCAGCTACTCGGGAGGCTGAGGCAGGAGAAGAGCACGAACCCGGGAGGCGGAGCTGGCAGTGAGCCGAGATTGCGCCACTGCACTCCGGCCTGGGCGGCAGAGTGGGATTCTGCCTCAAAAAAGAAAGAAAAAAAACATCTTCATATATATGAATGTGTGTGTGTGTGTGTGTGTGTGTCTGTGTGTGTGTGTACTCAGGTACACTCACTTTACTTCTGAGTTATCTCGTCACCACTTAACCAGCACCAATCAGAGACCACATTTTTCTAGGCAGTCTCCAAATGTACATTACAAATAGTAACGTACTTTAAGGATAGTAATGAAGCTCCGGGAAAAATTGCTTGTCTCCACCTCAGCAGACCAACCTGCCTGGGCCAGCTTCTCTCTTCCTCTACTCTTCAGAAAGTGCTAGACCTGCAACATCTGACAGAATACAGCTTCCATGACTCCTCAGTGCCATGGAAATGGAACGAGCTGAGAGCAATCTAAAGACTGGGAGATATTAGGTCTCTTGGATCTTACTTCTTTTGGTTGCTCGAGCACTTTAATTCCCGAGAGAGCCCTCCCATCTCCATCAGTTCTTCCAGGAACCTGTACCCTCCTTGTGTCTCTAAGATACGCTGGTCTAACTTGTTACATGCCTTTACAAGAAAGTTGGTAAAAATAAAAGGAAAGCTGAACAACGTCACAATATGGAGGTATGAAACAGAATTTCCCCATACTTGGTAAAGTTTAGAAATTTGTGTAATACCCGAAGGCAGATTCCATGTACAATAAGTCCTAGTTTAAGAACAAGAGCTGAGGGTATGAGGAAATAAAACTATATTTTCCGGGAGTATCTCTGGCTTCAGGAAGAAAGAGCACATGTTACTCTCCATTCAATATTAGGGCTGAACTATGGGGTCTTTTCGATCCTTTTTGCTTACCCTCTGCGATTCAGGGGGCACATGGCAAAGGTAAACAGACTGAAACAGCACCGTGGATAGCTGTGAGCTGTGCTGGGAAGATTCACGGTGATTCCATAATAAATCTCAGGTCTTTCTTCTGTAACAAAAAATTCCTCTTTTCCATCATCAAGGTAAAGCCGAGTATGTACAAGTAGAGTATGCGATAACTTTGTCACTCGTGACGAACCTAGTCGGTCCGATACTTTAACAACTTCTCCAATGTCTCTGCACTCAGGTTGGATATTCTGAGTGGGTCATCGGTAGAATGAATGAAATCAAGAATACTCTAAAGCAATGTTTGGAAGTCAATTTCAGTGTCTCCGGAAGCACTGGGAAAATCACCATGTGTAACGAACGTGAAGTATCCACAGGCTCTCTCTGTGTCTTTGAAACTGCCCATGTGTTCATTAGAAACGGCAGCTTGAGGAAAGGTGGTTTTGGAATTGGTTTCCCTCTAGTCTTACGTGATGCATCTCTACTATATTGCATTATAATAAAGCAAAGGGTCACTTGCTGACATAAAGCACAGGAGGCAGGAATGGAAGAGTCAACTTAGAGAAAAAAAGTGCTTTTCGGTTTTATTTTCATTTCTGCAGTTTGGAAAACAGTTTAACAGTTTAACAGATTTTGTGGCGGCTCACAAAAATACATATGAGCGTTGAAAATGTACAGAAGAACAACAATTGGGAGACATTTCCGGAAGCTTCAGTTTCTGAAACCCAGACATGAGCCTACAAGCTAAGACACGGCTACACCAGGCTTCAGCGTGAAACCATACAACTCCTGGGAAGGGCTTCCCTCTCTGAACGCAGCTACCTGTCCACAGGATGCTCTAGGCCCAGGCACCTTTATTCTTCCAACTAGAGAGACATAGAAAGATGCCTCCATATCCCATGAAGATGCCCAAGCATTTGGCCAAGGCTCCTATGAAACAGTCTGCTGTCTTCATCCAGGTAAGGGCAACTTCACATTTTCAGACACTAAGGTCGTGGGTAAATCCAGGGTGGACTGAGAGGCGGAAGCTCCAGCAAACACAGTCCTGTGGCTGGAAGATGAATGCAGTACTTATTCCTGCACCAACAGACCCTTGCCTCTGGCCTTGGGCCTAGAGCATGATTTTTTGGTAGTTGCTGTTGGGGAAGAGGCCCTTGGGCTTTAACCTGCGGACAGCCTCCCTTAAATGCTTGGGCTGCAGCGGGGGCGTTTCTCCCCACATCTCACACACGTCCAGGGCCTCTTCCACCACCTCTCCAACAAAGACCTTGGCGATTCCAGCCATGGCAATGGCGGCGTTCTCAGACACCGAACTGCCGGTGATAGACTTCATCAGACCTGCAATGCGTGCTTTTGGGAAAGCTGACCGGCGACACACTTCGTAGCGGGCCGGCTGCTCCTCAGACATGGCAGACAGCAGGGCTGTCATCCTCTGAGCCTCCTCTGCATCCACGGTGGGCTTCCTCTCCTTCTTTCCTTTGGTATGTCTTTTCCGTCTTTTGGCGGCAGGAGGAGCTGAGGCTGAGGCCTCCTTGTCCCCTTCTGTGAGGTCCATGACATCCTCACTCCTGAGCTCACCTCCCTGATCCCTGGGTTCTTCCAAGTTCCCACCTAGGTCCTCAGGGATTCCATCCTTCTTGCTGCCCTTCAGACCTCGGGGCATGGCGAACATCTCAGCAGACACACCTGTTTGCCTGCCCGTCTCCACGGGTGAGATTCAAGTCTGCCCCGTGACAGCAGCTGTAGAGGCAGAAGTTCTGGCTGGGGTGGTTTGATTACGGATCTGCAGCGAGAACCTTTCGAAGATTTTAGCTGCCGTGTTTCTGCTGAGCCACTTTAGCCATAACTGGACACAGCTCCCTGCCTCCCCTTCCCACACACAAACACACACGCTGAATTTTCTCACTTCCACAATGTGAAGAAACTTGTGGATGGAGAGTATATTAGTTTTACATCAATGCAGAATAAATTCTCACAAATTTTGGACACTTAAAACAAACCCCAGCTCAGAGGTCAGAAGTTCTACCAGTCCAAGTGACTGCCACCTGCTCAGAGCCACACGAGGGACCTCCGGGATGGGTCTGGCTGTGTGGTCGCTGCCTTCACCTGAGAAGGGTCTGGCTTCGATCTGACTCGAGGTGGTGGCAGAATTCAATGCCTTCGGGTTGTGAGCCCCAGGCCCACTTGTCTGTTCTGCCTGCTGCCGTGAGGATGCTCTCGGCTCCTGCAAGTGTTGCCCAGGTCTGGGCTGTGAGGCTCCCTGGGTCTGCACGGCCAGTGCCGGGGAATCTCCCACAGGGCAATGTCATCTCAGGGAGCTCCAGTCCTCCCTTATAAAGAGCTCGGATGATTGAACTAGACCCAGCCCTTAGCAGCTATTGGCTCAGGATATCCCTAAGGAAATCAGGGATTTGGGCGGGCTCATCAATTCACGCTTCCGCCCACCCCCAAGGGAGGGGCAGACACAGGGCGAGTCTCCGAGGGGCGGGAAATGCAGGGGGTATTTCAGAATTCAGTCTTCCTCACAGAATCGCAAAGTTCACGTTTCACAACCATAAAGAAACTATTTACGCTAAAAATGAGACTTTTTAAGAAGTTGCACTTAGAAAACTTCAATGTCTGAGAAAAAAATATCCCTAACGCACAGGGAAACAGGTGGCTTATCCAATACTCTGGAAATAAAATGGGCTGGGTGAGGGGAATATGAAAATATTATTTCAATTTCATCTCATTTTATTTATTTATTTATGTACTTATTGATTTATTTTTGAGACAGAGTCTCCCTCTGTCCCTCAGGCTGGATTACAGTGTCCTGAGCTCAGCTCACTGCAGCCTCCGCATCCTGGGCCCAAGGCATTCTCCTGCCTCAGCCTCCAGAGTAGCTGGGACTAAATGAGTACGCCACCACGCCAGGCAAATTTTTGTCTTTTTTATAAAGTGTAGAGGAGGTTTCACCATTTGGGCCAGGGTGGTCTTCAACTGCCAACTTCAGATGATCTGCCCCAACTTGCCTTCCAAAGTGAAGGGACTATAGGCGTGAGCCACTGAACCCAGACTATGATAGTTTCACACTGAGGCCTGAAGCTGCTCTGCCTTAGGATTTTTCCTGAGTTTTACGTTCTTGTCATGATGAGTTGCTAGTTCATATTTTCCGTTGGATCTTTTCGAAAGGGATTACTGATGAGATTATGGCTTTCTCACAAAGAATACCACTTTGGTGAAACTATACTGAAATCAGGAGTACCTTATGTTTCCGATACTTATCAAGCACAACATTTGAACACGGCGTGGTAGGTGAAAGTGTAGGAAGCAGAATTTGGCAAACCCCATTTTTTTTCAATTTCGACGGTTTCAGGTTTTTGGTTTCAGCCAAACTGAAGAATGTCCTAATGAGCTGTCAATTCACAGGCCATTACAGACAATTTTTGAAACTACATCACACTGTAATTTAAGGAGTACGATTCTAAAGAAATTTGAACAATCTGGTGGTATTGCTAACACCAAACAAGGTTGTTCAGCTCTTTCATCTTTAAAAACAAACAAACAAAAACATGATGTGGAATTCTCTCATTTTACCAAACAGCCGTACGCTCCCTTGAATATGTGACTATGAAACCCAGGTAATTGGAAGAAGAAAAATAAAGGAAACACCTCATCAGTCTCATTAATAGTTTTGTTGAGAATAGTTTATTTTTCAAAAACTGCTGGCTATGTCTTGATATTTTCAGACACGGCTAAAGTTGAAATTGCATGAATCCTCTCTCTAACATTCATGCTACTTAAGAATCTTTTCCCAAGATTTGACTGCATTCATTTCATAAAAGCCCTGTCCTCTTCTCCCCTATATATCTATATTAGCACTCTGCCTTCTACCCTCTTCCATAGGAAACACAAATCCGTCAATTGATCACTTAAGCCTTTCCAGTATGGGTACAACATTTTCTGTAGTTGTACTCCTGAGATTTGTCCTTTATACTTCTAAAGACTAGACCCTAGATAATACATGCTTGGGAATAGTGGAGCTAGCTTGCTTAAACTTTATTTAGGCGTATGCTAATTATTTGTGGCGGGCAAAGGCAGGCAGTGAGGATGTTAAGCTTATCCCAAAATAGTCAATTTTGGAAAAGACACAAGTACAGGCCGGGCGTGGTGGCTCAGACCTGTAATCCCAGCACCTTGGGAGGCCGAGGCGGCCGGTCACGAGGTCAGGAGATCGACACCATCCTGGCTAACACGGTGAAACCCCGTCTCTGCTAAACATACACAAATTAGCCGGGCGTGGTGGCAGGCGCTTGTAGTCTCAGCTACTCGGGAGGCTGAGGCAGGAGAAGAGCACGAACCCGGGAGGCGGAGCTGGCAGTGAGCCGAGATTGCGCCACTGCACTCCGGCCTGGGCGGCAGAGTGGGATTCTGCCTCAAAAAAGAAAGAAAAAAAACATCTTCATATATATGAATGTGTGTGTGTGTGTGTGTGTGTGTCTGTGTGTGTGTGTACTCAGGTACACTCACTTTACTTCTGAGTTATCTCGTCACCACTTAACCAGCACCAATCAGAGACCACATTTTTCTAGGCAGTCTCCAAATGTACATTACAAATAGTAACGTACTTTAAGGATAGTAATGAAGTTCCGGGAAAAATTGCTTGTCTCCACCTCAGCAGACCAACCTGCCTGGGCCAGCTTCTCTCTTCCTCTACTCTTCAGAAAGTGCTAGACCTGCAACATCTGACAGAATACAGCTTCCATGACTCCTCAGTGCCATGGAAATGGAACGAGCTGAGAGCAATCTAAAGACTGGGAGATATTAGGTCTCTTGGATCTTACTTCTTTTGGTTGCTCGAGCACTTTAATTCCCGAGAGAGCCCTCCCATCTCCATCAGTTCTTCCAGGAACCTGTACCCTCCTTGTGTCTCTAAGATACGCTGGTCTAACTTGTTACATGCCTTTACAAGAAAGTTGGTAAAAATAAAAGGAAAGCTGAACAACGTCACAATATGGAGGTATGAAACAGAATTTCCCCATACTTGGTAAAGTTTAGAAATTTGTGTAATACCCGAAGGCAGATTCCATGTACAATAAGTCCTAGTTTAAGAACAAGAGCTGAGGGTATGAGGAAATAAAACTATATTTTCCGGGAGTATCTCTGGCTTCAGGAAGAAAGAGCACATGTTACTCTCCATTCAATATTAGGGCTGAACTATGGGGTCTTTTCGATCCTTTTTGCTTACCCTCTGCGATTCAGGGGGCACATGGCAAAGGTAAACAGACTGAAACAGCACCGTGGATAGCTGTGAGCTGTGCTGGGAAGATTCACGGTGATTCCATAATAAATCTCAGGTCTTTCTTCTGTAACAAAAAATTCCTCTTTTCCATCATCAAGGTAAAGCCGAGTATGTACAAGTAGAGTATGCGATAACTTTGTCACTCGTGACGAACCTAGTCGGTCCGATACTTTAACAACTTCTCCAATGTCTCTGCACTCAGGTTGGATATTCTGAGTGGGTCATCGGTAGAATGAATGAAATCAAGAATACTCTAAAGCAATGTTTGGAAGTCAATTTCAGTGTCTCCGGAAGCACTGGGAAAATCACCATGTGTAACGAACGTGAAGTATCCACAGGCTCTCTCTGTGTCTTTGAAACTGCCCATGTGTTCATTAGAAACGGCGGCTTGAGGAAAGGTGGTTTTGGAATTGGTTTCCCTCTAGTCTTACGTGATGCATCTCTACTATATTGCATTATAATAAAGCAAAGGGTCACTTGCTGACATAAAGCACAGGAGGCAGGAATGGAAGAGTCAACTTAGAGAAAAAAAGTGCTTTTCGGTTTTATTTTCATTTCTGCAGTTTGGAAAACAGTTTAACAGTTTAACAGATTTTGTGGCGGCTCACAAAAATACATATGAGCGTTGAAAATGTACAGAAGAACAACAATTGGGAGACATTTCCGGAAGCTTCAGTTTCTGAAACCCAGACATGAGCCTACAAGCTAAGACACGGCTACACCAGGCTTCAGCGTGAAACCATACAACTCCTGGGAAGGGCTTCCCTCTCTGAACGCAGCTACCTGTCCACAGGATGCTCTAGGCCCAGGCACCTTTATTCTTCCAACTAGAGAGACATAGAAAGATGCCTCCATATCCCATGAAGATGCCCAAGCATTTGGCCAAGGCTCCTATGAAACAGTCTGCTGTCTTCATCCAGGTAAGGGCAACTTCACATTTTCAGACACTAAGGTCGTGGGTAAATCCAGGGTGGACTGAGAGGCGGAAGCTCCAGCAAACACAGTCCTGTGGCTGGAAGATGAATGCAGTACTTATTCCTGCACCAACAGACCCTTGCCTCTGGCCTTGGGCCTAGAGCATGATTTTTTGGTAGTTGCTGTTGGGGAAGAGGCCCTTGGGCTTTAACCTGCGGACAGCCTCCCTTAAATGCTTGGGCTGCAGCGGGGGCGTTTCTCCCCACATCTCACACACGTCCAGGGCCTCTTCCACCACCTCTCCAACAAAGACCTTGGCGATTCCAGCCATGGCAATGGCGGCGTTCTCAGACACCGAACTGCCGGTGATAGACTTCATCAGACCTGCAATGCGTGCTTTTGGGAAAGCTGACCGGCGACACACTTCGTAGCGGGCCGGCTGCTCCTCAGACATGGCAGACAGCAGGGCTGTCATCCTCTGAGCCTCCTCTGCATCCACGGTGGGCTTCCTCTCCTTCTTTCCTTTGGTATGTCTTTTCCGTCTTTTGGCGGCAGGAGGAGCTGAGGCTGAGGCCTCCTTGTCCCCTTCTGTGAGGTCCATGACATCCTCACTCCTGAGCTCACCTCCCTGATCCCTGGGTTCTTCCAAGTTCCCACCTAGGTCCTCAGGGATTCCATCCTTCTTGCTGCCCTTCAGACCTCGGGGCATGGCGAACATCTCAGCAGACACACCTGTTTGCCTGCCCGTCTCCACGGGTGAGATTCAAGTCTGCCCCGTGACAGCAGCTGTAGAGGCAGAAGTTCTGGCTGGGGTGGTTTGATTACGGATCTGCAGCGAGAACCTTTCGAAGATTTTAGCTGCCGTGTTTCTGCTGAGCCACTTTAGCCATAACTGGACACAGCTCCCTGCCTCCCCTTCCCACACACAAACACACACGCTGAATTTTCTCACTTCCACAATGTGAAGAAACTTGTGGATGGAGAGTATATTAGTTTTACATCAATGCAGAATAAATTCTCACAAATTTTGGACACTTAAAACAAACCCCAGCTCAGAGGTCAGAAGTTCTACCAGTCCAAGTGACTGCCACCTGCTCAGAGCCACACGAGGGACCTCCGGGATGGGTCTGGCTGTGTGGTCGCTGCCTTCACCTGAGAAGGGTCTGGCTTCGATCTGACTCGAGGTGGTGGCAGAATTCAATGCCTTCGGGTTGTGAGCCCCAGGCCCACTTGTCTGTTCTGCCTGCTGCCGTGAGGACGCTCTCGGCTCCTGCAAGTGTTGCCCAGGTCTGGGCTGTGAGGCTCCCTGGGTCTGCACGGCCAGTGCCGGGGAATCTCCCACAGGGCAATGTCATCTCAGGGAGCTCCAGTCCTCCCTTATAAAGAGCTCGGATGATTGAACTAGACCCAGCCCTTAGCAGCTATTGGCTCAGGATATCCCTAAGGAAATCAGGGATTTGGGCGGGCTCATCAATTCACGCTTCCGCCCACCCCCAAGGGAGGGGCAGACACAGGGCGAGTCTCCGAGGGGCGGGAAATGCAGGGGGTATTTCAGAATTCAGTCTTCCTCACAGAATCGCAAAGTTCACGTTTCACAACCATAAAGAAACTATTTACGCTAAAAATGAGACTTTTTAAGAAGTTGCACTTAGAAAACTTCAATGTCTGAGAAAAAAATATCCCTAACGCACAGGGAAACAGGTGGCTTATCCAATACTCTGGAAATAAAATGGGCTGGGTGAGGGGAATATGAAAATATTATTTCAATTTCATCTCATTTTATTTATTTATTTATGTACTTATTGATTTATTTTTGAGACAGAGTCTCCCTCTGTCCCTCAGGCTGGATTACAGTGTCCTGAGCTCAGCTCACTGCAGCCTCCGCATCCTGGGCCCAAGGCATTCTCCTGCCTCAGCCTCCAGAGTAGCTGGGACTAAATGAGTACGCCACCACGCCAGGCAAATTTTTGTCTTTTTTATAAAGTGTAGAGGAGGTTTCACCATTTGGGCCAGGGTGGTCTTCAACTGCCAACTTCAGATGATCTGCCCCAACTTGCCTTCCAAAGTGAAGGGACTATAGGCGTGAGCCACTGAACCCAGACTATGATAGTTTCACACTGAGGCCTGAAGCTGCTCTGCCTTAGGATTTTTCCTGAGTTTTACGTTCTTGTCATGATGAGTTGCTAGTTCATATTTTCCGTTGGATCTTTTCGAAAGGGATTACTGATGAGATTATGGCTTTCTCACAAAGAATACCACTTTGGTGAAACTATACTGAAATCAGGAGTACCTTATGTTTCCGATACTTATCAAGCACAACATTTGAACACGGCGTGGTAGGTGAAAGTGTAGGAAGCAGAATTTGGCAAACCCCATTTTTTTTCAATTTCGACGGTTTCAGGTTTTTGGTTTCAGCCAAACTGAAGAATGTCCTAATGAGCTGTCAATTCACAGGCCATTACAGACAATTTTTGAAACTACATCACACTGTAATTTAAGGAGTACGATTCTAAAGAAATTTGAACAATCTGGTGGTATTGCTAACACCAAACAAGGTTGTTCAGCTCTTTCATCTTTAAAAACAAACAAACAAAAACATGATGTGGAATTCTCTCATTTTACCAAACAGCCGTACGCTCCCTTGAATATGTGACTATGAAACCCAAGTAATTGGAAGAAGAAAAATAAAGGAAACACCTCATCAGTCTCATTAATAGTTTTGTTGAGAATAGTTTATTTTTCAAAAACTGCTGGCTATGTCTTGATATTTTCAGACACGGCTAAAGTTGAAATTGCATGAATCCTCTCTCTAACATTCATGCTACTTAAGAATCTTTTCCCAAGATTTGACTGCATTCATTTCATAAAAGCCCTGTCCTCTTCTCCCCTATATATCTATATTAGCACTCTGCCTTCTACCCTCTTCCATAGGAAACACAAATCCGTCAATTGATCACTTAAGCCTTTCCAGTATGGGTACAACATTTTCTGTAGTTGTACTCCTGAGATTTGTCCTTTATACTTCTAAAGACTAGACCCTAGATAATACATGCTTGGGAATAGTGGAGCTAGCTTGCTTAAACTTTATTTAGGCGTATGCTAATTATTTGTGGCGGGCAAAGGCAGGCAGTGAGGATGTTAAGCTTATCCCAAAATAGTCAATTTTGGAAAAGACACAAGTACAGGCCGGGCGTGGTGGCTCAGACCTGTAATCCCAGCACCTTGGGAGGCCGAGGCGGCCGGTCACGAGGTCAGGAGATCGACACCATCCTGGCTAACACGGTGAAACCCCGTCTCTGCTAAACATACACAAATTAGCCGGGCGTGGTGGCAGGCGCTTGTAGTCTCAGCTACTCGGGAGGCTGAGGCAGGAGAAGAGCACGAACCCGGGAGGCGGAGCTGGCAGTGAGCCGAGATTGCGCCACTGCACTCCGGCCTGGGCGGCAGAGTGGGATTCTGCCTCAAAAAAGAAAGAAAAAAAACATCTTCATATATATGAATGTGTGTGTGTGTGTGTGTGTGTGTCTGTGTGTGTGTGTACTCAGGTACACTCACTTTACTTCTGAGTTATCTCGTCACCACTTAACCAGCACCAATCAGAGACCACATTTTTCTAGGCAGTCTCCAAATGTACATTACAAATAGTAACGTACTTTAAGGATAGTAATGAAGTTCCGGGAAAAATTGCTTGTCTCCACCTCAGCAGACCAACCTGCCTGGGCCAGCTTCTCTCTTCCTCTACTCTTCAGAAAGTGCTAGACCTGCAACATCTGACAGAATACAGCTTCCATGACTCCTCAGTGCCATGGAAATGGAACGAGCTGAGAGCAATCTAAAGACTGGGAGATATTAGGTCTCTTGGATCTTACTTCTTTTGGTTGCTCGAGCACTTTAATTCCCGAGAGAGCCCTCCCATCTCCATCAGTTCTTCCAGGAACCTGTACCCTCCTTGTGTCTCTAAGATACGCTGGTCTAACTTGTTACATGCCTTTACAAGAAAGTTGGTAAAAATAAAAGGAAAGCTGAACAACGTCACAATATGGAGGTATGAAACAGAATTTCCCCATACTTGGTAAAGTTTAGAAATTTGTGTAATACCCGAAGGCAGATTCCATGTACAATAAGTCCTAGTTTAAGAACAAGAGCTGAGGGTATGAGGAAATAAAACTATATTTTCCGGGAGTATCTCTGGCTTCAGGAAGAAAGAGCACATGTTACTCTCCATTCAATATTAGGGCTGAACTATGGGGTCTTTTCGATCCTTTTTGCTTACCCTCTGTGATTCAGGGGGCACATGGCAAAGGTAAACAGACTGAAACAGCACCGTGGATAGCTGTGAGCTGTGCTGGGAAGATTCACGGTGATTCCATAATAAATCTCAGGTCTTTCTTCTGTAACAAAAAATTCCTCTTTTCCATCATCAAGGTAAAGCCGAGTATGTACAAGTAGAGTATGCGATAACTTTGTCACTCGTGACGAACCTAGTCGGTCCGATACTTTAACAACTTCTCCAATGTCTCTGCACTCAGGTTGGATATTCTGAGTGGGTCATCGGTAGAATGAATGAAATCAAGAATACTCTAAAGCAATGTTTGGAAGTCAATTTCAGTGTCTCCGGAAGCACTGGGAAAATCACCATGTGTAACGAACGTGAAGTATCCACAGGCTCTCTCTGTGTCTTTGAAACTGCCCATGTGTTCATTAGAAACGGCGGCTTGAGGAAAGGTGGTTTTGGAATTGGTTTCCCTCTAGTCTTACGTGATGCATCTCTACTATATTGCATTATAATAAAGCAAAGGGTCACTTGCTGACATAAAGCACAGGAGGCAGGAATGGAAGAGTCAACTTAGAGAAAAAAAGTGCTTTTCGGTTTTATTTTCATTTCTGCAGTTTGGAAAACAGTTTAACAGTTTAACAGATTTTGTGGCGGCTCACAAAAATACATATGAGCGTTGAAAATGTACAGAAGAACAACAATTGGGAGACATTTCCGGAAGCTTCAGTTTCTGAAACCCAGACATGAGCCTACAAGCTAAGACACGGCTACACCAGGCTTCAGCGTGAAACCATACAACTCCTGGGAAGGGCTTCCCTCTCTGAACGCAGCTACCTGTCCACAGGATGCTCTAGGCCCAGGCACCTTTATTCTTCCAACTAGAGAGACATAGAAAGATGCCTCCATATCCCATGAAGATGCCCAAGCATTTGGCCAAGGCTCCTATGAAACAGTCTGCTGTCTTCATCCAGGTAAGGGCAACTTCACATTTTCAGACACTAAGGTCGTGGGTAAATCCAGGGTGGACTGAGAGGCGGAAGCTCCAGCAAACACAGTCCTGTGGCTGGAAGATGAATGCAGTACTTATTCCTGCACCAACAGACCCTTGCCTCTGGCCTTGGGCCTAGAGCATGATTTTTTGGTAGTTGCTGTTGGGGAAGAGGCCCTTGGGCTTTAACCTGCGGACAGCCTCCCTTAAATGCTTGGGCTGCAGCGGGGGCGTTTCTCCCCACATCTCACACACGTCCAGGGCCTCTTCCACCACCTCTCCAACAAAGACCTTGGCGATTCCAGCCATGGCAATGGCGGCGTTCTCAGACACCGAACTGCCGGTGATAGACTTCATCAGACCTGCAATGCGTGCTTTTGGGAAAGCTGACCGGCGACACACTTCGTAGCGGGCCGGCTGCTCCTCAGACATGGCAGACAGCAGGGCTGTCATCCTCTGAGCCTCCTCTGCATCCACGGTGGGCTTCCTCTCCTTCTTTCCTTTGGTATGTCTTTTCCGTCTTTTGGCGGCAGGAGGAGCTGAGGCTGAGGCCTCCTTGTCCCCTTCTGTGAGGTCCATGACATCCTCACTCCTGAGCTCACCTCCCTGATCCCTGGGTTCTTCCAAGTTCCCACCTAGGTCCTCAGGGATTCCATCCTTCTTGCTGCCCTTCAGACCTCGGGGCATGGCGAACATCTCAGCAGACACACCTGTTTGCCTGCCCGTCTCCACGGGTGAGATTCAAGTCTGCCCCGTGACAGCAGCTGTAGAGGCAGAAGTTCTGGCTGGGGTGGTTTGATTACGGATCTGCAGCGAGAACCTTTCGAAGATTTTAGCTGCCGTGTTTCTGCTGAGCCACTTTAGCCATAACTGGACACAGCTCCCTGCCTCCCCTTCCCACACACAAACACACACGCTGAATTTTCTCACTTCCACAATGTGAAGAAACTTGTGGATGGAGAGTATATTAGTTTTACATCAATGCAGAATAAATTCTCACAAATTTTGGACACTTAAAACAAACCCCAGCTCAGAGGTCAGAAGTTCTACCAGTCCAAGTGACTGCCACCTGCTCAGAGCCACACGAGGGACCTCCGGGATGGGTCTGGCTGTGTGGTCGCTGCCTTCACCTGAGAAGGGTCTGGCTTCGATCTGACTCGAGGTGGTGGCAGAATTCAATGCCTTCGGGTTGTGAGCCCCAGGCCCACTTGTCTGTTCTGCCTGCTGCCGTGAGGACGCTCTCGGCTCCTGCAAGTGTTGCCCAGGTCTGGGCTGTGAGGCTCCCTGGGTCTGCACGGCCAGTGCCGGGGAATCTCCCACAGGGCAATGTCATCTCAGGGAGCTCCAGTCCTCCCTTATAAAGAGCTCGGATGATTGAACTAGACCCAGCCCTTAGCAGCTATTGGCTCAGGATATCCCTAAGGAAATCAGGGATTTGGGCGGGCTCATCAATTCACGCTTCCGCCCACCCCCAAGGGAGGGGCAGACACAGGGCGAATCTCCGAGGGGCGGGAAATGCAGGGGGTATTTCAGAATTCAGTCTTCCTCACAGAATCGCAAAGTTCACGTTTCACAACCATAAAGAAACTATTTACGCTAAAAATGAGACTTTTTAAGAAGTTGCACTTAGAAAACTTCAATGTCTGAGAAAAAAATATCCCTAACGCACAGGGAAACAGGTGGCTTATCCAATACTCTGGAAATAAAATGGGCTGGGTGAGGGGAATATGAAAATATTATTTCAATTTCATCTCATTTTATTTATTTATTTATGTACTTATTGATTTATTTTTGAGACAGAGTCTCCCTCTGTCCCTCAGGCTGGATTACAGTGTCCTGAGCTCAGCTCACTGCAGCCTCCGCATCCTGGGCCCAAGGCATTCTCCTGCCTCAGCCTCCAGAGTAGCTGGGACTAAATGAGTACGCCACCACCCCAGGCAAATTTTTGTCTTTTTTATAAAGTGTAGAGGAGGTTTCACCATTTGGGCCAGGGTGGTCTTCAACTGCCAACTTCAGATGATCTGCCCCAACTTGCCTTCCAAAGTGAAGGGACTATAGGCGTGAGCCACTGAACCCAGACTATGATAGTTTCACACTGAGGCCTGAAGCTGCTCTGCCTTAGGATTTTTCCTGAGTTTTACGTTCTTGTCATGATGAGTTGCTAGTTCATATTTTCCGTTGGATCTTTTCGAAAGGGATTACTGATGAGATTATGGCTTTCTCACAAAGAATACCACTTTGGTGAAACTATACTGAAATCAGGAGTACCTTATGTTTCCGATACTTATCAAGCACAATATTTGAACACGGCGTGGTAGGTGAAAGTGTAGGAAGCAGAATTTGGCAAACCCCATTTTTTTTCAATTTCGACGGTTTCAGGTTTTTGGTTTCAGCCAAACTGAAGAATGTCCTAATGAGCTGTCAATTCACAGGCCATTACAGACAATTTTTGAAACTACATCACACTGTAATTTAAGGAGTACGATTCTAAAGAAATTTGAACAATCTGGTGGTATTGCTAACACCAAACAAGGTTGTTCAGCTCTTTCATCTTTAAAAACAAACAAACAAAAACATGATGTGGAATTCTCTCATTTTACCAAACAGCCGTACGCTCCCTTGAATATGTGACTATGAAACCCAAGTAATTGGAAGAAGAAAAATAAAGGAAACACCTCATCAGTCTCATTAATAGTTTTGTTGAGAATAGTTTATTTTTCAAAAACTGCTGGCTATGTCTTGATATTTTTAGACACGGCTAAAGTTGAAATTGCATGAATCCTCTCTCTAACATTCATGCTACTTAAGAATCTTTTCCCAAGATTTGACTGCATTCATTTCATAAAAGCCCTGTCCTCTTCTCCCCTATATATCTATATTAGCACTCTGCCTTCTACCCTCTTCCATAGGAAACACAAATCCGTCAATTGATCACTTAAGCCTTTCCAGTATGGGTACAACATTTTCTGTAGTTGTACTCCTGAGATTTGTCCTTTATACTTCTAAAGACTAGACCCTAGATAATACGTGCTTGGGAATAGTGGAGCTAGCTTGCTTAAACTTTATTTAGGCGGATGCTAATTACTTGTGGGGGGCAAAGGCAGGCAGTGAGGATGTTAAGCTTATCCCAAAATAGTCAATTTTGGAAAAGACACAAGTACAGGCCGCGAGCGGTGGCTCAGACCTGAAATCCCAGCACCTTGGGAGGTCTTCTCGCAGAAGGCCAGAGCGAGACCCCGGGGAAAAGATTCATCCCAGGCGTGATGGCCTGACGATGGCTTCCTGTGTCCCGCAACATGGGGAGTCTGCAGTGTGGCCGGTTTGGAAACTGGCAAGGAGAGCGAAGAGACAACATGCTGGTCTTCCACCCTTCCCTGGATGCCCGTGGGTGCGCGCCAAGCTCCGGAAGCAAACAGTCAACATGCTCAGCCTTTCGGGGGCCGGAGAGAGGTGAGCAACATGCCCCCTTGCAGAGGGCACAGCAGCGTGGAATCCCAAATCACGCTTCAGTCATCCTGAGGGTGGCTCCTCTGTGGTCGGGGCTGTCGGCCTGGCGCTCCGTTGCGAGGCTCAGCCTGGGGATGTGCGGTCTGTGAACCACGCGGTTGAAAACCCGAAGGCAACACGGGTCCCGGTCTTTTGTCTCTGAGGAAGCCGCCCGTTCCTTGGGCCACGGAATCGGGGCCAATGGGTGCCCCGCCGGCCCGACGCGGCGGCCGTGGGCCCAGCCCTCAGCCCGCGCCGGGCGCTTACCCTTTTCCCGGAGCGCGGGGGTCCCGTTGCTCCCGGAGGCCAAAGACCGTTTATTCTCTCTGCCTTCCTCCCTCTGTCCCTGGCTCCCTCCCGCCCGCCCTCTGTCCCTGCGTCGCTCTGTCTATCCCTCCGTTCCTAACTGCCTCCCTCTCTCTCCCTCCCTCCCTCCCTCCCAACTTCCCTCCGCCCATCCTTCGGCCCCTCTGGGTCTCCCGTTCGTCTCTCCATCTCTGCCCGCCTTCCCTCCCGCCTGGAACGGTCGGCATCGCCGGCGTGCGCGGGGCCTGGGGTCTGCGTTCAGCCGCCAGGCGCTCCACGGTGGCAGCTGGGAGGCTGCAGGGACACGGGCGGGCGGGCGGGCGGGCGGCCGGGCGACGGTGGAGCGGAGGCGCAGAGGAGGCGAGCCGCCGCCGGAGGGATGGCGGGCCCGGACGCTGCGCGGGCCCGGTGTTTCGCGGGAAGGGGGTCTCCACCCAGCCCAGGGGAAGACTCATTTTCCGGGGGTAGGGATTGGGGGGTGGGGGTGGCGAGGGGTCGGTCAGGCCGTGGCGGAAAGGCATGAGAGCTCTGCCCGGGCTGCTCCCAGAGCCTAGGCGGCTGCCCGCGAACCCGCGCGTGCGCAGCAGACGGCCCACCTGCTGGTACCTGGGCCGGCGCTGGGATCCCCGGGATGCCCAGGAAAGAATGGCATCTCTCCGCTCTGTGGAGTGTCTCACCGGGCCTAGACCTGGAAGGCAGGAATCGCAGGCGGGTCGGCCCAGAGGGAAGACACGCCCATCCACGCCGACCCAGGTGTTCCCCGCGAAAGAGAGGCCACCGGCCACCGCCCTGCACCGACCCCGTCCCAGCCCCGCGTCCTTTTAAAGCTCCTCCAGCAGAGCCCGGTATTCTTCCTCGCTGAGGGGTGGTTCCAGCGAGGCGGCCTCTTCCGTGGCCTCCAGCTCCCCAGGGGCCTCCGTTTCTAGGAAAGGCTGCGCCCGCTGCAGAAACCCCGGGCTCGCCAGGAGCTCATCCAGCAGGCGTAGGAGAGTGCAGACGAGCGCTCCGGCTCCTGGAGGAGCCGCGCCTGGGGGGGCGCCCGGATGGCTTGCACCTGCCACTGCCGCGCGGAGGCCTCCGGGGGCGCGGGCTGGGGAGGTGGGGCTTCCCCGGCTTGGGGTTCCCACGCAGCCCCGGCGACCTGGGGACCCTAGCCCCAGCCCCAACACGGAATCCCCTGGGACGCGAGGGGAGGGAAATGCAGGGGGTATTTCAGAATTCAGTCTTCCTCACAGAATCGCAAAGTTCACGTTTCACAACCATAAAGAAACTATTTACGCTAAAAATGAGACTTTTTATGAAGTTGCACTTAGAAAACTTCAATGTCTGAGAAAAAAATATCTCTAACGCACAGGGAAACTGGTGGTTTATCCAATACTCTGAAAATAAAATGGGCTGGGTGAGGGGAATATGAAAATATTATTTCAATTTCATCTCATTTTATTTATTTATGTACTTATTGATTTATTTTTGAGACAGAGTGTCCCTCTGTCCCTCAGGCTGGATTACAGTGTCCTGAGCTCAGCTCACTGCAGCCTCCGCATCCTGGGCTCAAGGCATTCTCCTGCCTCAGCCTCCAGAGTAGCTGGGACTAAATGAGCACGCCACCACGCCAGGCAAATTTTTGTCTTTTTTTTTTAAAGTGTAGTGGAGGTTTCACCATTTGGGCCAGGGTGGTCTTCAACTGCCGACTTCAGGTGATCGGCCCCAACTTGCCTTCCCAAAGTGAAGGGACTATAGGCATGAGCCACTGCGCCCAGACTATGATAGTTTCACACTGAAGCCTGAAGCTGCTCTGCCTTAGGATTTTTCCTGAGTTTTACTTTCTTGTCATGATGAGTTGCTAGTTCATGTTTTCCCTTGTTTCTTTTCGAAAGGCATTACTGATGAGATTATGGCTTTCTCACAAAGAATACCACTTTGGTGAAACTATATTGAAATCAGGAGTACCTTATGTTTCCGATACTTATCAAGCACAATATTTGAACACGGCGTGGTAGGTGAAAGTGTAGGAAGCAGAATTTGGCAATCCCCATATTTTTTCAATTTCGACGGTTTCAGGTTTTTGGTTTCAGCCAAACTGAAGAATGTCCTTATGAGCTGTCAATTCACAGGCCGTTACAGACAATTTTTGAAACTACATCACGGTGTAATTTAAGGAGTACGATTCTAAAGAAATTTGAACAATCTGGTGGTATTGCTAACACCAAACAAGGTTGTTCAGCTCTTTCATCTTTAAAAACAAACAAACAAAAACATGATGTGGAATTCTCTCATTTTACCAAACAGCCGTACGCTCCCTTGAATATGTGACTATGAAACCCAAGTAATTGGAAGAAGAAAAATAAAGGAAACACCTCATCAGTCTCATTAATAGTTTTGTTGAGAATAGTTTATTTTTGAAAAACTGCTGGCTATGTCTTGATATTTTTAGACACGGCTAAAGCTGAAATTGCATGAATCCTCTCTCTAACATTCATGCTACTAAAGAAACTTTTCCCAAGATTTGACTGCATTCATTTCATAAAAGCCCTGTCCTCTTCTCCCCTATATATCTATATTAGCACTCTGCCTTCTACCCTCTTCCATAGGAAACACAAATCCGTCAATTGATCACTTAAGCCTTTCCAGTTTGGGTACAACATTTTCTGTAGTTGTACTCCTGAGATTTGTCCTTTATACTTCTAAAGACTAGACCCTAGATAATACATGCTTGGGAATAGTGGAGCTAGCTTGCTTAAACTTTATTTAGGCGTATGCTAATTACTTGTGGGGGGCAAAGGCAGGCAGTGAGGATGTTAAGCTTATCCCAAAATAGTCAATTTTGGAAAAGACACAAGTACAGGCCGGGCGTGGTGGCTCAGACCTGTAATCCCAGCACCTTGGGAGGCCGAGGCGGCCGGTCACGAGGTCAGGAGATCGACACCATTCTGGCTAACACGGTGAAACCCCGTCTCTGCTAAACATACACAAATTAGCCGGGCGTGGTGGCAGGCGCTTGTAGTCTCAGCTACTCGGGAGGCTGAGGCAGGAGAAGAGCACGAACCCGGGAGGCGGAGCTGGCAGTGAGCCGAGATTGCGCCACTGCACTCCGGCCTGGGCGGCAGAGTGGGATTCTGCCTCAAAAAAGAAAGAAAAAAAACATCTTCATATATATGAATGTGTGTGTGTGTGTGTGTGTGTGTCTGTGTGTGTGTGTGTACTCAGGTACACTCACTTTACTTCTGAGTTATCTCGTCACCACTTAACCAGCACCAATCAGAGACCACATTTTTCTAGGCAGTCTCCAAATGTACATTACAAATAGTAACGTACTTTAAGGATAGTAATGAAGCTCCGGGAAAAATTGCTTGTCTCCACCTCAGCAGACCAACCTGCCTGGGCCAGCTTCTCTCTTCCTCTACTCTTCAGAAAGTGCTAGACCTGCAACATCTGACAGAATACAGCTTCCATGACTCCTCAGTGCCATGGAAATGGAACGAGCTGAGAGCAATCTAAAGACTGGGAGATATTAGGTCTCTTGGATCTTACTTCTTTTGGTTGCTCGAGCACTTTAATTCCCGAGAGAGCCCTCCCATCTCCATCAGTTCTTCCAGGAACCTGTACCCTCCTTGTGTCTCTAAGATACGCTGGTCTAACTTGTTACATGCCTTTACAAGAAAGTTGGTAAAAATAAAAGGAAAGCTGAACAACGTCACAATATGGAGGTATGAAACAGAATTTCCCCATACTTGGTAAAGTTTAGAAATTTGTGTAATACCCGAAGGCAGATTCCATGTACAATAAGTCCTAGTTTAAGAACAAGAGCTGAGGGTATGAGGAAATAAAACTATATTTTCCGGGAGTATCTCTGGCTTCAGGAAGAAAGAGCACATGTTACTCTCCATTCAATATTAGGGCTGAACTATGGGGTCTTTTCGATCCTTTTTGCTTACCCTCTGCGATTCAGGGGGCACATGGCAAAGGTAAACAGACTGAAACAGCACCGTGGATAGCTGTGAGCTGTGCTGGGAAGATTCACGGTGATTCCATAATAAATCTCAGGTCTTTCTTCTGTAACAAAAAATTCCTCTTTTCCATCATCAAGGTAAAGCCGAGTATGTACAAGTAGAGTATGCGATAACTTTGTCACTCGTGACGAACCTAGTCGGTCCGATACTTTAACAACTTCTCCAATGTCTCTGCACTCAGGTTGGATATTCTGAGTGGGTCATCGGTAGAATGAATGAAATCAAGAATACTCTAAAGCAATGTTTGGAAGTCAATTTCAGTGTCTCCGGAAGCACTGGGAAAATCACCATGTGTAACGAACGTGAAGTATCCACAGGCTCTCTCTGTGTCTTTGAAACTGCCCATGTGTTCATTAGAAACGGCGGCTTGAGGAAAGGTGGTTTTGGAATTGGTTTCCCTCTAGTCTTACGTGATGCATCTCTACTATATTGCATTATAATAAAGCAAAGGGTCACTTGCTGACATAAAGCACAGGAGGCAGGAATGGAAGAGTCAACTTAGAGAAAAAAAGTGCTTTTCGGTTTTATTTTCATTTCTGCAGTTTGGAAAACAGTTTAACAGTTTAACAGATTTTGTGGCGGCTCACAAAAATACATATGAGCGTTGAAAATGTACAGAAGAACAACAATTGGGAGACATTTCCGGAAGCTTCAGTTTCTGAAACCCAGACATGAGCCTACAAGCTAAGACACGGCTACACCAGGCTTCAGCGTGAAACCATACAACTCCTGGGAAGGGCTTCCCTCTCTGAACGCAGCTACCTGTCCACAGGATGCTCTAGGCCCAGGCACCTTTATTCTTCCAACTAGAGAGACATAGAAAGATGCCTCCATATCCCATGAAGATGCCCAAGCATTTGGCCAAGGCTCCTATGAAACAGTCTGCTGTCTTCATCCAGGTAAGGGCAACTTCACATTTTCAGACACTAAGGTCGTGGGTAAATCCAGGGTGGACTGAGAGGCGGAAGCTCCAGCAAACACAGTCCTGTGGCTGGAAGATGAATGCAGTACTTATTCCTGCACCAACAGACCCTTGCCTCTGGCCTTGGGCCTAGAGCATGATTTTTTGGTAGTTGCTGTTGGGGAAGAGGCCCTTGGGCTTTAACCTGCGGACAGCCTCCCTTAAATGCTTGGGCTGCAGCGGGGGCGTTTCTCCCCACATCTCACACACGTCCAGGGCCTCTTCCACCACCTCTCCAACAAAGACCTTGGCGATTCCAGCCATGGCAATGGCGGCGTTCTCAGACACCGAACTGCCGGTGATAGACTTCATCAGACCTGCAATGCGTGCTTTTGGGAAAGCTGACCGGCGACACACTTCGTAGCGGGCCGGCTGCTCCTCAGACATGGCAGACAGCAGGGCTGTCATCCTCTGAGCCTCCTCTGCATCCACGGTGGGCTTCCTCTCCTTCTTTCCTTTGGTATGTCTTTTCCGTCTTTTGGCGGCAGGAGGAGCTGAGGCTGAGGCCTCCTTGTCCCCTTCTGTGAGGTCCATGACATCCTCACTCCTGAGCTCACCTCCCTGATCCCTGGGTTCTTCCAAGTTCCCACCTAGGTCCTCAGGGATTCCATCCTTCTTGCTGCCCTTCAGACCTCGGGGCATGGCGAACATCTCAGCAGACACACCTGTTTGCCTGCCCGTCTCCACGGGTGAGATTCAAGTCTGCCCCGTGACAGCAGCTGTAGAGGCAGAAGTTCTGGCTGGGGTGGTTTGATTACGGATCTGCAGCGAGAACCTTTCGAAGATTTTAGCTGCCGTGTTTCTGCTGAGCCACTTTAGCCATAACTGGACACAGCTCCCTGCCTCCCCTTCCCACACACAAACACACACGCTGAATTTTCTCACTTCCACAATGTGAAGAAACTTGTGGATGGAGAGTATATTAGTTTTACATCAATGCAGAATAAATTCTCACAAATTTTGGACACTTAAAACAAACCCCAGCTCAGAGGTCAGAAGTTCTACCAGTCCAAGTGACTGCCACCTGCTCAGAGCCACACGAGGGACCTCCGGGATGGGTCTGGCTGTGTGGTCGCTGCCTTCACCTGAGAAGGGTCTGGCTTCGATCTGACTCGAGGTGGTGGCAGAATTCAATGCCTTCGGGTTGTGAGCCCCAGGCCCACTTGTCTGTTCTGCCTGCTGCCGTGAGGATGCTCTCGGCTCCTGCAAGTGTTGCCCAGGTCTGGGCTGTGAGGCTCCCTGGGTCTGCACGGCCAGTGCCGGGGAATCTCCCACAGGGCAATGTCATCTCAGGGAGCTCCAGTCCTCCCTTATAAAGAGCTCGGATGATTGAACTAGACCCAGCCCTTAGCAGCTATTGGCTCAGGATATCCCTAAGGAAATCAGGGATTTGGGCGGGCTCATCAATTCACGCTTCCGCCCACCCCCAAGGGAGGGGCAGACACAGGGCGAGTCTCCGAGGGGCGGGAAATGCAGGGGGTATTTCAGAATTCAGTCTTCCTCACAGAATCGCAAAGTTCACGTTTCACAACCATAAAGAAACTATTTACGCTAAAAATGAGACTTTTTAAGAAGTTGCACTTAGAAAACTTCAATGTCTGAGAAAAAAATATCCCTAACGCACAGGGAAACAGGTGGCTTATCCAATACTCTGGAAATAAAATGGGCTGGGTGAGGGGAATATGAAAATATTATTTCAATTTCATCTCATTTTATTTATTTATTTATGTACTTATTGATTTATTTTTGAGACAGAGTCTCCCTCTGTCCCTCAGGCTGGATTACAGTGTCCTGAGCTCAGCTCACTGCAGCCTCCGCATCCTGGGCCCAAGGCATTCTCCTGCCTCAGCCTCCAGAGTAGCTGGGACTAAATGAGTACGCCACCACGCCAGGCAAATTTTTGTCTTTTTTATAAAGTGTAGAGGAGGTTTCACCATTTGGGCCAGGGTGGTCTTCAACTGCCAACTTCAGATGATCTGCCCCAACTTGCCTTCCAAAGTGAAGGGACTATAGGCGTGAGCCACTGAACCCAGACTATGATAGTTTCACACTGAGGCCTGAAGCTGCTCTGCCTTAGGATTTTTCCTGAGTTTTACGTTCTTGTCATGATGAGTTGCTAGTTCATATTTTCCGTTGGATCTTTTCCAAAGGGATTACTGATGAGATTATGGCTTTCTCACAAAGAATACCACTTTGGTGAAACTATACTGAAATCAGGAGTACCTTATGTTTCCGATACTTATCAAGCACAACATTTGAACACGGCGTGGTAGGTGAAAGTGTAGGAAGCAGAATTTGGCAAACCCCATTTTTTTTCAATTTCGACGGTTTCAGGTTTTTGGTTTCAGCCAAACTGAAGAATGTCCTAATGAGCTGTCAATTCACAGGCCATTACAGACAATTTTTGAAACTACATCACACTGTAATTTAAGGAGTACGATTCTAAAGAAATTTGAACAATCTGGTGGTATTGCTAACACCAAACAAGGTTGTTCAGCTCTTTCATCTTTAAAAACAAACAAACAAATACATGATGTGGAATTCTCTCATTTTACCAAACAGCCGTACGCTCCCTTGAATATGTGACTATGAAACCCAGGTAATTGGAAGAAGAAAAATAAAGGAAACACCTCATCAGTCTCATTAATAGTTTTGTTGAGAATAGTTTATTTTTCAAAAACTGCTGGCTATGTCTTGATATTTTCAGACACGGCTAAAGTTGAAATTGCATGAATCCTCTCTCTAACATTCATGCTACTTAAGAATCTTTTCCCAAGATTTGACTGCATTCATTTCATAAAAGCCCTGTCCTCTTCTCCCCTATATATCTATATTAGCACTCTGCCTTCTACCCTCTTCCATAGGAAACACAAATCCGTCAATTGATCACTTAAGCCTTTCCAGTATGGGTACAACATTTTCTGTAGTTGTACTCCTGAGATTTGTCCTTTATACTTCTAAAGACTAGACCCTAGATAATACATGCTTGGGAATAGTGGAGCTAGCTTGCTTAAACTTTATTTAGGCGTATGCTAATTATTTGTGGCGGGCAAAGGCAGGCAGTGAGGATGTTAAGCTTATCCCAAAATAGTCAATTTTGGAAAAGACACAAGTACAGGCCGGGCGTGGTGGCTCAGACCTGTAATCCCAGCACCTTGGGAGGCCGAGGCGGCCGGTCACGAGGTCAGGAGATCGACACCATCCTGGCTAACACGGTGAAACCCCGTCTCTGCTAAACATACACAAATTAGCCGGGCGTGGTGGCAGGTGCTTGTAGTCTCAGCTACTCGGGAGGCTGAGGCAGGAGAAGAGCACGAACCCGGGAGGCGGAGCTGGCAGTGAGCCGAGATTGCGCCACTGCACTCCGGCCTGGGCGGCAGAGTGGGATTCTGCCTCAAAAAAGAAAGAAAAAAAACATCTTCATATATATGAATGTGTGTGTGTGTGTGTGTGTGTGTCTGTGTGTGTGTGTACTCAGGTACACTCACTTTACTTCTGAGTTATCTCGTCACCACTTAACCAGCACCAATCAGAGACCACATTTTTCTAGGCAGTCTCCAAATGTACATTACAAATAGTAACGTACTTTAAGGATAGTAATGAAGCTCCGGGAAAAATTGCTTGTCTCCACCTCAGCAGACCAACCTGCCTGGGCCAGCTTCTCTCTTCCTCTACTCTTCAGAAAGTGCTAGACCTGCAACATCTGACAGAATACAGCTTCCATGACTCCTCAGTGCCATGGAAATGGAACGAGCTGAGAGCAATCTAAAGACTGGGAGATATTAGGTCTCTTGGATCTTACTTCTTTTGGTTGCTCGAGCACTTTAATTCCCGAGAGAGCCCTCCCATCTCCATCAGTTCTTCCAGGAACCTGTACCCTCCTTGTGTCTCTAAGATACGCTGGTCTAACTTGTTACATGCCTTTACAAGAAAGTTGGTAAAAATAAAAGGAAAGCTGAACAACGTCACAATATGGAGGTATGAAACAGAATTTCCCCATACTTGGTAAAGTTTAGAAATTTGTGTAATACCCGAAGGCAGATTCCATGTACAATAAGTCCTAGTTTAAGAACAAGAGCTGAGGGTATGAGGAAATAAAACTATATTTTCCGGGAGTATCTCTGGCTTCAGGAAGAAAGAGCACATGTTACTCTCCATTCAATATTAGGGCTGAACTATGGGGTCTTTTCGATCCTTTTTGCTTACCCTCTGCGATTCAGGGGGCACATGGCAAAGGTAAACAGACTGAAACAGCACCGTGGATAGCTGTGAGCTGTGCTGGGAAGATTCACGGTGATTCCATAATAAATCTCAGGTCTTTCTTCTGTAACAAAAAATTCCTCTTTTCCATCATCAAGGTAAAGCCGAGTATGTACAAGTAGAGTATGCGATAACTTTGTCACTCGTGACGAACCTAGTCGGTCCGATACTTTAACAACTTCTCCAATGTCTCTGCACTCAGGTTGGATATTCTGAGTGGGTCATCGGTAGAATGAATGAAATCAAGAATACTCTAAAGCAATGTTTGGAAGTCAATTTCAGTGTCTCCGGAAGCACTGGGAAAATCACCATGTGTAACGAACGTGAAGTATCCACAGGCTCTCTCTGTGTCTTTGAAACTGCCCATGTGTTCATTAGAAACGGCGGCTTGAGGAAAGGTGGTTTTGGAATTGGTTTCCCTCTAGTCTTACGTGATGCATCTCTACTATATTGCATTTTAATAAAGCAAAGGGTCACTTGCTGACATAAAGCACAGGAGGCAGGAATGGAAGAGTCAACTTAGAGAAAAAAAGTGCTTTTCGGTTTTATTTTCATTTCTGCAGTTTGGAAAACAGTTTAACAGTTTAACAGATTTTGTGGCGGCTCACAAAAATACATATGAGCGTTGAAAATGTACAGAAGAACAACAATTGGGAGACATTTCCGGAAGCTTCAGTTTCTGAAACCCAGACATGAGCCTACAAGCTAAGACACGGCTACACCAGGCTTCAGCGTGAAACCATACAACTCCTGGGAAGGGCTTCCCTCTCTGAACGCAGCTACCTGTCCACAGGATGCTCTAGGCCCAGGCACCTTTATTCTTCCAACTAGAGAGACATAGAAAGATGCCTCCATATCCCATGAAGATGCCCAAGCATTTGGCCAAGGCTCCTATGAAACAGTCTGCTGTCTTCATCCAGGTAAGGGCAACTTCACATTTTCAGACACTAAGGTCGTGGGTAAATCCAGGGTGGACTGAGAGGCGGAAGCTCCAGCAAACACAGTCCTGTGGCTGGAAGATGAATGCAGTACTTATTCCTGCACCAACAGACCCTTGCCTCTGGCCTTGGGCCTAGAGCATGATTTTTTGGTAGTTGCTGTTGGGGAAGAGGCCCTTGGGCTTTAACCTGCGGACAGCCTCCCTTAAATGCTTGGGCTGCAGCGGGGGCGTTTCTCCCCACATCTCACACACGTCCAGGGCCTCTTCCACCACCTCTCCAACAAAGACCTTGGCGATTCCAGCCATGGCAATGGCGGCGTTCTCAGACACCGAACTGCCGGTGATAGACTTCATCAGACCTGCAATGCGTGCTTTTGGGAAAGCTGACCGGCGACACACTTCGTAGCGGGCCGGCTGCTCCTCAGACATGGCAGACAGCAGGGCTGTCATCCTCTGAGCCTCCTCTGCATCCACGGTGGGCTTCCTCTCCTTCTTTCCTTTGGTATGTCTTTTCCGTCTTTTGGCGGCAGGAGGAGCTGAGGCTGAGGCCTCCTTGTCCCCTTCTGTGAGGTCCATGACATCCTCACTCCTGAGCTCACCTCCCTGATCCCTGGGTTCTTCCAAGTTCCCACCTAGGTCCTCAGGGATTCCATCCTTCTTGCTGCCCTTCAGACCTCGGGGCATGGCGAACATCTCAGCAGACACACCTGTTTGCCTGCCCGTCTCCACGGGTGAGATTCAAGTCTGCCCCGTGACAGCAGCTGTAGAGGCAGAAGTTCTGGCTGGGGTGGTTTGATTACGGATCTGCAGCGAGAACCTTTCGAAGATTTTAGCTGCCGTGTTTCTGCTGAGCCACTTTAGCCATAACTGGACACAGCTCCCTGCCTCCCCTTCCCACACACAAACACACACGCTGAATTTTCTCACTTCCACAATGTGAAGAAACTTGTGGATGGAGAGTATATTAGTTTTACATCAATGCAGAATAAATTCTCACAAATTTTGGACACTTAAAACAAACCCCAGCTCAGAGGTCAGAAGTTCTACCAGTCCAAGTGACTGCCACCTGCTCAGAGCCACACGAGGGACCTCCGGGATGGGTCTGGCTGTGTGGTCGCTGCCTTCACCTGAGAAGGGTCTGGCTTCGATCTGACTCGAGGTGGTGGCAGAATTCAATGCCTTCGGGTTGTGAGCCCCAGGCCCACTTGTCTGTTCTGCCTGCTGCCGTGAGGACGCTCTCGGCTCCTGCAAGTGTTGCCCAGGTCTGGGCTGTGAGGCTCCCTGGGTCTGCACGGCCAGTGCCGGGGAATCTCCCACAGGGCAATGTCATCTCAGGGAGCTCCAGTCCTCCCTTATAAAGAGCTCGGATGATTGAACTAGACCCAGCCCTTAGCAGCTATTGGCTCAGGATATCCCTAAGGAAATCAGGGATTTGGGCGGGCTCATCAATTCACGCTTCCGCCCACCCCCAAGGGAGGGGCAGACACAGGGCGAGTCTCCGAGGGGCGGGAAATGCAGGGGGTATTTCAGAATTCAGTCTTCCTCACAGAATCGCAAAGTTCACGTTTCACAACCATAAAGAAACTATTTACGCTAAAAATGAGACTTTTTAAGAAGTTGCACTTAGAAAACTTCAATGTCTGAGAAAAAAATATCCCTAACGCACAGGGAAACAGGTGGCTTATCCAATACTCTGGAAATAAAATGGGCTGGGTGAGGGGAATATGAAAATATTATTTCAATTTCATCTCATTTTATTTATTTATTTATGTACTTATTGATTTATTTTTGAGACAGAGTCTCCCTCTGTCCCTCAGGCTGGATTACAGTGTCCTGAGCTCAGCTCACTGCAGCCTCCGCATCCTGGGCCCAAGGCATTCTCCTGCCTCAGCCTCCAGAGTAGCTGGGACTAAATGAGTACGCCACCACGCCAGGCAAATTTTTGTCTTTTTTATAAAGTGTAGAGGAGGTTTCACCATTTGGGCCAGGGTGGTCTTCAACTGCCAACTTCAGATGATCTGCCCCAACTTGCCTTCCAAAGTGAAGGGACTATAGGCGTGAGCCACTGAACCCAGACTATGATAGTTTCACACTGAGGCCTGAAGCTGCTCTGCCTTAGGATTTTTCCTGAGTTTTACGTTCTTGTCATGATGAGTTGCTAGTTCATATTTTCCGTTGGATCTTTTCGAAAGGGATTACTGATGAGATTATGGCTTTCTCACAAAGAATACCACTTTGGTGAAACTATACTGAAATCAGGAGTACCTTATGTTTCCGATACTTATCAAGCACAACATTTGAACACGGCGTGGTAGGTGAAAGTGTAGGAAGCAGAATTTGGCAAACCCCATTTTTTTTCAATTTCGACGGTTTCAGGTTTTTGGTTTCAGCCAAACTGAAGAATGTCCTAATGAGCTGTCAATTCACAGGCCATTACAGACAATTTTTGAAACTACATCACACTGTAATTTAAGGAGTACGATTCTAAAGAAATTTGAACAATCTGGTGGTATTGCTAACACCAAACAAGGTTGTTCAGCTCTTTCATCTTTAAAAACAAACAAACAAAAACATGATGTGGAATTCTCTCATTTTACCAAACAGCCGTACGCTCCCTTGAATATGTGACTATGAAACCCAGGTAATTGGAAGAAGAAAAATAAAGGAAACACCTCATCAGTCTCATTAATAGTTTTGTTGAGAATAGTTTATTTTTCAAAAACTGCTGGCTATGTCTTGATATTTTCAGACACGGCTAAAGTTGAAATTGCATGAATCCTCTCTCTAACATTCATGCTACTTAAGAATCTTTTCCCAAGATTTGACTGCATTCATTTCATAAAAGCCCTGTCCTCTTCTCCCCTATATATCTATATTAGCACTCTGCCTTCTACCCTCTTCCATAGGAAACACAAATCCGTCAATTGATCACTTAAGCCTTTCCAGTATGGGTACAACATTTTCTGTAGTTGTACTCCTGAGATTTGTCCTTTATACTTCTAAAGACTAGACCCTAGATAATACATGCTTGGGAATAGTGGAGCTAGCTTGCTTAAACTTTATTTAGGCGTATGCTAATTATTTGTGGCGGGCAAAGGCAGGCAGTGAGGATGTTAAGCTTATCCCAAAATAGTCAATTTTGGAAAAGACACAAGTACAGGCCGGGCGTGGTGGCTCAGACCTGTAATCCCAGCACCTTGGGAGGCCGAGGCGGCCGGTCACGAGGTCAGGAGATCGACACCATCCTGGCTAACACGGTGAAACCCCGTCTCTGCTAAACATACACAAATTAGCCGGGCGTGGTGGCAGGCGCTTGTAGTCTCAGCTACTCGGGAGGCTGAGGCAGGAGAAGAGCACGAACCCGGGAGGCGGAGCTGGCAGTGAGCCGAGATTGCGCCACTGCACTCCGGCCTGGGCGGCAGAGTGGGATTCTGCCTCAAAAAAGAAAGAAAAAAAACATCTTCATATATATGAATGTGTGTGTGTGTGTGTGTGTGTGTCTGTGTGTGTGTGTACTCAGGTACACTCACTTTACTTCTGAGTTATCTCGTCACCACTTAACCAGCACCAATCAGAGACCACATTTTTCTAGGCAGTCTCCAAATGTACATTACAAATAGTAACGTACTTTAAGGATAGTAATGAAGCTCCGGGAAAAATTGCTTGTCTCCACCTCAGCAGACCAACCTGCCTGGGCCAGCTTCTCTCTTCCTCTACTCTTCAGAAAGTGCTAGACCTGCAACATCTGACAGAATACAGCTTCCATGACTCCTCAGTGCCATGGAAATGGAACGAGCTGAGAGCAATCTAAAGACTGGGAGATATTAGGTCTCTTGGATCTTACTTCTTTTGGTTGCTCGAGCACTTTAATTCCCGAGAGAGCCCTCCCATCTCCATCAGTTCTTCCAGGAACCTGTACCCTCCTTGTGTCTCTAAGATACGCTGGTCTAACTTGTTACATGCCTTTACAAGAAAGTTGGTAAAAATAAAAGGAAAGCTGAACAACGTCACAATATGGAGGTATGAAACAGAATTTCCCCATACTTGGTAAAGTTTAGAAATTTGTGTAATACCCGAAGGCAGATTCCATGTACAATAAGTCCTAGTTTAAGAACAAGAGCTGAGGGTATGAGGAAATAAAACTATATTTTCCGGGAGTATCTCTGGCTTCAGGAAGAAAGAGCACATGTTACTCTCCATTCAATATTAGGGCTGAACTATGGGGTCTTTTCGATCCTTTTTGCTTACCCTCTGTGATTCAGGGGGCACATGGCAAAGGTAAACAGACTGAAACAGCACCGTGGATAGCTGTGAGCTGTGCTGGGAAGATTCACGGTGATTCCATAATAAATCTCAGGTCTTTCTTCTGTAACAAAAAATTCCTCTTTTCCATCATCAAGGTAAAGCCGAGTATGTACAAGTAGAGTATGCGATAACTTTGTCACTCGTGACGAACCTAGTCGGTCCGATACTTTAACAACTTCTCCAATGTCTCTGCACTCAGGTTGGATATTCTGAGTGGGTCATCGGTAGAATGAATGAAATCAAGAATACTCTAAAGCAATGTTTGGAAGTCAATTTCAGTGTCTCCGGAAGCACTGGGAAAATCACCATGTGTAACGAACGTGAAGTATCCACAGGCTCTCTCTGTGTCTTTGAAACTGCCCATGTGTTCATTAGAAACGGCGGCTTGAGGAAAGGTGGTTTTGGAATTGGTTTCCCTCTAGTCTTACGTGATGCATCTCTACTATATTGCATTATAATAAAGCAAAGGGTCACTTGCTGACATAAAGCACAGGAGGCAGGAATGGAAGAGTCAACTTAGAGAAAAAAAGTGCTTTTCGGTTTTATTTTCATTTCTGCAGTTTGGAAAACAGTTTAACAGTTTAACAGATTTTGTGGCGGCTCACAAAAATACATATGAGCGTTGAAAATGTACAGAAGAACAACAATTGGGAGACATTTCCGGAAGCTTCAGTTTCTGAAACCCAGACATGAGCCTACAAGCTAAGACACGGCTACACCAGGCTTCAGCGTGAAACCATACAACTCCTGGGAAGGGCTTCCCTCTCTGAACGCAGCTACCTGTCCACAGGATGCTCTAGGCCCAGGCACCTTTATTCTTCCAACTAGAGAGACATAGAAAGATGCCTCCATATCCCATGAAGATGCCCAAGCATTTGGCCAAGGCTCCTATGAAACAGTCTGCTGTCTTCATCCAGGTAAGGGCAACTTCACATTTTCAGACACTAAGGTCGTGGGTAAATCCAGGGTGGACTGAGAGGCGGAAGCTCCAGCAAACACAGTCCTGTGGCTGGAAGATGAATGCAGTACTTATTCCTGCACCAACAGACCCTTGCCTCTGGCCTTGGGCCTAGAGCATGATTTTTTGGTAGTTGCTGTTGGGGAAGAGGCCCTTGGGCTTTAACCTGCGGACAGCCTCCCTTAAATGCTTGGGCTGCAGCGGGGGCGTTTCTCCCCACATCTCACACACGTCCAGGGCCTCTTCCACCACCTCTCCAACAAAGACCTTGGCGATTCCAGCCATGGCAATGGCGGCGTTCTCAGACACCGAACTGCCGGTGATAGACTTCATCAGACCTGCAATGCGTGCTTTTGGGAAAGCTGACCGGCGACACACTTCGTAGCGGGCCGGCTGCTCCTCAGACATGGCAGACAGCAGGGCTGTCATCCTCTGAGCCTCCTCTGCATCCACGGTGGGCTTCCTCTCCTTCTTTCCTTTGGTATGTCTTTTCCGTCTTTTGGCGGCAGGAGGAGCTGAGGCTGAGGCCTCCTTGTCCCCTTCTGTGAGGTCCATGACATCCTCACTCCTGAGCTCACCTCCCTGATCCCTGGGTTCTTCCAAGTTCCCACCTAGGTCCTCAGGGATTCCATCCTTCTTGCTGCCCTTCAGACCTCGGGGCATGGCGAACATCTCAGCAGACACACCTGTTTGCCTGCCCGTCTCCACGGGTGAGATTCAAGTCTGCCCCGTGACAGCAGCTGTAGAGGCAGAAGTTCTGGCTGGGGTGGTTTGATTACGGATCTGCAGCGAGAACCTTTCGAAGATTTTAGCTGCCGTGTTTCTGCTGAGCCACTTTAGCCATAACTGGACACAGCTCCCTGCCTCCCCTTCCCACACACAAACACACACGCTGAATTTTCTCACTTCCACAATGTGAAGAAACTTGTGGATGGAGAGTATATTAGTTTTACATCAATGCAGAATAAATTCTCACAAATTTTGGACACTTAAAACAAACCCCAGCTCAGAGGTCAGAAGTTCTACCAGTCCAAGTGACTGCCACCTGCTCAGAGCCACACGAGGGACCTCCGGGATGGGTCTGGCTGTGTGGTCGCTGCCTTCACCTGAGAAGGGTCTGGCTTCGATCTGACTCGAGGTGGTGGCAGAATTCAATGCCTTCGGGTTGTGAGCCCCAGGCCCACTTGTCTGTTCTGCCTGCTGCCGTGAGGATGCTCTCGGCTCCTGCAAGTGTTGCCCAGGTCTGGGCTGTGAGGCTCCCTGGGTCTGCACGGCCAGTGCCGGGGAATCTCCCACAGGGCAATGTCATCTCAGGGAGCTCCAGTCCTCCCTTATAAAGAGCTCGGATGATTGAACTAGACCCAGCCCTTAGCAGCTATTGGCTCAGGATATCCCTAAGGAAATCAGGGATTTGGGCGGGCTCATCAATTCACGCTTCCGCCCACCCCCAAGGGAGGGGCAGACACAGGGCGAGTCTCCGAGGGGCGGGAAATGCAGGGGGTATTTCAGAATTCAGTCTTCCTCACAGAATCGCAAAGTTCACGTTTCACAACCATAAAGAAACTATTTACGCTAAAAATGAGACTTTTTAAGAAGTTGCACTTAGAAAACTTCAATGTCTGAGAAAAAAATATCCCTAACGCACAGGGAAACAGGTGGCTTATCCAATACTCTGGAAATAAAATGGGCTGGGTGAGGGGAATATGAAAATATTATTTCAATTTCATCTCATTTTATTTATTTATTTATGTACTTATTGATTTATTTTTGAGACAGAGTCTCCCTCTGTCCCTCAGGCTGGATTACAGTGTCCTGAGCTCAGCTCACTGCAGCCTCCGCATCCTGGGCCCAAGGCATTCTCCTGCCTCAGCCTCCAGAGTAGCTGGGACTAAATGAGTACGCCACCACGCCAGGCAAATTTTTGTCTTTTTTATAAAGTGTAGAGGAGGTTTCACCATTTGGGCCAGGGTGGTCTTCAACTGCCAACTTCAGATGATCTGCCCCAACTTGCCTTCCAAAGTGAAGGGACTATAGGCGTGAGCCACTGAACCCAGACTATGATAGTTTCACACTGAGGCCTGAAGCTGCTCTGCCTTAGGATTTTTCCTGAGTTTTACGTTCTTGTCATGATGAGTTGCTAGTTCATATTTTCCGTTGGATCTTTTCGAAAGGGATTACTGATGAGATTATGGCTTTCTCACAAAGAATACCACTTTGGTGAAACTATACTGAAATCAGGAGTACCTTATGTTTCCGATACTTATCAAGCACAACATTTGAACACGGCGTGGTAGGTGAAAGTGTAGGAAGCAGAATTTGGCAAACCCCATTTTTTTTCAATTTCGACGGTTTCAGGTTTTTGGTTTCAGCCAAACTGAAGAATGTCCTAATGAGCTGTCAATTCACAGGCCATTACAGACAATTTTTGAAACTACATCACACTGTAATTTAAGGAGTACGATTCTAAAGAAATTTGAACAATCTGGTGGTATTGCTAACACCAAACAAGGTTGTTCAGCTCTTTCATCTTTAAAAACAAACAAACAAAAACATGATGTGGAATTCTCTCATTTTACCAAACAGCCGTACGCTCCCTTGAATATGTGACTATGAAACCCAGGTAATTGGAAGAAGAAAAATAAAGGAAACACCTCATCAGTCTCATTAATAGTTTTGTTGAGAATAGTTTATTTTTCAAAAACTGCTGGCTATGTCTTGATATTTTCAGACACGGCTAAAGTTGAAATTGCATGAATCCTCTCTCTAACATTCATGCTACTTAAGAATCTTTTCCCAAGATTTGACTGCATTCATTTCATAAAAGCCCTGTCCTCTTCTCCCCTATATATCTATATTAGCACTCTGCCTTCTACCCTCTTCCATAGGAAACACAAATCCGTCAATTGATCACTTAAGCCTTTCCAGTATGGGTACAACATTTTCTGTAGTTGTACTCCTGAGATTTGTCCTTTATACTTCTAAAGACTAGACCCTAGATAATACATGCTTGGGAATAGTGGAGCTAGCTTGCTTAAACTTTATTTAGGCGTATGCTAATTATTTGTGGCGGGCAAAGGCAGGCAGTGAGGATGTTAAGCTTATCCCAAAATAGTCAATTTTGGAAAAGACACAAGTACAGGCCGGGCGTGGTGGCTCAGACCTGTAATCCCAGCACCTTGGGAGGCCGAGGCGGCCGGTCACGAGGTCAGGAGATCGACACCATCCTGGCTAACACGGTGAAACCCCGTCTCTGCTAAACATACACAAATTAGCCGGGCGTGGTGGCAGGTGCTTGTAGTCTCAGCTACTCGGGAGGCTGAGGCAGGAGAAGAGCACGAACCCGGGAGGCGGAGCTGGCAGTGAGCCGAGATTGCGCCACTGCACTCCGGCCTGGGCGGCAGAGTGGGATTCTGCCTCAAAAAAGAAAGAAAAAAACATCTTCATATATATGAATGTGTGTGTGTGTGTGTGTGTGTGTCTGTGTGTGTGTGTACTCAGGTACACTCACTTTACTTCTGAGTTATCTCGTCACCACTTAACCAGCACCAATCAGAGACCACATTTTTCTAGGCAGTCTCCAAATGTACATTACAAATAGTAACGTACTTTAAGGATAGTAATGAAGCTCCGGGAAAAATTGCTTGTCTCCACCTCAGCAGACCAACCTGCCTGGGCCAGCTTCTCTCTTCCTCTACTCTTCAGAAAGTGCTAGACCTGCAACATCTGACAGAATACAGCTTCCATGACTCCTCAGTGCCATGGAAATGGAACGAGCTGAGAGCAATCTAAAGACTGGGAGATATTAGGTCTCTTGGATCTTACTTCTTTTGGTTGCTCGAGCACTTTAATTCCCGAGAGAGCCCTCCCATCTCCATCAGTTCTTCCAGGAACCTGTACCCTCCTTGTGTCTCTAAGATACGCTGGTCTAACTTGTTACATGCCTTTACAAGAAAGTTGGTAAAAATAAAAGGAAAGCTGAACAACGTCACAATATGGAGGTATGAAACAGAATTTCCCCATACTTGGTAAAGTTTAGAAATTTGTGTAATACCCGAAGGCAGATTCCATGTACAATAAGTCCTAGTTTAAGAACAAGAGCTGAGGGTATGAGGAAATAAAACTATATTTTCCGGGAGTATCTCTGGCTTCAGGAAGAAAGAGCACATGTTACTCTCCATTCAATATTAGGGCTGAACTATGGGGTCTTTTCGATCCTTTTTGCTTACCCTCTGCGATTCAGGGGGCACATGGCAAAGGTAAACAGACTGAAACAGCACCGTGGATAGCTGTGAGCTGTGCTGGGAAGATTCACGGTGATTCCATAATAAATCTCAGGTCTTTCTTCTGTAACAAAAAATTCCTCTTTTCCATCATCAAGGTAAAGCCGAGTATGTACAAGTAGAGTATGCGATAACTTTGTCACTCGTGACGAACCTAGTCGGTCCGATACTTTAACAACTTCTCCAATGTCTCTGCACTCAGGTTGGATATTCTGAGTGGGTCATCGGTAGAATGAATGAAATCAAGAATACTCTAAAGCAATGTTTGGAAGTCAATTTCAGTGTCTCCGGAAGCACTGGGAAAATCACCATGTGTAACGAACGTGAAGTATCCACAGGCTCTCTCTGTGTCTTTGAAACTGCCCATGTGTTCATTAGAAACGGCGGCTTGAGGAAAGGTGGTTTTGGAATTGGTTTCCCTCTAGTCTTACGTGATGCATCTCTACTATATTGCATTTTAATAAAGCAAAGGGTCACTTGCTGACATAAAGCACAGGAGGCAGGAATGGAAGAGTCAACTTAGAGAAAAAAAGTGCTTTTCGGTTTTATTTTCATTTCTGCAGTTTGGAAAACAGTTTAACAGTTTAACAGATTTTGTGGCGGCTCACAAAAATACATATGAGCGTTGAAAATGTACAGAAGAACAACAATTGGGAGACATTTCCGGAAGCTTCAGTTTCTGAAACCCAGACATGAGCCTACAAGCTAAGACACGGCTACACCAGGCTTCAGCGTGAAACCATACAACTCCTGGGAAGGGCTTCCCTCTCTGAACGCAGCTACCTGTCCACAGGATGCTCTAGGCCCAGGCACCTTTATTCTTCCAACTAGAGAGACATAGAAAGATGCCTCCATATCCCATGAAGATGCCCAAGCATTTGGCCAAGGCTCCTATGAAACAGTCTGCTGTCTTCATCCAGGTAAGGGCAACTTCACATTTTCAGACACTAAGGTCGTGGGTAAATCCAGGGTGGACTGAGAGGCGGAAGCTCCAGCAAACACAGTCCTGTGGCTGGAAGATGAATGCAGTACTTATTCCTGCACCAACAGACCCTTGCCTCTGGCCTTGGGCCTAGAGCATGATTTTTTGGTAGTTGCTGTTGGGGAAGAGGCCCTTGGGCTTTAACCTGCGGACAGCCTCCCTTAAATGCTTGGGCTGCAGCGGGGGCGTTTCTCCCCACATCTCACACACGTCCAGGGCCTCTTCCACCACCTCTCCAACAAAGACCTTGGCGATTCCAGCCATGGCAATGGCGGCGTTCTCAGACACCGAACTGCCGGTGATAGACTTCATCAGACCTGCAATGCGTGCTTTTGGGAAAGCTGACCGGCGACACACTTCGTAGCGGGCCGGCTGCTCCTCAGACATGGCAGACAGCAGGGCTGTCATCCTCTGAGCCTCCTCTGCATCCACGGTGGGCTTCCTCTCCTTCTTTCCTTTGGTATGTCTTTTCCGTCTTTTGGCGGCAGGAGGAGCTGAGGCTGAGGCCTCCTTGTCCCCTTCTGTGAGGTCCATGACATCCTCACTCCTGAGCTCACCTCCCTGATCCCTGGGTTCTTCCAAGTTCCCACCTAGGTCCTCAGGGATTCCATCCTTCTTGCTGCCCTTCAGACCTCGGGGCATGGCGAACATCTCAGCAGACACACCTGTTTGCCTGCCCGTCTCCACGGGTGAGATTCAAGTCTGCCCCGTGACAGCAGCTGTAGAGGCAGAAGTTCTGGCTGGGGTGGTTTGATTACGGATCTGCAGCGAGAACCTTTCGAAGATTTTAGCTGCCGTGTTTCTGCTGAGCCACTTTAGCCATAACTGGACACAGCTCCCTGCCTCCCCTTCCCACACACAAACACACACGCTGAATTTTCTCACTTCCACAATGTGAAGAAACTTGTGGATGGAGAGTATATTAGTTTTACATCAATGCAGAATAAATTCTCACAAATTTTGGACACTTAAAACAAACCCCAGCTCAGAGGTCAGAAGTTCTACCAGTCCAAGTGACTGCCACCTGCTCAGAGCCACACGAGGGACCTCCGGGATGGGTCTGGCTGTGTGGTCGCTGCCTTCACCTGAGAAGGGTCTGGCTTCGATCTGACTCGAGGTGGTGGCAGAATTCAATGCCTTCGGGTTGTGAGCCCCAGGCCCACTTGTCTGTTCTGCCTGCTGCCGTGAGGACGCTCTCGGCTCCTGCAAGTGTTGCCCAGGTCTGGGCTGTGAGGCTCCCTGGGTCTGCACGGCCAGTGCCGGGGAATCTCCCACAGGGCAATGTCATCTCAGGGAGCTCCAGTCCTCCCTTATAAAGAGCTCGGATGATTGAACTAGACCCAGCCCTTAGCAGCTATTGGCTCAGGATATCCCTAAGGAAATCAGGGATTTGGGCGGGCTCATCAATTCACGCTTCCGCCCACCCCCAAGGGAGGGGCAGACACAGGGCGAGTCTCCGAGGGGCGGGAAATGCAGGGGGTATTTCAGAATTCAGTCTTCCTCACAGAATCGCAAAGTTCACGTTTCACAACCATAAAGAAACTATTTACGCTAAAAATGAGACTTTTTAAGAAGTTGCACTTAGAAAACTTCAATGTCTGAGAAAAAAATATCCCTAACGCACAGGGAAACAGGTGGCTTATCCAATACTCTGGAAATAAAATGGGCTGGGTGAGGGGAATATGAAAATATTATTTCAATTTCATCTCATTTTATTTATTTATTTATGTACTTATTGATTTATTTTTGAGACAGAGTCTCCCTCTGTCCCTCAGGCTGGATTACAGTGTCCTGAGCTCAGCTCACTGCAGCCTCCGCATCCTGGGCCCAAGGCATTCTCCTGCCTCAGCCTCCAGAGTAGCTGGGACTAAATGAGTACGCCACCACGCCAGGCAAATTTTTGTCTTTTTTATAAAGTGTAGAGGAGGTTTCACCATTTGGGCCAGGGTGGTCTTCAACTGCCAACTTCAGATGATCTGCCCCAACTTGCCTTCCAAAGTGAAGGGACTATAGGCGTGAGCCACTGAACCCAGACTATGATAGTTTCACACTGAGGCCTGAAGCTGCTCTGCCTTAGGATTTTTCCTGAGTTTTACGTTCTTGTCATGATGAGTTGCTAGTTCATATTTTCCGTTGGATCTTTTCGAAAGGGATTACTGATGAGATTATGGCTTTCTCACAAAGAATACCACTTTGGTGAAACTATACTGAAATCAGGAGTACCTTATGTTTCCGATACTTATCAAGCACAACATTTGAACACGGCGTGGTAGGTGAAAGTGTAGGAAGCAGAATTTGGCAAACCCCATTTTTTTTCAATTTCGACGGTTTCAGGTTTTTGGTTTCAGCCAAACTGAAGAATGTCCTAATGAGCTGTCAATTCACAGGCCATTACAGACAATTTTTGAAACTACATCACACTGTAATTTAAGGAGTACGATTCTAAAGAAATTTGAACAATCTGGTGGTATTGCTAACACCAAACAAGGTTGTTCAGCTCTTTCATCTTTAAAAACAAACAAACAAAAACATGATGTGGAATTCTCTCATTTTACCAAACAGCCGTACGCTCCCTTGAATATGTGACTATGAAACCCAAGTAATTGGAAGAAGAAAAATAAAGGAAACACCTCATCAGTCTCATTAATAGTTTTGTTGAGAATAGTTTATTTTTCAAAAACTGCTGGCTATGTCTTGATATTTTCAGACACGGCTAAAGTTGAAATTGCATGAATCCTCTCTCTAACATTCATGCTACTTAAGAATCTTTTCCCAAGATTTGACTGCATTCATTTCATAAAAGCCCTGTCCTCTTCTCCCCTATATATCTATATTAGCACTCTGCCTTCTACCCTCTTCCATAGGAAACACAAATCCGTCAATTGATCACTTAAGCCTTTCCAGTATGGGTACAACATTTTCTGTAGTTGTACTCCTGAGATTTGTCCTTTATACTTCTAAAGACTAGACCCTAGATAATACATGCTTGGGAATAGTGGAGCTAGCTTGCTTAAACTTTATTTAGGCGTATGCTAATTATTTGTGGCGGGCAAAGGCAGGCAGTGAGGATGTTAAGCTTATCCCAAAATAGTCAATTTTGGAAAAGACACAAGTACAGGCCGGGCGTGGTGGCTCAGACCTGTAATCCCAGCACCTTGGGAGGCCGAGGCGGCCGGTCACGAGGTCAGGAGATCGACACCATCCTGGCTAACACGGTGAAACCCCGTCTCTGCTAAACATACACAAATTAGCCGGGCGTGGTGGCAGGCGCTTGTAGTCTCAGCTACTCGGGAGGCTGAGGCAGGAGAAGAGCACGAACCCGGGAGGCGGAGCTGGCAGTGAGCCGAGATTGCGCCACTGCACTCCGGCCTGGGCGGCAGAGTGGGATTCTGCCTCAAAAAAGAAAGAAAAAAAACATCTTCATATATATGAATGTGTGTGTGTGTGTGTGTGTGTGTCTGTGTGTGTGTGTACTCAGGTACACTCACTTTACTTCTGAGTTATCTCGTCACCACTTAACCAGCACCAATCAGAGACCACATTTTTCTAGGCAGTCTCCAAATGTACATTACAAATAGTAACGTACTTTAAGGATAGTAATGAAGCTCCGGGAAAAATTGCTTGTCTCCACCTCAGCAGACCAACCTGCCTGGGCCAGCTTCTCTCTTCCTCTACTCTTCAGAAAGTGCTAGACCTGCAACATCTGACAGAATACAGCTTCCATGACTCCTCAGTGCCATGGAAATGGAACGAGCTGAGAGCAATCTAAAGACTGGGAGATATTAGGTCTCTTGGATCTTACTTCTTTTGGTTGCTCGAGCACTTTAATTCCCGAGAGAGCCCTCCCATCTCCATCAGTTCTTCCAGGAACCTGTACCCTCCTTGTGTCTCTAAGATACGCTGGTCTAACTTGTTACATGCCTTTACAAGAAAGTTGGTAAAAATAAAAGGAAAGCTGAACAACGTCACAATATGGAGGTATGAAACAGAATTTCCCCATACTTGGTAAAGTTTAGAAATTTGTGTAATACCCGAAGGCAGATTCCATGTACAATAAGTCCTAGTTTAAGAACAAGAGCTGAGGGTATGAGGAAATAAAACTATATTTTCCGGGAGTATCTCTGGCTTCAGGAAGAAAGAGCACATGTTACTCTCCATTCAATATTAGGGCTGAACTATGGGGTCTTTTCGATCCTTTTTGCTTACCCTCTGCGATTCAGGGGGCACATGGCAAAGGTAAACAGACTGAAACAGCACCGTGGATAGCTGTGAGCTGTGCTGGGAAGATTCACGGTGATTCCATAATAAATCTCAGGTCTTTCTTCTGTAACAAAAAATTCCTCTTTTCCATCATCAAGGTAAAGCCGAGTATGTACAAGTAGAGTATGCGATAACTTTGTCACTCGTGACGAACCTAGTCGGTCCGATACTTTAACAACTTCTCCAATGTCTCTGCACTCAGGTTGGATATTCTGAGTGGGTCATCGGTAGAATGAATGAAATCAAGAATACTCTAAAGCAATGTTTGGAAGTCAATTTCAGTGTCTCCGGAAGCACTGGGAAAATCACCATGTGTAACGAACGTGAAGTATCCACAGGCTCTCTCTGTGTCTTTGAAACTGCCCATGTGTTCATTAGAAACGGCGGCTTGAGGAAAGGTGGTTTTGGAATTGGTTTCCCTCTAGTCTTACGTGATGCATCTCTACTATATTGCATTATAATAAAGCAAAGGGTCACTTGCTGACATAAAGCACAGGAGGCAGGAATGGAAGAGTCAACTTAGAGAAAAAAAGTGCTTTTCGGTTTTATTTTCATTTCTGCAGTTTGGAAAACAGTTTAACAGTTTAACAGATTTTGTGGCGGCTCACGAAAATACATATGAGCGTTGAAAATGTACAGAAGAACAACAATTGGGAGACATTTCCGGAAGCTTCAGTTTCTGAAACCCAGACATGAGCCTACAAGCTAAGACACGGCTACACCAGGCTTCAGCGTGAAACCATACAACTCCTGGGAAGGGCTTCCCTCTCTGAACGCAGCTACCTGTCCACAGGATGCTCTAGGCCCAGGCACCTTTATTCTTCCAACTAGAGAGACATAGAAAGATGCCTCCATATCCCATGAAGATGCCCAAGCATTTGGCCAAGGCTCCTATGAAACAGTCTGCTGTCTTCATCCAGGTAAGGGCAACTTCACATTTTCAGACACTAAGGTCGTGGGTAAATCCAGGGTGGACTGAGAGGCGGAAGCTCCAGCAAACACAGTCCTGTGGCTGGAAGATGAATGCAGTACTTATTCCTGCACCAACAGACCCTTGCCTCTGGCCTTGGGCCTAGAGCATGATTTTTTGGTAGTTGCTGTTGGGGAAGAGGCCCTTGGGCTTTAACCTGCGGACAGCCTCCCTTAAATGCTTGGGCTGCAGCGGGGGCGTTTCTCCCCACATCTCACACACGTCCAGGGCCTCTTCCACCACCTCTCCAACAAAGACCTTGGCGATTCCAGCCATGGCAATGGCGGCGTTCTCAGACACCGAACTGCCGGTGATAGACTTCATCAGACCTGCAATGCGTGCTTTTGGGAAAGCTGACCGGCGACACACTTCGTAGCGGGCCGGCTGCTCCTCAGACATGGCAGACAGCAGGGCTGTCATCCTCTGAGCCTCCTCTGCATCCACGGTGGGCTTCCTCTCCTTCTTTCCTTTGGTATGTCTTTTCCGTCTTTTGGCGGCAGGAGGAGCTGAGGCTGAGGCCTCCTTGTCCCCTTCTGTGAGGTCCATGACATCCTCACTCCTGAGCTCACCTCCCTGATCCCTGGGTTCTTCCAAGTTCCCACCTAGGTCCTCAGGGATTCCATCCTTCTTGCTGCCCTTCAGACCTCGGGGCATGGCGAACATCTCAGCAGACACACCTGTTTGCCTGCCCGTCTCCACGGGTGAGATTCAAGTCTGCCCCGTGACAGCAGCTGTAGAGGCAGAAGTTCTGGCTGGGGTGGTTTGATTACGGATCTGCAGCGAGAACCTTTCGAAGATTTTAGCTGCCGTGTTTCTGCTGAGCCACTTTAGCCATAACTGGACACAGCTCCCTGCCTCCCCTTCCCACACACAAACACACACGCTGAATTTTCTCACTTCCACAATGTGAAGAAACTTGTGGATGGAGAGTATATTAGTTTTACATCAATGCAGAATAAATTCTCACAAATTTTGGACACTTAAAACAAACCCCAGCTCAGAGGTCAGAAGTTCTACCAGTCCAAGTGACTGCCACCTGCTCAGAGCCACACGAGGGACCTCCGGGATGGGTCTGGCTGTGTGGTCGCTGCCTTCACCTGAGAAGGGTCTGGCTTCGATCTGACTCGAGGTGGTGGCAGAATTCAATGCCTTCGGGTTGTGAGCCCCAGGCCCACTTGTCTGTTCTGCCTGCTGCCGTGAGGACGCTCTCGGCTCCTGCAAGTGTTGCCCAGGTCTGGGCTGTGAGGCTCCCTGGGTCTGCACGGCCAGTGCCGGGGAATCTCCCACAGGGCAATGTCATCTCAGGGAGCTCCAGTCCTCCCTTATAAAGAGCTCGGATGATTGAACTAGACCCAGCCCTTAGCAGCTATTGGCTCAGGATATCCCTAAGGAAATCAGGGATTTGGGCGGGCTCATCAATTCACGCTTCCGCCCACCCCCAAGGGAGGGGCAGACACAGGGCGAGTCTCCGAGGGGCGGGAAATGCAGGGGGTATTTCAGAATTCAGTCTTCCTCACAGAATCGCAAAGTTCACGTTTCACAACCATAAAGAAACTATTTACGCTAAAAATGAGACTTTTTAAGAAGTTGCACTTAGAAAACTTCAATGTCTGAGAAAAAAATATCCCTAACGCACAGGGAAACAGGTGGCTTATCCAATACTCTGGAAATAAAATGGGCTGGGTGAGGGGAATATGAAAATATTATTTCAATTTCATCTCATTTTATTTATTTATTTATGTACTTATTGATTTATTTTTGAGACAGAGTCTCCCTCTGTCCCTCAGGCTGGATTACAGTGTCCTGAGCTCAGCTCACTGCAGCCTCCGCATCCTGGGCCCAAGGCATTCTCCTGCCTCAGCCTCCAGAGTAGCTGGGACTAAATGAGTACGCCACCACGCCAGGCAAATTTTTGTCTTTTTTATAAAGTGTAGAGGAGGTTTCACCATTTGGGCCAGGGTGGTCTTCAACTGCCAACTTCAGATGATCTGCCCCAACTTGCCTTCCAAAGTGAAGGGACTATAGGCGTGAGCCACTGAACCCAGACTATGATAGTTTCACACTGAGGCCTGAAGCTGCTCTGCCTTAGGATTTTTCCTGAGTTTTACGTTCTTGTCATGATGAGTTGCTAGTTCATATTTTCCGTTGGATCTTTTCGAAAGGGATTACTGATGAGATTATGGCTTTCTCACAAAGAATACCACTTTGGTGAAACTATACTGAAATCAGGAGTACCTTATGTTTCCGATACTTATCAAGCACAACATTTGAACACGGCGTGGTAGGTGAAAGTGTAGGAAGCAGAATTTGGCAAACCCCATTTTTTTTCAATTTCGACGGTTTCAGGTTTTTGGTTTCAGCCAAACTGAAGAATGTCCTAATGAGCTGTCAATTCACAGGCCATTACAGACAATTTTTGAAACTACATCACACTGTAATTTAAGGAGTACGATTCTAAAGAAATTTGAACAATCTGGTGGTATTGCTAACACCAAACAAGGTTGTTCAGCTCTTTCATCTTTAAAAACAAACAAACAAAAACATGATGTGGAATTCTCTCATTTTACCAAACAGCCGTACGCTCCCTTGAATATGTGACTATGAAACCCAAGTAATTGGAAGAAGAAAAATAAAGGAAACACCTCATCAGTCTCATTAATAGTTTTGTTGAGAATAGTTTATTTTTCAAAAACTGCTGGCTATGTCTTGATATTTTCAGACACGGCTAAAGTTGAAATTGCATGAATCCTCTCTCTAACATTCATGCTACTTAAGAATCTTTTCCCAAGATTTGACTGCATTCATTTCATAAAAGCCCTGTCCTCTTCTCCCCTATATATCTATATTAGCACTCTGCCTTCTACCCTCTTCCATAGGAAACACAAATCCGTCAATTGATCACTTAAGCCTTTCCAGTATGGGTACAACATTTTCTGTAGTTGTACTCCTGAGATTTGTCCTTTATACTTCTAAAGACTAGACCCTAGATAATACATGCTTGGGAATAGTGGAGCTAGCTTGCTTAAACTTTATTTAGGCGTATGCTAATTATTTGTGGCGGGCAAAGGCAGGCAGTGAGGATGTTAAGCTTATCCCAAAATAGTCAATTTTGGAAAAGACACAAGTACAGGCCGGGCGTGGTGGCTCAGACCTGTAATCCCAGCACCTTGGGAGGCCGAGGCGGCCGGTCACGAGGTCAGGAGATCGACACCATCCTGGCTAACACGGTGAAACCCCGTCTCTGCTAAACATACACAAATTAGCCGGGCGTGGTGGCAGGCGCTTGTAGTCTCAGCTACTCGGGAGGCTGAGGCAGGAGAAGAGCACGAACCCGGGAGGCGGAGCTGGCAGTGAGCCGAGATTGCGCCACTGCACTCCGGCCTGGGCGGCAGAGTGGGATTCTGCCTCAAAAAAGAAAGAAAAAAAACATCTTCATATATATGAATGTGTGTGTGTGTGTGTGTGTGTGTCTGTGTGTGTGTGTACTCAGGTACACTCACTTTACTTCTGAGTTATCTCGTCACCACTTAACCAGCACCAATCAGAGACCACATTTTTCTAGGCAGTCTCCAAATGTACATTACAAATAGTAACGTACTTTAAGGATAGTAATGAAGCTCCGGGAAAAATTGCTTGTCTCCACCTCAGCAGACCAACCTGCCTGGGCCAGCTTCTCTCTTCCTCTACTCTTCAGAAAGTGCTAGACCTGCAACATCTGACAGAATACAGCTTCCATGACTCCTCAGTGCCATGGAAATGGAACGAGCTGAGAGCAATCTAAAGACTGGGAGATATTAGGTCTCTTGGATCTTACTTCTTTTGGTTGCTCGAGCACTTTAATTCCCGAGAGAGCCCTCCCATCTCCATCAGTTCTTCCAGGAACCTGTACCCTCCTTGTGTCTCTAAGATACGCTGGTCTAACTTGTTACATGCCTTTACAAGAAAGTTGGTAAAAATAAAAGGAAAGCTGAACAACGTCACAATATGGAGGTATGAAACAGAATTTCCCCATACTTGGTAAAGTTTAGAAATTTGTGTAATACCCGAAGGCAGATTCCATGTACAATAAGTCCTAGTTTAAGAACAAGAGCTGAGGGTATGAGGAAATAAAACTATATTTTCCGGGAGTATCTCTGGCTTCAGGAAGAAAGAGCACATGTTACTCTCCATTCAATATTAGGGCTGAACTATGGGGTCTTTTCGATCCTTTTTGCTTACCCTCTGCGATTCAGGGGGCACATGGCAAAGGTAAACAGACTGAAACAGCACCGTGGATAGCTGTGAGCTGTGCTGGGAAGATTCACGGTGATTCCATAATAAATCTCAGGTCTTTCTTCTGTAACAAAAAATTCCTCTTTTCCATCATCAAGGTAAAGCCGAGTATGTACAAGTAGAGTATGCGATAACTTTGTCACTCGTGACGAACCTAGTCGGTCCGATACTTTAACAACTTCTCCAATGTCTCTGCACTCAGGTTGGATATTCTGAGTGGGTCATCGGTAGAATGAATGAAATCAAGAATACTCTAAAGCAATGTTTGGAAGTCAATTTCAGTGTCTCCGGAAGCACTGGGAAAATCACCATGTGTAACGAACGTGAAGTATCCACAGGCTCTCTCTGTGTCTTTGAAACTGCCCATGTGTTCATTAGAAACGGCGGCTTGAGGAAAGGTGGTTTTGGAATTGGTTTCCCTCTAGTCTTACGTGATGCATCTCTACTATATTGCATTATAATAAAGCAAAGGGTCACTTGCTGACATAAAGCACAGGAGGCAGGAATGGAAGAGTCAACTTAGAGAAAAAAAGTGCTTTTCGGTTTTATTTTCATTTCTGCAGTTTGGAAAACAGTTTAACAGTTTAACAGATTTTGTGGCGGCTCACAAAAATACATATGAGCGTTGAAAATGTACAGAAGAACAACAATTGGGAGACATTTCCGGAAGCTTCAGTTTCTGAAACCCAGACATGAGCCTACAAGCTAAGACACGGCTACACCAGGCTTCAGCGTGAAACCATACAACTCCTGGGAAGGGCTTCCCTCTCTGAACGCAGCTACCTGTCCACAGGATGCTCTAGGCCCAGGCACCTTTATTCTTCCAACTAGAGAGACATAGAAAGATGCCTCCATATCCCATGAAGATGCCCAAGCATTTGGCCAAGGCTCCTATGAAACAGTCTGCTGTCTTCATCCAGGTAAGGGCAACTTCACATTTTCAGACACTAAGGTCGTGGGTAAATCCAGGGTGGACTGAGAGGCGGAAGCTCCAGCAAACACAGTCCTGTGGCTGGAAGATGAATGCAGTACTTATTCCTGCACCAACAGACCCTTGCCTCTGGCCTTGGGCCTAGAGCATGATTTTTTGGTAGTTGCTGTTGGGGAAGAGGCCCTTGGGCTTTAACCTGCGGACAGCCTCCCTTAAATGCTTGGGCTGCAGCGGGGGCGTTTCTCCCCACATCTCACACACGTCCAGGGCCTCTTCCACCACCTCTCCAACAAAGACCTTGGCGATTCCAGCCATGGCAATGGCGGCGTTCTCAGACACCGAACTGCCGGTGATAGACTTCATCAGACCTGCAATGCGTGCTTTTGGGAAAGCTGACCGGCGACACACTTCGTAGCGGGCCGGCTGCTCCTCAGACATGGCAGACAGCAGGGCTGTCATCCTCTGAGCCTCCTCTGCATCCACGGTGGGCTTCCTCTCCTTCTTTCCTTTGGTATGTCTTTTCCGTCTTTTGGCGGCAGGAGGAGCTGAGGCTGAGGCCTCCTTGTCCCCTTCTGTGAGGTCCATGACATCCTCACTCCTGAGCTCACCTCCCTGATCCCTGGGTTCTTCCAAGTTCCCACCTAGGTCCTCAGGGATTCCATCCTTCTTGCTGCCCTTCAGACCTCGGGGCATGGCGAACATCTCAGCAGACACACCTGTTTGCCTGCCCGTCTCCACGGGTGAGATTCAAGTCTGCCCCGTGACAGCAGCTGTAGAGGCAGAAGTTCTGGCTGGGGTGGTTTGATTACGGATCTGCAGCGAGAACCTTTCGAAGATTTTAGCTGCCGTGTTTCTGCTGAGCCACTTTAGCCATAACTGGACACAGCTCCCTGCCTCCCCTTCCCACACACAAACACACACGCTGAATTTTCTCACTTCCACAATGTGAAGAAACTTGTGGATGGAGAGTATATTAGTTTTACATCAATGCAGAATAAATTCTCACAAATTTTGGACACTTAAAACAAACCCCAGCTCAGAGGTCAGAAGTTCTACCAGTCCAAGTGACTGCCACCTGCTCAGAGCCACACGAGGGACCTCCGGGATGGGTCTGGCTGTGTGGTCGCTGCCTTCACCTGAGAAGGGTCTGGCTTCGATCTGACTCGAGGTGGTGGCAGAATTCAATGCCTTCGGGTTGTGAGCCCCAGGCCCACTTGTCTGTTCTGCCTGCTGCCGTGAGGACGCTCTCGGCTCCTGCAAGTGTTGCCCAGGTCTGGGCTGTGAGGCTCCCTGGGTCTGCACGGCCAGTGCCGGGGAATCTCCCACAGGGCAATGTCATCTCAGGGAGCTCCAGTCCTCCCTTATAAAGAGCTCGGATGATTGAACTAGACCCAGCCCTTAGCAGCTATTGGCTCAGGATATCCCTAAGGAAATCAGGGATTTGGGCCGGCTCATCAATTCACGCTTCCGCCCACCCCCAAGGGAGGGGCAGACACAGGGCGAATCTCCGAGGGGCGGGAAATGCAGGGGGTATTTCAGAATTCAGTCTTCCTCACAGAATCGCAAAGTTCACGTTTCACAACCATAAAGAAACTATTTACGCTAAAAATGAGACTTTTTAAGAAGTTGCACTTAGAAAACTTCAATGTCTGAGAAAAAAATATCCCTAACGCACAGGGAAACAGGTGGCTTATCCAATACTCTGGAAATAAAATGGGCTGGGTGAGGGGAATATGAAAATATTATTTCAATTTCATCTCATTTTATTTATTTATTTATGTACTTATTGATTTATTTTTGAGACAGAGTCTCCCTCTGTCCCTCAGGCTGGATTACAGTGTCCTGAGCTCAGCTCACTGCAGCCTCCGCATCCTGGGCCCAAGGCATTCTCCTGCCTCAGCCTCCAGAGTAGCTGGGACTAAATGAGTACGCCACCACGCCAGGCAAATTTTTGTCTTTTTTATAAAGTGTAGAGGAGGTTTCACCATTTGGGCCAGGGTGGTCTTCAACTGCCAACTTCAGATGATCTGCCCCAACTTGCCTTCCAAAGTGAAGGGACTATAGGCGTGAGCCACTGAACCCAGACTATGATAGTTTCACACTGAGGCCTGAAGCTGCTCTGCCTTAGGATTTTTCCTGAGTTTTACGTTCTTGTCATGATGAGTTGCTAGTTCATATTTTCCGTTGGATCTTTTCGAAAGGGATTACTGATGAGATTATGGCTTTCTCACAAAGAATACCACTTTGGTGAAACTATACTGAAATCAGGAGTACCTTATGTTTCCGATACTTATCAAGCACAACATTTGAACACGGCGTGGTAGGTGAAAGTGTAGGAAGCAGAATTTGGCAAACCCCATTTTTTTTCAATTTCGACGGTTTCAGGTTTTTGGTTTCAGCCAAACTGAAGAATGTCCTAATGAGCTGTCAATTCACAGGCCATTACAGACAATTTTTGAAACTACATCACACTGTAATTTAAGGAGTACGATTCTAAAGAAATTTGAACAATCTGGTGGTATTGCTAACACCAAACAAGGTTGTTCAGCTCTTTCATCTTTAAAAACAAACAAACAAAAACATGATGTGGAATTCTCTCATTTTACCAAACAGCCGTACGCTCCCTTGAATATGTGACTATGAAACCCAAGTAATTGGAAGAAGAAAAATAAAGGAAACACCTCATCAGTCTCATTAATAGTTTTGTTGAGAATAGTTTATTTTTCAAAAACTGCTGGCTATGTCTTGATATTTTCAGACACGGCTAAAGTTGAAATTGCATGAATCCTCTCTCTAACATTCATGCTACTTAAGAATCTTTTCCCAAGATTTGACTGCATTCATTTCATAAAAGCCCTGTCCTCTTCTCCCCTATATATCTATATTAGCACTCTGCCTTCTACCCTCTTCCATAGGAAACACAAATCCGTCAATTGATCACTTAAGCCTTTCCAGTATGGGTACAACATTTTCTGTAGTTGTACTCCTGAGATTTGTCCTTTATACTTCTAAAGACTAGACCCTAGATAATACATGCTTGGGAATAGTGGAGCTAGCTTGCTTAAACTTTATTTAGGCGTATGCTAATTATTTGTGGCGGGCAAAGGCAGGCAGTGAGGATGTTAAGCTTATCCCAAAATAGTCAATTTTGGAAAAGACACAAGTACAGGCCGGGCGTGGTGGCTCAGACCTGTAATCCCAGCACCTTGGGAGGCCGAGGCGGCCGGTCACGAGGTCAGGAGATCGACACCATCCTGGCTAACACGGTGAAACCCCGTCTCTGCTAAACATACACAAATTAGCCGGGCGTGGTGGCAGGCGCTTGTAGTCTCAGCTACTCGGGAGGCTGAGGCAGGAGAAGAGCACGAACCCGGGAGGCGGAGCTGGCAGTGAGCCGAGATTGCGCCACTGCACTCCGGCCTGGGCGGCAGAGTGGGATTCTGCCTCAAAAAAGAAAGAAAAAAAACATCTTCATATATATGAATGTGTGTGTGTGTGTGTGTGTGTGTCTGTGTGTGTGTGTACTCAGGTACACTCACTTTACTTCTGAGTTATCTCGTCACCACTTAACCAGCACCAATCAGAGACCACATTTTTCTAGGCAGTCTCCAAATGTACATTACAAATAGTAACGTACTTTAAGGATAGTAATGAAGCTCCGGGAAAAATTGCTTGTCTCCACCTCAGCAGACCAACCTGCCTGGGCCAGCTTCTCTCTTCCTCTACTCTTCAGAAAGTGCTAGACCTGCAACATCTGACAGAATACAGCTTCCATGACTCCTCAGTGCCATGGAAATGGAACGAGCTGAGAGCAATCTAAAGACTGGGAGATATTAGGTCTCTTGGATCTTACTTCTTTTGGTTGCTCGAGCACTTTAATTCCCGAGAGAGCCCTCCCATCTCCATCAGTTCTTCCAGGAACCTGTACCCTCCTTGTGTCTCTAAGATACGCTGGTCTAACTTGTTACATGCCTTTACAAGAAAGTTGGTAAAAATAAAAGGAAAGCTGAACAACGTCACAATATGGAGGTATGAAACAGAATTTCCCCATACTTGGTAAAGTTTAGAAATTTGTGTAATACCCGAAGGCAGATTCCATGTACAATAAGTCCTAGTTTAAGAACAAGAGCTGAGGGTATGAGGAAATAAAACTATATTTTCCGGGAGTATCTCTGGCTTCAGGAAGAAAGAGCACATGTTACTCTCCATTCAATATTAGGGCTGAACTATGGGGTCTTTTCGATCCTTTTTGCTTACCCTCTGTGATTCAGGGGGCACATGGCAAAGGTAAACAGACTGAAACAGCACCGTGGATAGCTGTGAGCTGTGCTGGGAAGATTCACGGTGATTCCATAATAAATCTCAGGTCTTTCTTCTGTAACAAAAAATTCCTCTTTTCCATCATCAAGGTAAAGCCGAGTATGTACAAGTAGAGTATGCGATAACTTTGTCACTCGTGACGAACCTAGTCGGTCCGATACTTTAACAACTTCTCCAATGTCTCTGCACTCAGGTTGGATATTCTGAGTGGGTCATCGGTAGAATGAATGAAATCAAGAATACTCTAAAGCAATGTTTGGAAGTCAATTTCAGTGTCTCCGGAAGCACTGGGAAAATCACCATGTGTAACGAACGTGAAGTATCCACAGGCTCTCTCTGTGTCTTTGAAACTGCCCATGTGTTCATTAGAAACGGCGGCTTGAGGAAAGGTGGTTTTGGAATTGGTTTCCCTCTAGTCTTACGTGATGCATCTCTACTATATTGCATTATAATAAAGCAAAGGGTCACTTGCTGACATAAAGCACAGGAGGCAGGAATGGAAGAGTCAACTTAGAGAAAAAAAGTGCTTTTCGGTTTTATTTTCATTTCTGCAGTTTGGAAAACAGTTTAACAGTTTAACAGATTTTGTGGCGGCTCACAAAAATACATATGAGCGTTGAAAATGTACAGAAGAACAACAATTGGGAGACATTTCCGGAAGCTTCAGTTTCTGAAACCCAGACATGAGCCTACAAGCTAAGACACGGCTACACCAGGCTTCAGCGTGAAACCATACAACTCCTGGGAAGGGCTTCCCTCTCTGAACGCAGCTACCTGTCCACAGGATGCTCTAGGCCCAGGCACCTTTATTCTTCCAACTAGAGAGACATAGAAAGATGCCTCCATATCCCATGAAGATGCCCAAGCATTTGGCCAAGGCTCCTATGAAACAGTCTGCTGTCTTCATCCAGGTAAGGGCAACTTCACATTTTCAGACACTAAGGTCGTGGGTAAATCCAGGGTGGACTGAGAGGCGGAAGCTCCAGCAAACACAGTCCTGTGGCTGGAAGATGAATGCAGTACTTATTCCTGCACCAACAGACCCTTGCCTCTGGCCTTGGGCCTAGAGCATGATTTTTTGGTAGTTGCTGTTGGGGAAGAGGCCCTTGGGCTTTAACCTGCGGACAGCCTCCCTTAAATGCTTGGGCTGCAGCGGGGGCGTTTCTCCCCACATCTCACACACGTCCAGGGCCTCTTCCACCACCTCTCCAACAAAGACCTTGGCGATTCCAGCCATGGCAATGGCGGCGTTCTCAGACACCGAACTGCCGGTGATAGACTTCATCAGACCTGCAATGCGTGCTTTTGGGAAAGCTGACCGGCGACACACTTCGTAGCGGGCCGGCTGCTCCTCAGACATGGCAGACAGCAGGGCTGTCATCCTCTGAGCCTCCTCTGCATCCACGGTGGGCTTCCTCTCCTTCTTTCCTTTGGTATGTCTTTTCCGTCTTTTGGCGGCAGGAGGAGCTGAGGCTGAGGCCTCCTTGTCCCCTTCTGTGAGGTCCATGACATCCTCACTCCTGAGCTCACCTCCCTGATCCCTGGGTTCTTCCAAGTTCCCACCTAGGTCCTCAGGGATTCCATCCTTCTTGCTGCCCTTCAGACCTCGGGGCATGGCGAACATCTCAGCAGACACACCTGTTTGCCTGCCCGTCTCCACGGGTGAGATTCAAGTCTGCCCCGTGACAGCAGCTGTAGAGGCAGAAGTTCTGGCTGGGGTGGTTTGATTACGGATCTGCAGCGAGAACCTTTCGAAGATTTTAGCTGCCGTGTTTCTGCTGAGCCACTTTAGCCATAACTGGACACAGCTCCCTGCCTCCCCTTCCCACACACAAACACACACGCTGAATTTTCTCACTTCCACAATGTGAAGAAACTTGTGGATGGAGAGTATATTAGTTTTACATCAATGCAGAATAAATTCTCACAAATTTTGGACACTTAAAACAAACCCCAGCTCAGAGGTCAGAAGTTCTACCAGTCCAAGTGACTGCCACCTGCTCAGAGCCACACGAGGGACCTCCGGGATGGGTCTGGCTGTGTGGTCGCTGCCTTCACCTGAGAAGGGTCTGGCTTCGATCTGACTCGAGGTGGTGGCAGAATTCAATGCCTTCGGGTTGTGAGCCCCAGGCCCACTTGTCTGTTCTGCCTGCTGCCGTGAGGACGCTCTCGGCTCCTGCAAGTGTTGCCCAGGTCTGGGCTGTGAGGCTCCCTGGGTCTGCACGGCCAGTGCCGGGGAATCTCCCACAGGGCAATGTCATCTCAGGGAGCTCCAGTCCTCCCTTATAAAGAGCTCGGATGATTGAACTAGACCCAGCCCTTAGCAGCTATTGGCTCAGGATATCCCTAAGGAAATCAGGGATTTGGGCGGGCTCATCAATTCACGCTTCCGCCCACCCCCAAGGGAGGGGCAGACACAGGGCGAGTCTCCGAGGGGCGGGAAATGCAGGGGGTATTTCAGAATTCAGTCTTCCTCACAGAATCGCAAAGTTCACGTTTCACAACCATAAAGAAACTATTTACGCTAAAAATGAGACTTTTTAAGAAGTTGCACTTAGAAAACTTCAATGTCTGAGAAAAAAATATCCCTAACGCACAGGGAAACAGGTGGCTTATCCAATACTCTGGAAATAAAATGGGCTGGGTGAGGGGAATATGAAAATATTATTTCAATTTCATCTCATTTTATTTATTTATTTATGTACTTATTGATTTATTTTTGAGACAGAGTCTCCCTCTGTCCCTCAGGCTGGATTACAGTGTCCTGAGCTCAGCTCACTGCAGCCTCCGCATCCTGGGCCCAAGGCATTCTCCTGCCTCAGCCTCCAGAGTAGCTGGGACTAAATGAGTACGCCACCACGCCAGGCAAATTTTTGTCTTTTTTATAAAGTGTAGAGGAGGTTTCACCATTTGGGCCAGGGTGGTCTTCAACTGCCAACTTCAGATGATCTGCCCCAACTTGCCTTCCAAAGTGAAGGGACTATAGGCGTGAGCCACTGAACCCAGACTATGATAGTTTCACACTGAGGCCTGAAGCTGCTCTGCCTTAGGATTTTTCCTGAGTTTTACGTTCTTGTCATGATGAGTTGCTAGTTCATATTTTCCGTTGGATCTTTTCGAAAGGGATTACTGATGAGATTATGGCTTTCTCACAAAGAATACCACTTTGGTGAAACTATACTGAAATCAGGAGTACCTTATGTTTCCGATACTTATCAAGCACAACATTTGAACACGGCGTGGTAGGTGAAAGTGTAGGAAGCAGAATTTGGCAAACCCCATTTTTTTTCAATTTCGACGGTTTCAGGTTTTTGGTTTCAGCCAAACTGAAGAATGTCCTAATGAGCTGTCAATTCACAGGCCATTACAGACAATTTTTGAAACTACATCACACTGTAATTTAAGGAGTACGATTCTAAAGAAATTTGAACAATCTGGTGGTATTGCTAACACCAAACAAGGTTGTTCAGCTCTTTCATCTTTAAAAACAAACAAACAAAAACATGATGTGGAATTCTCTCATTTTACCAAACAGCCGTACGCTCCCTTGAATATGTGACTATGAAACCCAAGTAATTGGAAGAAGAAAAATAAAGGAAACACCTCATCAGTCTCATTAATAGTTTTGTTGAGAATAGTTTATTTTTCAAAAACTGCTGGCTATGTCTTGATATTTTCAGACACGGCTAAAGTTGAAATTGCATGAATCCTCTCTCTAACATTCATGCTACTTAAGAATCTTTTCCCAAGATTTGACTGCATTCATTTCATAAAAGCCCTGTCCTCTTCTCCCCTATATATCTATATTAGCACTCTGCCTTCTACCCTCTTCCATAGGAAACACAAATCCGTCAATTGATCACTTAAGCCTTTCCAGTATGGGTACAACATTTTCTGTAGTTGTACTCCTGAGATTTGTCCTTTATACTTCTAAAGACTAGACCCTAGATAATACATGCTTGGGAATAGTGGAGCTAGCTTGCTTAAACTTTATTTAGGCGTATGCTAATTATTTGTGGCGGGCAAAGGCAGGCAGTGAGGATGTTAAGCTTATCCCAAAATAGTCAATTTTGGAAAAGACACAAGTACAGGCCGGGCGTGGTGGCTCAGACCTGTAATCCCAGCACCTTGGGAGGCCGAGGCGGCCGGTCACGAGGTCAGGAGATCGACACCATCCTGGCTAACACGGTGAAACCCCGTCTCTGCTAAACATACACAAATTAGCCGGGCGTGGTGGCAGGCGCTTGTAGTCTCAGCTACTCGGGAGGCTGAGGCAGGAGAAGAGCACGAACCCGGGAGGCGGAGCTGGCAGTGAGCCGAGATTGCGCCACTGCACTCCGGCCTGGGCGGCAGAGTGGGATTCTGCCTCAAAAAAGAAAGAAAAAAAACATCTTCATATATATGAATGTGTGTGTGTGTGTGTGTGTGTGTCTGTGTGTGTGTGTACTCAGGTACACTCACTTTACTTCTGAGTTATCTCGTCACCACTTAACCAGCACCAATCAGAGACCACATTTTTCTAGGCAGTCTCCAAATGTACATTACAAATAGTAACGTACTTTAAGGATAGTAATGAAGCTCCGGGAAAAATTGCTTGTCTCCACCTCAGCAGACCAACCTGCCTGGGCCAGCTTCTCTCTTCCTCTACTCTTCAGAAAGTGCTAGACCTGCAACATCTGACAGAATACAGCTTCCATGACTCCTCAGTGCCATGGAAATGGAACGAGCTGAGAGCAATCTAAAGACTGGGAGATATTAGGTCTCTTGGATCTTACTTCTTTTGGTTGCTCGAGCACTTTAATTCCCGAGAGAGCCCTCCCATCTCCATCAGTTCTTCCAGGAACCTGTACCCTCCTTGTGTCTCTAAGATACGCTGGTCTAACTTGTTACATGCCTTTACAAGAAAGTTGGTAAAAATAAAAGGAAAGCTGAACAACGTCACAATATGGAGGTATGAAACAGAATTTCCCCATACTTGGTAAAGTTTAGAAATTTGTGTAATACCCGAAGGCAGATTCCATGTACAATAAGTCCTAGTTTAAGAACAAGAGCTGAGGGTATGAGGAAATAAAACTATATTTTCCGGGAGTATCTCTGGCTTCAGGAAGAAAGAGCACATGTTACTCTCCATTCAATATTAGGGCTGAACTATGGGGTCTTTTCGATCCTTTTTGCTTACCCTCTGTGATTCAGGGGGCACATGGCAAAGGTAAACAGACTGAAACAGCACCGTGGATAGCTGTGAGCTGTGCTGGGAAGATTCACGGTGATTCCATAATAAATCTCAGGTCTTTCTTCTGTAACAAAAAATTCCTCTTTTCCATCATCAAGGTAAAGCCGAGTATGTACAAGTAGAGTATGCGATAACTTTGTCACTCGTGACGAACCTAGTCGGTCCGATACTTTAACAACTTCTCCAATGTCTCTGCACTCAGGTTGGATATTCTGAGTGGGTCATCGGTAGAATGAATGAAATCAAGAATACTCTAAAGCAATGTTTGGAAGTCAATTTCAGTGTCTCCGGAAGCACTGGGAAAATCACCATGTGTAACGAACGTGAAGTATCCACAGGCTCTCTCTGTGTCTTTGAAACTGCCCATGTGTTCATTAGAAACGGCGGCTTGAGGAAAGGTGGTTTGGAATTGGTTTCCCTCTAGTCTTACGTGATGCATCTCTACTATATTGCATTATAATAAAGCAAAGGGTCACTTGCTGACATAAAGCACAGGAGGCAGGAATGGAAGAGTCAACTTAGAGAAAAAAAGTGCTTTTCGGTTTTATTTTCATTTCTGCAGTTTGGAAAACAGTTTAACAGTTTAACAGATTTTGTGGCGGCTCACAAAAATACATATGAGCGTTGAAAATGTACAGAAGAACAACAATTGGGAGACATTTCCGGAAGCTTCAGTTTCTGAAACCCAGACATGAGCCTACAAGCTAAGACACGGCTACACCAGGCTTCAGCGTGAAACCATACAACTCCTGGGAAGGGCTTCCCTCTCTGAACGCAGCTACCTGTCCACAGGATGCTCTAGGCCCAGGCACCTTTATTCTTCCAACTAGAGAGACATAGAAAGATGCCTCCATATCCCATGAAGATGCCCAAGCATTTGGCCAAGGCTCCTATGAAACAGTCTGCTGTCTTCATCCAGGTAAGGGCAACTTCACATTTTCAGACACTAAGGTCGTGGGTAAATCCAGGGTGGACTGAGAGGCGGAAGCTCCAGCAAACACAGTCCTGTGGCTGGAAGATGAATGCAGTACTTATTCCTGCACCAACAGACCCTTGCCTCTGGCCTTGGGCCTAGAGCATGATTTTTTGGTAGTTGCTGTTGGGGAAGAGGCCCTTGGGCTTTAACCTGCGGACAGCCTCCCTTAAATGCTTGGGCTGCAGCGGGGGCGTTTCTCCCCACATCTCACACACGTCCAGGGCCTCTTCCACCACCTCTCCAACAAAGACCTTGGCGATTCCAGCCATGGCAATGGCGGCGTTCTCAGACACCGAACTGCCGGTGATAGACTTCATCAGACCTGCAATGCGTGCTTTTGGGAAAGCTGACCGGCGACACACTTCGTAGCGGGCCGGCTGCTCCTCAGACATGGCAGACAGCAGGGCTGTCATCCTCTGAGCCTCCTCTGCATCCACGGTGGGCTTCCTCTCCTTCTTTCCTTTGGTATGTCTTTTCCGTCTTTTGGCGGCAGGAGGAGCTGAGGCTGAGGCCTCCTTGTCCCCTTCTGTGAGGTCCATGACATCCTCACTCCTGAGCTCACCTCCCTGATCCCTGGGTTCTTCCAAGTTCCCACCTAGGTCCTCAGGGATTCCATCCTTCTTGCTGCCCTTCAGACCTCGGGGCATGGCGAACATCTCAGCAGACACACCTGTTTGCCTGCCCGTCTCCACGGGTGAGATTCAAGTCTGCCCCGTGACAGCAGCTGTAGAGGCAGAAGTTCTGGCTGGGGTGGTTTGATTACGGATCTGCAGCGAGAACCTTTCGAAGATTTTAGCTGCCGTGTTTCTGCTGAGCCACTTTAGCCATAACTGGACACAGCTCCCTGCCTCCCCTTCCCACACACAAACACACACGCTGAATTTTCTCACTTCCACAATGTGAAGAAACTTGTGGATGGAGAGTATATTAGTTTTACATCAATGCAGAATAAATTCTCACAAATTTTGGACACTTAAAACAAACCCCAGCTCAGAGGTCAGAAGTTCTACCAGTCCAAGTGACTGCCACCTGCTCAGAGCCACACGAGGGACCTCCGGGATGGGTCTGGCTGTGTGGTCGCTGCCTTCACCTGAGAAGGGTCTGGCTTCGATCTGACTCGAGGTGGTGGCAGAATTCAATGCCTTCGGGTTGTGAGCCCCAGGCCCACTTGTCTGTTCTGCCTGCTGCCGTGAGGACGCTCTCGGCTCCTGCAAGTGTTGCCCAGGTCTGGGCTGTGAGGCTCCCTGGGTCTGCACGGCCAGTGCCGGGGAATCTCCCACAGGGCAATGTCATCTCAGGGAGCTCCAGTCCTCCCTTATAAAGAGCTCGGATGATTGAACTAGACCCAGCCCTTAGCAGCTATTGGCTCAGGATATCCCTAAGGAAATCAGGGATTTGGGCGGGCTCATCAATTCACGCTTCCGCCCACCCCCAAGGGAGGGGCAGACACAGGGCGAGTCTCCGAGGGGCGGGAAATGCAGGGGGTATTTCAGAATTCAGTCTTCCTCACAGAATCGCAAAGTTCACGTTTCACAACCATAAAGAAACTATTTACGCTAAAAATGAGACTTTTTAAGAAGTTGCACTTAGAAAACTTCAATGTCTGAGAAAAAAATATCCCTAACGCACAGGGAAACAGGTGGCTTATCCAATACTCTGGAAATAAAATGGGCTGGGTGAGGGGAATATGAAAATATTATTTCAATTTCATCTCATTTTATTTATTTATTTATGTACTTATTGATTTATTTTTGAGACAGAGTCTCCCTCTGTCCCTCAGGCTGGATTACAGTGTCCTGAGCTCAGCTCACTGCAGCCTCCGCATCCTGGGCCCAAGGCATTCTCCTGCCTCAGCCTCCAGAGTAGCTGGGACTAAATGAGTACGCCACCACGCCAGGCAAATTTTTGTCTTTTTTATAAAGTGTAGAGGAGGTTTCACCATTTGGGCCAGGGTGGTCTTCAACTGCCAACTTCAGATGATCTGCCCCAACTTGCCTTCCAAAGTGAAGGGACTATAGGCGTGAGCCACTGAACCCAGACTATGATAGTTTCACACTGAGGCCTGAAGCTGCTCTGCCTTAGGATTTTTCCTGAGTTTTACGTTCTTGTCATGATGAGTTGCTAGTTCATATTTTCCGTTGGATCTTTTCGAAAGGGATTACTGATGAGATTATGGCTTTCTCACAAAGAATACCACTTTGGTGAAACTATACTGAAATCAGGAGTACCTTATGTTTCCGATACTTATCAAGCACAACATTTGAACACGGCGTGGTAGGTGAAAGTGTAGGAAGCAGAATTTGGCAAACCCCATTTTTTTTCAATTTCGACGGTTTCAGGTTTTTGGTTTCAGCCAAACTGAAGAATGTCCTAATGAGCTGTCAATTCACAGGCCATTACAGACAATTTTTGAAACTACATCACACTGTAATTTAAGGAGTACGATTCTAAAGAAATTTGAACAATCTGGTGGTATTGCTAACACCAAACAAGGTTGTTCAGCTCTTTCATCTTTAAAAACAAACAAACAAAAACATGATGTGGAATTCTCTCATTTTACCAAACAGCCGTACGCTCCCTTGAATATGTGACTATGAAACCCAAGTAATTGGAAGAAGAAAAATAAAGGAAACACCTCATCAGTCTCATTAATAGTTTTGTTGAGAATAGTTTATTTTTCAAAAACTGCTGGCTATGTCTTGATATTTTCAGACACGGCTAAAGTTGAAATTGCATGAATCCTCTCTCTAACATTCATGCTACTTAAGAATCTTTTCCCAAGATTTGACTGCATTCATTTCATAAAAGCCCTGTCCTCTTCTCCCCTATATATCTATATTAGCACTCTGCCTTCTACCCTCTTCCATAGGAAACACAAATCCGTCAATTGATCACTTAAGCCTTTCCAGTATGGGTACAACATTTTCTGTAGTTGTACTCCTGAGATTTGTCCTTTATACTTCTAAAGACTAGACCCTAGATAATACATGCTTGGGAATAGTGGAGCTAGCTTGCTTAAACTTTATTTAGGCGTATGCTAATTATTTGTGGCGGGCAAAGGCAGGCAGTGAGGATGTTAAGCTTATCCCAAAATAGTCAATTTTGGAAAAGACACAAGTACAGGCCGGGCGTGGTGGCTCAGACCTGTAATCCCAGCACCTTGGGAGGCCGAGGCGGCCGGTCACGAGGTCAGGAGATCGACACCATCCTGGCTAACACGGTGAAACCCCGTCTCTGCTAAACATACACAAATTAGCCGGGCGTGGTGGCAGGCGCTTGTAGTCTCAGCTACTCGGGAGGCTGAGGCAGGAGAAGAGCACGAACCCGGGAGGCGGAGCTGGCAGTGAGCCGAGATTGCGCCACTGCACTCCGGCCTGGGCGGCAGAGTGGGATTCTGCCTCAAAAAAGAAAGAAAAAAAACATCTTCATATATATGAATGTGTGTGTGTGTGTGTGTGTGTGTCTGTGTGTGTGTGTACTCAGGTACACTCACTTTACTTCTGAGTTATCTCGTCACCACTTAACCAGCACCAATCAGAGACCACATTTTTCTAGGCAGTCTCCAAATGTACATTACAAATAGTAACGTACTTTAAGGATAGTAATGAAGCTCCGGGAAAAATTGCTTGTCTCCACCTCAGCAGACCAACCTGCCTGGGCCAGCTTCTCTCTTCCTCTACTCTTCAGAAAGTGCTAGACCTGCAACATCTGACAGAATACAGCTTCCATGACTCCTCAGTGCCATGGAAATGGAACGAGCTGAGAGCAATCTAAAGACTGGGAGATATTAGGTCTCTTGGATCTTACTTCTTTTGGTTGCTCGAGCACTTTAATTCCCGAGAGAGCCCTCCCATCTCCATCAGTTCTTCCAGGAACCTGTACCCTCCTTGTGTCTCTAAGATACGCTGGTCTAACTTGTTACATGCCTTTACAAGAAAGTTGGTAAAAATAAAAGGAAAGCTGAACAACGTCACAATATGGAGGTATGAAACAGAATTTCCCCATACTTGGTAAAGTTTAGAAATTTGTGTAATACCCGAAGGCAGATTCCATGTACAATAAGTCCTAGTTTAAGAACAAGAGCTGAGGGTATGAGGAAATAAAACTATATTTTCCGGGAGTATCTCTGGCTTCAGGAAGAAAGAGCACATGTTACTCTCCATTCAATATTAGGGCTGAACTATGGGGTCTTTTCGATCCTTTTTGCTTACCCTCTGCGATTCAGGGGGCACATGGCAAAGGTAAACAGACTGAAACAGCACCGTGGATAGCTGTGAGCTGTGCTGGGAAGATTCACGGTGATTCCATAATAAATCTCAGGTCTTTCTTCTGTAACAAAAAATTCCTCTTTTCCATCATCAAGGTAAAGCCGAGTATGTACAAGTAGAGTATGCGATAACTTTGTCACTCGTGACGAACCTAGTCGGTCCGATACTTTAACAACTTCTCCAATGTCTCTGCACTCAGGTTGGATATTCTGAGTGGGTCATCGGTAGAATGAATGAAATCAAGAATACTCTAAAGCAATGTTTGGAAGTCAATTTCAGTGTCTCCGGAAGCACTGGGAAAATCACCATGTGTAACGAACGTGAAGTATCCACAGGCTCTCTCTGTGTCTTTGAAACTGCCCATGTGTTCATTAGAAACGGCGGCTTGAGGAAAGGTGGTTTTGGAATTGGTTTCCCTCTAGTCTTACGTGATGCATCTCTACTATATTGCATTATAATAAAGCAAAGGGTCACTTGCTGACATAAAGCACAGGAGGCAGGAATGGAAGAGTCAACTTAGAGAAAAAAAGTGCTTTTCGGTTTTATTTTCATTTCTGCAGTTTGGAAAACAGTTTAACAGTTTAACAGATTTTGTGGCGGCTCACAAAAATACATATGAGCGTTGAAAATGTACAGAAGAACAACAATTGGGAGACATTTCCGGAAGCTTCAGTTTCTGAAACCCAGACATGAGCCTACAAGCTAAGACACGGCTACACCAGGCTTCAGCGTGAAACCATACAACTCCTGGGAAGGGCTTCCCTCTCTGAACGCAGCTACCTGTCCACAGGATGCTCTAGGCCCAGGCACCTTTATTCTTCCAACTAGAGAGACATAGAAAGATGCCTCCATATCCCATGAAGATGCCCAAGCATTTGGCCAAGGCTCCTATGAAACAGTCTGCTGTCTTCATCCAGGTAAGGGCAACTTCACATTTTCAGACACTAAGGTCGTGGGTAAATCCAGGGTGGACTGAGAGGCGGAAGCTCCAGCAAACACAGTCCTGTGGCTGGAAGATGAATGCAGTACTTATTCCTGCACCAACAGACCCTTGCCTCTGGCCTTGGGCCTAGAGCATGATTTTTTGGTAGTTGCTGTTGGGGAAGAGGCCCTTGGGCTTTAACCTGCGGACAGCCTCCCTTAAATGCTTGGGCTGCAGCGGGGGCGTTTCTCCCCACATCTCACACACGTCCAGGGCCTCTTCCACCACCTCTCCAACAAAGACCTTGGCGATTCCAGCCATGGCAATGGCGGCGTTCTCAGACACCGAACTGCCGGTGATAGACTTCATCAGACCTGCAATGCGTGCTTTTGGGAAAGCTGACCGGCGACACACTTCGTAGCGGGCCGGCTGCTCCTCAGACATGGCAGACAGCAGGGCTGTCATCCTCTGAGCCTCCTCTGCATCCACGGTGGGCTTCCTCTCCTTCTTTCCTTTGGTATGTCTTTTCCGTCTTTTGGCGGCAGGAGGAGCTGAGGCTGAGGCCTCCTTGTCCCCTTCTGTGAGGTCCATGACATCCTCACTCCTGAGCTCACCTCCCTGATCCCTGGGTTCTTCCAAGTTCCCACCTAGGTCCTCAGGGATTCCATCCTTCTTGCTGCCCTTCAGACCTCGGGGCATGGCGAACATCTCAGCAGACACACCTGTTTGCCTGCCCGTCTCCACGGGTGAGATTCAAGTCTGCCCCGTGACAGCAGCTGTAGAGGCAGAAGTTCTGGCTGGGGTGGTTTGATTACGGATCTGCAGCGAGAACCTTTCGAAGATTTTAGCTGCCGTGTTTCTGCTGAGCCACTTTAGCCATAACTGGACACAGCTCCCTGCCTCCCCTTCCCACACACAAACACACACGCTGAATTTTCTCACTTCCACAATGTGAAGAAACTTGTGGATGGAGAGTATATTAGTTTTACATCAATGCAGAATAAATTCTCACAAATTTTGGACACTTAAAACAAACCCCAGCTCAGAGGTCAGAAGTTCTACCAGTCCAAGTGACTGCCACCTGCTCAGAGCCACACGAGGGACCTCCGGGATGGGTCTGGCTGTGTGGTCGCTGCCTTCACCTGAGAAGGGTCTGGCTTCGATCTGACTCGAGGTGGTGGCAGAATTCAATGCCTTCGGGTTGTGAGCCCCAGGCCCACTTGTCTGTTCTGCCTGCTGCCGTGAGGACGCTCTCGGCTCCTGCAAGTGTTGCCCAGGTCTGGGCTGTGAGGCTCCCTGGGTCTGCACGGCCAGTGCCGGGGAATCTCCCACAGGGCAATGTCATCTCAGGGAGCTCCAGTCCTCCCTTATAAAGAGCTCGGATGATTGAACTAGACCCAGCCCTTAGCAGCTATTGGCTCAGGATATCCCTAAGGAAATCAGGGATTTGGGCGGGCTCATCAATTCACGCTTCCGCCCACCCCCAAGGGAGGGGCAGACACAGGGCGAATCTCCGAGGGGCGGGAAATGCAGGGGGTATTTCAGAATTCAGTCTTCCTCACAGAATCGCAAAGTTCACGTTTCACAACCATAAAGAAACTATTTACGCTAAAAATGAGACTTTTTAAGAAGTTGCACTTAGAAAACTTCAATGTCTGAGAAAAAAATATCCCTAACGCACAGGGAAACAGGTGGCTTATCCAATACTCTGGAAATAAAATGGGCTGGGTGAGGGGAATATGAAAATATTATTTCAATTTCATCTCATTTTATTTATTTATTTATGTACTTATTGATTTATTTTTGAGACAGAGTCTCCCTCTGTCCCTCAGGCTGGATTACAGTGTCCTGAGCTCAGCTCACTGCAGCCTCCGCATCCTGGGCCCAAGGCATTCTCCTGCCTCAGCCTCCAGAGTAGCTGGGACTAAATGAGTACGCCACCACGCCAGGCAAATTTTTGTCTTTTTTATAAAGTGTAGAGGAGGTTTCACCATTTGGGCCAGGGTGGTCTTCAACTGCCAACTTCAGATGATCTGCCCCAACTTGCCTTCCAAAGTGAAGGGACTATAGGCGTGAGCCACTGAACCCAGACTATGATAGTTTCACACTGAGGCCTGAAGCTGCTCTGCCTTAGGATTTTTCCTGAGTTTTACGTTCTTGTCATGATGAGTTGCTAGTTCATATTTTCCATTGGATCTTTTCGAAAGGGATTACTGATGAGATTATGGCTTTCTCACAAAGAATACCACTTTGGTGAAACTATACTGAAATCAGGAGTACCTTATGTTTCCGATACTTATCAAGCACAATATTTGAACACGGCGTGGTAGGTGAAAGTGTAGGAAGCAGAATTTGGCAAACCCCATTTTTTTTCAATTTCGACGGTTTCAGGTTTTTGGTTTCAGCCAAACTGAAGAATGTCCTAATGAGCTGTCAATTCACAGGCCATTACAGACAATTTTTGAAACTACATCACACTGTAATTTAAGGAGTACGATTCTAAAGAAATTTGAACAATCTGGTGGTATTGCTAACACCAAACAAGGTTGTTCAGCTCTTTCATCTTTAAAAACAAACAAACAAAAACATGATGTGGAATTCTCTCATTTTACCAAACAGCCGTACGCTCCCTTGAATATGTGACTATGAAACCCAAGTAATTGGAAGAAGAAAAATAAAGGAAACACCTCATCAGTCTCATTAATAGTTTTGTTGAGAATAGTTTATTTTTCAAAAACTGCTGGCTATGTCTTGATATTTTTAGACACGGCTAAAGTTGAAATTGCATGAATCCTCTCTCTAACATTCATGCTACTTAAGAATCTTTTCCCAAGATTTGACTGCATTCATTTCATAAAAGCCCTGTCCTCTTCTCCCCTATATATCTATATTAGCACTCTGCCTTCTACCCTCTTCCATAGGAAACACAAATCCGTCAATTGATCACTTAAGCCTTTCCAGTATGGGTACAACATTTTCTGTAGTTGTACTCCTGAGATTTGTCCTTTATACTTCTAAAGACTAGACCCTAGATAATACGTGCTTGGGAATAGTGGAGCTAGCTTGCTTAAACTTTATTTAGGCGGATGCTAATTACTTGTGGGGGGCAAAGGCAGGCAGTGAGGATGTTAAGCTTATCCCAAAATAGTCAATTTTGGAAAAGACACAAGTACAGGCCGCGAGCGGTGGCTCAGACCTGAAATCCCAGTACCTTGGGAGGTCTTCTCGCAGAAGGCCAGAGCGAGACCCCGGGGAAAAGATTCATCCCAGGCGTGATGGCCTGACGATGGCTTCCTGTGTCCCGCAACATGGGGAGTCTGCAGTGTGGCCGGTTTGGAAACTGGCAAGGAGAGCGAAGAGACAACATGCTGGTCTTCCACCCTTCCCTGGATGCCCGTGGGTGCGCGCCAAGCTCCGGAAGCAAACAGTCAACATGCTCAGCCTTTCGGGGGCCGGAGAGAGGTGAGCAACATGCCCCCTTGCAGAGGGCACAGCAGCGTGGAATCCCAAATCACGCTTCAGTCATCCTGAGGGTGGCTCCTCTGTGGTCGGGGCTGTCGGCCTGGCGCTCCGTTGCGAGGCTCAGCCTGGGGATGTGCGGTCTGTGAACCACGCGGTTGAAAACCCGAAGGCAACACGGGTCCCGGTCTTTTGTCTCTGAGGAAGCCGCCCGTTCCTTGGGCCACGGAATCGGGGCCAATGGGTGCCCCGCCGGCCCGACGCGGCGGCCGTGGGCCCAGCCCTCAGCCCGCGCCGGGCGCTTACCCTTTTCCCGGAGCGCGGGGGTCCCGTTGCTCCCGGAGGCCAAAGACCGTTTATTCTCTCTGCCTTCCTCCCTCTGTCCCTGGCTCCCTCCCGCCCGCCCTCTGTCCCTGCGTCGCTCTGTCTATCCCTCCGTTCCTAACTGCCTCCCTCTCTCTCCCTCCCTCCCTCCCTCCCAACTTCCCTCCGCCCATCCTTCGGCCCCTCTGGGTCTCCCGTTCGTCTCTCCATCTCTGCCCGCCTTCCCTCCCGCCTGGAACGGTCGGCATCGCCGGCGTGCGCGGGGCCTGGGGTCTGCGTTCAGCCGCCAGGCGCTCCACGGTGGCAGCTGGGAGGCTGCAGGGACACGGGCGGGCGGGCGGGCGGGCGGCCGGGCGACGGTGGAGCGGAGGCGCAGAGGAGGCGAGCCGCCGCCGGAGGGATGGCGGGCCCGGACGCTGCGCGGGCCCGGTGTTTCGCGGGAAGGGGGTCTCCACCCAGCCCAGGGGAAGACTCATTTTCCGGGGGTAGGGATTGGGGGGTGGGGGTGGCGAGGGGTCGGTCAGGCCGTGGCGGAAAGGCATGAGAGCTCTGCCCGGGCTGCTCCCAGAGCCTAGGCGGCTGCCCGCGAACCCGCGCGTGCGCAGCAGACGGCCCACCTGCTGGTACCTGGGCCGGCGCTGGGATCCCCGGGATGCCCAGGAAAGAATGGCATCTCTCCGCTCTGTGGAGTGTCTCACCGGGCCTAGACCTGGAAGGCAGGAATCGCAGGCGGGTCGGCCCGGAGGGAAGACACGCCCATCCACGCCGACCCAGGTGTTCCCCGCGAAAGAGAGGCCACCGGCCACCGCCCTGCACCGACCCCGTCCCAGCCCCGCGTCCTTTTAAAGCTCCTCCAGCAGAGCCCGGTATTCTTCCTCGCTGAGGGGTGGTTCCAGCGAGGCGGCCTCTTCCGTGGCCTCCAGCTCCCCAGGGGCCTCCGTTTCTAGGAAAGGCTGCGCCCGCTGCAGAAACTCCGGGCTCGCCAGGAGCTCATCCAGCAGGCGTAGGAGAGTGCAGACGAGCGCTCCGGCTCCTGGAGGAGCCGCGCCTGGGGGGGCGCCCGGATGGCTTGCACCTGCCACTGCCGCGCGGAGGCCTCCGGGGGCGCGGGCTGGGGAGGTGGGGCTTCCCCGGCTTGGGGTTCCCACGCAGCCCCGGCGACCTGGGGACCCTGGCCCCAGCCCCAACACGGACTCCCCTGGGACGCGAGGGGAGGGAAATGCAGGGGGTATTTCAGAATTCAGTCTTCCTCACAGAATCGCAAAGTTCACGTTTCACAACCATAAAGAAACTATTTACGCTAAAAATGAGACTTTTTATGAAGTTGCACTTAGAAAACTTCAATGTCTGAGAAAAAAATATCTCTAACGCACAGGGAAACTGGTGGTTTATCCAATACTCTGAAAATAAAATGGGCTGGGTGAGGGGAATATGAAAATATTATTTCAATTTCATCTCATTTTATTTATTTATGTACTTATTGATTTATTTTTGAGACAGAGTGTCCCTCTGTCCCTCAGGCTGGATTACAGTGTCCTGAGCTCAGCTCACTGCAGCCTCCGCATCCTGGGCTCAAGGCATTCTCCTGCCTCAGCCTCCAGAGTAGCTGGGACTAAATGAGCACGCCACCACGCCAGGCAAATTTTTGTCTTTTTTTTTTAAAGTGTAGTGGAGGTTTCACCATTTGGGCCAGGGTGGTCTTCAACTGCCGACTTCAGGTGATCGGCCCCAACTTGCCTTCCCAAAGTGAAGGGACTATAGGCATGAGCCACTGCGCCCAGACTATGATAGTTTCACACTGAAGCCTGAAGCTGCTGTGCCTTAGGATTTTTCCTGAGTTTTACTTTCTTGTCATGATGAGTTGCTAGTTCATGTTTTCCCTTGTTTCTTTTCGAAAGGCATTACTGATGAGATTATGGCTTTCTCACAAAGAATACCACTTTGGTGAAACTATATTGAAATCAGGAGTACCTTATGTTTCCGATACTTCTCAAGCACAATATTTGAACACGGCGTGGTAGGTGAAAGTGTAGGAAGCAGAATTTGGCAATCCCCATATTTTTTCAATTTCGACGGTTTCAGGTTTTTGGTTTCAGCCAAACTGAAGAATGTCCTTATGAGCTGTCAATTCACAGGCCGTTACAGACAATTTTTGAAACTACATCACGGTGTAATTTAAGGAGTACGATTCTAAAGAAATTTGAACAATCTGGTGGTATTGCTAACACCAAACAAGGTTGTTCAGCTCTTTCATCTTTAAAAACAAACAAACAAAAACATGATGTGGAATTCTCTCATTTTACCAAACAGCCGTACGCTCCCTTGAATATGTGACTATGAAACCCAAGTAATTGGAAGAAGAAAAATAAAGGAAACACCTCATCAGTCTCATTAATAGTTTTGTTGAGAATAGTTTATTTTTGAAAAACTGCTGGCTATGTCTTGATATTTTTAGACACGGCTAAAGCTGAAATTGCATGAATCCTCTCTCTAACATTCATGCTACTAAAGAAACTTTTCCCAAGATTTGACTGCATTCATTTCATAAAAGCCCTGTCCTCTTCTCCCCTATATATCTATATTAGCACTCTGCCTTCTACCCTCTTCCATAGGAAACACAAATCCGTCAATTGATCACTTAAGCCTTTCCAGTTTGGGTACAACATTTTCTGTAGTTGTACTCCTGAGATTTGTCCTTTATACTTCTAAAGACTAGACCCTAGATAATACATGCTTGGGAATAGTGGAGCTAGCTTGCTTAAACTTTATTTAGGCGTATGCTAATTACTTGTGGGGGGCAAAGGCAGGCAGTGAGGATGTTAAGCTTATCCCAAAATAGTCAATTTTGGAAAAGACACAAGTACAGGCCGGGCGTGGTGGCTCAGACCTGTAATCCCAGCACCTTGGGAGGCCGAGGCGGCCGGTCACGAGGTCAGGAGATCGACACCATCCTGGCTAACACGGTGAAACCCCGTCTCTGCTAAACATACACAAATTAGCCGGGCGTGGTGGCAGGCGCTTGTAGTCTCAGCTACTCGGGAGGCTGAGGCAGGAGAAGAGCACGAACCCGGGAGGCGGAGCTGGCAGTGAGCCGAGATTGCGCCACTGCACTCCGGCCTGGGCGGCAGAGTGGGATTCTGCCTCAAAAAAGAAAGAAAAAAAACATCTTCATATATATGAATGTGTGTGTGTGTGTGTGTGTGTGTGTGTCTGTGTGTGTGTGTGTACTCAGGTACACTCACTTTACTTCTGAGTTATCTCGTCACCACTTAACCAGCACCAATCAGAGACCACATTTTTCTAGGCAGTCTCCAAATGTACATTACAAATAGTAACGTACTTTAAGGATAGTAATGAAGCTCCGGGAAAAATTGCTTGTCTCCACCTCAGCAGACCAACCTGCCTGGGCCAGCTTCTCTCTTCCTCTACTCTTCAGAAAGTGCTAGACCTGCAACATCTGACAGAATACAGCTTCCATGACTCCTCAGTGCCATGGAAATGGAACGAGCTGAGAGCAATCTAAAGACTGGGAGATATTAGGTCTCTTGGATCTTACTTCTTTTGGTTGCTCGAGCACTTTAATTCCCGAGAGAGCCCTCCCATCTCCATCAGTTCTTCCAGGAACCTGTACCCTCCTTGTGTCTCTAAGATACGCTGGTCTAACTTGTTACATGCCTTTACAAGAAAGTTGGTAAAAATAAAAGGAAAGCTGAACAACGTCACAATATGGAGGTATGAAACAGAATTTCCCCATACTTGGTAAAGTTTAGAAATTTGTGTAATACCCGAAGGCAGATTCCATGTACAATAAGTCCTAGTTTAAGAACAAGAGCTGAGGGTATGAGGAAATAAAACTATATTTTCCGGGAGTATCTCTGGCTTCAGGAAGAAAGAGCACATGTTACTCTCCATTCAATATTAGGGCTGAACTATGGGGTCTTTTCGATCCTTTTTGCTTACCCTCTGCGATTCAGGGGGCACATGGCAAAGGTAAACAGACTGAAACAGCACCGTGGATAGCTGTGAGCTGTGCTGGGAAGATTCACGGTGATTCCATAATAAATCTCAGGTCTTTCTTCTGTAACAAAAAATTCCTCTTTTCCATCATCAAGGTAAAGCCGAGTATGTACAAGTAGAGTATGCGATAACTTTGTCACTCGTGACGAACCTAGTCGGTCCGATACTTTAACAACTTCTCCAATGTCTCTGCACTCAGGTTGGATATTCTGAGTGGGTCATCGGTAGAATGAATGAAATCAAGAATACTCTAAAGCAATGTTTGGAAGTCAATTTCAGTGTCTCCGGAAGCACTGGGAAAATCACCATGTGTAACGAACGTGAAGTATCCACAGGCTCTCTCTGTGTCTTTGAAACTGCCCATGTGTTCATTAGAAACGGCGGCTTGAGGAAAGGTGGTTTTGGAATTGGTTTCCCTCTAGTCTTACGTGATGCATCTCTACTATATTGCATTATAATAAAGCAAAGGGTCACTTGCTGACATAAAGCACAGGAGGCAGGAATGGAAGAGTCAACTTAGAGAAAAAAAGTGCTTTTCGGTTTTATTTTCATTTCTGCAGTTTGGAAAACAGTTTAACAGTTTAACAGATTTTGTGGCGGCTCACAAAAATACATATGAGCGTTGAAAATGTACAGAAGAACAACAATTGGGAGACATTTCCGGAAGCTTCAGTTTCTGAAACCCAGACATGAGCCTACAAGCTAAGACACGGCTACACCAGGCTTCAGCATGAAACCATACAACTCCTGGGAAGGGCTTCCCTCTCTGAACGCAGCTACCTGTCCACAGGATGCTCTAGGCCCAGGCACCTTTATTCTTCCAACTAGAGAGACATAGAAAGATGCCTCCATATCCCATGAAGATGCCCAAGCATTTGGCCAAGGCTCCTATGAAACAGTCTGCTGTCTTCATCCAGGTAAAGGCAACTTCACATTTTCAGACACTAAGGTCGTGGGTAAATCCAGGGTGGACTGAGAGGCGGAAGCTCCAGCAAACACAGTCCTGTGGCTGGAAGATGAATGCAGTACTTATTCCTGCACCAACAGACCCTTGCCTCTGGCCTTGGGCCTAGAGCATGATTTTTTGGTAGTTGCTGTTGGGGAAGAGGCCCTTGGGCTTTAACCTGCGGACAGCCTCCCTTAAATGCTTGGGCTGCAGCGGGGGCGTTTCTCCCCACATCTCACACACGTCCAGGGCCTCTTCCACCACCTCTCCAACAAAGACCTTGGCGATTCCAGCCATGGCAATGGCGGCGTTCTCAGACACCGAACTGCCGGTGATAGACTTCATCAGACCTGCAATGCGTGCTTTTGGGAAAGCTGACCGGCGACACACTTCGTAGCGGGCCAGCTGCTCCTCAGACATGGCAGACAGCAGGGCTGTCATCCTCTGAGCCTCCTCTGCATCCACGGTGGGCTTCCTCTCCTTCTTTCCTTTGGTATGTCTTTTCCGTCTTTTGGCGGCAGGAGGAGCTGAGGCTGAGGCCTCCTTGTCCCCTTCTGTGAGGTCCATGACATCCTCACTCCTGAGCTCACCTCCCTGATCCCTGGGTTCTTCCAAGTTCCCACCTAGGTCCTCAGGGATTCCATCCTTCTTGCTGCCCTTCAGACCTCGGGGCATGGCGAACATCTCAGCAGACACACCTGTTTGCCTGCCCGTCTCCACGGGTGAGATTCAAGTCTGCCCCGTGACAGCAACTGTAGAGGCAGAAGTTCTGGCTGGGGTGGTTTGATTACGGATCTGCAGCGAGAACCTTTCGAAGATTTTAGCTGCCGTGTTTCTGCTGAGCCACTTTAGCCATAACTGGACACAGCTCCCTGCCTCCCCTTCCCACACACAAACACACACGCTGAATTTTCTCACTTCCACAATGTGAAGAAACTTGTGGATGGAGAGTATATTAGTTTTACATCAATGCAGAATAAATTCTCACAAATTTTGGACACTTAAAACAAACCCCAGCTCAGAGGTCAGAAGTTCTACCAGTCCAAGTGACTGCCACCTGCTCAGAGCCACACGAGGGACCTCCGGGATGGGTCTGGCTGTGTGGTCGCTGCCTTCACCTGAGAAGGGTCTGGCTTCGATCTGACTCGAGGTGGTGGCAGAATTCAATGCCTTCGGGTTGTGAGCCCCAGGCCCACTTGTCTGTTCTGCCTGCTGCCGTGAGGACGCTCTCGGCTCCTGCAAGTGTTGCCCAGGTCTGGGCTGTGAGGCTCCCTGGGTCTGCGGGGCCAGTGCCGGGGAATCTCCCACAGGGCAATGTCATCTCAGGGAGCTCCAGTCCTCCCTTATAAAGAGCTCGGATGATTGAACTAGACCCAGCCCTTAGCAGCTATTGGCTCAGGATATCCCTAAGGAAATCAGGGATTTGGGCGGGCTCATCAATTCACGCTTCCGCCCACCCCCAAGGGAGGGGCAGACACAGGGCGAGTCTCCGAGGGGCGGGAAATGCAGGGGGTATTTCAGAATTCAGTCTTCCTCACAGAATCGCAAAGTTCACGTTTCACAACCATAAAGAAACTATTTACGCTAAAAATGAGACTTTTTAAGAAGTTGCACTTAGAAAACTTCAATGTCTGAGAAAAAAATATCCCTAACGCACAGGGAAACAGGTGGCTTATCCAATACTCTGGAAATAAAATGGGCTGGGTGAGGGGAATATGAAAATATTATTTCAATTTCATCTCATTTTATTTATTTATTTATGTACTTATTGATTTATTTTTGAGACAGAGTCTCCCTCTGTCCCTCAGGCTGGATTACAGTGTCCTGAGCTCAGCTCACTGCAGCCTCCGCATCCTGGGCCCAAGGCATTCTCCTGCCTCAGCCTCCAGAGTAGCTGGGACTAAATGAGTACGCCACCACGCCAGGCAAATTTTTGTCTTTTTTATAAAGTGTAGAGGAGGTTTCACCATTTGGGCCAGGGTGGTCTTCAACTGCCAACTTCAGATGATCTGCCCCAACTTGCCTTCCAAAGTGAAGGGACTATAGGCGTGAGCCACTGAACCCAGACTATGATAGTTTCACACTGAGGCCTGAAGCTGCTCTGCCTTAGGATTTTTCCTGAGTTTTACGTTCTTGTCATGATGAGTTGCTAGTTCATATTTTCCGTTGGATCTTTTCGAAAGGGATTACTGATGAGATTATGGCTTTCTCACAAAGAATACCACTTTGGTGAAACTATACTGAAATCAGGAGTACCTTATGTTTCCGATACTTATCAAGCACAACATTTGAACACGGCGTGGTAGGTGAAAGTGTAGGAAGCAGAATTTGGCAAACCCCATTTTTTTTCAATTTCGACGGTTTCAGGTTTTTGGTTTCAGCCAAACTGAAGAATGTCCTAATGAGCTGTCAATTCACAGGCCATTACAGACAATTTTTGAAACTACATCACACTGTAATTTAAGGAGTACGATTCTAAAGAAATTTGAACAATCTGGTGGTATTGCTAACACCAAACAAGGTTGTTCAGCTCTTTCATCTTTAAAAACAAACAAACAAAAACATGATGTGGAATTCTCTCATTTTACCAAACAGCCGTACGCTCCCTTGAATATGTGACTATGAAACCCAAGTAATTGGAAGAAGAAAAATAAAGGAAACACCTCATCAGTCTCATTAATAGTTTTGTTGAGAATAGTTTATTTTTCAAAAACTGCTGGCTATGTCTTGATATTTTCAGACACGGCTAAAGTTGAAATTGCATGAATCCTCTCTCTAACATTCATGCTACTTAAGAATCTTTTCCCAAGATTTGACTGCATTCATTTCATAAAAGCCCTGTCCTCTTCTCCCCTATATATCTATATTAGCACTCTGCCTTCTACCCTCTTCCATAGGAAACACAAATCCGTCAATTGATCACTTAAGCCTTTCCAGTATGGGTACAACATTTTCTGTAGTTGTACTCCTGAGATTTGTCCTTTATACTTCTAAAGACTAGACCCTAGATAATACATGCTTGGGAATAGTGGAGCTAGCTTGCTTAAACTTTATTTAGGCGTATGCTAATTATTTGTGGCGGGCAAAGGCAGGCAGTGAGGATGTTAAGCTTATCCCAAAATAATCAATTTTGGAAAAGACACAAGTACAGGCCGGGCGTGGTAGCTCAGACCTGTAATCCCAGCACCTTGGGAGGCCGAGGCGGCCGGTCACGAGGTCAGGAGATCGACACCATCCTGGCTAACACGGTGAAACCCCGTCTCTGCTAAACATACACAAATTAGCCGGGCGTGGTGGCAGGCGCTTGTAGTCTCAGCTACTCGGGAGGCTGAGGCAGGAGAAGAGCACGAACCCGGGAGGCGGAGCTGGCAGTGAGCCGAGATTGCGCCACTGCACTCCGGCCTGGGCGGCAGAGTGGGATTCTGCCTCAAAAAAGAAAGAAAAAAAACATCTTCATATATATGAATGTGTATGTGTGTGTGTGTGTGTGTGTCTGTGTGTGTGTGTGTACTCAGGTACACTCACTTTACTTCTGAGTTATCTCGTCACCACTTAACCAGCACCAATCAGAGACCACATTTTTCTAGGCAGTCTCCAAATGTACATTACAAATAGTAACGTACTTTAAGGATAGTAATGAAGCTCCGGGAAAAATTGCTTGTCTCCCCCTCAGCAGACCAACCTGCCTGGGCCAGCTTCTCTCTTCCTCTACTCTTCAGAAAGTGCTAGACCTGCAACATCTGACAGAATACAGCTTCCATGACTCCTCAGTGCCATGGAAATGGAACGAGCTGAGAGCAATCTAAAGACTGGGAGATATTAGGTCTCTTGGATCTTACTTCTTTTGGTTGCTCGAGCACTTTAATTCCCGAGAGAGCCCTCCCATCTCCATCAGTTCTTCCAGGAACCTGTACCCTCCTTGTGTCTCTAAGATACGCTGGTCTAACTTGTTACATGCCTTTACAAGAAAGTTGGTAAAAATAAAAGGAAAGCTGAACAACGTCACAATATGGAGGTATGAAACAGAATTTCCCCATACTTGGTAAAGTTTAGAAATTTGTGTAATACCCGAAGGCAGATTCCATGTACAATAAGTCCTAGTTTAAGAACAAGAGCTGAGGGTATGAGGAAATAAAACTATATTTTCCGGGAGTATCTCTGGCTTCAGGAAGAAAGAGCACATGTTACTCTCCATTCAATATTAGGGCTGAACTATGGGGTCTTTTCGATCCTTTTTGCTTACCCTCTGCGATTCAGGGGGCACATGGCAAAGGTAAACAGACTGAAACAGCACCGTGGATAGCTGTGAGCTGTGCTGGGAAGATTCACGGTGATTCCATAATAAATCTCAGGTCTTTCTTCTGTAACAAAAAATTCCTCTTTTCCATCATCAAGGTAAAGCCGAGTATGTACAAGTAGAGTATGCGATAACTTTGTCACTCGTGACGAACCTAGTCGGTCCGATACTTTAACAACTTCTCCAATGTCTCTGCACTCAGGTTGGATATTCTGAGTGGGTCATCGGTAGAATGAATGAAATCAAGAATACTCTAAAGCAATGTTTGGAAGTCAATTTCAGTGTCTCCGGAAGCACTGGGAAAATCACCATGTGTAACGAACGTGAAGTATCCACAGGCTCTCTCTGTGTCTTTGAAACTGCCCATGTGTTCATTAGAAACGGCGGCTTGAGGAAAGGTGGTTTTGGAATTGGTTTCCCTCTAGTCTTACGTGATGCATCTCTACTATATTGCATTATAATAAAGCAAAGGGTCACTTGCTGACATAAAGCACAGGAGGCAGGAATGGAAGAGTCAACTTAGAGAAAAAAAGTGCTTTTCGGTTTTATTTTCATTTCTGCAGTTTGGAAAACAGTTTAACAGTTTAACAGATTTTGTGGCGGCTCACAAAAATACATATGAGCGTTGAAAATGTACAGAAGAACAACAATTGGGAGACATTTCCGGAAGCTTCAGTTTCTGAAACCCAGACATGAGCCTACAAGCTAAGACACGGCTACACCAGGCTTCAGCGTGAAACCATACAACTCCTGGGAAGGGCTTCCCTCTCTGAACGCAGCTACCTGTCCACAGGATGCTCTAGGCCCAGGCACCTTTATTCTTCCAACTAGAGAGACATAGAAAGATGCCTCCATATCCCATGAAGATGCCCAAGCATTTGGCCAAGGCTCCTATGAAACAGTCTGCTGTCTTCATCCAGGTAAGGGCAACTTCACATTTTCAGACACTAAGGTCGTGGGTAAATCCAGGGTGGACTGAGAGGCGGAAGCTCCAGCAAACACAGTCCTGTGGCTGGAAGATGAATGCAGTACTTATTCCTGCACCAACAGACCCTTGCCTCTGGCCTTGGGCCTAGAGCATGATTTTTTGGTAGTTGCTGTTGGGGAAGAGGCCCTTGGGCTTTAACCTGCGGACAGCCTCCCTTAAATGCTTGGGCTGCAGCGGGGGCGTTTCTCCCCACATCTCACACACGTCCAGGGCCTCTTCCACCACCTCTCCAACAAAGACCTTGGCGATTCCAGCCATGGCAATGGCGGCGTTCTCAGACACCGAACTGCCGGTGATAGACTTCATCAGACCTGCAATGCGTGCTTTTGGGAAAGCTGACCGGCGACACACTTCGTAGCGGGCCGGCTGCTCCTCAGACATGGCAGACAGCAGGGCTGTCATCCTCTGAGCCTCCTCTGCATCCACGGTGGGCTTCCTCTCCTTCTTTCCTTTGGTATGTCTTTTCCGTCTTTTGGCGGCAGGAGGAGCTGAGGCTGAGGCCTCCTTGTCCCCTTCTGTGAGGTCCATGACATCCTCACTCCTGAGCTCACCTCCCTGATCCCTGGGTTCTTCCAAGTTCCCACCTAGGTCCTCAGGGATTCCATCCTTCTTGCTGCCCTTCAGACCTCGGGGCATGGCGAACATCTCAGCAGACACACCTGTTTGCCTGCCCGTCTCCACGGGTGAGATTCAAGTCTGCCCCGTGACAGCAGCTGTAGAGGCAGAAGTTCTGGCTGGGGTGGTTTGATTACGGATCTGCAGCGAGAACCTTTCGAAGATTTTAGCTGCCGTGTTTCTGCTGAGCCACTTTAGCCATAACTGGACACAGCTCCCTGCCTCCCCTTCCCACACACAAACACACACGCTGAATTTTCTCACTTCCACAATGTGAAGAAACTTGTGGATGGAGAGTATATTAGTTTTACATCAATGCAGAATAAATTCTCACAAGTTTTGGACACTTAAAACAAACCCCAGCTCAGAGGTCAGAAGTTCTACCAGTCCAAGTGACTGCCACCTGCTCAGAGCCACACGAGGGACCTCCGGGATGGGTCTGGCTGTGTGGTCGCTGCCTTCACCTGAGAAGGGTCTGGCTTCGATCTGACTCGAGGTGGTGGCAGAATTCAATGCCTTCGGGTTGTGAGCCCCAGGCCCACTTGTCTGTTCTGCCTGCTGCCGTGAGGACGCTCTCGGCTCCTGCAAGTGTTGCCCAGGTCTGGGCTGTGAGGCTCCCTGGGTCTGCACGGCCAGTGCCGGGGAATCTCCCACAGGGCAATGTCATCTCAGGGAGCTCCAGTCCTCCCTTATAAAGAGCTCGGATGATTGAACTAGACCCAGCCCTTAGCAGCTATTGGCTCAGGATATCCCTAAGGAAATCAGGGATTTGGGCGGGCTCATCAATTCACGCTTCCGCCCACCCCCAAGGGAGGGGCAGACACAGGGCGAGTCTCCGAGGGGCGGGAAATGCAGGGGGTATTTCAGAATTCAGTCTTCCTCACAGAATCGCAAAGTTCACGTTTCACAACCATAAAGAAACTATTTACGCTAAAAATGAGACTTTTTAAGAAGTTGCACTTAGAAAACTTCAATGTCTGAGAAAAAAATATCCCTAACGCACAGGGAAACAGGTGGCTTATCCAATACTCTGGAAATAAAATGGGCTGGGTGAGGGGAATATGAAAATATTATTTCAATTTCATCTCATTTTATTTATTTATTTATGTACTTATTGATTTATTTTTGAGACAGAGTCTCCCTCTGTCCCTCAGGCTGGATTACAGTGTCCTGAGCTCAGCTCACTGCAGCCTCCGCATCCTGGGCCCAAGGCATTCTCCTGCCTCAGCCTCCAGAGTAGCTGGGACTAAATGAGTACGCCACCACGCCAGGCAAATTTTTGTCTTTTTTATAAAGTGTAGAGGAGGTTTCACCATTTGGGCCAGGGTGGTCTTCAACTGCCAACTTCAGATGATCTGCCCCAACTTGCCTTCCAAAGTGAAGGGACTATAGGCGTGAGCCACTGAACCCAGACTATGATAGTTTCACACTGAGGCCTGAAGCTGCTCTGCCTTAGGATTTTTCCTGAGTTTTACGTTCTTGTCATGATGAGTTGCTAGTTCATATTTTCCGTTGGATCTTTTCGAAAGGGATTACTGATGAGATTATGGCTTTCTCACAAAGAATACCACTTTGGTGAAACTATACTGAAATCAGGAGTACCTTATGTTTCCGATACTTATCAAGCACAACATTTGAACACGGCGTGGTAGGTGAAAGTGTAGGAAGCAGAATTTGGCAAACCCCATTTTTTTTCAATTTCGACGGTTTCAGGTTTTTGGTTTCAGCCAAACTGAAGAATGTCCTAATGAGCTGTCAATTCACAGGCCATTACAGACAATTTTTGAAACTACATCACACTGTAATTTAAGGAGTACGATTCTAAAGAAATTTGAACAATCTGGTGGTATTGCTAACACCAAACAAGGTTGTTCAGCTCTTTCATCTTTAAAAACAAACAAACAAAAACATGATGTGGAATTCTCTCATTTTACCAAACAGCCGTACGCTCCCTTGAATATGTGACTATGAAACCCAAGTAATTGGAAGAAGAAAAATAAAGGAAACACCTCATCAGTCTCATTAATAGTTTTGTTGAGAATAGTTTATTTTTCAAAAACTGCTGGCTATGTCTTGATATTTTCAGACACGGCTAAAGTTGAAATTGCATGAATCCTCTCTCTAACATTCATGCTACTTAAGAATCTTTTCCCAAGATTTGACTGCATTCATTTCATAAAAGCCCTGTCCTCTTCTCCCCTATATATCTATATTAGCACTCTGCCTTCTACCCTCTTCCATAGGAAACACAAATCCGTCAATTGATCACTTAAGCCTTTCCAGTATGGGTACAACATTTTCTGTAGTTGTACTCCTGAGATTTGTCCTTTATACTTCTAAAGACTAGACCCTAGATAATACATGCTTGGGAATAGTGGAGCTAGCTTGCTTAAACTTTATTTAGGCGTATGCTAATTATTTGTGGCGGGCAAAGGCAGGCAGTGAGGATGTTAAGCTTATCCCAAAATAGTCAATTTTGGAAAAGACACAAGTACAGGCCGGGCGTGGTGGCTCAGACCTGTAATCCCAGCACCTTGGGAGGCCGAGGCGGCCGGTCACGAGGTCAGGAGATCGACACCATCCTGGCTAACACGGTGAAACCCCGTCTCTGCTAAACATACACAAATTAGCCGGGCGTGGTGGCAGGCGCTTGTAGTCTCAGCTACTCGGGAGGCTGAGGCAGGAGAAGAGCACGAACCCGGGAGGCGGAGCTGGCAGTGAGCCGAGATTGCGCCACTGCACTCCGGCCTGGGCGGCAGAGTGGGATTCTGCCTCAAAAAAGAAAGAAAAAAAACATCTTCATATATATGAATGTGTGTGTGTGTGTGTGTGTGTGTCTGTGTGTGTGTGTACTCAGGTACACTCACTTTACTTCTGAGTTATCTCGTCACCACTTAACCAGCACCAATCAGAGACCACATTTTTCTAGGCAGTCTCCAAATGTACATTACAAATAGTAACGTACTTTAAGGATAGTAATGAAGCTCCGGGAAAAATTGCTTGTCTCCACCTCAGCAGACCAACCTGCCTGGGCCAGCTTCTCTCTTCCTCTACTCTTCAGAAAGTGCTAGACCTGCAACATCTGACAGAATACAGCTTCCATGACTCCTCAGTGCCATGGAAATGGAACGAGCTGAGAGCAATCTAAAGACTGGGAGATATTAGGTCTCTTGGATCTTACTTCTTTTGGTTGCTCGAGCACTTTAATTCCCGAGAGAGCCCTCCCATCTCCATCAGTTCTTCCAGGAACCTGTACCCTCCTTGTGTCTCTAAGATACGCTGGTCTAACTTGTTACATGCCTTTACAAGAAAGTTGGTAAAAATAAAAGGAAAGCTGAACAACGTCACAATATGGAGGTATGAAACAGAATTTCCCCATACTTGGTAAAGTTTAGAAATTTGTGTAATACCCGAAGGCAGATTCCATGTACAATAAGTCCTAGTTTAAGAACAAGAGCTGAGGGTATGAGGAAATAAAACTATATTTTCCGGGAGTATCTCTGGCTTCAGGAAGAAAGAGCACATGTTACTCTCCATTCAATATTAGGGCTGAACTATGGGGTCTTTTCGATCCTTTTTGCTTACCCTCTGCGATTCAGGGGGCACATGGCAAAGGTAAACAGACTGAAACAGCACCGTGGATAGCTGTGAGCTGTGCTGGGAAGATTCACGGTGATTCCATAATAAATCTCAGGTCTTTCTTCTGTAACAAAAAATTCCTCTTTTCCATCATCAAGGTAAAGCCGAGTATGTACAAGTAGAGTATGCGATAACTTTGTCACTCGTGACGAACCTAGTCGGTCCGATACTTTAACAACTTCTCCAATGTCTCTGCACTCAGGTTGGATATTCTGAGTGGGTCATCGGTAGAATGAATGAAATCAAGAATACTCTAAAGCAATGTTTGGAAGTCAATTTCAGTGTCTCCGGAAGCACTGGGAAAATCACCATGTGTAACGAACGTGAAGTATCCACAGGCTCTCTCTGTGTCTTTGAAACTGCCCATGTGTTCATTAGAAACGGCGGCTTGAGGAAAGGTGGTTTTGGAATTGGTTTCCCTCTAGTCTTACGTGATGCATCTCTACTATATTGCATTATAATAAAGCAAAGGGTCACTTGCTGACATAAAGCACAGGAGGCAGGAATGGAAGAGTCAACTTAGAGAAAAAAAGTGCTTTTCGGTTTTATTTTCATTTCTGCAGTTTGGAAAACAGTTTAACAGTTTAACAGATTTTGTGGCGGCTCACAAAAATACATATGAGCGTTGAAAATGTACAGAAGAACAACAATTGGGAGACATTTCCGGAAGCTTCAGTTTCTGAAACCCAGACATGAGCCTACAAGCTAAGACACGGCTACACCAGGCTTCAGCGTGAAACCATACAACTCCTGGGAAGGGCTTCCCTCTCTGAACGCAGCTACCTGTCCACAGGATGCTCTAGGCCCAGGCACCTTTATTCTTCCAACTAGAGAGACATAGAAAGATGCCTCCATATCCCATGAAGATGCCCAAGCATTTGGCCAAGGCTCCTATGAAACAGTCTGCTGTCTTCATCCAGGTAAGGGCAACTTCACATTTTCAGACACTAAGGTCGTGGGTAAATCCAGGGTGGACTGAGAGGCGGAAGCTCCAGCAAACACAGTCCTGTGGCTGGAAGATGAATGCAGTACTTATTCCTGCACCAACAGACCCTTGCCTCTGGCCTTGGGCCTAGAGCATGATTTTTTGGTAGTTGCTGTTGGGGAAGAGGCCCTTGGGCTTTAACCTGCGGACAGCCTCCCTTAAATGCTTGGGCTGCAGCGGGGGCGTTTCTCCCCACATCTCACACACGTCCAGGGCCTCTTCCACCACCTCTCCAACAAAGACCTTGGCGATTCCAGCCATGGCAATGGCGGCGTTCTCAGACACCGAACTGCCGGTGATAGACTTCATCAGACCTGCAATGCGTGCTTTTGGGAAAGCTGACCGGCGACACACTTCGTAGCGGGCCGGCTGCTCCTCAGACATGGCAGACAGCAGGGCTGTCATCCTCTGAGCCTCCTCTGCATCCACGGTGGGCTTCCTCTCCTTCTTTCCTTTGGTATGTCTTTTCCGTCTTTTGGCGGCAGGAGGAGCTGAGGCTGAGGCCTCCTTGTCCCCTTCTGTGAGGTCCATGACATCCTCACTCCTGAGCTCACCTCCCTGATCCCTGGGTTCTTCCAAGTTCCCACCTAGGTCCTCAGGGATTCCATCCTTCTTGCTGCCCTTCAGACCTCGGGGCATGGCGAACATCTCAGCAGACACACCTGTTTGCCTGCCCGTCTCCACGGGTGAGATTCAAGTCTGCCCCGTGACAGCAGCTGTAGAGGCAGAAGTTCTGGCTGGGGTGGTTTGATTACGGATCTGCAGCGAGAACCTTTCGAAGATTTTAGCTGCCGTGTTTCTGCTGAGCCACTTTAGCCATAACTGGACACAGCTCCCTGCCTCCCCTTCCCACACACAAACACACACGCTGAATTTTCTCACTTCCACAATGTGAAGAAACTTGTGGATGGAGAGTATATTAGTTTTACATCAATGCAGAATAAATTCTCACAAGTTTTGGACACTTAAAACAAACCCCAGCTCAGAGGTCAGAAGTTCTACCAGTCCAAGTGACTGCCACCTGCTCAGAGCCACACGAGGGACCTCCGGGATGGGTCTGGCTGTGTGGTCGCTGCCTTCACCTGAGAAGGGTCTGGCTTCGATCTGACTCGAGGTGGTGGCAGAATTCAATGCCTTCGGGTTGTGAGCCCCAGGCCCACTTGTCTGTTCTGCCTGCTGCCGTGAGGACGCTCTCGGCTCCTGCAAGTGTTGCCCAGGTCTGGGCTGTGAGGCTCCCTGGGTCTGCACGGCCAGTGCCGGGGAATCTCCCACAGGGCAATGTCATCTCAGGGAGCTCCAGTCCTCCCTTATAAAGAGCTCGGATGATTGAACTAGACCCAGCCCTTAGCAGCTATTGGCTCAGGATATCCCTAAGGAAATCAGGGATTTGGGCGGGCTCATCAATTCACGCTTCCGCCCACCCCCAAGGGAGGGGCAGACACAGGGCGAGTCTCCGAGGGGCGGGAAATGCAGGGGGTATTTCAGAATTCAGTCTTCCTCACAGAATCGCAAAGTTCACGTTTCACAACCATAAAGAAACTATTTACGCTAAAAATGAGACTTTTTAAGAAGTTGCACTTAGAAAACTTCAATGTCTGAGAAAAAAATATCCCTAACGCACAGGGAAACAGGTGGCTTATCCAATACTCTGGAAATAAAATGGGCTGGGTGAGGGGAATATGAAAATATTATTTCAATTTCATCTCATTTTATTTATTTATTTATGTACTTATTGATTTATTTTTGAGACAGAGTCTCCCTCTGTCCCTCAGGCTGGATTACAGTGTCCTGAGCTCAGCTCACTGCAGCCTCCGCATCCTGGGCCCAAGGCATTCTCCTGCCTCAGCCTCCAGAGTAGCTGGGACTAAATGAGTACGCCACCACGCCAGGCAAATTTTTGTCTTTTTTATAAAGTGTAGAGGAGGTTTCACCATTTGGGCCAGGGTGGTCTTCAACTGCCAACTTCAGATGATCTGCCCCAACTTGCCTTCCAAAGTGAAGGGACTATAGGCGTGAGCCACTGAACCCAGACTATGATAGTTTCACACTGAGGCCTGAAGCTGCTCTGCCTTAGGATTTTTCCTGAGTTTTACGTTCTTGTCATGATGAGTTGCTAGTTCATATTTTCCGTTGGATCTTTTCGAAAGGGATTACTGATGAGATTATGGCTTTCTCACAAAGAATACCACTTTGGTGAAACTATACTGAAATCAGGAGTACCTTATGTTTCCGATACTTATCAAGCACAACATTTGAACACGGCGTGGTAGGTGAAAGTGTAGGAAGCAGAATTTGGCAAACCCCATTTTTTTTCAATTTCGACGGTTTCAGGTTTTTGGTTTCAGCCAAACTGAAGAATGTCCTAATGAGCTGTCAATTCACAGGCCATTACAGACAATTTTTGAAACTACATCACACTGTAATTTAAGGAGTACGATTCTAAAGAAATTTGAACAATCTGGTGGTATTGCTAACACCAAACAAGGTTGTTCAGCTCTTTCATCTTTAAAAACAAACAAACAAAAACATGATGTGGAATTCTCTCATTTTACCAAACAGCCGTACGCTCCCTTGAATATGTGACTATGAAACCCAAGTAATTGGAAGAAGAAAAATAAAGGAAACACCTCATCAGTCTCATTAATAGTTTTGTTGAGAATAGTTTATTTTTCAAAAACTGCTGGCTATGTCTTGATATTTTCAGACACGGCTAAAGTTGAAATTGCATGAATCCTCTCTCTAACATTCATGCTACTTAAGAATCTTTTCCCAAGATTTGACTGCATTCATTTCATAAAAGCCCTGTCCTCTTCTCCCCTATATATCTATATTAGCACTCTGCCTTCTACCCTCTTCCATAGGAAACACAAATCCGTCAATTGATCACTTAAGCCTTTCCAGTATGGGTACAACATTTTCTGTAGTTGTACTCCTGAGATTTGTCCTTTATACTTCTAAAGACTAGACCCTAGATAATACATGCTTGGGAATAGTGGAGCTAGCTTGCTTAAACTTTATTTAGGCGTATGCTAATTATTTGTGGCGGGCAAAGGCAGGCAGTGAGGATGTTAAGCTTATCCCAAAATAGTCAATTTTGGAAAAGACACAAGTACAGGCCGGGCGTGGTGGCTCAGACCTGTAATCCCAGCACCTTGGGAGGCCGAGGCGGCCGGTCACGAGGTCAGGAGATCGACACCATCCTGGCTAACACGGTGAAACCCCGTCTCTGCTAAACATACACAAATTAGCCGGGCGTGGTGGCAGGCGCTTGTAGTCTCAGCTACTCGGGAGGCTGAGGCAGGAGAAGAGCACGAACCCGGGAGGCGGAGCTGGCAGTGAGCCGAGATTGCGCCACTGCACTCCGGCCTGGGCGGCAGAGTGGGATTCTGCCTCAAAAAAGAAAGAAAAAAAACATCTTCATATATATGAATGTGTGTGTGTGTGTGTGTGTGTGTCTGTGTGTGTGTGTGTACTCAGGTACACTCACTTTACTTCTGAGTTATCTCGTCACCACTTAACCAGCACCAATCAGAGACCACATTTTTCTAGGCAGTCTCCAAATGTACATTACAAATAGTAACGTACTTTAAGGATAGTAATGAAGTTCCGGGAAAAATTGCTTGTCTCCACCTCAGCAGACCAACCTGCCTGGGCCAGCTTCTCTCTTCCTCTACTCTTCAGAAAGTGCTAGACCTGCAACATCTGACAGAATACAGCTTCCATGACTCCTCAGTGCCATGGAAATGGAACGAGCTGAGAGCAATCTAAAGACTGGGAGATATTAGGTCTCTTGGATCTTACTTCTTTTGGTTGCTCGAGCACTTTAATTCCCGAGAGAGCCCTCCCATCTCCATCAGTTCTTCCAGGAACCTGTACCCTCCTTGTGTCTCTAAGATACGCTGGTCTAACTTGTTACATGCCTTTACAAGAAAGTTGGTAAAAATAAAAGGAAAGCTGAACAACGTCACAATATGGAGGTATGAAACAGAATTTCCCCATACTTGGTAAAGTTTAGAAATTTGTGTAATACCCGAAGGCAGATTCCATGTACAATAAGTCCTAGTTTAAGAACAAGAGCTGAGGGTATGAGGAAATAAAACTATATTTTCCGGGAGTATCTCTGGCTTCAGGAAGAAAGAGCACATGTTACTCTCCATTCAATATTAGGGCTGAACTATGGGGTCTTTTCGATCCTTTTTGCTTACCCTCTGCGATTCAGGGGGCACATGGCAAAGGTAAACAGACTGAAACAGCACCGTGGATAGCTGTGAGCTGTGCTGGGAAGATTCACGGTGATTCCATAATAAATCTCAGGTCTTTCTTCTGTAACAAAAAATTCCTCTTTTCCATCATCAAGGTAAAGCCGAGTATGTACAAGTAGAGTATGCGATAACTTTGTCACTCGTGACGAACCTAGTCGGTCCGATACTTTAACAACTTCTCCAATGTCTCTGCACTCAGGTTGGATATTCTGAGTGGGTCATCGGTAGAATGAATGAAATCAAGAATACTCTAAAGCAATGTTTGGAAGTCAATTTCAGTGTCTCCGGAAGCACTGGGAAAATCACCATGTGTAACGAACGTGAAGTATCCACAGGCTCTCTCTGTGTCTTTGAAACTGCCCATGTGTTCATTAGAAACGGCGGCTTGAGGAAAGGTGGTTTTGGAATTGGTTTCCCTCTAGTCTTACGTGATGCATCTCTACTATATTGCATTATAATAAAGCAAAGGGTCACTTGCTGACATAAAGCACAGGAGGCAGGAATGGAAGAGTCAACTTAGAGAAAAAAAGTGCTTTTCGGTTTTATTTTCATTTCTGCAGTTTGGAAAACAGTTTAACAGTTTAACAGATTTTGTGGCGGCTCACAAAAATACATATGAGCGTTGAAAATGTACAGAAGAACAACAATTGGGAGACATTTCCGGAAGCTTCAGTTTCTGAAACCCAGACATGAGCCTACAAGCTAAGACACGGCTACACCAGGCTTCAGCGTGAAACCATACAACTCCTGGGAAGGGCTTCCCTCTCTGAACGCAGCTACCTGTCCACAGGATGCTCTAGGCCCAGGCACCTTTATTCTTCCAACTAGAGAGACATAGAAAGATGCCTCCATATCCCATGAAGATGCCCAAGCATTTGGCCAAGGCTCCTATGAAACAGTCTGCTGTCTTCATCCAGGTAAGGGCAACTTCACATTTTCAGACACTAAGGTCGTGGGTAAATCCAGGGTGGACTGAGAGGCGGAAGCTCCAGCAAACACAGTCCTGTGGCTGGAAGATGAATGCAGTACTTATTCCTGCACCAACAGACCCTTGCCTCTGGCCTTGGGCCTAGAGCATGATTTTTTGGTAGTTGCTGTTGGGGAAGAGGCCCTTGGGCTTTAACCTGCGGACAGCCTCCCTTAAATGCTTGGGCTGCAGCGGGGGCGTTTCTCCCCACATCTCACACACGTCCAGGGCCTCTTCCACCACCTCTCCAACAAAGACCTTGGCGATTCCAGCCATGGCAATGGCGGCGTTCTCAGACACCGAACTGCCGGTGATAGACTTCATCAGACCTGCAATGCGTGCTTTTGGGAAAGCTGACCGGCGACACACTTCGTAGCGGGCCGGCTGCTCCTCAGACATGGCAGACAGCAGGGCTGTCATCCTCTGAGCCTCCTCTGCATCCACGGTGGGCTTCCTCTCCTTCTTTCCTTTGGTATGTCTTTTCCGTCTTTTGGCGGCAGGAGGAGCTGAGGCTGAGGCCTCCTTGTCCCCTTCTGTGAGGTCCATGACATCCTCACTCCTGAGCTCACCTCCCTGATCCCTGGGTTCTTCCAAGTTCCCACCTAGGTCCTCAGGGATTCCATCCTTCTTGCTGCCCTTCAGACCTCGGGGCATGGCGAACATCTCAGCAGACACACCTGTTTGCCTGCCCGTCTCCACGGGTGAGATTCAAGTCTGCCCCGTGACAGCAGCTGTAGAGGCAGAAGTTCTGGCTGGGGTGGTTTGATTACGGATCTGCAGCGAGAACCTTTCGAAGATTTTAGCTGCCGTGTTTCTGCTGAGCCACTTTAGCCATAACTGGACACAGCTCCCTGCCTCCCCTTCCCACACACAAACACACACGCTGAATTTTCTCACTTCCACAATGTGAAGAAACTTGTGGATGGAGAGTATATTAGTTTTACATCAATGCAGAATAAATTCTCACAAATTTTGGACACTTAAAACAAACCCCAGCTCAGAGGTCAGAAGTTCTACCAGTCCAAGTGACTGCCACCTGCTCAGAGCCACACGAGGGACCTCCGGGATGGGTCTGGCTGTGTGGTCGCTGCCTTCACCTGAGAAGGGTCTGGCTTCGATCTGACTCGAGGTGGTGGCAGAATTCAATGCCTTCGGGTTGTGAGCCCCAGGCCCACTTGTCTGTTCTGCCTGCTGCCGTGAGGACGCTCTCGGCTCCTGCAAGTGTTGCCCAGGTCTGGGCTGTGAGGCTCCCTGGGTCTGCACGGCCAGTGCCGGGGAATCTCCCACAGGGCAATGTCATCTCAGGGAGCTCCAGTCCTCCCTTATAAAGAGCTCGGATGATTGAACTAGACCCAGCCCTTAGCAGCTATTGGCTCAGGATATCCCTAAGGAAATCAGGGATTTGGGCGGGCTCATCAATTCACGCTTCCGCCCACCCCCAAGGGAGGGGCAGACACAGGGCGAATCTCCGAGGGGCGGGAAATGCAGGGGGTATTTCAGAATTCAGTCTTCCTCACAGAATCGCAAAGTTCACGTTTCACAACCATAAAGAAACTATTTACGCTAAAAATGAGACTTTTTAAGAAGTTGCACTTAGAAAACTTCAATGTCTGAGAAAAAAATATCCCTAACGCACAGGGAAACAGGTGGCTTATCCAATACTCTGGAAATAAAATGGGCTGGGTGAGGGGAATATGAAAATATTATTTCAATTTCATCTCATTTTATTTATTTATTTATGTACTTATTGATTTATTTTTGAGACAGAGTCTCCCTCTGTCCCTCAGGCTGGATTACAGTGTCCTGAGCTCAGCTCACTGCAGCCTCCGCATCCTGGGCCCAAGGCATTCTCCTGCCTCAGCCTCCAGAGTAGCTGGGACTAAATGAGTACGCCACCACGCCAGGCAAATTTTTGTCTTTTTTATAAAGTGTAGAGGAGGTTTCACCATTTGGGCCAGGGTGGTCTTCAACTGCCAACTTCAGATGATCTGCCCCAACTTGCCTTCCAAAGTGAAGGGACTATAGGCGTGAGCCACTGAACCCAGACTATGATAGTTTCACACTGAGGCCTGAAGCTGCTCTGCCTTAGGATTTTTCCTGAGTTTTACGTTCTTGTCATGATGAGTTGCTAGTTCATATTTTCCGTTGGATCTTTTCGAAAGGGATTACTGATGAGATTATGGCTTTCTCACAAAGAATACCACTTTGGTGAAACTATACTGAAATCAGGAGTACCTTATGTTTCCGATACTTATCAAGCACAATATTTGAACACGGCGTGGTAGGTGAAAGTGTAGGAAGCAGAATTTGGCAAACCCCATTTTTTTTCAATTTCGACGGTTTCAGGTTTTTGGTTTCAGCCAAACTGAAGAATGTCCTAATGAGCTGTCAATTCACAGGCCATTACAGACAATTTTTGAAACTACATCACACTGTAATTTAAGGAGTACGATTCTAAAGAAATTTGAACAATCTGGTGGTATTGCTAACACCAAACAAGGTTGTTCAGCTCTTTCATCTTTAAAAACAAACAAACAAAAACATGATGTGGAATTCTCTCATTTTACCAAACAGCCGTACGCTCCCTTGAATATGTGACTATGAAACCCAAGTAATTGGAAGAAGAAAAATAAAGGAAACACCTCATCAGTCTCATTAATAGTTTTGTTGAGAATAGTTTATTTTTCAAAAACTGCTGGCTATGTCTTGATATTTTTAGACACGGCTAAAGTTGAAATTGCATGAATCCTCTCTCTAACATTCATGCTACTTAAGAATCTTTTCCCAAGATTTGACTGCATTCATTTCATAAAAGCCCTGTCCTCTTCTCCCCTATATATCTATATTAGCACTCTGCCTTCTACCCTCTTCCATAGGAAACACAAATCCGTCAATTGATCACTTAAGCCTTTCCAGTATGGGTACAACATTTTCTGTAGTTGTACTCCTGAGATTTGTCCTTTATACTTCTAAAGACTAGACCCTAGATAATACGTGCTTGGGAATAGTGGAGCTAGCTTGCTTAAACTTTATTTAGGCGGATGCTAATTACTTGTGGGGGGCAAAGGCAGGCAGTGAGGATGTTAAGCTTATCCCAAAATAGTCAATTTTGGAAAAGACACAAGTACAGGCCGCGAGCGGTGGCTCAGACCTGAAATCCCAGCACCTTGGGAGGTCTTCTCGCAGAAGGCCAGAGCGAGACCCCGGGGAAAAGATTCATCCCAGGCGTGATGGCCTGACGATGGCTTCCTGTGTCCCGCAACATGGGGAGTCTGCAGTGTGGCCGGTTTGGAAACTGGCAAGGAGAGCGAAGAGACAACATGCTGGTCTTCCACCCTTCCCTGGATGCCCGTGGGTGCGCGCCAAGCTCCGGAAGCAAACAGTCAACATGCTCAGCCTTTCGGGGGCCGGAGAGAGGTGAGCAACATGCCCCCTTGCAGAGGGCACAGCAGCGTGGAATCCCAAATCACGCTTCAGTCATCCTGAGGGTGGCTCCTCTGTGGTCGGGGCTGTCGGCCTGGCGCTCCGTTGCGAGGCTCAGCCTGGGGATGTGCGGTCTGTGAACCACGCGGTTGAAAACCCGAAGGCAACACGGGTCCCGGTCTTTTGTCTCTGAGGAAGCCGCCCGTTCCTTGGGCCACGGAATCGGGGCCAATGGGTGCCCCGCCGGCCCGACGCGGCGGCCGTGGGCCCAGCCCTCAGCCCGCGCCGGGCGCTTACCCTTTTCCCGGAGCGCGGGGGTCCCGTTGCTCCCGGAGGCCAAAGACCGTTTATTCTCTCTGCCTTCCTCCCTCTGTCCCTGGCTCCCTCCCGCCCGCCCTCTGTCCCTGCGTCGCTCTGTCTATCCCTCCGTTCCTAACTGCCTCCCTCTCTCTCCCTCCCTCCCTCCCTCCCAACTTCCCTCCGCCCATCCTTCGGCCCCTCTGGGTCTCCCGTTCGTCTCTCCATCTCTGCCCGCCTTCCCTCCCGCCTGGAACGGTCGGCATCGCCGGCGTGCGCGGGGCCTGGGGTCTGCGTTCAGCCGCCAGGCGCTCCACGGTGGCAGCTGGGAGGCTGCAGGGACACGGGCGGGCGGGCGGGCGGGCGGCCGGGCGACGGTGGAGCGGAGGCGCAGAGGAGGCGAGCCGCCGCCGGAGGGATGGCGGGCCCGGACGCTGCGCGGGCCCGGTGTTTCGCGGGAAGGGGGTCTCCACCCAGCCCAGGGGAAGACTCATTTTCCGGGGGTAGGGATTGGGGGGTGGGGGTGGCGAGGGGTCGGTCAGGCCGTGGCGGAAAGGCATGAGAGCTCTGCCCGGGCTGCTCCCAGAGCCTAGGCGGCTGCCCGCGAACCCGCGCGTGCGCAGCAGACGGCCCACCTGCTGGTACCTGGGCCGGCGCTGGGATCCCCGGGATGCCCAGGAAAGAATGGCATCTCTCCGCTCTGTGGAGTGTCTCACCGGGCCTAGACCTGGAAGGCAGGAATCGCAGGCGGGTCGGCCCAGAGGGAAGACACGCCCATCCACGCCGACCCAGGTGTTCCCCGCGAAAGAGAGGCCACCGGCCACCGCCCTGCACCGACCCCGTCCCAGCCCCGCGTCCTTTTAAAGCTCCTCCAGCAGAGCCCGGTATTCTTCCTCGCTGAGGGGTGGTTCCAGCGAGGCGGCCTCTTCCGTGGCCTCCAGCTCCCCAGGGGCCTCCGTTTCTAGGAAAGGCTGCGCCCGCTGCAGAAACTCCGGGCTCGCCAGGAGCTCATCCAGCAGGCGTAGGAGAGTGCAGACGAGCGCTCCGGCTCCTGGAGGAGCCGCGCCTGGGGGGGCGCCCGGATGGCTTGCACCTGCCACTGCCGCGCGGAGGCCTCCGGGGGCGCGGGCTGGGGAGGTGGGGCTTCCCCGGCTTGGGGTTCCCACGCAGCCCCGGCGACCTGGGGACCCTGGCCCCAGCCCCAACACGGACTCCCCTGGGACGCGAGGGGAGGGAAATGCAGGGGGTATTTCAGAATTCAGTCTTCCTCACAGAATCGCAAAGTTCACGTTTCACAACCATAAAGAAACTATTTACGCTAAAAATGAGACTTTTTATGAAGTTGCACTTAGAAAACTTCAATGTCTGAGAAAAAAATATCTCTAACGCACAGGGAAACTGGTGGTTTATCCAATACTCTGAAAATAAAATGGGCTGGGTGAGGGGAATATGAAAATATTATTTCAATTTCATCTCATTTTATTTATTTATGTACTTATTGATTTATTTTTGAGACAGAGTGTCCCTCTGTCCCTCAGGCTGGATTACAGTGTCCTGAGCTCAGCTCACTGCAGCCTCCGCATCCTGGGCTCAAGGCATTCTCCTGCCTCAGCCTCCAGAGTAGCTGGGACTAAATGAGCACGCCACCACGCCAGGCAAATTTTTGTCTTTTTTTTTTAAAGTGTAGTGGAGGTTTCACCATTTGGGCCAGGGTGGTCTTCAACTGCCGACTTCAGGTGATCGGCCCCAACTTGCCTTCCCAAAGTGAAGGGACTATAGGCATGAGCCACTGCGCCCAGACTATGATAGTTTCACACTGAAGCCTGAAGCTGCTGTGCCTTAGGATTTTTCCTGAGTTTTACTTTCTTGTCATGATGAGTTGCTAGTTCATGTTTTCCCTTGTTTCTTTTCGAAAGGCATTACTGATGAGATTATGGCTTTCTCACAAAGAATACCACTTTGGTGAAACTATATTGAAATCAGGAGTACCTTATGTTTCCGATACTTCTCAAGCACAATATTTGAACACGGCGTGGTAGGTGAAAGTGTAGGAAGCAGAATTTGGCAATCCCCATATTTTTTCAATTTCGACGGTTTCAGGTTTTTGGTTTCAGCCAAACTGAAGAATGTCCTTATGAGCTGTCAATTCACAGGCCGTTACAGACAATTTTTGAAACTACATCACGGTGTAATTTAAGGAGTACGATTCTAAAGAAATTTGAACAATCTGGTGGTATTGCTAGCACCAAACAAGGTTGTTCAGCTCTTTCATCTTTAAAAACAAACAAACAAAAACATGATGTGGAATTCTCTCATTTTACCAAACAGCCGTACGCTCCCTTGAATATGTGACTATGAAACCCAAGTAATTGGAAGAAGAAAAATAAAGGAAACACCTCATCAGTCTCATTAATAGTTTTGTTGAGAATAGTTTATTTTTGAAAAACTGCTGGCTATGTCTTGATATTTTTAGACACGGCTAAAGCTGAAATTGCATGAATCCTCTCTCTAACATTCATGCTACTAAAGAAACTTTTCCCAAGATTTGACTGCATTCATTTCATAAAAGCCCTGTCCTCTTCTCCCCTATATATCTATATTAGCACTCTGCCTTCTACCCTCTTCCATAGGAAACACAAATCCGTCAATTGATCACTTAAGCCTTTCCAGTTTGGGTACAACATTTTCTGTAGTTGTACTCCTGAGATTTGTCCTTTATACTTCTAAAGACTAGACCCTAGATAATACATGCTTGGGAATAGTGGAGCTAGCTTGCTTAAACTTTATTTAGGCGTATGCTAATTACTTGTGGGGGGCAAAGGCAGGCAGTGAGGATGTTAAGCTTATCCCAAAATAGTCAATTTTGGAAAAGACACAAGTACAGGCCGGGCGTGGTGGCTCAGACCTGTAATCCCAGCACCTTGGGAGGCCGAGGCGGCCGGTCACGAGGTCAGGAGATCGACACCATCCTGGCTAACACGGTGAAACCCCGTCTCTGCTAAACATACACAAATTAGCCGGGCGTGGTGGCAGGCGCTTGTAGTCTCAGCTACTCGGGAGGCTGAGGCAGGAGAAGAGCACGAACCCGGGAGGCGGAGCTGGCAGTGAGCCGAGATTGCGCCACTGCACTCCGGCCTGGGCGGCAGAGTGGGATTCTGCCTCAAAAAAGAAAGAAAAAAAACATCTTCATATATATGAATGTGTGTGTGTGTGTGTGTGTGTGTGTCTGTGTGTGTGTGTGTACTCAGGTACACTCACTTTACTTCTGAGTTATCTCGTCACCACTTAACCAGCACCAATCAGAGACCACATTTTTCTAGGCAGTCTCCAAATGTACATTACAAATAGTAACGTACTTTAAGGATAGTAATGAAGCTCCGGGAAAAATTGCTTGTCTCCACCTCAGCAGACCAACCTGCCTGGGCCAGCTTCTCTCTTCCTCTACTCTTCAGAAAGTGCTAGACCTGCAACATCTGACAGAATACAGCTTCCATGACTCCTCAGTGCCATGGAAATGGAACGAGCTGAGAGCAATCTAAAGACTGGGAGATATTAGGTCTCTTGGATCTTACTTCTTTTGGTTGCTCGAGCACTTTAATTCCCGAGAGAGCCCTCCCATCTCCATCAGTTCTTCCAGGAACCTGTACCCTCCTTGTGTCTCTAAGATACGCTGGTCTAACTTGTTACATGCCTTTACAAGAAAGTTGGTAAAAATAAAAGGAAAGCTGAACAACGTCACAATATGGAGGTATGAAACAGAATTTCCCCATACTTGGTAAAGTTTAGAAATTTGTGTAATACCCGAAGGCAGATTCCATGTACAATAAGTCCTAGTTTAAGAACAAGAGCTGAGGGTATGAGGAAATAAAACTATATTTTCCGGGAGTATCTCTGGCTTCAGGAAGAAAGAGCACATGTTACTCTCCATTCAATATTAGGGCTGAACTATGGGGTCTTTTCGATCCTTTTTGCTTACCCTCTGCGATTCAGGGGGCACATGGCAAAGGTAAACAGACTGAAACAGCACCGTGGATAGCTGTGAGCTGTGCTGGGAAGATTCACGGTGATTCCATAATAAATCTCAGGTCTTTCTTCTGTAACAAAAAATTCCTCTTTTCCATCATCAAGGTAAAGCCGAGTATGTACAAGTAGAGTATGCGATAACTTTGTCACTCGTGACGAACCTAGTCGGTCCGATACTTTAACAACTTCTCCAATGTCTCTGCACTCAGGTTGGATATTCTGAGTGGGTCATCGGTAGAATGAATGAAATCAAGAATACTCTAAAGCAATGTTTGGAAGTCAATTTCAGTGTCTCCGGAAGCACTGGGAAAATCACCATGTGTAACGAACGTGAAGTATCCACAGGCTCTCTCTGTGTCTTTGAAACTGCCCATGTGTTCATTAGAAACGGCGGCTTGAGGAAAGGTGGTTTTGGAATTGGTTTCCCTCTAGTCTTACGTGATGCATCTCTACTATATTGCATTATAATAAAGCAAAGGGTCACTTGCTGACATAAAGCACAGGAGGCAGGAATGGAAGAGTCAACTTAGAGAAAAAAAGTGCTTTTCGGTTTTATTTTCATTTCTGCAGTTTGGAAAACAGTTTAACAGTTTAACAGATTTTGTGGCGGCTCACAAAAATACATATGAGCGTTGAAAATGTACAGAAGAACAACAATTGGGAGACATTTCCGGAAGCTTCAGTTTCTGAAACCCAGACATGAGCCTACAAGCTAAGACACGGCTACACCAGGCTTCAGCATGAAACCATACAACTCCTGGGAAGGGCTTCCCTCTCTGAACGCAGCTACCTGTCCACAGGATGCTCTAGGCCCAGGCACCTTTATTCTTCCAACTAGAGAGACATAGAAAGATGCCTCCATATCCCATGAAGATGCCCAAGCATTTGGCCAAGGCTCCTATGAAACAGTCTGCTGTCTTCATCCAGGTAAAGGCAACTTCACATTTTCAGACACTAAGGTCGTGGGTAAATCCAGGGTGGACTGAGAGGCGGAAGCTCCAGCAAACACAGTCCTGTGGCTGGAAGATGAATGCAGTACTTATTCCTGCACCAACAGACCCTTGCCTCTGGCCTTGGGCCTAGAGCATGATTTTTTGGTAGTTGCTGTTGGGGAAGAGGCCCTTGGGCTTTAACCTGCGGACAGCCTCCCTTAAATGCTTGGGCTGCAGCGGGGGCGTTTCTCCCCACATCTCACACACGTCCAGGGCCTCTTCCACCACCTCTCCAACAAAGACCTTGGCGATTCCAGCCATGGCAATGGCGGCGTTCTCAGACACCGAACTGCCGGTGATAGACTTCATCAGACCTGCAATGCGTGCTTTTGGGAAAGCTGACCGGCGACACACTTCGTAGCGGGCCAGCTGCTCCTCAGACATGGCAGACAGCAGGGCTGTCATCCTCTGAGCCTCCTCTGCATCCACGGTGGGCTTCCTCTCCTTCTTTCCTTTGGTATGTCTTTTCCGTCTTTTGGCGGCAGGAGGAGCTGAGGCTGAGGCCTCCTTGTCCCCTTCTGTGAGGTCCATGACATCCTCACTCCTGAGCTCACCTCCCTGATCCCTGGGTTCTTCCAAGTTCCCACCTAGGTCCTCAGGGATTCCATCCTTCTTGCTGCCCTTCAGACCTCGGGGCATGGCGAACATCTCAGCAGACACACCTGTTTGCCTGCCCGTCTCCACGGGTGAGATTCAAGTCTGCCCCATGACAGCAACTGTAGAGGCAGAAGTTCTGGCTGGGGTGGTTTGATTACGGATCTGCAGCGAGAACCTTTCGAAGATTTTAGCTGCCGTGTTTCTGCTGAGCCACTTTAGCCATAACTGGACACAGCTCCCTGCCTCCCCTTCCCACACACAAACACACACGCTGAATTTTCTCACTTCCACAATGTGAAGAAACTTGTGGATGGAGAGTATATTAGTTTTACATCAATGCAGAATAAATTCTCACAAATTTTGGACACTTAAAACAAACCCCAGCTCAGAGGTCAGAAGTTCTACCAGTCCAAGTGACTGCCACCTGCTCAGAGCCACACGAGGGACCTCCGGGATGGGTCTGGCTGTGTGGTCGCTGCCTTCACCTGAGAAGGGTCTGGCTTCGATCTGACTCGAGGTGGTGGCAGAATTCAATGCCTTCGGGTTGTGAGCCCCAGGCCCACTTGTCTGTTCTGCCTGCTGCCGTGAGGACGCTCTCGGCTCCTGCAAGTGTTGCCCAGGTCTGGGCTGTGAGGCTCCCTGGGTCTGCGGGGCCAGTGCCGGGGAATCTCCCACAGGGCAATGTCATCTCAGGGAGCTCCAGTCCTCCCTTATAAAGAGCTCGGATGATTGAACTAGACCCAGCCCTTAGCAGCTATTGGCTCAGGATATCCCTAAGGAAATCACGGATTTGGGCGGGCTCATCAATTCACGCTTCCGCCCACCCCCAAGGGAGGGGCAGACACAGGGCGAGTCTCCGAGGGGCGGGAAATGCAGGGGGTATTTCAGAATTCAGTCTTCCTCACAGAATCGCAAAGTTCACGTTTCACAACCATAAAGAAACTATTTACGCTAAAAATGAGACTTTTTAAGAAGTTGCACTTAGAAAACTTCAATGTCTGAGAAAAAAATATCCCTAACGCACAGGGAAACAGGTGGCTTATCCAATACTCTGGAAATAAAATGGGCTGGGTGAGGGGAATATGAAAATATTATTTCAATTTCATCTCATTTTATTTATTTATTTATGTACTTATTGATTTATTTTTGAGACAGAGTCTCCCTCTGTCCCTCAGGCTGGATTACAGTGTCCTGAGCTCAGCTCACTGCAGCCTCCGCATCCTGGGCCCAAGGCATTCTCCTGCCTCAGCCTCCAGAGTAGCTGGGACTAAATGAGTACGCCACCACGCCAGGCAAATTTTTGTCTTTTTTATAAAGTGTAGAGGAGGTTTCACCATTTGGGCCAGGGTGGTCTTCAACTGCCAACTTCAGATGATCTGCCCCAACTTGCCTTCCAAAGTGAAGGGACTATAGGCGTGAGCCACTGAACCCAGACTATGATAGTTTCACACTGAGGCCTGAAGCTGCTCTGCCTTAGGATTTTTCCTGAGTTTTACGTTCTTGTCATGATGAGTTGCTAGTTCATATTTTCCGTTGGATCTTTTCGAAAGGGATTACTGATGAGATTATGGCTTTCTCACAAAGAATACCACTTTGGTGAAACTATACTGAAATCAGGAGTACCTTATGTTTCCGATACTTATCAAGCACAACATTTGAACACGGCGTGGTAGGTGAAAGTGTAGGAAGCAGAATTTGGCAAACCCCATTTTTTTTCAATTTCGACGGTTTCAGGTTTTTGGTTTCAGCCAAACTGAAGAATGTCCTAATGAGCTGTCAATTCACAGGCCATTACAGACAATTTTTGAAACTACATCACACTGTAATTTAAGGAGTACGATTCTAAAGAAATTTGAACAATCTGGTGGTATTGCTAACACCAAACAAGGTTGTTCAGCTCTTTCATCTTTAAAAACAAACAAACAAAAACATGATGTGGAATTCTCTCATTTTACCAAACAGCCGTACGCTCCCTTGAATATGTGACTATGAAACCCAAGTAATTGGAAGAAGAAAAATAAAGGAAACACCTCATCAGTCTCATTAATAGTTTTGTTGAGAATAGTTTATTTTTCAAAAACTGCTGGCTATGTCTTGATATTTTCAGACACGGCTAAAGTTGAAATTGCATGAATCCTCTCTCTAACATTCATGCTACTTAAGAATCTTTTCCCAAGATTTGACTGCATTCATTTCATAAAAGCCCTGTCCTCTTCTCCCCTATATATCTATATTAGCACTCTGCCTTCTACCCTCTTCCATAGGAAACACAAATCCGTCAATTGATCACTTAAGCCTTTCCAGTATGGGTACAACATTTTCTGTAGTTGTACTCCTGAGATTTGTCCTTTATACTTCTAAAGACTAGACCCTAGATAATACATGCTTGGGAATAGTGGAGCTAGCTTGCTTAAACTTTATTTAGGCGTATGCTAATTATTTGTGGCGGGCAAAGGCAGGCAGTGAGGATGTTAAGCTTATCCCAAAATAATCAATTTTGGAAAAGACACAAGTACAGGCCGGGCGTGGTAGCTCAGACCTGTAATCCCAGCACCTTGGGAGGCCGAGGCGGCCGGTCACGAGGTCAGGAGATCGACACCATCCTGGCTAACACGGTGAAACCCCGTCTCTGCTAAACATACACAAATTAGCCGGGCGTGGTGGCAGGCGCTTGTAGTCTCAGCTACTCGGGAGGCTGAGGCAGGAGAAGAGCACGAACCCGGGAGGCGGAGCTGGCAGTGAGCCGAGATTGCGCCACTGCACTCCGGCCTGGGCGGCAGAGTGGGATTCTGCCTCAAAAAAGAAAGAAAAAAAACATCTTCATATATATGAATGTGTGTGTGTGTGTGTGTGTGTGTCTGTGTGTGTGTGTGTACTCAGGTACACTCACTTTACTTCTGAGTTATCTCGTCACCACTTAACCAGCACCAATCAGAGACCACATTTTTCTAGGCAGTCTCCAAATGTACATTACAAATAGTAACGTACTTTAAGGATAGTAATGGAGCTCCGGGAAAAATTGCTTGTCTCCCCCTCAGCAGACCAACCTGCCTGGGCCAGCTTCTCTCTTCCTCTACTCTTCAGAAAGTGCTAGACCTGCAACATCTGACAGAATACAGCTTCCATGACTCCTCAGTGCCATGGAAATGGAACGAGCTGAGAGCAATCTAAAGACTGGGAGATATTAGGTCTCTTGGATCTTACTTCTTTTGGTTGCTCGAGCACTTTAATTCCCGAGAGAGCCCTCCCATCTCCATCAGTTCTTCCAGGAACCTGTACCCTCCTTGTGTCTCTAAGATACGCTGGTCTAACTTGTTACATGCCTTTACAAGAAAGTTGGTAAAAATAAAAGGAAAGCTGAACAACGTCACAATATGGAGGTATGAAACAGAATTTCCCCATACTTGGTAAAGTTTAGAAATTTGTGTAATACCCGAAGGCAGATTCCATGTACAATAAGTCCTAGTTTAAGAACAAGAGCTGAGGGTATGAGGAAATAAAACTATATTTTCCGGGAGTATCTCTGGCTTCAGGAAGAAAGAGCACATGTTACTCTCCATTCAATATTAGGGCTGAACTATGGGGTCTTTTCGATCCTTTTTGCTTACCCTCTGCGATTCAGGGGGCACATGGCAAAGGTAAACAGACTGAAACAGCACCGTGGATAGCTGTGAGCTGTGCTGGGAAGATTCACGGTGATTCCATAATAAATCTCAGGTCTTTCTTCTGTAACAAAAAATTCCTCTTTTCCATCATCAAGGTAAAGCCGAGTATGTACAAGTAGAGTATGTGATAACTTTGTCACTCGTGACGAACCTAGTCGGTCCGATACTTTAACAACTTCTCCAATGTCTCTGCACTCAGGTTGGATATTCTGAGTGGGTCATCGGTAGAATGAATGAAATCAAGAATACTCTAAAGCAATGTTTGGAAGTCAATTTCAGTGTCTCCGGAAGCACTGGGAAAATCACCATGTGTAACGAACGTGAAGTATCCACAGGCTCTCTCTGTGTCTTTGAAACTGCCCATGTGTTCATTAGAAACGGCGGCTTGAGGAAAGGTGGTTTTGGAATTGGTTTCCCTCTAGTCTTACGTGATGCATCTCTACTATATTGCATTATAATAAAGCAAAGGGTCACTTGCTGACATAAAGCACAGGAGGCAGGAATGGAAGAGTCAACTTAGAGAAAAAAAGTGCTTTTCGGTTTTATTTTCATTTCTGCAGTTTGGAAAACAGTTTAACAGTTTAACAGATTTTGTGGCGGCTCACAAAAATACATATGAGCGTTGAAAATGTACAGAAGAACAACAATTGGGAGACATTTCCGGAAGCTTCAGTTTCTGAAACCCAGACATGAGCCTACAAGCTAAGACACGGCTACACCAGGCTTCAGCGTGAAACCATACAACTCCTGGGAAGGGCTTCCCTCTCTGAACGCAGCTACCTGTCCACAGGATGCTCTAGGCCCAGGCACCTTTATTCTTCCAACTAGAGAGACATAGAAAGATGCCTCCATATCCCATGAAGATGCCCAAGCATTTGGCCAAGGCTCCTATGAAACAGTCTGCTGTCTTCATCCAGGTAAGGGCAACTTCACATTTTCAGACACTAAGGTCGTGGGTAAATCCAGGGTGGACTGAGAGGCGGAAGCTCCAGCAAACACAGTCCTGTGGCTGGAAGATGAATGCAGTACTTATTCCTGCACCAACAGACCCTTGCCTCTGGCCTTGGGCCTAGAGCATGATTTTTTGGTAGTTGCTGTTGGGGAAGAGGCCCTTGGGCTTTAACCTGCGGACAGCCTCCCTTAAATGCTTGGGCTGCAGCGGGGGCGTTTCTCCCCACATCTCACACACGTCCAGGGCCTCTTCCACCACCTCTCCAACAAAGACCTTGGCGATTCCAGCCATGGCAATGGCGGCGTTCTCAGACACCGAACTGCCGGTGATAGACTTCATCAGACCTGCAATGCGTGCTTTTGGGAAAGCTGACCGGCGACACACTTCGTAGCGGGCCGGCTGCTCCTCAGACATGGCAGACAGCAGGGCTGTCATCCTCTGAGCCTCCTCTGCATCCACGGTGGGCTTCCTCTCCTTCTTTCCTTTGGTATGTCTTTTCCGTCTTTTGGCGGCAGGAGGAGCTGAGGCTGAGGCCTCCTTGTCCCCTTCTGTGAGGTCCATGACATCCTCACTCCTGAGCTCACCTCCCTGATCCCTGGGTTCTTCCAAGTTCCCACCTAGGTCCTCAGGGATTCCATCCTTCTTGCTGCCCTTCAGACCTCGGGGCATGGCGAACATCTCAGCAGACACACCTGTTTGCCTGCCCGTCTCCACGGGTGAGATTCAAGTCTGCCCCGTGACAGCAGCTGTAGAGGCAGAAGTTCTGGCTGGGGTGGTTTGATTACGGATCTGCAGCGAGAACCTTTCGAAGATTTTAGCTGCCGTGTTTCTGCTGAGCCACTTTAGCCATAACTGGACACAGCTCCCTGCCTCCCCTTCCCACACACAAACACACACGCTGAATTTTCTCACTTCCACAATGTGAAGAAACTTGTGGATGGAGAGTATATTAGTTTTACATCAATGCAGAATAAATTCTCACAAATTTTGGACACTTAAAACAAACCCCAGCTCAGAGGTCAGAAGTTCTACCAGTCCAAGTGACTGCCACCTGCTCAGAGCCACACGAGGGACCTCCGGGATGGGTCTGGCTGTGTGGTCGCTGCCTTCACCTGAGAAGGGTCTGGCTTCGATCTGACTCGAGGTGGTGGCAGAATTCAATGCCTTCGGGTTGTGAGCCCCAGGCCCACTTGTCTGTTCTGCCTGCTGCCGTGAGGACGCTCTCGGCTCCTGCAAGTGTTGCCCAGGTCTGGGCTGTGAGGCTCCCTGGGTCTGCACGGCCAGTGCCGGGGAATCTCCCACAGGGCAATGTCATCTCAGGGAGCTCCAGTCCTCCCTTATAAAGAGCTCGGATGATTGAACTAGACCCAGCCCTTAGCAGCTATTGGCTCAGGATATCCCTAAGGAAATCAGGGATTTGGGCGGGCTCATCAATTCACGCTTCCGCCCACCCCCAAGGGAGGGGCAGACACAGGGCGAATCTCCGAGGGGCGGGAAATGCAGGGGGTATTTCAGAATTCAGTCTTCCTCACAGAATCGCAAAGTTCACGTTTCACAACCATAAAGAAACTATTTACGCTAAAAATGAGACTTTTTAAGAAGTTGCACTTAGAAAACTTCAATGTCTGAGAAAAAAATATCCCTAACGCACAGGGAAACAGGTGGCTTATCCAATACTCTGGAAATAAAATGGGCTGGGTGAGGGGAATATGAAAATATTATTTCAATTTCATCTCATTTTATTTATTTATTTATGTACTTATTGATTTATTTTTGAGACAGAGTCTCCCTCTGTCCCTCAGGCTGGATTACAGTGTCCTGAGCTCAGCTCACTGCAGCCTCCGCATCCTGGGCCCAAGGCATTCTCCTGCCTCAGCCTCCAGAGTAGCTGGGACTAAATGAGTACGCCACCACGCCAGGCAAATTTTTGTCTTTTTTATAAAGTGTAGAGGAGGTTTCACCATTTGGGCCAGGGTGGTCTTCAACTGCCAACTTCAGATGATCTGCCCCAACTTGCCTTCCAAAGTGAAGGGACTATAGGCGTGAGCCACTGAACCCAGACTATGATAGTTTCACACTGAGGCCTGAAGCTGCTCTGCCTTAGGATTTTTCCTGAGTTTTACGTTCTTGTCATGATGAGTTGCTAGTTCATATTTTCCGTTGGATCTTTTCGAAAGGGATTACTGATGAGATTATGGCTTTCTCACAAAGAATACCACTTTGGTGAAACTATACTGAAATCAGGAGTACCTTATGTTTCCGATACTTATCAAGCACAATATTTGAACACGGCGTGGTAGGTGAAAGTGTAGGAAGCAGAATTTGGCAAACCCCATTTTTTTTCAATTTCGACGGTTTCAGGTTTTTGGTTTCAGCCAAACTGAAGAATGTCCTAATGAGCTGTCAATTCACAGGCCATTACAGACAATTTTTGAAACTACATCACACTGTAATTTAAGGAGTACGATTCTAAAGAAATTTGAACAATCTGGTGGTATTGCTAACACCAAACAAGGTTGTTCAGCTCTTTCATCTTTAAAAACAAACAAACAAAAACATGATGTGGAATTCTCTCATTTTACCAAACAGCCGTACGCTCCCTTGAATATGTGACTATGAAACCCAAGTAATTGGAAGAAGAAAAATAAAGGAAACACCTCATCAGTCTCATTAATAGTTTTGTTGAGAATAGTTTATTTTTCAAAAACTGCTGGCTATGTCTTGATATTTTTAGACACGGCTAAAGTTGAAATTGCATGAATCCTCTCTCTAACATTCATGCTACTTAAGAATCTTTTCCCAAGATTTGACTGCATTCATTTCATAAAAGCCCTGTCCTCTTCTCCCCTATATATCTATATTAGCACTCTGCCTTCTACCCTCTTCCATAGGAAACACAAATCCGTCAATTGATCACTTAAGCCTTTCCAGTATGGGTACAACATTTTCTGTAGTTGTACTCCTGAGATTTGTCCTTTATACTTCTAAAGACTAGACCCTAGATAATACGTGCTTGGGAATAGTGGAGCTAGCTTGCTTAAACTTTATTTAGGCGGATGCTAATTACTTGTGGGGGGCAAAGGCAGGCAGTGAGGATGTTAAGCTTATCCCAAAATAGTCAATTTTGGAAAAGACACAAGTACAGGCCGCGAGCGGTGGCTCAGACCTGAAATCCCAGCACCTTGGGAGGTCTTCTCGCAGAAGGCCAGAGCGAGACCCCGGGGAAAAGATTCATCCCAGGCGTGATGGCCTGACGATGGCTTCCTGTGTCCCGCAACATGGGGAGTCTGCAGTGTGGCCGGTTTGGAAACTAGCAAGGAGAGCGAAGAGACAACATGCTGGTCTTCCACCCTTCCCTGGATGCCCGTGGGTGCGCGCCAAGCTCCGGAAGCAAACAGTCAACATGCTCAGCCTTTCGGGGGCCGGAGAGAGGTGAGCAACATGCCCCCTTGCAGAGGGCACAGCAGCGTGGAATCCCAAATCACGCTTCAGTCATCCTGAGGGTGGCTCCTCTGTGGTCGGGGCTGTCGGCCTGGCGCTCCGTTGCGAGGCTCAGCCTGGGGATGTGCGGTCTGTGAACCACGCGGTTGAAAACCCGAAGGCAACACGGGTCCCGGTCTTTTGTCTCTGAGGAAGCCGCCCGTTCCTTGGGCCACGGAATCGGGGCCAATGGGTGCCCCGCCGGCCCGACGCGGCGGCCGTGGGCCCAGCCCTCAGCCCGCGCCGGGCGCTTACCCTTTTCCCGGAGCGCGGGGGTCCCGTTGCTCCCGGAGGCCAAAGACCGTTTATTCTCTCTGCCTTCCTCCCTCTGTCCCTGGCTCCCTCCCGCCCGCCCTCTGTCCCTGCGTCGCTCTGTCTATCCCTCCGTTCCTAACTGCCTCCCTCTCTCTCCCTCCCTCCCTCCCTCCCAACTTCCCTCCGCCCATCCTTCGGCCCCTCTGGGTCTCCCGTTCGTCTCTCCATCTCTGCCCGCCTTCCCTCCCGCCTGGAACGGTCGGCATCGCCGGCGTGCGCGGGGCCTGGGGTCTGCGTTCAGCCGCCAGGCGCTCCACGGTGGCAGCTGGGAGGCTGCAGGGACACGGGCGGGCGGGCGGGCGGGCGGCCGGGCGACGGTGGAGCGGAGGCGCAGAGGAGGCGAGCCGCCGCCGGAGGGATGGCGGGCCCGGACGCTGCGCGGGCCCGGTGTTTCGCGGGAAGGGGGTCTCCACCCAGCCCAGGGGAAGACTCATTTTCCGGGGGTAGGGATTGGGGGGTGGGGGTGGCGAGGGGTCGGTCAGGCCGTGGAGGAAAGGCATGAGAGCTCTGCCCGGGCTGCTCCCAGAGCCTAGGCGGCTGCCCGCGAACCCGCGCGTGCGCAGCAGACGGCCCACCTGCTGGTACCTGGGCCGGCGCTGGGATCCCCGGGATGCCCAGGAAAGAATGGCATCTCTCCGCTCTGTGGAGTGTCTCACCGGGCCTAGACCTGGAAGGCAGGAATCGCAGGCGGGTCGGCCCAGAGGGAAGACACGCCCATCCACGCCGACCCAGGTGTTCCCCGCGAAAGAGAGGCCACCGGCCACCGCCCTGCACCGACCCCGTCCCAGCCCCGCGTCCTTTTAAAGCTCCTCCAGCAGAGCCCGGTATTCTTCCTCGCTGAGGGGTGGTTCCAGCGAGGCGGCCTCTTCCGTGGCCTCCAGCTCCCCAGGGGCCTCCGTTTCTAGGAAAGGCTGCGCCCGCTGCAGAAACTCCGGGCTCGCCAGGAGCTCATCCAGCAGGCGTAGGAGAGTGCAGACGAGCGCTCCGGCTCCTGGAGGAGCCGCGCCTGGGGGGGCGCCCGGATGGCTTGCACCTGCCACTGCCGCGCGGAGGCCTCCGGGGGCGCGGGCTGGGGAGGTGGGGCTTCCCCGGCTTGGGGTTCCCACGCAGCCCCGGCGACCTGGGGACCCTGGCCCCAGCCCCAACACGGACTCCCCTGGGACGCGAGGGGAGGGAAATGCAGGGGGTATTTCAGAATTCAGTCTTCCTCACAGAATCGCAAAGTTCACGTTTCACAACCATAAAGAAACTATTTACGCTAAAAATGAGACTTTTTATGAAGTTGCACTTAGAAAACTTCAATGTCTGAGAAAAAAATATCTCTAACGCACAGGGAAACTGGTGGTTTATCCAATACTCTGAAAATAAAATGGGCTGGGTGAGGGGAATATGAAAATATTATTTCAATTTCATCTCATTTTATTTATTTATGTACTTATTGATTTATTTTTGAGACAGAGTGTCCCTCTGTCCCTCAGGCTGGATTACAGTGTCCTGAGCTCAGCTCACTGCAGCCTCCGCATCCTGGGCTCAAGGCATTCTCCTGCCTCAGCCTCCAGAGTAGCTGGGACTAAATGAGCACGCCACCACGCCAGGCAAATTTTTGTCTTTTTTTTTTAAAGTGTAGTGGAGGTTTCACCATTTGGGCCAGGGTGGTCTTCAACTGCCGACTTCAGGTGATCGGCCCCAACTTGCCTTCCCAAAGTGAAGGGACTATAGGCATGAGCCACTGCGCCCAGACTATGATAGTTTCACACTGAAGCCTGAAGCTGCTGTGCCTTAGGATTTTTCCTGAGTTTTACTTTCTTGTCATGATGAGTTGCTAGTTCATGTTTTCCCTTGTTTCTTTTCGAAAGGCATTACTGATGAGATTATGGCTTTCTCACAAAGAATACCACTTTGGTGAAACTATATTGAAATCAGGAGTACCTTATGTTTCCGATACTTCTCAAGCACAATATTTGAACACGGCGTGGTAGGTGAAAGTGTAGGAAGCAGAATTTGGCAATCCCCATATTTTTTCAATTTCGACGGTTTCAGGTTTTTGGTTTCAGCCAAACTGAAGAATGTCCTTATGAGCTGTCAATTCACAGGCCGTTACAGACAATTTTTGAAACTACATCACGGTGTAATTTAAGGAGTACGATTCTAAAGAAATTTGAACAATCTGGTGGTATTGCTAACACCAAACAAGGTTGTTCAGCTCTTTCATCTTTAAAAACAAACAAACAAAAACATGATGTGGAATTCTCTCATTTTACCAAACAGCCGTACGCTCCCTTGAATATGTGACTATGAAACCCAAGTAATTGGAAGAAGAAAAATAAAGGAAACACCTCATCAGTCTCATTAATAGTTTTGTTGAGAATAGTTTATTTTTGAAAAACTGCTGGCTATGTCTTGATATTTTTAGACACGGCTAAAGCTGAAATTGCATGAATCCTCTCTCTAACATTCATGCTACTAAAGAAACTTTTCCCAAGATTTGACTGCATTCATTTCATAAAAGCCCTGTCCTCTTCTCCCCTATATATCTATATTAGCACTCTGCCTTCTACCCTCTTCCATAGGAAACACAAATCCGTCAATTGATCACTTAAGCCTTTCCAGTTTGGGTACAACATTTTCTGTAGTTGTACTCCTGAGATTTGTCCTTTATACTTCTAAAGACTAGACCCTAGATAATACATGCTTGGGAATAGTGGAGCTAGCTTGCTTAAACTTTATTTAGGCGTATGCTAATTACTTGTGGGGGGCAAAGGCAGGCAGTGAGGATGTTAAGCTTATCCCAAAATAGTCAATTTTGGAAAAGACACAAGTACAGGCCGGGCGTGGTGGCTCAGACCTGTAATCCCAGCACCTTGGGAGGCCGAGGCGGCCGGTCACGAGGTCAGGAGATCGACACCATCCTGGCTAACACGGTGAAACCCCGTCTCTGCTAAACATACACAAATTAGCCGGGCGTGGTGGCAGGCGCTTGTAGTCTCAGCTACTCGGGAGGCTGAGGCAGGAGAAGAGCACGAACCCGGGAGGCGGAGCTGGCAGTGAGCCGAGATTGCGCCACTGCACTCCGGCCTGGGCGGCAGAGTGGGATTCTGCCTCAAAAAAGAAAGAAAAAAAACATCTTCATATATATGAATGTGTGTGTGTGTGTGTGTGTGTGTGTCTGTGTGTGTGTGTGTACTCAGGTACACTCACTTTACTTCTGAGTTATCTCGTCACCACTTAACCAGCACCAATCAGAGACCACATTTTTCTAGGCAGTCTCCAAATGTACATTACAAATAGTAACGTACTTTAAGGATAGTAATGAAGCTCCGGGAAAAATTGCTTGTCTCCACCTCAGCAGACCAACCTGCCTGGGCCAGCTTCTCTCTTCCTCTACTCTTCAGAAAGTGCTAGACCTGCAACATCTGACAGAATACAGCTTCCATGACTCCTCAGTGCCATGGAAATGGAACGAGCTGAGAGCAATCTAAAGACTGGGAGATATTAGGTCTCTTGGATCTTACTTCTTTTGGTTGCTCGAGCACTTTAATTCCCGAGAGAGCCCTCCCATCTCCATCAGTTCTTCCAGGAACCTGTACCCTCCTTGTGTCTCTAAGATACGCTGGTCTAACTTGTTACATGCCTTTACAAGAAAGTTGGTAAAAATAAAAGGAAAGCTGAACAACGTCACAATATGGAGGTATGAAACAGAATTTCCCCATACTTGGTAAAGTTTAGAAATTTGTGTAATACCCGAAGGCAGATTCCATGTACAATAAGTCCTAGTTTAAGAACAAGAGCTGAGGGTATGAGGAAATAAAACTATATTTTCCGGGAGTATCTCTGGCTTCAGGAAGAAAGAGCACATGTTACTCTCCATTCAATATTAGGGCTGAACTATGGGGTCTTTTCGATCCTTTTTGCTTACCCTCTGCGATTCAGGGGGCACATGGCAAAGGTAAACAGACTGAAACAGCACCGTGGATAGCTGTGAGCTGTGCTGGGAAGATTCACGGTGATTCCATAATAAATCTCAGGTCTTTCTTCTGTAACAAAAAATTCCTCTTTTCCATCATCAAGGTAAAGCCGAGTATGTACAAGTAGAGTATGCGATAACTTTGTCACTCGTGACGAACCTAGTCGGTCCGATACTTTAACAACTTCTCCAATGTCTCTGCACTCAGGTTGGATATTCTGAGTGGGTCATCGGTAGAATGAATGAAATCAAGAATACTCTAAAGCAATGTTTGGAAGTCAATTTCAGTGTCTCCGGAAGCACTGGGAAAATCACCATGTGTAACGAACGTGAAGTATCCACAGGCTCTCTCTGTGTCTTTGAAACTGCCCATGTGTTCATTAGAAACGGCGGCTTGAGGAAAGGTGGTTTTGGAATTGGTTTCCCTCTAGTCTTACGTGATGCATCTCTACTATATTGCATTATAATAAAGCAAAGGGTCACTTGCTGACATAAAGCACAGGAGGCAGGAATGGAAGAGTCAACTTAGAGAAAAAAAGTGCTTTTCGGTTTTATTTTCATTTCTGCAGTTTGGAAAACAGTTTAACAGTTTAACAGATTTTGTGGCGGCTCACAAAAATACATATGAGCGTTGAAAATGTACAGAAGAACAACAATTGGGAGACATTTCCGGAAGCTTCAGTTTCTGAAACCCAGACATGAGCCTACAAGCTAAGACACGGCTACACCAGGCTTCAGCATGAAACCATACAACTCCTGGGAAGGGCTTCCCTCTCTGAACGCAGCTACCTGTCCACAGGATGCTCTAGGCCCAGGCACCTTTATTCTTCCAACTAGAGAGACATAGAAAGATGCCTCCATATCCCATGAAGATGCCCAAGCATTTGGCCAAGGCTCCTATGAAACAGTCTGCTGTCTTCATCCAGGTAAGGGCAACTTCACATTTTCAGACACTAAGGTCGTGGGCAAATCCAGGGTGGACTGAGAGGCGGAAGCTCCAGCAAACACAGTCCTGTGGCTGGAAGATGAATGCAGTACTTATTCCTGCACCAACAGACCCTTGCCTCTGGCCTTGGGCCTAGAGCATGATTTTTTGGTAGTTGCTGTTGGGGAAGAGGCCCTTGGGCTTTAACCTGCGGACAGCCTCCCTTAAATGCTTGGGCTGCAGCGGGGGCGTTTCTCCCCACATCTCACACACGTCCAGGGCCTCTTCCACCACCTCTCCAACAAAGACCTTGGCGATTCCAGCCATGGCAATGGCGGCGTTCTCAGACACCGAACTGCCGGTGATAGACTTCATCAGACCTGCAATGCGTGCTTTTGGGAAAGCTGACCGGCGACACACTTCGTAGCGGGCCAGCTGCTCCTCAGACATGGCAGACAGCAGGGCTGTCATCCTCTGAGCCTCCTCTGCATCCACGGTGGGCTTCCTCTCCTTCTTTCCTTTGGTATGTCTTTTCCGTCTTTTGGCGGCAGGAGGAGCTGAGGCTGAGGCCTCCTTGTCCCCTTCTGTGAGGTCCATGACATCCTCACTCCTGAGCTCACCTCCCTGATCCCTGGGTTCTTCCAAGTTCCCACCTAGGTCCTCAGGGATTCCATCCTTCTTAATGCCCTTCAGACCTCGGGGCATGGCGAACATCTCAGCAGACACACCTGTTTGCCTGCCCGTCTCCACGGGTGAGATTCAAGTCTGCCCCGTGACAGCAACTGTAGAGGCAGAAGTTCTGGCTGGGGTGGTTTGATTACGGATCTGCAGCGAGAACCTTTCGAAGATTTTAGCTGCCGTGTTTCTGCTGAGCCACTTTAGCCATAACTGGACACAGCTCCCTGCCTCCCCTTCCCACACACAAACACACACGCTGAATTTTCTCACTTCCACAATGTGAAGAAACTTGTGGATGGAGAGTATATTAGTTTTACATCAATGCAGAATAAATTCTCACAAATTTTGGACACTTAAAACAAACCCCAGCTCAGAGGTCAGAAGTTCTACCAGTCCAAGTGACTGCCACCTGCTCAGAGCCACACGAGGGACCTCCGGGATGGGTCTGGCTGTGTGGTCGCTGCCTTCACCTGAGAAGGGTCTGGCTTCGATCTGACTCGAGGTGGTGGCAGAATTCAATGCCTTCGGGTTGTGAGCCCCAGGCCCACTTGTCTGTTCTGCCTGCTGCCGTGAGGACGCTCTCGGCTCCTGCAAGTGTTGCCCAGGTCTGGGCTGTGAGGCTCCCTGGGTCTGCGGGGCCAGTGCCGGGGAATCTCCCACAGGGCAATGTCATCTCAGGGAGCTCCAGTCCTCCCTTATAAAGAGCTCGGATGATTGAACTAGACCCAGCCCTTAGCAGCTATTGGCTCAGGATATCCCTAAGGAAATCAGGGATTTGGGCGGGCTCATCAATTCACGCTTCCGCCCACCCCCAAGGGAGGGGCAGACACAGGGCGAGTCTCCGAGGGGCGGGAAATGCAGGGGGTATTTCAGAATTCAGTCTTCCTCACAGAATCGCAAAGTTCACGTTTCACAACCATAAAGAAACTATTTACGCTAAAAATGAGACTTTTTAAGAAGTTGCACTTAGAAAACTTCAATGTCTGAGAAAAAAATATCCCTAACGCACAGGGAAACAGGTGGCTTATCCAATACTCTGGAAATAAAATGGGCTGGGTGAGGGGAATATGAAAATATTATTTCAATTTCATCTCATTTTATTTATTTATTTATGTACTTATTGATTTATTTTTGAGACAGAGTCTCCCTCTGTCCCTCAGGCTGGATTACAGTGTCCTGAGCTCAGCTCACTGCAGCCTCCGCATCCTGGGCCCAAGGCATTCTCCTGCCTCAGCCTCCAGAGTAGCTGGGACTAAATGAGTACGCCACCACGCCAGGCAAATTTTTGTCTTTTTTATAAAGTGTAGAGGAGGTTTCACCATTTGGGCCAGGGTGGTCTTCAACTGCCAACTTCAGATGATCTGCCCCAACTTGCCTTCCAAAGTGAAGGGACTATAGGCGTGAGCCACTGAACCCAGACTATGATAGTTTCACACTGAGGCCTGAAGCTGCTCTGCCTTAGGATTTTTCCTGAGTTTTACGTTCTTGTCATGATGAGTTGCTAGTTCATATTTTCCGTTGGATCTTTTCGAAAGGGATTACTGATGAGATTATGGCTTTCTCACAAAGAATACCACTTTGGTGAAACTATACTGAAATCAGGAGTACCTTATGTTTCCGATACTTATCAAGCACAACATTTGAACACGGCGTGGTAGGTGAAAGTGTAGGAAGCAGAATTTGGCAAACCCCATTTTTTTTCAATTTCGACGGTTTCAGGTTTTTGGTTTCAGCCAAACTGAAGAATGTCCTAATGAGCTGTCAATTCACAGGCCATTACAGACAATTTTTGAAACTACATCACACTGTAATTTAAGGAGTACGATTCTAAAGAAATTTGAACAATCTGGTGGTATTGCTAACACCAAACAAGGTTGTTCAGCTCTTTCATCTTTAAAAACAAACAAACAAAAACATGATGTGGAATTCTCTCATTTTACCAAACAGCCGTACGCTCCCTTGAATATGTGACTATGAAACCCAAGTAATTGGAAGAAGAAAAATAAAGGAAACACCTCATCAGTCTCATTAATAGTTTTGTTGAGAATAGTTTATTTTTCAAAAACTGCTGGCTATGTCTTGATATTTTCAGACACGGCTAAAGTTGAAATTGCATGAATCCTCTCTCTAACATTCATGCTACTTAAGAATCTTTTCCCAAGATTTGACTGCATTCATTTCATAAAAGCCCTGTCCTCTTCTCCCCTATATATCTATATTAGCACTCTGCCTTCTACCCTCTTCCATAGGAAACACAAATCCGTCAATTGATCACTTAAGCCTTTCCAGTATGGGTACAACATTTTCTGTAGTTGTACTCCTGAGATTTGTCCTTTATACTTCTAAAGACTAGACCCTAGATAATACATGCTTGGGAATAGTGGAGCTAGCTTGCTTAAACTTTATTTAGGCGTATGCTAATTATTTGTGGCGGGCAAAGGCAGGCAGTGAGGATGTTAAGCTTATCCCAAAATAATCAATTTTGGAAAAGACACAAGTACAGGCCGGGCGTGGTGGCTCAGACCTGTAATCCCAGCACCTTGGGAGGCCGAGGCGGCCGGTCACGAGGTCAGGAGATCGACACCATCCTGGCTAACACGGTGAAACCCCGTCTCTGCTAAACATACACAAATTAGCCGGGCGTGGTGGCAGGCGCTTGTAGTCTCAGCTACTCGGGAGGCTGAGGCAGGAGAAGAGCACGAACCCGGGAGGCGGAGCTGGCAGTGAGCCGAGATTGCGCCACTGCACTCCGGCCTGGGCGGCAGAGTGGGATTCTGCCTCAAAAAAGAAAGAAAAAAAACATCTTCATATATATGAATGTGTGTGTGTGTGTGTGTGTGTGTCTGTGTGTGTGTGTGTACTCAGGTACACTCACTTTACTTCTGAGTTATCTCGTCACCACTTAACCAGCACCAATCAGAGACCACATTTTTCTAGGCAGTCTCCAAATGTACATTACAAATAGTAACGTACTTTAAGGATAGTAATGAAGCTCCGGGAAAAATTGCTTGTCTCCCCCTCAGCAGACCAACCTGCCTGGGCCAGCTTCTCTCTTCCTCTACTCTTCAGAAAGTGCTAGACCTGCAACATCTGACAGAATACAGCTTCCATGACTCCTCAGTGCCATGGAAATGGAACGAGCTGAGAGCAATCTAAAGACTGGGAGATATTAGGTCTCTTGGATCTTACTTCTTTTGGTTGCTCGAGCACTTTAATTCCCGAGAGAGCCCTCCCATCTCCATCAGTTCTTCCAGGAACCTGTACCCTCCTTGTGTCTCTAAGATACGCTGGTCTAACTTGTTACATGCCTTTACAAGAAAGTTGGTAAAAATAAAAGGAAAGCTGAACAACGTCACAATATGGAGGTATGAAACAGAATTTCCCCATACTTGGTAAAGTTTAGAAATTTGTGTAATACCCGAAGGCAGATTCCATGTACAATAAGTCCTAGTTTAAGAACAAGAGCTGAGGGTATGAGGAAATAAAACTATATTTTCCGGGAGTATCTCTGGCTTCAGGAAGAAAGAGCACATGTTACTCTCCATTCAATATTAGGGCTGAACTATGGGGTCTTTTTGATCCCTTTTGCTTACCCTCTGCGATTCAGGGGGCACATGGCAAAGGTAAACAGACTGAAACAGCACCGTGGATAGCTGTGAGCTGTGCTGGGAAGATTCACGGTGATTCCATAATAAATCTCAGGTCTTTCTTCTGTAACAAAAAATTCCTCTTTTCCATCATCAAGGTAAAGCCGAGTATGTACAAGTAGAGTATGCGATAACTTTGTCACTCGTGACGAACCTAGTCGGTCCGATACTTTAACAACTTCTCCAATGTCTCTGCACTCAGGTTGGATATTCTGAGTGGGTCATCGGTAGAATGAATGAAATCAAGAATACTCTAAAGCAATGTTTGGAAGTCAATTTCAGTGTCTCCGGAAGCACTGGGAAAATCACCATGTGTAACGAACGTGAAGTATCCACAGGCTCTCTCTGTGTCTTTGAAACTGCCCATGTGTTCATTAGAAACGGCGGCTTGAGGAAAGGTGGTTTTGGAATTGGTTTCCCTCTAGTCTTACGTGATGCATCTCTACTATATTGCATTATAATAAAGCAAAGGGTCACTTGCTGACATAAAGCACAGGAGGCAGGAATGGAAGAGTCAACTTAGAGAAAAAAAGTGCTTTTCGGTTTTATTTTCATTTCTGCAGTTTGGAAAACAGTTTAACAGTTTAACAGATTTTGTGGCGGCTCACAAAAATACATATGAGCGTTGAAAATGTACAGAAGAACAACAATTGGGAGACATTTCCGGAAGCTTCAGTTTCTGAAACCCAGACATGAGCCTACAAGCTAAGACACGGCTACACCAGGCTTCAGCGTGAAACCATACAACTCCTGGGAAGGGCTTCCCTCTCTGAACGCAGCTACCTGTCCACAGGATGCTCTAGGCCCAGGCACCTTTATTCTTCCAACTAGAGAGACATAGAAAGATGCCTCCATATCCCATGAAGATGCCCAAGCATTTGGCCAAGGCTCCTATGAAACAGTCTGCTGTCTTCATCCAGGTAAGGGCAACTTCACATTTTCAGACACTAAGGTCGTGGGTAAATCCAGGGTGGACTGAGAGGCGGAAGCTCCAGCAAACACAGTCCTGTGGCTGGAAGATGAATGCAGTACTTATTCCTGCACCAACAGACCCTTGCCTCTGGCCTTGGGCCTAGAGCATGATTTTTTGGTAGTTGCTGTTGGGGAAGAGGCCCTTGGGCTTTAACCTGCGGACAGCCTCCCTTAAATGCTTGGGCTGCAGCGGGGGCGTTTCTCCCCACATCTCACACACGTCCAGGGCCTCTTCCACCACCTCTCCAACAAAGACCTTGGCGATTCCAACCATGGCAATGGCGGCGTTCTCAGACACCGAACTGCCGGTGATAGACTTCATCAGACCTGCCATGCGTGCTTTTGGGAAAGCTGACCGGCGACACACTTCGTAGCGGGCCAGCTGCTCCTCAGACATGGCAGACAGCAGGGCTGTCATCCTCTGAGCCTCCTCTGCATCCACGGTGGGCTTCCTCTCCTTCTTTCCTTTGGTATGTCTTTTCCGTCTTTTGGCGGCAGGAGGAGCTGAGGCTGAGGCCTCCTTGTCCCCTTCTGTGAGGTCCATGACATCCTCACTCCTGAGCTCACCTCCCTGATCCCTGGGTTCTTCCAAGTTCCCACCTAGGTCCTCAGGGATTCCATCCTTCTTGCTGCCCTTCAGACCTCGGGGCATGGCGAACATCTCAGCAGACACACCTGTTTGCCTGCCCGTCTCCACGGGTGAGATTCAAGTCTGCCCCGTGACAGCAGCTGTAGAGGCAGAAGTTCTGGCTGGGGTGGTTTGATTACGGATCTGCAGCGAGAACCTTTCGAAGATTTTAGCTGCCGTGTTTCTGCTGAGCCACTTTAGCCATAACTGGACACAGCTCCCTGCCTCCCCTTCCCACACACAAACACACACGCTGAATTTTCTCACTTCCACAATGTGAAGAAACTTGTGGATGGAGAGTATATTAGTTTTACATCAATGCAGAATAAATTCTCACAAATTTTGGACACTTAAAACAAACCCCAGCTCAGAGGTCAGAAGTTCTACCAGTCCAAGTGACTGCCACCTGCTCAGAGCCACACGAGGGACCTCCGGGATGGGTCTGGCTGTGTGGTCGCTGCCTTCACCTGAGAAGGGTCTGGCTTCGATCTGACTCGAGGTGGTGGCAGAATTCAATGCCTTCGGGTTGTGAGCCCCAGGCCCACTTGTCTGTTCTGCCTGCTGCCGTGAGGACGCTCTCGGCTCCTGCAAGTGTTGCCCAGGTCTGGGCTGTGAGGCTCCCTGGGTCTGCGGGGCCAGTGCCGGGGAATCTCCCACAGGGCAATGTCATCTCAGGGAGCTCCAGTCCTCCCTTATAAAGAGCTCGGATGATTGAACTAGACCCAGCCCTTAGCAGCTATTGGCTCAGGATATCCCTAAGGAAATCACGGATTTGGGCGGGCTCATCAATTCACGCTTCCGCCCACCCCCAAGGGAGGGGCAGACACAGGGCGAGTCTCCGAGGGGCGGGAAATGCAGGGGGTATTTCAGAATTCAGTCTTCCTCACAGAATCGCAAAGTTCACGTTTCACAACCATAAAGAAACTATTTACGCTAAAAATGAGACTTTTTAAGAAGTTGCACTTAGAAAACTTCAATGTCTGAGAAAAAAATATCCCTAACGCACAGGGAAACAGGTGGCTTATCCAATACTCTGGAAATAAAATGGGCTGGGTGAGGGGAATATGAAAATATTATTTCAATTTCATCTCATTTTATTTATTTATTTATGTACTTATTGATTTATTTTTGAGACAGAGTCTCCCTCTGTCCCTCAGGCTGGATTACAGTGTCCTGAGCTCAGCTCACTGCAGCCTCCACATCCTGGGCCCAAGGCATTCTCCTACCTCAGCCTCCAGAGTAGCTGGGACTAAATGAGTACGCCACCACGCCAGGCAAATTTTTGTCTTTTTTATAAAGTGTAGAGGAGGTTTCACCATTTGGGCCAGGGTGGTCTTCAACTGCCAACTTCAGATGATCTGCCCCAACTTGCCTTCCAAAGTGAAGGGACTATAGGCGTGAGCCACTGAACCCAGACTATGATAGTTTCACACTGAGGCCTGAAGCTGCTCTGCCTTAGGATTTTTCCTGAGTTTTACGTTCTTGTCATGATGAGTTGCTAGTTCATATTTTCCGTTGGATCTTTTCGAAAGGGATTACTGATGAGATTATGGCTTTCTCACAAAGAATACCACTTTGGTGAAACTATACTGAAATCAGGAGTACCTTATGTTTCCGATACTTATCAAGCACAATATTTGAACACGGCGTGGTAGGTGAAAGTGTAGGAAGCAGAATTTGGCAAACCCCATTTTTTTTCAATTTCGACGGTTTCAGGATTTTGGTTTCAGCCAAACTGAAGAATGTCCTAATGAGCTGTCAATTCACAGGCCATTACAGACAATTTTTGAAACTACATCACACTGTAATTTAAGGAGTACGATTCTAAAGAAATTTGAACAATCTGGTGGTATTGCTAACACCAAACAAGGTTGTTCAGCTCTTTCATCTTTAAAAACAAACAAACAAAAACATGATGTGGAATTCTCTCATTTTACCAAACAGCCGTACGCTCCCTTGAATATGTGACTATGAAACCCAAGTAATTGGAAGAAGAAAAATAAAGGAAACACCTCATCAGTCTCATTAATAGTTTTGTTGAGAATAGTTTATTTTTCAAAAACTGCTGTCTATGTCTTGATATTTTTAGACTCGGCTAAAGCTGAAATTGCATGAATCCTCTCTCTAACATTCATGCTACTAAAGAAACTTTTCCCAAGATTTGACTGCATTCATTTCATAAAAGCCCTGTCCTCTTCTCCCCTATATATCTATATTAGCACTCTGCCTTCTACCCTCTTCCATAGGAAACACAAATCCGTCAATTGATCACTTAAGCCTTTCCAGTTTGGGTACAACATTTTCTGTAGTTGTACTCCTGAGATTTGTCCTTTATACTTCTAAAGACTAGACCCTAGATAATACATGCTTGGGAATAGTGGAGCTAGCTTGCTTAAACTTTATTTAGGCGTATGCTAATTACTTGTGGGGGGCAAAGGCAGGCAGTGAGGATGTTAAGCTTATCCCAAAATAGTCAATTTTGGAAAAGACACAAGTACAGGCCGGGCGTGGTGGCTCAGACCTGTAATCCCAGCACCTTGGGAGGCCGAGGCGGCCGGTCACGAGGTCAGGAGATCGACACCATCCTGGCTAACACGGTGAAACCCCGTCTCTGCTAAACATACACAAATTAGCCGGGCGTGGTGGCAGGCGCTTGTAGTCTCAGCTACTCGGGAGGCTGAGGCAGGAGAAGAGCACGAACCCGGGAGGCGGAGCTGGCAGTGAGCCGAGATTGCGCCACTGCACTCCGGCCTGGGCGGCAGAGTGGGATTCTGCCTCAAAAAAGAAAGAAAAAAAACATCTTCATATATATGAATGTGTGTGTGTGTGTGTGTGTGTGTGTCTGTGTGTGTGTGTGTACTCAGGTACACTCACTTTACTTCTGAGTTATCTCGTCACCACTTAACCAGCACCAATCAGAGACCACATTTTTCTAGGCAGTCTCCAAATGTACATTACAAATAGCAACGTACTTTAAGGATAGTAATGAAGCTCCGGGAAAAATTGCTTGTCTGCACCTCAGCAGACCAACCTGCCTGGGCCAGCTTCTCTCTTCCTCTACTCTTCAGAAAGTGCTAGACCTGCAACATCTGACAGAATACAGCTTCCATGACTCCTCAGTGCCATGGAAATGGAACGAGCTGAGAGCAATCTAAAGACTGGGAGATATTAGGTCTCTTGGATCTTACTTCTTTTGGTTGCTCGAGCACTTTAATTCCCGAGAGAGCCCTCCCATCTCCATCAGTTCTTCCAGGAACCTGTACCCTCCTTGTGTCTCTAAGATACGCTGGTCTAACTTGTTACATGCCTTTACAAGAAAGTTGGTAAAAATAAAAGGAAAGCTGAACAACGTCACAATATGGAGGTATGAAACAGAATTTCCCCATACTTGGTAAAGTTTAGAAATTTGTGTAATACCCGAAGGCAGATTCCATGTACAATAAGTCCTAGTTTAAGAACAAGAGCTGAGGGTATGAGGAAATAAAACTATATTTTCCGGGAGTATCTCTGGCTTCAGGAAGAAAGAGCACATGTTACTCTCCATTCAATATTAGGGCTGAAATATGGGGTCTTTTCGATCCTTTTTGCTTACCCTCTGCGATTCAGGGGGCACATGGCAAAGGTAAACAGACTGAAACAGCACCGTGGATAGCTGTGAGCTGTGCTGGGAAGATTCACGGTGATTCCATAATAAATCTCAGGTCTTTCTTCTGTAACAAAAAATTCCTCTTTTCCATCATCAAGGTAAAGCCGAGTATGTACAAGTAGAGTATGCGATAACTTTGTCACTCGTGACGAACCTAGTCGGTCCGATACTTTAACAACTTCTCCAATGTCTCTGCACTCAGGTTGGATATTCTGAGTGGGTCATCGGTAGAATGAATGAAATCAAGAATACTCTAAAGCAATGTTTGGAAGTCAATTTCAGTGTCTCCGGAAGCACTGGGAAAATCACCATGTGTAACGAACGTGAAGTATCCACAGGCTCTCTCTGTGTCTTTGAAACTGCCCATGTGTTCATTAGAAACGGCGGCTTGAGGAAAGGTGGTTTTGGAATTGGTTTCCCTCTAGTCTTACGTGATGCATCTCTACTATATTGCATTATAATAGAGCAAAGGGTCACTTGCTGACATAAAGCACAGGAGGCAGGAATGGAAGAGTCAACTTAGAGAAAAAAAGTGCTTTTCGGTTTTATTTTCATTTCTGCAGTTTGGAAAACAGTTTAACAGTTTAACAGATTTTGTGGCGGCTCACAAAAATACATATGAGCGTTGAAAATGTACAGAAGAACAACAATTGGGAGACATTTCCGGAAGCTTCAGTTTCTGAAACCCAGACATGAGCCTACAAGCTAAGACACGGCTACACCAGGCTTCAGCGTGAAACCATACAACTCCTGGGAAGGGCTTCCCTCTCTGAACGCAGCTACCTGTCCACAGGATGCTCTAGGCCCAGGCACCTTTATTCTTCCAACTAGAGAGACATAGAAAGATGCCTCCATATCCCATGAAGATGCCCAAGCATTTGGCCAAGGCTCCTATGAAACAGTCTGCTGTCTTCATCCAGGTAAGGGCAACTTCACATTTTCAGACACTAAGGTCGTGGGTAAATCCAGGGTGGACTGAGAGGCGGAAGCTCCAGCAAACACAGTCCTGTGGCTGGAAGATGAATGCAGTACTTATTCCTGCACCAACAGACCCTTGCCTCTGGCCTTGGGCCTAGAGCATGATTTTTTGGTAGTTGCTGTTGGGGAAGAGGCCCTTGGGCTTTAACCTGCGGACAGCCTCCCTTAAATGCTTGGGCTGCAGCGGGGGCGTTTCTCCCCACATCTCACACACGTCCAGGGCCTCTTCCACCACCTCTCCAACAAAGACCTTGGCGATTCCAGCCATGGCAATGGCGGCGTTCTCAGACACCGAACTGCCGGTGATAGACTTCATCAGACCTGCAATGCGTGCTTTTGGGAAAGCTGACCGGCGACACACTTCGTAGCGGGCCAGCTGCTCCTCAGACATGGCAGACAGCAGGGCTGTCATCCTCTGAGCCTCCTCTGCATCCACGGTGGGCTTCCTCTCCTTCTTTCCTTTGGTATGTCTTTTCCGTCTTTTGGCGGCAGGAGGAGCTGAGGCTGAGGCCTCCTTGTCCCCTTCTGTGAGGTCCATGACATCCTCACTCCTGAGCTCACCTCCCTGATCCCTGGGTTCTTCCAAGTTCCCACCTAGGTCCTCAGGGATTCCATCCTTCTTGCTGCCCTTCAGACCTCGGGGCATGGCGAACATCTCAGCAGACACACCTGTTTGCCTGCCCGTCTCCACGGGTGAGATTCAAGTCTGCCCCGTGACAGCAGCTGTAGAGGCAGAAGTTCTGGCTGGGGTGGTTTGATTACGGATCTGCAGCGAGAACCTTTCGAAGATTTTAGCTGCCGTGTTTCTGCTGAGCCACTTTAGCCATAACTGGACACAGCTCCCTGCCTCCCCTTCCCACACACAAACACACACGCTGAATTTTCTCACTTCCACAATGTGAAGAAACTTGTGGATGGAGAGTATATTAGTTTTACATCAATGCAGAATAAATTCTCACAAGTTTTGGACACTTAAAACAAACCCCAGCTCAGAGGTCAGAAGTTCTACCAGTCCAAGTGACTGCCACCTGCTCAGAGCCACACGAGGGACCTCCGGGATGGGTCTGGCTGTGTGGTCGCTGCCTTCACCTGAGAAGGGTCTGGCTTCGATCTGACTCGAGGTGGTGGCAGAATTCAATGCCTTCGGGTTGTGAGCCCCAGGCCCACTTGTCTGTTCTGCCTGCTGCCGTGAGGACGCTCTCGGCTCCTGCAAGTGTTGCCCAGGTCTGGGCTGTGAGGCTCCCTGGGTCTGCGGGGCCAGTGCCGGGGAATCTCCCACAGGGCAATGTCATCTCAGGGAGCTCCAGTCCTCCCTTATAAAGAGCTCGGATGATTGAACTAGACCCAGCCCTTAGCAGCTATTGGCTCAGGATATCCCTAAGGAAATCAGGGATTTGGGCGGGCTCATCAATTCACGCTTCCGCCCACCCCCAAGGGAGGGGCAGACACAGGGCGAGTCTCCGAGGGGCGGGAAATGCAGGGGGTATTTCAGAATTCAGTCTTCCTCACAGAATCGCAAAGTTCACGTTTCACAACCATAAAGAAACTATTTACGCTAAAAATGAGACTTTTTAAGAAGTTGCACTTAGAAAACTTCAATGTCTGAGAAAAAAATATCCCTAACGCACAGGGAAACAGGTGGCTTATCCAATACTCTGGAAATAAAATGGGCTGGGTGAGGGGAATATGAAAATATTATTTCAATTTCATCTCATTTTATTTATTTATTTATGTACTTATTGATTTATTTTTGAGACAGAGTCTCCCTCTGTCCCTCAGGCTGGATTACAGTGTCCTGAGCTCAGCTCACTGCAGCCTCCACATCCTGGGCCCAAGGCATTCTCCTGCCTCAGCCTCCAGAGTAGCTGGGACTAAATGAGTACGCCACCACGCCAGGCAAATTTTTGTCTTTTTTATAAAGTGTAGAGGAGGTTTCACCATTTGGGCCAGGGTGGTCTTCAACTGCCAACTTCAGATGATCTGCCCCAACTTGCCTTCCAAAGTGAAGGGACTATAGGCGTGAGCCACTGCGCCCAGACTATGATAGTTTCACACTGAGGCCTGAAGCTGCTCTGCCTTAGGATTTTTCCTGAGTTTTACGTTCTTGTCATGATGAGTTGCTAGTTCATATTTTCCGTTGGATCTTTTCGAAAGGGATTACTGATGAGATTATGGCTTTCTCACAAAGAATACCACTTTGGTGAAACTATACTGAAATCAGGAGTACCTTATGTTTCCGATACTTATCAAGCACAACATTTGAACACGGCGTGGTAGGTGAAAGTGTAGGAAGCAGAATTTGGCAAACCCCATTTTTTTTCAATTTCGACGGTTTCAGGTTTTTGGTTTCAGCCAAACTGAAGAATGTCCTAATGAGCTGTCAATTCACAGGCCATTACAGACAATTTTTGAAACTACATCACACTGTAATTTAAGGAGTACGATTCTAAAGAAATTTGAACAATCTGGTGGTATTGCTAACACCAAACAAGGTTGTTCAGCTCTTTCATCTTTAAAAACAAACAAACAAAAACATGATGTGGAATTCTCTCATTTTACCAAACAGCCGTACGCTCCCTTGAATATGTGACTATGAAACCCAAGTAATTGGAAGAAAAAAAATAAAGGAAACACCTCATCAGTCTCATTAATAGTTTTGTTGAGAATAGTTTATTTTTCAAAAACTGCTGGCTATGTCTTGATATTTTTAGACACGGCTAAAGTTGAAATTGCATGAATCCTCTCTCTAACATTCATGCTACTTAAGAATCTTTTCCCAAGATTTGACTGCATTCATTTCATAAAAGCCCTGTCCTCTTCTCCCCTATATATCTATATTAGCACTCTGCCTTCTACCCTCTTCCATAGGAAACACAAATCCGTCAATTGATCACTTAAGCCTTTCCAGTATGGGTACAACATTTTCTGTAGTTGTACTCCTGAGATTTGTCCTTTATACTTCTAAAGACTAGACCCTAGATAATACATGCTTGGGAATAGTGGAGCTAGCTTGCTTAAACTTTATTTAGGCGTATGCTAATTACTTGTGGGGGGCAAAGGCAGGCAGTGAGGATGTTAAGCTTATCCCAAAATAGTCAATTTTGGAAAAGACACAAGTACAGGCCGCGAGCGGTGGCTCAGACCTGAAATCCCAGCACCTTGGGAGGTCTTCTCGCAGAAGGCCAGAGCGAGACCCCGGGGAAAAGATTCATCCCAGGCGTGATGGCCTGACGATGGCTTCCTGTGTCCCGCAACATGGGGAGTCTGCAGTGTGGCCGGTTTGGAAACTGGCAAGGAGAGCGAAGAGACAACATGCTGGTCTTCCACCCTTCCCTGGATGCCCGTGGGTGCCCGCAGAGCTCCGGAAGCAAACAGTCAACATGCTCAGCCTTTCGGGGGCCGGAGAGACGTGAGCAACATGCCCCCTTGCAGAGGGCACAGCAGCGTGGAATCCCAAATCACGCTTCAGTCATCCTGAGGGTGGCTCCTCTGTGGTCGGGGCTGTCGGCCTGGCGCTCCGTTGCGAGGCTCAGCCTGGGGATGTGCGGTCTGTGAACCACGCGGTTGAAAACCCGAAGGCAACACGGGTCCCGGTCTTTTGTCTCTGAGGAAGCCGCCCGTTCCTTGGGCCACGGAATCGGGGCCAATGGGTGCCCCGCCGGCCCGACGCGGCGGCCGTGGGCCCAGCCCTCAGCCCGCGCCGGGCGCTTACCCTTTTCCCGGAGCGCGGGGGTCCCGTTGCTCCCGGAGGCCAAAGACCGTTTATTCTCTCTGCCTTCCTCCCTCTGTCCCTGGCTCCCTCCCGCCCGCCCTCTGTCCCTGCGTCGCTCTGTCTATCCCTCCGTTCCTAACTGCCTCCCTCTCTCTCCCTCCCTCCCTCCCTCCCAACTTCCCTCCGCCCATCCTTCGGCCCCTCTGGGTCTCCCGTTCGTCTCTCCATCTCTGCCCGCCTTCCCTCCCGCCTGGAACGGTCGGCATCGCCGGCGTGCGCGGGGCCTGGGGTCTGCGTTCAGCCGCCAGGCGCTCCACGGTGGCAGCTGGGAGGCTGCAGGGACACGGGCGGGCGGGCGGGCGGGCGGCCGGGCGACGGTGGAGCGGAGGCGCAGAGGAGGCGAGCCGCCGCCGGAGGGATGGCGGGCCCGGACGCTGCGCGGGCCCGGTGTTTCGCGGGAAGGGGGTCTCCACCCAGCCCAGGGGAAGACTCATTTTCCGGGGGTAGGTATTGGGGGGTGGGGGTGGCGAGGGGTCGGTCAGGCCGTGGCGGAAAGGCATGAGAGCTCTGCCCGGGCTGCTCCCAGAGCCTAGGCGGCTGCCCGCGAACCCGCGCGTGCGCAGCAGACGGCCCACCTGCTGGTACCTGGGCCGGCGCTGGGATCCCCGGGATGCCCAGGAAAGAATGGCATCTCTCCGCTCTGTGGAGTGTCTCACCGGGCCTAGACCTGGAAGGCAGGAATCCCAGGCGGGTCGGCCCAGAGGGAAGACACGCCCATCCACGCCGACCCAGGTGTTACTCGCGAAAGAGAGGCCACCGGCCACCGCCCTGCACCGACCCCGTCCCAGCCCCGCGTCCTTTTAAAGCTCCTCCAGCAGAGCCCGGTATTCTTCCTCGCTGAGGGGTGGTTCCAGCGAGGCGGCCTCTTCCGTGGCCTCCAGCTCCCCAGGGGCCTCCGTTTCTAGGAAAGGCTGCGCCCGCTGCAGAAACTCCGGGCTCGCCAGGAGCTCATCCAGCAGGCGTAGGGGAGTGCAGACGAGCGCTCCGGCTCCTGGAGGAGCCGCGCCTGGGGGGGCGCCCGGATGGCTTGCACCTGCCACTGCCGCGCGGAGGCCTCCGGGGGCGCGGGCTGGGGAGGTGGGGCTTCCCCGGCTTGGGGTTCCCACGCAGCCCCGGCGACCTGGGGACCCTGGCCCCAGCCCCAACACGGACTCCCCTGGGACGCGAGGGGAGGGAAATGCAGGGGGTATTTCAGAATTCAGTCTTCCTCACAGAATCGCAAAGTTCACGTTTCACAACCATAAAGAAACTATTTACGCTAAAAATGAGACTTTTTATGAAGTTGCACTTAGAAAACTTCAATGTCTGAGAAAAAAATATCTCTAACGCACAGGGAAACTGGTGGTTTATCCAATACTCTGAAAATAAAATGGGCTGGGTGAGGGGAATATGAAAATATTATTTCAATTTCATCTCATTTTATTTATTTATGTACTTATTGATTTATTTTTTGAGACAGAGTGTCCCTCTGTCCCTCAGGCTGGATTACAGTGTCCTGAGCTCAGCTCACTGCAGCCTCCGCATCCTGGGCTCAAGGCATTCTCCTGCCTCAGCCTCCAGAGTAGCTGGGACTAAATGAGCACGCCACCACGCCAGGCAAATTTTTGTCTTTTTTTTTTAAAGTGTAGTGGAGGTTTCACCATTTGGGCCAGGGTGGTCTTCAACTGCCGACTTCAGGTGATCGGCCCCAACTTGCCTTCCCAAAGTGAAGGGACTATAGGCATGAGCCACTGCGCCCAGACTATGATAGTTTCACACTGAAGCCTGAAGCTGCTCTGCCTTAGGATTTTTCCTGAGTTTTACTTTCTTGTCATGATGAGTTGCTAGTTCATGTTTTCCCTTGTTTCTTTTCGAAAGGCATTACTGATGAGATTATGGCTTTCTCACAAAGAATACCACTTTGGTGAAACTATATTGAAATCAGGAGTACCTTATGTTTCCGATACTTATCAAGCACAATATTTGAACACGGCGTGGTAGGTGAAAGTGTAGGAAGCAGAATTTGGCAATCCCCATATTTTTTCAATTTCGACGGTTTCAGGTTTTTGGTTTCAGCCAAACTGAAGAATGTCCTTATGAGCTGTCAACTCACAGGCCGTTACAGACAATTTTTGAAACTACATCACGGTGTAATTTAAGGAGTACGATTCTAAAGAAATTTGAACAATCTGGTGGTATTGCTAACACCAAACAAGGTTGTTCAGCTCTTTCATCTTTAAAAACAAACAAACAAAAACATGATGTGGAATTCTCTCATTTTACCAAACAGCCGTACGCTCCCTTGAATATGTGACTATGAAACCCAAGTAATTGGAAGAAAAAAAATAAAGGAAACACCTCATCAGTCTCATTAATAGTTTTGTTGAGAATAGTTTATTTTTCAAAAACTGCTGGCTATGTCTTGATATTTTTAGACACGGCTAAAGTTGAAATTGCATGAATCCTCTCTCTAACATTCATGCTACTTAAGAATCTTTTCCCAAGATTTGACTGCATTCATTTCATAAAAGCCCTGTCCTCTTCTCCCCTATATATCTATATTAGCACTCTGCCTTCTACCCTCTTCCATAGGAAACACAAATCCGTCAATTGATCACTTAAGCCTTTCCAGTATGGGTACAACATTTTCTGTAGTTGTACTCCTGAGATTTGTCCTTTATACTTCTAAAGACTAGACCCTAGATAATACATGCTTGGGAATAGTGGAGCTAGCTTGCTTAAACTTTATTTAGGCGTATGCTAATTATTTGTGGCGGGCAAAGGCAGGCAGTGAGGATGTTAAGCTTATCCCAAAATAGTCAATTTTGGAAAAGACACAAGTACAGGCCGGGCGTGGTGGCTCAGACCTGTAATCCCAGCACCTTGGGAGGCCGAGGCGGCCGGTCACGAGGTCAGGAGATCGACACCATCCTGGCTAACACGGTGAAACCCCGTCTCTGCTAAACATACACAAATTAGCCGGGCGTGGTGGCAGGCGCTTGTAGTCTCAGCTACTCGGGAGGCTGAGGCAGGAGAAGAGCACGAACCCGGGAGGCGGAGCTGGCAGTGAGCCGAGATTGCGCCACTGCACTCCGGCCTGGGCGGCAGAGTGGGATTCTGCCTCAAAAAAGAAAGAAAAAAAACATCTTCATATATATGAATGTGTGTGTGTGTGTGTGTGTGTGTCTGTGTGTGTGTGTACTCAGGTACACTCACTTTACTTCTGAGTTATCTCGTCACCACTTAACCAGCACCAATCAGAGACCACATTTTTCTAGGCAGTCTCCAAATGTACATTACAAATAGTAACGTACTTTAAGGATAGTAATGAAGCTCCGGGAAAAATTGCTTGTCTCCACCTCAGCAGACCAACCTGCCTGGGCCAGCTTCTCTCTTCCTCTACTCTTCAGAAAGTGCTAGACCTGCAACATCTGACAGAATACAGCTTCCATGACTCCTCAGTGCCATGGAAATGGAACGAGCTGAGAGCAATCTAAAGACTGGGAGATATTAGGTCTCTTGGATCTTACTTCTTTTGGTTGCTCGAGCACTTTAATTCCCGAGAGAGCCCTCCCATCTCCATCAGTTCTTCCAGGAACCTGTACCCTCCTTGTGTCTCTAAGATACGCTGGTCTAACTTGTTACATGCCTTTACAAGAAAGTTGGTAAAAATAAAAGGAAAGCTGAACAACGTCACAATATGGAGGTATGAAACAGAATTTCCCCATACTTGGTAAAGTTTAGAAATTTGTGTAATACCCGAAGGCAGATTCCATGTACAATAAGTCCTAGTTTAAGAACAAGAGCTGAGGGTATGAGGAAATAAAACTATATTTTCCGGGAGTATCTCTGGCTTCAGGAAGAAAGAGCACATGTTACTCTCCATTCAATATTAGGGCTGAACTATGGGGTCTTTTCGATCCTTTTTGCTTACCCTCTGCGATTCAGGGGGCACATGGCAAAGGTAAACAGACTGAAACAGCCCCGTGGATAGCTGTGAGCTGTGCTGGGAAGATTCACGGTGATTCCATAATAAATCTCAGGTCTTTCTTCTGTAACAAAAAATTCCTCTTTTCCATCATCAAGGTAAAGCCGAGTATGTACAAGTAGAGTATGCGATAACTTTGTCACTCGTGACGAACCTAGTCGGTCCGATACTTTAACAACTTCTCCAATGTCTCTGCACTCAGGTTGGATATTCTGAGTGGGTCATCGGTAGAATGAATGAAATCAAGAATACTCTAAAGCAATGTTTGGAAGTCAATTTCAGTGTCTCCGGAAGCACTGGGAAAATCACCATGTGTAACGAACGTGAAGTATCCACAGGCTCTCTCTGTGTCTTTGAAACTGCCCATGTGTTCATTAGAAACGGCGGCTTGAGGAAAGGTGGTTTTGGAATTGGTTTCCCTCTAGTCTTACGTGATGCATCTCTACTATATTGCATTATAATAAAGCAAAGGGTCACTTGCTGACATAAAGCACAGGAGGCAGGAATGGAAGAGTCAACTTAGAGAAAAAAAGTGCTTTTCGGTTTTATTTTCATTTCTGCAGTTTGGAAAACAGTTTAACAGTTTAACAGATTTTGTGGCGGCTCACAAAAATACATATGAGCGTTGAAAATGTACAGAAGAACAACAATTGGGAGACATTTCCGGAAGCTTCAGTTTCTGAAACCCAGACATGAGCCTACAAGCTAAGACACGGCTACACCAGGCTTCAGCGTGAAACCATACAACTCCTGGGAAGGGCTTCCCTCTCTGAACGCAGCTACCTGTCCACAGGATGCTCTAGGCCCAGGCACCTTTATTCTTCCAACTAGAGAGACATAGAAAGATGCCTCCATATCCCATGAAGATGCCCAAGCATTTGGCCAAGGCTCCTATGAAACAGTCTGCTGTCTTCATCCAGGTAAGGGCAACTTCACATTTTCAGACACTAAGGTCGTGGGTAAATCCAGGGTGGACTGAGAGGCGGAAGCTCCAGCAAACACAGTCCTGTGGCTGGAAGATGAATGCAGTACTTATTCCTGCACCAACAGACCCTTGCCTCTGGCCTTGGGCCTAGAGCATGATTTTTTGGTAGTTGCTGTTGGGGAAGAGGCCCTTGGGCTTTAACCTGCGGACAGCCTCCCTTAAATGCTTGGGCTGCAGCGGGGGCGTTTCTCCCCACATCTCACACACGTCCAGGGCCTCTTCCACCACCTCTCCAACAAAGACCTTGGCGATTCCAGCCATGGCAATGGCGGCGTTCTCAGACACCGAACTGCCGGTGATAGACTTCATCAGACCTGCAATGCGTGCTTTTGGGAAAGCTGACCGGCGACACACTTCGTAGCGGGCCGGCTGCTCCTCAGACATGGCAGACAGCAGGGCTGTCATCCTCTGAGCCTCCTCTGCATCCACGGTGGGCTTCCTCTCCTTCTTTCCTTTGGTATGTCTTTTCCGTCTTTTGGCGGCAGGAGGAGCTGAGGCTGAGGCCTCCTTGTCCCCTTCTGTGAGGTCCATGACATCCTCACTCCTGAGCTCACCTCCCTGATCCCTGGGTTCTTCCAAGTTCCCACCTAGGTCCTCAGGGATTCCATCCTTCTTGCTGCCCTTCAGACCTCGGGGCATGGCGAACATCTCAGCAGACACACCTGTTTGCCTGCCCGTCTCCACGGGTGAGATTCAAGTCTGCCCCGTGACAGCAGCTGTAGAGGCAGAAGTTCTGGCTGGGGTGGTTTGATTACGGATCTGCAGCGAGAACCTTTCGAAGATTTTAGCTGCCGTGTTTCTGCTGAGCCACTTTAGCCATAACTGGACACAGCTCCCTGCCTCCCCTTCCCACACACAAACACACACGCTGAATTTTCTCACTTCCACAATGTGAAGAAACTTGTGGATGGAGAGTATATTAGTTTTACATCAATGCAGAATAAATTCTCACAAATTTTGGACACTTAAAACAAACCCCAGCTCAGAGGTCAGAAGTTCTACCAGTCCAAGTGACTGCCACCTGCTCAGAGCCACACGAGGGACCTCCGGGATGGGTCTGGCTGTGTGGTCGCTGCCTTCACCTGAGAAGGGTCTGGCTTCGATCTGACTCGAGGTGGTGGCAGAATTCAATGCCTTCGGGTTGTGAGCCCCAGGCCCACTTGTCTGTTCTGCCTGCTGCCGTGAGGACGCTCTCGGCTCCTGCAAGTGTTGCCCAGGTCTGGGCTGTGAGGCTCCCTGGGTCTGCACGGCCAGTGCCGGGGAATCTCCCACAGGGCAATGTCATCTCAGGGAGCTCCAGTCCTCCCTTATAAAGAGCTCGGATGATTGAACTAGACCCAGCCCTTAGCAGCTATTGGCTCAGGATATCCCTAAGGAAATCAGGGATTTGGGCGGGCTCATCAATTCACGCTTCCGCCCACCCCCAAGGGAGGGGCAGACACAGGGCGAATCTCCGAGGGGCGGGAAATGCAGGGGGTATTTCAGAATTCAGTCTTCCTCACAGAATCGCAAAGTTCACGTTTCACAACCATAAAGAAACTATTTACGCTAAAAATGAGACTTTTTAAGAAGTTGCACTTAGAAAACTTCAATGTCTGAGAAAAAAATATCCCTAACGCACAGGGAAACAGGTGGCTTATCCAATACTCTGGAAATAAAATGGGCTGGGTGAGGGGAATATGAAAATATTATTTCAATTTCATCTCATTTTATTTATTTATTTATGTACTTATTGATTTATTTTTGAGACAGAGTCTCCCTCTGTCCCTCAGGCTGGATTACAGTGTCCTGAGCTCAGCTCACTGCAGCCTCCGCATCCTGGGCCCAAGGCATTCTCCTGCCTCAGCCTCCAGAGTAGCTGGGACTAAATGAGTACGCCACCACGCCAGGCAAATTTTTGTCTTTTTTATAAAGTGTAGAGGAGGTTTCACCATTTGGGCCAGGGTGGTCTTCAACTGCCAACTTCAGATGATCTGCCCCAACTTGCCTTCCAAAGTGAAGGGACTATAGGCGTGAGCCACTGCGCCCAGACTATGATAGTTTCACACTGAGGCCTGAAGCTGCTCTGCCTTAGGATTTTTCCTGAGTTTTACGTTCTTGTCATGATGAGTTGCTAGTTCATATTTTCCGTTGGATCTTTTCGAAAGGGATTACTGATGAGATTATGGCTTTCTCACAAAGAATACCACTTTGGTGAAACTATACTGAAATCAGGAGTACCTTATGTTTCCGATACTTATCAAGCACAACATTTGAACACGGCGTGGTAGGTGAAAGTGTAGGAAGCAGAATTTGGCAAACCCCATTTTTTTTCAATTTCGACGGTTTCAGGTTTTTGGTTTCAGCCAAACTGAAGAATGTCCTAATGAGCTGTCAATTCACAGGCCATTACAGACAATTTTTGAAACTACATCACACTGTAATTTAAGGAGTACGATTCTAAAGAAATTTGAACAATCTGGTGGTATTGCTAACACCAAACAAGGTTGTTCAGCTCTTTCATCTTTAAAAACAAACAAACAAAAACATGATGTGGAATTCTCTCATTTTACCAAACAGCCGTACGCTCCCTTGAATATGTGACTATGAAACCCAAGTAATTGGAAGAAGAAAAATAAAGGAAACACCTCATCAGTCTCATTAATAGTTTTGTTGAGAATAGTTTATTTTTCAAAAACTGCTGGCTATGTCTTGATATTTTCAGACACGGCTAAAGTTGAAATTGCATGAATCCTCTCTCTAACATTCATGCTACTTAAGAATCTTTTCCCAAGATTTGACTGCATTCATTTCATAAAAGCCCTGTCCTCTTCTCCCCTATATATCTATATTAGCACTCTGCCTTCTACCCTCTTCCATAGGAAACACAAATCCGTCAATTGATCACTTAAGCCTTTCCAGTATGGGTACAACATTTTCTGTAGTTGTACTCCTGAGATTTGTCCTTTATACTTCTAAAGACTAGACCCTAGATAATACATGCTTGGGAATAGTGGAGCTAGCTTGCTTAAACTTTATTTAGGCGTATGCTAATTATTTGTGGCGGGCAAAGGCAGGCAGTGAGGATGTTAAGCTTATCCCAAAATAGTCAATTTTGGAAAAGACACAAGTACAGGCCGGGCGTGGTGGCTCAGACCTGTAATCCCAGCACCTTGGGAGGCCGAGGCGGCCGGTCACGAGGTCAGGAGATCGACACCATCCTGGCTAACACGGTGAAACCCCGTCTCTGCTAAACATACACAAATTAGCCGGGCGTGGTGGCAGGCGCTTGTAGTCTCAGCTACTCGGGAGGCTGAGGCAGGAGAAGAGCACGAACCCGGGAGGCGGAGCTGGCAGTGAGCCGAGATTGCGCCACTGCACTCCGGCCTGGGCGGCAGAGTGGGATTCTGCCTCAAAAAAGAAAGAAAAAAAACATCTTCATATATATGAATGTGTGTGTGTGTGTGTGTGTGTGTCTGTGTGTGTGTGTACTCAGGTACACTCACTTTACTTCTGAGTTATCTCGTCACCACTTAACCAGCACCAATCAGAGACCACATTTTTCTAGGCAGTCTCCAAATGTACATTACAAATAGTAACGTACTTTAAGGATAGTAATGAAGCTCCGGGAAAAATTGCTTGTCTCCACCTCAGCAGACCAACCTGCCTGGGCCAGCTTCTCTCTTCCTCTACTCTTCAGAAAGTGCTAGACCTGCAACATCTGACAGAATACAGCTTCCATGACTCCTCAGTGCCATGGAAATGGAACGAGCTGAGAGCAATCTAAAGACTGGGAGATATTAGGTCTCTTGGATCTTACTTCTTTTGGTTGCTCGAGCACTTTAATTCCCGAGAGAGCCCTCCCATCTCCATCAGTTCTTCCAGGAACCTGTACCCTCCTTGTGTCTCTAAGATACGCTGGTCTAACTTGTTACATGCCTTTACAAGAAAGTTGGTAAAAATAAAAGGAAAGCTGAACAACGTCACAATATGGAGGTATGAAACAGAATTTCCCCATACTTGGTAAAGTTTAGAAATTTGTGTAATACCCGAAGGCAGATTCCATGTACAATAAGTCCTAGTTTAAGAACAAGAGCTGAGGGTATGAGGAAATAAAACTATATTTTCCGGGAGTATCTCTGGCTTCAGGAAGAAAGAGCACATGTTACTCTCCATTCAATATTAGGGCTGAACTATGGGGTCTTTTCGATCCTTTTTGCTTACCCTCTGCGATTCAGGGGGCACATGGCAAAGGTAAACAGACTGAAACAGCACCGTGGATAGCTGTGAGCTGTGCTGGGAAGATTCACGGTGATTCCATAATAAATCTCAGGTCTTTCTTCTGTAACAAAAAATTCCTCTTTTCCATCATCAAGGTAAAGCCGAGTATGTACAAGTAGAGTATGCGATAACTTTGTCACTCGTGACGAACCTAGTCGGTCCGATACTTTAACAACTTCTCCAATGTCTCTGCACTCAGGTTGGATATTCTGAGTGGGTCATCGGTAGAATGAATGAAATCAAGAATACTCTAAAGCAATGTTTGGAAGTCAATTTCAGTGTCTCCGGAAGCACTGGGAAAATCACCATGTGTAACGAACGTGAAGTATCCACAGGCTCTCTCTGTGTCTTTGAAACTGCCCATGTGTTCATTAGAAACGGCGGCTTGAGGAAAGGTGGTTTTGGAATTGGTTTCCCTCTAGTCTTACGTGATGCATCTCTACTATATTGCATTATAATAAAGCAAAGGGTCACTTGCTGACATAAAGCACAGGAGGCAGGAATGGAAGAGTCAACTTAGAGAAAAAAAGTGCTTTTCGGTTTTATTTTCATTTCTGCAGTTTGGAAAACAGTTTAACAGTTTAACAGATTTTGTGGCGGCTCACAAAAATACATATGAGCGTTGAAAATGTACAGAAGAACAACAATTGGGAGACATTTCCGGAAGCTTCAGTTTCTGAAACCCAGACATGAGCCTACAAGCTAAGACACGGCTACACCAGGCTTCAGCGTGAAACCATACAACTCCTGGGAAGGGCTTCCCTCTCTGAACGCAGCTACCTGTCCACAGGATGCTCTAGGCCCAGGCACCTTTATTCTTCCAACTAGAGAGACATAGAAAGATGCCTCCATATCCCATGAAGATGCCCAAGCATTTGGCCAAGGCTCCTATGAAACAGTCTGCTGTCTTCATCCAGGTAAGGGCAACTTCACATTTTCAGACACTAAGGTCGTGGGTAAATCCAGGGTGGACTGAGAGGCGGAAGCTCCAGCAAACACAGTCCTGTGGCTGGAAGATGAATGCAGTACTTATTCCTGCACCAACAGACCCTTGCCTCTGGCCTTGGGCCTAGAGCATGATTTTTTGGTAGTTGCTGTTGGGGAAGAGGCCCTTGGGCTTTAACCTGCGGACAGCCTCCCTTAAATGCTTGGGCTGCAGCGGGGGCGTTTCTCCCCACATCTCACACACGTCCAGGGCCTCTTCCACCACCTCTCCAACAAAGACCTTGGCGATTCCAGCCATGGCAATGGCGGCGTTCTCAGACACCGAACTGCCGGTGATAGACTTCATCAGACCTGCAATGCGTGCTTTTGGGAAAGCTGACCGGCGACACACTTCGTAGCGGGCCGGCTGCTCCTCAGACATGGCAGACAGCAGGGCTGTCATCCTCTGAGCCTCCTCTGCATCCACGGTGGGCTTCCTCTCCTTCTTTCCTTTGGTATGTCTTTTCCGTCTTTTGGCGGCAGGAGGAGCTGAGGCTGAGGCCTCCTTGTCCCCTTCTGTGAGGTCCATGACATCCTCACTCCTGAGCTCACCTCCCTGATCCCTGGGTTCTTCCAAGTTCCCACCTAGGTCCTCAGGGATTCCATCCTTCTTGCTGCCCTTCAGACCTCGGGGCATGGCGAACATCTCAGCAGACACACCTGTTTGCCTGCCCGTCTCCACGGGTGAGATTCAAGTCTGCCCCGTGACAGCAGCTGTAGAGGCAGAAGTTCTGGCTGGGGTGGTTTGATTACGGATCTGCAGCGAGAACCTTTCGAAGATTTTAGCTGCCGTGTTTCTGCTGAGCCACTTTAGCCATAACTGGACACAGCTCCCTGCCTCCCCTTCCCACACACAAACACACACGCTGAATTTTCTCACTTCCACAATGTGAAGAAACTTGTGGATGGAGAGTATATTAGTTTTACATCAATGCAGAATAAATTCTCACAAATTTTGGACACTTAAAACAAACCCCAGCTCAGAGGTCAGAAGTTCTACCAGTCCAAGTGACTGCCACCTGCTCAGAGCCACACGAGGGACCTCCGGGATGGGTCTGGCTGTGTGGTCGCTGCCTTCACCTGAGAAGGGTCTGGCTTCGATCTGACTCGAGGTGGTGGCAGAATTCAATGCCTTCGGGTTGTGAGCCCCAGGCCCACTTGTCTGTTCTGCCTGCTGCCGTGAGGATGCTCTCGGCTCCTGCAAGTGTTGCCCAGGTCTGGGCTGTGAGGCTCCCTGGGTCTGCACGGCCAGTGCCGGGGAATCTCCCACAGGGCAATGTCATCTCAGGGAGCTCCAGTCCTCCCTTATAAAGAGCTCGGATGATTGAACTAGACCCAGCCCTTAGCAGCTATTGGCTCAGGATATCCCTAAGGAAATCAGGGATTTGGGCGGGCTCATCAATTCACGCTTCCGCCCACCCCCAAGGGAGGGGCAGACACAGGGCGAGTCTCCGAGGGGCGGGAAATGCAGGGGGTATTTCAGAATTCAGTCTTCCTCACAGAATCGCAAAGTTCACGTTTCACAACCATAAAGAAACTATTTACGCTAAAAATGAGACTTTTTAAGAAGTTGCACTTAGAAAACTTCAATGTCTGAGAAAAAAATATCCCTAACGCACAGGGAAACAGGTGGCTTATCCAATACTCTGGAAATAAAATGGGCTGGGTGAGGGGAATATGAAAATATTATTTCAATTTCATCTCATTTTATTTATTTATTTATGTACTTATTGATTTATTTTTGAGACAGAGTCTCCCTCTGTCCCTCAGGCTGGATTACAGTGTCCTGAGCTCAGCTCACTGCAGCCTCCGCATCCTGGGCCCAAGGCATTCTCCTGCCTCAGCCTCCAGAGTAGCTGGGACTAAATGAGTACGCCACCACGCCAGGCAAATTTTTGTCTTTTTTATAAAGTGTAGAGGAGGTTTCACCATTTGGGCCAGGGTGGTCTTCAACTGCCAACTTCAGATGATCTGCCCCAACTTGCCTTCCAAAGTGAAGGGACTATAGGCGTGAGCCACTGAACCCAGACTATGATAGTTTCACACTGAGGCCTGAAGCTGCTCTGCCTTAGGATTTTTCCTGAGTTTTACGTTCTTGTCATGATGAGTTGCTAGTTCATATTTTCCGTTGGATCTTTTCCAAAGGGATTACTGATGAGATTATGGCTTTCTCACAAAGAATACCACTTTGGTGAAACTATACTGAAATCAGGAGTACCTTATGTTTCCGATACTTATCAAGCACAACATTTGAACACGGCGTGGTAGGTGAAAGTGTAGGAAGCAGAATTTGGCAAACCCCATTTTTTTTCAATTTCGACGGTTTCAGGTTTTTGGTTTCAGCCAAACTGAAGAATGTCCTAATGAGCTGTCAATTCACAGGCCATTACAGACAATTTTTGAAACTACATCACACTGTAATTTAAGGAGTACGATTCTAAAGAAATTTGAACAATCTGGTGGTATTGCTAACACCAAACAAGGTTGTTCAGCTCTTTCATCTTTAAAAACAAACAAACAAAAACATGATGTGGAATTCTCTCATTTTACCAAACAGCCGTACGCTCCCTTGAATATGTGACTATGAAACCCAGGTAATTGGAAGAAGAAAAATAAAGGAAACACCTCATCAGTCTCATTAATAGTTTTGTTGAGAATAGTTTATTTTTCAAAAACTGCTGGCTATGTCTTGATATTTTCAGACACGGCTAAAGTTGAAATTGCATGAATCCTCTCTCTAACATTCATGCTACTTAAGAATCTTTTCCCAAGATTTGACTGCATTCATTTCATAAAAGCCCTGTCCTCTTCTCCCCTATATATCTATATTAGCACTCTGCCTTCTACCCTCTTCCATAGGAAACACAAATCCGTCAATTGATCACTTAAGCCTTTCCAGTATGGGTACAACATTTTCTGTAGTTGTACTCCTGAGATTTGTCCTTTATACTTCTAAAGACTAGACCCTAGATAATACATGCTTGGGAATAGTGGAGCTAGCTTGCTTAAACTTTATTTAGGCGTATGCTAATTATTTGTGGCGGGCAAAGGCAGGCAGTGAGGATGTTAAGCTTATCCCAAAATAGTCAATTTTGGAAAAGACACAAGTACAGGCCGGGCGTGGTGGCTCAGACCTGTAATCCCAGCACCTTGGGAGGCCGAGGCGGCCGGTCACGAGGTCAGGAGATCGACACCATCCTGGCTAACACGGTGAAACCCCGTCTCTGCTAAACATACACAAATTAGCCGGGCGTGGTGGCAGGTGCTTGTAGTCTCAGCTACTCGGGAGGCTGAGGCAGGAGAAGAGCACGAACCCGGGAGGCGGAGCTGGCAGTGAGCCGAGATTGCGCCACTGCACTCCGGCCTGGGCGGCAGAGTGGGATTCTGCCTCAAAAAAGAAAGAAAAAAAACATCTTCATATATATGAATGTGTGTGTGTGTGTGTGTGTGTGTCTGTGTGTGTGTGTACTCAGGTACACTCACTTTACTTCTGAGTTATCTCGTCACCACTTAACCAGCACCAATCAGAGACCACATTTTTCTAGGCAGTCTCCAAATGTACATTACAAATAGTAACGTACTTTAAGGATAGTAATGAAGCTCCGGGAAAAATTGCTTGTCTCCACCTCAGCAGACCAACCTGCCTGGGCCAGCTTCTCTCTTCCTCTACTCTTCAGAAAGTGCTAGACCTGCAACATCTGACAGAATACAGCTTCCATGACTCCTCAGTGCCATGGAAATGGAACGAGCTGAGAGCAATCTAAAGACTGGGAGATATTAGGTCTCTTGGATCTTACTTCTTTTGGTTGCTCGAGCACTTTAATTCCCGAGAGAGCCCTCCCATCTCCATCAGTTCTTCCAGGAACCTGTACCCTCCTTGTGTCTCTAAGATACGCTGGTCTAACTTGTTACATGCCTTTACAAGAAAGTTGGTAAAAATAAAAGGAAAGCTGAACAACGTCACAATATGGAGGTATGAAACAGAATTTCCCCATACTTGGTAAAGTTTAGAAATTTGTGTAATACCCGAAGGCAGATTCCATGTACAATAAGTCCTAGTTTAAGAACAAGAGCTGAGGGTATGAGGAAATAAAACTATATTTTCCGGGAGTATCTCTGGCTTCAGGAAGAAAGAGCACATGTTACTCTCCATTCAATATTAGGGCTGAACTATGGGGTCTTTTCGATCCTTTTTGCTTACCCTCTGCGATTCAGGGGGCACATGGCAAAGGTAAACAGACTGAAACAGCACCGTGGATAGCTGTGAGCTGTGCTGGGAAGATTCACGGTGATTCCATAATAAATCTCAGGTCTTTCTTCTGTAACAAAAAATTCCTCTTTTCCATCATCAAGGTAAAGCCGAGTATGTACAAGTAGAGTATGCGATAACTTTGTCACTCGTGACGAACCTAGTCGGTCCGATACTTTAACAACTTCTCCAATGTCTCTGCACTCAGGTTGGATATTCTGAGTGGGTCATCGGTAGAATGAATGAAATCAAGAATACTCTAAAGCAATGTTTGGAAGTCAATTTCAGTGTCTCCGGAAGCACTGGGAAAATCACCATGTGTAACGAACGTGAAGTATCCACAGGCTCTCTCTGTGTCTTTGAAACTGCCCATGTGTTCATTAGAAACGGCGGCTTGAGGAAAGGTGGTTTTGGAATTGGTTTCCCTCTAGTCTTACGTGATGCATCTCTACTATATTGCATTATAATAAAGCAAAGGGTCACTTGCTGACATAAAGCACAGGAGGCAGGAATGGAAGAGTCAACTTAGAGAAAAAAAGTGCTTTTCGGTTTTATTTTCATTTCTGCAGTTTGGAAAACAGTTTAACAGTTTAACAGATTTTGTGGCGGCTCACAAAAATACATATGAGCGTTGAAAATGTACAGAAGAACAACAATTGGGAGACATTTCCGGAAGCTTCAGTTTCTGAAACCCAGACATGAGCCTACAAGCTAAGACACGGCTACACCAGGCTTCAGCGTGAAACCATACAACTCCTGGGAAGGGCTTCCCTCTCTGAACGCAGCTACCTGTCCACAGGATGCTCTAGGCCCAGGCACCTTTATTCTTCCAACTAGAGAGACATAGAAAGATGCCTCCATATCCCATGAAGATGCCCAAGCATTTGGCCAAGGCTCCTATGAAACAGTCTGCTGTCTTCATCCAGGTAAGGGCAACTTCACATTTTCAGACACTAAGGTCGTGGGTAAATCCAGGGTGGACTGAGAGGCGGAAGCTCCAGCAAACACAGTCCTGTGGCTGGAAGATGAATGCAGTACTTATTCCTGCACCAACAGACCCTTGCCTCTGGCCTTGGGCCTAGAGCATGATTTTTTGGTAGTTGCTGTTGGGGAAGAGGCCCTTGGGCTTTAACCTGCGGACAGCCTCCCTTAAATGCTTGGGCTGCAGCGGGGGCGTTTCTCCCCACATCTCACACACGTCCAGGGCCTCTTCCACCACCTCTCCAACAAAGACCTTGGCGATTCCAGCCATGGCAATGGCGGCGTTCTCAGACACCGAACTGCCGGTGATAGACTTCATCAGACCTGCAATGCGTGCTTTTGGGAAAGCTGACCGGCGACACACTTCGTAGCGGGCCGGCTGCTCCTCAGACATGGCAGACAGCAGGGCTGTCATCCTCTGAGCCTCCTCTGCATCCACGGTGGGCTTCCTCTCCTTCTTTCCTTTGGTATGTCTTTTCCGTCTTTTGGCGGCAGGAGGAGCTGAGGCTGAGGCCTCCTTGTCCCCTTCTGTGAGGTCCATGACATCCTCACTCCTGAGCTCACCTCCCTGATCCCTGGGTTCTTCCAAGTTCCCACCTAGGTCCTCAGGGATTCCATCCTTCTTGCTGCCCTTCAGACCTCGGGGCATGGCGAACATCTCAGCAGACACACCTGTTTGCCTGCCCGTCTCCACGGGTGAGATTCAAGTCTGCCCCGTGACAGCAGCTGTAGAGGCAGAAGTTCTGGCTGGGGTGGTTTGATTACGGATCTGCAGCGAGAACCTTTCGAAGATTTTAGCTGCCGTGTTTCTGCTGAGCCACTTTAGCCATAACTGGACACAGCTCCCTGCCTCCCCTTCCCACACACAAACACACACGCTGAATTTTCTCACTTCCACAATGTGAAGAAACTTGTGGATGGAGAGTATATTAGTTTTACATCAATGCAGAATAAATTCTCACAAATTTTGGACACTTAAAACAAACCCCAGCTCAGAGGTCAGAAGTTCTACCAGTCCAAGTGACTGCCACCTGCTCAGAGCCACACGAGGGACCTCCGGGATGGGTCTGGCTGTGTGGTCGCTGCCTTCACCTGAGAAGGGTCTGGCTTCGATCTGACTCGAGGTGGTGGCAGAATTCAATGCCTTCGGGTTGTGAGCCCCAGGCCCACTTGTCTGTTCTGCCTGCTGCCGTGAGGATGCTCTCGGCTCCTGCAAGTGTTGCCCAGGTCTGGGCTGTGAGGCTCCCTGGGTCTGCACGGCCAGTGCCGGGGAATCTCCCACAGGGCAATGTCATCTCAGGGAGCTCCAGTCCTCCCTTATAAAGAGCTCGGATGATTGAACTAGACCCAGCCCTTAGCAGCTATTGGCTCAGGATATCCCTAAGGAAATCAGGGATTTGGGCGGGCTCATCAATTCACGCTTCCGCCCACCCCCAAGGGAGGGGCAGACACAGGGCGAGTCTCCGAGGGGCGGGAAATGCAGGGGGTATTTCAGAATTCAGTCTTCCTCACAGAATCGCAAAGTTCACGTTTCACAACCATAAAGAAACTATTTACGCTAAAAATGAGACTTTTTAAGAAGTTGCACTTAGAAAACTTCAATGTCTGAGAAAAAAATATCCCTAACGCACAGGGAAACAGGTGGCTTATCCAATACTCTGGAAATAAAATGGGCTGGGTGAGGGGAATATGAAAATATTATTTCAATTTCATCTCATTTTATTTATTTATTTATGTACTTATTGATTTATTTTTGAGACAGAGTCTCCCTCTGTCCCTCAGGCTGGATTACAGTGTCCTGAGCTCAGCTCACTGCAGCCTCCGCATCCTGGGCCCAAGGCATTCTCCTGCCTCAGCCTCCAGAGTAGCTGGGACTAAATGAGTACGCCACCACGCCAGGCAAATTTTTGTCTTTTTTATAAAGTGTAGAGGAGGTTTCACCATTTGGGCCAGGGTGGTCTTCAACTGCCAACTTCAGATGATCTGCCCCAACTTGCCTTCCAAAGTGAAGGGACTATAGGCGTGAGCCACTGAACCCAGACTATGATAGTTTCACACTGAGGCCTGAAGCTGCTCTGCCTTAGGATTTTTCCTGAGTTTTACGTTCTTGTCATGATGAGTTGCTAGTTCATATTTTCCGTTGGATCTTTTCCAAAGGGATTACTGATGAGATTATGGCTTTCTCACAAAGAATACCACTTTGGTGAAACTATACTGAAATCAGGAGTACCTTATGTTTCCGATACTTATCAAGCACAACATTTGAACACGGCGTGGTAGGTGAAAGTGTAGGAAGCAGAATTTGGCAAACCCCATTTTTTTTCAATTTCGACGGTTTCAGGTTTTTGGTTTCAGCCAAACTGAAGAATGTCCTAATGAGCTGTCAATTCACAGGCCATTACAGACAATTTTTGAAACTACATCACACTGTAATTTAAGGAGTACGATTCTAAAGAAATTTGAACAATCTGGTGGTATTGCTAACACCAAACAAGGTTGTTCAGCTCTTTCATCTTTAAAAACAAACAAACAAAAACATGATGTGGAATTCTCTCATTTTACCAAACAGCCGTACGCTCCCTTGAATATGTGACTATGAAACCCAGGTAATTGGAAGAAGAAAAATAAAGGAAACACCTCATCAGTCTCATTAATAGTTTTGTTGAGAATAGTTTATTTTTCAAAAACTGCTGGCTATGTCTTGATATTTTCAGACACGGCTAAAGTTGAAATTGCATGAATCCTCTCTCTAACATTCATGCTACTTAAGAATCTTTTCCCAAGATTTGACTGCATTCATTTCATAAAAGCCCTGTCCTCTTCTCCCCTATATATCTATATTAGCACTCTGCCTTCTACCCTCTTCCATAGGAAACACAAATCCGTCAATTGATCACTTAAGCCTTTCCAGTATGGGTACAACATTTTCTGTAGTTGTACTCCTGAGATTTGTCCTTTATACTTCTAAAGACTAGACCCTAGATAATACATGCTTGGGAATAGTGGAGCTAGCTTGCTTAAACTTTATTTAGGCGTATGCTAATTATTTGTGGCGGGCAAAGGCAGGCAGTGAGGATGTTAAGCTTATCCCAAAATAGTCAATTTTGGAAAAGACACAAGTACAGGCCGGGCGTGGTGGCTCAGACCTGTAATCCCAGCACCTTGGGAGGCCGAGGCGGCCGGTCACGAGGTCAGGAGATCGACACCATCCTGGCTAACACGGTGAAACCCCGTCTCTGCTAAACATACACAAATTAGCCGGGCGTGGTGGCAGGTGCTTGTAGTCTCAGCTACTCGGGAGGCTGAGGCAGGAGAAGAGCACGAACCCGGGAGGCGGAGCTGGCAGTGAGCCGAGATTGCGCCACTGCACTCCGGCCTGGGCGGCAGAGTGGGATTCTGCCTCAAAAAAGAAAGAAAAAAAACATCTTCATATATATGAATGTGTGTGTGTGTGTGTGTGTGTGTCTGTGTGTGTGTGTACTCAGGTACACTCACTTTACTTCTGAGTTATCTCGTCACCACTTAACCAGCACCAATCAGAGACCACATTTTTCTAGGCAGTCTCCAAATGTACATTACAAATAGTAACGTACTTTAAGGATAGTAATGAAGCTCCGGGAAAAATTGCTTGTCTCCACCTCAGCAGACCAACCTGCCTGGGCCAGCTTCTCTCTTCCTCTACTCTTCAGAAAGTGCTAGACCTGCAACATCTGACAGAATACAGCTTCCATGACTCCTCAGTGCCATGGAAATGGAACGAGCTGAGAGCAATCTAAAGACTGGGAGATATTAGGTCTCTTGGATCTTACTTCTTTTGGTTGCTCGAGCACTTTAATTCCCGAGAGAGCCCTCCCATCTCCATCAGTTCTTCCAGGAACCTGTACCCTCCTTGTGTCTCTAAGATACGCTGGTCTAACTTGTTACATGCCTTTACAAGAAAGTTGGTAAAAATAAAAGGAAAGCTGAACAACGTCACAATATGGAGGTATGAAACAGAATTTCCCCATACTTGGTAAAGTTTAGAAATTTGTGTAATACCCGAAGGCAGATTCCATGTACAATAAGTCCTAGTTTAAGAACAAGAGCTGAGGGTATGAGGAAATAAAACTATATTTTCCGGGAGTATCTCTGGCTTCAGGAAGAAAGAGCACATGTTACTCTCCATTCAATATTAGGGCTGAACTATGGGGTCTTTTCGATCCTTTTTGCTTACCCTCTGCGATTCAGGGGGCACATGGCAAAGGTAAACAGACTGAAACAGCACCGTGGATAGCTGTGAGCTGTGCTGGGAAGATTCACGGTGATTCCATAATAAATCTCAGGTCTTTCTTCTGTAACAAAAAATTCCTCTTTTCCATCATCAAGGTAAAGCCGAGTATGTACAAGTAGAGTATGCGATAACTTTGTCACTCGTGACGAACCTAGTCGGTCCGATACTTTAACAACTTCTCCAATGTCTCTGCACTCAGGTTGGATATTCTGAGTGGGTCATCGGTAGAATGAATGAAATCAAGAATACTCTAAAGCAATGTTTGGAAGTCAATTTCAGTGTCTCCGGAAGCACTGGGAAAATCACCATGTGTAACGAACGTGAAGTATCCACAGGCTCTCTCTGTGTCTTTGAAACTGCCCATGTGTTCATTAGAAACGGCGGCTTGAGGAAAGGTGGTTTTGGAATTGGTTTCCCTCTAGTCTTACGTGATGCATCTCTACTATATTGCATTTTAATAAAGCAAAGGGTCACTTGCTGACATAAAGCACAGGAGGCAGGAATGGAAGAGTCAACTTAGAGAAAAAAAGTGCTTTTCGGTTTTATTTTCATTTCTGCAGTTTGGAAAACAGTTTAACAGTTTAACAGATTTTGTGGCGGCTCACAAAAATACATATGAGCGTTGAAAATGTACAGAAGAACAACAATTGGGAGACATTTCCGGAAGCTTCAGTTTCTGAAACCCAGACATGAGCCTACAAGCTAAGACACGGCTACACCAGGCTTCAGCGTGAAACCATACAACTCCTGGGAAGGGCTTCCCTCTCTGAACGCAGCTACCTGTCCACAGGATGCTCTAGGCCCAGGCACCTTTATTCTTCCAACTAGAGAGACATAGAAAGATGCCTCCATATCCCATGAAGATGCCCAAGCATTTGGCCAAGGCTCCTATGAAACAGTCTGCTGTCTTCATCCAGGTAAGGGCAACTTCACATTTTCAGACACTAAGGTCGTGGGTAAATCCAGGGTGGACTGAGAGGCGGAAGCTCCAGCAAACACAGTCCTGTGGCTGGAAGATGAATGCAGTACTTATTCCTGCACCAACAGACCCTTGCCTCTGGCCTTGGGCCTAGAGCATGATTTTTTGGTAGTTGCTGTTGGGGAAGAGGCCCTTGGGCTTTAACCTGCGGACAGCCTCCCTTAAATGCTTGGGCTGCAGCGGGGGCGTTTCTCCCCACATCTCACACACGTCCAGGGCCTCTTCCACCACCTCTCCAACAAAGACCTTGGCGATTCCAGCCATGGCAATGGCGGCGTTCTCAGACACCGAACTGCCGGTGATAGACTTCATCAGACCTGCAATGCGTGCTTTTGGGAAAGCTGACCGGCGACACACTTCGTAGCGGGCCGGCTGCTCCTCAGACATGGCAGACAGCAGGGCTGTCATCCTCTGAGCCTCCTCTGCATCCACGGTGGGCTTCCTCTCCTTCTTTCCTTTGGTATGTCTTTTCCGTCTTTTGGCGGCAGGAGGAGCTGAGGCTGAGGCCTCCTTGTCCCCTTCTGTGAGGTCCATGACATCCTCACTCCTGAGCTCACCTCCCTGATCCCTGGGTTCTTCCAAGTTCCCACCTAGGTCCTCAGGGATTCCATCCTTCTTGCTGCCCTTCAGACCTCGGGGCATGGCGAACATCTCAGCAGACACACCTGTTTGCCTGCCCGTCTCCACGGGTGAGATTCAAGTCTGCCCCGTGACAGCAGCTGTAGAGGCAGAAGTTCTGGCTGGGGTGGTTTGATTACGGATCTGCAGCGAGAACCTTTCGAAGATTTTAGCTGCCGTGTTTCTGCTGAGCCACTTTAGCCATAACTGGACACAGCTCCCTGCCTCCCCTTCCCACACACAAACACACACGCTGAATTTTCTCACTTCCACAATGTGAAGAAACTTGTGGATGGAGAGTATATTAGTTTTACATCAATGCAGAATAAATTCTCACAAATTTTGGACACTTAAAACAAACCCCAGCTCAGAGGTCAGAAGTTCTACCAGTCCAAGTGACTGCCACCTGCTCAGAGCCACACGAGGGACCTCCGGGATGGGTCTGGCTGTGTGGTCGCTGCCTTCACCTGAGAAGGGTCTGGCTTCGATCTGACTCGAGGTGGTGGCAGAATTCAATGCCTTCGGGTTGTGAGCCCCAGGCCCACTTGTCTGTTCTGCCTGCTGCCGTGAGGACGCTCTCGGCTCCTGCAAGTGTTGCCCAGGTCTGGGCTGTGAGGCTCCCTGGGTCTGCACGGCCAGTGCCGGGGAATCTCCCACAGGGCAATGTCATCTCAGGGAGCTCCAGTCCTCCCTTATAAAGAGCTCGGATGATTGAACTAGACCCAGCCCTTAGCAGCTATTGGCTCAGGATATCCCTAAGGAAATCAGGGATTTGGGCGGGCTCATCAATTCACGCTTCCGCCCACCCCCAAGGGAGGGGCAGACACAGGGCGAGTCTCCGAGGGGCGGGAAATGCAGGGGGTATTTCAGAATTCAGTCTTCCTCACAGAATCGCAAAGTTCACGTTTCACAACCATAAAGAAACTATTTACGCTAAAAATGAGACTTTTTAAGAAGTTGCACTTAGAAAACTTCAATGTCTGAGAAAAAAATATCCCTAACGCACAGGGAAACAGGTGGCTTATCCAATACTCTGGAAATAAAATGGGCTGGGTGAGGGGAATATGAAAATATTATTTCAATTTCATCTCATTTTATTTATTTATTTATGTACTTATTGATTTATTTTTGAGACAGAGTCTCCCTCTGTCCCTCAGGCTGGATTACAGTGTCCTGAGCTCAGCTCACTGCAGCCTCCGCATCCTGGGCCCAAGGCATTCTCCTGCCTCAGCCTCCAGAGTAGCTGGGACTAAATGAGTACGCCACCACGCCAGGCAAATTTTTGTCTTTTTTATAAAGTGTAGAGGAGGTTTCACCATTTGGGCCAGGGTGGTCTTCAACTGCCAACTTCAGATGATCTGCCCCAACTTGCCTTCCAAAGTGAAGGGACTATAGGCGTGAGCCACTGAACCCAGACTATGATAGTTTCACACTGAGGCCTGAAGCTGCTCTGCCTTAGGATTTTTCCTGAGTTTTACGTTCTTGTCATGATGAGTTGCTAGTTCATATTTTCCGTTGGATCTTTTCGAAAGGGATTACTGATGAGATTATGGCTTTCTCACAAAGAATACCACTTTGGTGAAACTATACTGAAATCAGGAGTACCTTATGTTTCCGATACTTATCAAGCACAACATTTGAACACGGCGTGGTAGGTGAAAGTGTAGGAAGCAGAATTTGGCAAACCCCATTTTTTTTCAATTTCGACGGTTTCAGGTTTTTGGTTTCAGCCAAACTGAAGAATGTCCTAATGAGCTGTCAATTCACAGGCCATTACAGACAATTTTTGAAACTACATCACACTGTAATTTAAGGAGTACGATTCTAAAGAAATTTGAACAATCTGGTGGTATTGCTAACACCAAACAAGGTTGTTCAGCTCTTTCATCTTTAAAAACAAACAAACAAAAACATGATGTGGAATTCTCTCATTTTACCAAACAGCCGTACGCTCCCTTGAATATGTGACTATGAAACCCAGGTAATTGGAAGAAGAAAAATAAAGGAAACACCTCATCAGTCTCATTAATAGTTTTGTTGAGAATAGTTTATTTTTCAAAAACTGCTGGCTATGTCTTGATATTTTCAGACACGGCTAAAGTTGAAATTGCATGAATCCTCTCTCTAACATTCATGCTACTTAAGAATCTTTTCCCAAGATTTGACTGCATTCATTTCATAAAAGCCCTGTCCTCTTCTCCCCTATATATCTATATTAGCACTCTGCCTTCTACCCTCTTCCATAGGAAACACAAATCCGTCAATTGATCACTTAAGCCTTTCCAGTATGGGTACAACATTTTCTGTAGTTGTACTCCTGAGATTTGTCCTTTATACTTCTAAAGACTAGACCCTAGATAATACATGCTTGGGAATAGTGGAGCTAGCTTGCTTAAACTTTATTTAGGCGTATGCTAATTATTTGTGGCGGGCAAAGGCAGGCAGTGAGGATGTTAAGCTTATCCCAAAATAGTCAATTTTGGAAAAGACACAAGTACAGGCCGGGCGTGGTGGCTCAGACCTGTAATCCCAGCACCTTGGGAGGCCGAGGCGGCCGGTCACGAGGTCAGGAGATCGACACCATCCTGGCTAACACGGTGAAACCCCGTCTCTGCTAAACATACACAAATTAGCCGGGCGTGGTGGCAGGCGCTTGTAGTCTCAGCTACTCGGGAGGCTGAGGCAGGAGAAGAGCACGAACCCGGGAGGCGGAGCTGGCAGTGAGCCGAGATTGCGCCACTGCACTCCGGCCTGGGCGGCAGAGTGGGATTCTGCCTCAAAAAAGAAAGAAAAAAAACATCTTCATATATATGAATGTGTGTGTGTGTGTGTGTGTGTGTCTGTGTGTGTGTGTACTCAGGTACACTCACTTTACTTCTGAGTTATCTCGTCACCACTTAACCAGCACCAATCAGAGACCACATTTTTCTAGGCAGTCTCCAAATGTACATTACAAATAGTAACGTACTTTAAGGATAGTAATGAAGCTCCGGGAAAAATTGCTTGTCTCCACCTCAGCAGACCAACCTGCCTGGGCCAGCTTCTCTCTTCCTCTACTCTTCAGAAAGTGCTAGACCTGCAACATCTGACAGAATACAGCTTCCATGACTCCTCAGTGCCATGGAAATGGAACGAGCTGAGCGCAATCTAAAGACTGGGAGATATTAGGTCTCTTGGATCTTACTTCTTTTGGTTGCTCGAGCACTTTAATTCCCGAGAGAGCCCTCCCATCTCCATCAGTTCTTCCAGGAACCTGTACCCTCCTTGTGTCTCTAAGATACGCTGGTCTAACTTGTTACATGCCTTTACAAGAAAGTTGGTAAAAATAAAAGGAAAGCTGAACAACGTCACAATATGGAGGTATGAAACAGAATTTCCCCATACTTGGTAAAGTTTAGAAATTTGTGTAATACCCGAAGGCAGATTCCATGTACAATAAGTCCTAGTTTAAGAACAAGAGCTGAGGGTATGAGGAAATAAAACTATATTTTCCGGGAGTATCTCTGGCTTCAGGAAGAAAGAGCACATGTTACTCTCCATTCAATATTAGGGCTGAACTATGGGGTCTTTTCGATCCTTTTTGCTTACCCTCTGTGATTCAGGGGGCACATGGCAAAGGTAAACAGACTGAAACAGCACCGTGGATAGCTGTGAGCTGTGCTGGGAAGATTCACGGTGATTCCATAATAAATCTCAGGTCTTTCTTCTGTAACAAAAAATTCCTCTTTTCCATCATCAAGGTAAAGCCGAGTATGTACAAGTAGAGTATGCGATAACTTTGTCACTCGTGACGAACCTAGTCGGTCCGATACTTTAACAACTTCTCCAATGTCTCTGCACTCAGGTTGGATATTCTGAGTGGGTCATCGGTAGAATGAATGAAATCAAGAATACTCTAAAGCAATGTTTGGAAGTCAATTTCAGTGTCTCCGGAAGCACTGGGAAAATCACCATGTGTAACGAACGTGAAGTATCCACAGGCTCTCTCTGTGTCTTTGAAACTGCCCATGTGTTCATTAGAAACGGCGGCTTGAGGAAAGGTGGTTTTGGAATTGGTTTCCCTCTAGTCTTACGTGATGCATCTCTACTATATTGCATTATAATAAAGCAAAGGGTCACTTGCTGACATAAAGCACAGGAGGCAGGAATGGAAGAGTCAACTTAGAGAAAAAAAGTGCTTTTCGGTTTTATTTTCATTTCTGCAGTTTGGAAAACAGTTTAACAGTTTAACAGATTTTGTGGCGGCTCACAAAAATACATATGAGCGTTGAAAATGTACAGAAGAACAACAATTGGGAGACATTTCCGGAAGCTTCAGTTTCTGAAACCCAGACATGAGCCTACAAGCTAAGACACGGCTACACCAGGCTTCAGCGTGAAACCATACAACTCCTGGGAAGGGCTTCCCTCTCTGAACGCAGCTACCTGTCCACAGGATGCTCTAGGCCCAGGCACCTTTATTCTTCCAACTAGAGAGACATAGAAAGATGCCTCCATATCCCATGAAGATGCCCAAGCATTTGGCCAAGGCTCCTATGAAACAGTCTGCTGTCTTCATCCAGGTAAGGGCAACTTCACATTTTCAGACACTAAGGTCGTGGGTAAATCCAGGGTGGACTGAGAGGCGGAAGCTCCAGCAAACACAGTCCTGTGGCTGGAAGATGAATGCAGTACTTATTCCTGCACCAACAGACCCTTGCCTCTGGCCTTGGGCCTAGAGCATGATTTTTTGGTAGTTGCTGTTGGGGAAGAGGCCCTTGGGCTTTAACCTGCGGACAGCCTCCCTTAAATGCTTGGGCTGCAGCGGGGGCGTTTCTCCCCACATCTCACACACGTCCAGGGCCTCTTCCACCACCTCTCCAACAAAGACCTTGGCGATTCCAGCCATGGCAATGGCGGCGTTCTCAGACACCGAACTGCCGGTGATAGACTTCATCAGACCTGCAATGCGTGCTTTTGGGAAAGCTGACCGGCGACACACTTCGTAGCGGGCCGGCTGCTCCTCAGACATGGCAGACAGCAGGGCTGTCATCCTCTGAGCCTCCTCTGCATCCACGGTGGGCTTCCTCTCCTTCTTTCCTTTGGTATGTCTTTTCCGTCTTTTGGCGGCAGGAGGAGCTGAGGCTGAGGCCTCCTTGTCCCCTTCTGTGAGGTCCATGACATCCTCACTCCTGAGCTCACCTCCCTGATCCCTGGGTTCTTCCAAGTTCCCACCTAGGTCCTCAGGGATTCCATCCTTCTTGCTGCCCTTCAGACCTCGGGGCATGGCGAACATCTCAGCAGACACACCTGTTTGCCTGCCCGTCTCCACGGGTGAGATTCAAGTCTGCCCCGTGACAGCAGCTGTAGAGGCAGAAGTTCTGGCTGGGGTGGTTTGATTACGGATCTGCAGCGAGAACCTTTCGAAGATTTTAGCTGCCGTGTTTCTGCTGAGCCACTTTAGCCATAACTGGACACAGCTCCCTGCCTCCCCTTCCCACACACAAACACACACGCTGAATTTTCTCACTTCCACAATGTGAAGAAACTTGTGGATGGAGAGTATATTAGTTTTACATCAATGCAGAATAAATTCTCACAAATTTTGGACACTTAAAACAAACCCCAGCTCAGAGGTCAGAAGTTCTACCAGTCCAAGTGACTGCCACCTGCTCAGAGCCACACGAGGGACCTCCGGGATGGGTCTGGCTGTGTGGTCGCTGCCTTCACCTGAGAAGGGTCTGGCTTCGATCTGACTCGAGGTGGTGGCAGAATTCAATGCCTTCGGGTTGTGAGCCCCAGGCCCACTTGTCTGTTCTGCCTGCTGCCGTGAGGATGCTCTCGGCTCCTGCAAGTGTTGCCCAGGTCTGGGCTGTGAGGCTCCCTGGGTCTGCACGGCCAGTGCCGGGGAATCTCCCACAGGGCAATGTCATCTCAGGGAGCTCCAGTCCTCCCTTATAAAGAGCTCGGATGATTGAACTAGACCCAGCCCTTAGCAGCTATTGGCTCAGGATATCCCTAAGGAAATCAGGGATTTGGGCGGGCTCATCAATTCACGCTTCCGCCCACCCCCAAGGGAGGGGCAGACACAGGGCGAGTCTCCGAGGGGCGGGAAATGCAGGGGGTATTTCAGAATTCAGTCTTCCTCACAGAATCGCAAAGTTCACGTTTCACAACCATAAAGAAACTATTTACGCTAAAAATGAGACTTTTTAAGAAGTTGCACTTAGAAAACTTCAATGTCTGAGAAAAAAATATCCCTAACGCACAGGGAAACAGGTGGCTTATCCAATACTCTGGAAATAAAATGGGCTGGGTGAGGGGAATATGAAAATATTATTTCAATTTCATCTCATTTTATTTATTTATTTATGTACTTATTGATTTATTTTTGAGACAGAGTCTCCCTCTGTCCCTCAGGCTGGATTACAGTGTCCTGAGCTCAGCTCACTGCAGCCTCCGCATCCTGGGCCCAAGGCATTCTCCTGCCTCAGCCTCCAGAGTAGCTGGGACTAAATGAGTACGCCACCACGCCAGGCAAATTTTTGTCTTTTTTATAAAGTGTAGAGGAGGTTTCACCATTTGGGCCAGGGTGGTCTTCAACTGCCAACTTCAGATGATCTGCCCCAACTTGCCTTCCAAAGTGAAGGGACTATAGGCGTGAGCCACTGAACCCAGACTATGATAGTTTCACACTGAGGCCTGAAGCTGCTCTGCCTTAGGATTTTTCCTGAGTTTTACGTTCTTGTCATGATGAGTTGCTAGTTCATATTTTCCGTTGGATCTTTTCGAAAGGGATTACTGATGAGATTATGGCTTTCTCACAAAGAATACCACTTTGGTGAAACTATACTGAAATCAGGAGTACCTTATGTTTCCGATACTTATCAAGCACAACATTTGAACACGGCGTGGTAGGTGAAAGTGTAGGAAGCAGAATTTGGCAAACCCCATTTTTTTTCAATTTCGACGGTTTCAGGTTTTTGGTTTCAGCCAAACTGAAGAATGTCCTAATGAGCTGTCAATTCACAGGCCATTACAGACAATTTTTGAAACTACATCACACTGTAATTTAAGGAGTACGATTCTAAAGAAATTTGAACAATCTGGTGGTATTGCTAACACCAAACAAGGTTGTTCAGCTCTTTCATCTTTAAAAACAAACAAACAAAAACATGATGTGGAATTCTCTCATTTTACCAAACAGCCGTACGCTCCCTTGAATATGTGACTATGAAACCCAAGTAATTGGAAGAAGAAAAATAAAGGAAACACCTCATCAGTCTCATTAATAGTTTTGTTGAGAATAGTTTATTTTTCAAAAACTGCTGGCTATGTCTTGATATTTTCAGACACGGCTAAAGTTGAAATTGCATGAATCCTCTCTCTAACATTCATGCTACTTAAGAATCTTTTCCCAAGATTTGACTGCATTCATTTCATAAAAGCCCTGTCCTCTTCTCCCCTATATATCTATATTAGCACTCTGCCTTCTACCCTCTTCCATAGGAAACACAAATCCGTCAATTGATCACTTAAGCCTTTCCAGTATGGGTACAACATTTTCTGTAGTTGTACTCCTGAGATTTGTCCTTTATACTTCTAAAGACTAGACCCTAGATAATACATGCTTGGGAATAGTGGAGCTAGCTTGCTTAAACTTTATTTAGGCGTATGCTAATTATTTGTGGCGGGCAAAGGCAGGCAGTGAGGATGTTAAGCTTATCCCAAAATAGTCAATTTTGGAAAAGACACAAGTACAGGCCGGGCGTGGTGGCTCAGACCTGTAATCCCAGCACCTTGGGAGGCCGAGGCGGCCGGTCACGAGGTCAGGAGATCGACACCATCCTGGCTAACACGGTGAAACCCCGTCTCTGCTAAACATACACAAATTAGCCGGGCGTGGTGGCAGGTGCTTGTAGTCTCAGCTACTCGGGAGGCTGAGGCAGGAGAAGAGCACGAACCCGGGAGGCGGAGCTGGCAGTGAGCCGAGATTGCGCCACTGCACTCCGGCCTGGGCGGCAGAGTGGGATTCTGCCTCAAAAAAGAAAGAAAAAAAACATCTTCATATATATGAATGTGTGTGTGTGTGTGTGTGTGTGTCTGTGTGTGTGTGTACTCAGGTACACTCACTTTACTTCTGAGTTATCTCGTCACCACTTAACCAGCACCAATCAGAGACCACATTTTTCTAGGCAGTCTCCAAATGTACATTACAAATAGTAACGTACTTTAAGGATAGTAATGAAGCTCCGGGAAAAATTGCTTGTCTCCACCTCAGCAGACCAACCTGCCTGGGCCAGCTTCTCTCTTCCTCTACTCTTCAGAAAGTGCTAGACCTGCAACATCTGACAGAATACAGCTTCCATGACTCCTCAGTGCCATGGAAATGGAACGAGCTGAGAGCAATCTAAAGACTGGGAGATATTAGGTCTCTTGGATCTTACTTCTTTTGGTTGCTCGAGCACTTTAATTCCCGAGAGAGCCCTCCCATCTCCATCAGTTCTTCCAGGAACCTGTACCCTCCTTGTGTCTCTAAGATACGCTGGTCTAACTTGTTACATGCCTTTACAAGAAAGTTGGTAAAAATAAAAGGAAAGCTGAACAACGTCACAATATGGAGGTATGAAACAGAATTTCCCCATACTTGGTAAAGTTTAGAAATTTGTGTAATACCCGAAGGCAGATTCCATGTACAATAAGTCCTAGTTTAAGAACAAGAGCTGAGGGTATGAGGAAATAAAACTATATTTTCCGGGAGTATCTCTGGCTTCAGGAAGAAAGAGCACATGTTACTCTCCATTCAATATTAGGGCTGAACTATGGGGTCTTTTCGATCCTTTTTGCTTACCCTCTGCGATTCAGGGGGCACATGGCAAAGGTAAACAGACTGAAACAGCACCGTGGATAGCTGTGAGCTGTGCTGGGAAGATTCACGGTGATTCCATAATAAATCTCAGGTCTTTCTTCTGTAACAAAAAATTCCTCTTTTCCATCATCAAGGTAAAGCCGAGTATGTACAAGTAGAGTATGCGATAACTTTGTCACTCGTGACGAACCTAGTCGGTCCGATACTTTAACAACTTCTCCAATGTCTCTGCACTCAGGTTGGATATTCTGAGTGGGTCATCGGTAGAATGAATGAAATCAAGAATACTCTAAAGCAATGTTTGGAAGTCAATTTCAGTGTCTCCGGAAGCACTGGGAAAATCACCATGTGTAACGAACGTGAAGTATCCACAGGCTCTCTCTGTGTCTTTGAAACTGCCCATGTGTTCATTAGAAACGGCGGCTTGAGGAAAGGTGGTTTTGGAATTGGTTTCCCTCTAGTCTTACGTGATGCATCTCTACTATATTGCATTATAATAAAGCAAAGGGTCACTTGCTGACATAAAGCACAGGAGGCAGGAATGGAAGAGTCAACTTAGAGAAAAAAAGTGCTTTTCGGTTTTATTTTCATTTCTGCAGTTTGGAAAACAGTTTAACAGTTTAACAGATTTTGTGGCGGCTCACAAAAATACATATGAGCGTTGAAAATGTACAGAAGAACAACAATTGGGAGACATTTCCGGAAGCTTCAGTTTCTGAAACCCAGACATGAGCCTACAAGCTAAGACACGGCTACACCAGGCTTCAGCGTGAAACCATACAACTCCTGGGAAGGGCTTCCCTCTCTGAACGCAGCTACCTGTCCACAGGATGCTCTAGGCCCAGGCACCTTTATTCTTCCAACTAGAGAGACATAGAAAGATGCCTCCATATCCCATGAAGATGCCCAAGCATTTGGCCAAGGCTCCTATGAAACAGTCTGCTGTCTTCATCCAGGTAAGGGCAACTTCACATTTTCAGACACTAAGGTCGTGGGTAAATCCAGGGTGGACTGAGAGGCGGAAGCTCCAGCAAACACAGTCCTGTGGCTGGAAGATGAATGCAGTACTTATTCCTGCACCAACAGACCCTTGCCTCTGGCCTTGGGCCTAGAGCATGATTTTTTGGTAGTTGCTGTTGGGGAAGAGGCCCTTGGGCTTTAACCTGCGGACAGCCTCCCTTAAATGCTTGGGCTGCAGCGGGGGCGTTTCTCCCCACATCTCACACACGTCCAGGGCCTCTTCCACCACCTCTCCAACAAAGACCTTGGCGATTCCAGCCATGGCAATGGCGGCGTTCTCAGACACCGAACTGCCGGTGATAGACTTCATCAGACCTGCAATGCGTGCTTTTGGGAAAGCTGACCGGCGACACACTTCGTAGCGGGCCGGCTGCTCCTCAGACATGGCAGACAGCAGGGCTGTCATCCTCTGAGCCTCCTCTGCATCCACGGTGGGCTTCCTCTCCTTCTTTCCTTTGGTATGTCTTTTCCGTCTTTTGGCGGCAGGAGGAGCTGAGGCTGAGGCCTCCTTGTCCCCTTCTGTGAGGTCCATGACATCCTCACTCCTGAGCTCACCTCCCTGATCCCTGGGTTCTTCCAAGTTCCCACCTAGGTCCTCAGGGATTCCATCCTTCTTGCTGCCCTTCAGACCTCGGGGCATGGCGAACATCTCAGCAGACACACCTGTTTGCCTGCCCGTCTCCACGGGTGAGATTCAAGTCTGCCCCGTGACAGCAGCTGTAGAGGCAGAAGTTCTGGCTGGGGTGGTTTGATTACGGATCTGCAGCGAGAACCTTTCGAAGATTTTAGCTGCCGTGTTTCTGCTGAGCCACTTTAGCCATAACTGGACACAGCTCCCTGCCTCCCCTTCCCACACACAAACACACACGCTGAATTTTCTCACTTCCACAATGTGAAGAAACTTGTGGATGGAGAGTATATTAGTTTTACATCAATGCAGAATAAATTCTCACAAATTTTGGACACTTAAAACAAACCCCAGCTCAGAGGTCAGAAGTTCTACCAGTCCAAGTGACTGCCACCTGCTCAGAGCCACACGAGGGACCTCCGGGATGGGTCTGGCTGTGTGGTCGCTGCCTTCACCTGAGAAGGGTCTGGCTTCGATCTGACTCGAGGTGGTGGCAGAATTCAATGCCTTCGGGTTGTGAGCCCCAGGCCCACTTGTCTGTTCTGCCTGCTGCCGTGAGGATGCTCTCGGCTCCTGCAAGTGTTGCCCAGGTCTGGGCTGTGAGGCTCCCTGGGTCTGCACGGCCAGTGCCGGGGAATCTCCCACAGGGCAATGTCATCTCAGGGAGCTCCAGTCCTCCCTTATAAAGAGCTCGGATGATTGAACTAGACCCAGCCCTTAGCAGCTATTGGCTCAGGATATCCCTAAGGAAATCAGGGATTTGGGCGGGCTCATCAATTCACGCTTCCGCCCACCCCCAAGGGAGGGGCAGACACAGGGCGAGTCTCCGAGGGGCGGGAAATGCAGGGGGTATTTCAGAATTCAGTCTTCCTCACAGAATCGCAAAGTTCACGTTTCACAACCATAAAGAAACTATTTACGCTAAAAATGAGACTTTTTAAGAAGTTGCACTTAGAAAACTTCAATGTCTGAGAAAAAAATATCCCTAACGCACAGGGAAACAGGTGGCTTATCCAATACTCTGGAAATAAAATGGGCTGGGTGAGGGGAATATGAAAATATTATTTCAATTTCATCTCATTTTATTTATTTATTTATGTACTTATTGATTTATTTTTGAGACAGAGTCTCCCTCTGTCCCTCAGGCTGGATTACAGTGTCCTGAGCTCAGCTCACTGCAGCCTCCGCATCCTGGGCCCAAGGCATTCTCCTGCCTCAGCCTCCAGAGTAGCTGGGACTAAATGAGTACGCCACCACGCCAGGCAAATTTTTGTCTTTTTTATAAAGTGTAGAGGAGGTTTCACCATTTGGGCCAGGGTGGTCTTCAACTGCCAACTTCAGATGATCTGCCCCAACTTGCCTTCCAAAGTGAAGGGACTATAGGCGTGAGCCACTGAACCCAGACTATGATAGTTTCACACTGAGGCCTGAAGCTGCTCTGCCTTAGGATTTTTCCTGAGTTTTACGTTCTTGTCATGATGAGTTGCTAGTTCATATTTTCCGTTGGATCTTTTCCAAAGGGATTACTGATGAGATTATGGCTTTCTCACAAAGAATACCACTTTGGTGAAACTATACTGAAATCAGGAGTACCTTATGTTTCCGATACTTATCAAGCACAACATTTGAACACGGCGTGGTAGGTGAAAGTGTAGGAAGCAGAATTTGGCAAACCCCATTTTTTTTCAATTTCGACGGTTTCAGGTTTTTGGTTTCAGCCAAACTGAAGAATGTCCTAATGAGCTGTCAATTCACAGGCCATTACAGACAATTTTTGAAACTACATCACACTGTAATTTAAGGAGTACGATTCTAAAGAAATTTGAACAATCTGGTGGTATTGCTAACACCAAACAAGGTTGTTCAGCTCTTTCATCTTTAAAAACAAACAAACAAAAACATGATGTGGAATTCTCTCATTTTACCAAACAGCCGTACGCTCCCTTGAATATGTGACTATGAAACCCAGGTAATTGGAAGAAGAAAAATAAAGGAAACACCTCATCAGTCTCATTAATAGTTTTGTTGAGAATAGTTTATTTTTCAAAAACTGCTGGCTATGTCTTGATATTTTCAGACACGGCTAAAGTTGAAATTGCATGAATCCTCTCTCTAACATTCATGCTACTTAAGAATCTTTTCCCAAGATTTGACTGCATTCATTTCATAAAAGCCCTGTCCTCTTCTCCCCTATATATCTATATTAGCACTCTGCCTTCTACCCTCTTCCATAGGAAACACAAATCCGTCAATTGATCACTTAAGCCTTTCCAGTATGGGTACAACATTTTCTGTAGTTGTACTCCTGAGATTTGTCCTTTATACTTCTAAAGACTAGACCCTAGATAATACATGCTTGGGAATAGTGGAGCTAGCTTGCTTAAACTTTATTTAGGCGTATGCTAATTATTTGTGGCGGGCAAAGGCAGGCAGTGAGGATGTTAAGCTTATCCCAAAATAGTCAATTTTGGAAAAGACACAAGTACAGGCCGGGCGTGGTGGCTCAGACCTGTAATCCCAGCACCTTGGGAGGCCGAGGCGGCCGGTCACGAGGTCAGGAGATCGACACCATCCTGGCTAACACGGTGAAACCCCGTCTCTGCTAAACATACACAAATTAGCCGGGCGTGGTGGCAGGTGCTTGTAGTCTCAGCTACTCGGGAGGCTGAGGCAGGAGAAGAGCACGAACCCGGGAGGCGGAGCTGGCAGTGAGCCGAGATTGCGCCACTGCACTCCGGCCTGGGCGGCAGAGTGGGATTCTGCCTCAAAAAAGAAAGAAAAAAAACATCTTCATATATATGAATGTGTGTGTGTGTGTGTGTGTGTGTCTGTGTGTGTGTGTACTCAGGTACACTCACTTTACTTCTGAGTTATCTCGTCACCACTTAACCAGCACCAATCAGAGACCACATTTTTCTAGGCAGTCTCCAAATGTACATTACAAATAGTAACGTACTTTAAGGATAGTAATGAAGCTCCGGGAAAAATTGCTTGTCTCCACCTCAGCAGACCAACCTGCCTGGGCCAGCTTCTCTCTTCCTCTACTCTTCAGAAAGTGCTAGACCTGCAACATCTGACAGAATACAGCTTCCATGACTCCTCAGTGCCATGGAAATGGAACGAGCTGAGAGCAATCTAAAGACTGGGAGATATTAGGTCTCTTGGATCTTACTTCTTTTGGTTGCTCGAGCACTTTAATTCCCGAGAGAGCCCTCCCATCTCCATCAGTTCTTCCAGGAACCTGTACCCTCCTTGTGTCTCTAAGATACGCTGGTCTAACTTGTTACATGCCTTTACAAGAAAGTTGGTAAAAATAAAAGGAAAGCTGAACAACGTCACAATATGGAGGTATGAAACAGAATTTCCCCATACTTGGTAAAGTTTAGAAATTTGTGTAATACCCGAAGGCAGATTCCATGTACAATAAGTCCTAGTTTAAGAACAAGAGCTGAGGGTATGAGGAAATAAAACTATATTTTCCGGGAGTATCTCTGGCTTCAGGAAGAAAGAGCACATGTTACTCTCCATTCAATATTAGGGCTGAACTATGGGGTCTTTTCGATCCTTTTTGCTTACCCTCTGCGATTCAGGGGGCACATGGCAAAGGTAAACAGACTGAAACAGCACCGTGGATAGCTGTGAGCTGTGCTGGGAAGATTCACGGTGATTCCATAATAAATCTCAGGTCTTTCTTCTGTAACAAAAAATTCCTCTTTTCCATCATCAAGGTAAAGCCGAGTATGTACAAGTAGAGTATGCGATAACTTTGTCACTCGTGACGAACCTAGTCGGTCCGATACTTTAACAACTTCTCCAATGTCTCTGCACTCAGGTTGGATATTCTGAGTGGGTCATCGGTAGAATGAATGAAATCAAGAATACTCTAAAGCAATGTTTGGAAGTCAATTTCAGTGTCTCCGGAAGCACTGGGAAAATCACCATGTGTAACGAACGTGAAGTATCCACAGGCTCTCTCTGTGTCTTTGAAACTGCCCATGTGTTCATTAGAAACGGCGGCTTGAGGAAAGGTGGTTTTGGAATTGGTTTCCCTCTAGTCTTACGTGATGCATCTCTACTATATTGCATTATAATAAAGCAAAGGGTCACTTGCTGACATAAAGCACAGGAGGCAGGAATGGAAGAGTCAACTTAGAGAAAAAAAGTGCTTTTCGGTTTTATTTTCATTTCTGCAGTTTGGAAAACAGTTTAACAGTTTAACAGATTTTGTGGCGGCTCACAAAAATACATATGAGCGTTGAAAATGTACAGAAGAACAACAATTGGGAGACATTTCCGGAAGCTTCAGTTTCTGAAACCCAGACATGAGCCTACAAGCTAAGACACGGCTACACCAGGCTTCAGCGTGAAACCATACAACTCCTGGGAAGGGCTTCCCTCTCTGAACGCAGCTACCTGTCCACAGGATGCTCTAGGCCCAGGCACCTTTATTCTTCCAACTAGAGAGACATAGAAAGATGCCTCCATATCCCATGAAGATGCCCAAGCATTTGGCCAAGGCTCCTATGAAACAGTCTGCTGTCTTCATCCAGGTAAGGGCAACTTCACATTTTCAGACACTAAGGTCGTGGGTAAATCCAGGGTGGACTGAGAGGCGGAAGCTCCAGCAAACACAGTCCTGTGGCTGGAAGATGAATGCAGTACTTATTCCTGCACCAACAGACCCTTGCCTCTGGCCTTGGGCCTAGAGCATGATTTTTTGGTAGTTGCTGTTGGGGAAGAGGCCCTTGGGCTTTAACCTGCGGACAGCCTCCCTTAAATGCTTGGGCTGCAGCGGGGGCGTTTCTCCCCACATCTCACACACGTCCAGGGCCTCTTCCACCACCTCTCCAACAAAGACCTTGGCGATTCCAGCCATGGCAATGGCGGCGTTCTCAGACACCGAACTGCCGGTGATAGACTTCATCAGACCTGCAATGCGTGCTTTTGGGAAAGCTGACCGGCGACACACTTCGTAGCGGGCCGGCTGCTCCTCAGACATGGCAGACAGCAGGGCTGTCATCCTCTGAGCCTCCTCTGCATCCACGGTGGGCTTCCTCTCCTTCTTTCCTTTGGTATGTCTTTTCCGTCTTTTGGCGGCAGGAGGAGCTGAGGCTGAGGCCTCCTTGTCCCCTTCTGTGAGGTCCATGACATCCTCACTCCTGAGCTCACCTCCCTGATCCCTGGGTTCTTCCAAGTTCCCACCTAGGTCCTCAGGGATTCCATCCTTCTTGCTGCCCTTCAGACCTCGGGGCATGGCGAACATCTCAGCAGACACACCTGTTTGCCTGCCCGTCTCCACGGGTGAGATTCAAGTCTGCCCCGTGACAGCAGCTGTAGAGGCAGAAGTTCTGGCTGGGGTGGTTTGATTACGGATCTGCAGCGAGAACCTTTCGAAGATTTTAGCTGCCGTGTTTCTGCTGAGCCACTTTAGCCATAACTGGACACAGCTCCCTGCCTCCCCTTCCCACACACAAACACACACGCTGAATTTTCTCACTTCCACAATGTGAAGAAACTTGTGGATGGAGAGTATATTAGTTTTACATCAATGCAGAATAAATTCTCACAAATTTTGGACACTTAAAACAAACCCCAGCTCAGAGGTCAGAAGTTCTACCAGTCCAAGTGACTGCCACCTGCTCAGAGCCACACGAGGGACCTCCGGGATGGGTCTGGCTGTGTGGTCGCTGCCTTCACCTGAGAAGGGTCTGGCTTCGATCTGACTCGAGGTGGTGGCAGAATTCAATGCCTTCGGGTTGTGAGCCCCAGGCCCACTTGTCTGTTCTGCCTGCTGCCGTGAGGACGCTCTCGGCTCCTGCAAGTGTTGCCCAGGTCTGGGCTGTGAGGCTCCCTGGGTCTGCACGGCCAGTGCCGGGGAATCTCCCACAGGGCAATGTCATCTCAGGGAGCTCCAGTCCTCCCTTATAAAGAGCTCGGATGATTGAACTAGACCCAGCCCTTAGCAGCTATTGGCTCAGGATATCCCTAAGGAAATCAGGGATTTGGGCGGGCTCATCAATTCACGCTTCCGCCCACCCCCAAGGGAGGGGCAGACACAGGGCGAGTCTCCGAGGGGCGGGAAATGCAGGGGGTATTTCAGAATTCAGTCTTCCTCACAGAATCGCAAAGTTCACGTTTCACAACCATAAAGAAACTATTTACGCTAAAAATGAGACTTTTTAAGAAGTTGCACTTAGAAAACTTCAATGTCTGAGAAAAAAATATCCCTAACGCACAGGGAAACAGGTGGCTTATCCAATACTCTGGAAATAAAATGGGCTGGGTGAGGGGAATATGAAAATATTATTTCAATTTCATCTCATTTTATTTATTTATTTATGTACTTATTGATTTATTTTTGAGACAGAGTCTCCCTCTGTCCCTCAGGCTGGATTACAGTGTCCTGAGCTCAGCTCACTGCAGCCTCCGCATCCTGGGCCCAAGGCATTCTCCTGCCTCAGCCTCCAGAGTAGCTGGGACTAAATGAGTACGCCACCACGCCAGGCAAATTTTTGTCTTTTTTATAAAGTGTAGAGGAGGTTTCACCATTTGGGCCAGGGTGGTCTTCAACTGCCAACTTCAGATGATCTGCCCCAACTTGCCTTCCAAAGTGAAGGGACTATAGGCGTGAGCCACTGAACCCAGACTATGATAGTTTCACACTGAGGCCTGAAGCTGCTCTGCCTTAGGATTTTTCCTGAGTTTTACGTTCTTGTCATGATGAGTTGCTAGTTCATATTTTCCGTTGGATCTTTTCCAAAGGGATTACTGATGAGATTATGGCTTTCTCACAAAGAATACCACTTTGGTGAAACTATACTGAAATCAGGAGTACCTTATGTTTCCGATACTTATCAAGCACAACATTTGAACACGGCGTGGTAGGTGAAAGTGTAGGAAGCAGAATTTGGCAAACCCCATTTTTTTTCAATTTCGACGGTTTCAGGTTTTTGGTTTCAGCCAAACTGAAGAATGTCCTAATGAGCTGTCAATTCACAGGCCATTACAGACAATTTTTGAAACTACATCACACTGTAATTTAAGGAGTACGATTCTAAAGAAATTTGAACAATCTGGTGGTATTGCTAACACCAAACAAGGTTGTTCAGCTCTTTCATCTTTAAAAACAAACAAACAAAAACATGATGTGGAATTCTCTCATTTTACCAAACAGCCGTACGCTCCCTTGAATATGTGACTATGAAACCCAGGTAATTGGAAGAAGAAAAATAAAGGAAACACCTCATCAGTCTCATTAATAGTTTTGTTGAGAATAGTTTATTTTTCAAAAACTGCTGGCTATGTCTTGATATTTTCAGACACGGCTAAAGTTGAAATTGCATGAATCCTCTCTCTAACATTCATGCTACTTAAGAATCTTTTCCCAAGATTTGACTGCATTCATTTCATAAAAGCCCTGTCCTCTTCTCCCCTATATATCTATATTAGCACTCTGCCTTCTACCCTCTTCCATAGGAAACACAAATCCGTCAATTGATCACTTAAGCCTTTCCAGTATGGGTACAACATTTTCTGTAGTTGTACTCCTGAGATTTGTCCTTTATACTTCTAAAGACTAGACCCTAGATAATACATGCTTGGGAATAGTGGAGCTAGCTTGCTTAAACTTTATTTAGGCGTATGCTAATTATTTGTGGCGGGCAAAGGCAGGCAGTGAGGATGTTAAGCTTATCCCAAAATAGTCAATTTTGGAAAAGACACAAGTACAGGCCGGGCGTGGTGGCTCAGACCTGTAATCCCAGCACCTTGGGAGGCCGAGGCGGCCGGTCACGAGGTCAGGAGATCGACACCATCCTGGCTAACACGGTGAAACCCCGTCTCTGCTAAACATACACAAATTAGCCGGGCGTGGTGGCAGGTGCTTGTAGTCTCAGCTACTCGGGAGGCTGAGGCAGGAGAAGAGCACGAACCCGGGAGGCGGAGCTGGCAGTGAGCCGAGATTGCGCCACTGCACTCCGGCCTGGGCGGCAGAGTGGGATTCTGCCTCAAAAAAGAAAGAAAAAAAACATCTTCATATATATGAATGTGTGTGTGTGTGTGTGTGTGTGTCTGTGTGTGTGTGTACTCAGGTACACTCACTTTACTTCTGAGTTATCTCGTCACCACTTAACCAGCACCAATCAGAGACCACATTTTTCTAGGCAGTCTCCAAATGTACATTACAAATAGTAACGTACTTTAAGGATAGTAATGAAGCTCCGGGAAAAATTGCTTGTCTCCACCTCAGCAGACCAACCTGCCTGGGCCAGCTTCTCTCTTCCTCTACTCTTCAGAAAGTGCTAGACCTGCAACATCTGACAGAATACAGCTTCCATGACTCCTCAGTGCCATGGAAATGGAACGAGCTGAGAGCAATCTAAAGACTGGGAGATATTAGGTCTCTTGGATCTTACTTCTTTTGGTTGCTCGAGCACTTTAATTCCCGAGAGAGCCCTCCCATCTCCATCAGTTCTTCCAGGAACCTGTACCCTCCTTGTGTCTCTAAGATACGCTGGTCTAACTTGTTACATGCCTTTACAAGAAAGTTGGTAAAAATAAAAGGAAAGCTGAACAACGTCACAATATGGAGGTATGAAACAGAATTTCCCCATACTTGGTAAAGTTTAGAAATTTGTGTAATACCCGAAGGCAGATTCCATGTACAATAAGTCCTAGTTTAAGAACAAGAGCTGAGGGTATGAGGAAATAAAACTATATTTTCCGGGAGTATCTCTGGCTTCAGGAAGAAAGAGCACATGTTACTCTCCATTCAATATTAGGGCTGAACTATGGGGTCTTTTCGATCCTTTTTGCTTACCCTCTGCGATTCAGGGGGCACATGGCAAAGGTAAACAGACTGAAACAGCACCGTGGATAGCTGTGAGCTGTGCTGGGAAGATTCACGGTGATTCCATAATAAATCTCAGGTCTTTCTTCTGTAACAAAAAATTCCTCTTTTCCATCATCAAGGTAAAGCCGAGTATGTACAAGTAGAGTATGCGATAACTTTGTCACTCGTGACGAACCTAGTCGGTCCGATACTTTAACAACTTCTCCAATGTCTCTGCACTCAGGTTGGATATTCTGAGTGGGTCATCGGTAGAATGAATGAAATCAAGAATACTCTAAAGCAATGTTTGGAAGTCAATTTCAGTGTCTCCGGAAGCACTGGGAAAATCACCATGTGTAACGAACGTGAAGTATCCACAGGCTCTCTCTGTGTCTTTGAAACTGCCCATGTGTTCATTAGAAACGGCGGCTTGAGGAAAGGTGGTTTTGGAATTGGTTTCCCTCTAGTCTTACGTGATGCATCTCTACTATATTGCATTTTAATAAAGCAAAGGGTCACTTGCTGACATAAAGCACAGGAGGCAGGAATGGAAGAGTCAACTTAGAGAAAAAAAGTGCTTTTCGGTTTTATTTTCATTTCTGCAGTTTGGAAAACAGTTTAACAGTTTAACAGATTTTGTGGCGGCTCACAAAAATACATATGAGCGTTGAAAATGTACAGAAGAACAACAATTGGGAGACATTTCCGGAAGCTTCAGTTTCTGAAACCCAGACATGAGCCTACAAGCTAAGACACGGCTACACCAGGCTTCAGCGTGAAACCATACAACTCCTGGGAAGGGCTTCCCTCTCTGAACGCAGCTACCTGTCCACAGGATGCTCTAGGCCCAGGCACCTTTATTCTTCCAACTAGAGAGACATAGAAAGATGCCTCCATATCCCATGAAGATGCCCAAGCATTTGGCCAAGGCTCCTATGAAACAGTCTGCTGTCTTCATCCAGGTAAGGGCAACTTCACATTTTCAGACACTAAGGTCGTGGGTAAATCCAGGGTGGACTGAGAGGCGGAAGCTCCAGCAAACACAGTCCTGTGGCTGGAAGATGAATGCAGTACTTATTCCTGCACCAACAGACCCTTGCCTCTGGCCTTGGGCCTAGAGCATGATTTTTTGGTAGTTGCTGTTGGGGAAGAGGCCCTTGGGCTTTAACCTGCGGACAGCCTCCCTTAAATGCTTGGGCTGCAGCGGGGGCGTTTCTCCCCACATCTCACACACGTCCAGGGCCTCTTCCACCACCTCTCCAACAAAGACCTTGGCGATTCCAGCCATGGCAATGGCGGCGTTCTCAGACACCGAACTGCCGGTGATAGACTTCATCAGACCTGCAATGCGTGCTTTTGGGAAAGCTGACCGGCGACACACTTCGTAGCGGGCCGGCTGCTCCTCAGACATGGCAGACAGCAGGGCTGTCATCCTCTGAGCCTCCTCTGCATCCACGGTGGGCTTCCTCTCCTTCTTTCCTTTGGTATGTCTTTTCCGTCTTTTGGCGGCAGGAGGAGCTGAGGCTGAGGCCTCCTTGTCCCCTTCTGTGAGGTCCATGACATCCTCACTCCTGAGCTCACCTCCCTGATCCCTGGGTTCTTCCAAGTTCCCACCTAGGTCCTCAGGGATTCCATCCTTCTTGCTGCCCTTCAGACCTCGGGGCATGGCGAACATCTCAGCAGACACACCTGTTTGCCTGCCCGTCTCCACGGGTGAGATTCAAGTCTGCCCCGTGACAGCAGCTGTAGAGGCAGAAGTTCTGGCTGGGGTGGTTTGATTACGGATCTGCAGCGAGAACCTTTCGAAGATTTTAGCTGCCGTGTTTCTGCTGAGCCACTTTAGCCATAACTGGACACAGCTCCCTGCCTCCCCTTCCCACACACAAACACACACGCTGAATTTTCTCACTTCCACAATGTGAAGAAACTTGTGGATGGAGAGTATATTAGTTTTACATCAATGCAGAATAAATTCTCACAAATTTTGGACACTTAAAACAAACCCCAGCTCAGAGGTCAGAAGTTCTACCAGTCCAAGTGACTGCCACCTGCTCAGAGCCACACGAGGGACCTCCGGGATGGGTCTGGCTGTGTGGTCGCTGCCTTCACCTGAGAAGGGTCTGGCTTCGATCTGACTCGAGGTGGTGGCAGAATTCAATGCCTTCGGGTTGTGAGCCCCAGGCCCACTTGTCTGTTCTGCCTGCTGCCGTGAGGACGCTCTCGGCTCCTGCAAGTGTTGCCCAGGTCTGGGCTGTGAGGCTCCCTGGGTCTGCACGGCCAGTGCCGGGGAATCTCCCACAGGGCAATGTCATCTCAGGGAGCTCCAGTCCTCCCTTATAAAGAGCTCGGATGATTGAACTAGACCCAGCCCTTAGCAGCTATTGGCTCAGGATATCCCTAAGGAAATCAGGGATTTGGGCGGGCTCATCAATTCACGCTTCCGCCCACCCCCAAGGGAGGGGCAGACACAGGGCGAGACTCCGAGGGGCGGGAAATGCAGGGGGTATTTCAGAATTCAGTCTTCCTCACAGAATCGCAAAGTTCACGTTTCACAACCATAAAGAAACTATTTACGCTAAAAATGAGACTTTTTAAGAAGTTGCACTTAGAAAACTTCAATGTCTGAGAAAAAAATATCCCTAACGCACAGGGAAACAGGTGGCTTATCCAATACTCTGGAAATAAAATGGGCTGGGTGAGGGGAATATGAAAATATTATTTCAATTTCATCTCATTTTATTTATTTATTTATGTACTTATTGATTTATTTTTGAGACAGAGTCTCCCTCTGTCCCTCAGGCTGGATTACAGTGTCCTGAGCTCAGCTCACTGCAGCCTCCGCATCCTGGGCCCAAGGCATTCTCCTGCCTCAGCCTCCAGAGTAGCTGGGACTAAATGAGTACGCCACCACGCCAGGCAAATTTTTGTCTTTTTTATAAAGTGTAGAGGAGGTTTCACCATTTGGGCCAGGGTGGTCTTCAACTGCCAACTTCAGATGATCTGCCCCAACTTGCCTTCCAAAGTGAAGGGACTATAGGCGTGAGCCACTGAACCCAGACTATGATAGTTTCACACTGAGGCCTGAAGCTGCTCTGCCTTAGGATTTTTCCTGAGTTTTACGTTCTTGTCATGATGAGTTGCTAGTTCATATTTTCCGTTGGATCTTTTCGAAAGGGATTACTGATGAGATTATGGCTTTCTCACAAAGAATACCACTTTGGTGAAACTATACTGAAATCAGGAGTACCTTATGTTTCCGATACTTATCAAGCACAACATTTGAACACGGCGTGGTAGGTGAAAGTGTAGGAAGCAGAATTTGGCAAACCCCATTTTTTTTCAATTTCGACGGTTTCAGGTTTTTGGTTTCAGCCAAACTGAAGAATGTCCTAATGAGCTGTCAATTCACAGGCCATTACAGACAATTTTTGAAACTACATCACACTGTAATTTAAGGAGTACGATTCTAAAGAAATTTGAACAATCTGGTGGTATTGCTAACACCAAACAAGGTTGTTCAGCTCTTTCATCTTTAAAAACAAACAAACAAAAACATGATGTGGAATTCTCTCATTTTACCAAACAGCCGTACGCTCCCTTGAATATGTGACTATGAAACCCAGGTAATTGGAAGAAGAAAAATAAAGGAAACACCTCATCAGTCTCATTAATAGTTTTGTTGAGAATAGTTTATTTTTCAAAAACTGCTGGCTATGTCTTGATATTTTCAGACACGGCTAAAGTTGAAATTGCATGAATCCTCTCTCTAACATTCATGCTACTTAAGAATCTTTTCCCAAGATTTGACTGCATTCATTTCATAAAAGCCCTGTCCTCTTCTCCCCTATATATCTATATTAGCACTCTGCCTTCTACCCTCTTCCATAGGAAACACAAATCCGTCAATTGATCACTTAAGCCTTTCCAGTATGGGTACAACATTTTCTGTAGTTGTACTCCTGAGATTTGTCCTTTATACTTCTAAAGACTAGACCCTAGATAATACATGCTTGGGAATAGTGGAGCTAGCTTGCTTAAACTTTATTTAGGCGTATGCTAATTATTTGTGGCGGGCAAAGGCAGGCAGTGAGGATGTTAAGCTTATCCCAAAATAGTCAATTTTGGAAAAGACACAAGTACAGGCCGGGCGTGGTGGCTCAGACCTGTAATCCCAGCACCTTGGGAGGCCGAGGCGGCCGGTCACGAGGTCAGGAGATCGACACCATCCTGGCTAACACGGTGAAACCCCGTCTCTGCTAAACATACACAAATTAGCCGGGCGTGGTGGCAGGCGCTTGTAGTCTCAGCTACTCGGGAGGCTGAGGCAGGAGAAGAGCACGAACCCGGGAGGCGGAGCTGGCAGTGAGCCGAGATTGCGCCACTGCACTCCGGCCTGGGCGGCAGAGTGGGATTCTGCCTCAAAAAAGAAAGAAAAAAAACATCTTCATATATATGAATGTGTGTGTGTGTGTGTGTGTGTGTCTGTGTGTGTGTGTACTCAGGTACACTCACTTTACTTCTGAGTTATCTCGTCACCACTTAACCAGCACCAATCAGAGACCACATTTTTCTAGGCAGTCTCCAAATGTACATTACAAATAGTAACGTACTTTAAGGATAGTAATGAAGCTCCGGGAAAAATTGCTTGTCTCCACCTCAGCAGACCAACCTGCCTGGGCCAGCTTCTCTCTTCCTCTACTCTTCAGAAAGTGCTAGACCTGCAACATCTGACAGAATACAGCTTCCATGACTCCTCAGTGCCATGGAAATGGAACGAGCTGAGCGCAATCTAAAGACTGGGAGATATTAGGTCTCTTGGATCTTACTTCTTTTGGTTGCTCGAGCACTTTAATTCCCGAGAGAGCCCTCCCATCTCCATCAGTTCTTCCAGGAACCTGTACCCTCCTTGTGTCTCTAAGATACGCTGGTCTAACTTGTTACATGCCTTTACAAGAAAGTTGGTAAAAATAAAAGGAAAGCTGAACAACGTCACAATATGGAGGTATGAAACAGAATTTCCCCATACTTGGTAAAGTTTAGAAATTTGTGTAATACCCGAAGGCAGATTCCATGTACAATAAGTCCTAGTTTAAGAACAAGAGCTGAGGGTATGAGGAAATAAAACTATATTTTCCGGGAGTATCTCTGGCTTCAGGAAGAAAGAGCACATGTTACTCTCCATTCAATATTAGGGCTGAACTATGGGGTCTTTTCGATCCTTTTTGCTTACCCTCTGTGATTCAGGGGGCACATGGCAAAGGTAAACAGACTGAAACAGCACCGTGGATAGCTGTGAGCTGTGCTGGGAAGATTCACGGTGATTCCATAATAAATCTCAGGTCTTTCTTCTGTAACAAAAAATTCCTCTTTTCCATCATCAAGGTAAAGCCGAGTATGTACAAGTAGAGTATGCGATAACTTTGTCACTCGTGACGAACCTAGTCGGTCCGATACTTTAACAACTTCTCCAATGTCTCTGCACTCAGGTTGGATATTCTGAGTGGGTCATCGGTAGAATGAATGAAATCAAGAATACTCTAAAGCAATGTTTGGAAGTCAATTTCAGTGTCTCCGGAAGCACTGGGAAAATCACCATGTGTAACGAACGTGAAGTATCCACAGGCTCTCTCTGTGTCTTTGAAACTGCCCATGTGTTCATTAGAAACGGCGGCTTGAGGAAAGGTGGTTTTGGAATTGGTTTCCCTCTAGTCTTACGTGATGCATCTCTACTATATTGCATTATAATAAAGCAAAGGGTCACTTGCTGACATAAAGCACAGGAGGCAGGAATGGAAGAGTCAACTTAGAGAAAAAAAGTGCTTTTCGGTTTTATTTTCATTTCTGCAGTTTGGAAAACAGTTTAACAGTTTAACAGATTTTGTGGCGGCTCACAAAAATACATATGAGCGTTGAAAATGTACAGAAGAACAACAATTGGGAGACATTTCCGGAAGCTTCAGTTTCTGAAACCCAGACATGAGCCTACAAGCTAAGACACGGCTACACCAGGCTTCAGCGTGAAACCATACAACTCCTGGGAAGGGCTTCCCTCTCTGAACGCAGCTACCTGTCCACAGGATGCTCTAGGCCCAGGCACCTTTATTCTTCCAACTAGAGAGACATAGAAAGATGCCTCCATATCCCATGAAGATGCCCAAGCATTTGGCCAAGGCTCCTATGAAACAGTCTGCTGTCTTCATCCAGGTAAGGGCAACTTCACATTTTCAGACACTAAGGTCGTGGGTAAATCCAGGGTGGACTGAGAGGCGGAAGCTCCAGCAAACACAGTCCTGTGGCTGGAAGATGAATGCAGTACTTATTCCTGCACCAACAGACCCTTGCCTCTGGCCTTGGGCCTAGAGCATGATTTTTTGGTAGTTGCTGTTGGGGAAGAGGCCCTTGGGCTTTAACCTGCGGACAGCCTCCCTTAAATGCTTGGGCTGCAGCGGGGGCGTTTCTCCCCACATCTCACACACGTCCAGGGCCTCTTCCACCACCTCTCCAACAAAGACCTTGGCGATTCCAGCCATGGCAATGGCGGCGTTCTCAGACACCGAACTGCCGGTGATAGACTTCATCAGACCTGCAATGCGTGCTTTTGGGAAAGCTGACCGGCGACACACTTCGTAGCGGGCCGGCTGCTCCTCAGACATGGCAGACAGCAGGGCTGTCATCCTCTGAGCCTCCTCTGCATCCACGGTGGGCTTCCTCTCCTTCTTTCCTTTGGTATGTCTTTTCCGTCTTTTGGCGGCAGGAGGAGCTGAGGCTGAGGCCTCCTTGTCCCCTTCTGTGAGGTCCATGACATCCTCACTCCTGAGCTCACCTCCCTGATCCCTGGGTTCTTCCAAGTTCCCACCTAGGTCCTCAGGGATTCCATCCTTCTTGCTGCCCTTCAGACCTCGGGGCATGGCGAACATCTCAGCAGACACACCTGTTTGCCTGCCCGTCTCCACGGGTGAGATTCAAGTCTGCCCCGTGACAGCAGCTGTAGAGGCAGAAGTTCTGGCTGGGGTGGTTTGATTACGGATCTGCAGCGAGAACCTTTCGAAGATTTTAGCTGCCGTGTTTCTGCTGAGCCACTTTAGCCATAACTGGACACAGCTCCCTGCCTCCCCTTCCCACACACAAACACACACGCTGAATTTTCTCACTTCCACAATGTGAAGAAACTTGTGGATGGAGAGTATATTAGTTTTACATCAATGCAGAATAAATTCTCACAAATTTTGGACACTTAAAACAAACCCCAGCTCAGAGGTCAGAAGTTCTACCAGTCCAAGTGACTGCCACCTGCTCAGAGCCACACGAGGGACCTCCGGGATGGGTCTGGCTGTGTGGTCGCTGCCTTCACCTGAGAAGGGTCTGGCTTCGATCTGACTCGAGGTGGTGGCAGAATTCAATGCCTTCGGGTTGTGAGCCCCAGGCCCACTTGTCTGTTCTGCCTGCTGCCGTGAGGATGCTCTCGGCTCCTGCAAGTGTTGCCCAGGTCTGGGCTGTGAGGCTCCCTGGGTCTGCACGGCCAGTGCCGGGGAATCTCCCACAGGGCAATGTCATCTCAGGGAGCTCCAGTCCTCCCTTATAAAGAGCTCGGATGATTGAACTAGACCCAGCCCTTAGCAGCTATTGGCTCAGGATATCCCTAAGGAAATCAGGGATTTGGGCGGGCTCATCAATTCACGCTTCCGTCCACCCCCAAGGGAGGGGCAGACACAGGGCGAGTCTCCGAGGGGCGGGAAATGCAGGGGGTATTTCAGAATTCAGTCTTCCTCACAGAATCGCAAAGTTCACGTTTCACAACCATAAAGAAACTATTTACGCTAAAAATGAGACTTTTTAAGAAGTTGCACTTAGAAAACTTCAATGTCTGAGAAAAAAATATCCCTAACGCACAGGGAAACAGGTGGCTTATCCAATACTCTGGAAATAAAATGGGCTGGGTGAGGGGAATATGAAAATATTATTTCAATTTCATCTCATTTTATTTATTTATTTATGTACTTATTGATTTATTTTTGAGACAGAGTCTCCCTCTGTCCCTCAGGCTGGATTACAGTGTCCTGAGCTCAGCTCACTGCAGCCTCCGCATCCTGGGCCCAAGGCATTCTCCTGCCTCAGCCTCCAGAGTAGCTGGGACTAAATGAGTACGCCACCACGCCAGGCAAATTTTTGTCTTTTTTATAAAGTGTAGAGGAGGTTTCACCATTTGGGCCAGGGTGGTCTTCAACTGCCAACTTCAGATGATCTGCCCCAACTTGCCTTCCAAAGTGAAGGGACTATAGGCGTGAGCCACTGAACCCAGACTATGATAGTTTCACACTGAGGCCTGAAGCTGCTCTGCCTTAGGATTTTTCCTGAGTTTTACGTTCTTGTCATGATGAGTTGCTAGTTCATATTTTCCGTTGGATCTTTTCGAAAGGGATTACTGATGAGATTATGGCTTTCTCACAAAGAATACCACTTTGGTGAAACTATACTGAAATCAGGAGTACCTTATGTTTCCGATACTTATCAAGCACAACATTTGAACACGGCGTGGTAGGTGAAAGTGTAGGAAGCAGAATTTGGCAAACCCCATTTTTTTTCAATTTCGACGGTTTCAGGTTTTTGGTTTCAGCCAAACTGAAGAATGTCCTAATGAGCTGTCAATTCACAGGCCATTACAGACAATTTTTGAAACTACATCACACTGTAATTTAAGGAGTACGATTCTAAAGAAATTTGAACAATCTGGTGGTATTGCTAACACCAAACAAGGTTGTTCAGCTCTTTCATCTTTAAAAACAAACAAACAAAAACATGATGTGGAATTCTCTCATTTTACCAAACAGCCGTACGCTCCCTTGAATATGTGACTATGAAACCCAAGTAATTGGAAGAAGAAAAATAAAGGAAACACCTCATCAGTCTCATTAATAGTTTTGTTGAGAATAGTTTATTTTTCAAAAACTGCTGGCTATGTCTTGATATTTTCAGACACGGCTAAAGTTGAAATTGCATGAATCCTCTCTCTAACATTCATGCTACTTAAGAATCTTTTCCCAAGATTTGACTGCATTCATTTCATAAAAGCCCTGTCCTCTTCTCCCCTATATATCTATATTAGCACTCTGCCTTCTACCCTCTTCCATAGGAAACACAAATCCGTCAATTGATCACTTAAGCCTTTCCAGTATGGGTACAACATTTTCTGTAGTTGTACTCCTGAGATTTGTCCTTTATACTTCTAAAGACTAGACCCTAGATAATACATGCTTGGGAATAGTGGAGCTAGCTTGCTTAAACTTTATTTAGGCGTATGCTAATTATTTGTGGCGGGCAAAGGCAGGCAGTGAGGATGTTAAGCTTATCCCAAAATAGTCAATTTTGGAAAAGACACAAGTACAGGCCGGGCGTGGTGGCTCAGACCTGTAATCCCAGCACCTTGGGAGGCCGAGGCGGCCGGTCACGAGGTCAGGAGATCGACACCATCCTGGCTAACACGGTGAAACCCCGTCTCTGCTAAACATACACAAATTAGCCGGGCGTGGTGGCAGGCGCTTGTAGTCTCAGCTACTCGGGAGGCTGAGGCAGGAGAAGAGCACGAACCCGGGAGGCGGAGCTGGCAGTGAGCCGAGATTGCGCCACTGCACTCCGGCCTGGGCGGCAGAGTGGGATTCTGCCTCAAAAAAGAAAGAAAAAAAACATCTTCATATATATGAATGTGTGTGTGTGTGTGTGTGTGTGTCTGTGTGTGTGTGTACTCAGGTACACTCACTTTACTTCTGAGTTATCTCGTCACCACTTAACCAGCACCAATCAGAGACCACATTTTTCTAGGCAGTCTCCAAATGTACATTACAAATAGTAACGTACTTTAAGGATAGTAATGAAGCTCCGGGAAAAATTGCTTGTCTCCACCTCAGCAGACCAACCTGCCTGGGCCAGCTTCTCTCTTCCTCTACTCTTCAGAAAGTGCTAGACCTGCAACATCTGACAGAATACAGCTTCCATGACTCCTCAGTGCCATGGAAATGGAACGAGCTGAGAGCAATCTAAAGACTGGGAGATATTAGGTCTCTTGGATCTTACTTCTTTTGGTTGCTCGAGCACTTTAATTCCCGAGAGAGCCCTCCCATCTCCATCAGTTCTTCCAGGAACCTGTACCCTCCTTGTGTCTCTAAGATACGCTGGTCTAACTTGTTACATGCCTTTACAAGAAAGTTGGTAAAAATAAAAGGAAAGCTGAACAACGTCACAATATGGAGGTATGAAACAGAATTTCCCCATACTTGGTAAAGTTTAGAAATTTGTGTAATACCCGAAGGCAGATTCCATGTACAATAAGTCCTAGTTTAAGAACAAGAGCTGAGGGTATGAGGAAATAAAACTATATTTTCCGGGAGTATCTCTGGCTTCAGGAAGAAAGAGCACATGTTACTCTCCATTCAATATTAGGGCTGAACTATGGGGTCTTTTCGATCCTTTTTGCTTACCCTCTGTGATTCAGGGGGCACATGGCAAAGGTAAACAGACTGAAACAGCACCGTGGATAGCTGTGAGCTGTGCTGGGAAGATTCACGGTGATTCCATAATAAATCTCAGGTCTTTCTTCTGTAACAAAAAATTCCTCTTTTCCATCATCAAGGTAAAGCCGAGTATGTACAAGTAGAGTATGCGATAACTTTGTCACTCGTGACGAACCTAGTCGGTCCGATACTTTAACAACTTCTCCAATGTCTCTGCACTCAGGTTGGATATTCTGAGTGGGTCATCGGTAGAATGAATGAAATCAAGAATACTCTAAAGCAATGTTTGGAAGTCAATTTCAGTGTCTCCGGAAGCACTGGGAAAATCACCATGTGTAACGAACGTGAAGTATCCACAGGCTCTCTCTGTGTCTTTGAAACTGCCCATGTGTTCATTAGAAACGGCGGCTTGAGGAAAGGTGGTTTTGGAATTGGTTTCCCTCTAGTCTTACGTGATGCATCTCTACTATATTGCATTATAATAAAGCAAAGGGTCACTTGCTGACATAAAGCACAGGAGGCAGGAATGGAAGAGTCAACTTAGAGAAAAAAAGTGCTTTTCGGTTTTATTTTCATTTCTGCAGTTTGGAAAACAGTTTAACAGTTTAACAGATTTTGTGGCGGCTCACAAAAATACATATGAGCGTTGAAAATGTACAGAAGAACAACAATTGGGAGACATTTCCGGAAGCTTCAGTTTCTGAAACCCAGACATGAGCCTACAAGCTAAGACACGGCTACACCAGGCTTCAGCGTGAAACCATACAACTCCTGGGAAGGGCTTCCCTCTCTGAACGCAGCTACCTGTCCACAGGATGCTCTAGGCCCAGGCACCTTTATTCTTCCAACTAGAGAGACATAGAAAGATGCCTCCATATCCCATGAAGATGCCCAAGCATTTGGCCAAGGCTCCTATGAAACAGTCTGCTGTCTTCATCCAGGTAAGGGCAACTTCACATTTTCAGACACTAAGGTCGTGGGTAAATCCAGGGTGGACTGAGAGGCGGAAGCTCCAGCAAACACAGTCCTGTGGCTGGAAGATGAATGCAGTACTTATTCCTGCACCAACAGACCCTTGCCTCTGGCCTTGGGCCTAGAGCATGATTTTTTGGTAGTTGCTGTTGGGGAAGAGGCCCTTGGGCTTTAACCTGCGGACAGCCTCCCTTAAATGCTTGGGCTGCAGCGGGGGCGTTTCTCCCCACATCTCACACACGTCCAGGGCCTCTTCCACCACCTCTCCAACAAAGACCTTGGCGATTCCAGCCATGGCAATGGCGGCGTTCTCAGACACCGAACTGCCGGTGATAGACTTCATCAGACCTGCAATGCGTGCTTTTGGGAAAGCTGACCGGCGACACACTTCGTAGCGGGCCGGCTGCTCCTCAGACATGGCAGACAGCAGGGCTGTCATCCTCTGAGCCTCCTCTGCATCCACGGTGGGCTTCCTCTCCTTCTTTCCTTTGGTATGTCTTTTCCGTCTTTTGGCGGCAGGAGGAGCTGAGGCTGAGGCCTCCTTGTCCCCTTCTGTGAGGTCCATGACATCCTCACTCCTGAGCTCACCTCCCTGATCCCTGGGTTCTTCCAAGTTCCCACCTAGGTCCTCAGGGATTCCATCCTTCTTGCTGCCCTTCAGACCTCGGGGCATGGCGAACATCTCAGCAGACACACCTGTTTGCCTGCCCGTCTCCACGGGTGAGATTCAAGTCTGCCCCGTGACAGCAGCTGTAGAGGCAGAAGTTCTGGCTGGGGTGGTTTGATTACGGATCTGCAGCGAGAACCTTTCGAAGATTTTAGCTGCCGTGTTTCTGCTGAGCCACTTTAGCCATAACTGGACACAGCTCCCTGCCTCCCCTTCCCACACACAAACACACACGCTGAATTTTCTCACTTCCACAATGTGAAGAAACTTGTGGATGGAGAGTATATTAGTTTTACATCAATGCAGAATAAATTCTCACAAATTTTGGACACTTAAAACAAACCCCAGCTCAGAGGTCAGAAGTTCTACCAGTCCAAGTGACTGCCACCTGCTCAGAGCCACACGAGGGACCTCCGGGATGGGTCTGGCTGTGTGGTCGCTGCCTTCACCTGAGAAGGGTCTGGCTTCGATCTGACTCGAGGTGGTGGCAGAATTCAATGCCTTCGGGTTGTGAGCCCCAGGCCCACTTGTCTGTTCTGCCTGCTGCCGTGAGGACGCTCTCGGCTCCTGCAAGTGTTGCCCAGGTCTGGGCTGTGAGGCTCCCTGGGTCTGCACGGCCAGTGCCGGGGAATCTCCCACAGGGCAATGTCATCTCAGGGAGCTCCAGTCCTCCCTTATAAAGAGCTCGGATGATTGAACTAGACCCAGCCCTTAGCAGCTATTGGCTCAGGATATCCCTAAGGAAATCAGGGATTTGGGCGGGCTCATCAATTCACGCTTCCGCCCACCCCCAAGGGAGGGGCAGACACAGGGCGAGTCTCCGAGGGGCGGGAAATGCAGGGGGTATTTCAGAATTCAGTCTTCCTCACAGAATCGCAAAGTTCACGTTTCACAACCATAAAGAAACTATTTACGCTAAAAATGAGACTTTTTAAGAAGTTGCACTTAGAAAACTTCAATGTCTGAGAAAAAAATATCCCTAACGCACAGGGAAACAGGTGGCTTATCCAATACTCTGGAAATAAAATGGGCTGGGTGAGGGGAATATGAAAATATTATTTCAATTTCATCTCATTTTATTTATTTATTTATGTACTTATTGATTTATTTTTGAGACAGAGTCTCCCTCTGTCCCTCAGGCTGGATTACAGTGTCCTGAGCTCAGCTCACTGCAGCCTCCGCATCCTGGGCCCAAGGCATTCTCCTGCCTCAGCCTCCAGAGTAGCTGGGACTAAATGAGTACGCCACCACGCCAGGCAAATTTTTGTCTTTTTTATAAAGTGTAGAGGAGGTTTCACCATTTGGGCCAGGGTGGTCTTCAACTGCCAACTTCAGATGATCTGCCCCAACTTGCCTTCCAAAGTGAAGGGACTATAGGCGTGAGCCACTGAACCCAGACTATGATAGTTTCACACTGAGGCCTGAAGCTGCTCTGCCTTAGGATTTTTCCTGAGTTTTACGTTCTTGTCATGATGAGTTGCTAGTTCATATTTTCCGTTGGATCTTTTCCAAAGGGATTACTGATGAGATTATGGCTTTCTCACAAAGAATACCACTTTGGTGAAACTATACTGAAATCAGGAGTACCTTATGTTTCCGATACTTATCAAGCACAACATTTGAACACGGCGTGGTAGGTGAAAGTGTAGGAAGCAGAATTTGGCAAACCCCATTTTTTTTCAATTTCGACGGTTTCAGGTTTTTGGTTTCAGCCAAACTGAAGAATGTCCTAATGAGCTGTCAATTCACAGGCCATTACAGACAATTTTTGAAACTACATCACACTGTAATTTAAGGAGTACGATTCTAAAGAAATTTGAACAATCTGGTGGTATTGCTAACACCAAACAAGGTTGTTCAGCTCTTTCATCTTTAAAAACAAACAAACAAAAACATGATGTGGAATTCTCTCATTTTACCAAACAGCCGTACGCTCCCTTGAATATGTGACTATGAAACCCAGGTAATTGGAAGAAGAAAAATAAAGGAAACACCTCATCAGTCTCATTAATAGTTTTGTTGAGAATAGTTTATTTTTCAAAAACTGCTGGCTATGTCTTGATATTTTCAGACACGGCTAAAGTTGAAATTGCATGAATCCTCTCTCTAACATTCATGCTACTTAAGAATCTTTTCCCAAGATTTGACTGCATTCATTTCATAAAAGCCCTGTCCTCTTCTCCCCTATATATCTATATTAGCACTCTGCCTTCTACCCTCTTCCATAGGAAACACAAATCCGTCAATTGATCACTTAAGCCTTTCCAGTATGGGTACAACATTTTCTGTAGTTGTACTCCTGAGATTTGTCCTTTATACTTCTAAAGACTAGACCCTAGATAATACATGCTTGGGAATAGTGGAGCTAGCTTGCTTAAACTTTATTTAGGCGTATGCTAATTATTTGTGGCGGGCAAAGGCAGGCAGTGAGGATGTTAAGCTTATCCCAAAATAGTCAATTTTGGAAAAGACACAAGTACAGGCCGGGCGTGGTGGCTCAGACCTGTAATCCCAGCACCTTGGGAGGCCGAGGCGGCCGGTCACGAGGTCAGGAGATCGACACCATCCTGGCTAACACGGTGAAACCCCGTCTCTGCTAAACATACACAAATTAGCCGGGCGTGGTGGCAGGCGCTTGTAGTCTCAGCTACTCGGGAGGCTGAGGCAGGAGAAGAGCACGAACCCGGGAGGCGGAGCTGGCAGTGAGCCGAGATTGCGCCACTGCACTCCGGCCTGGGCGGCAGAGTGGGATTCTGCCTCAAAAAAGAAAGAAAAAAAACATCTTCATATATATGAATGTGTGTGTGTGTGTGTGTGTGTGTCTGTGTGTGTGTGTACTCAGGTACACTCACTTTACTTCTGAGTTATCTCGTCACCACTTAACCAGCACCAATCAGAGACCACATTTTTCTAGGCAGTCTCCAAATGTACATTACAAATAGTAACGTACTTTAAGGATAGTAATGAAGTTCCGGGAAAAATTGCTTGTCTCCACCTCAGCAGACCAACCTGCCTGGGCCAGCTTCTCTCTTCCTCTACTCTTCAGAAAGTGCTAGACCTGCAACATCTGACAGAATACAGCTTCCATGACTCCTCAGTGCCATGGAAATGGAACGAGCTGAGAGCAATCTAAAGACTGGGAGATATTAGGTCTCTTGGATCTTACTTCTTTTGGTTGCTCGAGCACTTTAATTCCCGAGAGAGCCCTCCCATCTCCATCAGTTCTTCCAGGAACCTGTACCCTCCTTGTGTCTCTAAGATACGCTGGTCTAACTTGTTACATGCCTTTACAAGAAAGTTGGTAAAAATAAAAGGAAAGCTGAACAACGTCACAATATGGAGGTATGAAACAGAATTTCCCCATACTTGGTAAAGTTTAGAAATTTGTGTAATACCCGAAGGCAGATTCCATGTACAATAAGTCCTAGTTTAAGAACAAGAGCTGAGGGTATGAGGAAATAAAACTATATTTTCCGGGAGTATCTCTGGCTTCAGGAAGAAAGAGCACATGTTACTCTCCATTCAATATTAGGGCTGAACTATGGGGTCTTTTCGATCCTTTTTGCTTACCCTCTGCGATTCAGGGGGCACATGGCAAAGGTAAACAGACTGAAACAGCACCGTGGATAGCTGTGAGCTGTGCTGGGAAGATTCACGGTGATTCCATAATAAATCTCAGGTCTTTCTTCTGTAACAAAAAATTCCTCTTTTCCATCATCAAGGTAAAGCCGAGTATGTACAAGTAGAGTATGCGATAACTTTGTCACTCGTGACGAACCTAGTCGGTCCGATACTTTAACAACTTCTCCAATGTCTCTGCACTCAGGTTGGATATTCTGAGTGGGTCATCGGTAGAATGAATGAAATCAAGAATACTCTAAAGCAATGTTTGGAAGTCAATTTCAGTGTCTCCGGAAGCACTGGGAAAATCACCATGTGTAACGAACGTGAAGTATCCACAGGCTCTCTCTGTGTCTTTGAAACTGCCCATGTGTTCATTAGAAACGGCGGCTTGAGGAAAGGTGGTTTTGGAATTGGTTTCCCTCTAGTCTTACGTGATGCATCTCTACTATATTGCATTATAATAAAGCAAAGGGTCACTTGCTGACATAAAGCACAGGAGGCAGGAATGGAAGAGTCAACTTAGAGAAAAAAAGTGCTTTTCGGTTTTATTTTCATTTCTGCAGTTTGGAAAACAGTTTAACAGTTTAACAGATTTTGTGGCGGCTCACAAAAATACATATGAGCGTTGAAAATGTACAGAAGAACAACAATTGGGAGACATTTCCGGAAGCTTCAGTTTCTGAAACCCAGACATGAGCCTACAAGCTAAGACACGGCTACACCAGGCTTCAGCGTGAAACCATACAACTCCTGGGAAGGGCTTCCCTCTCTGAACGCAGCTACCTGTCCACAGGATGCTCTAGGCCCAGGCACCTTTATTCTTCCAACTAGAGAGACATAGAAAGATGCCTCCATATCCCATGAAGATGCCCAAGCATTTGGCCAAGGCTCCTATGAAACAGTCTGCTGTCTTCATCCAGGTAAGGGCAACTTCACATTTTCAGACACTAAGGTCGTGGGTAAATCCAGGGTGGACTGAGAGGCGGAAGCTCCAGCAAACACAGTCCTGTGGCTGGAAGATGAATGCAGTACTTATTCCTGCACCAACAGACCCTTGCCTCTGGCCTTGGGCCTAGAGCATGATTTTTTGGTAGTTGCTGTTGGGGAAGAGGCCCTTGGGCTTTAACCTGCGGACAGCCTCCCTTAAATGCTTGGGCTGCAGCGGGGGCGTTTCTCCCCACATCTCACACACGTCCAGGGCCTCTTCCACCACCTCTCCAACAAAGACCTTGGCGATTCCAGCCATGGCAATGGCGGCGTTCTCAGACACCGAACTGCCGGTGATAGACTTCATCAGACCTGCAATGCGTGCTTTTGGGAAAGCTGACCGGCGACACACTTCGTAGCGGGCCGGCTGCTCCTCAGACATGGCAGACAGCAGGGCTGTCATCCTCTGAGCCTCCTCTGCATCCACGGTGGGCTTCCTCTCCTTCTTTCCTTTGGTATGTCTTTTCCGTCTTTTGGCGGCAGGAGGAGCTGAGGCTGAGGCCTCCTTGTCCCCTTCTGTGAGGTCCATGACATCCTCACTCCTGAGCTCACCTCCCTGATCCCTGGGTTCTTCCAAGTTCCCACCTAGGTCCTCAGGGATTCCATCCTTCTTGCTGCCCTTCAGACCTCGGGGCATGGCGAACATCTCAGCAGACACACCTGTTTGCCTGCCCGTCTCCACGGGTGAGATTCAAGTCTGCCCCGTGACAGCAGCTGTAGAGGCAGAAGTTCTGGCTGGGGTGGTTTGATTACGGATCTGCAGCGAGAACCTTTCGAAGATTTTAGCTGCCGTGTTTCTGCTGAGCCACTTTAGCCATAACTGGACACAGCTCCCTGCCTCCCCTTCCCACACACAAACACACACGCTGAATTTTCTCACTTCCACAATGTGAAGAAACTTGTGGATGGAGAGTATATTAGTTTTACATCAATGCAGAATAAATTCTCACAAATTTTGGACACTTAAAACAAACCCCAGCTCAGAGGTCAGAAGTTCTACCAGTCCAAGTGACTGCCACCTGCTCAGAGCCACACGAGGGACCTCCGGGATGGGTCTGGCTGTGTGGTCGCTGCCTTCACCTGAGAAGGGTCTGGCTTCGATCTGACTCGAGGTGGTGGCAGAATTCAATGCCTTCGGGTTGTGAGCCCCAGGCCCACTTGTCTGTTCTGCCTGCTGCCGTGAGGACGCTCTCGGCTCCTGCAAGTGTTGCCCAGGTCTGGGCTGTGAGGCTCCCTGGGTCTGCACGGCCAGTGCCGGGGAATCTCCCACAGGGCAATGTCATCTCAGGGAGCTCCAGTCCTCCCTTATAAAGAGCTCGGATGATTGAACTAGACCCAGCCCTTAGCAGCTATTGGCTCAGGATATCCCTAAGGAAATCAGGGATTTGGGCGGGCTCATCAATTCACGCTTCCGCCCACCCCCAAGGGAGGGGCAGACACAGGGCGAATCTCCGAGGGGCGGGAAATGCAGGGGGTATTTCAGAATTCAGTCTTCCTCACAGAATCGCAAAGTTCACGTTTCACAACCATAAAGAAACTATTTACGCTAAAAATGAGACTTTTTAAGAAGTTGCACTTAGAAAACTTCAATGTCTGAGAAAAAAATATCCCTAACGCACAGGGAAACAGGTGGCTTATCCAATACTCTGGAAATAAAATGGGCTGGGTGAGGGGAATATGAAAATATTATTTCAATTTCATCTCATTTTATTTATTTATTTATGTACTTATTGATTTATTTTTGAGACAGAGTCTCCCTCTGTCCCTCAGGCTGGATTACAGTGTCCTGAGCTCAGCTCACTGCAGCCTCCGCATCCTGGGCCCAAGGCATTCTCCTGCCTCAGCCTCCAGAGTAGCTGGGACTAAATGAGTACGCCACCACGCCAGGCAAATTTTTGTCTTTTTTATAAAGTGTAGAGGAGGTTTCACCATTTGGGCCAGGGTGGTCTTCAACTGCCAACTTCAGATGATCTGCCCCAACTTGCCTTCCAAAGTGAAGGGACTATAGGCGTGAGCCACTGAACCCAGACTATGATAGTTTCACACTGAGGCCTGAAGCTGCTCTGCCTTAGGATTTTTCCTGAGTTTTACGTTCTTGTCATGATGAGTTGCTAGTTCATATTTTCCATTGGATCTTTTCGAAAGGGATTACTGATGAGATTATGGCTTTCTCACAAAGAATACCACTTTGGTGAAACTATACTGAAATCAGGAGTACCTTATGTTTCCGATACTTATCAAGCACAATATTTGAACACGGCGTGGTAGGTGAAAGTGTAGGAAGCAGAATTTGGCAAACCCCATTTTTTTTCAATTTCGACGGTTTCAGGTTTTTGGTTTCAGCCAAACTGAAGAATGTCCTAATGAGCTGTCAATTCACAGGCCATTACAGACAATTTTTGAAACTACATCACACTGTAATTTAAGGAGTACGATTCTAAAGAAATTTGAACAATCTGGTGGTATTGCTAACACCAAACAAGGTTGTTCAGCTCTTTCATCTTTAAAAACAAACAAACAAAAACATGATGTGGAATTCTCTCATTTTACCAAACAGCCGTACGCTCCCTTGAATATGTGACTATGAAACCCAAGTAATTGGAAGAAGAAAAATAAAGGAAACACCTCATCAGTCTCATTAATAGTTTTGTTGAGAATAGTTTATTTTTCAAAAACTGCTGGCTATGTCTTGATATTTTTAGACACGGCTAAAGTTGAAATTGCATGAATCCTCTCTCTAACATTCATGCTACTTAAGAATCTTTTCCCAAGATTTGACTGCATTCATTTCATAAAAGCCCTGTCCTCTTCTCCCCTATATATCTATATTAGCACTCTGCCTTCTACCCTCTTCCATAGGAAACACAAATCCGTCAATTGATCACTTAAGCCTTTCCAGTATGGGTACAACATTTTCTGTAGTTGTACTCCTGAGATTTGTCCTTTATACTTCTAAAGACTAGACCCTAGATAATACGTGCTTGGGAATAGTGGAGCTAGCTTGCTTAAACTTTATTTAGGCGGATGCTAATTACTTGTGGGGGGCAAAGGCAGGCAGTGAGGATGTTAAGCTTATCCCAAAATAGTCAATTTTGGAAAAGACACAAGTACAGGCCGCGAGCGGTGGCTCAGACCTGAAATCCCAGCACCTTGGGAGGTCTTCTCGCAGAAGGCCAGAGCGAGACCCCGGGGAAAAGATTCATCCCAGGCGTGATGGCCTGACGATGGCTTCCTGTGTCCCGCAACATGGGGAGTCTGCAGTGTGGCCGGTTTGGAAACTGGCAAGGAGAGCGAAGAGACAACATGCTGGTCTTCCACCCTTCCCTGGATGCCCGTGGGTGCGCGCCAAGCTCCGGAAGCAAACAGTCAACATGCTCAGCCTTTCGGGGGCCGGAGAGAGGTGAGCAACATGCCCCCTTGCAGAGGGCACAGCAGCGTGGAATCCCAAATCACGCTTCAGTCATCCTGAGGGTGGCTCCTCTGTGGTCGGGGCTGTCGGCCTGGCGCTCCGTTGCGAGGCTCAGCCTGGGGATGTGCGGTCTGTGAACCACGCGGTTGAAAACCCGAAGGCAACACGGGTCCCGGTCTTTTGTCTCTGAGGAAGCCGCCCGTTCCTTGGGCCACGGAATCGGGGCCAATGGGTGCCCCGCCGGCCCGACGCGGCGGCCGTGGGCCCAGCCCTCAGCCCGCGCCGGGCGCTTACCCTTTTCCCGGAGCGCGGGGGTCCCGTTGCTCCCGGAGGCCAAAGACCGTTTATTCTCTCTGCCTTCCTCCCTCTGTCCCTGGCTCCCTCCCGCCCGCCCTCTGTCCCTGCGTCGCTCTGTCTATCCCTCCGTTCCTAACTGCCTCCCTCTCTCTCCCTCCCTCCCTCCCTCCCAACTTCCCTCCGCCCATCCTTCGGCCCCTCTGGGTCTCCCGTTCGTCTCTCCATCTCTGCCCGCCTTCCCTCCCGCCTGGAACGGTCGGCATCGCCGGCGTGCGCGGGGCCTGGGGTCTGCGTTCAGCCGCCAGGCGCTCCACGGTGGCAGCTGGGAGGCTGCAGGGACACGGGCGGGCGGGCGGGCGGGCGGCCGGGCGACGGTGGAGCGGAGGCGCAGAGGAGGCGAGCCGCCGCCGGAGGGATGGCGGGCCCGGACGCTGCGCGGGCCCGGTGTTTCGCGGGAAGGGGGTCTCCACCCAGCCCAGGGGAAGACTCATTTTCCGGGGGTAGGGATTGGGGGGTGGGGGTGGCGAGGGGTCGGTCAGGCCGTGGCGGAAAGGCATGAGAGCTCTGCCCGGGCTGCTCCCAGAGCCTAGGCGGCTGCCCGCGAACCCGCGCGTGCGCAGCAGACGGCCCACCTGCTGGTACCTGGGCCGGCGCTGGGATCCCCGGGATGCCCAGGAAAGAATGGCATCTCTCCGCTCTGTGGAGTGTCTCACCGGGCCTAGACCTGGAAGGCAGGAATCGCAGGCGGGTCGGCCCAGAGGGAAGACACGCCCATCCACGCCGACCCAGGTGTTCCCCGCGAAAGAGAGGCCACCGGCCACCGCCCTGCACCGACCCCGTCCCAGCCCCGCGTCCTTTTAAAGCTCCTCCAGCAGAGCCCGGTATTCTTCCTCGCTGAGGGGTGGTTCCAGCGAGGCGGCCTCTTCCGTGGCCTCCAGCTCCCCAGGGGCCTCCGTTTCTAGGAAAGGCTGCGCCCGCTGCAGAAACTCCGGGCTCGCCAGGAGCTCATCCAGCAGGCGTAGGAGAGTGCAGACGAGCGCTCCGGCTCCTGGAGGAGCCGCGCCTGGGGGGGCGCCCGGATGGCTTGCACCTGCCACTGCCGCGCGGAGGCCTCCGGGGGCGCGGGCTGGGGAGGTGGGGCTTCCCCGGCTTGGGGTTCCCACGCAGCCCCGGCGACCTGGGGACCCTGGCCCCAGCCCCAACACGGACTCCCCTGGGACGCGAGGGGAGGGAAATGCAGGGGGTATTTCAGAATTCAGTCTTCCTCACAGAATCGCAAAGTTCACGTTTCACAACCATAAAGAAACTATTTACGCTAAAAATGAGACTTTTTATGAAGTTGCACTTAGAAAACTTCAATGTCTGAGAAAAAAATATCTCTAACGCACAGGGAAACTGGTGGTTTATCCAATACTCTGAAAATAAAATGGGCTGGGTGAGGGGAATATGAAAATATTATTTCAATTTCATCTCATTTTATTTATTTATGTACTTATTGATTTATTTTTGAGACAGAGTGTCCCTCTGTCCCTCAGGCTGGATTACAGTGTCCTGAGCTCAGCTCACTGCAGCCTCCGCATCCTGGGCTCAAGGCATTCTCCTGCCTCAGCCTCCAGAGTAGCTGGGACTAAATGAGCACGCCACCACGCCAGGCAAATTTTTGTCTTTTTTTTTTAAAGTGTAGTGGAGGTTTCACCATTTGGGCCAGGGTGGTCTTCAACTGCCGACTTCAGGTGATCGGCCCCAACTTGCCTTCCCAAAGTGAAGGGACTATAGGCATGAGCCACTGCGCCCAGACTATGATAGTTTCACACTGAAGCCTGAAGCTGCTGTGCCTTAGGATTTTTCCTGAGTTTTACTTTCTTGTCATGATGAGTTGCTAGTTCATGTTTTCCCTTGTTTCTTTTCGAAAGGCATTACTGATGAGATTATGGCTTTCTCACAAAGAATACCACTTTGGTGAAACTATATTGAAATCAGGAGTACCTTATGTTTCCGATACTTCTCAAGCACAATATTTGAACACGGCGTGGTAGGTGAAAGTGTAGGAAGCAGAATTTGGCAATCCCCATATTTTTTCAATTTCGACGGTTTCAGGTTTTTGGTTTCAGCCAAACTGAAGAATGTCCTTATGAGCTGTCAATTCACAGGCCGTTACAGACAATTTTTGAAACTACATCACGGTGTAATTTAAGGAGTACGATTCTAAAGAAATTTGAACAATCTGGTGGTATTGCTAACACCAAACAAGGTTGTTCAGCTCTTTCATCTTTAAAAACAAACAAACAAAAACATGATGTGGAATTCTCTCATTTCACCAAACAGCCGTACGCTCCCTTGAATATGTGACTATGAAACCCAAGTAATTGGAAGAAGAAAAATAAAGGAAACACCTCATCAGTCTCATTAATAGTTTTGTTGAGAATAGTTTATTTTTGAAAAACTGCTGGCTATGTCTTGATATTTTTAGACACGGCTAAAGCTGAAATTGCATGAATCCTCTCTCTAACATTCATGCTACTAAAGAAACTTTTCCCAAGATTTGACTGCATTCATTTCATAAAAGCCCTGTCCTCTTCTCCCCTATATATCTATATTAGCACTCTGCCTTCTACCCTCTTCCATAGGAAACACAAATCCGTCAATTGATCACTTAAGCCTTTCCAGTTTGGGTACAACATTTTCTGTAGTTGTACTCCTGAGATTTGTCCTTTATACTTCTAAAGACTAGACCCTAGATAATACATGCTTGGGAATAGTGGAGCTAGCTTGCTTAAACTTTATTTAGGCGTATGCTAATTACTTGTGGGGGGCAAAGGCAGGCAGTGAGGATGTTAAGCTTATCCCAAAATAGTCAATTTTGGAAAAGACACAAGTACAGGCCGGGCGTGGTGGCTCAGACCTGTAATCCCAGCACCTTGGGAGGCCGAGGCGGCCGGTCACGAGGTCAGGAGATCGACACCATCCTGGCTAACACGGTGAAACCCCGTCTCTGCTAAACATACACAAATTAGCCGGGCGTGGTGGCAGGCGCTTGTAGTCTCAGCTACTCGGGAGGCTGAGGCAGGAGAAGAGCACGAACCCGGGAGGCGGAGCTGGCAGTGAGCCGAGATTGCGCCACTGCACTCCGGCCTGGGCGGCAGAGTGGGATTCTGCCTCAAAAAAGAAAGAAAAAAAACATCTTCATATATATGAATGTGTGTGTGTGTGTGTGTGTGTGTGTCTGTGTGTGTGTGTGTACTCAGGTACACTCACTTTACTTCTGAGTTATCTCGTCACCACTTAACCAGCACCAATCAGAGACCACATTTTTCTAGGCAGTCTCCAAATGTACATTACAAATAGTAACGTACTTTAAGGATAGTAATGAAGCTCCGGGAAAAATTGCTTGTCTCCACCTCAGCAGACCAACCTGCCTGGGCCAGCTTCTCTCTTCCTCTACTCTTCAGAAAGTGCTAGACCTGCAACATCTGACAGAATACAGCTTCCATGACTCCTCAGTGCCATGGAAATGGAACGAGCTGAGAGCAATCTAAAGACTGGGAGATATTAGGTCTCTTGGATCTTACTTCTTTTGGTTGCTCGAGCACTTTAATTCCCGAGAGAGCCCTCCCATCTCCATCAGTTCTTCCAGGAACCTGTACCCTCCTTGTGTCTCTAAGATACGCTGGTCTAACTTGTTACATGCCTTTACAAGAAAGTTGGTAAAAATAAAAGGAAAGCTGAACAACGTCACAATATGGAGGTATGAAACAGAATTTCCCCATACTTGGTAAAGTTTAGAAATTTGTGTAATACCCGAAGGCAGATTCCATGTACAATAAGTCCTAGTTTAAGAACAAGAGCTGAGGGTATGAGGAAATAAAACTATATTTTCCGGGAGTATCTCTGGCTTCAGGAAGAAAGAGCACATGTTACTCTCCATTCAATATTAGGGCTGAACTATGGGGTCTTTTCGATCCTTTTTGCTTACCCTCTGCGATTCAGGGGGCACATGGCAAAGGTAAACAGACTGAAACAGCACCGTGGATAGCTGTGAGCTGTGCTGGGAAGATTCACGGTGATTCCATAATAAATCTCAGGTCTTTCTTCTGTAACAAAAAATTCCTCTTTTCCATCATCAAGGTAAAGCCGAGTATGTACAAGTAGAGTATGCGATAACTTTGTCACTCGTGACGAACCTAGTCGGTCCGATACTTTAACAACTTCTCCAATGTCTCTGCACTCAGGTTGGATATTCTGAGTGGGTCATCGGTAGAATGAATGAAATCAAGAATACTCTAAAGCAATGTTTGGAAGTCAATTTCAGTGTCTCCGGAAGCACTGGGAAAATCACCATGTGTAACGAACGTGAAGTATCCACAGGCTCTCTCTGTGTCTTTGAAACTGCCCATGTGTTCATTAGAAACGGCGGCTTGAGGAAAGGTGGTTTTGGAATTGGTTTCCCTCTAGTCTTACGTGATGCATCTCTACTATATTGCATTATAATAAAGCAAAGGGTCACTTGCTGACATAAAGCACAGGAGGCAGGAATGGAAGAGTCAACTTAGAGAAAAAAAGTGCTTTTCGGTTTTATTTTCATTTCTGCAGTTTGGAAAACAGTTTAACAGTTTAACAGATTTTGTGGCGGCTCACAAAAATACATATGAGCGTTGAAAATGTACAGAAGAACAACAATTGGGAGACATTTCCGGAAGCTTCAGTTTCTGAAACCCAGACATGAGCCTACAAGCTAAGACACGGCTACACCAGGCTTCAGCATGAAACCATACAACTCCTGGGAAGGGCTTCCCTCTCTGAACGCAGCTACCTGTCCACAGGATGCTCTAGGCCCAGGCACCTTTATTCTTCCAACTAGAGAGACATAGAAAGATGCCTCCATATCCCATGAAGATGCCCAAGCATTTGGCCAAGGCTCCTATGAAACAGTCTGCTGTCTTCATCCAGGTAAAGGCAACTTCACATTTTCAGACACTAAGGTCGTGGGTAAATCCAGGGTGGACTGAGAGGCGGAAGCTCCAGCAAACACAGTCCTGTGGCTGGAAGATGAATGCAGTACTTATTCCTGCACCAACAGACCCTTGCCTCTGGCCTTGGGCCTAGAGCATGATTTTTTGGTAGTTGCTGTTGGGGAAGAGGCCCTTGGGCTTTAACCTGCGGACAGCCTCCCTTAAATGCTTGGGCTGCAGCGGGGGCGTTTCTCCCCACATCTCACACACGTCCAGGGCCTCTTCCACCACCTCTCCAACAAAGACCTTGGCGATTCCAGCCATGGCAATGGCGGCGTTCTCAGACACCGAACTGCCGGTGATAGACTTCATCAGACCTGCAATGCGTGCTTTTGGGAAAGCTGACCGGCGACACACTTCGTAGCGGGCCAGCTGCTCCTCAGACATGGCAGACAGCAGGGCTGTCATCCTCTGAGCCTCCTCTGCATCCACGGTGGGCTTCCTCTCCTTCTTTCCTTTGGTATGTCTTTTCCGTCTTTTGGCGGCAGGAGGAGCTGAGGCTGAGGCCTCCTTGTCCCCTTCTGTGAGGTCCATGACATCCTCACTCCTGAGCTCACCTCCCTGATCCCTGGGTTCTTCCAAGTTCCCACCTAGGTCCTCAGGGATTCCATCCTTCTTGCTGCCCTTCAGACCTCGGGGCATGGCGAACATCTCAGCAGACACACCTGTTTGCCTGCCCGTCTCCACGGGTGAGATTCAAGTCTGCCCCGTGACAGCAACTGTAGAGGCAGAAGTTCTGGCTGGGGTGGTTTGATTACGGATCTGCAGCGAGAACCTTTCGAAGATTTTAGCTGCCGTGTTTCTGCTGAGCCACTTTAGCCATAACTGGACACAGCTCCCTGCCTCCCCTTCCCACACACAAACACACACGCTGAATTTTCTCACTTCCACAATGTGAAGAAACTTGTGGATGGAGAGTATATTAGTTTTACATCAATGCAGAATAAATTCTCACAAATTTTGGACACTTAAAACAAACCCCAGCTCAGAGGTCAGAAGTTCTACCAGTCCAAGTGACTGCCACCTGCTCAGAGCCACACGAGGGACCTCCGGGATGGGTCTGGCTGTGTGGTCGCTGCCTTCACCTGAGAAGGGTCTGGCTTCGATCTGACTCGAGGTGGTGGCAGAATTCAATGCCTTCGGGTTGTGAGCCCCAGGCCCACTTGTCTGTTCTGCCTGCTGCCGTGAGGACGCTCTCGGCTCCTGCAAGTGTTGCCCAGGTCTGGGCTGTGAGGCTCCCTGGGTCTGCGGGGCCAGTGCCGGGGAATCTCCCACAGGGCAATGTCATCTCAGGGAGCTCCAGTCCTCCCTTATAAAGAGCTCGGATGATTGAACTAGACCCAGCCCTTAGCAGCTATTGGCTCAGGATATCCCTAAGGAAATCAGGGATTTGGGCGGGCTCATCAATTCACGCTTCCGCCCACCCCCAAGGGAGGGGCAGACACAGGGCGAGTCTCCGAGGGGCGGGAAATGCAGGGGGTATTTCAGAATTCAGTCTTCCTCACAGAATCGCAAAGTTCACGTTTCACAACCATAAAGAAACTATTTACGCTAAAAATGAGACTTTTTAAGAAGTTGCACTTAGAAAACTTCAATGTCTGAGAAAAAAATATCCCTAACGCACAGGGAAACAGGTGGCTTATCCAATACTCTGGAAATAAAATGGGCTGGGTGAGGGGAATATGAAAATATTATTTCAATTTCATCTCATTTTATTTATTTATTTATGTACTTATTGATTTATTTTTGAGACAGAGTCTCCCTCTGTCCCTCAGGCTGGATTACAGTGTCCTGAGCTCAGCTCACTGCAGCCTCCGCATCCTGGGCCCAAGGCATTCTCCTGCCTCAGCCTCCAGAGTAGCTGGGACTAAATGAGTACGCCACCACGCCAGGCAAATTTTTGTCTTTTTTATAAAGTGTAGAGGAGGTTTCACCATTTGGGCCAGGGTGGTCTTCAACTGCCAACTTCAGATGATCTGCCCCAACTTGCCTTCCAAAGTGAAGGGACTATAGGCGTGAGCCACTGAACCCAGACTATGATAGTTTCACACTGAGGCCTGAAGCTGCTCTGCCTTAGGATTTTTCCTGAGTTTTACGTTCTTGTCATGATGAGTTGCTAGTTCATATTTTCCGTTGGATCTTTTCGAAAGGGATTACTGATGAGATTATGGCTTTCTCACAAAGAATACCACTTTGGTGAAACTATACTGAAATCAGGAGTACCTTATGTTTCCGATACTTATCAAGCACAACATTTGAACACGGCGTGGTAGGTGAAAGTGTAGGAAGCAGAATTTGGCAAACCCCATTTTTTTTCAATTTCGACGGTTTCAGGTTTTTGGTTTCAGCCAAACTGAAGAATGTCCTAATGAGCTGTCAATTCACAGGCCATTACAGACAATTTTTGAAACTACATCACACTGTAATTTAAGGAGTACGATTCTAAAGAAATTTGAACAATCTGGTGGTATTGCTAACACCAAACAAGGTTGTTCAGCTCTTTCATCTTTAAAAACAAACAAACAAAAACATGATGTGGAATTCTCTCATTTTACCAAACAGCCGTACGCTCCCTTGAATATGTGACTATGAAACCCAAGTAATTGGAAGAAGAAAAATAAAGGAAACACCTCATCAGTCTCATTAATAGTTTTGTTGAGAATAGTTTATTTTTCAAAAACTGCTGGCTATGTCTTGATATTTTCAGACACGGCTAAAGTTGAAATTGCATGAATCCTCTCTCTAACATTCATGCTACTTAAGAATCTTTTCCCAAGATTTGACTGCATTCATTTCATAAAAGCCCTGTCCTCTTCTCCCCTATATATCTATATTAGCACTCTGCCTTCTACCCTCTTCCATAGGAAACACAAATCCGTCAATTGATCACTTAAGCCTTTCCAGTATGGGTACAACATTTTCTGTAGTTGTACTCCTGAGATTTGTCCTTTATACTTCTAAAGACTAGACCCTAGATAATACATGCTTGGGAATAGTGGAGCTAGCTTGCTTAAACTTTATTTAGGCGTATGCTAATTATTTGTGGCGGGCAAAGGCAGGCAGTGAGGATGTTAAGCTTATCCCAAAATAATCAATTTTGGAAAAGACACAAGTACAGGCCGGGCGTGGTAGCTCAGACCTGTAATCCCAGCACCTTGGGAGGCCGAGGCGGCCGGTCACGAGGTCAGGAGATCGACACCATCCTGGCTAACACGGTGAAACCCCGTCTCTGCTAAACATACACAAATTAGCCGGGCGTGGTGGCAGGCGCTTGTAGTCTCAGCTACTCGGGAGGCTGAGGCAGGAGAAGAGCACGAACCCGGGAGGCGGAGCTGGCAGTGAGCCGAGATTGCGCCACTGCACTCCGGCCTGGGCGGCAGAGTGGGATTCTGCCTCAAAAAAGAAAGAAAAAAAACATCTTCATATATATGAATGTGTGTGTGTGTGTGTGTGTGTGTCTGTGTGTGTGTGTGTACTCAGGTACACTCACTTTACTTCTGAGTTATCTCGTCACCACTTAACCAGCACCAATCAGAGACCACATTTTTCTAGGCAGTCTCCAAATGTACATTACAAATAGTAACGTACTTTAAGGATAGTAATGAAGCTCCGGGAAAAATTGCTTGTCTCCCCCTCAGCAGACCAACCTGCCTGGGCCAGCTTCTCTCTTCCTCTACTCTTCAGAAAGTGCTAGACCTGCAACATCTGACAGAATACAGCTTCCATGACTCCTCAGTGCCATGGAAATGGAACGAGCTGAGAGCAATCTAAAGACTGGGAGATATTAGGTCTCTTGGATCTTACTTCTTTTGGTTGCTCGAGCACTTTAATTCCCGAGAGAGCCCTCCCATCTCCATCAGTTCTTCCAGGAACCTGTACCCTCCTTGTGTCTCTAAGATACGCTGGTCTAACTTGTTACATGCCTTTACAAGAAAGTTGGTAAAAATAAAAGGAAAGCTGAACAACGTCACAATATGGAGGTATGAAACAGAATTTCCCCATACTTGGTAAAGTTTAGAAATTTGTGTAATACCCGAAGGCAGATTCCATGTACAATAAGTCCTAGTTTAAGAACAAGAGCTGAGGGTATGAGGAAATAAAACTATATTTTCCGGGAGTATCTCTGGCTTCAGGAAGAAAGAGCACATGTTACTCTCCATTCAATATTAGGGCTGAACTATGGGGTCTTTTCGATCCTTTTTGCTTACCCTCTGCGATTCAGGGGGCACATGGCAAAGGTAAACAGACTGAAACAGCACCGTGGATAGCTGTGAGCTGTGCTGGGAAGATTCACGGTGATTCCATAATAAATCTCAGGTCTTTCTTCTGTAACAAAAAATTCCTCTTTTCCATCATCAAGGTAAAGCCGAGTATGTACAAGTAGAGTATGCGATAACTTTGTCACTCGTGACGAACCTAGTCGGTCCGATACTTTAACAACTTCTCCAATGTCTCTGCACTCAGGTTGGATATTCTGAGTGGGTCATCGGTAGAATGAATGAAATCAAGAATACTCTAAAGCAATGTTTGGAAGTCAATTTCAGTGTCTCCGGAAGCACTGGGAAAATCACCATGTGTAACGAACGTGAAGTATCCACAGGCTCTCTCTGTGTCTTTGAAACTGCCCATGTGTTCATTAGAAACGGCGGCTTGAGGAAAGGTGGTTTTGGAATTGGTTTCCCTCTAGTCTTACGTGATGCATCTCTACTATATTGCATTATAATAAAGCAAAGGGTCACTTGCTGACATAAAGCACAGGAGGCAGGAATGGAAGAGTCAACTTAGAGAAAAAAAGTGCTTTTCGGTTTTATTTTCATTTCTGCAGTTTGGAAAACAGTTTAACAGTTTAACAGATTTTGTGGCGGCTCACAAAAATACATATGAGCGTTGAAAATGTACAGAAGAACAACAATTGGGAGACATTTCCGGAAGCTTCAGTTTCTGAAACCCAGACATGAGCCTACAAGCTAAGACACGGCTACACCAGGCTTCAGCGTGAAACCATACAACTCCTGGGAAGGGCTTCCCTCTCTGAACGCAGCTACCTGTCCACAGGATGCTCTAGGCCCAGGCACCTTTATTCTTCCAACTAGAGAGACATAGAAAGATGCCTCCATATCCCATGAAGATGCCCAAGCATTTGGCCAAGGCTCCTATGAAACAGTCTGCTGTCTTCATCCAGGTAAGGGCAACTTCACATTTTCAGACACTAAGGTCGTGGGTAAATCCAGGGTGGACTGAGAGGCGGAAGCTCCAGCAAACACAGTCCTGTGGCTGGAAGATGAATGCAGTACTTATTCCTGCACCAACAGACCCTTGCCTCTGGCCTTGGGCCTAGAGCATGATTTTTTGGTAGTTGCTGTTGGGGAAGAGGCCCTTGGGCTTTAACCTGCGGACAGCCTCCCTTAAATGCTTGGGCTGCAGCGGGGGCGTTTCTCCCCACATCTCACACACGTCCAGGGCCTCTTCCACCACCTCTCCAACAAAGACCTTGGCGATTCCAGCCATGGCAATGGCGGCGTTCTCAGACACCGAACTGCCGGTGATAGACTTCATCAGACCTGCAATGCGTGCTTTTGGGAAAGCTGACCGGCGACACACTTCGTAGCGGGCCGGCTGCTCCTCAGACATGGCAGACAGCAGGGCTGTCATCCTCTGAGCCTCCTCTGCATCCACGGTGGGCTTCCTCTCCTTCTTTCCTTTGGTATGTCTTTTCCGTCTTTTGGCGGCAGGAGGAGCTGAGGCTGAGGCCTCCTTGTCCCCTTCTGTGAGGTCCATGACATCCTCACTCCTGAGCTCACCTCCCTGATCCCTGGGTTCTTCCAAGTTCCCACCTAGGTCCTCAGGGATTCCATCCTTCTTGCTGCCCTTCAGACCTCGGGGCATGGCGAACATCTCAGCAGACACACCTGTTTGCCTGCCCGTCTCCACGGGTGAGATTCAAGTCTGCCCCGTGACAGCAGCTGTAGAGGCAGAAGTTCTGGCTGGGGTGGTTTGATTACGGATCTGCAGCGAGAACCTTTCGAAGATTTTAGCTGCCGTGTTTCTGCTGAGCCACTTTAGCCATAACTGGACACAGCTCCCTGCCTCCCCTTCCCACACACAAACACACACGCTGAATTTTCTCACTTCCACAATGTGAAGAAACTTGTGGATGGAGAGTATATTAGTTTTACATCAATGCAGAATAAATTCTCACAAATTTTGGACACTTAAAACAAACCCCAGCTCAGAGGTCAGAAGTTCTACCAGTCCAAGTGACTGCCACCTGCTCAGAGCCACACGAGGGACCTCCGGGATGGGTCTGGCTGTGTGGTCGCTGCCTTCACCTGAGAAGGGTCTGGCTTCGATCTGACTCGAGGTGGTGGCAGAATTCAATGCCTTCGGGTTGTGAGCCCCAGGCCCACTTGTCTGTTCTGCCTGCTGCCGTGAGGACGCTCTCGGCTCCTGCAAGTGTTGCCCAGGTCTGGGCTGTGAGGCTCCCTGGGTCTGCACGGCCAGTGCCGGGGAATCTCCCACAGGGCAATGTCATCTCAGGGAGCTCCAGTCCTCCCTTATAAAGAGCTCGGATGATTGAACTAGACCCAGCCCTTAGCAGCTATTGGCTCAGGATATCCCTAAGGAAATCAGGGATTTGGGCGGGCTCATCAATTCACGCTTCCGCCCACCCCCAAGGGAGGGGCAGACACAGGGCGAGTCTCCGAGGGGCGGGAAATGCAGGGGGTATTTCAGAATTCAGTCTTCCTCACAGAATCGCAAAGTTCACGTTTCACAACCATAAAGAAACTATTTACGCTAAAAATGAGACTTTTTAAGAAGTTGCACTTAGAAAACTTCAATGTCTGAGAAAAAAATATCCCTAACGCACAGGGAAACAGGTGGCTTATCCAATACTCTGGAAATAAAATGGGCTGGGTGAGGGGAATATGAAAATATTATTTCAATTTCATCTCATTTTATTTATTTATTTATGTACTTATTGATTTATTTTTGAGACAGAGTCTCCCTCTGTCCCTCAGGCTGGATTACAGTGTCCTGAGCTCAGCTCACTGCAGCCTCCGCATCCTGGGCCCAAGGCATTCTCCTGCCTCAGCCTCCAGAGTAGCTGGGACTAAATGAGTACGCCACCACGCCAGGCAAATTTTTGTCTTTTTTATAAAGTGTAGAGGAGGTTTCACCATTTGGGCCAGGGTGGTCTTCAACTGCCAACTTCAGATGATCTGCCCCAACTTGCCTTCCAAAGTGAAGGGACTATAGGCGTGAGCCACTGAACCCAGACTATGATAGTTTCACACTGAGGCCTGAAGCTGCTCTGCCTTAGGATTTTTCCTGAGTTTTACGTTCTTGTCATGATGAGTTGCTAGTTCATATTTTCCGTTGGATCTTTTCGAAAGGGATTACTGATGAGATTATGGCTTTCTCACAAAGAATACCACTTTGGTGAAACTATACTGAAATCAGGAGTACCTTATGTTTCCGATACTTATCAAGCACAACATTTGAACACGGCGTGGTAGGTGAAAGTGTAGGAAGCAGAATTTGGCAAACCCCATTTTTTTTCAATTTCGACGGTTTCAGGTTTTTGGTTTCAGCCAAACTGAAGAATGTCCTAATGAGCTGTCAATTCACAGGCCATTACAGACAATTTTTGAAACTACATCACACTGTAATTTAAGGAGTACGATTCTAAAGAAATTTGAACAATCTGGTGGTATTGCTAACACCAAACAAGGTTGTTCAGCTCTTTCATCTTTAAAAACAAACAAACAAAAACATGATGTGGAATTCTCTCATTTTACCAAACAGCCGTACGCTCCCTTGAATATGTGACTATGAAACCCAAGTAATTGGAAGAAGAAAAATAAAGGAAACACCTCATCAGTCTCATTAATAGTTTTGTTGAGAATAGTTTATTTTTCAAAAACTGCTGGCTATGTCTTGATATTTTCAGACACGGCTAAAGTTGAAATTGCATGAATCCTCTCTCTAACATTCATGCTACTTAAGAATCTTTTCCCAAGATTTGACTGCATTCATTTCATAAAAGCCCTGTCCTCTTCTCCCCTATATATCTATATTAGCACTCTGCCTTCTACCCTCTTCCATAGGAAACACAAATCCGTCAATTGATCACTTAAGCCTTTCCAGTATGGGTACAACATTTTCTGTAGTTGTACTCCTGAGATTTGTCCTTTATACTTCTAAAGACTAGACCCTAGATAATACATGCTTGGGAATAGTGGAGCTAGCTTGCTTAAACTTTATTTAGGCGTATGCTAATTATTTGTGGCGGGCAAAGGCAGGCAGTGAGGATGTTAAGCTTATCCCAAAATAGTCAATTTTGGAAAAGACACAAGTACAGGCCGGGCGTGGTGGCTCAGACCTGTAATCCCAGCACCTTGGGAGGCCGAGGCGGCCGGTCACGAGGTCAGGAGATCGACACCATCCTGGCTAACACGGTGAAACCCCGTCTCTGCTAAACATACACAAATTAGCCGGGCGTGGTGGCAGGCGCTTGTAGTCTCAGCTACTCGGGAGGCTGAGGCAGGAGAAGAGCACGAACCCGGGAGGCGGAGCTGGCAGTGAGCCGAGATTGCGCCACTGCACTCCGGCCTGGGCGGCAGAGTGGGATTCTGCCTCAAAAAAGAAAGAAAAAAAACATCTTCATATATATGAATGTGTGTGTGTGTGTGTGTGTGTGTCTGTGTGTGTGTGTACTCAGGTACACTCACTTTACTTCTGAGTTATCTCGTCACCACTTAACCAGCACCAATCAGAGACCACATTTTTCTAGGCAGTCTCCAAATGTACATTACAAATAGTAACGTACTTTAAGGATAGTAATGAAGCTCCGGGAAAAATTGCTTGTCTCCACCTCAGCAGACCAACCTGCCTGGGCCAGCTTCTCTCTTCCTCTACTCTTCAGAAAGTGCTAGACCTGCAACATCTGACAGAATACAGCTTCCATGACTCCTCAGTGCCATGGAAATGGAACGAGCTGAGAGCAATCTAAAGACTGGGAGATATTAGGTCTCTTGGATCTTACTTCTTTTGGTTGCTCGAGCACTTTAATTCCCGAGAGAGCCCTCCCATCTCCATCAGTTCTTCCAGGAACCTGTACCCTCCTTGTGTCTCTAAGATACGCTGGTCTAACTTGTTACATGCCTTTACAAGAAAGTTGGTAAAAATAAAAGGAAAGCTGAACAACGTCACAATATGGAGGTATGAAACAGAATTTCCCCATACTTGGTAAAGTTTAGAAATTTGTGTAATACCCGAAGGCAGATTCCATGTACAATAAGTCCTAGTTTAAGAACAAGAGCTGAGGGTATGAGGAAATAAAACTATATTTTCCGGGAGTATCTCTGGCTTCAGGAAGAAAGAGCACATGTTACTCTCCATTCAATATTAGGGCTGAACTATGGGGTCTTTTCGATCCTTTTTGCTTACCCTCTGCGATTCAGGGGGCACATGGCAAAGGTAAACAGACTGAAACAGCACCGTGGATAGCTGTGAGCTGTGCTGGGAAGATTCACGGTGATTCCATAATAAATCTCAGGTCTTTCTTCTGTAACAAAAAATTCCTCTTTTCCATCATCAAGGTAAAGCCGAGTATGTACAAGTAGAGTATGCGATAACTTTGTCACTCGTGACGAACCTAGTCGGTCCGATACTTTAACAACTTCTCCAATGTCTCTGCACTCAGGTTGGATATTCTGAGTGGGTCATCGGTAGAATGAATGAAATCAAGAATACTCTAAAGCAATGTTTGGAAGTCAATTTCAGTGTCTCCGGAAGCACTGGGAAAATCACCATGTGTAACGAACGTGAAGTATCCACAGGCTCTCTCTGTGTCTTTGAAACTGCCCATGTGTTCATTAGAAACGGCGGCTTGAGGAAAGGTGGTTTTGGAATTGGTTTCCCTCTAGTCTTACGTGATGCATCTCTACTATATTGCATTATAATAAAGCAAAGGGTCACTTGCTGACATAAAGCACAGGAGGCAGGAATGGAAGAGTCAACTTAGAGAAAAAAAGTGCTTTTCGGTTTTATTTTCATTTCTGCAGTTTGGAAAACAGTTTAACAGTTTAACAGATTTTGTGGCGGCTCACAAAAATACATATGAGCGTTGAAAATGTACAGAAGAACAACAATTGGGAGACATTTCCGGAAGCTTCAGTTTCTGAAACCCAGACATGAGCCTACAAGCTAAGACACGGCTACACCAGGCTTCAGCGTGAAACCATACAACTCCTGGGAAGGGCTTCCCTCTCTGAACGCAGCTACCTGTCCACAGGATGCTCTAGGCCCAGGCACCTTTATTCTTCCAACTAGAGAGACATAGAAAGATGCCTCCATATCCCATGAAGATGCCCAAGCATTTGGCCAAGGCTCCTATGAAACAGTCTGCTGTCTTCATCCAGGTAAGGGCAACTTCACATTTTCAGACACTAAGGTCGTGGGTAAATCCAGGGTGGACTGAGAGGCGGAAGCTCCAGCAAACACAGTCCTGTGGCTGGAAGATGAATGCAGTACTTATTCCTGCACCAACAGACCCTTGCCTCTGGCCTTGGGCCTAGAGCATGATTTTTTGGTAGTTGCTGTTGGGGAAGAGGCCCTTGGGCTTTAACCTGCGGACAGCCTCCCTTAAATGCTTGGGCTGCAGCGGGGGCGTTTCTCCCCACATCTCACACACGTCCAGGGCCTCTTCCACCACCTCTCCAACAAAGACCTTGGCGATTCCAGCCATGGCAATGGCGGCGTTCTCAGACACCGAACTGCCGGTGATAGACTTCATCAGACCTGCAATGCGTGCTTTTGGGAAAGCTGACCGGCGACACACTTCGTAGCGGGCCGGCTGCTCCTCAGACATGGCAGACAGCAGGGCTGTCATCCTCTGAGCCTCCTCTGCATCCACGGTGGGCTTCCTCTCCTTCTTTCCTTTGGTATGTCTTTTCCGTCTTTTGGCGGCAGGAGGAGCTGAGGCTGAGGCCTCCTTGTCCCCTTCTGTGAGGTCCATGACATCCTCACTCCTGAGCTCACCTCCCTGATCCCTGGGTTCTTCCAAGTTCCCACCTAGGTCCTCAGGGATTCCATCCTTCTTGCTGCCCTTCAGACCTCGGGGCATGGCGAACATCTCAGCAGACACACCTGTTTGCCTGCCCGTCTCCACGGGTGAGATTCAAGTCTGCCCCGTGACAGCAGCTGTAGAGGCAGAAGTTCTGGCTGGGGTGGTTTGATTACGGATCTGCAGCGAGAACCTTTCGAAGATTTTAGCTGCCGTGTTTCTGCTGAGCCACTTTAGCCATAACTGGACACAGCTCCCTGCCTCCCCTTCCCACACACAAACACACACGCTGAATTTTCTCACTTCCACAATGTGAAGAAACTTGTGGATGGAGAGTATATTAGTTTTACATCAATGCAGAATAAATTCTCACAAGTTTTGGACACTTAAAACAAACCCCAGCTCAGAGGTCAGAAGTTCTACCAGTCCAAGTGACTGCCACCTGCTCAGAGCCACACGAGGGACCTCCGGGATGGGTCTGGCTGTGTGGTCGCTGCCTTCACCTGAGAAGGGTCTGGCTTCGATCTGACTCGAGGTGGTGGCAGAATTCAATGCCTTCGGGTTGTGAGCCCCAGGCCCACTTGTCTGTTCTGCCTGCTGCCGTGAGGACGCTCTCGGCTCCTGCAAGTGTTGCCCAGGTCTGGGCTGTGAGGCTCCCTGGGTCTGCACGGCCAGTGCCGGGGAATCTCCCACAGGGCAATGTCATCTCAGGGAGCTCCAGTCCTCCCTTATAAAGAGCTCGGATGATTGAACTAGACCCAGCCCTTAGCAGCTATTGGCTCAGGATATCCCTAAGGAAATCAGGGATTTGGGCGGGCTCATCAATTCACGCTTCCGCCCACCCCCAAGGGAGGGGCAGACACAGGGCGAATCTCCGAGGGGCGGGAAATGCAGGGGGTATTTCAGAATTCAGTCTTCCTCACAGAATCGCAAAGTTCACGTTTCACAACCATAAAGAAACTATTTACGCTAAAAATGAGACTTTTTAAGAAGTTGCACTTAGAAAACTTCAATGTCTGAGAAAAAAATATCCCTAACGCACAGGGAAACAGGTGGCTTATCCAATACTCTGGAAATAAAATGGGCTGGGTGAGGGGAATATGAAAATATTATTTCAATTTCATCTCATTTTATTTATTTATTTATGTACTTATTGATTTATTTTTGAGACAGAGTCTCCCTCTGTCCCTCAGGCTGGATTACAGTGTCCTGAGCTCAGCTCACTGCAGCCTCCGCATCCTGGGCCCAAGGCATTCTCCTGCCTCAGCCTCCAGAGTAGCTGGGACTAAATGAGTACGCCACCACGCCAGGCAAATTTTTGTCTTTTTTATAAAGTGTAGAGGAGGTTTCACCATTTGGGCCAGGGTGGTCTTCAACTGCCAACTTCAGATGATCTGCCCCAACTTGCCTTCCAAAGTGAAGGGACTATAGGCGTGAGCCACTGAACCCAGACTATGATAGTTTCACACTGAGGCCTGAAGCTGCTCTGCCTTAGGATTTTTCCTGAGTTTTACGTTCTTGTCATGATGAGTTGCTAGTTCATATTTTCCGTTGGATCTTTTCGAAAGGGATTACTGATGAGATTATGGCTTTCTCACAAAGAATACCACTTTGGTGAAACTATACTGAAATCAGGAGTACCTTATGTTTCCGATACTTATCAAGCACAACATTTGAACACGGCGTGGTAGGTGAAAGTGTAGGAAGCAGAATTTGGCAAACCCCATTTTTTTTCAATTTCGACGGTTTCAGGTTTTTGGTTTCAGCCAAACTGAAGAATGTCCTAATGAGCTGTCAATTCACAGGCCATTACAGACAATTTTTGAAACTACATCACACTGTAATTTAAGGAGTACGATTCTAAAGAAATTTGAACAATCTGGTGGTATTGCTAACACCAAACAAGGTTGTTCAGCTCTTTCATCTTTAAAAACAAACAAACAAAAACATGATGTGGAATTCTCTCATTTTACCAAACAGCCGTACGCTCCCTTGAATATGTGACTATGAAACCCAAGTAATTGGAAGAAGAAAAATAAAGGAAACACCTCATCAGTCTCATTAATAGTTTTGTTGAGAATAGTTTATTTTTCAAAAACTGCTGGCTATGTCTTGATATTTTCAGACACGGCTAAAGTTGAAATTGCATGAATCCTCTCTCTAACATTCATGCTACTTAAGAATCTTTTCCCAAGATTTGACTGCATTCATTTCATAAAAGCCCTGTCCTCTTCTCCCCTATATATCTATATTAGCACTCTGCCTTCTACCCTCTTCCATAGGAAACACAAATCCGTCAATTGATCACTTAAGCCTTTCCAGTATGGGTACAACATTTTCTGTAGTTGTACTCCTGAGATTTGTCCTTTATACTTCTAAAGACTAGACCCTAGATAATACATGCTTGGGAATAGTGGAGCTAGCTTGCTTAAACTTTATTTAGGCGTATGCTAATTATTTGTGGCGGGCAAAGGCAGGCAGTGAGGATGTTAAGCTTATCCCAAAATAGTCAATTTTGGAAAAGACACAAGTACAGGCCGGGCGTGGTGGCTCAGACCTGTAATCCCAGCACCTTGGGAGGCCGAGGCGGCCGGTCACGAGGTCAGGAGATCGACACCATCCTGGCTAACACGGTGAAACCCCGTCTCTGCTAAACATACACAAATTAGCCGGGCGTGGTGGCAGGCGCTTGTAGTCTCAGCTACTCGGGAGGCTGAGGCAGGAGAAGAGCACGAACCCGGGAGGCGGAGCTGGCAGTGAGCCGAGATTGCGCCACTGCACTCCGGCCTGGGCGGCAGAGTGGGATTCTGCCTCAAAAAAGAAAGAAAAAAAACATCTTCATATATATGAATGTGTGTGTGTGTGTGTGTGTGTGTCTGTGTGTGTGTGTACTCAGGTACACTCACTTTACTTCTGAGTTATCTCGTCACCACTTAACCAGCACCAATCAGAGACCACATTTTTCTAGGCAGTCTCCAAATGTACATTACAAATAGTAACGTACTTTAAGGATAGTAATGAAGCTCCGGGAAAAATTGCTTGTCTCCACCTCAGCAGACCAACCTGCCTGGGCCAGCTTCTCTCTTCCTCTACTCTTCAGAAAGTGCTAGACCTGCAACATCTGACAGAATACAGCTTCCATGACTCCTCAGTGCCATGGAAATGGAACGAGCTGAGAGCAATCTAAAGACTGGGAGATATTAGGTCTCTTGGATCTTACTTCTTTTGGTTGCTCGAGCACTTTAATTCCCGAGAGAGCCCTCCCATCTCCATCAGTTCTTCCAGGAACCTGTACCCTCCTTGTGTCTCTAAGATACGCTGGTCTAACTTGTTACATGCCTTTACAAGAAAGTTGGTAAAAATAAAAGGAAAGCTGAACAACGTCACAATATGGAGGTATGAAACAGAATTTCCCCATACTTGGTAAAGTTTAGAAATTTGTGTAATACCCGAAGGCAGATTCCATGTACAATAAGTCCTAGTTTAAGAACAAGAGCTGAGGGTATGAGGAAATAAAACTATATTTTCCGGGAGTATCTCTGGCTTCAGGAAGAAAGAGCACATGTTACTCTCCATTCAATATTAGGGCTGAACTATGGGGTCTTTTCGATCCTTTTTGCTTACCCTCTGTGATTCAGGGGGCACATGGCAAAGGTAAACAGACTGAAACAGCACCGTGGATAGCTGTGAGCTGTGCTGGGAAGATTCACGGTGATTCCATAATAAATCTCAGGTCTTTCTTCTGTAACAAAAAATTCCTCTTTTCCATCATCAAGGTAAAGCCGAGTATGTACAAGTAGAGTATGCGATAACTTTGTCACTCGTGACGAACCTAGTCGGTCCGATACTTTAACAACTTCTCCAATGTCTCTGCACTCAGGTTGGATATTCTGAGTGGGTCATCGGTAGAATGAATGAAATCAAGAATACTCTAAAGCAATGTTTGGAAGTCAATTTCAGTGTCTCCGGAAGCACTGGGAAAATCACCATGTGTAACGAACGTGAAGTATCCACAGGCTCTCTCTGTGTCTTTGAAACTGCCCATGTGTTCATTAGAAACGGCGGCTTGAGGAAAGGTGGTTTTGGAATTGGTTTCCCTCTAGTCTTACGTGATGCATCTCTACTATATTGCATTATAATAAAGCAAAGGGTCACTTGCTGACATAAAGCACAGGAGGCAGGAATGGAAGAGTCAACTTAGAGAAAAAAAGTGCTTTTCGGTTTTATTTTCATTTCTGCAGTTTGGAAAACAGTTTAACAGTTTAACAGATTTTGTGGCGGCTCACAAAAATACATATGAGCGTTGAAAATGTACAGAAGAACAACAATTGGGAGACATTTCCGGAAGCTTCAGTTTCTGAAACCCAGACATGAGCCTACAAGCTAAGACACGGCTACACCAGGCTTCAGCGTGAAACCATACAACTCCTGGGAAGGGCTTCCCTCTCTGAACGCAGCTACCTGTCCACAGGATGCTCTAGGCCCAGGCACCTTTATTCTTCCAACTAGAGAGACATAGAAAGATGCCTCCATATCCCATGAAGATGCCCAAGCATTTGGCCAAGGCTCCTATGAAACAGTCTGCTGTCTTCATCCAGGTAAGGGCAACTTCACATTTTCAGACACTAAGGTCGTGGGTAAATCCAGGGTGGACTGAGAGGCGGAAGCTCCAGCAAACACAGTCCTGTGGCTGGAAGATGAATGCAGTACTTATTCCTGCACCAACAGACCCTTGCCTCTGGCCTTGGGCCTAGAGCATGATTTTTTGGTAGTTGCTGTTGGGGAAGAGGCCCTTGGGCTTTAACCTGCGGACAGCCTCCCTTAAATGCTTGGGCTGCAGCGGGGGCGTTTCTCCCCACATCTCACACACGTCCAGGGCCTCTTCCACCACCTCTCCAACAAAGACCTTGGCGATTCCAGCCATGGCAATGGCGGCGTTCTCAGACACCGAACTGCCGGTGATAGACTTCATCAGACCTGCAATGCGTGCTTTTGGGAAAGCTGACCGGCGACACACTTCGTAGCGGGCCGGCTGCTCCTCAGACATGGCAGACAGCAGGGCTGTCATCCTCTGAGCCTCCTCTGCATCCACGGTGGGCTTCCTCTCCTTCTTTCCTTTGGTATGTCTTTTCCGTCTTTTGGCGGCAGGAGGAGCTGAGGCTGAGGCCTCCTTGTCCCCTTCTGTGAGGTCCATGACATCCTCACTCCTGAGCTCACCTCCCTGATCCCTGGGTTCTTCCAAGTTCCCACCTAGGTCCTCAGGGATTCCATCCTTCTTGCTGCCCTTCAGACCTCGGGGCATGGCGAACATCTCAGCAGACACACCTGTTTGCCTGCCCGTCTCCACGGGTGAGATTCAAGTCTGCCCCGTGACAGCAGCTGTAGAGGCAGAAGTTCTGGCTGGGGTGGTTTGATTACGGATCTGCAGCGAGAACCTTTCGAAGATTTTAGCTGCCGTGTTTCTGCTGAGCCACTTTAGCCATAACTGGACACAGCTCCCTGCCTCCCCTTCCCACACACAAACACACACGCTGAATTTTCTCACTTCCACAATGTGAAGAAACTTGTGGATGGAGAGTATATTAGTTTTACATCAATGCAGAATAAATTCTCACAAATTTTGGACACTTAAAACAAACCCCAGCTCAGAGGTCAGAAGTTCTACCAGTCCAAGTGACTGCCACCTGCTCAGAGCCACACGAGGGACCTCCGGGATGGGTCTGGCTGTGTGGTCGCTGCCTTCACCTGAGAAGGGTCTGGCTTCGATCTGACTCGAGGTGGTGGCAGAATTCAATGCCTTCGGGTTGTGAGCCCCAGGCCCACTTGTCTGTTCTGCCTGCTGCCGTGAGGACGCTCTCGGCTCCTGCAAGTGTTGCCCAGGTCTGGGCTGTGAGGCTCCCTGGGTCTGCACGGCCAGTGCCGGGGAATCTCCCACAGGGCAATGTCATCTCAGGGAGCTCCAGTCCTCCCTTATAAAGAGCTCGGATGATTGAACTAGACCCAGCCCTTAGCAGCTATTGGCTCAGGATATCCCTAAGGAAATCAGGGATTTGGGCGGGCTCATCAATTCACGCTTCCGCCCACCCCCAAGGGAGGGGCAGACACAGGGCGAGTCTCCGAGGGGCGGGAAATGCAGGGGATATTTCAGAATTCAGTCTTCCTCACAGAATCGCAAAGTTCACGTTTCACAACCATAAAGAAACTATTTACGCTAAAAATGAGACTTTTTAAGAAGTTGCACTTAGAAAACTTCAATGTCTGAGAAAAAAATATCCCTAACGCACAGGGAAACAGGTGGCTTATCCAATACTCTGGAAATAAAATGGGCTGGGTGAGGGGAATATGAAAATATTATTTCAATTTCATCTCATTTTATTTATTTATTTATGTACTTATTGATTTATTTTTGAGACAGAGTCTCCCTCTGTCCCTCAGGCTGGATTACAGTGTCCTGAGCTCAGCTCACTGCAGCCTCCGCATCCTGGGCCCAAGGCATTCTCCTGCCTCAGCCTCCAGAGTAGCTGGGACTAAATGAGTACGCCACCACGCCAGGCAAATTTTTGTCTTTTTTATAAAGTGTAGAGGAGGTTTCACCATTTGGGCCAGGGTGGTCTTCAACTGCCAACTTCAGATGATCTGCCCCAACTTGCCTTCCAAAGTGAAGGGACTATAGGCGTGAGCCACTGAACCCAGACTATGATAGTTTCACACTGAGGCCTGAAGCTGCTCTGCCTTAGGATTTTTCCTGAGTTTTACGTTCTTGTCATGATGAGTTGCTAGTTCATATTTTCCGTTGGATCTTTTCGAAAGGGATTACTGATGAGATTATGGCTTTCTCACAAAGAATACCACTTTGGTGAAACTATACTGAAATCAGGAGTACCTTATGTTTCCGATACTTATCAAGCACAACATTTGAACACGGCGTGGTAGGTGAAAGTGTAGGAAGCAGAATTTGGCAAACCCCATTTTTTTTCAATTTCGACGGTTTCAGGTTTTTGGTTTCAGCCAAACTGAAGAATGTCCTAATGAGCTGTCAATTCACAGGCCATTACAGACAATTTTTGAAACTACATCACACTGTAATTTAAGGAGTACGATTCTAAAGAAATTTGAACAATCTGGTGGTATTGCTAACACCAAACAAGGTTGTTCAGCTCTTTCATCTTTAAAAACAAACAAACAAAAACATGATGTGGAATTCTCTCATTTTACCAAACAGCCGTACGCTCCCTTGAATATGTGACTATGAAACCCAAGTAATTGGAAGAAGAAAAATAAAGGAAACACCTCATCAGTCTCATTAATAGTTTTGTTGAGAATAGTTTATTTTTCAAAAACTGCTGGCTATGTCTTGATATTTTCAGACACGGCTAAAGTTGAAATTGCATGAATCCTCTCTCTAACATTCATGCTACTTAAGAATCTTTTCCCAAGATTTGACTGCATTCATTTCATAAAAGCCCTGTCCTCTTCTCCCCTATATATCTATATTAGCACTCTGCCTTCTACCCTCTTCCATAGGAAACACAAATCCGTCAATTGATCACTTAAGCCTTTCCAGTATGGGTACAACATTTTCTGTAGTTGTACTCCTGAGATTTGTCCTTTATACTTCTAAAGACTAGACCCTAGATAATACATGCTTGGGAATAGTGGAGCTAGCTTGCTTAAACTTTATTTAGGCGTATGCTAATTATTTGTGGCGGGCAAAGGCAGGCAGTGAGGATGTTAAGCTTATCCCAAAATAGTCAATTTTGGAAAAGACACAAGTACAGGCCGGGCGTGGTGGCTCAGACCTGTAATCCCAGCACCTTGGGAGGCCGAGGCGGCCGGTCACGAGGTCAGGAGATCGACACCATCCTGGCTAACACGGTGAAACCCCGTCTCTGCTAAACATACACAAATTAGCCGGGCGTGGTGGCAGGCGCTTGTAGTCTCAGCTACTCGGGAGGCTGAGGCAGGAGAAGAGCACGAACCCGGGAGGCGGAGCTGGCAGTGAGCCGAGATTGCGCCACTGCACTCCGGCCTGGGCGGCAGAGTGGGATTCTGCCTCAAAAAAGAAAGAAAAAAAACATCTTCATATATATGAATGTGTGTGTGTGTGTGTGTGTGTGTCTGTGTGTGTGTGTACTCAGGTACACTCACTTTACTTCTGAGTTATCTCGTCACCACTTAACCAGCACCAATCAGAGACCACATTTTTCTAGGCAGTCTCCAAATGTACATTACAAATAGTAACGTACTTTAAGGATAGTAATGAAGTTCCGGGAAAAATTGCTTGTCTCCACCTCAGCAGACCAACCTGCCTGGGCCAGCTTCTCTCTTCCTCTACTCTTCAGAAAGTGCTAGACCTGCAACATCTGACAGAATACAGCTTCCATGACTCCTCAGTGCCATGGAAATGGAACGAGCTGAGAGCAATCTAAAGACTGGGAGATATTAGGTCTCTTGGATCTTACTTCTTTTGGTTGCTCGAGCACTTTAATTCCCGAGAGAGCCCTCCCATCTCCATCAGTTCTTCCAGGAACCTGTACCCTCCTTGTGTCTCTAAGATACGCTGGTCTAACTTGTTACATGCCTTTACAAGAAAGTTGGTAAAAATAAAAGGAAAGCTGAACAACGTCACAATATGGAGGTATGAAACAGAATTTCCCCATACTTGGTAAAGTTTAGAAATTTGTGTAATACCCGAAGGCAGATTCCATGTACAATAAGTCCTAGTTTAAGAACAAGAGCTGAGGGTATGAGGAAATAAAACTATATTTTCCGGGAGTATCTCTGGCTTCAGGAAGAAAGAGCACATGTTACTCTCCATTCAATATTAGGGCTGAACTATGGGGTCTTTTCGATCCTTTTTGCTTACCCTCTGCGATTCAGGGGGCACATGGCAAAGGTAAACAGACTGAAACAGCACCGTGGATAGCTGTGAGCTGTGCTGGGAAGATTCACGGTGATTCCATAATAAATCTCAGGTCTTTCTTCTGTAACAAAAAATTCCTCTTTTCCATCATCAAGGTAAAGCCGAGTATGTACAAGTAGAGTATGCGATAACTTTGTCACTCGTGACGAACCTAGTCGGTCCGATACTTTAACAACTTCTCCAATGTCTCTGCACTCAGGTTGGATATTCTGAGTGGGTCATCGGTAGAATGAATGAAATCAAGAATACTCTAAAGCAATGTTTGGAAGTCAATTTCAGTGTCTCCGGAAGCACTGGGAAAATCACCATGTGTAACGAACGTGAAGTATCCACAGGCTCTCTCTGTGTCTTTGAAACTGCCCATGTGTTCATTAGAAACGGCGGCTTGAGGAAAGGTGGTTTTGGAATTGGTTTCCCTCTAGTCTTACGTGATGCATCTCTACTATATTGCATTATAATAAAGCAAAGGGTCACTTGCTGACATAAAGCACAGGAGGCAGGAATGGAAGAGTCAACTTAGAGAAAAAAAGTGCTTTTCGGTTTTATTTTCATTTCTGCAGTTTGGAAAACAGTTTAACAGTTTAACAGATTTTGTGGCGGCTCACAAAAATACATATGAGCGTTGAAAATGTACAGAAGAACAACAATTGGGAGACATTTCCGGAAGCTTCAGTTTCTGAAACCCAGACATGAGCCTACAAGCTAAGACACGGCTACACCAGGCTTCAGCGTGAAACCATACAACTCCTGGGAAGGGCTTCCCTCTCTGAACGCAGCTACCTGTCCACAGGATGCTCTAGGCCCAGGCACCTTTATTCTTCCAACTAGAGAGACATAGAAAGATGCCTCCATATCCCATGAAGATGCCCAAGCATTTGGCCAAGGCTCCTATGAAACAGTCTGCTGTCTTCATCCAGGTAAGGGCAACTTCACATTTTCAGACACTAAGGTCGTGGGTAAATCCAGGGTGGACTGAGAGGCGGAAGCTCCAGCAAACACAGTCCTGTGGCTGGAAGATGAATGCAGTACTTATTCCTGCACCAACAGACCCTTGCCTCTGGCCTTGGGCCTAGAGCATGATTTTTTGGTAGTTGCTGTTGGGGAAGAGGCCCTTGGGCTTTAACCTGCGGACAGCCTCCCTTAAATGCTTGGGCTGCAGCGGGGGCGTTTCTCCCCACATCTCACACACGTCCAGGGCCTCTTCCACCACCTCTCCAACAAAGACCTTGGCGATTCCAGCCATGGCAATGGCGGCGTTCTCAGACACCGAACTGCCGGTGATAGACTTCATCAGACCTGCAATGCGTGCTTTTGGGAAAGCTGACCGGCGACACACTTCGTAGCGGGCCGGCTGCTCCTCAGACATGGCAGACAGCAGGGCTGTCATCCTCTGAGCCTCCTCTGCATCCACGGTGGGCTTCCTCTCCTTCTTTCCTTTGGTATGTCTTTTCCGTCTTTTGGCGGCAGGAGGAGCTGAGGCTGAGGCCTCCTTGTCCCCTTCTGTGAGGTCCATGACATCCTCACTCCTGAGCTCACCTCCCTGATCCCTGGGTTCTTCCAAGTTCCCACCTAGGTCCTCAGGGATTCCATCCTTCTTGCTGCCCTTCAGACCTCGGGGCATGGCGAACATCTCAGCAGACACACCTGTTTGCCTGCCCGTCTCCACGGGTGAGATTCAAGTCTGCCCCGTGACAGCAGCTGTAGAGGCAGAAGTTCTGGCTGGGGTGGTTTGATTACGGATCTGCAGCGAGAACCTTTCGAAGATTTTAGCTGCCGTGTTTCTGCTGAGCCACTTTAGCCATAACTGGACACAGCTCCCTGCCTCCCCTTCCCACACACAAACACACACGCTGAATTTTCTCACTTCCACAATGTGAAGAAACTTGTGGATGGAGAGTATATTAGTTTTACATCAATGCAGAATAAATTCTCACAAATTTTGGACACTTAAAACAAACCCCAGCTCAGAGGTCAGAAGTTCTACCAGTCCAAGTGACTGCCACCTGCTCAGAGCCACACGAGGGACCTCCGGGATGGGTCTGGCTGTGTGGTCGCTGCCTTCACCTGAGAAGGGTCTGGCTTCGATCTGACTCGAGGTGGTGGCAGAATTCAATGCCTTCGGGTTGTGAGCCCCAGGCCCACTTGTCTGTTCTGCCTGCTGCCGTGAGGACGCTCTCGGCTCCTGCAAGTGTTGCCCAGGTCTGGGCTGTGAGGCTCCCTGGGTCTGCACGGCCAGTGCCGGGGAATCTCCCACAGGGCAATGTCATCTCAGGGAGCTCCAGTCCTCCCTTATAAAGAGCTCGGATGATTGAACTAGACCCAGCCCTTAGCAGCTATTGGCTCAGGATATCCCTAAGGAAATCAGGGATTTGGGCGGGCTCATCAATTCACGCTTCCGCCCACCCCCAAGGGAGGGGCAGACACAGGGCGAATCTCCGAGGGGCGGGAAATGCAGGGGGTATTTCAGAATTCAGTCTTCCTCACAGAATCGCAAAGTTCACGTTTCACAACCATAAAGAAACTATTTACGCTAAAAATGAGACTTTTTAAGAAGTTGCACTTAGAAAACTTCAATGTCTGAGAAAAAAATATCCCTAACGCACAGGGAAACAGGTGGCTTATCCAATACTCTGGAAATAAAATGGGCTGGGTGAGGGGAATATGAAAATATTATTTCAATTTCATCTCATTTTATTTATTTATTTATGTACTTATTGATTTATTTTTGAGACAGAGTCTCCCTCTGTCCCTCAGGCTGGATTACAGTGTCCTGAGCTCAGCTCACTGCAGCCTCCGCATCCTGGGCCCAAGGCATTCTCCTGCCTCAGCCTCCAGAGTAGCTGGGACTAAATGAGTACGCCACCACGCCAGGCAAATTTTTGTCTTTTTTATAAAGTGTAGAGGAGGTTTCACCATTTGGGCCAGGGTGGTCTTCAACTGCCAACTTCAGATGATCTGCCCCAACTTGCCTTCCAAAGTGAAGGGACTATAGGCGTGAGCCACTGAACCCAGACTATGATAGTTTCACACTGAGGCCTGAAGCTGCTCTGCCTTAGGATTTTTCCTGAGTTTTACGTTCTTGTCATGATGAGTTGCTAGTTCATATTTTCCGTTGGATCTTTTCGAAAGGGATTACTGATGAGATTATGGCTTTCTCACAAAGAATACCACTTTGGTGAAACTATACTGAAATCAGGAGTACCTTATGTTTCCGATACTTATCAAGCACAATATTTGAACACGGCGTGGTAGGTGAAAGTGTAGGAAGCAGAATTTGGCAAACCCCATTTTTTTTCAATTTCGACGGTTTCAGGTTTTTGGTTTCAGCCAAACTGAAGAATGTCCTAATGAGCTGTCAATTCACAGGCCATTACAGACAATTTTTGAAACTACATCACACTGTAATTTAAGGAGTACGATTCTAAAGAAATTTGAACAATCTGGTGGTATTGCTAACACCAAACAAGGTTGTTCAGCTCTTTCATCTTTAAAAACAAACAAACAAAAACATGATGTGGAATTCTCTCATTTTACCAAACAGCCGTACGCTCCCTTGAATATGTGACTATGAAACCCAAGTAATTGGAAGAAGAAAAATAAAGGAAACACCTCATCAGTCTCATTAATAGTTTTGTTGAGAATAGTTTATTTTTCAAAAACTGCTGGCTATGTCTTGATATTTTTAGACACGGCTAAAGTTGAAATTGCATGAATCCTCTCTCTAACATTCATGCTACTTAAGAATCTTTTCCCAAGATTTGACTGCATTCATTTCATAAAAGCCCTGTCCTCTTCTCCCCTATATATCTATATTAGCACTCTGCCTTCTACCCTCTTCCATAGGAAACACAAATCCGTCAATTGATCACTTAAGCCTTTCCAGTATGGGTACAACATTTTCTGTAGTTGTACTCCTGAGATTTGTCCTTTATACTTCTAAAGACTAGACCCTAGATAATACGTGCTTGGGAATAGTGGAGCTAGCTTGCTTAAACTTTATTTAGGCGGATGCTAATTACTTGTGGGGGGCAAAGGCAGGCAGTGAGGATGTTAAGCTTATCCCAAAATAGTCAATTTTGGAAAAGACACAAGTACAGGCCGCGAGCGGTGGCTCAGACCTGAAATCCCAGCACCTTGGGAGGTCTTCTCGCAGAAGGCCAGAGCGAGACCCCGGGGAAAAGATTCATCCCAGGCGTGATGGCCTGACGATGGCTTCCTGTGTCCCGCAACATGGGGAGTCTGCAGTGTGGCCGGTTTGGAAACTGGCAAGGAGAGCGAAGAGACAACATGCTGGTCTTCCACCCTTCCCTGGATGCCCGTGGGTGCGCGCCAAGCTCCGGAAGCAAACAGTCAACATGCTCAGCCTTTCGGGGGCCGGAGAGACGTGAGCAACATGCCCCCTTGCAGAGGGCACAGCAGCGTGGAATCCCAAATCACGCTTCAGTCATCCTGAGGGTGGCTCCTCTGTGGTCGGGGCTGTCGGCCTGGCGCTCCGTTGCGAGGCTCAGCCTGGGGATGTGCGGTCTGTGAACCACGCGGTTGAAAACCCGAAGGCAACACGGGTCCCGGTCTTTTGTCTCTGAGGAAGCCGCCCGTTCCTTGGGCCACGGAATCGGGGCCAATGGGTGCCCCGCCGGCCCGACGCGGCGGCCGTGGGCCCAGCCCTCAGCCCGCGCCGGGCGCTTACCCTTTTCCCGGAGCGCGGGGGTCCCGTTGCTCCCGGAGGCCAAAGACCGTTTATTCTCTCTGCCTTCCTCCCTCTGTCCCTGGCTCCCTCCCGCCCGCCCTCTGTCCCTGCGTCGCTCTGTCTATCCCTCCGTTCCTAACTGCCTCCCTCTCTCTCCCTCCCTCCCTCCCTCCCAACTTCCCTCCGCCCATCCTTCGGCCCCTCTGGGTCTCCCGTTCGTCTCTCCATCTCTGCCCGCCTTCCCTCCCGCCTGGAACGGTCGGCATCGCCGGCGTGCGCGGGGCCTGGGGTCTGCGTTCAGCCGCCAGGCGCTCCACGGTGGCAGCTGGGAGGCTGCAGGGACACGGGCGGGCGGGCGGGCGGGCGGCCGGGCGACGGTGGAGCGGAGGCGCAGAGGAGGCGAGCCGCCGCCGGAGGGATGGCGGGCCCGGACGCTGCGCGGGCCCGGTGTTTCGCGGGAAGGGGGTCTCCACCCAGCCCAGGGGAAGACTCATTTTCCGGGGGTAGGGATTGGGGGGTGGGGGTGGCGAGGGGTCGGTCAGGCCGTGGCGGAAAGGCATGAGAGCTCTGCCCGGGCTGCTCCCAGAGCCTAGGCGGCTGCCCGCGAACCCGCGCGTGCGCAGCAGACGGCCCACCTGCTGGTACCTGGGCCGGCGCTGGGATCCCCGGGATGCCCAGGAAAGAATGGCATCTCTCCGCTCTGTGGAGTGTCTCACCGGGCCTAGACCTGGAAGGCAGGAATCGCAGGCGGGTCGGCCCAGAGGGAAGACACGCCCATCCACGCCGACCCAGGTGTTCCCCGCGAAAGAGAGGCCACCGGCCACCGCCCTGCACCGACCCCGTCCCAGCCCCGCGTCCTTTTAAAGCTCCTCCAGCAGAGCCCGGTATTCTTCCTCGCTGAGGGGTGGTTCCAGCGAGGCGGCCTCTTCCGTGGCCTCCAGCTCCCCAGGGGCCTCCGTTTCTAGGAAAGGCTGCGCCCGCTGCAGAAACTCCGGGCTCGCCAGGAGCTCATCCAGCAGGCGTAGGAGAGTGCAGACGAGCGCTCCGGCTCCTGGAGGAGCCGCGCCTGGGGGGGCGCCCGGATGGCTTGCACCTGCCACTGCCGCGCGGAGGCCTCCGGGGGCGCGGGCTGGGGAGGTGGGGCTTCCCCGGCTTGGGGTTCCCACGCAGCCCCGGCGACCTGGGGACCCTGGCCCCAGCCCCAACACGGACTCCCCTGGGACGCGAGGGGAGGGAAATGCAGGGGGTATTTCAGAATTCAGTCTTCCTCACAGAATCGCAAAGTTCACGTTTCACAACCATAAAGAAACTATTTACGCTAAAAATGAGACTTTTTATGAAGTTGCACTTAGAAAACTTCAATGTCTGAGAAAAAAATATCTCTAACGCACAGGGAAACTGGTGGTTTATCCAATACTCTGAAAATAAAATGGGCTGGGTGAGGGGAATATGAAAATATTATTTCAATTTCATCTCATTTTATTTATTTATGTACTTATTGATTTATTTTTGAGACAGAGTGTCCCTCTGTCCCTCAGGCTGGATTACAGTGTCCTGAGCTCAGCTCACTGCAGCCTCCGCATCCTGGGCTCAAGGCATTCTCCTGCCTCAGCCTCCAGAGTAGCTGGGACTAAATGAGCACGCCACCACGCCAGGCAAATTTTTGTCTTTTTTTTTTAAAGTGTAGTGGAGGTTTCACCATTTGGGCCAGGGTGGTCTTCAACTGCCGACTTCAGGTGATCGGCCCCAACTTGCCTTCCCAAAGTGAAGGGACTATAGGCATGAGCCACTGCGCCCAGACTATGATAGTTTCACACTGAAGCCTGAAGCTGCTGTGCCTTAGGATTTTTCCTGAGTTTTACTTTCTTGTCATGATGAGTTGCTAGTTCATGTTTTCCCTTGTTTCTTTTCGAAAGGCATTACTGATGAGATTATGGCTTTCTCACAAAGAATACCACTTTGGAGAAACTATATTGAAATCAGGAGTACCTTATGTTTCCGATACTTCTCAAGCACAATATTTGAACACGGCGTGGTAGGTGAAAGTGTAGGAAGCAGAATTTGGCAATCCCCATATTTTTTCAATTTCGACGGTTTCAGGTTTTTGGTTTCAGCCAAACTGAAGAATGTCCTTATGAGCTGTCAATTCACAGGCCGTTACAGACAATTTTTGAAACTACATCACGGTGTAATTTAAGGAGTACGATTCTAAAGAAATTTGAACAATCTGGTGGTATTGCTAACACCAAACAAGGTTGTTCAGCTCTTTCATCTTTAAAAACAAACAAACAAAAACATGATGTGGAATTCTCTCATTTTACCAAACAGCCGTACGCTCCCTTGAATATGTGACTATGAAACCCAAGTAATTGGAAGAAGAAAAATAAAGGAAACACCTCATCAGTCTCATTAATAGTTTTGTTGAGAATAGTTTATTTTTGAAAAACTGCTGGCTATGTCTTGATATTTTTAGACACGGCTAAAGCTGAAATTGCATGAATCCTCTCTCTAACATTCATGCTACTAAAGAAACTTTTCCCAAGATTTGACTGCATTCATTTCATAAAAGCCCTGTCCTCTTCTCCCCTATATATCTATATTAGCACTCTGCCTTCTACCCTCTTCCATAGGAAACACAAATCCGTCAATTGATCACTTAAGCCTTTCCAGTTTGGGTACAACATTTTCTGTAGTTGTACTCCTGAGATTTGTCCTTTATACTTCTAAAGACTAGACCCTAGATAATACATGCTTGGGAATAGTGGAGCTAGCTTGCTTAAACTTTATTTAGGCGTATGCTAATTACTTGTGGGGGGCAAAGGCAGGCAGTGAGGATGTTAAGCTTATCCCAAAATAGTCAATTTTGGAAAAGACACAAGTACAGGCCGGGCGTGGTGGCTCAGACCTGTAATCCCAGCACCTTGGGAGGCCGAGGCGGCCGGTCACGAGGTCAGGAGATCGACACCATCCTGGCTAACACGGTGAAACCCCGTCTCTGCTAAACATACACAAATTAGCCGGGCGTGGTGGCAGGCGCTTGTAGTCTCAGCTACTCGGGAGGCTGAGGCAGGAGAAGAGCACGAACCCGGGAGGCGGAGCTGGCAGTGAGCCGAGATTGCGCCACTGCACTCCGGCCTGGGCGGCAGAGTGGGATTCTGCCTCAAAAAAGAAAGAAAAAAAACATCTTCATATATATGAATGTGTGTGTGTGTGTGTGTGTGTGTGTCTGTGTGTGTGTGTGTACTCAGGTACACTCACTTTACTTCTGAGTTATCTCGTCACCACTTAACCAGCACCAATCAGAGACCACATTTTTCTAGGCAGTCTCCAAATGTACATTACAAATAGTAACGTACTTTAAGGATAGTAATGAAGCTCCGGGAAAAATTGCTTGTCTCCACCTCAGCAGACCAACCTGCCTGGGCCAGCTTCTCTCTTCCTCTACTCTTCAGAAAGTGCTAGACCTGCAACATCTGACAGAATACAGCTTCCATGACTCCTCAGTGCCATGGAAATGGAACGAGCTGAGAGCAATCTAAAGACTGGGAGATATTAGGTCTCTTGGATCTTACTTCTTTTGGTTGCTCGAGCACTTTAATTCCCGAGAGAGCCCTCCCATCTCCATCAGTTCTTCCAGGAACCTGTACCCTCCTTGTGTCTCTAAGATACGCTGGTCTAACTTGTTACATGCCTTTACAAGAAAGTTGGTAAAAATAAAAGGAAAGCTGAACAACGTCACAATATGGAGGTATGAAACAGAATTTCCCCATACTTGGTAAAGTTTAGAAATTTGTGTAATACCCGAAGGCAGATTCCATGTACAATAAGTCCTAGTTTAAGAACAAGAGCTGAGGGTATGAGGAAATAAAACTATATTTTCCGGGAGTATCTCTGGCTTCAGGAAGAAAGAGCACATGTTACTCTCCATTCAATATTAGGGCTGAACTATGGGGTCTTTTCGATCCTTTTTGCTTACCCTCTGCGATTCAGGGGGCACATGGCAAAGGTAAACAGACTGAAACAGCACCGTGGATAGCTGTGAGCTGTGCTGGGAAGATTCACGGTGATTCCATAATAAATCTCAGGTCTTTCTTCTGTAACAAAAAATTCCTCTTTTCCATCATCAAGGTAAAGCCGAGTATGTACAAGTAGAGTATGCGATAACTTTGTCACTCGTGACGAACCTAGTCGGTCCGATACTTTAACAACTTCTCCAATGTCTCTGCACTCAGGTTGGATATTCTGAGTGGGTCATCGGTAGAATGAATGAAATCAAGAATACTCTAAAGCAATGTTTGGAAGTCAATTTCAGTGTCTCCGGAAGCACTGGGAAAATCACCATGTGTAACGAACGTGAAGTATCCACAGGCTCTCTCTGTGTCTTTGAAACTGCCCATGTGTTCATTAGAAACGGCGGCTTGAGGAAAGGTGGTTTTGGAATTGGTTTCCCTCTAGTCTTACGTGATGCATCTCTACTATATTGCATTATAATAAAGCAAAGGGTCACTTGCTGACATAAAGCACAGGAGGCAGGAATGGAAGAGTCAACTTAGAGAAAAAAAGTGCTTTTCGGTTTTATTTTCATTTCTGCAGTTTGGAAAACAGTTTAACAGTTTAACAGATTTTGTGGCGGCTCACAAAAATACATATGAGCGTTGAAAATGTACAGAAGAACAACAATTGGGAGACATTTCCGGAAGCTTCAGTTTCTGAAACCCAGACATGAGCCTACAAGCTAAGACACGGCTACACCAGGCTTCAGCATGAAACCATACAACTCCTGGGAAGGGCTTCCCTCTCTGAACGCAGCTACCTGTCCACAGGATGCTCTAGGCCCAGGCACCTTTATTCTTCCAACTAGAGAGACATAGAAAGATGCCTCCATATCCCATGAAGATGCCCAAGCATTTGGCCAAGGCTCCTATGAAACAGTCTGCTGTCTTCATCCAGGTAAAGGCAACTTCACATTTTCAGACACTAAGGTCGTGGGTAAATCCAGGGTGGACTGAGAGGCGGAAGCTCCAGCAAACACAGTCCTGTGGCTGGAAGATGAATGCAGTACTTATTCCTGCACCAACAGACCCTTGCCTCTGGCCTTGGGCCTAGAGCATGATTTTTTGGTAGTTGCTGTTGGGGAAGAGGCCCTTGGGCTTTAACCTGCGGACAGCCTCCCTTAAATGCTTGGGCTGCAGCGGGGGCGTTTCTCCCCACATCTCACACACGTCCAGGGCCTCTTCCACCACCTCTCCAACAAAGACCTTGGCGATTCCAGCCATGGCAATGGCGGCGTTCTCAGACACCGAACTGCCGGTGATAGACTTCATCAGACCTGCAATGCGTGCTTTTGGGAAAGCTGACCGGCGACACACTTCGTAGCGGGCCAGCTGCTCCTCAGACATGGCAGACAGCAGGGCTGTCATCCTCTGAGCCTCCTCTGCATCCACGGTGGGCTTCCTCTCCTTCTTTCCTTTGGTATGTCTTTTCCGTCTTTTGGCGGCAGGAGGAGCTGAGGCTGAGGCCTCCTTGTCCCCTTCTGTGAGGTCCATGACATCCTCACTCCTGAGCTCACCTCCCTGATCCCTGGGTTCTTCCAAGTTCCCACCTAGGTCCTCAGGGATTCCATCCTTCTTGCTGCCCTTCAGACCTCGGGGCATGGCGAACATCTCAGCAGACACACCTGTTTGCCTGCCCGTCTCCACGGGTGAGATTCAAGTCTGCCCCGTGACAGCAACTGTAGAGGCAGAAGTTCTGGCTGGGGTGGTTTGATTACGGATCTGCAGCGAGAACCTTTCGAAGATTTTAGCTGCCGTGTTTCTGCTGAGCCACTTTAGCCATAACTGGACACAGCTCCCTGCCTCCCCTTCCCACACACAAACACACACGCTGAATTTTCTCACTTCCACAATGTGAAGAAACTTGTGGATGGAGAGTATATTAGTTTTACATCAATGCAGAATAAATTCTCACAAATTTTGGACACTTAAAACAAACCCCAGCTCAGAGGTCAGAAGTTCTACCAGTCCAAGTGACTGCCACCTGCTCAGAGCCACACGAGGGACCTCCGGGATGGGTCTGGCTGTGTGGTCGCTGCCTTCACCTGAGAAGGGTCTGGCTTCGATCTGACTCGAGGTGGTGGCAGAATTCAATGCCTTCGGGTTGTGAGCCCCAGGCCCACTTGTCTGTTCTGCCTGCTGCCGTGAGGACGCTCTCGGCTCCTGCAAGTGTTGCCCAGGTCTGGGCTGTGAGGCTCCCTGGGTCTGCGGGGCCAGTGCCGGGGAATCTCCCACAGGGCAATGTCATCTCAGGGAGCTCCAGTCCTCCCTTATAAAGAGCTCGGATGATTGAACTAGACCCAGCCCTTAGCAGCTATTGGCTCAGGATATCCCTAAGGAAATCACGGATTTGGGCGGGCTCATCAATTCACGCTTCCGCCCACCCCCAAGGGAGGGGCAGACACAGGGCGAGTCTCCGAGGGGCGGGAAATGCAGGGGGTATTTCAGAATTCAGTCTTCCTCACAGAATCGCAAAGTTCACGTTTCACAACCATAAAGAAACTATTTACGCTAAAAATGAGACTTTTTAAGAAGTTGCACTTAGAAAACTTCAATGTCTGAGAAAAAAATATCCCTAACGCACAGGGAAACAGGTGGCTTATCCAATACTCTGGAAATAAAATGGGCTGGGTGAGGGGAATATGAAAATATTATTTCAATTTCATCTCATTTTATTTATTTATTTATGTACTTATTGATTTATTTTTGAGACAGAGTCTCCCTCTGTCCCTCAGGCTGGATTACAGTGTCCTGAGCTCAGCTCACTGCAGCCTCCGCATCCTGGGCCCAAGGCATTCTCCTGCCTCAGCCTCCAGAGTAGCTGGGACTAAATGAGTACGCCACCACGCCAGGCAAATTTTTGTCTTTTTTATAAAGTGTAGAGGAGGTTTCACCATTTGGGCCAGGGTGGTCTTCAACTGCCAACTTCAGATGATCTGCCCCAACTTGCCTTCCAAAGTGAAGGGACTATAGGCGTGAGCCACTGAACCCAGACTATGATAGTTTCACACTGAGGCCTGAAGCTGCTCTGCCTTAGGATTTTTCCTGAGTTTTACGTTCTTGTCATGATGAGTTGCTAGTTCATATTTTCCGTTGGATCTTTTCGAAAGGGATTACTGATGAGATTATGGCTTTCTCACAAAGAATACCACTTTGGTGAAACTATACTGAAATCAGGAGTACCTTATGTTTCCGATACTTATCAAGCACAACATTTGAACACGGCGTGGTAGGTGAAAGTGTAGGAAGCAGAATTTGGCAAACCCCATTTTTTTTCAATTTCGACGGTTTCAGGTTTTTGGTTTCAGCCAAACTGAAGAATGTCCTAATGAGCTGTCAATTCACAGGCCATTACAGACAATTTTTGAAACTACATCACACTGTAATTTAAGGAGTACGATTCTAAAGAAATTTGAACAATCTGGTGGTATTGCTAACACCAAACAAGGTTGTTCAGCTCTTTCATCTTTAAAAACAAACAAACAAAAACATGATGTGGAATTCTCTCATTTTACCAAACAGCCGTACGCTCCCTTGAATATGTGACTATGAAACCCAAGTAATTGGAAGAAGAAAAATAAAGGAAACACCTCATCAGTCTCATTAATAGTTTTGTTGAGAATAGTTTATTTTTCAAAAACTGCTGGCTATGTCTTGATATTTTCAGACACGGCTAAAGTTGAAATTGCATGAATCCTCTCTCTAACATTCATGCTACTTAAGAATCTTTTCCCAAGATTTGACTGCATTCATTTCATAAAAGCCCTGTCCTCTTCTCCCCTATATATCTATATTAGCACTCTGCCTTCTACCCTCTTCCATAGGAAACACAAATCCGTCAATTGATCACTTAAGCCTTTCCAGTATGGGTACAACATTTTCTGTAGTTGTACTCCTGAGATTTGTCCTTTATACTTCTAAAGACTAGACCCTAGATAATACATGCTTGGGAATAGTGGAGCTAGCTTGCTTAAACTTTATTTAGGCGTATGCTAATTATTTGTGGCGGGCAAAGGCAGGCAGTGAGGATGTTAAGCTTATCCCAAAATAATCAATTTTGGAAAAGACACAAGTACAGGCCGGGCGTGGTAGCTCAGACCTGTAATCCCAGCACCTTGGGAGGCCGAGGCGGCCGGTCACGAGGTCAGGAGATCGACACCATCCTGGCTAACACGGTGAAACCCCGTCTCTGCTAAACATACACAAATTAGCCGGGCGTGGTGGCAGGCGCTTGTAGTCTCAGCTACTCGGGAGGCTGAGGCAGGAGAAGAGCACGAACCCGGGAGGCGGAGCTGGCAGTGAGCCGAGATTGCGCCACTGCACTCCGGCCTGGGCGGCAGAGTGGGATTCTGCCTCAAAAAAGAAAGAAAAAAAACATCTTCATATATATGAATGTGTGTGTGTGTGTGTGTGTGTGTCTGTGTGTGTGTGTGTACTCAGGTACACTCACTTTACTTCTGAGTTATCTCGTCACCACTTAACCAGCACCAATCAGAGACCACATTTTTCTAGGCAGTCTCCAAATGTACATTACAAATAGTAACGTACTTTAAGGATAGTAATGAAGCTCCGGGAAAAATTGCTTGTCTCCCCCTCAGCAGACCAACCTGCCTGGGCCAGCTTCTCTCTTCCTCTACTCTTCAGAAAGTGCTAGACCTGCAACATCTGACAGAATACAGCTTCCATGACTCCTCAGTGCCATGGAAATGGAACGAGCTGAGAGCAATCTAAAGACTGGGAGATATTAGGTCTCTTGGATCTTACTTCTTTTGGTTGCTCGAGCACTTTAATTCCCGAGAGAGCCCTCCCATCTCCATCAGTTCTTCCAGGAACCTGTACCCTCCTTGTGTCTCTAAGATACGCTGGTCTAACTTGTTACATGCCTTTACAAGAAAGTTGGTAAAAATAAAAGGAAAGCTGAACAACGTCACAATATGGAGGTATGAAACAGAATTTCCCCATACTTGGTAAAGTTTAGAAATTTGTGTAATACCCGAAGGCAGATTCCATGTACAATAAGTCCTAGTTTAAGAACAAGAGCTGAGGGTATGAGGAAATAAAACTATATTTTCCGGGAGTATCTCTGGCTTCAGGAAGAAAGAGCACATGTTACTCTCCATTCAATATTAGGGCTGAACTATGGGGTCTTTTCGATCCTTTTTGCTTACCCTCTGCGATTCAGGGGGCACATGGCAAAGGTAAACAGACTGAAACAGCACCGTGGATAGCTGTGAGCTGTGCTGGGAAGATTCACGGTGATTCCATAATAAATCTCAGGTCTTTCTTCTGTAACAAAAAATTCCTCTTTTCCATCATCAAGGTAAAGCCGAGTATGTACAAGTAGAGTATGTGATAACTTTGTCACTCGTGACGAACCTAGTCGGTCCGATACTTTAACAACTTCTCCAATGTCTCTGCACTCAGGTTGGATATTCTGAGTGGGTCATCGGTAGAATGAATGAAATCAAGAATACTCTAAAGCAATGTTTGGAAGTCAATTTCAGTGTCTCCGGAAGCACTGGGAAAATCACCATGTGTAACGAACGTGAAGTATCCACAGGCTCTCTCTGTGTCTTTGAAACTGCCCATGTGTTCATTAGAAACGGCGGCTTGAGGAAAGGTGGTTTTGGAATTGGTTTCCCTCTAGTCTTACGTGATGCATCTCTACTATATTGCATTATAATAAAGCAAAGGGTCACTTGCTGACATAAAGCACAGGAGGCAGGAATGGAAGAGTCAACTTAGAGAAAAAAAGTGCTTTTCGGTTTTATTTTCATTTCTGCAGTTTGGAAAACAGTTTAACAGTTTAACAGATTTTGTGGCGGCTCACAAAAATACATATGAGCGTTGAAAATGTACAGAAGAACAACAATTGGGAGACATTTCCGGAAGCTTCAGTTTCTGAAACCCAGACATGAGCCTACAAGCTAAGACACGGCTACACCAGGCTTCAGCGTGAAACCATACAACTCCTGGGAAGGGCTTCCCTCTCTGAACGCAGCTACCTGTCCACAGGATGCTCTAGGCCCAGGCACCTTTATTCTTCCAACTAGAGAGACATAGAAAGATGCCTCCATATCCCATGAAGATGCCCAAGCATTTGGCCAAGGCTCCTATGAAACAGTCTGCTGTCTTCATCCAGGTAAGGGCAACTTCACATTTTCAGACACTAAGGTCGTGGGTAAATCCAGGGTGGACTGAGAGGCGGAAGCTCCAGCAAACACAGTCCTGTGGCTGGAAGATGAATGCAGTACTTATTCCTGCACCAACAGACCCTTGCCTCTGGCCTTGGGCCTAGAGCATGATTTTTTGGTAGTTGCTGTTGGGGAAGAGGCCCTTGGGCTTTAACCTGCGGACAGCCTCCCTTAAATGCTTGGGCTGCAGCGGGGGCGTTTCTCCCCACATCTCACACACGTCCAGGGCCTCTTCCACCACCTCTCCAACAAAGACCTTGGCGATTCCAGCCATGGCAATGGCGGCGTTCTCAGACACCGAACTGCCGGTGATAGACTTCATCAGACCTGCAATGCGTGCTTTTGGGAAAGCTGACCGGCGACACACTTCGTAGCGGGCCGGCTGCTCCTCAGACATGGCAGACAGCAGGGCTGTCATCCTCTGAGCCTCCTCTGCATCCACGGTGGGCTTCCTCTCCTTCTTTCCTTTGGTATGTCTTTTCCGTCTTTTGGCGGCAGGAGGAGCTGAGGCTGAGGCCTCCTTGTCCCCTTCTGTGAGGTCCATGACATCCTCACTCCTGAGCTCACCTCCCTGATCCCTGGGTTCTTCCAAGTTCCCACCTAGGTCCTCAGGGATTCCATCCTTCTTGCTGCCCTTCAGACCTCGGGGCATGGCGAACATCTCAGCAGACACACCTGTTTGCCTGCCCGTCTCCACGGGTGAGATTCAAGTCTGCCCCGTGACAGCAGCTGTAGAGGCAGAAGTTCTGGCTGGGGTGGTTTGATTACGGATCTGCAGCGAGAACCTTTCGAAGATTTTAGCTGCCGTGTTTCTGCTGAGCCACTTTAGCCATAACTGGACACAGCTCCCTGCCTCCCCTTCCCACACACAAACACACACGCTGAATTTTCTCACTTCCACAATGTGAAGAAACTTGTGGATGGAGAGTATATTAGTTTTACATCAATGCAGAATAAATTCTCACAAATTTTGGACACTTAAAACAAACCCCAGCTCAGAGGTCAGAAGTTCTACCAGTCCAAGTGACTGCCACCTGCTCAGAGCCACACGAGGGACCTCCGGGATGGGTCTGGCTGTGTGGTCGCTGCCTTCACCTGAGAAGGGTCTGGCTTCGATCTGACTCGAGGTGGTGGCAGAATTCAATGCCTTCGGGTTGTGAGCCCCAGGCCCACTTGTCTGTTCTGCCTGCTGCCGTGAGGACGCTCTCGGCTCCTGCAAGTGTTGCCCAGGTCTGGGCTGTGAGGCTCCCTGGGTCTGCACGGCCAGTGCCGGGGAATCTCCCACAGGGCAATGTCATCTCAGGGAGCTCCAGTCCTCCCTTATAAAGAGCTCGGATGATTGAACTAGACCCAGCCCTTAGCAGCTATTGGCTCAGGATATCCCTAAGGAAATCAGGGATTTGGGCGGGCTCATCAATTCACGCTTCCGCCCACCCCCAAGGGAGGGGCAGACACAGGGCGAATCTCCGAGGGGCGGGAAATGCAGGGGGTATTTCAGAATTCAGTCTTCCTCACAGAATCGCAAAGTTCACGTTTCACAACCATAAAGAAACTATTTACGCTAAAAATGAGACTTTTTAAGAAGTTGCACTTAGAAAACTTCAATGTCTGAGAAAAAAATATCCCTAACGCACAGGGAAACAGGTGGCTTATCCAATACTCTGGAAATAAAATGGGCTGGGTGAGGGGAATATGAAAATATTATTTCAATTTCATCTCATTTTATTTATTTATTTATGTACTTATTGATTTATTTTTGAGACAGAGTCTCCCTCTGTCCCTCAGGCTGGATTACAGTGTCCTGAGCTCAGCTCACTGCAGCCTCCGCATCCTGGGCCCAAGGCATTCTCCTGCCTCAGCCTCCAGAGTAGCTGGGACTAAATGAGTACGCCACCACGCCAGGCAAATTTTTGTCTTTTTTATAAAGTGTAGAGGAGGTTTCACCATTTGGGCCAGGGTGGTCTTCAACTGCCAACTTCAGATGATCTGCCCCAACTTGCCTTCCAAAGTGAAGGGACTATAGGCGTGAGCCACTGAACCCAGACTATGATAGTTTCACACTGAGGCCTGAAGCTGCTCTGCCTTAGGATTTTTCCTGAGTTTTACGTTCTTGTCATGATGAGTTGCTAGTTCATATTTTCCGTTGGATCTTTTCGAAAGGGATTACTGATGAGATTATGGCTTTCTCACAAAGAATACCACTTTGGTGAAACTATACTGAAATCAGGAGTACCTTATGTTTCCGATACTTATCAAGCACAATATTTGAACACGGCGTGGTAGGTGAAAGTGTAGGAAGCAGAATTTGGCAAACCCCATTTTTTTTCAATTTCGACGGTTTCAGGTTTTTGGTTTCAGCCAAACTGAAGAATGTCCTAATGAGCTGTCAATTCACAGGCCATTACAGACAATTTTTGAAACTACATCACACTGTAATTTAAGGAGTACGATTCTAAAGAAATTTGAACAATCTGGTGGTATTGCTAACACCAAACAAGGTTGTTCAGCTCTTTCATCTTTAAAAACAAACAAACAAAAACATGATGTGGAATTCTCTCATTTTACCAAACAGCCGTACGCTCCCTTGAATATGTGACTATGAAACCCAAGTAATTGGAAGAAGAAAAATAAAGGAAACACCTCATCAGTCTCATTAATAGTTTTGTTGAGAATAGTTTATTTTTCAAAAACTGCTGGCTATGTCTTGATATTTTTAGACACGGCTAAAGTTGAAATTGCATGAATCCTCTCTCTAACATTCATGCTACTTAAGAATCTTTTCCCAAGATTTGACTGCATTCATTTCATAAAAGCCCTGTCCTCTTCTCCCCTATATATCTATATTAGCACTCTGCCTTCTACCCTCTTCCATAGGAAACACAAATCCGTCAATTGATCACTTAAGCCTTTCCAGTATGGGTACAACATTTTCTGTAGTTGTACTCCTGAGATTTGTCCTTTATACTTCTAAAGACTAGACCCTAGATAATACGTGCTTGGGAATAGTGGAGCTAGCTTGCTTAAACTTTATTTAGGCGGATGCTAATTACTTGTGGGGGGCAAAGGCAGGCAGTGAGGATGTTAAGCTTATCCCAAAATAGTCAATTTTGGAAAAGACACAAGTACAGGCCGCGAGCGGTGGCTCAGACCTGAAATCCCAGCACCTTGGGAGGTCTTCTCGCAGAAGGCCAGAGCGAGACCCCGGGGAAAAGATTCATCCCAGGCGTGATGGCCTGACGATGGCTTCCTGTGTCCCGCAACATGGGGAGTCTGCAGTGTGGCCGGTTTGGAAACTGGCAAGGAGAGCGAAGAGACAACATGCTGGTCTTCCACCCTTCCCTGGATGCCCGTGGGTGCGCGCCAAGCTCCGGAAGCAAACAGTCAACATGCTCAGCCTTTCGGGGGCCGGAGAGAGGTGAGCAACATGCCCCCTTGCAGAGGGCACAGCAGCGTGGAATCCCAAATCACGCTTCAGTCATCCTGAGGGTGGCTCCTCTGTGGTCGGGGCTGTCGGCCTGGCGCTCCGTTGCGAGGCTCAGCCTGGGGATGTGCGGTCTGTGAACCACGCGGTTGAAAACCCGAAGGCAACACGGGTCCCGGTCTTTTGTCTCTGAGGAAGCCGCCCGTTCCTTGGGCCACGGAATCGGGGCCAATGGGTGCCCCGCCGGCCCGACGCGGCGGCCGTGGGCCCAGCCCTCAGCCCGCGCCGGGCGCTTACCCTTTTCCCGGAGCGCGGGGGTCCCGTTGCTCCCGGAGGCCAAAGACCGTTTATTCTCTCTGCCTTCCTCCCTCTGTCCCTGGCTCCCTCCCGCCCGCCCTCTGTCCCTGCGTCGCTCTGTCTATCCCTCCGTTCCTAACTGCCTCCCTCTCTCTCCCTCCCTCCCTCCCTCCCAACTTCCCTCCGCCCATCCTTCGGCCCCTCTGGGTCTCCCGTTCGTCTCTCCATCTCTGCCCGCCTTCCCTCCCGCCTGGAACGGTCGGCATCGCCGGCGTGCGCGGGGCCTGGGGTCTGCGTTCAGCCGCCAGGCGCTCCACGGTGGCAGCTGGGAGGCTGCAGGGACACGGGCGGGCGGGCGGGCGGGCGGCCGGGCGACGGTGGAGCGGAGGCGCAGAGGAGGCGAGCCGCCGCCGGAGGGATGGCGGGCCCGGACGCTGCGCGGGCCCGGTGTTTCGCGGGAAGGGGGTCTCCACCCAGCCCAGGGGAAGACTCATTTTCCGGGGGTAGGGATTGGGGGGTGGGGGTGGCGAGGGGTCGGTCAGGCCGTGGCGGAAAGGCATGAGAGCTCTGCCCGGGCTGCTCCCAGAGCCTAGGCGGCTGCCCGCGAACCCGCGCGTGCGCAGCAGACGGCCCACCTGCTGGTACCTGGGCCGGCGCTGGGATCCCCGGGATGCCCAGGAAAGAATGGCATCTCTCCGCTCTGTGGAGTGTCTCACCGGGCCTAGACCTGGAAGGCAGGAATCGCAGGCGGGTCGGCCCAGAGGGAAGACACGCCCATCCACGCCGACCCAGGTGTTCCCCGCGAAAGAGAGGCCACCGGCCACCGCCCTGCACCGACCCCGTCCCAGCCCCGCGTCCTTTTAAAGCTCCTCCAGCAGAGCCCGGTATTCTTCCTCGCTGAGGGGTGGTTCCAGCGAGGCGGCCTCTTCCGTGGCCTCCAGCTCCCCAGGGGCCTCCGTTTCTAGGAAAGGCTGCGCCCGCTGCAGAAACTCCGGGCTCGCCAGGAGCTCATCCAGCAGGCGTAGGAGAGTGCAGACGAGCGCTCCGGCTCCTGGAGGAGCCGCGCCTGGGGGGGCGCCCGGATGGCTTGCACCTGCCACTGCCGCGCGGAGGCCTCCGGGGGCGCGGGCTGGGGAGGTGGGGCTTCCCCGGCTTGGGGTTCCCACGCAGCCCCGGCGACCTGGGGACCCTGGCCCCAGCCCCAACACGGACTCCCCTGGGACGCGAGGGGAGGGAAATGCAGGGGGTATTTCAGAATTCAGTCTTCCTCACAGAATCGCAAAGTTCACGTTTCACAACCATAAAGAAACTATTTACGCTAAAAATGAGACTTTTTATGAAGTTGCACTTAGAAAACTTCAATGTCTGAGAAAAAAATATCTCTAACGCACAGGGAAACTGGTGGTTTATCCAATACTCTGAAAATAAAATGGGCTGGGTGAGGGGAATATGAAAATATTATTTCAATTTCATCTCATTTTATTTATTTATGTACTTATTGATTTATTTTTGAGACAGAGTGTCCCTCTGTCCCTCAGGCTGGATTACAGTGTCCTGAGCTCAGCTCACTGCAGCCTCCGCATCCTGGGCTCAAGGCATTCTCCTGCCTCAGCCTCCAGAGTAGCTGGGACTAAATGAGCACGCCACCACGCCAGGCAAATTTTTGTCTTTTTTTTTTAAAGTGTAGTGGAGGTTTCACCATTTGGGCCAGGGTGGTCTTCAACTGCCGACTTCAGGTGATCGGCCCCAACTTGCCTTCCCAAAGTGAAGGGACTATAGGCATGAGCCACTGCGCCCAGACTATGATAGTTTCACACTGAAGCCTGAAGCTGCTGTGCCTTAGGATTTTTCCTGAGTTTTACTTTCTTGTCATGATGAGTTGCTAGTTCATGTTTTCCCTTGTTTCTTTTCGAAAGGCATTACTGATGAGATTATGGCTTTCTCACAAAGAATACCACTTTGGTGAAACTATATTGAAATCAGGAGTACCTTATGTTTCCGATACTTCTCAAGCACAATATTTGAACACGGCGTGGTAGGTGAAAGTGTAGGAAGCAGAATTTGGCAATCCCCATATTTTTTCAATTTCGACGGTTTCAGGTTTTTGGTTTCAGCCAAACTGAAGAATGTCCTTATGAGCTGTCAATTCACAGGCCGTTACAGACAATTTTTGAAACTACATCACGGTGTAATTTAAGGAGTACGATTCTAAAGAAATTTGAACAATCTGGTGGTATTGCTAACACCAAACAAGGTTGTTCAGCTCTTTCATCTTTAAAAACAAACAAACAAAAACATGATGTGGAATTCTCTCATTTTACCAAACAGCCGTACGCTCCCTTGAATATGTGACTATGAAACCCAAGTAATTGGAAGAAGAAAAATAAAGGAAACACCTCATCAGTCTCATTAATAGTTTTGTTGAGAATAGTTTATTTTTGAAAAACTGCTGGCTATGTCTTGATATTTTTAGACACGGCTAAAGCTGAAATTGCATGAATCCTCTCTCTAACATTCATGCTACTAAAGAAACTTTTCCCAAGATTTGACTGCATTCATTTCATAAAAGCCCTGTCCTCTTCTCCCCTATATATCTATATTAGCACTCTGCCTTCTACCCTCTTCCATAGGAAACACAAATCCGTCAATTGATCACTTAAGCCTTTCCAGTTTGGGTACAACATTTTCTGTAGTTGTACTCCTGAGATTTGTCCTTTATACTTCTAAAGACTAGACCCTAGATAATACATGCTTGGGAATAGTGGAGCTAGCTTGCTTAAACTTTATTTAGGCGTATGCTAATTACTTGTGGGGGGCAAAGGCAGGCAGTGAGGATGTTAAGCTTATCCCAAAATAGTCAATTTTGGAAAAGACACAAGTACAGGCCGGGCGTGGTGGCTCAGACCTGTAATCCCAGCACCTTGGGAGGCCGAGGCGGCCGGTCACGAGGTCAGGAGATCGACACCATCCTGGCTAACACGGTGAAACCCCGTCTCTGCTAAACATACACAAATTAGCCGGGCGTGGTGGCAGGCGCTTGTAGTCTCAGCTACTCGGGAGGCTGAGGCAGGAGAAGAGCACGAACCCGGGAGGCGGAGCTGGCAGTGAGCCGAGATTGCGCCACTGCACTCCGGCCTGGGCGGCAGAGTGGGATTCTGCCTCAAAAAAGAAAGAAAAAAAACATCTTCATATATATGAATGTGTGTGTGTGTGTGTGTGTGTGTGTCTGTGTGTGTGTGTGTACTCAGGTACACTCACTTTACTTCTGAGTTATCTCGTCACCACTTAACCAGCACCAATCAGAGACCACATTTTTCTAGGCAGTCTCCAAATGTACATTACAAATAGTAACGTACTTTAAGGATAGTAATGAAGCTCCGGGAAAAATTGCTTGTCTCCACCTCAGCAGACCAACCTGCCTGGGCCAGCTTCTCTCTTCCTCTACTCTTCAGAAAGTGCTAGACCTGCAACATCTGACAGAATACAGCTTCCATGACTCCTCAGTGCCATGGAAATGGAACGAGCTGAGAGCAATCTAAAGACTGGGAGATATTAGGTCTCTTGGATCTTACTTCTTTTGGTTGCTCGAGCACTTTAATTCCCGAGAGAGCCCTCCCATCTCCATCAGTTCTTCCAGGAACCTGTACCCTCCTTGTGTCTCTAAGATACGCTGGTCTAACTTGTTACATGCCTTTACAAGAAAGTTGGTAAAAATAAAAGGAAAGCTGAACAACGTCACAATATGGAGGTATGAAACAGAATTTCCCCATACTTGGTAAAGTTTAGAAATTTGTGTAATACCCGAAGGCAGATTCCATGTACAATAAGTCCTAGTTTAAGAACAAGAGCTGAGGGTATGAGGAAATAAAACTATATTTTCCGGGAGTATCTCTGGCTTCAGGAAGAAAGAGCACATGTTACTCTCCATTCAATATTAGGGCTGAACTATGGGGTCTTTTCGATCCTTTTTGCTTACCCTCTGCGATTCAGGGGGCACATGGCAAAGGTAAACAGACTGAAACAGCACCGTGGATAGCTGTGAGCTGTGCTGGGAAGATTCACGGTGATTCCATAATAAATCTCAGGTCTTTCTTCTGTAACAAAAAATTCCTCTTTTCCATCATCAAGGTAAAGCCGAGTATGTACAAGTAGAGTATGCGATAACTTTGTCACTCGTGACGAACCTAGTCGGTCCGATACTTTAACAACTTCTCCAATGTCTCTGCACTCAGGTTGGATATTCTGAGTGGGTCATCGGTAGAATGAATGAAATCAAGAATACTCTAAAGCAATGTTTGGAAGTCAATTTCAGTGTCTCCGGAAGCACTGGGAAAATCACCATGTGTAACGAACGTGAAGTATCCACAGGCTCTCTCTGTGTCTTTGAAACTGCCCATGTGTTCATTAGAAACGGCGGCTTGAGGAAAGGTGGTTTTGGAATTGGTTTCCCTCTAGTCTTACGTGATGCATCTCTACTATATTGCATTATAATAAAGCAAAGGGTCACTTGCTGACATAAAGCACAGGAGGCAGGAATGGAAGAGTCAACTTAGAGAAAAAAAGTGCTTTTCGGTTTTATTTTCATTTCTGCAGTTTGGAAAACAGTTTAACAGTTTAACAGATTTTGTGGCGGCTCACAAAAATACATATGAGCGTTGAAAATGTACAGAAGAACAACAATTGGGAGACATTTCCGGAAGCTTCAGTTTCTGAAACCCAGACATGAGCCTACAAGCTAAGACACGGCTACACCAGGCTTCAGCATGAAACCATACAACTCCTGGGAAGGGCTTCCCTCTCTGAACGCAGCTACCTGTCCACAGGATGCTCTAGGCCCAGGCACCTTTATTCTTCCAACTAGAGAGACATAGAAAGATGCCTCCATATCCCATGAAGATGCCCAAGCATTTGGCCAAGGCTCCTATGAAACAGTCTGCTGTCTTCATCCAGGTAAGGGCAACTTCACATTTTCAGACACTAAGGTCGTGGGTAAATCCAGGGTGGACTGAGAGGCGGAAGCTCCAGCAAACACAGTCCTGTGGCTGGAAGATGAATGCAGTACTTATTCCTGCACCAACAGACCCTTGCCTCTGGCCTTGGGCCTAGAGCATGATTTTTTGGTAGTTGCTGTTGGGGAAGAGGCCCTTGGGCTTTAACCTGCGGACAGCCTCCCTTAAATGCTTGGGCTGCAGCGGGGGCGTTTCTCCCCACATCTCACACACGTCCAGGGCCTCTTCCACCACCTCTCCAACAAAGACCTTGGCGATTCCAGCCATGGCAATGGCGGCGTTCTCAGACACCGAACTGCCGGTGATAGACTTCATCAGACCTGCAATGCGTGCTTTTGGGAAAGCTGACCGGCGACACACTTCGTAGCGGGCCAGCTGCTCCTCAGACATGGCAGACAGCAGGGCTGTCATCCTCTGAGCCTCCTCTGCATCCACGGTGGGCTTCCTCTCCTTCTTTCCTTTGGTATGTCTTTTCCGTCTTTTGGCGGCAGGAGGAGCTGAGGCTGAGGCCTCCTTGTCCCCTTCTGTGAGGTCCATGACATCCTCACTCCTGAGCTCACCTCCCTGATCCCTGGGTTCTTCCAAGTTCCCACCTAGGTCCTCAGGGATTCCATCCTTCTTGCTGCCCTTCAGACCTCGGGGCATGGCGAACATCTCAGCAGACACACCTGTTTGCCTGCCCGTCTCCACGGGTGAGATTCAAGTCTGCCCCGTGACAGCAACTGTAGAGGCAGAAGTTCTGGCTGGGGTGGTTTGATTACGGATCTGCAGCGAGAACCTTTCGAAGATTTTAGCTGCCGTGTTTCTGCTGAGCCACTTTAGCCATAACTGGACACAGCTCCCTGCCTCCCCTTCCCACACACAAACACACACGCTGAATTTTCTCACTTCCACAATGTGAAGAAACTTGTGGATGGAGAGTATATTAGTTTTACATCAATGCAGAATAAATTCTCACAAATTTTGGACACTTAAAACAAACCCCAGCTCAGAGGTCAGAAGTTCTACCAGTCCAAGTGACTGCCACCTGCTCAGAGCCACACGAGGGACCTCCGGGATGGGTCTGGCTGTGTGGTCGCTGCCTTCACCTGAGAAGGGTCTGGCTTCGATCTGACTCGAGGTGGTGGCAGAATTCAATGCCTTCGGGTTGTGAGCCCCAGGCCCACTTGTCTGTTCTGCCTGCTGCCGTGAGGACGCTCTCGGCTCCTGCAAGTGTTGCCCAGGTCTGGGCTGTGAGGCTCCCTGGGTCTGCGGGGCCAGTGCCGGGGAATCTCCCACAGGGCAATGTCATCTCAGGGAGCTCCAGTCCTCCCTTATAAAGAGCTCGGATGATTGAACTAGACCCAGCCCTTAGCAGCTATTGGCTCAGGATATCCCTAAGGAAATCAGGGATTTGGGCGGGCTCATCAATTCACGCTTCCGCCCACCCCCAAGGGAGGGGCAGACACAGGGCGAGTCTCCGAGGGGCGGGAAATGCAGGGGGTATTTCAGAATTCAGTCTTCCTCACAGAATCGCAAAGTTCACGTTTCACAACCATAAAGAAACTATTTACGCTAAAAATGAGACTTTTTAAGAAGTTGCACTTAGAAAACTTCAATGTCTGAGAAAAAAATATCCCTAACGCACAGGGAAACAGGTGGCTTATCCAATACTCTGGAAATAAAATGGGCTGGGTGAGGGGAATATGAAAATATTATTTCAATTTCATCTCATTTTATTTATTTATTTATGTACTTATTGATTTATTTTTGAGACAGAGTCTCCCTCTGTCCCTCAGGCTGGATTACAGTGTCCTGAGCTCAGCTCACTGCAGCCTCCGCATCCTGGGCCCAAGGCATTCTCCTGCCTCAGCCTCCAGAGTAGCTGGGACTAAATGAGTACGCCACCACGCCAGGCAAATTTTTGTCTTTTTTATAAAGTGTAGAGGAGGTTTCACCATTTGGGCCAGGGTGGTCTTCAACTGCCAACTTCAGATGATCTGCCCCAACTTGCCTTCCAAAGTGAAGGGACTATAGGCGTGAGCCACTGAACCCAGACTATGATAGTTTCACACTGAGGCCTGAAGCTGCTCTGCCTTAGGATTTTTCCTGAGTTTTACGTTCTTGTCATGATGAGTTGCTAGTTCATATTTTCCGTTGGATCTTTTCGAAAGGGATTACTGATGAGATTATGGCTTTCTCACAAAGAATACCACTTTGGTGAAACTATACTGAAATCAGGAGTACCTTATGTTTCCGATACTTATCAAGTACAACATTTGAACACGGCGTGGTAGGTGAAAGTGTAGGAAGCAGAATTTGGCAAACCCCATTTTTTTTCAATTTCGACGGTTTCAGGTTTTTGGTTTCAGCCAAACTGAAGAATGTCCTAATGAGCTGTCAATTCACAGGCCATTACAGACAATTTTTGAAACTACATCACACTGTAATTTAAGGAGTACGATTCTAAAGAAATTTGAACAATCTGGTGGTATTGCTAACACCAAACAAGGTTGTTCAGCTCTTTCATCTTTAAAAACAAACAAACAAAAACATGATGTGGAATTCTCTCATTTTACCAAACAGCCGTACGCTCCCTTGAATATGTGACTATGAAACCCAAGTAATTGGAAGAAGAAAAATAAAGGAAACACCTCATCAGTCTCATTAATAGTTTTGTTGAGAATAGTTTATTTTTCAAAAACTGCTGGCTATGTCTTGATATTTTCAGACACGGCTAAAGTTGAAATTGCATGAATCCTCTCTCTAACATTCATGCTACTTAAGAATCTTTTCCCAAGATTTGACTGCATTCATTTCATAAAAGCCCTGTCCTCTTCTCCCCTATATATCTATATTAGCACTCTGCCTTCTACCCTCTTCCATAGGAAACACAAATCCGTCAATTGATCACTTAAGCCTTTCCAGTATGGGTACAACATTTTCTGTAGTTGTACTCCTGTGATTTGTCCTTTATACTTCTAAAGACTAGACCCTAGATAATACATGCTTGGGAATAGTGGAGCTAGCTTGCTTAAACTTTATTTAGGCGTATGCTAATTATTTGTGGCGGGCAAAGGCAGGCAGTGAGGATGTTAAGCTTATCCCAAAATAATCAATTTTGGAAAAGACACAAGTACAGGCCGGGCGTGGTGGCTCAGACCTGTAATCCCAGCACCTTGGGAGGCCGAGGCGGCCGGTCACGAGGTCAGGAGATCGACACCATCCTGGCTAACACGGTGAAACCCCGTCTCTGCTAAACATACACAAATTAGCCGGGCGTGGTGGCAGGCGCTTGTAGTCTCAGCTACTCGGGAGGCTGAGGCAGGAGAAGAGCACGAACCCGGGAGGCGGAGCTGGCAGTGAGCCGAGATTGCGCCACTGCACTCCGGCCTGGGCGGCAGAGTGGGATTCTGCCTCAAAAAAGAAAGAAAAAAAACATCTTCATATATATGAATGTGTGTGTGTGTGTGTGTGTGTGTCTGTGTGTGTGTGTGTACTCAGGTACACTCACTTTACTTCTGAGTTATCTCGTCACCACTTAACCAGCACCAATCAGAGACCACATTTTTCTAGGCAGTCTCCAAATGTACATTACAAATAGTAACGTACTTTAAGGATAGTAATGAAGCTCCGGGAAAAATTGCTTGTCTCCCCCTCAGCAGACCAACCTGCCTGGGCCAGCTTCTCTCTTCCTCTACTCTTCAGAAAGTGCTAGACCTGCAACATCTGACAGAATACAGCTTCCATGACTCCTCAGTGCCATGGAAATGGAACGAGCTGAGAGCAATCTAAAGACTGGGAGATATTAGGTCTCTTGGATCTTACTTCTTTTGGTTGCTCGAGCACTTTAATTCCCGAGAGAGCCCTCCCATCTCCATCAGTTCTTCCAGGAACCTGTACCCTCCTTGTGTCTCTAAGATACGCTGGTCTAACTTGTTACATGCCTTTACAAGAAAGTTGGTAAAAATAAAAGGAAAGCTGAACAACGTCACAATATGGAGGTATGAAACAGAATTTCCCCATACTTGGTAAAGTTTAGAAATTTGTGTAATACCCGAAGGCAGATTCCATGTACAATAAGTCCTAGTTTAAGAACAAGAGCTGAGGGTATGAGGAAATAAAACTATATTTTCCGGGAGTATCTCTGGCTTCAGGAAGAAAGAGCACATGTTACTCTCCATTCAATATTAGGGCTGAACTATGGGGTCTTTTCGATCCCTTTTGCTTACCCTCTGCGATTCAGGGGGCACATGGCAAAGGTAAACAGACTGAAACAGCACCGTGGATAGCTGTGAGCTGTGCTGGGAAGATTCACGGTGATTCCATAATAAATCTCAGGTCTTTCTTCTGTAACAAAAAATTCCTCTTTTCCATCATCAAGGTAAAGCCGAGTATGTACAAGTAGAGTATGCGATAACTTTGTCACTCGTGACGAACCTAGTCGGTCCGATACTTTAACAACTTCTCCAATGTCTCTGCACTCAGGTTGGATATTCTGAGTGGGTCATCGGTAGAATGAATGAAATCAAGAATACTCTAAAGCAATGTTTGGAAGTCAATTTCAGTGTCTCCGGAAGCACTGGGAAAATCACCATGTGTAACGAACGTGAAGTATCCACAGGCTCTCTCTGTGTCTTTGAAACTGCCCATGTGTTCATTAGAAACGGCGGCTTGAGGAAAGGTGGTTTTGGAATTGGTTTCCCTCTAGTCTTACGTGATGCATCTCTACTATATTGCATTATAATAAAGCAAAGGGTCACTTGCTGACATAAAGCACAGGAGGCAGGAATGGAAGAGTCAACTTAGAGAAAAAAAGTGCTTTTCGGTTTTATTTTCATTTCTGCAGTTTGGAAAACAGTTTAACAGTTTAACAGATTTTGTGGCGGCTCACAAAAATACATATGAGCGTTGAAAATGTACAGAAGAACAACAATTGGGAGACATTTCCGGAAGCTTCAGTTTCTGAAACCCAGACATGAGCCTACAAGCTAAGACACGGCTACACCAGGCTTCAGCGTGAAACCATACAACTCCTGGGAAGGGCTTCCCTCTCTGAACGCAGCTACCTGTCCACAGGATGCTCTAGGCCCAGGCACCTTTATTCTTCCAACTAGAGAGACATAGAAAGATGCCTCCATATCCCATGAAGATGCCCAAGCATTTGGCCAAGGCTCCTATGAAACAGTCTGCTGTCTTCATCCAGGTAAGGGCAACTTCACATTTTCAGACACTAAGGTCGTGGGTAAATCCAGGGTGGACTGAGAGGCGGAAGCTCCAGCAAACACAGTCCTGTGGCTGGAAGATGAATGCAGTACTTATTCCTGCACCAACAGACCCTTGCCTCTGGCCTTGGGCCTAGAGCATGATTTTTTGGTAGTTGCTGTTGGGGAAGAGGCCCTTGGGCTTTAACCTGCGGACAGCCTCCCTTAAATGCTTGGGCTGCAGCGGGGGCGTTTCTCCCCACATCTCACACACGTCCAGGGCCTCTTCCACCACCTCTCCAACAAAGACCTTGGCGATTCCAGCCATGGCAATGGCGGCGTTCTCAGACACCGAACTGCCGGTGATAGACTTCATCAGACCTGCCATGCGTGCTTTTGGGAAAGCTGACCGGCGACACACTTCGTAGCGGGCCAGCTGCTCCTCAGACATGGCAGACAGCAGGGCTGTCATCCTCTGAGCCTCCTCTGCATCCACGGTGGGCTTCCTCTCCTTCTTTCCTTTGGTATGTCTTTTCCGTCTTTTGGCGGCAGGAGGAGCTGAGGCTGAGGCCTCCTTGTCCCCTTCTGTGAGGTCCATGACATCCTCACTCCTGAGCTCACCTCCCTGATCCCTGGGTTCTTCCAAGTTCCCACCTAGGTCCTCAGGGATTCCATCCTTCTTGCTGCCCTTCAGACCTCGGGGCATGGCGAACATCTCAGCAGACACACCTGTTTGCCTGCCCGTCTCCACGGGTGAGATTCAAGTCTGCCCCGTGACAGCAGCTGTAGAGGCAGAAGTTCTGGCTGGGGTGGTTTGATTACGGATCTGCAGCGAGAACCTTTCGAAGATTTTAGCTGCCGTGTTTCTGCTGAGCCACTTTAGCCATAACTGGACACAGCTCCCTGCCTCCCCTTCCCACACACAAACACACACGCTGAATTTTCTCACTTCCACAATGTGAAGAAACTTGTGGATGGAGAGTATATTAGTTTTACATCAATGCAGAATAAATTCTCACAAATTTTGGACACTTAAAACAAACCCCAGCTCAGAGGTCAGAAGTTCTACCAGTCCAAGTGACTGCCACCTGCTCAGAGCCACACGAGGGACCTCCGGGATGGGTCTGGCTGTGTGGTCGCTGCCTTCACCTGAGAAGGGTCTGGCTTCGATCTGACTCGAGGTGGTGGCAGAATTCAATGCCTTCGGGTTGTGAGCCCCAGGCCCACTTGTCTGTTCTGCCTGCTGCCGTGAGGACGCTCTCGGCTCCTGCAAGTGTTGCCCAGGTCTGGGCTGTGAGGCTCCCTGGGTCTGCGGGGCCAGTGCCGGGGAATCTCCCACAGGGCAATGTCATCTCAGGGAGCTCCAGTCCTCCCTTATAAAGAGCTCGGATGATTGAACTAGACCCAGCCCTTAGCAGCTATTGGCTCAGGATATCCCTAAGGAAATCACGGATTTGGGCGGGCTCATCAATTCACGCTTCCGCCCACCCCCAAGGGAGGGGCAGACACAGGGCGAGTCTCCGAGGGGCGGGAAATGCAGGGGGTATTTCAGAATTCAGTCTTCCTCACAGAATCGCAAAGTTCACGTTTCACAACCATAAAGAAACTATTTACGCTAAAAATGAGACTTTTTAAGAAGTTGCACTTAGAAAACTTCAATGTCTGAGAAAAAAATATCCCTAACGCACAGGGAAACAGGTGGCTTATCCAATACTCTGGAAATAAAATGGGCTGGGTGAGGGGAATATGAAAATATTATTTCAATTTCATCTCATTTTATTTATTTATTTATGTACTTATTGATTTATTTTTGAGACAGAGTCTCCCTCTGTCCCTCAGGCTGGATTACAGTGTCCTGAGCTCAGCTCACTGCAGCCTCCACATCCTGGGCCCAAGGCATTCTCCTACCTCAGCCTCCAGAGTAGCTGGGACTAAATGAGTACGCCACCACGCCAGGCAAATTTTTGTCTTTTTTATAAAGTGTAGAGGAGGTTTCACCATTTGGGCCAGGGTGGTCTTCAACTGCCAACTTCAGATGATCTGCCCCAACTTGCCTTCCAAAGTGAAGGGACTATAGGCGTGAGCCACTGAACCCAGACTATGATAGTTTCACACTGAGGCCTGAAGCTGCTCTGCCTTAGGATTTTTCCTGAGTTTTACGTTCTTGTCATGATGAGTTGCTAGTTCATATTTTCCGTTGGATCTTTTCGAAAGGGATTACTGATGAGATTATGGCTTTCTCACAAAGAATACCACTTTGGTGAAACTATACTGAAATCAGGAGTACCTTATGTTTCCGATACTTATCAAGCACAATATTTGAACACGGCGTGGTAGGTGAAAGTGTAGGAAGCAGAATTTGGCAAACCCCATTTTTTTTCAATTTCGACGGTTTCAGGATTTTGGTTTCAGCCAAACTGAAGAATGTCCTAATGAGCTGTCAATTCACAGGCCATTACAGACAATTTTTGAAACTACATCACACTGTAATTTAAGGAGTACGATTCTAAAGAAATTTGAACAATCTGGTGGTATTGCTAACACCAAACAAGGTTGTTCAGCTCTTTCATCTTTAAAAACAAACAAACAAAAACATGATGTGGAATTCTCTCATTTTACCAAACAGCCGTACGCTCCCTTGAATATGTGACTATGAAACCCAAGTAATTGGAAGAAGAAAAATAAAGGAAACACCTCATCAGTCTCATTAATAGTTTTGTTGAGAATAGTTTATTTTTCAAAAACTGCTGTCTATGTCTTGATATTTTTAGACTCGGCTAAAGCTGAAATTGCATGAATCCTCTCTCTAACATTCATGCTACTAAAGAAACTTTTCCCAAGATTTGACTGCATTCATTTCATAAAAGCCCTGTCCTCTTCTCCCCTATATATCTATATTAGCACTCTGCCTTCTACCCTCTTCCATAGGAAACACAAATCCGTCAATTGATCACTTAAGCCTTTCCAGTTTGGGTACAACATTTTCTGTAGTTGTACTCCTGAGATTTGTCCTTTATACTTCTAAAGACTAGACCCTAGATAATACATGCTTGGGAATAGTGGAGCTAGCTTGCTTAAACTTTATTTAGGCGTATGCTAATTACTTGTGGGGGGCAAAGGCAGGCAGTGAGGATGTTAAGCTTATCCCAAAATAGTCAATTTTGGAAAAGACACAAGTACAGGCCGGGCGTGGTGGCTCAGACCTGTAATCCCAGCACCTTGGGAGGCCGAGGCGGCCGGTCACGAGGTCAGGAGATCGACACCATCCTGGCTAACACGGTGAAACCCCGTCTCTGCTAAACATACACAAATTAGCCGGGCGTGGTGGCAGGCGCTTGTAGTCTCAGCTACTCGGGAGGCTGAGGCAGGAGAAGAGCACGAACCCGGGAGGCGGAGCTGGCAGTGAGCCGAGATTGCGCCACTGCACTCCGGCCTGGGCGGCAGAGTGGGATTCTGCCTCAAAAAAGAAAGAAAAAAAACATCTTCATATATATGAATGTGTGTGTGTGTGTGTGTGTGTGTGTCTGTGTGTGTGTGTGTACTCAGGTACACTCACTTTACTTCTGAGTTATCTCGTCACCACTTAACCAGCACCAATCAGAGACCACATTTTTCTAGGCAGTCTCCAAATGTACATTACAAATAGCAACGTACTTTAAGGATAGTAATGAAGCTCCGGGAAAAATTGCTTGTCTGCACCTCAGCAGACCAACCTGCCTGGGCCAGCTTCTCTCTTCCTCTACTCTTCAGAAAGTGCTAGACCTGCAACATCTGACAGAATACAGCTTCCATGACTCCTCAGTGCCATGGAAATGGAACGAGCTGAGAGCAATCTAAAGACTGGGAGATATTAGGTCTCTTGGATCTTACTTCTTTTGGTTGCTCGAGCACTTTAATTCCCGAGAGAGCCCTCCCATCTCCATCAGTTCTTCCAGGAACCTGTACCCTCCTTGTGTCTCTAAGATACGCTGGTCTAACTTGTTACATGCCTTTACAAGAAAGTTGGTAAAAATAAAAGGAAAGCTGAACAACGTCACAATATGGAGGTATGAAACAGAATTTCCCCATACTTGGTAAAGTTTAGAAATTTGTGTAATACCCGAAGGCAGATTCCATGTACAATAAGTCCTAGTTTAAGAACAAGAGCTGAGGGTATGAGGAAATAAAACTATATTTTCCGGGAGTATCTCTGGCTTCAGGAAGAAAGAGCACATGTTACTCTCCATTCAATATTAGGGCTGAACTATGGGGTCTTTTCGATCCTTTTTGCTTACCCTCTGCGATTCAGGGGGCACATGGCAAAGGTAAACAGACTGAAACAGCACCGTGGATAGCTGTGAGCTGTGCTGGGAAGATTCACGGTGATTCCATAATAAATCTCAGGTCTTTCTTCTGTAACAAAAAATTCCTCTTTTCCATCATCAAGGTAAAGCCGAGTATGTACAAGTAGAGTATGCGATAACTTTGTCACTCGTGACGAACCTAGTCGGTCCGATACTTTAACAACTTCTCCAATGTCTCTGCACTCAGGTTGGATATTCTGAGTGGGTCATCGGTAGAATGAATGAAATCAAGAATACTCTAAAGCAATGTTTGGAAGTCAATTTCAGTGTCTCCGGAAGCACTGGGAAAATCACCATGTGTAACGAACGTGAAGTATCCACAGGCTCTCTCTGTGTCTTTGAAACTGCCCATGTGTTCATTAGAAACGGCGGCTTGAGGAAAGGTGGTTTTGGAATTGGTTTCCCTCTAGTCTTACGTGATGCATCTCTACTATATTGCATTATAATAGAGCAAAGGGTCACTTGCTGACATAAAGCACAGGAGGCAGGAATGGAAGAGTCAACTTAGAGAAAAAAAGTGCTTTTCGGTTTTATTTTCATTTCTGCAGTTTGGAAAACAGTTTAACAGTTTAACAGATTTTGTGGCGGCTCACAAAAATACATATGAGCGTTGAAAATGTACAGAAGAACAACAATTGGGAGACATTTCCGGAAGCTTCAGTTTCTGAAACCCAGACATGAGCCTACAAGCTAAGACACGGCTACACCAGGCTTCAGCGTGAAACCATACAACTCCTGGGAAGGGCTTCCCTCTCTGAACGCAGCTACCTGTCCACAGGATGCTCTAGGCCCAGGCACCTTTATTCTTCCAACTAGAGAGACATAGAAAGATGCCTCCATATCCCATGAAGATGCCCAAGCATTTGGCCAAGGCTCCTATGAAACAGTCTGCTGTCTTCATCCAGGTAAGGGCAACTTCACATTTTCAGACACTAAGGTCGTGGGTAAATCCAGGGTGGACTGAGAGGCGGAAGCTCCAGCAAACACAGTCCTGTGGCTGGAAGATGAATGCAGTACTTATTCCTGCACCAACAGACCCTTGCCTCTGGCCTTGGGCCTAGAGCATGATTTTTTGGTAGTTGCTGTTGGGGAAGAGGCCCTTGGGCTTTAACCTGCGGACAGCCTCCCTTAAATGCTTGGGCTGCAGCGGGGGCGTTTCTCCCCACATCTCACACACGTCCAGGGCCTCTTCCACCACCTCTCCAACAAAGACCTTGGCGATTCCAGCCATGGCAATGGCGGCGTTCTCAGACACCGAACTGCCGGTGATAGACTTCATCAGACCTGCAATGCGTGCTTTTGGGAAAGCTGACCGGCGACACACTTCGTAGCGGGCCAGCTGCTCCTCAGACATGGCAGACAGCAGGGCTGTCATCCTCTGAGCCTCCTCTGCATCCACGGTGGGCTTCCTCTCCTTCTTTCCTTTGGTATGTCTTTTCCGTCTTTTGGCGGCAGGAGGAGCTGAGGCTGAGGCCTCCTTGTCCCCTTCTGTGAGGTCCATGACATCCTCACTCCTGAGCTCACCTCCCTGATCCCTGGGTTCTTCCAAGTTCCCACCTAGGTCCTCAGGGATTCCATCCTTCTTGCTGCCCTTCAGACCTCGGGGCATGGCGAACATCTCAGCAGACACACCTGTTTGCCTGCCCGTCTCCACGGGTGAGATTCAAGTCTGCCCCGTGACAGCAGCTGTAGAGGCAGAAGTTCTGGCTGGGGTGGTTTGATTACGGATCTGCAGCGAGAACCTTTCGAAGATTTTAGCTGCCGTGTTTCTGCTGAGCCACTTTAGCCATAACTGGACACAGCTCCCTGCCTCCCCTTCCCACACACAAACACACACGCTGAATTTTCTCACTTCCACAATGTGAAGAAACTTGTGGATGGAGAGTATATTAGTTTTACATCAATGCAGAATAAATTCTCACAAGTTTTGGACACTTAAAACAAACCCCAGCTCAGAGGTCAGAAGTTCTACCAGTCCAAGTGACTGCCACCTGCTCAGAGCCACACGAGGGACCTCCGGGATGGGTCTGGCTGTGTGGTCGCTGCCTTCACCTGAGAAGGGTCTGGCTTCGATCTGACTCGAGGTGGTGGCAGAATTCAATGCCTTCGGGTTGTGAGCCCCAGGCCCACTTGTCTGTTCTGCCTGCTGCCGTGAGGACGCTCTCGGCTCCTGCAAGTGTTGCCCAGGTCTGGGCTGTGAGGCTCCCTGGGTCTGCGGGGCCAGTGCCGGGGAATCTCCCACAGGGCAATGTCATCTCAGGGAGCTCCAGTCCTCCCTTATAAAGAGCTCGGATGATTGAACTAGACCCAGCCCTTAGCAGCTATTGGCTCAGGATATCCCTAAGGAAATCAGGGATTTGGGCGGGCTCATCAATTCACGCTTCCGCCCACCCCCAAGGGAGGGGCAGACACAGGGCGAGTCTCCGAGGGGCGGGAAATGCAGGGGGTATTTCAGAATTCAGTCTTCCTCACAGAATCGCAAAGTTCACGTTTCACAACCATAAAGAAACTATTTACGCTAAAAATGAGACTTTTTAAGAAGTTGCACTTAGAAAACTTCAATGTCTGAGAAAAAAATATCCCTAACGCACAGGGAAACAGGTGGCTTATCCAATACTCTGGAAATAAAATGGGCTGGGTGAGGGGAATATGAAAATATTATTTCAATTTCATCTCATTTTATTTATTTATTTATGTACTTATTGATTTATTTTTGAGACAGAGTCTCCCTCTGTCCCTCAGGCTGGATTACAGTGTCCTGAGCTCAGCTCACTGCAGCCTCCACATCCTGGGCCCAAGGCATTCTCCTGCCTCAGCCTCCAGAGTAGCTGGGACTAAATGAGTACGCCACCACGCCAGGCAAATTTTTGTCTTTTTTATAAAGTGTAGAGGAGGTTTCACCATTTGGGCCAGGGTGGTCTTCAACTGCCAACTTCAGATGATCTGCCCCAACTTGCCTTCCAAAGTGAAGGGACTATAGGCGTGAGCCACTGCGCCCAGACTATGATAGTTTCACACTGAGGCCTGAAGCTGCTCTGCCTTAGGATTTTTCCTGAGTTTTACGTTCTTGTCATGATGAGTTGCTAGTTCATATTTTCCGTTGGATCTTTTCGAAAGGGATTACTGATGAGATTATGGCTTTCTCACAAAGAATACCACTTTGGTGAAAGTATACTGAAATCAGGAGTACCTTATGTTTCCGATACTTATCAAGCACAACATTTGAACACGGCGTGGTAGGTGAAAGTGTAGGAAGCAGAATTTGGCAAACCCCATTTTTTTTCAATTTCGACGGTTTCAGGTTTTTGGTTTCAGCCAAACTGAAGAATGTCCTAATGAGCTGTCAATTCACAGGCCATTACAGACAATTTTTGAAACTACATCACACTGTAATTTAAGGAGTACGATTCTAAAGAAATTTGAACAATCTGGTGGTATTGCTAACACCAAACAAGGTTGTTCAGCTCTTTCATCTTTAAAAACAAACAAACAAAAACATGATGTGGAATTCTCTCATTTTACCAAACAGCCGTACGCTCCCTTGAATATGTGACTATGAAACCCAAGTAATTGGAAGAAAAAAAATAAAGGAAACACCTCATCAGTCTCATTAATAGTTTTGTTGAGAATAGTTTATTTTTCAAAAACTGCTGGCTATGTCTTGATATTTTTAGACACGGCTAAAGTTGAAATTGCATGAATCCTCTCTCTAACATTCATGCTACTTAAGAATCTTTTCCCAAGATTTGACTGCATTCATTTCATAAAAGCCCTGTCCTCTTCTCCCCTATATATCTATATTAGCACTCTGCCTTCTACCCTCTTCCATAGGAAACACAAATCCGTCAATTGATCACTTAAGCCTTTCCAGTATGGGTACAACATTTTCTGTAGTTGTACTCCTGAGATTTGTCCTTTATACTTCTAAAGACTAGACCCTAGATAATACATGCTTGGGAATAGTGGAGCTAGCTTGCTTAAACTTTATTTAGGCGTATGCTAATTACTTGTGGGGGGCAAAGGCAGGCAGTGAGGATGTTAAGCTTATCCCAAAATAGTCAATTTTGGAAAAGACACAAGTACAGGCCGCGAGCGGTGGCTCAGACCTGAAATCCCAGCACCTTGGGAGGTCTTCTCGCAGAAGGCCAGAGCGAGACCCCGGGGAAAAGATTCATCCCAGGCGTGATGGCCTGACGATGGCTTCCTGTGTCCCGCAACATGGGGAGTCTGCAGTGTGGCCGGTTTGGAAACTGGCAAGGAGAGCGAAGAGACAACATGCTGGTCTTCCACCCTTCCCTGGATGCCCGTGGGTGCCCGCAGAGCTCCGGAAGCAAACAGTCAACATGCTCAGCCTTTCGGGGGCCGGAGAGACGTGAGCAACATGCCCCCTTGCAGAGGGCACAGCAGCGTGGAATCCCAAATCACGCTTCAGTCATCCTGAGGGTGGCTCCTCTGTGGTCGGGGCTGTCGGCCTGGCGCTCCGTTGCGAGGCTCAGCCTGGGGATGTGCGGTCTGTGAACCACGCGGTTGAAAACCCGAAGGCAACACGGGTCCCGGTCTTTTGTCTCTGAGGAAGCCGCCCGTTCCTTGGGCCACGGAATCGGGGCCAATGGGTGCCCCGCCGGCCCGACGCGGCGGCCGTGGGCCCAGCCCTCAGCCCGCGCCGGGCGCTTACCCTTTTCCCGGAGCGCGGGGGTCCCGTTGCTCCCGGAGGCCAAAGACCGTTTATTCTCTCTGCCTTCCTCCCTCTGTCCCTGGCTCCCTCCCGCCCGCCCTCTGTCCCTGCGTCGCTCTGTCTATCCCTCCGTTCCTAACTGCCTCCCTCTCTCTCCCTCCCTCCCTCCCTCCCAACTTCCCTCCGCCCATCCTTCGGCCCCTCTGGGTCTCCCGTTCGTCTCTCCATCTCTGCCCGCCTTCCCTCCCGCCTGGAACGGTCGGCATCGCCGGCGTGCGCGGGGCCTGGGGTCTGCGTTCAGCCGCCAGGCGCTCCACGGTGGCAGCTGGGAGGCTGCAGGGACACGGGCGGGCGGGCGGGCGGGCGGCCGGGCGACGGTGGAGCGGAGGCGCAGAGGAGGCGAGCCGCCGCCGGAGGGATGGCGGGCCCGGACGCTGCGCGGGCCCGGTGTTTCGCGGGAAGGGGGTCTCCACCCAGCCCAGGGGAAGACTCATTTTCCGGGGGTAGGTATTGGGGGGTGGGGGTGGCGAGGGGTCGGTCAGGCCGTGGCGGAAAGGCATGAGAGCTCTGCCCGGGCTGCTCCCAGAGCCTAGGCGGCTGCCCGCGAACCCGCGCGTGCGCAGCAGACGGCCCACCTGCTGGTACCTGGGCCGGCGCTGGGATCCCCGGGATGCCCAGGAAAGAATGGCATCTCTCCGCTCTGTGGAGTGTCTCACCGGGCCTAGACCTGGAAGGCAGGAATCCCAGGCGGGTCGGCCCAGAGGGAAGACACGCCCATCCACGCCGACCCAGGTGTTACTCGCGAAAGGGAGGCCACCGGCCACCGCCCTGCACCGACCCCGTCCCAGCCCCGCGTCCTTTTAAAGCTCCTCCAGCAGAGCCCGGTATTCTTCCTCGCTGAGGGGTGGTTCCAGCGAGGCGGCCTCTTCCGTGGCCTCCAGCTCCCCAGGGGCCTCCGTTTCTAGGAAAGGCTGCGCCCGCTGCAGAAACTCCGGGCTCGCCAGGAGCTCATCCAGCAGGCGTAGGGGAGTGCAGACGAGCGCTCCGGCTCCTGGAGGAGCCGCGCCTGGGGGGGCGCCCGGATGGCTTGCACCTGCCACTGCCGCGCGGAGGCCTCCGGGGGCGCGGGCTGGGGAGGTGGGGCTTCCCCGGCTTGGGGTTCCCACGCAGCCCCGGCGACCTGGGGACCCTGGCCCCAGCCCCAACACGGACTCCCCTGGGACGCGAGGGGAGGGAAATGCAGGGGGTATTTCAGAATTCAGTCTTCCTCACAGAATCGCAAAGTTCACGTTTCACAACCATAAAGAAACTATTTACGCTAAAAATGAGACTTTTTATGAAGTTGCACTTAGAAAACTTCAATGTCTGAGAAAAAAATATCTCTAACGCACAGGGAAACTGGTGGTTTATCCAATACTCTGAAAATAAAATGGGCTGGGTGAGGGGAATATGAAAATATTATTTCAATTTCATCTCATTTTATTTATTTATGTACTTATTGATTTATTTTTTGAGACAGAGTGTCCCTCTGTCCCTCAGGCTGGATTACAGTGTCCTGAGCTCAGCTCACTGCAGCCTCCGCATCCTGGGCTCAAGGCATTCTCCTGCCTCAGCCTCCAGAGTAGCTGGGACTAAATGAGCACGCCACCACGCCAGGCAAATTTTTGTCTTTTTTTTTTAAAGTGTAGTGGAGGTTTCACCATTTGGGCCAGGGTGGTCTTCAACTGCCGACTTCAGGTGATCGGCCCCAACTTGCCTTCCCAAAGTGAAGGGACTATAGGCATGAGCCACTGCGCCCAGACTATGATAGTTTCACACTGAAGCCTGAAGCTGCTCTGCCTTAGGATTTTTCCTGAGTTTTACTTTCTTGTCATGATGAGTTGCTAGTTCATGTTTTCCCTTGTTTCTTTTCGAAAGGCATTACTGATGAGATTATGGCTTTCTCACAAAGAATACCACTTTGGTGAAACTATATTGAAATCAGGAGTACCTTATGTTTCCGATACTTATCAAGCACAATATTTGAACACGGCGTGGTAGGTGAAAGTGTAGGAAGCAGAATTTGGCAATCCCCATATTTTTTCAATTTCGACGGTTTCAGGTTTTTGGTTTCAGCCAAACTGAAGAATGTCCTTATGAGCTGTCAACTCACAGGCCGTTACAGACAATTTTTGAAACTACATCACGGTGTAATTTAAGGAGTACGATTCTAAAGAAATTTGAACAATCTGGTGGTATTGCTAACACCAAACAAGGTTGTTCAGCTCTTTCATCTTTAAAAACAAACAAACAAAAACATGATGTGGAATTCTCTCATTTTACCAAACAGCCGTACGCTCCCTTGAATATGTGACTATGAAACCCAAGTAATTGGAAGAAAAAAAATAAAGGAAACACCTCATCAGTCTCATTAATAGTTTTGTTGAGAATAGTTTATTTTTCAAAAACTGCTGGCTATGTCTTGATATTTTTAGACACGGCTAAAGTTGAAATTGCATGAATCCTCTCTCTAACATTCATGCTACTTAAGAATCTTTTCCCAAGATTTGACTGCATTCATTTCATAAAAGCCCTGTCCTCTTCTCCCCTATATATCTATATTAGCACTCTGCCTTCTACCCTCTTCCATAGGAAACACAAATCCGTCAATTGATCACTTAAGCCTTTCCAGTATGGGTACAACATTTTCTGTAGTTGTACTCCTGAGATTTGTCCTTTATACTTCTAAAGACTAGACCCTAGATAATACATGCTTGGGAATAGTGGAGCTAGCTTGCTTAAACTTTATTTAGGCGTATGCTAATTACTTGTGGGGGGCAAAGGCAGGCAGTGAGGATGTTAAGCTTATCCCAAAATAGTCAATTTTGGAAAAGACACAAGTACAGGCCGCGAGCGGTGGCTGAGACCTGAAATCCCAGCACCTTGGGAGGTCTTCTCGCAGAAGGCCAGAGCGAGACCCCGGGGAAAAGATGCATCCCAGGCGTGATGGCCTGACGATGGCTTCCTGTGTCCCGCAACATGGGGAGTCTGCAGTGTGGCCGGTTTGGAAACTGGCAAGGAGAGCGAAGAGACAACATGCTGGTCTTCCACCCTTCCCTGGATGCCCGTGGGTGCCCGCAGAGCTCCGGAAGCAAACAGTCAACATGCTCAGCCTTTCGGGGGCCGGAGAGACGTGAGCAACATGCCCCCTTGCAGAGGGCACAGCAGCGTGGAATCCCAAATCACGCTTCAGTCATCCTGAGGGTGGCTCCTCTGTGGTCGGGGCTGTCGGCCTGGCGCTCCGTTGCGAGGCTCAGCCTGGGGATGTGCGGTCTGTGAACCACGCGGTTGAAAACCCGAAGGCAACACGGGTCCCGGTCTTTTGTCTCTGAGGAAGCCGCCCGTTCCTTGGGCCACGGAATCGGGGCCAATGGGTGCCCCGCCGGCCCGACGCGGCGGCCGTGGGCCCAGCCCTCAGCCCGCGCCGGGCGCTTACCCTTTTCCCGGAGCGCGGGGGTCCCGTTGCTCCCGGAGGCCAAAGACCGTTTATTCTCTCTGCCTTCCTCCCTCTGTCCCTGGCTCCCTCCCGCCCGCCCTCTGTCCCTGCGTCGCTCTGTCTATCCCTCCGTTCCTAACTGCCTCCCTCTCTCTCCCTCCCTCCCTCCCTCCCAACTTCCCTCCGCCCATCCTTCGGCCCCTCTGGGTCTCCCGTTCGTCTCTCCATCTCTGCCCGCCTTCCCTCCCGCCTGGAACGGTCGGCATCGCCGGCGTGCGCGGGGCCTGGGGTCTGCGTTCAGCCGCCAGGCGCTCCACGGTGGCAGCTGGGAGGCTGCAGGGACACGGGCGGGCGGGCGGGCGGGCGGCCGGGCGACGGTGGAGCGGAGGCGCAGAGGAGGCGAGCCGCCGCCGGAGGGATGGCGGGCCCGGACGCTGCGCGGGCCCGGTGTTTCGCGGGAAGGGGGTCTCCACCCAGCCCAGGGGAAGACTCATTTTCCGGGGGTAGGGATTGGGGGGTGGGGGTGGCGAGGGGTCGGTCAGGCCGTGGCGGAAAGGCATGAGAGCTCTGCCCGGGCTGCTCCCAGAGCCTAGGCGGCTGCCCGCGAACCCGCGCGTGCGCAGCAGACGGCCCACCTGCTGGTACCTGGGCCGGCGCTGGGATCCCCGGGATGCCCAGGAAAGAATGGCATCTCTCCGCTCTGTGGAGTGTCTCACCGGGCCTAGACCTGGAAGGCAGGAATCCCAGGCGGGTCGGCCCAGAGGGAAGACACGCCCATCCACGCCGACCCAGGTGTTACCCGCGAAAGAGAGGCCACCGGCCACCGCCCTGCACCGACCCCGTCCCAGCCCCGCGTCCTTTTAAAGCTCCTCCAGCAGAGCCCGGTATTCTTCCTCGCTGAGGGGTGGTTCCAGCGAGGCGGCCTCTTCCGTGGCCTCCAGCTCCCCAGGGGCCTCCGTTTCTAGGAAAGGCTGCGCCCGCTGCAGAAACTCCGGGCTCGCCAGGAGCTCATCCAGCAGGCGTAGGGGAGTGCAGACGAGCGCTCCGGCTCCTGGAGGAGCCGCGCATGGGGGGGCGCCCGGATGGCTTGCACCTGCCACTGCCGCGCGGAGGCCTCCGGGGGCGCGGGCTGGGGAGGTGGGGCTTCCCCGGCTTGGGGTTCCCACGCAGCCCCGGCGACCTGGGGACCCTGGCCCCAGCCCCAACACGGACTCCCCTGGGACGCGAGGGGAGGGAAATGCAGGGGGTATTTCAGAATTCAGTCTTCCTCACAGAATCGCAAAGTTCACGTTTCACAACCATAAAGAAACTATTTACGCTAAAAATGAGACTTTTTATGAAGTTGCACTTAGAAAACTTCAATGTCTGAGAAAAAAATATCTCTAACGCACAGGGAAACTGGTGGTTTATCCAATACTCTGAAAATAAAATGGGCTGGGTGAGGGGAATATGAAAATATTATTTCAATTTCATCTCATTTTATTTATTTATGTACTTATTGATTTATTTTTTGAGACAGAGTGTCCCTCTGTCCCTCAGGCTGGATTACAGTGTCCTGAGCTCAGCTCACTGCAGCCTCCGCATCCTGGGCTCAAGGCATTCTCCTGCCTCAGCCTCCAGAGTAGCTGGGACTAAATGAGCACGCCACCACGCCAGGCAAATTTTTGTCTTTTTTTTTTAAAGTGTAGTGGAGGTTTCACCATTTGGGCCAGGGTGGTCTTCAACTGCCGACTTCAGGTGATCGGCCCCAACTTGCCTTCCCAAAGTGAAGGGACTATAGGCATGAGCCACTGCGCCCAGACTATGATAGTTTCACACTGAAGCCTGAAGCTGCTGTGCCTTAGGATTTTTCCTGAGTTTTACTTTCTTGTCATGATGAGTTGCTAGTTCATGTTTTCCCTTGTTTCTTTTCGAAAGGCATTACTGATGAGATTATGGCTTTCTCACAAAGAATACCACTTTGGTGAAACTATATTGAAATCAGGAGTACCTTATGTTTCCGATACTTCTCAAGCACAATATTTGAACACGGCGTGGTAGGTGAAAGTGTAGGAAGCAGAATTTGGCAATCCCCATATTTTTTCAATTTCGACGGTTTCAGGTTTTTGGTTTCAGCCAAACTGAAGAATGTCCTTATGAGCTGTCAATTCACAGGCCGTTACAGACAATTTTTGAAACTACATCACGGTGTAATTTAAGGAGTACGATTCTAAAGAAATTTGAACAATCTGGTGGTATTGCTAACACCAAACAAGGTTGTTCAGCTCTTTCATCTTTAAAAACAAACAAACAAAAACATGATGTGGAATTCTCTCATTTTACCAAACAGCCGTACGCTCCCTTGAATATGTGACTATGAAACCCAAGTAATTGGAAGAAGAAAAATAAAGGAAACACCTCATCAGTCTCATTAATAGTTTTGTTGAGAATAGTTTATTTTTGAAAAACTGCTGGCTATGTCTTGATATTTTTAGACACGGCTAAAGCTGAAATTGCATGAATCCTCTCTCTAACATTCATGCTACTAAAGAAACTTTTCCCAAGATTTGACTGCATTCATTTCATAAAAGCCCTGTCCTCTTCTCCCCTATATATCTATATTAGCACTCTGCCTTCTACCCTCTTCCATAGGAAACACAAATCCGTCAATTGATCACTTAAGCCTTTCCAGTTTGGGTACAACATTTTCTGTAGTTGTACTCCTGAGATTTGTCCTTTATACTTCTAAAGACTAGACCCTAGATAATACATGCTTGGGAATAGTGGAGCTAGCTTGCTTAAACTTTATTTAGGCGTATGCTAATTACTTGTGGGGGGCAAAGGCAGGCAGTGAGGATGTTAAGCTTATCCCAAAATAGTCAATTTTGGAAAAGACACAAGTACAGGCCGGGCGTGGTGGCTCAGACCTGTAATCCCAGCACCTTGGGAGGCCGAGGCGGCCGGTCACGAGGTCAGGAGATCGACACCATCCTGGCTAACACGGTGAAACCCCGTCTCTGCTAAACATACACAAATTAGCCGGGCGTGGTGGCAGGCGCTTGTAGTCTCAGCTACTCGGGAGGCTGAGGCAGGAGAAGAGCACGAACCCGGGAGGCGGAGCTGGCAGTGAGCCGAGATTGCGCCACTGCACTCCGGCCTGGGCGGCAGAGTGGGATTCTGCCTCAAAAAAGAAAGAAAAAAAACATCTTCATATATATGAATGTGTGTGTGTGTGTGTGTGTGTGTGTCTGTGTGTGTGTGTGTACTCAGGTACACTCACTTTACTTCTGAGTTATCTCGTCACCACTTAACCAGCACCAATCAGAGACCACATTTTTCTAGGCAGTCTCCAAATGTACATTACAAATAGTAACGTACTTTAAGGATAGTAATGAAGCTCCGGGAAAAATTGCTTGTCTCCACCTCAGCAGACCAACCTGCCTGGGCCAGCTTCTCTCTTCCTCTACTCTTCAGAAAGTGCTAGACCTGCAACATCTGACAGAATACAGCTTCCATGACTCCTCAGTGCCATGGAAATGGAACGAGCTGAGAGCAATCTAAAGACTGGGAGATATTAGGTCTCTTGGATCTTACTTCTTTTGGTTGCTCGAGCACTTTAATTCCCGAGAGAGCCCTCCCATCTCCATCAGTTCTTCCAGGAACCTGTACCCTCCTTGTGTCTCTAAGATACGCTGGTCTAACTTGTTACATGCCTTTACAAGAAAGTTGGTAAAAATAAAAGGAAAGCTGAACAACGTCACAATATGGAGGTATGAAACAGAATTTCCCCATACTTGGTAAAGTTTAGAAATTTGTGTAATACCCGAAGGCAGATTCCATGTACAATAAGTCCTAGTTTAAGAACAAGAGCTGAGGGTATGAGGAAATAAAACTATATTTTCCGGGAGTATCTCTGGCTTCAGGAAGAAAGAGCACATGTTACTCTCCATTCAATATTAGGGCTGAACTATGGGGTCTTTTCGATCCTTTTTGCTTACCCTCTGCGATTCAGGGGGCACATGGCAAAGGTAAACAGACTGAAACAGCACCGTGGATAGCTGTGAGCTGTGCTGGGAAGATTCACGGTGATTCCATAATAAATCTCAGGTCTTTCTTCTGTAACAAAAAATTCCTCTTTTCCATCATCAAGGTAAAGCCGAGTATGTACAAGTAGAGTATGCGATAACTTTGTCACTCGTGACGAACCTAGTCGGTCCGATACTTTAACAACTTCTCCAATGTCTCTGCACTCAGGTTGGATATTCTGAGTGGGTCATCGGTAGAATGAATGAAATCAAGAATACTCTAAAGCAATGTTTGGAAGTCAATTTCAGTGTCTCCGGAAGCACTGGGAAAATCACCATGTGTAACGAACGTGAAGTATCCACAGGCTCTCTCTGTGTCTTTGAAACTGCCCATGTGTTCATTAGAAACGGCGGCTTGAGGAAAGGTGGTTTTGGAATTGGTTTCCCTCTAGTCTTACGTGATGCATCTCTACTATATTGCATTATAATAAAGCAAAGGGTCACTTGCTGACATAAAGCACAGGAGGCAGGAATGGAAGAGTCAACTTAGAGAAAAAAAGTGCTTTTCGGTTTTATTTTCATTTCTGCAGTTTGGAAAACAGTTTAACAGTTTAACAGATTTTGTGGCGGCTCACAAAAATACATATGAGCGTTGAAAATGTACAGAAGAACAACAATTGGGAGACATTTCCGGAAGCTTCAGTTTCTGAAACCCAGACATGAGCCTACAAGCTAAGACACGGCTACACCAGGCTTCAGCATGAAACCATACAACTCCTGGGAAGGGCTTCCCTCTCTGAGCGCAGCTACCTGTCCACAGGATGCTCTAGGCCCAGGCACCTTTATTCTTCCAACTAGAGAGACATAGAAAGATGCCTCCATATCCCATGAAGATGCCCAAGCATTTGGCCAAGGCTCCTATGAAACAGTCTGCTGTCTTCATCCAGGTAAGGGCAACTTCACATTTTCAGACACTAAGGTCGTGGGTAAATCCAGGGTGGACTGAGAGGCGGAAGCTCCAGCAAACACAGTCCTGTGGCTGGAAGATGAATGCAGTACTTATTCCTGCACCAACAGACCCTTGCCTCTGGCCTTGGGCCTAGAGCATGATTTTTTGGTAGTTGCTGTTGGGGAAGAGGCCCTTGGGCTTTAACCTGCGGACAGCCTCCCTTAAATGCTTGGGCTGCAGCGGGGGCGTTTCTCCCCACATCTCACACACGTCCAGGGCCTCTTCCACCACCTCTCCAACAAAGACCTTGGCGATTCCAGCCATGGCAATGGCGGCGTTCTCAGACACCGAACTGCCGGTGATAGACTTCATCAGACCTGCAATGCGTGCTTTTGGGAAAGCTGACCGGCGACACACTTCGTAGCGGGCCAGCTGCTCCTCAGACATGGCAGACAGCAGGGCTGTCATCCTCTGAGCCTCCTCTGCATCCACGGTGGGCTTCCTCTCCTTCTTTCCTTTGGTATGTCTTTTCCGTCTTTTGGCGGCAGGAGGAGCTGAGGCTGAGGCCTCCTTGTCCCCTTCTGTGAGGTCCATGACATCCTCACTCCTGAGCTCACCTCCCTGATCCCTGGGTTCTTCCAAGTTCCCACCTAGGTCCTCAGGGATTCCATCCTTCTTGCTGCCCTTCAGACCTCGGGGCATGGCGAACATCTCAGCAGACACACCTGTTTGCCTGCCCGTCTCCACGGGTGAGATTCAAGTCTGCCCCGTGACAGCAACTGTAGAGGCAGAAGTTCTGGCTGGGGTGGTTTGATTACGGATCTGCAGCGAGAACCTTTCGAAGATTTTAGCTGCCGTGTTTCTGCTGAGCCACTTTAGCCATAACTGGACACAGCTCCCTGCCTCCCCTTCCCACACACAAACACACACGCTGAATTTTCTCACTTCCACAATGTGAAGAAACTTGTGGATGGAGAGTATATTAGTTTTACATCAATGCAGAATAAATTCTCACAAATTTTGGACACTTAAAACAAACCCCAGCTCAGAGGTCAGAAGTTCTACCAGTCCAAGTGACTGCCACCTGCTCAGAGCCACACGAGGGACCTCCGGGATGGGTCTGGCTGTGTGGTCGCTGCCTTCACCTGAGAAGGGTCTGGCTTCGATCTGACTCGAGGTGGTGGCAGAATTCAATGCCTTCGGGTTGTGAGCCCCAGGCCCACTTGTCTGTTCTGCCTGCTGCCGTGAGGACGCTCTCGGCTCCTGCAAGTGTTGCCCAGGTCTGGGCTGTGAGGCTCCCTGGGTCTGCGGGGCCAGTGCCGGGGAATCTCCCACAGGGCAATGTCATCTCAGGGAGCTCCAGTCCTCCCTTATAAAGAGCTCGGATGATTGAACTAGACCCAGCCCTTAGCAGCTATTGGCTCAGGATATCCCTAAGGAAATCAGGGATTTGGGCGGGCTCATCAATTCACGCTTCCGCCCACCCCCAAGGGAGGGGCAGACACAGGGCGAGTCTCCGAGGGGCGGGAAATGCAGGGGGTATTTCAGAATTCAGTCTTCCTCACAGAATCGCAAAGTTCACGTTTCACAACCATAAAGAAACTATTTACGCTAAAAATGAGACTTTTTAAGAAGTTGCACTTAGAAAACTTCAATGTCTGAGAAAAAAATATCCCTAACGCACAGGGAAACAGGTGGCTTATCCAATACTCTGGAAATAAAATGGGCTGGGTGAGGGGAATATGAAAATATTATTTCAATTTCATCTCATTTTATTTATTTATTTATGTACTTATTGATTTATTTTTGAGACAGAGTCTCCCTCTGTCCCTCAGGCTGGATTACAGTGTCCTGAGCTCAGCTCACTGCAGCCTCCGCATCCTGGGCCCAAGGCATTCTCCTGCCTCAGCCTCCAGAGTAGCTGGGACTAAATGAGTACGCCACCACGCCAGGCAAATTTTTGTCTTTTTTATAAAGTGTAGAGGAGGTTTCACCATTTGGGCCAGGGTGGTCTTCAACTGCCAACTTCAGATGATCTGCCCCAACTTGCCTTCCAAAGTGAAGGGACTATAGGCGTGAGCCACTGAACCCAGACTATGATAGTTTCACACTGAGGCCTGAAGCTGCTCTGCCTTAGGATTTTTCCTGAGTTTTACGTTCTTGTCATGATGAGTTGCTAGTTCATATTTTCCGTTGGATCTTTTCGAAAGGGATTACTGATGAGATTATGGCTTTCTCACAAAGAATACCACTTTGGTGAAACTATACTGAAATCAGGAGTACCTTATGTTTCCGATACTTATCAAGCACAACATTTGAACACGGCGTGGTAGGTGAAAGTGTAGGAAGCAGAATTTGGCAAACCCCATTTTTTTTCAATTTCGACGGTTTCAGGTTTTTGGTTTCAGCCAAACTGAAGAATGTCCTAATGAGCTGTCAATTCACAGGCCATTACAGACAATTTTTGAAACTACATCACACTGTAATTTAAGGAGTACGATTCTAAAGAAATTTGAACAATCTGGTGGTATTGCTAACACCAAACAAGGTTGTTCAGCTCTTTCATCTTTAAAAACAAACAAACAAAAACATGATGTGGAATTCTCTCATTTTACCAAACAGCCGTACGCTCCCTTGAATATGTGACTATGAAACCCAAGTAATTGGAAGAAGAAAAATAAAGGAAACACCTCATCAGTCTCATTAATAGTTTTGTTGAGAATAGTTTATTTTTCAAAAACTGCTGGCTATGTCTTGATATTTTCAGACACGGCTAAAGTTGAAATTGCATGAATCCTCTCTCTAACATTCATGCTACTTAAGAATCTTTTCCCAAGATTTGACTGCATTCATTTCATAAAAGCCCTGTCCTCTTCTCCCCTATATATCTATATTAGCACTCTGCCTTCTACCCTCTTCCATAGGAAACACAAATCCGTCAATTGATCACTTAAGCCTTTCCAGTATGGGTACAACATTTTCTGTAGTTGTACTCCTGAGATTTGTCCTTTATACTTCTAAAGACTAGACCCTAGATAATACATGCTTGGGAATAGTGGAGCTAGCTTGCTTAAACTTTATTTAGGCGTATGCTAATTATTTGTGGCGGGCAAAGGCAGGCAGTGAGGATGTTAAGCTTATCCCAAAATAATCAATTTTGGAAAAGACACAAGTACAGGCCGGGCGTGGTGGCTCAGACCTGTAATCCCAGCACCTTGGGAGGCCGAGGCGGCCGGTCACGAGGTCAGGAGATCGACACCATCCTGGCTAACACGGTGAAACCCCGTCTCTGCTAAACATACACAAATTAGCCGGGCGTGGTGGCAGGCGCTTGTAGTCTCAGCTACTCGGGAGGCTGAGGCAGGAGAAGAGCACGAACCCGGGAGGCGGAGCTGGCAGTGAGCCGAGATTGCGCCACTGCACTCCGGCCTGGGCGGCAGAGTGGGATTCTGCCTCAAAAAAGAAAGAAAAAAAACATCTTCATATATATGAATGTGTGTGTGTGTGTGTGTGTGTGTCTGTGTGTGTGTGTGTACTCAGGTACACTCACTTTACTTCTGAGTTATCTCGTCACCACTTAACCAGCACCAATCAGAGACCACATTTTTCTAGGCAGTCTCCAAATGTACATTACAAATAGTAACGTACTTTAAGGATAGTAATGAAGCTCCGGGAAAAATTGCTTGTCTCCCCCTCAGCAGACCAACCTGCCTGGGCCAGCTTCTCTCTTCCTCTACTCTTCAGAAAGTGCTAGACCTGCAACATCTGACAGAATACAGCTTCCATGACTCCTCAGTGCCATGGAAATGGAACGAGCTGAGAGCAATCTAAAGACTGGGAGATATTAGGTCTCTTGGATCTTACTTCTTTTGGTTGCTCGAGCACTTTAATTCCCGAGAGAGCCCTCCCATCTCCATCAGTTCTTCCAGGAACCTGTACCCTCCTTGTGTCTCTAAGATACGCTGGTCTAACTTGTTACATGCCTTTACAAGAAAGTTGGTAAAAATAAAAGGAAAGCTGAACAACGTCACAATATGGAGGTATGAAACAGAATTTCCCCATACTTGGTAAAGTTTAGAAATTTGTGTAATACCCGAAGGCAGATTCCATGTACAATAAGTCCTAGTTTAAGAACAAGAGCTGAGGGTATGAGGAAATAAAACTATATTTTCCGGGAGTATCTCTGGCTTCAGGAAGAAAGAGCACATGTTACTCTCCATTCAATATTAGGGCTGAACTATGGGGTCTTTTCGATCCCTTTTGCTTACCCTCTGCGATTCAGGGGGCACATGGCAAAGGTAAACAGACTGAAACAGCACCGTGGATAGCTGTGAGCTGTGCTGGGAAGATTCACGGTGATTCCATAATAAATCTCAGGTCTTTCTTCTGTAACAAAAAATTCCTCTTTTCCATCATCAAGGTAAAGCCGAGTATGTACAAGTAGAGTATGCGATAACTTTGTCACTCGTGACGAACCTAGTCGGTCCGATACTTTAACAACTTCTCCAATGTCTCTGCACTCAGGTTGGATATTCTGAGTGGGTCATCGGTAGAATGAATGAAATCAAGAATACTCTAAAGCAATGTTTGGAAGTCAATTTCAGTGTCTCCGGAAGCACTGGGAAAATCACCATGTGTAACGAACGTGAAGTATCCACAGGCTCTCTCTGTGTCTTTGAAACTGCCCATGTGTTCATTAGAAACGGCGGCTTGAGGAAAGGTGGTTTTGGAATTGGTTTCCCTCTAGTCTTACGTGATGCATCTCTACTATATTGCATTATAATAGAGCAAAGGGTCACTTGCTGACATAAAGCACAGGAGGCAGGAATGGAAGAGTCAACTTAGAGAAAAAAAGTGCTTTTCGGTTTTATTTTCATTTCTGCAGTTTGGAAAACAGTTTAACAGTTTAACAGATTTTGTGGCGGCTCACAAAAATACATATGAGCGTTGAAAATGTACAGAAGAACAACAATTGGGAGACATTTCCGGAAGCTTCAGTTTCTGAAACCCAGACATGAGCCTACAAGCTAAGACACGGCTACACCAGGCTTCAGCGTGAAACCATACAACTCCTGGGAAGGGCTTCCCTCTCTGAACGCAGCTACCTGTCCACAGGATGCTCTAGGCCCAGGCACCTTTATTCTTCCAACTAGAGAGACATAGAAAGATGCCTCCATATCCCATGAAGATGCCCAAGCATTTGGCCAAGGCTCCTATGAAACAGTCTGCTGTCTTCATCCAGGTAAGGGCAACTTCACATTTTCAGACACTAAGGTCGTGGGTAAATCCAGGGTGGACTGAGAGGCGGAAGCTCCAGCAAACACAGTCCTGTGGCTGGAAGATGAATGCAGTACTTATTCCTGCACCAACAGACCCTTGCCTCTGGCCTTGGGCCTAGAGCATGATTTTTTGGTAGTTGCTGTTGGGGAAGAGGCCCTTGGGCTTTAACCTGCGGACAGCCTCCCTTAAATGCTTGGGCTGCAGCGGGGGCGTTTCTCCCCACATCTCACACACGTCCAGGGCCTCTTCCACCACCTCTCCAACAAAGACCTTGGCGATTCCAACCATGGCAATGGCGGCGTTCTCAGACACCGAACTGCCGGTGATAGACTTCATCAGACCTGCCATGCGTGCTTTTGGGAAAGCTGACCGGCGACACACTTCGTAGCGGGCCAGCTGCTCCTCAGACATGGCAGACAGCAGGGCTGTCATCCTCTGAGCCTCCTCTGCATCCACGGTGGGCTTCCTCTCCTTCTTTCCTTTGGTATGTCTTTTCCGTCTTTTGGCGGCAGGAGGAGCTGAGGCTGAGGCCTCCTTGTCCCCTTCTGTGAGGTCCATGACATCCTCACTCCTGAGCTCACCTCCCTGATCCCTGGGTTCTTCCAAGTTCCCACCTAGGTCCTCAGGGATTCCATCCTTCTTGCTGCCCTTCAGACCTCGGGGCATGGCGAACATCTCAGCAGACACACCTGTTTGCCTGCCCGTCTCCACGGGTGAGATTCAAGTCTGCCCCGTGACAGCAGCTGTAGAGGCAGAAGTTCTGGCTGGGGTGGTTTGATTACGGATCTGCAGCGAGAACCTTTCGAAGATTTTAGCTGCCGTGTTTCTGCTGAGCCACTTTAGCCATAACTGGACACAGCTCCCTGCCTCCCCTTCCCACACACAAACACACACGCTGAATTTTCTCACTTCCACAATGTGAAGAAACTTGTGGATGGAGAGTATATTAGTTTTACATCAATGCAGAATAAATTCTCACAAATTTTGGACACTTAAAACAAACCCCAGCTCAGAGGTCAGAAGTTCTACCAGTCCAAGTGACTGCCACCTGCTCAGAGCCACACGAGGGACCTCCGGGATGGGTCTGGCTGTGTGGTCGCTGCCTTCACCTGAGAAGGGTCTGGCTTCGATCTGACTCGAGGTGGTGGCAGAATTCAATGCCTTCGGGTTGTGAGCCCCAGGCCCACTTGTCTGTTCTGCCTGCTGCCGTGAGGACGCTCTCGGCTCCTGCAAGTGTTGCCCAGGTCTGGGCTGTGAGGCTCCCTGGGTCTGCGGGGCCAGTGCCGGGGAATCTCCCACAGGGCAATGTCATCTCAGGGAGCTCCAGTCCTCCCTTATAAAGAGCTCGGATGATTGAACTAGACCCAGCCCTTAGCAGCTATTGGCTCAGGATATCCCTAAGGAAATCACGGATTTGGGCGGGCTCATCAATTCACGCTTCCGCCCACCCCCAAGGGAGGGGCAGACACAGGGCGAGTCTCCGAGGGGCGGGAAATGCAGGGGGTATTTCAGAATTCAGTCTTCCTCACAGAATCGCAAAGTTCACGTTTCACAACCATAAAGAAACTATTTACGCTAAAAATGAGACTTTTTAAGAAGTTGCACTTAGAAAACTTCAATGTCTGAGAAAAAAATATCCCTAACGCACAGGGAAACAGGTGGCTTATCCAATACTCTGGAAATAAAATGGGCTGGGTGAGGGGAATATGAAAATATTATTTCAATTTCATCTCATTTTATTTATTTATTTATGTACTTATTGATTTATTTTTGAGACAGAGTCTCCCTCTGTCCCTCAGGCTGGATTACAGTGTCCTGAGCTCAGCTCACTGCAGCCTCCACATCCTGGGCCCAAGGCATTCTCCTACCTCAGCCTCCAGAGTAGCTGGGACTAAATGAGTACGCCACCACGCCAGGCAAATTTTTGTCTTTTTTATAAAGTGTAGAGGAGGTTTCACCATTTGGGCCAGGGTGGTCTTCAACTGCCAACTTCAGATGATCTGCCCCAACTTGCCTTCCAAAGTGAAGGGACTATAGGCGTGAGCCACTGAACCCAGACTATGATAGTTTCACACTGAGGCCTGAAGCTGCTCTGCCTTAGGATTTTTCCTGAGTTTTACGTTCTTGTCATGATGAGTTGCTAGTTCATATTTTCCGTTGGATCTTTTCGAAAGGGATTACTGATGAGATTATGGCTTTCTCACAAAGAATACCACTTTGGTGAAACTATACTGAAATCAGGAGTACCTTATGTTTCCGATACTTATCAAGCACAATATTTGAACACGGCGTGGTAGGTGAAAGTGTAGGAAGCAGAATTTGGCAAACCCCATTTTTTTTCAATTTCGACGGTTTCAGGATTTTGGTTTCAGCCAAACTGAAGAATGTCCTAATGAGCTGTCAATTCACAGGCCATTACAGACAATTTTTGAAACTACATCACACTGTAATTTAAGGAGTACGATTCTAAAGAAATTTGAACAATCTGGTGGTATTGCTAACACCAAACAAGGTTGTTCAGCTCTTTCATCTTTAAAAACAAACAAACAAAAACATGATGTGGAATTCTCTCATTTTACCAAACAGCCGTACGCTCCCTTGAATATGTGACTATGAAACCCAAGTAATTGGAAGAAGAAAAATAAAGGAAACACCTCATCAGTCTCATTAATAGTTTTGTTGAGAATAGTTTATTTTTCAAAAACTGCTGTCTATGTCTTGATATTTTTAGACTCGGCTAAAGCTGAAATTGCATGAATCCTCTCTCTAACATTCATGCTACTAAAGAAACTTTTCCCAAGATTTGACTGCATTCATTTCATAAAAGCCCTGTCCTCTTCTCCCCTATATATCTATATTAGCACTCTGCCTTCTACCCTCTTCCATAGGAAACACAAATCCGTCAATTGATCACTTAAGCCTTTCCAGTTTGGGTACAACATTTTCTGTAGTTGTACTCCTGAGATTTGTCCTTTATACTTCTAAAGACTAGACCCTAGATAATACATGCTTGGGAATAGTGGAGCTAGCTTGCTTAAACTTTATTTAGGCGTATGCTAATTACTTGTGGGGGGCAAAGGCAGGCAGTGAGGATGTTAAGCTTATCCCAAAATAGTCAATTTTGGAAAAGACACAAGTACAGGCCGGGCGGGGTGGCTCAGACCTGTAATCCCAGCACCTTGGGAGGCCGAGGCGGCCGGTCACGAGGTCAGGAGATCGACACCATCCTGGCTAACACGGTGAAACCCCGTCTCTGCTAAACATACACAAATTAGCCGGGCGTGGTGGCAGGCGCTTGTAGTCTCAGCTACTCGGGAGGCTGAGGCAGGAGAAGAGCACGAACCCGGGAGGCGGAGCTGGCAGTGAGCCGAGATTGCGCCACTGCACTCCGGCCTGGGCGGCAGAGTGGGATTCTGCCTCAAAAAAGAAAGAAAAAAAACATCTTCATATATATGAATGTGTGTGTGTGTGTGTGTGTGTGTGTCTGTGTGTGTGTGTGTACTCAGGTACACTCACTTTACTTCTGAGTTATCTCGTCACCACTTAACCAGCACCAATCAGAGACCACATTTTTCTAGGCAGTCTCCAAATGTACATTACAAATAGCAACGTACTTTAAGGATAGTAATGAAGCTCCGGGAAAAATTGCTTGTCTGCACCTCAGCAGACCAACCTGCCTGGGCCAGCTTCTCTCTTCCTCTACTCTTCAGAAAGTGCTAGACCTGCAACATCTGACAGAATACAGCTTCCATGACTCCTCAGTGCCATGGAAATGGAACGAGCTGAGAGCAATCTAAAGACTGGGAGATATTAGGTCTCTTGGATCTTACTTCTTTTGGTTGCTCGAGCACTTTAATTCCCGAGAGAGCCCTCCCATCTCCATCAGTTCTTCCAGGAACCTGTACCCTCCTTGTGTCTCTAAGATACGCTGGTCTAACTTGTTACATGCCTTTACAAGAAAGTTGGTAAAAATAAAAGGAAAGCTGAACAACGTCACAATATGGAGGTATGAAACAGAATTTCCCCATACTTGGTAAAGTTTAGAAATTTGTGTAATACCCGAAGGCAGATTCCATGTACAATAAGTCCTAGTTTAAGAACAAGAGCTGAGGGTATGAGGAAATAAAACTATATTTTCCGGGAGTATCTCTGGCTTCAGGAAGAAAGAGCACATGTTACTCTCCATTCAATATTAGGGCTGAACTATGGGGTCTTTTCGATCCTTTTTGCTTACCCTCTGCGATTCAGGGGGCACATGGCAAAGGTAAACAGACTGAAACAGCACCGTGGATAGCTGTGAGCTGTGCTGGGAAGATTCACGGTGATTCCATAATAAATCTCAGGTCTTTCTTCTGTAACAAAAAATTCCTCTTTTCCATCATCAAGGTAAAGCCGAGTATGTACAAGTAGAGTATGCGATAACTTTGTCACTCGTGACGAACCTAGTCGGTCCGATACTTTAACAACTTCTCCAATGTCTCTGCACTCAGGTTGGATATTCTGAGTGGGTCATCGGTAGAATGAATGAAATCAAGAATACTCTAAAGCAATGTTTGGAAGTCAATTTCAGTGTCTCCGGAAGCACTGGGAAAATCACCATGTGTAACGAACGTGAAGTATCCACAGGCTCTCTCTGTGTCTTTGAAACTGCCCATGTGTTCATTAGAAACGGCGGCTTGAGGAAAGGTGGTTTTGGAATTGGTTTCCCTCTAGTCTTACGTGATGCATCTCTACTATATTGCATTATAATAGAGCAAAGGGTCACTTGCTGACATAAAGCACAGGAGGCAGGAATGGAAGAGTCAACTTAGAGAAAAAAAGTGCTTTTCGGTTTTATTTTCATTTCTGCAGTTTGGAAAACAGTTTAACAGTTTAACAGATTTTGTGGCGGCTCACAAAAATACATATGAGCGTTGAAAATGTACAGAAGAACAACAATTGGGAGACATTTCCGGAAGCTTCAGTTTCTGAAACCCAGACATGAGCCTACAAGCTAAGACACGGCTACACCAGGCTTCAGCGTGAAACCATACAACTCCTGGGAAGGGCTTCCCTCTCTGAACGCAGCTACCTGTCCACAGGATGCTCTAGGCCCAGGCACCTTTATTCTTCCAACTAGAGAGACATAGAAAGATGCCTCCATATCCCATGAAGATGCCCAAGCATTTGGCCAAGGCTCCTATGAAACAGTCTGCTGTCTTCATCCAGGTAAGGGCAACTTCACATTTTCAGACACTAAGGTCGTGGGTAAATCCAGGGTGGACTGAGAGGCGGAAGCTCCAGCAAACACAGTCCTGTGGCTGGAAGATGAATGCAGTACTTATTCCTGCACCAACAGACCCTTGCCTCTGGCCTTGGGCCTAGAGCATGATTTTTTGGTAGTTGCTGTTGGGGAAGAGGCCCTTGGGCTTTAACCTGCGGACAGCCTCCCTTAAATGCTTGGGCTGCAGCGGGGGCGTTTCTCCCCACATCTCACACACGTCCAGGGCCTCTTCCACCACCTCTCCAACAAAGACCTTGGCGATTCCAGCCATGGCAATGGCGGCGTTCTCAGACACCGAACTGCCGGTGATAGACTTCATCAGACCTGCAATGCGTGCTTTTGGGAAAGCTGACCGGCGACACACTTCGTAGCGGGCCAGCTGCTCCTCAGACATGGCAGACAGCAGGGCTGTCATCCTCTGAGCCTCCTCTGCATCCACGGTGGGCTTCCTCTCCTTCTTTCCTTTGGTATGTCTTTTCCGTCTTTTGGCGGCAGGAGGAGCTGAGGCTGAGGCCTCCTTGTCCCCTTCTGTGAGGTCCATGACATCCTCACTCCTGAGCTCACCTCCCTGATCCCTGGGTTCTTCCAAGTTCCCACCTAGGTCCTCAGGGATTCCATCCTTCTTGCTGCCCTTCAGACCTCGGGGCATGGCGAACATCTCAGCAGACACACCTGTTTGCCTGCCCGTCTCCACGGGTGAGATTCAAGTCTGCCCCGTGACAGCAGCTGTAGAGGCAGAAGTTCTGGCTGGGGTGGTTTGATTACGGATCTGCAGCGAGAACCTTTCGAAGATTTTAGCTGCCGTGTTTCTGCTGAGCCACTTTAGCCATAACTGGACACAGCTCCCTGCCTCCCCTTCCCACACACAAACACACACGCTGAATTTTCTCACTTCCACAATGTGAAGAAACTTGTGGATGGAGAGTATATTAGTTTTACATCAATGCAGAATAAATTCTCACAAGTTTTGGACACTTAAAACAAACCCCAGCTCAGAGGTCAGAAGTTCTACCAGTCCAAGTGACTGCCACCTGCTCAGAGCCACACGAGGGACCTCCGGGATGGGTCTGGCTGTGTGGTCGCTGCCTTCACCTGAGAAGGGTCTGGCTTCGATCTGACTCGAGGTGGTGGCAGAATTCAATGCCTTCGGGTTGTGAGCCCCAGGCCCACTTGTCTGTTCTGCCTGCTGCCGTGAGGACGCTCTCGGCTCCTGCAAGTGTTGCCCAGGTCTGGGCTGTGAGGCTCCCTGGGTCTGCGGGGCCAGTGCCGGGGAATCTCCCACAGGGCAATGTCATCTCAGGGAGCTCCAGTCCTCCCTTATAAAGAGCTCGGATGATTGAACTAGACCCAGCCCTTAGCAGCTATTGGCTCAGGATATCCCTAAGGAAATCAGGGATTTGGGCGGGCTCATCAATTCACGCTTCCGCCCACCCCCAAGGGAGGGGCAGACACAGGGCGAGTCTCCGAGGGGCGGGAAATGCAGGGGGTATTTCAGAATTCAGTCTTCCTCACAGAATCGCAAAGTTCACGTTTCACAACCATAAAGAAACTATTTACGCTAAAAATGAGACTTTTTAAGAAGTTGCACTTAGAAAACTTCAATGTCTGAGAAAAAAATATCCCTAACGCACAGGGAAACAGGTGGCTTATCCAATACTCTGGAAATAAAATGGGCTGGGTGAGGGGAATATGAAAATATTATTTCAATTTCATCTCATTTTATTTATTTATTTATGTACTTATTGATTTATTTTTGAGACAGAGTCTCCCTCTGTCCCTCAGGCTGGATTACAGTGTCCTGAGCTCAGCTCACTGCAGCCTCCACATCCTGGGCCCAAGGCATTCTCCTGCCTCAGCCTCCAGAGTAGCTGGGACTAAATGAGTACGCCACCACGCCAGGCAAATTTTTGTCTTTTTTATAAAGTGTAGAGGAGGTTTCACCATTTGGGCCAGGGTGGTCTTCAACTGCCAACTTCAGATGATCTGCCCCAACTTGCCTTCCAAAGTGAAGGGACTATAGGCGTGAGCCACTGCGCCCAGACTATGATAGTTTCACACTGAGGCCTGAAGCTGCTCTGCCTTAGGATTTTTCCTGAGTTTTACGTTCTTGTCATGATGAGTTGCTAGTTCATATTTTCCGTTGGATCTTTTCGAAAGGGATTACTGATGAGATTATGGCTTTCTCACAAAGAATACCACTTTGGTGAAACTATACTGAAATCAGGAGTACCTTATGTTTCCGATACTTATCAAGCACAATATTTGAACACGGCGTGGTAGGTGAAAGTGTAGGAAGCAGAATTTGGCAAACCCCATTTTTTTTCAATTTCGACGGTTTCAGGTTTTTGGTTTCAGCCAAACTGAAGAATGTCCTAATGAGCTGTCAATTCACAGGCCATTACAGACAATTTTTGAAACTACATCACACTGTAATTTAAGGAGTACGATTCTAAAGAAATTTGAACAATCTGGTGGTATTGCTAACACCAAACAAGGTTGTTCAGCTCTTTCATCTTTAAAAACAAACAAACAAAAACATGATGTGGAATTCTCTCATTTTACCAAACAGCCGTACGCTCCCTTGAATATGTGACTATGAAACCCAAGTAATTGGAAGAAAAAAAATAAAGGAAACACCTCATCAGTCTCATTAATAGTTTTGTTGAGAATAGTTTATTTTTCAAAAACTGCTGGCTATGTCTTGATATTTTTAGACACGGCTAAAGTTGAAATTGCATGAATCCTCTCTCTAACATTCATGCTACTTAAGAATCTTTTCCCAAGATTTGACTGCATTCATTTCATAAAAGCCCTGTCCTCTTCTCCCCTATATATCTATATTAGCACTCTGCCTTCTACCCTCTTCCATAGGAAACACAAATCCGTCAATTGATCACTTAAGCCTTTCCAGTATGGGTACAACATTTTCTGTAGTTGTACTCCTGAGATTTGTCCTTTATACTTCTAAAGACTAGACCCTAGATAATACATGCTTGGGAATAGTGGAGCTAGCTTGCTTAAACTTTATTTAGGCGTATGCTAATTACTTGTGGGGGGCAAAGGCAGGCAGTGAGGATGTTAAGCTTATCCCAAAATAGTCAATTTTGGAAAAGACACAAGTACAGGCCGCGAGCGGTGGCTCAGACCTGAAATCCCAGCACCTTGGGAGGTCTTCTCGCAGAAGGCCAGAGCGAGACCCCGGGGAAAAGATTCATCCCAGGCGTGATGGCCTGACGATGGCTTCCTGTGTCCCGCAACATGGGGAGTCTGCAGTGTGGCCGGTTTGGAAACTGGCAAGGAGAGCGAAGAGACAACATGCTGGTCTTCCACCCTTCCCTGGATGCCCGTGGGTGCCCGCAGAGCTCCGGAAGCAAACAGTCAACATGCTCAGCCTTTCGGGGGCCGGAGAGACGTGAGCAACATGCCCCCTTGCAGAGGGCACAGCAGCGTGGAATCCCAAATCACGCTTCAGTCATCCTGAGGGTGGCTCCTCTGTGGTCGGGGCTGTCGGCCTGGCGCTCCGTTGCGAGGCTCAGCCTGGGGATGTGCGGTCTGTGAACCACGCGGTTGAAAACCCGAAGGCAACACGGGTCCCGGTCTTTTGTCTCTGAGGAAGCCGCCCGTTCCTTGGGCCACGGAATCGGGGCCAATGGGTGCCCCGCCGGCCCGACGCGGCGGCCGTGGGCCCAGCCCTCAGCCCGCGCCGGGCGCTTACCCTTTTCCCGGAGCGCGGGGGTCCCGTTGCTCCCGGAGGCCAAAGACCGTTTATTCTCTCTGCCTTCCTCCCTCTGTCCCTGGCTCCCTCCCGCCCGCCCTCTGTCCCTGCGTCGCTCTGTCTATCCCTCCGTTCCTAACTGCCTCCCTCTCTCTCCCTCCCTCCCTCCCTCCCAACTTCCCTCCGCCCATCCTTCGGCCCCTCTGGGTCTCCCGTTCGTCTCTCCATCTCTGCCCGCCTTCCCTCCCGCCTGGAACGGTCGGCATCGCCGGCGTGCGCGGGGCCTGGGGTCTGCGTTCAGCCGCCAGGCGCTCCACGGTGGCAGCTGGGAGGCTGCAGGGACACGGGCGGGCGGGCGGGCGGGCGGCCGGGCGACGGTGGAGCGGAGGCGCAGAGGAGGCGAGCCGCCGCCGGAGGGATGGCGGGCCCGGACGCTGCGCGGGCCCGGTGTTTCGCGGGAAGGGGGTCTCCACCCAGCCCAGGGGAAGACTCATTTTCCGGGGGTAGGGATTGGGGGGTGGGGGTGGCGAGGGGTCGGTCAGGCCGTGGCGGAAAGGCATGAGAGCTCTGCCCGGGCTGCTCCCAGAGCCTAGGCGGCTGCCCGCGAACCCGCGCGTGCGCAGCAGACGGCCCACCTGCTGGTACCTGGGCCGGCGCTGGGATCCCCGGGATGCCCAGGAAAGAATGGCATCTCTCCGCTCTGTGGAGTGTCTCACCGGGCCTAGACCTGGAAGGCAGGAATCCCAGGCGGGTCGGCCCAGAGGGAAGACACGCCCATCCACGCCGACCCAGGTGTTACTCGCGAAAGGGAGGCCACCGGCCACCGCCCTGCACCGACCCCGTCCCAGCCCCGCGTCCTTTTAAAGCTCCTCCAGCAGAGCCCGGTATTCTTCCTCGCTGAGGGGTGGTTCCAGCGAGGCGGCCTCTTCCGTGGCCTCCAGCTCCCCAGGGGCCTCCGTTTCTAGGAAAGGCTGCGCCCGCTGCAGAAACTCCGGGCTCGCCAGGAGCTCATCCAGCAGGCGTAGGGGAGTGCAGACGAGCGCTCCGGCTCCTGGAGGAGCCGCGCCTGGGGGGGCGCCCGGATGGCTTGCACCTGCCACTGCCGCGCGGAGGCCTCCGGGGGCGCGGGCTGGGGAGGTGGGGCTTCCCCGGCTTGGGGTTCCCACGCAGCCCCGGCGACCTGGGGACCCTGGCCCCAGCCCCAACACGGACTCCCCTGGGACGCGAGGGGAGGGAAATGCAGGGGGTATTTCAGAATTCAGTCTTCCTCACAGAATCGCAAAGTTCACGTTTCACAACCATAAAGAAACTATTTACGCTAAAAATGAGACTTTTTATGAAGTTGCACTTAGAAAACTTCAATGTCTGAGAAAAAAATATCTCTAACGCACAGGGAAACTGGTGGTTTATCCAATACTCTGAAAATAAAATGGGCTGGGTGAGGGGAATATGAAAATATTATTTCAATTTCATCTCATTTTATTTATTTATGTACTTATTGATTTATTTTTTGAGACAGAGTGTCCCTCTGTCCCTCAGGCTGGATTACAGTGTCCTGAGCTCAGCTCACTGCAGCCTCCGCATCCTGGGCTCAAGGCATTCTCCTGCCTCAGCCTCCAGAGTAGCTGGGACTAAATGAGCACGCCACCACGCCAGGCAAATTTTTGTCTTTTTTTTTTAAAGTGTAGTGGAGGTTTCACCATTTGGGCCAGGGTGGTCTTCAACTGCCGACTTCAGGTGATCGGCCCCAACTTGCCTTCCCAAAGTGAAGGGACTATAGGCATGAGCCACTGCGCCCAGACTATGATAGTTTCACACTGAAGCCTGAAGCTGCTCTGCCTTAGGATTTTTCCTGAGTTTTACTTTCTTGTCATGATGAGTTGCTAGTTCATGTTTTCCCTTGTTTCTTTTCGAAAGGCATTACTGATGAGATTATGGCTTTCTCACAAAGAATACCACTTTGGTGAAACTATATTGAAATCAGGAGTACCTTATGTTTCCGATACTTATCAAGCACAATATTTGAACACGGCGTGGTAGGTGAAAGTGTAGGAAGCAGAATTTGGCAATCCCCATATTTTTTCAATTTCGACGGTTTCAGGTTTTTGGTTTCAGCCAAACTGAAGAATGTCCTTATGAGCTGTCAACTCACAGGCCGTTACAGACAATTTTTGAAACTACATCACGGTGTAATTTAAGGAGTACGATTCTAAAGAAATTTGAACAATCTGGTGGTATTGCTAACACCAAACAAGGTTGTTCAGCTCTTTCATCTTTAAAAACAAACAAACAAAAACATGATGTGGAATTCTCTCATTTTACCAAACAGCCGTACGCTCCCTTGAATATGTGACTATGAAACCCAAGTAATTGGAAGAAAAAAAATAAAGGAAACACCTCATCAGTCTCATTAATAGTTTTGTTGAGAATAGTTTATTTTTCAAAAACTGCTGGCTATGTCTTGATATTTTTAGACACGGCTAAAGTTGAAATTGCATGAATCCTCTCTCTAACATTCATGCTACTTAAGAATCTTTTCCCAAGATTTGACTGCATTCATTTCATAAAAGCCCTGTCCTCTTCTCCCCTATATATCTATATTAGCACTCTGCCTTCTACCCTCTTCCATAGGAAACACAAATCCGTCAATTGATCACTTAAGCCTTTCCAGTATGGGTACAACATTTTCTGTAGTTGTACTCCTGAGATTTGTCCTTTATACTTCTAAAGACTAGACCCTAGATAATACATGCTTGGGAATAGTGGAGCTAGCTTGCTTAAACTTTATTTAGGCGTATGCTAATTACTTGTGGGGGGCAAAGGCAGGCAGTGAGGATGTTAAGCTTATCCCAAAATAGTCAATTTTGGAAAAGACACAAGTACAGGCCGCGAGCGGTGGCTGAGACCTGAAATCCCAGCACCTTGGGAGGTCTTCTCGCAGAAGGCCAGAGCGAGACCCCGGGGAAAAGATGCATCCCAGGCGTGATGGCCTGACGATGGCTTCCTGTGTCCCGCAACATGGGGAGTCTGCAGTGTGGCCGGTTTGGAAACTGGCAAGGAGAGCGAAGAGACAACATGCTGGTCTTCCACCCTTCCCTGGATGCCCGTGGGTGCCCGCAGAGCTCCGGAAGCAAACAGTCAACATGCTCAGCCTTTCGGGGGCCGGAGAGACGTGAGCAACATGCCCCCTTGCAGAGGGCACAGCAGCGTGGAATCCCAAATCACGCTTCAGTCATCCTGAGGGTGGCTCCTCTGTGGTCGGGGCTGTCGGCCTGGCGCTCCGTTGCGAGGCTCAGCCTGGGGATGTGCGGTCTGTGAACCACGCGGTTGAAAACCCGAAGGCAACACGGGTCCCGGTCTTTTGTCTCTGAGGAAGCCGCCCGTTCCTTGGGCCACGGAATCGGGGCCAATGGGTGCCCCGCCGGCCCGACGCGGCGGCCGTGGGCCCAGCCCTCAGCCCGCGCCGGGCGCTTACCCTTTTCCCGGAGCGCGGGGGTCCCGTTGCTCCCGGAGGCCAAAGACCGTTTATTCTCTCTGCCTTCCTCCCTCTGTCCCTGGCTCCCTCCCGCCCGCCCTCTGTCCCTGCGTCGCTCTGTCTATCCCTCCGTTCCTAACTGCCTCCCTCTCTCTCCCTCCCTCCCTCCCTCCCAACTTCCCTCCGCCCATCCTTCGGCCCCTCTGGGTCTCCCGTTCGTCTCTCCATCTCTGCCCGCCTTCCCTCCCGCCTGGAACGGTCGGCATCGCCGGCGTGCGCGGGGCCTGGGGTCTGCGTTCAGCCGCCAGGCGCTCCACGGTGGCAGCTGGGAGGCTGCAGGGACACGGGCGGGCGGGCGGGCGGCCGGGCGACGGTGGAGCGGAGGCGCAGAGGAGGCGAGCCGCCGCCGGAGGGATGGCGGGCCCGGACGCTGCGCGGGCCCGGTGTTTCGCGGGAAGGGGGTCTCCACCCAGCCCAGGGGAAGACTCATTTTCCGGGGGTAGGGATTGGGGGGTGGGGGTGGCGAGGGGTCGGTCAGGCCGTGGCGGAAAGGCATGAGAGCTCTGCCCGGGCTGCTCCCAGAGCCTAGGCGGCTGCCCGCGAACCCGCGCGTGCGCAGCAGACGGCCCACCTGCTGGTACCTGGGCCGGCGCTGGGATCCCCGGGATGCCCAGGAAAGAATGGCATCTCTCCGCTCTGTGGAGTGTCTCACCGGGCCTAGACCTGGAAGGCAGGAATCGCAGGCGGGTCGGCCCAGAGGGAAGACACGCCCATCCACGCCGACCCAGGTGTTCCCCGCGAAAGAGAGGCCACCGGCCACCGCCCTGCACCGACCCCGTCCCAGCCCCGCGTCCTTTTAAAGCTCCTCCAGCAGAGCCCGGTATTCTTCCTCGCTGAGGGGTGGTTCCAGCGAGGCGGCCTCTTCCGTGGCCTCCAGCTCCCCAGGGGCCTCCGTTTCTAGGAAAGGCTGCGCCCGCTGCAGAAACTCCGGGCTCGCCAGGAGCTCATCCAGCAGGCGTAGGGGAGTGCAGACGAGCGCTCCGGCTCCTGGAGGAGCCGCGCCTGGGGGGGCGCCCGGATGGCTTGCACCTGCCACTGCCGCGCGGAGGCCTCCGGGGGCGCGGGCTGGGGAGGTGGGGCTTCCCCGGCTTGGGGTTCCCACGCAGCCCCGGCGACCTGGGGACCCTGGCCCCAGCCCCAACACGGACTCCCCTGGGACGCGAGGGGAGGGAAATGCAGGGGGTATTTCAGAATTCAGTCTTCCTCACAGAATCGCAAAGTTCACGTTTCACAACCATAAAGAAACTATTTACGCTAAAAATGAGACTTTTTATGAAGTTGCACTTAGAAAACTTCAATGTCTGAGAAAAAAATATCTCTAACGCACAGGGAAACTGGTGGTTTATCCAATACTCTGAAAATAAAATGGGCTGGGTGAGGGGAATATGAAAATATTATTTCAATTTCATCTCATTTTATTTATTTATGTACTTATTGATTTATTTTTTGAGACAGAGTGTCCCTCTGTCCCTCAGGCTGGATTACAGTGTCCTGAGCTCAGCTCACTGCAGCCTCCGCATCCTGGGCTCAAGGCATTCTCCTGCCTCAGCCTCCAGAGTAGCTGGGACTAAATGAGCACGCCACCACGCCAGGCAAATTTTTGTCTTTTTTTTTTAAAGTGTAGTGGAGGTTTCACCATTTGGGCCAGGGTGGTCTTCAACTGCCGACTTCAGGTGATCGGCCCCAACTTGCCTTCCCAAAGTGAAGGGACTATAGGCATGAGCCACTGCGCCCAGACTATGATAGTTTCACACTGAAGCCTGAAGCTGCTCTGCCTTAGGATTTTTCCTGAGTTTTACTTTCTTGTCATGATGAGTTGCTAGTTCATGTTTTCCCTTGTTTCTTTTCGAAAGGCATTACTGATGAGATTATGGCTTTCTCACAAAGAATACCACTTTGGTGAAACTATATTGAAATCAGGAGTACCTTATGTTTCCGATACTTATCAAGCACAATATTTGAACACGGCGTGGTAGGTGAAAGTGTAGGAAGCAGAATTTGGCAATCCCCATATTTTTTCAATTTCGACGGTTTCAGGTTTTTGGTTTCAGCCAAACTGAAGAATGTCCTTATGAGCTGTCAATTCACAGGCCGTTACAGACAATTTTTGAAACTACATCACGGTGTAATTTAAGGAGTACGATTCTAAAGAAATTTGAACAATCTGGTGGTATTGCTAACACCAAACAAGGTTGTTCAGCTCTTTCATCTTTAAAAACAAACAAACAAAAACATGATGTGGAATTCTCTCATTTTACCAAACAGCCGTACGCTCCCTTGAATATGTGACTATGAAACCCAAGTAATTGGAAGAAAAAAAATAAAGGAAACACCTCATCAGTCTCATTAATAGTTTTGTTGAGAATAGTTTATTTTTCAAAAACTGCTGGCTATGTCTTGATATTTTTAGACACGGCTAAAGCTGAAATTGCATGAATCCTCTCTCTAACATTCATGCTACTTAAGAAACTTTTCCCAAGATTTGACTGCATTCATTTCATAAAAGCCCTGTCCTCTTCTCCCCTATATATCTATATTAGCACTCTGCCTTCTACCCTCTTCCATAGGAAACACAAATCCGTCAATTGATCACTTAAGCCTTTCCAGTATGGGTACAACATTTTCTGTAGTTGTACTCCTGAGATTTGTCCTTTATACTTCTAAAGACTAGACCCTAGATAATACATGCTTGGGAATAGTGGAGCTAGCTTGCTTAAACTTTATTTAGGCGTATGCTAATTACTTGTGGGGGGCAAAGGCAGGCAGTGAGGATGTTAAGCTTATCCCAAAATAGTCAATTTTGGAAAAGACACAAGTACAGGCCGGGAGCGGTGGCTCAGACCTGAAATCCCAGCACCTTGGGAGGTCTTCTCGCAGAAGGCCAGAGCGAGACCCCGGGGAAAAGATGCATCCCAGGCGTGATGGCCTGACGATGGCTTCCTGTGTCCCGCAACATGGGGAGTCTGCAGTGTGGCCGGTTTGGAAACTGGCAAGGAGAGCGAAGAGACAACATGCTGGTCTTCCACCCTTCCCTGGATGCCCGTGGGTGCCCGCAGAGCTCCGGAAGCAAACAGTCAACATGCTCAGCCTTTCGGGGGCCGGAGAGACGTGAGCAACATGCCCCCTTGCAGAGGGCACAGCAGCGTGGAATCCCAAATCACGCTTCAGTCATCCTGAGGGTGGCTCCTCTGTGGTCGGGGCTGTCGGCCTGGCGCTCCGTTGCGAGGCTCAGCCTGGGGATGTGCGGTCTGTGAACCACGCGGTTGAAAACCCGAAGGCAACACGGGTCCCGGTCTTTTGTCTCTGAGGAAGCCGCCCGTTCCTTGGGCCACGGAATCGGGGCCAATGGGTGCCCCGCCGGCCCGACGCGGCGGCCGTGGGCCCAGCCCTCAGCCCGCGCCGGGCGCTTACCCTTTTCCCGGAGCGCGGGGGTCCCGTTGCTCCCGGAGGCCAAAGACCGTTTATTCTCTCTGCCTTCCTCCCTCTGTCCCTGGCTCCCTCCCGCCCGCCCTCTGTCCCTGCGTCGCTCTGTCTATCCCTCCGTTCCTAACTGCCTCCCTCTCTCTCCCTCCCTCCCTCCCTCCCAACTTCCCTCCGCCCATCCTTCGGCCCCTCTGGGTCTCCCGTTCGTCTCTCCATCTCTGCCCGCCTTCCCTCCCGCCTGGAACGGTCGGCATCGCCGGCGTGCGCGGGGCCTGGGGTCTGCGTTCAGCCGCCAGGCGCTCCACGGTGGCAGCTGGGAGGCTGCAGGGACACGGGCGGGCGGGCGGGCGGCCGGGCGACGGTGGAGCGGAGGCGCAGAGGAGGCGAGCCGCCGCCGGAGGGATGGCGGGCCCGGACGCTGCGCGGGCCCGGTGTTTCGCGGGAAGGGGGTCTCCACCCAGCCCAGGGGAAGACTCATTTTCCGGGGGTAGGGATTGGGGGGTGGGGGTGGCGAGGGGTCGGTCAGGCCGTGGCGGAAAGGCATGAGAGCTCTGCCCGGGCTGCTCCCAGAGCCTAGGCGGCTGCCCGCGAACCCGCGCGTGCGCAGCAGACGGCCCACCTGCTGGTACCTGGGCCGGCGCTGGGATCCCCGGGATGCCCAGGAAAGAATGGCATCTCTCCGCTCTGTGGAGTGTCTCACCGGGCCTAGACCTGGAAGGCAGGAATCGCAGGCGGGTCGGCCCGGAGGGAAGACACGCCCATCCACGCCGACCCAGGTGTTCCCCGCGAAAGAGAGGCCACCGGCCACCGCCCTGCACCGACCCCGTCCCAGCCCCGCGTCCTTTTAAAGCTCCTCCAGCAGAGCCCGGTATTCTTCCTCGCTGAGGGGTGGTTCCAGCGAGGCGGCCTCTTCCGTGGCCTCCAGCTCCCCAGGGGCCTCCGTTTCTAGGAAAGGCTGCGCCCGCTGCAGAAACTCCGGGCTCGCCAGGAGCTCATCCAGCAGGCGTAGGGGAGTGCAGACGAGCGCTCCGGCTCCTGGAGGAGCCGCGCCTGGGGGGGCGCCCGGATGGCTTGCACCTGCCACTGCCGCGCGGAGGCCTCCGGGGGCGCGGGCTGGGGAGGTGGGGCTTCCCCGGCTTGGGGTTCCCACGCAGCCCCGGCGACCTGGGGACCCTGGCCCCAGCCCCAACACGGACTCCCCTGGGACGCGAGGGGAGGGAAATGCAGGGGGTATTTCAGAATTCAGTCTTCCTCACAGAATCGCAAAGTTCACGTTTCACAACCATAAAGAAACTATTTACGCTAAAAATGAGACTTTTTATGAAGTTGCACTTAGAAAACTTCAATGTCTGAGAAAAAAATATCTCTAACGCACAGGGAAACTGGTGGTTTATCCAATACTCTGAAAATAAAATGGGCTGGGTGAGGGGAATATGAAAATATTATTTCAATTTCATCTCATTTTATTTATTTATGTACTTATTGATTTATTTTTGAGACAGAGTGTCCCTCTGTCCCTCAGGCTGGATTACAGTGTCCTGAGCTCAGCTCACTGCAGCCTCCGCATCCTGGGCTCAAGGCATTCTCCTGCCTCAGCCTCCAGAGTAGCTGGGACTAAATGAGCACGCCACCAGGCCAGGCAAATTTTTGTCTTTTTTTTTTAAAGTGTAGAGGAGGTTTCACCATTTGGGCCAGGGTGGTCTTCAACTGCCGACTTCAGGTGATCTGCCCCAACTTGCCTTCCCAAAGTGAAGGGACTATAGGCATGAGCCACTGCGCCCAGACTATGATAGTTTCACACTGAAGCCTGAAGCTGCTCTGCCTTAGGATTTTTCCTGAGTTTTACTTTCTTGTCATGATGAGTTGCTAGTTCATGTTTTCCCTTGTTTCTTTTCGAAAGGCATTACTGATGAGATTATGGCTTTCTCACAAAGAATACCACTTTGGTGAAACTATATTGAAATCAGGAGTACCTTATGTTTCCGATACTTATCAAGCACAATATTTGAACACGGCGTGGTAGGTGAAAGTGTAGGAAGCAGAATTTGGCAATCCCCATATTTTTTCAATTTCGACGGTTTCAGGTTTTTGGTTTCAGCCAAACTGAAGAATGTCCTTATGAGCTGTCAATTCACAGGCCGTTACAGACAATTTTTGAAACTACATCACGGTGTAATTTAAGGAGTACGATTCTAAAGAAATTTGAACAATCTGGTGGCATTGCTAACACCAAACAAGGTTGTTCAGCTCTTTCATCTTTAAAAACAAACAAACAAAAACATGATGTGGAATTCTCTCATTTTACCAAACAGCCGTACGCTCCCTTGAATATGTGACTATGAAACCCAAGTAATTGGAAGAAGAAAAATAAAGGAAACACCTCATCAGTCTCATTAATAGTTTTGTTGAGAATAGTTTATTTTTGAAAAACTGCTGGCTATGTCTTGATATTTTTAGACACGGCTAAAGCTGAAATTGCATGAATCCTCTCTCTAACATTCATGCTACTAAAGAAACTTTTCCCAAGATTTGACTGCATTCATTTCATAAAAGCCCTGTCCTCTTCTCCCCTATATATCTATATTAGCACTCTGCCTTCTACCCTCTTCCATAGGAAACACAAATCCGTCAATTGATCACTTAAGCCTTTCCAGTTTGGGTACAACATTTTCTGTAGTTGTACTCCTGAGATTTGTCCTTTATACTTCTAAAGACTAGACCCTAGATAATACATGCTTGGGAATAGTGGAGCTAGCTTGCTTAAACTTTATTTAGGCGTATGCTAATTACTTGTGGGGGGCAAAGGCAGGCAGTGAGGATGTTAAGCTTATCCCAAAATAGTCAATTTTGGAAAAGACACAAGTACAGGCCGGGCGTGGTGGCTCAGACCTGTAATCCCAGCACCTTGGGAGGCCGAGGCGGCCGGTCACGAGGTCAGGAGATCGACACCATCCTGGCTAACACGGTGAAACCCCGTCTCTGCTAAACATACACAAATTAGCCGGGCGTGGTGGCAGGCGCTTGTAGTCTCAGCTACTCGGGAGGCTGAGGCAGGAGAAGAGCACGAACCCGGGAGGCGGAGCTGGCAGTGAGCCGAGATTGCGCCACTGCACTCCGGCCTGGGCGGCAGAGTGGGATTCTGCCTCAAAAAAGAAAGAAAAAAAACATCTTCATATATATGAATGTGTGTGTGTGTGTGTGTGTGTGTCTGTGTGTGTGTGTGTACTCAGGTACACTCACTTTACTTCTGAGTTATCTCGTCACCACTTAACCAGCACCAATCAGAGACCACATTTTTCTAGGCAGTCTCCAAATGTACATTACAAATAGTAACGTACTTTAAGGATAGTAATGAAGCTCCGGGAAAAATTGCTTGTCTCCCCCTCAGCAGACCAACCTGCCTGGGCCAGCTTCTCTCTTCCTCTACTCTTCAGAAAGTGCTAGACCTGCAACATCTGACAGAATACAGCTTCCATGACTCCTCAGTGCCATGGAAATGGAACGAGCTGAGAGCAATCTAAAGACTGGGAGATATTAGGTCTCTTGGATCTTACTTCTTTTGGTTGCTCGAGCACTTTAATTCCCGAGAGAGCCCTCCCATCTCCATCAGTTCTTCCAGGAACCTGTACCCTCCTTGTGTCTCTAAGATACGCTGGTCTAACTTGTTACATGCCTTTACAAGAAAGTTGGTAAAAATAAAAGGAAAGCTGAACAACGTCACAATATGGAGGTATGAAACAGAATTTCCCCATACTTGGTAAAGTTTAGAAATTTGTGTAATACCCGAAGGCAGATTCTATGTACAATAAGTCCTAGTTTAAGAACAAGAGCTGAGGGTATGAGGAAATAAAACTATATTTTCCGGGAGTATCTCTGGCTTCAGGAAGAAAGAGCACATGTTACTCTCCATTCAATATTAGGGCTGAACTATGGGGTCTTTTCGATCCCTTTTGCTTACCCTCTGCGATTCAGGGGGCACATGGCAAAGGTAAACAGACTGAAACAGCACCGTGGATAGCTGTGAGCTGTGCTGGGAAGATTCACGGTGATTCCATAATAAATCTCAGGTCTTTCTTCTGTAACAAAAAATTCCTCTTTTCCATCATCAAGGTAAAGCCGAGTATGTACAAGTAGAGTATGCGATAACTTTGTCACTCGTGACGAACCTAGTCGGTCCGATACTTTAACAACTTCTCCAATGTCTCTGCACTCAGGTTGGATATTCTGAGTGGGTCATCGGTAGAATGAATGAAATCAAGAATACTCTAAAGCAATGTTTGGAAGTCAATTTCAGTGTCTCCGGAAGCACTGGGAAAATCACCATGTGTAACGAACGTGAAGTATCCACAGGCTCTCTCTGTGTCTTTGAAACTGCCCATGTGTTCATTAGAAACGGCGGCTTGAGGAAAGGTGGTTTTGGAATTGGTTTCCCTCTAGTCTTACGTGATGCATCTCTACTATATTGCATTATAATAAAGCAAAGGGTCACTTGCTGACATAAAGCACAGGAGGCAGGAATGGAAGAGTCAACTTAGAGAAAAAAAGTGCTTTTCGGTTTTATTTTCATTTCTGCAGTTTGGAAAACAGTTTAACAGTTTAACAGATTTTGTGGCGGCTCACAAAAATACATATGAGCGTTGAAAATGTACAGAAGAACAACAATTGGGAGACATTTCCGGAAGCTTCAGTTTCTGAAACCCAGACATGAGCCTACAAGCTAAGACACGGCTACACCAGGCTTCAGCGTGAAACCATACAACTCCTGGGAAGGGCTTCCCTCTCTGAACGCAGCTACCTGTCCACAGGATGCTCTAGGCCCAGGCACCTTTATTCTTCCAACTAGAGAGACATAGAAAGATGCCTCCATATCCCATGAAGATGCCCAAGCATTTGGCCAAGGCTCCTATGAAACAGTCTGCTGTCTTCATCCAGGTAAGGGCAACTTCACATTTTCAGACACTAAGGTCGTGGGTAAATCCAGGGTGGACTGAGAGGCGGAAGCTCCAGCAAACACAGTCCTGTGGCTGGAAGATGAATGCAGTACTTATTCCTGCACCAACAGACCCTTGCCTCTGGCCTTGGGCCTAGAGCATGATTTTTTGGTAGTTGCTGTTGGGGAAGAGGCCCTTGGGCTTTAACCTGCGGACAGCCTCCCTTAAATGCTTGGGCTGCAGCGGGGGCGTTTCTCCCCACATCTCACACACGTCCAGGGCCTCTTCCACCACCTCTCCAACAAAGACCTTGGCGATTCCAGCCATGGCAATGGCGGCGTTCTCAGACACCGAACTGCCGGTGATAGACTTCATCAGACCTGCAATGCGTGCTTTTGGGAAAGCTGACCGGCGACACACTTCGTAGCGGGCCAGCTGCTCCTCAGACATGGCAGACAGCAGGGCTGTCATCCTCTGAGCCTCCTCTGCATCCACGGTGGGCTTCCTCTCCTTCTTTCCTTTGGTATGTCTTTTCCGTCTTTTGGCGGCAGGAGGAGCTGAGGCTGAGGCCTCCTTGTCCCCTTCTGTGAGGTCCATGACATCCTCACTCCTGAGCTCACCTCCCTGATCCCTGGGTTCTTCCAAGTTCCCACCTAGGTCCTCAGGGATTCCATCCTTCTTGCTGCCCTTCAGACCTCGGGGCATGGCGAACATCTCAGCAGACACACCTGTTTGCCTGCCTGTCTCCACGGGTGAGATTCAAGTCTGCCCCGTGACAGCAGCTGTAGAGGCAGAAGTTCTGGCTGGGGTGGTTTGATTACGGATCTGCAGCGAGAACCTTTCGAAGATTTTAGCTGCCGTGTTTCTGCTGAGCCACTTTAGCCATAACTGGACACAGCTCCCTGCCTCCCCTTCCCACACACAAACACACACGCTGAATTTTCTCACTTCCACAATGTGAAGAAACTTGTGGATGGAGAGTATATTAGTTTTACATCAATGCAGAATAAATTCTCACAAGTTTTGGACACTTAAAACAAACCCCAGCTCAGAGGTCAGAAGTTCTACCAGTCCAAGTGACTGCCACCTGCTCAGAGCCACACGAGGGACCTCCGGGATGGGTCTGGCTGTGTGGTTGCTGCCTTCACCTGAGAAGGGTCTGGCTTCGATCTGACTCGAGGTGGTGGCAGAATTCAATGCCTTCGGGTTGTGAGCCCCAGGCCCACTTGTCTGTTCTGCCTGCTGCCGTGAGGACGCTCTCGGCTCCTGCAAGTGTTGCCCAGGTCTGGGCTGTGAGGCTCCCTGGGTCTGCACGGCCAGTGCCGGGGAATCTCCCACAGGGCAATGTCATCTCAGGGAGCTCCAGTCCTCCCTTTTAAAGAGCTCGGATGATTGAACTAGACCCCGCCCTTAGCAGCTATTGGCTCAGGATATCCCTAAGGAAATCAGGGATTTGGGCGGGCTCATCAATTCACGCTTCCGCCCACCCCCAAGGGAGGGGCAGACATAGGGCGAGTCTCCGAGGGGCGGGAAATGCAGGGGGTATTTCAGAATTCAGTCTTCCTCACAGAATCGCAAAGTTCACGTTTCACAACCATAAAGAAACTATTTACGCTAAAAATGAGACTTTTTAAGAAGTTGCACTTAGAAAACATCAATGTCTGAGAAAAAAATATCCCTAACGCACAGGGAAACAGGTGGCTTATCCAATACTCTGGAAATAAAATGGGCTGGGTGAGGGGAATATGAAAATATTATTTCAATTTCATCTCATTTTATTTATTTATTTATGTACTTATTGATTTATTTTTGAGACAGAGTCTCCCTCTGTCCCTCAGGCTGGATTACAGTGTCCTGAGCTCAGCTCACTGCAGCCTCCGCATCCTGGGCCCAAGGCATTCTCCTGCCTCAGCCTCCAGAGTAGCTGGGACTAAATGAGTACGCCACCACGCCAGGCAAATTTTTGTCTTTTTTATAAAGTGTAGAGGAGGTTTCACCATTTGGGCCAGGGTGGTCTTCAACTGCCAACTTCAGATGATCTGCCCCAACTTGCCTTCCAAAGTGAAGGGACTATAGGCTTGAGCCACTGAACCCAGACTATGATAGTTTCACACTGAGGCCTGAAGCTGCTCTGCCTTAGGATTTTTCCTGAGTTTTACGTTCTTGTCATGATGAGTTGCTAGTTCATATTTTCCGTTGGATCTTTTCGAAAGGGATTACTGATGAGATTATGGCTTTCTCACAAAGAATACCACTTTGGTGAAACTATACTGAAATCAGGAGTACCTTATGTTTCCGATACTTATCAAGCACAACATTTGAACACGGCGTGGTAGGTGAAAGTGTAGGAAGCAGAATTTGGCAAACCCCATTTTTTTTCAATTTCGACGGTTTCAGGTTTTTGGTTTCAGCCAAACTGAAGAATGTCCTAATGAGCTGTCAATTCACAGGCCATTACAGACAATTTTTGAAACTACATCACACTGTAATTTAAGGAGTACGATTCTAAAGAAATTTGAACAATCTGGTGGTATTGCTAACACCAAACAAGGTTGTTCAGCTCTTTCATCTTTAAAAACAAACAAACAAAAACATGATGTGGAATTCTCTCATTTTACCAAACAGCCGTACGCTCCCTTGAATATGTGACTATTAAACCCAAGTAATTGGAAGAAAAAAAATAAAAGAAACACCTCATCAGTCTCATTAATAGTTTTGTTGAGAATAGTTTATTTTTCAAAAACTGCTGGCTATGTCTTGATATTTTTAGACACGGCTAAAGTTGAAATTGCATGAATCCTCTCTCTAACATTCATGCTACTTAAGAATCTTTTCCCAAGATTTGACTGCATTCATTTCATAAAAGCCCTGTCCTCTTCTCCCCTATATATCTATATTAGCACTCTGCCTTCTACCCTCTTCCATAGGAAACACAAATCCGTCAATTGATCACTTAAGCCTTTCCAGTATGGGTACAACATTTTCTGTAGTTGTACTCCTGAGATTTGTCCTTTATACTTCTAAAGACTAGACCCTAGATAATACATGCTTGGGAATAGTGGAGCTAGCTTGCTTAAACTTTATTTAGGCGTATGCTAATTACTTGTGGGGGGCAAAGGCAGGCAGTGAGGATGTTAAGCTTATCCCAAAATAGTCAATTTTGGAAAAGACACAAGTACAGGCCGCGAGCGGTGGCTCAGACCTGAAATCCCAGCACCTTGGGAGGTCTTCTCGCAGAAGGCCAGAGCGAGACCCCGGGGAAAAGATGCATCCCAGGCGTGATGGCCTGACGATGGCTTCCTGTGTCCCGCAACATGGGGAGTCTGCAGTGTGGCCGGTTTGGAAACTGGCAAGGAGAGCGAAGAGACAACATGCTGGTCTTCCACCCTTCCCTGGATGCCCGTGGGTGCCCGCAGAGCTCCGGAAGCAAACAGTCAACATGCTCAGCCTTTCGGGGGCCGGAGAGACGTGAGCAACATGCCCCCTTGCAGAGGGCACAGCAGCGTGGAATCCCAAATCACGCTTCAGTCATCCTGAGGGTGGCTCCTCTGTGGTCGGGGCTGTCGGCCTGGCGCTCCGTTGCGAGGCTCAGCCTGGGGATGTGCGGTCTGTGAACCACGCGGTTGAAAACCCGAAGGCAACACGGGTCCCGGTCTTTTGTCTCTGAGGAAGCCGCCCGTTCCTTGGGCCACGGAATCGGGGCCAATGGGTGCCCCGCCGGCCCGACGCGGCGGCCGTGGGCCCAGCCCTCAGCCCGCGCCGGGCGCTTACCCTTTTCCCGGAGCGCGGGGGTCCCGTTGCTCCCGGAGGCCAAAGACCGTTTATTCTCTCTGCCTTCCTCCCTCTGTCCCTGGCTCCCTCCCGCCCGCCCTCTGTCCCTGCGTCGCTCTGTCTATCCCTCCGTTCCTAACTGCCTCCCTCTCTCTCCCTCCCTCCCTCCCTCCCAACTTCCCTCCGCCCATCCTTCGGCCCCTCTGGGTCTCCCGTTCGTCTCTCCATCTCTGCCCGCCTTCCCTCCCGCCTGGAACGGTCGGCATCGCCGGCGTGCGCGGGGCCTGGGGTCTGCGTTCAGCCGCCAGGCGCTCCACGGTGGCAGCTGGGAGGCTGCAGGGACACGGGCGGGCGGGCGGGCGGCCGGGCGACGGTGGAGCGGAGGCGCAGAGGAGGCGAGCCGCCGCCGGAGGGATGGCGGGCCCGGACGCTGCGCGGGCCCGGTGTTTCGCGGGAAGGGGGTCTCCACCCAGCCCAGGGGAAGACTCATTTTCCGGGGGTAGGGATTGGGGGGTGGGGGTGGCGAGGGGTCGGTCAGGCCGTGGCGGAAAGGCATGAGAGCTCTGCCCGGGCTGCTCCCAGAGCCTAGGCGGCTGCCCGCGAACCCGCGCGTGCGCAGCAGACGGCCCACCTGCTGGTACCTGGGCCGGCGCTGGGATCCCCGGGATGCCCAGGAAAGAATGGCATCTCTCCGCTCTGTGGAGTGTCTCACCGGGCCTAGACCTGGAAGACAGGAATCGCAGGCGGGTCGGCCCGGAGGGAAGACACGCCCATCCACGCCGACCCAGGTGTTCCCCGCGAAAGAGAGGCCACCGGCCACCGCCCTGCACCGACCCCGTCCCAGCCCCGCGTCCTTTTAAAGCTCCTCCAGCAGAGCCCGGTATTCTTCCTCGCTGAGGGGTGGTTCCAGCGAGGCGGCCTCTTCCGTGGCCTCCAGCTCCCCAGGGGCCTCCGTTTCTAGGAAAGGCTGCGCCCGCTGCAGAAACTCCGGGCTCGCCAGGAGCTCATCCAGCAGGCGTAGGGGAGTGCAGACGAGCGCTCCGGCTCCTGGAGGAGCCGCGCCTTGGGGGGCGCCCGGATGGCTTGCACCTGCCACTGCCGCGCGGAGGCCTCCGGGGGCGCGGGCTGGGGAGGTGGGGCTTCCCCGGCTTGGGGTTCCCACGCAGCCCCGGCGACCTGGGGACCCTGGCCCCAGCCCCAACACGGACTCCCCTGGGACGCGAGGGGAGGGAAATGCAGGGGGTATTTCAGAATTCAGTCTTCCTCACAGAATCGCAAAGTTCACGTTTCACAACCATAAAGAAACTATTTACGCTAAAAATGAGACTTTTTATGAAGTTGCACTTAGAAAACTTCAATGTCTGAGAAAAAAATATCTCTAACGCACAGGGAAACTGGTGGTTTATCCAATACTCTGAAAATAAAATGGGCTGGGTGAGGGGAATATGAAAATATTATTTCAATTTCATCTCATTTTATTTATTTATGTACTTATTGATTTATTTTTGAGACAGAGTGTCCCTCTGTCCCTCAGGCTGGATTACAGTGTCCTGAGCTCAGCTCACTGCAGCCTCCGCATCCTGGGCTCAAGGCATTCTCCTGCCTCAGCCTCCAGAGTAGCTGGGACTAAATGAGCACGCCACCACGCCAGGCAAATTTTTGTCTTTTTTTTTTAAAGTGTAGTGGAGGTTTCACCATTTGGGCCAGGGTGGTCTTCAACTGCCGACTTCAGGTGATCTGCCCCAACTTGCCTTCCCAAAGTGAAGGGACTATAGGCATGAGCCACTGCGCCCAGACTATGGTAGTTTCACACTGAAGCCTGAAGCTGCTCTGCCTTAGGATTTTTCCTGAGTTTTACTTTCTTGTCATGATGAGTTGCTAGTTCATGTTTTCCCTTGTTTCTTTTCGAAAGGCATTACTGATGAGATTATGGCTTTCTCACAAAGAATACCACTTTGGTGAAACTATATTGAAATCAGGAGTACCTTATGTTTCCGATACTTATCAAGCACAATATTTGAACACGGCGTGGTAGGTGAAAGTGTAGGAAGCAGAATTTGGCAATCCCCATATTTCTTCAATTTCGACGGTTTCAGGTTTTGGTTTCAGCCAAACTGAAGAATGTCCTTATGAGCTGTCAATTCACAGGCCGTTACAGACAATATTTGAAACTACATCACGGTGTAATTTAAGGAGTACGATTCTAAAGAAATTTGAACAATCTGGTGGTATTGCTAACACCAAACAAGGTTGTTCAGCTCTTTCATCTTTAAAAACAAACAAACAAAAACATGATGTGGAATTCTCTCATTTTACCAAACAGCCGTACGCTCCCTTGAATATGTGACTATGAAACCCAAGTAATTGGAAGAAGAAAAATAAAGGAAACACCTCATCAGTCTCATTAATAGTTTTGTTGAGAATAGTTTATTTTTGAAAAACTGCTGGCTATGTCTTGATATTTTTAGACACGGCTAAAGCTGAAATTGCATGAATCCTCTCTCTAACATTCATGCTACTAAAGAAACTTTTCCCAAGATTTGACTGCATTCATTTCATAAAAGCCCTGTCCTCTTCTCCCCTATATATCTATATTAGCACTCTGCCTTCTACCCTCTTCCATAGGAAACACAAATCCGTCAATTGATCACTTAAGCCTTTCCAGTTTGGGTACAACATTTTCTGTAGTTGTACTCCTGAGATTTGTCCTTTATACTTCTAAAGACTAGACCCTAGATAATACATGCTTGGGAATAGTGGAGCTAGCTTGCTTAAACTTTATTTAGGCGTATGCTAATTACTTGTGGGGGGCAAAGGCAGGCAGTGAGGATGTTAAGCTTATCCCAAAATAGTCAATTTTGGAAAAGACACAAGTACAGGCCGGGCGTGGTGGCTCAGACCTGTAATCCCGGCACCTTGGGAGGCCGAGGCGGCCGGTCACGAGGTCAGGAGATCGACACCATCCTGGCTAACACGGTGAAACCCCGTCTCTGCTAAACATACACAAATTAGCCGGGCGTGGTGGCAGGCGCTTGTAGTCTCAGCTACTCGGGAGGCTGAGGCAGGAGAAGAGCACGAACCCGGGAGGCGGAGCTGGCAGTGAGCCGAGATTGCGCCACTGCACTCCGGCCTGGGCGGCAGAGTGGGATTCTGCCTCAAAAAAGAAAGAAAAAAAACATCTTCATATATATGAATGTGTGTGTGTGTGTGTGTGTGTGTCTGTGTGTGTGTGTGTACTCAGGTACACTCACTTTACTTCTGAGTTATCTCGTCACCACTTAACCAGCACCAATCAGAGACCACATTTTTCTAGGCAGTCTCCAAATGTACATTACAAATAGTAACGTACTTTAAGGATAGTAATGAAGCTCCGGGAAAAATTGCTTGTCTGCACCTCAGCAGACCAACCTGCCTGGGCCAGCTTCTCTCTTCCTCTACTCTTCAGAAAGTGCTAGACCTGCAACATCTGACAGAATACAGCTTCCATGACTCCTCAGTGCCATGGAAATGGAACGAGCTGAGAGCAATCTAAAGACTGGGAGATATTAGGTCTCTTGGATCTTACTTCTTTTGGTTGCTCGAGCACTTTAATTCCCGAGAGAGCCCTCCCATCTCCATCAGTTCTTCCAGGAACCTGTACCCTCCTTGTGTCTCTAAGATACGCTGGTCTAACTTGTTACATGCCTTTACAAGAAAGTTGGTAAAAATAAAAGGAAAGCTGAACAACGTCACAATATGGAGGTATGAAACAGAATTTCCCCATACTTGGTAAAGTTTAGAAATTTGTGTAATACCCGAAGGCAGATTCCATGTACAATAAGTCCTAGTTTAAGAACAAGAGCTGAGGGTATGAGGAAATAAAACTATATTTTCCGGGAGTATCTCTGGCTTCAGGAAGAAAGAGCACATGTTACTCTCCATTCAATATTAGGGCTGAACTATGGGGTCTTTTCGATCCTTTTTGCTTACCCTCTGCGATTCAGGGGGCACATGGCAAAGGTAAACAGACTGAAACAGCACCGTGGATAGCTGTGAGCTGTGCTGGGAAGATTCACGGTGATTCCATAATAAATCTCAGGTCTTTCTTCTGTAACAAAAAATTCCTCTTTTCCATCATCAAGGTAAAGCCGAGTATGTACAAGTAGAGTATGCGATAACTTTGTCACTCGTGACGAACCTAGTCGGTCCGATACTTTAACAACTTCTCCAATGTCTCTGCACTCAGGTTGGATATTCTGAGTGGGTCATCGGTAGAATGAATGAAATCAAGAATACTCTATAGCAATGTTTGGAAGTCAATTTCAGTGTCTCCGGAAGCACTGGGAAAATCACCATGTGTAACGAACGTGAAGTATCCACAGGCTCTCTCTGTGTCTTTGAAACTGCCCATGTGTTCATTAGAAACGGCGGCTTGAGGAAAGGTGGTTTTGGAATTGGTTTCCCTCTAGTCTTACGTGATGCATCTCTACTATATTGCATTATAATAAAGCAAAGGGTCACTTGCTGACATAAAGCACAGGAGGCAGGAATGGAAGAGTCAACTTAGAGAAAAAAAGTGCTTTTCGGTTTTATTTTCATTTCTGCAGTTTGGAAAACAGTTTAACAGTTTAACTGATTTTGTGGCGGCTCACAAAAATACATATGAGCGTTGAAAATGTACAGAAGAACAACAATTGGGAGACATTTCCGGAAGCTTCAGTTTCTGAAACCCAGACACGAGCCTACAAGCTAAGACACGGCTACACCAGGCTTCAGCGTGAAACCATACAACTCCTGGGAAGGGCTGCCCTCTCTGAACGCAGCTACCTGTCCACAGGATGCTCTAGGCCCAGGCACCTTTATTCTTCCAACTAGAGAGACATAGAAAGATGCCTCCATATCCCATGAAGATGCCCAAGCATTTGGCCAAGGCTCCTATGAAACAGTCTGCTGTCTTCATCCAGGTAAGGGCAACTTCACATTTTCAGACACTAAGGTCGTGGGCAAATCCAGGGTGGACTGAGAGGCGGAAGCTCCAGCAAACAGAGTCCTGTGGCTGGAAGATGAATGCAGTACTTATTCCTGCACCAACAGACCCTTGCCTCTGGCCTTGGGCCTAGAGCATGATTTTTTGGTAGTTGCTGTTGGGGAAGAGGCCCTTGGGCTTTAACCTGCGGACAGCCTCCCTTAAATGCTTGGGCTGCAGCGGGGGCGTTTCTCCCCACATCTCACACACGTCCAGGGCCTCTTCCACCACCTCTCCAACAAAGACCTTGGCGATTCCAGCCATGGCAATGGCGGCGTTCTCAGACACCGAACTGCCGGTGATAGACTTCATCAGACCTGCCATGCGTGCTTTTGGGAAAGCTGACCGGCGACACACTTCGTAGCGGGCCAGCTGCTCCTCAGACATGGCAGACAGCAGGGCTGTCATCCTCTGAGCCTCCTCTGCATCCACGGTGGGCTTCCTCTCCTTCTTTCCTTTGGTATGTCTTTTCCGTCTTTTGGCGGCAGGAGGAGCTGAGGCTGAGGCCTCCTTGTCCCCTTCTGTGAGGTCCATGACATCCTCACTCCTGAGCTCACCTCCCTGATCCCTGGGTTCTTCCAAGTTCCCACCTAGGTCCTCAGGGATTCCATCCTTCTTGCTGCCCTTCAGACCTCGGGGCATGGCGAACATCTCAGCAGACACACCTGTTTGCCTGCCCGTCTCCACGGGTGAGATTCAAGTCTGCCCCGTGACAGCAGCTGTAGAGGCAGAAGTTCTGGCTGGGGTGGTTTGATTACGGATCTGCAGCGAGAACCTTTCGAAGATTTTAGCTGCCGTGTTTCTGCTGAGCCACTTTAGCCATAACTGGACACAGCTCCCTGCCTCCCCTTCCCACACACAAACACACACGCTGAATTTTCTCACTTCCACAATGTGAAGAAACTTGTGGATGGAGAGTATATTAGTTTTACATCAATGCAGAATAAATTCTCACAAGTTTTGGACACTTAAAACAAACCCCAGCTCAGAGGTCAGAAGTTCTACCAGTCCAAGTGACTGCCACCTGCTCAGAGCCACACGAGGGACCTCCGGGATGGGTCTGGCTGTGTGGTCGCTGCCTTCACCTGAGAAGGGTCTGGCTTCGATCTGACTCGAGGTGGTGGCAGAATTCAATGCCTTCGGGTTGTGAGCCCCAGGCCCACTTGTCTGTTCTGCCTGCTGCCGTGAGGACGCTCTCGGCTCCTGCAAGTGTTGCCCAGGTCTGGGCTGTGAGGCTCCCTGGGTCTGCACGGCCAGTGCCGGGGAATCTCCCACAGGGCAATGTCATCTCAGGGAGCTCCAGTGCTCCCTTATAAAGAGCTCGGATGATTGAACTAGACCCAGCCCTTAGCAGCTATTGGCTCAGGATATCCCTAAGGAAATCAGGGATTTGGGCGGGCTCATCAATTCACGCTTCCGCCCACCCCCAAGGGAGGGGCAGACACAGGGCGAGTCTCCGAGGGGCGGGAAATGCAGGGGGTATTTCAGAATTCAGTCTTCCTCACAGAATCGCAAAGTTCACGTTTCACAACCATAAAGAAACTATTTACGCTAAAAATGAGACTTTTTAAGAAGTTGCACTTAGAAAACTTCAATGTCTGAGAAAAAAATATCCCTAACGCACAGGGAAACAGGTGGCTTATCCAATACTCTGGAAATAAAATGGGCTGGGTGAGGGGAATATGAAAATATTATTTCAATTTCATCTCATTTTATTTATTTATTTATGTACTTATTGATTTATTTTTGAGACAGAGTCTCCCTCTGTCCCTCAGGCTGGATTACAGTGTCCTGAGCTCAGCTCACTGCAGCCTCCGCATCCTGGGCCCAAGGCATTCTCCTGCCTCAGCCTCCAGAGTAGCTGGGACTAAATGAGTACGCCACCACGCCAGGCAAATTTTTGTCTTTTTTATAAAGTGTAGAGGAGTTTTCACCATTTGGGCCAGGTTGGTCTTCAACTGCCAACTTCAGATGATCTGCCCCAACTTGCCTTCCAAAGTGAAGGGACTATAGGCGTGAGCCACTGAACCCAGACTATGATAGTTTCACACTGAGGCCTGAAGCTGCTCTGCCTTAGGATTTTTCCTGAGTTTTACGTTCTTGTCATGATGAGTTGCTAGTTCATATTTTCCGTTGGATCTTTTCGAAAGGGATTACTGATGAGATTATGGCTTTCTCACAAAGAATACCACTTTGGTGAAACTATACTGAAATCAGGAGTACCTTATGTTTCCGATACTTATCAAGCACAACATTTGAACACGGCGTGGTAGGTGAAAGTGTAGGAAGCAGAATTTGGCAAACCCCATTTTTTTTCAATTTCGACGGTTTCAGGTTTTTGGTTTCAGCCAAACTGAAGAATGTCCTAATGAGCTGTCAATTCACAGGCCATTACAGACAATTTTTGAAACTACATCACACTGTAATTTAAGGAGTACGATTCTAAAGAAATTTGAACAATCTGGTGGTATTGCTAACACCAAACAAGGTTGTTCAGCTCTTTCATCTTTAAAAACAAACAAACAAAAACATGATGTGGAATTCTCTCATTTTACCAAACAGCCGTACGCTCCCTTGAATATGTGACTATGAAACCCAAGTAATTGGAAGAAAAAAAATAAAGGAAACACCTCATCAGTCTCATTAATAGTTTTGTTGAGAATAGTTTATTTTTCAAAAACTGCTGGCTATGTCTTGATATTTTTAGACACGGCTAAAGTTGAAATTGCATGAATCCTCTCTCTAACATTCATGCTACTTAAGAATCTTTTCCCAAGATTTGACTGCATTCATTTCATAAAAGCCCTGTCCTCTTCTCCCCTATATATCTATATTAGCACTCTGCCTTCTACCCTCTTCCATAGGAAACACAAATCCGTCAATTGATCACTTAAGCCTTTCCAGTATGGGTACAACATTTTCTGTAGTTGTACTCCTGAGATTTGTCCTTTATACTTCTAAAGACTAGACCCTAGATAATACATGCTTGGGAATAGTGGAGCTAGCTTGCTTAAACTTTATTTAGGCGTATGCTAATTACTTGTGGGGGGCAAAGGCAGGCAGTGAGGATGTTAAGCTTATCCCAAAATAGTCAATTTTGGAAAAGACACAAGTACAGGCCGCGAGCGGTGGCTGAGACCTGAAATCCCAGCACCTTGGGAGGTCTTCTCGCAGAAGGCCAGAGCGAGACCCCGGGGAAAAGATGCATCCCAGGCGTGATGGCCTGACGATGGCTTCCTGTGTCCCGCAACATGGGGAGTCTGCAGTGTGGCCGGTTTGGAAACTGGCAAGGAGAGCGAAGAGACAACATGCTGGTCTTCCACCCTTCCCTGGATGCCCGTGGGTGCCCGCAGAGCTCCGGAAGCAAACAGTCAACATGCTCAGCCTTTCGGGGGCCGGAGAGACGTGAGCAACATGCCCCCTTGCAGAGGGCACAGCAGCGTGGAATCCCAAATCACGCTTCAGTCATCCTGAGGGTGGCTCCTCTGTGGTCGGGGCTGTCGGCCTGGCGCTCCGTTGCGAGGCTCAGCCTGGGGATGTGCGGTCTGTGAACCACGCGGTTGAAAACCCGAAGGCAACACGGGTCCCGGTCTTTTGTCTCTGAGGAAGCCGCCCGTTCCTTGGGCCACGGAATCGGGGCCAATGGGTGCCCCGCCGGCCCGACGCGGCGGCCGTGGGCCCAGCCCTCAGCCCGCGCCGGGCGCTTACCCTTTTCCCGGAGCGCGGGGGTCCCGTTGCTCCCGGAGGCCAAAGACCGTTTATTCTCTCTGCCTTCCTCCCTCTGTCCCTGGCTCCCTCCCGCCCGCCCTCTGTCCCTGCGTCGCTCTGTCTATCCCTCCGTTCCTAACTGCCTCCCTCTCTCTCCCTCCCTCCCTCCCTCCCAACTTCCCTCCGCCCATCCTTCGGCCCCTCTGGGTCTCCCGTTCGTCTCTCCATCTCTGCCCGCCTTCCCTCCCGCCTGGAACGGTCGGCATCGCCGGCGTGCGCGGGGCCTGGGGTCTGCGTTCAGCCGCCAGGCGCTCCACGGTGGCAGCTGGGAGGCTGCAGGGACACGGGCGGGCGGGCGGGCGGGCGGCCGGGCGACGGTGGAGCGGAGGCGCAGAGGAGGCGAGCCGCCGCCGGAGGGATGGCGGGCCCGGACGCTGCGCGGGCCCGGTGTTTCGCGGGAAGGGGGTCTCCACCCAGCCCAGGGGAAGACTCATTTTCCGGGGGTAGGGATTGGGGGGTGGGGGTGGCGAGGGGTCGGTCAGGCCGTGGCGGAAAGGCATGAGAGCTCTGCCCGGGCTGCTCCCAGAGCCTAGGCGGCTGCCCGCGAACCCGCGCGTGCGCAGCAGACGGCCCACCTGCTGGTACCTGGGCCGGCGCTGGGATCCCCGGGATGCCCAGGAAAGAATGGCATCTCTCCGCTCTGTGGAGTGTCTCACCGGGCCTAGACCTGGAAGACAGGAATCGCAGGCGGGTCGGCCCGGAGGGAAGACACGCCCATCCACGCCGACCCAGGTGTTCCCCGCGAAAGAGAGGCCACCGGCCACCGCCCTGCACCGACCCCGTCCCAGCCCCGCGTCCTTTTAAAGCTCCTCCAGCAGAGCCCGGTATTCTTCCTCGCTGAGGGGTGGTTCCAGCGAGGCGGCCTCTTCCGTGGCCTCCAGCTCCCCAGGGGCCTCCGTTTCTAGGAAAGGCTGCGCCCGCTGCAGAAACTCCGGGCTCGCCAGGAGCTCATCCAGCAGGCGTAGGGGAGTGCAGACGAGCGCTCCGGCTCCTGGAGGAGCCGCGCCTTGGGGGGCGCCCGGATGGCTTGCACCTGCCACTGCCGCGCGGAGGCCTCCGGGGGCGCGGGCTGGGGAGGTGGGGCTTCCCCGGCTTGGGGTTCCCACGCAGCCCCGGCGACCTGGGGACCCTGGCCCCAGCCCCAACACGGACTCCCCTGGGACGCGAGGGGAGGGAAATGCAGGGGGTATTTCAGAATTCAGTCTTCCTCACAGAATCGCAAAGTTCACGTTTCACAACCATAAAGAAACTATTTACGCTAAAAATGAGACTTTTTATGAAGTTGCACTTAGAAAACTTCAATGTCTGAGAAAAAAATATCTCTAACGCACAGGGAAACTGGTGGTTTATCCAATACTCTGAAAATAAAATGGGCTGGGTGAGGGGAATATGAAAATATTATTTCAATTTCATCTCATTTTATTTATTTATGTACTTATTGATTTATTTTTGAGACAGAGTGTCCCTCTGTCCCTCAGGCTGGATTACAGTGTCCTGAGCTCAGCTCACTGCAGCCTCCGCATCCTGGGCTCAAGGCATTCTCCTGCCTCAGCCTCCAGAGTAGCTGGGACTAAATGAGCACGCCACCACGCCAGGCAAATTTTTGTCTTTTTTTTTTAAAGTGTAGTGGAGGTTTCACCATTTGGGCCAGGGTGGTCTTCAACTGCCGACTTCAGGTGATCTGCCCCAACTTGCCTTCCCAAAGTGAAGGGACTATAGGCATGAGCCACTGCGCCCAGACTATGGTAGTTTCACACTGAAGCCTGAAGCTGCTCTGCCTTAGGATTTTTCCTGAGTTTTACTTTCTTGTCATGATGAGTTGCTAGTTCATGTTTTCCCTTGTTTCTTTTCGAAAGGCATTACTGATGAGATTATGGCTTTCTCACAAAGAATACCACTTTGGTGAAACTATATTGAAATCAGGAGTACCTTATGTTTCCGATACTTATCAAGCACAATATTTGAACACGGCGTGGTAGGTGAAAGTGTAGGAAGCAGAATTTGGCAATCCCCATATTTCTTCAATTTCGACGGTTTCAGGTTTTGGTTTCAGCCAAACTGAAGAATGTCCTTATGAGCTGTCAATTCACAGGCCGTTACAGACAATATTTGAAACTACATCACGGTGTAATTTAAGGAGTACGATTCTAAAGAAATTTGAACAATCTGGTGGTATTGCTAACACCAAACAAGGTTGTTCAGCTCTTTCATCTTTAAAAACAAACAAACAAAAACATGATGTGGAATTCTCTCATTTTACCAAACAGCCGTACGCTCCCTTGAATATGTGACTATGAAACCCAAGTAATTGGAAGAAGAAAAATAAAGGAAACACCTCATCAGTCTCATTAATAGTTTTGTTGAGAATAGTTTATTTTTGAAAAACTGCTGGCTATGTCTTGATATTTTTAGACACGGCTAAAGCTGAAATTGCATGAATCCTCTCTCTAACATTCATGCTACTAAAGAAACTTTTCCCAAGATTTGACTGCATTCATTTCATAAAAGCCCTGTCCTCTTCTCCCCTATATATCTATATTAGCACTCTGCCTTCTACCCTCTTCCATAGGAAACACAAATCCGTCAATTGATCACTTAAGCCTTTCCAGTTTGGGTACAACATTTTCTGTAGTTGTACTCCTGAGATTTGTCCTTTATACTTCTAAAGACTAGACCCTAGATAATACATGCTTGGGAATAGTGGAGCTAGCTTGCTTAAACTTTATTTAGGCGTATGCTAATTACTTGTGGGGGGCAAAGGCAGGCAGTGAGGATGTTAAGCTTATCCCAAAATAGTCAATTTTGGAAAAGACACAAGTACAGGCCGGGCGTGGTGGCTCAGACCTGTAATCCCGGCACCTTGGGAGGCCGAGGCGGCCGGTCACGAGGTCAGGAGATCGACACCATCCTGGCTAACACGGTGAAACCCCGTCTCTGCTAAACATACACAAATTAGCCGGGCGTGGTGGCAGGCGCTTGTAGTCTCAGCTACTCGGGAGGCTGAGGCAGGAGAAGAGCACGAACCCGGGAGGCGGAGCTGGCAGTGAGCCGAGATTGCGCCACTGCACTCCGGCCTGGGCGGCAGAGTGGGATTCTGCCTCAAAAAAGAAAGAAAAAAAACATCTTCATATATATGAATGTGTGTGTGTGTGTGTGTGTGTGTCTGTGTGTGTGTGTGTACTCAGGTACACTCACTTTACTTCTGAGTTATCTCGTCACCACTTAACCAGCACCAATCAGAGACCACATTTTTCTAGGCAGTCTCCAAATGTACATTACAAATAGTAACGTACTTTAAGGATAGTAATGAAGCTCCGGGAAAAATTGCTTGTCTGCACCTCAGCAGACCAACCTGCCTGGGCCAGCTTCTCTCTTCCTCTACTCTTCAGAAAGTGCTAGACCTGCAACATCTGACAGAATACAGCTTCCATGACTCCTCAGTGCCATGGAAATGGAACGAGCTGAGAGCAATCTAAAGACTGGGAGATATTAGGTCTCTTGGATCTTACTTCTTTTGGTTGCTCGAGCACTTTAATTCCCGAGAGAGCCCTCCCATCTCCATCAGTTCTTCCAGGAACCTGTACCCTCCTTGTGTCTCTAAGATACGCTGGTCTAACTTGTTACATGCCTTTACAAGAAAGTTGGTAAAAATAAAAGGAAAGCTGAACAACGTCACAATATGGAGGTATGAAACAGAATTTCCCCATACTTGGTAAAGTTTAGAAATTTGTGTAATACCCGAAGGCAGATTCCATGTACAATAAGTCCTAGTTTAAGAACAAGAGCTGAGGGTATGAGGAAATAAAACTATATTTTCCGGGAGTATCTCTGGCTTCAGGAAGAAAGAGCACATGTTACTCTCCATTCAATATTAGGGCTGAACTATGGGGTCTTTTCGATCCTTTTTGCTTACCCTCTGCGATTCAGGGGGCACATGGCAAAGGTAAACAGACTGAAACAGCACCGTGGATAGCTGTGAGCTGTGCTGGGAAGATTCACGGTGATTCCATAATAAATCTCAGGTCTTTCTTCTGTAACAAAAAATTCCTCTTTTCCATCATCAAGGTAAAGCCGAGTATGTACAAGTAGAGTATGCGATAACTTTGTCACTCGTGACGAACCTAGTCGGTCCGATACTTTAACAACTTCTCCAATGTCTCTGCACTCAGGTTGGATATTCTGAGTGGGTCATCGGTAGAATGAATGAAATCAAGAATACTCTATAGCAATGTTTGGAAGTCAATTTCAGTGTCTCCGGAAGCACTGGGAAAATCACCATGTGTAACGAACGTGAAGTATCCACAGGCTCTCTCTGTGTCTTTGAAACTGCCCATGTGTTCATTAGAAACGGCGGCTTGAGGAAAGGTGGTTTTGGAATTGGTTTCCCTCTAGTCTTACGTGATGCATCTCTACTATATTGCATTATAATAAAGCAAAGGGTCACTTGCTGACATAAAGCACAGGAGGCAGGAATGGAAGAGTCAACTTAGAGAAAAAAAGTGCTTTTCGGTTTTATTTTCATTTCTGCAGTTTGGAAAACAGTTTAACAGTTTAACTGATTTTGTGGCGGCTCACAAAAATACATATGAGCGTTGAAAATGTACAGAAGAACAACAATTGGGAGACATTTCCGGAAGCTTCAGTTTCTGAAACCCAGACACGAGCCTACAAGCTAAGACACGGCTACACCAGGCTTCAGCGTGAAACCATACAACTCCTGGGAAGGGCTGCCCTCTCTGAACGCAGCTACCTGTCCACAGGATGCTCTAGGCCCAGGCACCTTTATTCTTCCAACTAGAGAGACATAGAAAGATGCCTCCATATCCCATGAAGATGCCCAAGCATTTGGCCAAGGCTCCTATGAAACAGTCTGCTGTCTTCATCCAGGTAAGGGCAACTTCACATTTTCAGACACTAAGGTCGTGGGCAAATCCAGGGTGGACTGAGAGGCGGAAGCTCCAGCAAACAGAGTCCTGTGGCTGGAAGATGAATGCAGTACTTATTCCTGCACCAACAGACCCTTGCCTCTGGCCTTGGGCCTAGAGCATGATTTTTTGGTAGTTGCTGTTGGGGAAGAGGCCCTTGGGCTTTAACCTGCGGACAGCCTCCCTTAAATGCTTGGGCTGCAGCGGGGGCGTTTCTCCCCACATCTCACACACGTCCAGGGCCTCTTCCACCACCTCTCCAACAAAGACCTTGGCGATTCCAGCCATGGCAATGGCGGCGTTCTCAGACACCGAACTGCCGGTGATAGACTTCATCAGACCTGCCATGCGTGCTTTTGGGAAAGCTGACCGGCGACACACTTCGTAGCGGGCCAGCTGCTCCTCAGACATGGCAGACAGCAGGGCTGTCATCCTCTGAGCCTCCTCTGCATCCACGGTGGGCTTCCTCTCCTTCTTTCCTTTGGTATGTCTTTTCCGTCTTTTGGCGGCAGGAGGAGGTGAGGCTGAGGCCTCCTTGTCCCCTTCTGTGAGGTCCATGACATCCTCACTCCTGAGCTCACCTCCCTGATCCCTGGGTTCTTCCAAGTTCCCACCTAGGTCCTCAGGGATTCCATCCTTCTTGCTGCCCTTCAGACCTCGGGGCATGGCGAACATCTCAGCAGACACACCTGTTTGCCTGCCCGTCTCCACGGGTGAGATTCAAGTCTGCCCCGTGACAGCAGCTGTAGAGGCAGAAGTTCTGGCTGGGGTGGTTTGATTACGGATCTGCAGCGAGAACCTTTCGAAGATTTTAGCTGCCGTGTTTCTGCTGAGCCACTTTAGCCATAACTGGACACAGCTCCCTGCCTCCCCTTCCCACACACAAACACACACGCTGAATTTTCTCACTTCCACAATGTGAAGAAACTTGTGGATGGAGAGTATATTAGTTTTACATCAATGCAGAATAAATTCTCACAAGTTTTGGACACTTAAAACAAACCCCAGCTCAGAGGTCAGAAGTTCTACCAGTCCAAGTGACTGCCACCTGCTCAGAGCCACACGAGGGACCTCCGGGATGGGTCTGGCTGTGTGGTCGCTGCCTTCACCTGAGAAGGGTCTGGCTTCGATCTGACTCGAGGTGGTGGCAGAATTCAATGCCTTCGGGTTGTGAGCCCCAGGCCCACTTGTCTGTTCTGCCTGCTGCCGTGAGGACGCTCTCGGCTCCTGCAAGTGTTGCCCAGGTCTGGGCTGTGAGGCTCCCTGGGTCTGCACGGCCAGTGCCGGGGAATCTCCCACAGGGCAATGTCATCTCAGGGAGCTCCAGTGCTCCCTTATAAAGAGCTCGGATGATTGAACTAGACCCAGCCCTTAGCAGCTATTGGCTCAGGATATCCCTAAGGAAATCAGGGATTTGGGCGGGCTCATCAATTCACGCTTCCGCCCACCCCCAAGGGAGGGGCAGACACAGGGCGAGTCTCCGAGGGGCGGGAAATGCAGGGGGTATTTCAGAATTCAGTCTTCCTCACAGAATCGCAAAGTTCACGTTTCACAACCATAAAGAAACTATTTACGCTAAAAATGAGACTTTTTAAGAAGTTGCACTTAGAAAACTTCAATGTCTGAGAAAAAAATATCCCTAACGCACAGGGAAACAGGTGGCTTATCCAATACTCTGGAAATAAAATGGGCTGGGTGAGGGGAATATGAAAATATTATTTCAATTTCATCTCATTTTATTTATTTATTTATGTACTTATTGATTTATTTTTGAGACAGAGTCTCCCTCTGTCCCTCAGGCTGGATTACAGTGTCCTGAGCTCAGCTCACTGCAGCCTCCGCATCCTGGGCCCAAGGCATTCTCCTGCCTCAGCCTCCAGAGTAGCTGGGACTAAATGAGTACGCCACCACGCCAGGCAAATTTTTGTCTTTTTTATAAAGTGTAGAGGAGGTTTCACCATTTGGGCCAGGGTGGTCTTCAACTGCCAACTTCAGATGATCTGCCCCAACTTGCCTTCCAAAGTGAAGGGACTATAGGCGTGAGCCACTGAACCCAGACTATGATAGTTTCACACTGAGGCCTGAAGCTGCTCTGCCTTAGGATTTTTCCTGAGTTTTACGTTCTTGTCATGATGAGTTGCTAGTTCATATTTTCCGTTGGATCTTTTCGAAAGGGATTACTGATGAGATTATGGCTTTCTCACAAAGAATACCACTTTGGTGAAACTATACTGAAATCAGGAGTACCTTATGTTTCCGATACTTATCAAGCACAACATTTGAACACGGCGTGGTAGGTGAAAGTGTAGGAAGCAGAATTTGGCAAACCCCATTTTTTTTCAATTTCGACGGTTTCAGGTTTTTGGTTTCAGCCAAACTGAAGAATGTCCTAATGAGCTGTCAATTCACAGGCCATTACAGACAATTTTTGAAACTACATCACACTGTAATTTAAGGAGTACGATTCTAAAGAAATTTGAACAATCTGGTGGTATTGCTAACACCAAACAAGGTTGTTCAGCTCTTTCATCTTTAAAAACAAACAAACAAAAACATGATGTGGAATTCTCTCATTTTACCAAACAGCCGTACGCTCCCTTGAATATGTGACTATGAAACCCAAGTAATTGGAAGAAAAAAAATAAAGGAAACACCTCATCAGTCTCATTAATAGTTTTGTTGAGAATAGTTTATTTTTCAAAAACTGCTGGCTATGTCTTGATATTTTTAGACACGGCTAAAGTTGAAATTGCATGAATCCTCTCTCTAACATTCATGCTACTTAAGAATCTTTTCCCAAGATTTGACTGCATTCATTTCATAAAAGCCCTGTCCTCTTCTCCCCTATATATCTATATTAGCACTCTGCCTTCTACCCTCTTCCATAGGAAACACAAATCCGTCAATTGATCACTTAAGCCTTTCCAGTATGGGTACAACATTTTCTGTAGTTGTACTCCTGAGATTTGTCCTTTATACTTCTAAAGACTAGACCCTAGATAATACATGCTTGGGAATAGTGGAGCTAGCTTGCTTAAACTTTATTTAGGCGTATGCTAATTACTTGTGGGGGGCAAAGGCAGGCAGTGAGGATGTTAAGCTTATCCCAAAATAGTCAATTTTGGAAAAGACACAAGTACAGGCCGCGAGCGGTGGCTCAGACCTGAAATCCCAGCACCTTGGGAGGTCTTCTCGCAGAAGGCCAGAGCGAGACCCCGGGGAAAAGATTCATCCCAGGCGTGATGGCCTGACGATGGCTTCCTGTGTCCCGCAACATGGGGAGTCTGCAGTGTGGCCGGTTTGGAAACTGGCAAGGAGAGCGAAGAGACAACATGCTGGTCTTCCACCCTTCCCTGGATGCCCGTGGGTGCCCGCAGAGCTCCGGAAGCAAACAGTCAACATGCTCAGCCTTTCGGGGGCCGGAGAGACGTGAGCAACATGCCCCCTTGCAGAGGGCACAGCAGCGTGGAATCCCAAATCACGCTTCAGTCATCCTGAGGGTGGCTCCTCTGTGGTCGGGGCTGTCGGCCTGGCGCTCCGTTGCGAGGCTCAGCCTGGGGATGTGCGGTCTGTGAACCACGCGGTTGAAAACCCGAAGGCAACACGGGTCCCGGTCTTTTGTCTCTGAGGAAGCCGCCCGTTCCTTGGGCCACGGAATCGGGGCCAATGGGTGCCCCGCCGGCCCGACGCGGCGGCCGTGGGCCCAGCCCTCAGCCCGCGCCGGGCGCTTACCCTTTTCCCGGAGCGCGGGGGTCCCGTTGCTCCCGGAGGCCAAAGACCGTTTATTCTCTCTGCCTTCCTCCCTCTGTCCCTGGCTCCCTCCCGCCCGCCCTCTGTCCCTGCGTCGCTCTGTCTATCCCTCCGTTCCTAACTGCCTCCCTCTCTCTCCCTCCCTCCCTCCCTCCCAACTTCCCTCCGCCCATCCTTCGGCCCCTCTGGGTCTCCCGTTCGTCTCTCCATCTCTGCCCGCCTTCCCTCCCGCCTGGAACGGTCGGCATCGCCGGCGTGCGCGGGGCCTGGGGTCTGCGTTCAGCCGCCAGGCGCTCCACGGTGGCAGCTGGGAGGCTGCAGGGACACGGGCGGGCGGGCGGGCGGGCGGCCGGGCGACGGTGGAGCGGAGGCGCAGAGGAGGCGAGCCGCCGCCGGAGGGATGGCGGGCCCGGACGCTGCGCGGGCCCGGTGTTTCGCGGGAAGGGGGTCTCCACCCAGCCCAGGGGAAGACTCATTTTCCGGGGGTAGGTATTGGGGGGTGGGGGTGGCGAGGGGTCGGTCAGGCCGTGGCGGAAAGGCATGAGAGCTCTGCCCGGGCTGCTCCCAGAGCCTAGGCGGCTGCCCGCGAACCCGCGCGTGCGCAGCAGACGGCCCACCTGCTGGTACCTGGGCCGGCGCTGGGATCCCCGGGATGCCCAGGAAAGAATGGCATCTCTCCGCTCTGTGGAGTGTCTCACCGGGCCTAGACCTGGAAGGCAGGAATCCCAGGCGGGTCGGCCCAGAGGGAAGACACGCCCATCCACGCCGACCCAGGTGTTACTCGCGAAAGGGAGGCCACCGGCCACCGCCCTGCACCGACCCCGTCCCAGCCCCGCGTCCTTTTAAAGCTCCTCCAGCAGAGCCCGGTATTCTTCCTCGCTGAGGGGTGGTTCCAGCGAGGCGGCCTCTTCCGTGGCCTCCAGCTCCCCAGGGGCCTCCGTTTCTAGGAAAGGCTGCGCCCGCTGCAGAAACTCCGGGCTCGCCAGGAGCTCATCCAGCAGGCGTAGGGGAGTGCAGACGAGCGCTCCGGCTCCTGGAGGAGCCGCGCCTGGGGGGGCGCCCGGATGGCTTGCACCTGCCACTGCCGCGCGGAGGCCTCCGGGGGCGCGGGCTGGGGAGGTGGGGCTTCCCCGGCTTGGGGTTCCCACGCAGCCCCGGCGACCTGGGGACCCTGGCCCCAGCCCCAACACGGACTCCCCTGGGACGCGAGGGGAGGGAAATGCAGGGGGTATTTCAGAATTCAGTCTTCCTCACAGAATCGCAAAGTTCACGTTTCACAACCATAAAGAAACTATTTACGCTAAAAATGAGACTTTTTATGAAGTTGCACTTAGAAAACTTCAATGTCTGAGAAAAAAATATCTCTAACGCACAGGGAAACTGGTGGTTTATCCAATACTCTGAAAATAAAATGGGCTGGGTGAGGGGAATATGAAAATATTATTTCAATTTCATCTCATTTTATTTATTTATGTACTTATTGATTTATTTTTTGAGACAGAGTGTCCCTCTGTCCCTCAGGCTGGATTACAGTGTCCTGAGCTCAGCTCACTGCAGCCTCCGCATCCTGGGCTCAAGGCATTCTCCTGCCTCAGCCTCCAGAGTAGCTGGGACTAAATGAGCACGCCACCACGCCAGGCAAATTTTTGTCTTTTTTTTTTAAAGTGTAGTGGAGGTTTCACCATTTGGGCCAGGGTGGTCTTCAACTGCCGACTTCAGGTGATCGGCCCCAACTTGCCTTCCCAAAGTGAAGGGACTATAGGCATGAGCCACTGCGCCCAGACTATGATAGTTTCACACTGAAGCCTGAAGCTGCTCTGCCTTAGGATTTTTCCTGAGTTTTACTTTCTTGTCATGATGAGTTGCTAGTTCATGTTTTCCCTTGTTTCTTTTCGAAAGGCATTACTGATGAGATTATGGCTTTCTCACAAAGAATACCACTTTGGTGAAACTATATTGAAATCAGGAGTACCTTATGTTTCCGATACTTATCAAGCACAATATTTGAACACGGCGTGGTAGGTGAAAGTGTAGGAAGCAGAATTTGGCAATCCCCATATTTTTTCAATTTCGACGGTTTCAGGTTTTTGGTTTCAGCCAAACTGAAGAATGTCCTTATGAGCTGTCAACTCACAGGCCGTTACAGACAATTTTTGAAACTACATCACGGTGTAATTTAAGGAGTACGATTCTAAAGAAATTTGAACAATCTGGTGGTATTGCTAACACCAAACAAGGTTGTTCAGCTCTTTCATCTTTAAAAACAAACAAACAAAAACATGATGTGGAATTCTCTCATTTTACCAAACAGCCGTACGCTCCCTTGAATATGTGACTATGAAACCCAAGTAATTGGAAGAAAAAAAATAAAGGAAACACCTCATCAGTCTCATTAATAGTTTTGTTGAGAATAGTTTATTTTTCAAAAACTGCTGGCTATGTCTTGATATTTTTAGACACGGCTAAAGTTGAAATTGCATGAATCCTCTCTCTAACATTCATGCTACTTAAGAATCTTTTCCCAAGATTTGACTGCATTCATTTCATAAAAGCCCTGTCCTCTTCTCCCCTATATATCTATATTAGCACTCTGCCTTCTACCCTCTTCCATAGGAAACACAAATCCGTCAATTGATCACTTAAGCCTTTCCAGTATGGGTACAACATTTTCTGTAGTTGTACTCCTGAGATTTGTCCTTTATACTTCTAAAGACTAGACCCTAGATAATACATGCTTGGGAATAGTGGAGCTAGCTTGCTTAAACTTTATTTAGGCGTATGCTAATTACTTGTGGGGGGCAAAGGCAGGCAGTGAGGATGTTAAGCTTATCCCAAAATAGTCAATTTTGGAAAAGACACAAGTACAGGCCGCGAGCGGTGGCTGAGACCTGAAATCCCAGCACCTTGGGAGGTCTTCTCGCAGAAGGCCAGAGCGAGACCCCGGGGAAAAGATGCATCCCAGGCGTGATGGCCTGACGATGGCTTCCTGTGTCCCGCAACATGGGGAGTCTGCAGTGTGGCCGGTTTGGAAACTGGCAAGGAGAGCGAAGAGACAACATGCTGGTCTTCCACCCTTCCCTGGATGCCCGTGGGTGCCCGCAGAGCTCCGGAAGCAAACAGTCAACATGCTCAGCCTTTCGGGGGCCGGAGAGACGTGAGCAACATGCCCCCTTGCAGAGGGCACAGCAGCGTGGAATCCCAAATCACGCTTCAGTCATCCTGAGGGTGGCTCCTCTGTGGTCGGGGCTGTCGGCCTGGCGCTCCGTTGCGAGGCTCAGCCTGGGGATGTGCGGTCTGTGAACCACGCGGTTGAAAACCCGAAGGCAACACGGGTCCCGGTCTTTTGTCTCTGAGGAAGCCGCCCGTTCCTTGGGCCACGGAATCGGGGCCAATGGGTGCCCCGCCGGCCCGACGCGGCGGCCGTGGGCCCAGCCCTCAGCCCGCGCCGGGCGCTTACCCTTTTCCCGGAGCGCGGGGGTCCCGTTGCTCCCGGAGGCCAAAGACCGTTTATTCTCTCTGCCTTCCTCCCTCTGTCCCTGGCTCCCTCCCGCCCGCCCTCTGTCCCTGCGTCGCTCTGTCTATCCCTCCGTTCCTAACTGCCTCCCTCTCTCTCCCTCCCTCCCTCCCTCCCAACTTCCCTCCGCCCATCCTTCGGCCCCTCTGGGTCTCCCGTTCGTCTCTCCATCTCTGCCCGCCTTCCCTCCCGCCTGGAACGGTCGGCATCGCCGGCGTGCGCGGGGCCTGGGGTCTGCGTTCAGCCGCCAGGCGCTCCACGGTGGCAGCTGGGAGGCTGCAGGGACACGGGCGGGCGGGCGGGCGGGCGGCCGGGCGACGGTGGAGCGGAGGCGCAGAGGAGGCGAGCCGCCGCCGGAGGGATGGCGGGCCCGGACGCTGCGCGGGCCCGGTGTTTCGCGGGAAGGGGGTCTCCACCCAGCCCAGGGGAAGACTCATTTTCCGGGGGTAGGGATTGGGGGGTGGGGGTGGCGAGGGGTCGGTCAGGCCGTGGCGGAAAGGCATGAGAGCTCTGCCCGGGCTGCTCCCAGAGCCTAGGCGGCTGCCCGCGAACCCGCGCGTGCGCAGCAGACGGCCCACCTGCTGGTACCTGGGCCGGCGCTGGGATCCCCGGGATGCCCAGGAAAGAATGGCATCTCTCCGCTCTGTGGAGTGTCTCACCGGGCCTAGACCTGGAAGACAGGAATCGCAGGCGGGTCGGCCCGGAGGGAAGACACGCCCATCCACGCCGACCCAGGTGTTCCCCGCGAAAGAGAGGCCACCGGCCACCGCCCTGCACCGACCCCGTCCCAGCCCCGCGTCCTTTTAAAGCTCCTCCAGCAGAGCCCGGTATTCTTCCTCGCTGAGGGGTGGTTCCAGCGAGGCGGCCTCTTCCGTGGCCTCCAGCTCCCCAGGGGCCTCCGTTTCTAGGAAAGGCTGCGCCCGCTGCAGAAACTCCGGGCTCGCCAGGAGCTCATCCAGCAGGCGTAGGGGAGTGCAGACGAGCGCTCCGGCTCCTGGAGGAGCCGCGCCTTGGGGGGCGCCCGGATGGCTTGCACCTGCCACTGCCGCGCGGAGGCCTCCGGGGGCGCGGGCTGGGGAGGTGGGGCTTCCCCGGCTTGGGGTTCCCACGCAGCCCCGGCGACCTGGGGACCCTGGCCCCAGCCCCAACACGGACTCCCCTGGGACGCGAGGGGAGGGAAATGCAGGGGGTATTTCAGAATTCAGTCTTCCTCACAGAATCGCAAAGTTCACGTTTCACAACCATAAAGAAACTATTTACGCTAAAAATGAGACTTTTTATGAAGTTGCACTTAGAAAACTTCAATGTCTGAGAAAAAAATATCTCTAACGCACAGGGAAACTGGTGGTTTATCCAATACTCTGAAAATAAAATGGGCTGGGTGAGGGGAATATGAAAATATTATTTCAATTTCATCTCATTTTATTTATTTATGTACTTATTGATTTATTTTTGAGACAGAGTGTCCCTCTGTCCCTCAGGCTGGATTACAGTGTCCTGAGCTCAGCTCACTGCAGCCTCCGCATCCTGGGCTCAAGGCATTCTCCTGCCTCAGCCTCCAGAGTAGCTGGGACTAAATGAGCACGCCACCACGCCAGGCAAATTTTTGTCTTTTTTTTTTAAAGTGTAGTGGAGGTTTCACCATTTGGGCCAGGGTGGTCTTCAACTGCCGACTTCAGGTGATCTGCCCCAACTTGCCTTCCCAAAGTGAAGGGACTATAGGCATGAGCCACTGCGCCCAGACTATGGTAGTTTCACACTGAAGCCTGAAGCTGCTCTGCCTTAGGATTTTTCCTGAGTTTTACTTTCTTGTCATGATGAGTTGCTAGTTCATGTTTTCCCTTGTTTCTTTTCGAAAGGCATTACTGATGAGATTATGGCTTTCTCACAAAGAATACCACTTTGGTGAAACTATATTGAAATCAGGAGTACCTTATGTTTCCGATACTTATCAAGCACAATATTTGAACACGGCGTGGTAGGTGAAAGTGTAGGAAGCAGAATTTGGCAATCCCCATATTTCTTCAATTTCGACGGTTTCAGGTTTTGGTTTCAGCCAAACTGAAGAATGTCCTTATGAGCTGTCAATTCACAGGCCGTTACAGACAATATTTGAAACTACATCACGGTGTAATTTAAGGAGTACGATTCTAAAGAAATTTGAACAATCTGGTGGTATTGCTAACACCAAACAAGGTTGTTCAGCTCTTTCATCTTTAAAAACAAACAAACAAAAACATGATGTGGAATTCTCTCATTTTACCAAACAGCCGTACGCTCCCTTGAATATGTGACTATGAAACCCAAGTAATTGGAAGAAGAAAAATAAAGGAAACACCTCATCAGTCTCATTAATAGTTTTGTTGAGAATAGTTTATTTTTGAAAAACTGCTGGCTATGTCTTGATATTTTTAGACACGGCTAAAGCTGAAATTGCATGAATCCTCTCTCTAACATTCATGCTACTAAAGAAACTTTTCCCAAGATTTGACTGCATTCATTTCATAAAAGCCCTGTCCTCTTCTCCCCTATATATCTATATTAGCACTCTGCCTTCTACCCTCTTCCATAGGAAACACAAATCCGTCAATTGATCACTTAAGCCTTTCCAGTTTGGGTACAACATTTTCTGTAGTTGTACTCCTGAGATTTGTCCTTTATACTTCTAAAGACTAGACCCTAGATAATACATGCTTGGGAATAGTGGAGCTAGCTTGCTTAAACTTTATTTAGGCGTATGCTAATTACTTGTGGGGGGCAAAGGCAGGCAGTGAGGATGTTAAGCTTATCCCAAAATAGTCAATTTTGGAAAAGACACAAGTACAGGCCGGGCGTGGTGGCTCAGACCTGTAATCCCGGCACCTTGGGAGGCCGAGGCGGCCGGTCACGAGGTCAGGAGATCGACACCATCCTGGCTAACACGGTGAAACCCCGTCTCTGCTAAACATACACAAATTAGCCGGGCGTGGTGGCAGGCGCTTGTAGTCTCAGCTACTCGGGAGGCTGAGGCAGGAGAAGAGCACGAACCCGGGAGGCGGAGCTGGCAGTGAGCCGAGATTGCGCCACTGCACTCCGGCCTGGGCGGCAGAGTGGGATTCTGCCTCAAAAAAGAAAGAAAAAAAACATCTTCATATATATGAATGTGTGTGTGTGTGTGTGTGTGTGTCTGTGTGTGTGTGTGTACTCAGGTACACTCACTTTACTTCTGAGTTATCTCGTCACCACTTAACCAGCACCAATCAGAGACCACATTTTTCTAGGCAGTCTCCAAATGTACATTACAAATAGTAACGTACTTTAAGGATAGTAATGAAGCTCCGGGAAAAATTGCTTGTCTGCACCTCAGCAGACCAACCTGCCTGGGCCAGCTTCTCTCTTCCTCTACTCTTCCGAAAGTGCTAGACCTGCAACATCTGACAGAATACAGCTTCCATGACTCCTCAGTGCCATGGAAATGGAACGAGCTGAGAGCAATCTAAAGACTGGGAGATATTAGGTCTCTTGGATCTTACTTCTTTTGGTTGCTCGAGCACTTTAATTCCCGAGAGAGCCCTCCCATCTCCATCAGTTCTTCCAGGAACCTGTACCCTCCTTGTGTCTCTAAGATACGCTGGTCTAACTTGTTACATGCCTTTACAAGAAAGTTGGTAAAAATAAAAGGAAAGCTGAACAACGTCACAATATGGAGGTATGAAACAGAATTTCCCCATACTTGGTAAAGTTTAGAAATTTGTGTAATACCCGAAGGCAGATTCCATGTACAATAAGTCCTAGTTTAAGAACAAGAGCTGAGGGTATGAGGAAATAAAACTATATTTTCCGGGAGTATCTCTGGCTTCAGGAAGAAAGAGCACATGTTACTCTCCATTCAATATTAGGGCTGAACTATGGGGTCTTTTCGATCCTTTTTGCTTACCCTCTGCGATTCAGGGGGCACATGGCAAAGGTAAACAGACTGAAACAGCACCGTGGATAGCTGTGAGCTGTGCTGGGAAGATTCACGGTGATTCCATAATAAATCTCAGGTCTTTCTTCTGTAACAAAAAATTCCTCTTTTCCATCATCAAGGTAAAGCCGAGTATGTACAAGTAGAGTATGCGATAACTTTGTCACTCGTGACGAACCTAGTCGGTCCGATACTTTAACAACTTCTCCAATGTCTCTGCACTCAGGTTGGATATTCTGAGTGGGTCATCGGTAGAATGAATGAAATCAAGAATACTCTATAGCAATGTTTGGAAGTCAATTTCAGTGTCTCCGGAAGCACTGGGAAAATCACCATGTGTAACGAACGTGAAGTATCCACAGGCTCTCTCTGTGTCTTTGAAACTGCCCATGTGTTCATTAGAAACGGCGGCTTGAGGAAAGGTGGTTTTGGAATTGGTTTCCCTCTAGTCTTACGTGATGCATCTCTACTATATTGCATTATAATAAAGCAAAGGGTCACTTGCTGACATAAAGCACAGGAGGCAGGAATGGAAGAGTCAACTTAGAGAAAAAAAGTGCTTTTCGGTTTTATTTTCATTTCTGCAGTTTGGAAAACAGTTTAACAGTTTAACTGATTTTGTGGCGGCTCACAAAAATACATATGAGCGTTGAAAATGTACAGAAGAACAACAATTGGGAGACATTTCCGGAAGCTTCAGTTTCTGAAACCCAGACACGAGCCTACAAGCTAAGACACGGCTACACCAGGCTTCAGCGTGAAACCATACAACTCCTGGGAAGGGCTGCCCTCTCTGAACGCAGCTACCTGTCCACAGGATGCTCTAGGCCCAGGCACCTTTATTCTTCCAACTAGAGAGACATAGAAAGATGCCTCCATATCCCATGAAGATGCCCAAGCATTTGGCCAAGGCTCCTATGAAACAGTCTGCTGTCTTCATCCAGGTAAGGGCAACTTCACATTTTCAGACACTAAGGTCGTGGGCAAATCCAGGGTGGACTGAGAGGCGGAAGCTCCAGCAAACAGAGTCCTGTGGCTGGAAGATGAATGCAGTACTTATTCCTGCACCAACAGACCCTTGCCTCTGGCCTTGGGCCTAGAGCATGATTTTTTGGTAGTTGCTGTTGGGGAAGAGGCCCTTGGGCTTTAACCTGCGGACAGCCTCCCTTAAATGCTTGGGCTGCAGCGGGGGCGTTTCTCCCCACATCTCACACACGTCCAGGGCCTCTTCCACCACCTCTCCAACAAAGACCTTGGCGATTCCAGCCATGGCAATGGCGGCGTTCTCAGACACCGAACTGCCGGTGATAGACTTCATCAGACCTGCCATGCGTGCTTTTGGGAAAGCTGACCGGCGACACACTTCGTAGCGGGCCAGCTGCTCCTCAGACATGGCAGACAGCAGGGCTGTCATCCTCTGAGCCTCCTCTGCATCCACGGTGGGCTTCCTCTCCTTCTTTCCTTTGGTATGTCTTTTCCGTCTTTTGGCGGCAGGAGGAGGTGAGGCTGAGGCCTCCTTGTCCCCTTCTGTGAGGTCCATGACATCCTCACTCCTGAGCTCACCTCCCTGATCCCTGGGTTCTTCCAAGTTCCCACCTAGGTCCTCAGGGATTCCATCCTTCTTGCTGCCCTTCAGACCTCGGGGCATGGCGAACATCTCAGCAGACACACCTGTTTGCCTGCCCGTCTCCACGGGTGAGATTCAAGTCTGCCCCGTGACAGCAGCTGTAGAGGCAGAAGTTCTGGCTGGGGTGGTTTGATTACGGATCTGCAGCGAGAACCTTTCGAAGATTTTAGCTGCCGTGTTTCTGCTGAGCCACTTTAGCCATAACTGGACACAGCTCCCTGCCTCCCCTTCCCACACACAAACACACACGCTGAATTTTCTCACTTCCACAATGTGAAGAAACTTGTGGATGGAGAGTATATTAGTTTTACATCAATGCAGAATAAATTCTCACAAGTTTTGGACACTTAAAACAAACCCCAGCTCAGAGGTCAGAAGTTCTACCAGTCCAAGTGACTGCCACCTGCTCAGAGCCACACGAGGGACCTCCGGGATGGGTCTGGCTGTGTGGTCGCTGCCTTCACCTGAGAAGGGTCTGGCTTCGATCTGACTCGAGGTGGTGGCAGAATTCAATGCCTTCGGGTTGTGAGCCCCAGGCCCACTTGTCTGTTCTGCCTGCTGCCGTGAGGACGCTCTCGGCTCCTGCAAGTGTTGCCCAGGTCTGGGCTGTGAGGCTCCCTGGGTCTGCACGGCCAGTGCCGGGGAATCTCCCACAGGGCAATGTCATCTCAGGGAGCTCCAGTGCTCCCTTATAAAGAGCTCGGATGATTGAACTAGACCCAGCCCTTAGCAGCTATTGGCTCAGGATATCCCTAAGGAAATCAGGGATTTGGGCGGGCTCATCAATTCACGCTTCCGCCCACCCCCAAGGGAGGGGCAGACACAGGGCGAGTCTCCGAGGGGCGGGAAATGCAGGGGGTATTTCAGAATTCAGTCTTCCTCACAGAATCGCAAAGTTCACGTTTCACAACCATAAAGAAACTATTTACGCTAAAAATGAGACTTTTTAAGAAGTTGCACTTAGAAAACTTCAATGTCTGAGAAAAAAATATCCCTAACGCACAGGGAAACAGGTGGCTTATCCAATACTCTGGAAATAAAATGGGCTGGGTGAGGGGAATATGAAAATATTATTTCAATTTCATCTCATTTTATTTATTTATTTATGTACTTATTGATTTATTTTTGAGACAGAGTCTCCCTCTGTCCCTCAGGCTGGATTACAGTGTCCTGAGCTCAGCTCACTGCAGCCTCCGCATCCTGGGCCCAAGGCATTCTCCTGCCTCAGCCTCCAGAGTAGCTGGGACTAAATGAGTACGCCACCACGCCAGGCAAATTTTTGTCTTTTTTATAAAGTGTAGAGGAGGTTTCACCATTTGGGCCAGGGTGGTCTTCAACTGCCAACTTCAGATGATCTGCCCCAACTTGCCTTCCAAAGTGAAGGGACTATAGGCGTGAGCCACTGAACCCAGACTATGATAGTTTCACACTGAGGCCTGAAGCTGCTCTGCCTTAGGATTTTTCCTGAGTTTTACGTTCTTGTCATGATGAGTTGCTAGTTCATATTTTCCGTTGGATCTTTTCGAAAGGGATTACTGATGAGATTATGGCTTTCTCACAAAGAATACCACTTTGGTGAAACTATACTGAAATCAGGAGTACCTTATGTTTCCGATACTTATCAAGCACAACATTTGAACACGGCGTGGTAGGTGAAAGTGTAGGAAGCAGAATTTGGCAAACCCCATTTTTTTTCAATTTCGACGGTTTCAGGTTTTTGGTTTCAGCCAAACTGAAGAATGTCCTAATGAGCTGTCAATTCACAGGCCATTACAGACAATTTTTGAAACTACATCACACTGTAATTTAAGGAGTACGATTCTAAAGAAATTTGAACAATCTGGTGGTATTGCTAACACCAAACAAGGTTGTTCAGCTCTTTCATCTTTAAAAACAAACAAACAAAAACATGATGTGGAATTCTCTCATTTTACCAAACAGCCGTACGCTCCCTTGAATATGTGACTATGAAACCCAAGTAATTGGAAGAAAAAAAATAAAGGAAACACCTCATCAGTCTCATTAATAGTTTTGTTGAGAATAGTTTATTTTTCAAAAACTGCTGGCTATGTCTTGATATTTTTAGACACGGCTAAAGTTGAAATTGCATGAATCCTCTCTCTAACATTCATGCTACTTAAGAATCTTTTCCCAAGATTTGACTGCATTCATTTCATAAAAGCCCTGTCCTCTTCTCCCCTATATATCTATATTAGCACTCTGCCTTCTACCCTCTTCCATAGGAAACACAAATCCGTCAATTGATCACTTAAGCCTTTCCAGTATGGGTACAACATTTTCTGTAGTTGTACTCCTGAGATTTGTCCTTTATACTTCTAAAGACTAGACCCTAGATAATACATGCTTGGGAATAGTGGAGCTAGCTTGCTTAAACTTTATTTAGGCGTATGCTAATTACTTGTGGGGGGCAAAGGCAGGCAGTGAGGATGTTAAGCTTATCCCAAAATAGTCAATTTTGGAAAAGACACAAGTACAGGCCGCGAGCGGTGGCTCAGACCTGAAATCCCAGCACCTTGGGAGGTCTTCTCGCAGAAGGCCAGAGCGAGACCCCGGGGAAAAGATGCATCCCAGGCGTGATGGCCTGACGATGGCTTCCTGTGTCCCGCAACATGGGGAGTCTGCAGTGTGGCCGGTTTGGAAACTGGCAAGGAGAGCGAAGAGACAACATGCTGGTCTTCCACCCTTCCCTGGATGCCCGTGGGTGCCCGCAGAGCTCCGGAAGCAAACAGTCAACATGCTCAGCCTTTCGGGGGCCGGAGAGACGTGAGCAACATGCCCCCTTGCAGAGGGCACAGCAGCGTGGAATCCCAAATCACGCTTCAGTCATCCTGAGGGTGGCTCCTCTGTGGTCGGGGCTGTCGGCCTGGCGCTCCGTTGCGAGGCTCAGCCTGGGGATGTGCGGTCTGTGAACCACGCGGTTGAAAACCCGAAGGCAACACGGGTCCCGGTCTTTTGTCTCTGAGGAAGCCGCCCGTTCCTTGGGCCACGGAATCGGGGCCAATGGGTGCCCCGCCGGCCCGACGCGGCGGCCGTGGGCCCAGCCCTCAGCCCGCGCCGGGCGCTTACCCTTTTCCCGGAGCGCGGGGGTCCCGTTGCTCCCGGAGGCCAAAGACCGTTTATTCTCTCTGCCTTCCTCCCTCTGTCCCTGGCTCCCTCCCGCCCGCCCTCTGTCCCTGCGTCGCTCTGTCTATCCCTCCGTTCCTAACTGCCTCCCTCTCTCTCCCTCCCTCCCTCCCTCCCAACTTCCCTCCGCCCATCCTTCGGCCCCTCTGGGTCTCCCGTTCGTCTCTCCATCTCTGCCCGCCTTCCCTCCCGCCTGGAACGGTCGGCATCGCCGGCGTGCGCGGGGCCTGGGGTCTGCGTTCAGCCGCCAGGCGCTCCACGGTGGCAGCTGGGAGGCTGCAGGGACACGGGCGGGCGGGCGGGCGGGCGGCCGGGCGACGGTGGAGCGGAGGCGCAGAGGAGGCGAGCCGCCGCCGGAGGGATGGCGGGCCCGGACGCTGCGCGGGCCCGGTGTTTCGCGGGAAGGGGGTCTCCACCCAGCCCAGGGGAAGACTCATTTTCCGGGGGTAGGGATTGGGGGGTGGGGGTGGCGAGGGGTCGGTCAGGCCGTGGCGGAAAGGCATGAGAGCTCTGCCCGGGCTGCTCCCAGAGCCTAGGCGGCTGCCCGCGAACCCGCGCGTGCGCAGCAGACGGCCCACCTGCTGGTACCTGGGCCGGCGCTGGGATCCCCGGGATGCCCAGGAAAGAATGGCATCTCTCCGCTCTGTGGAGTGTCTCACCGGGCCTAGACCTGGAAGACAGGAATCGCAGGCGGGTCGGCCCGGAGGGAAGACACGCCCATCCACGCCGACCCAGGTGTTCCCCGCGAAAGAGAGGCCACCGGCCACCGCCCTGCACCGACCCCGTCCCAGCCCCGCGTCCTTTTAAAGCTCCTCCAGCAGAGCCCGGTATTCTTCCTCGCTGAGGGGTGGTTCCAGCGAGGCGGCCTCTTCCGTGGCCTCCAGCTCCCCAGGGGCCTCCGTTTCTAGGAAAGGCTGCGCCCGCTGCAGAAACTCCGGGCTCGCCAGGAGCTCATCCAGCAGGCGTAGGGGAGTGCAGACGAGCGCTCCGGCTCCTGGAGGAGCCGCGCCTTGGGGGGCGCCCGGATGGCTTGCACCTGCCACTGCCGCGCGGAGGCCTCCGGGGGCGCGGGCTGGGGAGGTGGGGCTTCCCCGGCTTGGGGTTCCCACGCAGCCCCGGCGACCTGGGGACCCTGGCCCCAGCCCCAACACGGACTCCCCTGGGACGCGAGGGGAGGGAAATGCAGGGGGTATTTCAGAATTCAGTCTTCCTCACAGAATCGCAAAGTTCACGTTTCACAACCATAAAGAAACTATTTACGCTAAAAATGAGACTTTTTATGAAGTTGCACTTAGAAAACTTCAATGTCTGAGAAAAAAATATCTCTAACGCACAGGGAAACTGGTGGTTTATCCAATACTCTGAAAATAAAATGGGCTGGGTGAGGGGAATATGAAAATATTATTTCAATTTCATCTCATTTTATTTATTTATGTACTTATTGATTTATTTTTGAGACAGAGTGTCCCTCTGTCCCTCAGGCTGGATTACAGTGTCCTGAGCTCAGCTCACTGCAGCCTCCGCATCCTGGGCTCAAGGCATTCTCCTGCCTCAGCCTCCAGAGTAGCTGGGACTAAATGAGCACGCCACCACGCCAGGCAAATTTTTGTCTTTTTTTTTTAAAGTGTAGTGGAGGTTTCACCATTTGGGCCAGGGTGGTCTTCAACTGCCGACTTCAGGTGATCTGCCCCAACTTGCCTTCCCAAAGTGAAGGGACTATAGGCATGAGCCACTGCGCCCAGACTATGGTAGTTTCACACTGAAGCCTGAAGCTGCTCTGCCTTAGGATTTTTCCTGAGTTTTACTTTCTTGTCATGATGAGTTGCTAGTTCATGTTTTCCCTTGTTTCTTTTCGAAAGGCATTACTGATGAGATTATGGCTTTCTCACAAAGAATACCACTTTGGTGAAACTATATTGAAATCAGGAGTACCTTATGTTTCCGATACTTATCAAGCACAATATTTGAACACGGCGTGGTAGGTGAAAGTGTAGGAAGCAGAATTTGGCAATCCCCATATTTCTTCAATTTCGACGGTTTCAGGTTTTGGTTTCAGCCAAACTGAAGAATGTCCTTATGAGCTGTCAATTCACAGGCCGTTACAGACAATATTTGAAACTACATCACGGTGTAATTTAAGGAGTACGATTCTAAAGAAATTTGAACAATCTGGTGGTATTGCTAACACCAAACAAGGTTGTTCAGCTCTTTCATCTTTAAAAACAAACAAACAAAAACATGATGTGGAATTCTCTCATTTTACCAAACAGCCGTACGCTCCCTTGAATATGTGACTATGAAACCCAAGTAATTGGAAGAAGAAAAATAAAGGAAACACCTCATCAGTCTCATTAATAGTTTTGTTGAGAATAGTTTATTTTTGAAAAACTGCTGGCTATGTCTTGATATTTTTAGACACGGCTAAAGCTGAAATTGCATGAATCCTCTCTCTAACATTCATGCTACTAAAGAAACTTTTCCCAAGATTTGACTGCATTCATTTCATAAAAGCCCTGTCCTCTTCTCCCCTATATATCTATATTAGCACTCTGCCTTCTACCCTCTTCCATAGGAAACACAAATCCGTCAATTGATCACTTAAGCCTTTCCAGTTTGGGTACAACATTTTCTGTAGTTGTACTCCTGAGATTTGTCCTTTATACTTCTAAAGACTAGACCCTAGATAATACATGCTTGGGAATAGTGGAGCTAGCTTGCTTAAACTTTATTTAGGCGTATGCTAATTACTTGTGGGGGGCAAAGGCAGGCAGTGAGGATGTTAAGCTTATCCCAAAATAGTCAATTTTGGAAAAGACACAAGTACAGGCCGGGCGTGGTGGCTCAGACCTGTAATCCCGGCACCTTGGGAGGCCGAGGCGGCCGGTCACGAGGTCAGGAGATCGACACCATCCTGGCTAACACGGTGAAACCCCGTCTCTGCTAAACATACACAAATTAGCCGGGCGTGGTGGCAGGCGCTTGTAGTCTCAGCTACTCGGGAGGCTGAGGCAGGAGAAGAGCACGAACCCGGGAGGCGGAGCTGGCAGTGAGCCGAGATTGCGCCACTGCACTCCGGCCTGGGCGGCAGAGTGGGATTCTGCCTCAAAAAAGAAAGAAAAAAAACATCTTCATATATATGAATGTGTGTGTGTGTGTGTGTGTGTGTCTGTGTGTGTGTGTGTACTCAGGTACACTCACTTTACTTCTGAGTTATCTCGTCACCACTTAACCAGCACCAATCAGAGACCACATTTTTCTAGGCAGTCTCCAAATGTACATTACAAATAGTAACGTACTTTAAGGATAGTAATGAAGCTCCAGGAAAAATTGCTTGTCTGCACCTCAGCAGACCAACCTGCCTGGGCCAGCTTCTCTCTTCCTCTACTCTTCAGAAAGTGCTAGACCTGCAACATCTGACAGAATACAGCTTCCATGACTCCTCAGTGCCATGGAAATGGAACGAGCTGAGAGCAATCTAAAGACTGGGAGATATTAGGTCTCTTGGATCTTACTTCTTTTGGTTGCTCGAGCACTTTAATTCCCGAGAGAGCCCTCCCATCTCCATCAGTTCTTCCAGGAACCTGTACCCTCCTTGTGTCTCTAAGATACGCTGGTCTAACTTGTTACATGCCTTTACAAGAAAGTTGGTAAAAATAAAAGGAAAGCTGAACAACGTCACAATATGGAGGTATGAAACAGAATTTCCCCATACTTGGTAAAGTTTAGAAATTTGTGTAATACCCGAAGGCAGATTCCATGTACAATAAGTCCTAGTTTAAGAACAAGAGCTGAGGGTATGAGGAAATAAAACTATATTTTCCGGGAGTATCTCTGGCTTCAGGAAGAAAGAGCACATGTTACTCTCCATTCAATATTAGGGCTGAACTATGGGGTCTTTTCGATCCTTTTTGCTTACCCTCTGCGATTCAGGGGGCACATGGCAAAGGTAAACAGACTGAAACAGCACCGTGGATAGCTGTGAGCTGTGCTGGGAAGATTCACGGTGATTCCATAATAAATCTCAGGTCTTTCTTCTGTAACAAAAAATTCCTCTTTTCCATCATCAAGGTAAAGCCGAGTATGTACAAGTAGAGTATGCGATAACTTTGTCACTCGTGACGAACCTAGTCGGTCCGATACTTTAACAACTTCTCCAATGTCTCTGCACTCAGGTTGGATATTCTGAGTGGGTCATCGGTAGAATGAATGAAATCAAGAATACTCTATAGCAATGTTTGGAAGTCAATTTCAGTGTCTCCGGAAGCACTGGGAAAATCACCATGTGTAACGAACGTGAAGTATCCACAGGCTCTCTCTGTGTCTTTGAAACTGCCCATGTGTTCATTAGAAACGGCGGCTTGAGGAAAGGTGGTTTTGGAATTGGTTTCCCTCTAGTCTTACGTGATGCATCTCTACTATATTGCATTATAATAAAGCAAAGGGTCACTTGCTGACATAAAGCACAGGAGGCAGGAATGGAAGAGTCAACTTAGAGAAAAAAAGTGCTTTTCGGTTTTATTTTCATTTCTGCAGTTTGGAAAACAGTTTAACAGTTTAACTGATTTTGTGGCGGCTCACAAAAATACATATGAGCGTTGAAAATGTACAGAAGAACAACAATTGGGAGACATTTCCGGAAGCTTCAGTTTCTGAAACCCAGACACGAGCCTACAAGCTAAGACACGGCTACACCAGGCTTCAGCGTGAAACCATACAACTCCTGGGAAGGGCTTCCCTCTCTGAACGCAGCTACCTGTCCACAGGATGCTCTAGGCCCAGGCACCTTTATTCTTCCAACTAGAGAGACATAGAAAGATGCCTCCATATCCCATGAAGATGCCCAAGCATTTGGCCAAGGCTCCTATGAAACAGTCTGCTGTCTTCATCCAGGTAAGGGCAACTTCACATTTTCAGACACTAAGGTCGTGGGCAAATCCAGGGTGGACTGAGAGGCGGAAGCTCCAGCAAACACAGTCCTGTGGCTGGAAGATGAATGCAGTACTTATTCCTGCACCAACAGACCCTTGCCTCTGGCCTTGGGCCTAGAGCATGATTTTTTGGTAGTTGCTGTTGGGGAAGAGGCCCTTGGGCTTTAACCTGCAGACAGCCTCCCTTAAATGCTTGGGCTGCAGCGGGGGCGTTTCTCCCCACATCTCACACACGTCCAGGGCCTCTTCCACCACCTCTCCAACAAAGACCTTGGCGATTCCAGCCATGGCAATGGCGGCGTTCTCAGACACCGAACTGCCGGTGATAGACTTCATCAGACCTGCCATGCGTGCTTTTGGGAAAGCTGACCGGCGACACACTTCGTAGCGGGCCAGCTGCTCCTCAGACATGGCAGACAGCAGGGCTGTCATCCTCTGAGCCTCCTCTGCATCCACGGTGGGCTTCCTCTCCTTCTTTCCTTTGGTATGTCTTTTCCGTCTTTTGGCGGCAGGAGGAGGTGAGGCTGAGGCCTCCTTGTCCCCTTCTGTGAGGTCCATGACATCCTCACTCCTGAGCTCACCTCCCTGATCCCTGGGTTCTTCCAAGTTCCCACCTAGGTCCTCAGGGATTCCATCCTTCTTGCTGCCCTTCAGACCTCGGGGCATGGCGAACATCTCAGCAGACACACCTGTTTGCCTGCCCGTCTCCACGGGTGAGATTCAAGTCTGCCCCGTGACAGCAGCTGTAGAGGCAGAAGTTCTGGCTGGGGTGGTTTGATTACGGATCTGCAGCGAGAACCTTTCGAAGATTTTAGCTGCCGTGTTTCTGCTGAGCCACTTTAGCCATAACTGGACACAGCTCCCTGCCTCCCCTTCCCACACACAAACACACACGCTGAATTTTCTCACTTCCACAATGTGAAGAAACTTGTGGATGGAGAGTATATTAGTTTTACATCAATGCAGAATAAATTCTCACAAGTTTTGGACACTTAAAACAAACCCCAGCTCAGAGGTCAGAAGTTCTACCAGTCCAAGTGACTGCCACCTGCTCAGAGCCACACGAGGGACCTCCGGGATGGGTCTGGCTGTGTGGTCGCTGCCTTCACCTGAGAAGGGTCTGGCTTCGATCTGACTCGAGGTGGTGGCAGAATTCAATGCCTTCGGGTTGTGAGCCCCAGGCCCACTTGTCTGTTCTGCCTGCTGCCGTGAGGACGCTCTCGGCTCCTGCAAGTGTTGCCCAGGTCTGGGCTGTGAGGCTCCCTGGGTCTGCACGGCCAGTGCCGGGGAATCTCCCACAGGGCAATGTCATCTCAGGGAGCTCCAGTGCTCCCTTATAAAGAGCTCGGATGATTGAACTAGACCCAGCCCTTAGCAGCTATTGGCTCAGGATATCCCTAAGGAAATCAGGGATTTGGGCGGGCTCATCAATTCACGCTTCCGCCCACCCCCAAGGGAGGGGCAGACACAGGGCGAGTCTCCGAGGGGCGGGAAATGCAGGGGGTATTTCAGAATTCAGTCTTCCTCACAGAATCGCAAAGTTCACGTTTCACAACCATAAAGAAACTATTTACGCTAAAAATGAGACTTTTTAAGAAGTTGCACTTAGAAAACTTCAATGTCTGAGAAAAAAATATCCCTAACGCACAGGGAAACAGGTGGCTTATCCAATACTCTGGAAATAAAATGGGCTGGGTGAGGGGAATATGAAAATATTATTTCAATTTCATCTCATTTTATTTATTTATTTATGTACTTATTGATTTATTTTTGAGACAGAGTCTCCCTCTGTCCCTCAGGCTGGATTACAGTGTCCTGAGCTCAGCTCACTGCAGCCTCCGCATCCTGGGCCCAAGGCATTCTCCTGCCTCAGCCTCCAGAGTAGCTGGGACTAAATGAGTACGCCACCACGCCAGGCAAATTTTTGTCTTTTTTATAAAGTGTAGAGGAGGTTTCACCATTTGGGCCAGGGTGGTCTTCAACTGCCAACTTCAGATGATCTGCCCCAACTTGCCTTCCAAAGTGAAGGGACTATAGGCGTGAGCCACTGAACCCAGACTATGATAGTTTCACACTGAGGCCTGAAGCTGCTCTGCCTTAGGATTTTTCCTGAGTTTTACGTTCTTGTCATGATGAGTTGCTAGTTCATATTTTCCGTTGGATCTTTTCGAAAGGGATTACTGATGAGATTATGGCTTTCTCACAAAGAATACCACTTTGGTGAAACTATACTGAAATCAGGAGTACCTTATGTTTCCGATACTTATCAAGCACAACATTTGAACACGGCGTGGTAGGTGAAAGTGTAGGAAGCAGAATTTGGCAAACCCCATTTTTTTTCAATTTCGACGGTTTCAGGTTTTTGGTTTCAGCCAAACTGAAGAATGTCCTAATGAGCTGTCAATTCACAGGCCATTACAGACAATTTTTGAAACTACATCACACTGTAATTTAAGGAGTACGATTCTAAAGAAATTTGAACAATCTGGTGGTATTGCTAACACCAAACAAGGTTGTTCAGCTCTTTCATCTTTAAAAACAAACAAACAAAAACATGATGTGGAATTCTCTCATTTTACCAAACAGCCGTACGCTCCCTTGAATATGTGACTATGAAACCCAAGTAATTGGAAGAAAAAAAATAAAGGAAACACCTCATCAGTCTCATTAATAGTTTTGTTGAGAATAGTTTATTTTTCAAAAACTGCTGGCTATGTCTTGATATTTTTAGACACGGCTAAAGTTGAAATTGCATGAATCCTCTCTCTAACATTCATGCTACTTAAGAATCTTTTCCCAAGATTTGACTGCATTCATTTCATAAAAGCCCTGTCCTCTTCTCCCCTATATATCTATATTAGCACTCTGCCTTCTACCCTCTTCCATAGGAAACACAAATCCGTCAATTGATCACTTAAGCCTTTCCAGTATGGGTACAACATTTTCTGTAGTTGTACTCCTGAGATTTGTCCTTTATACTTCTAAAGACTAGACCCTAGATAATACATGCTTGGGAATAGTGGAGCTAGCTTGCTTAAACTTTATTTAGGCGTATGCTAATTACTTGTGGGGGGCAAAGGCAGGCAGTGAGGATGTTAAGCTTATCCCAAAATAGTCAATTTTGGAAAAGACACAAGTACAGGCCGCGAGCGGTGGCTGAGACCTGAAATCCCAGCACCTTGGGAGGTCTTCTCGCAGAAGGCCAGAGCGAGACCCCGGGGAAAAGATGCATCCCAGGCGTGATGGCCTGACGATGGCTTCCTGTGTCCCGCAACATGGGGAGTCTGCAGTGTGGCCGGTTTGGAAACTGGCAAGGAGAGCGAAGAGACAACATGCTGGTCTTCCACCCTTCCCTGGATGCCCGTGGGTGCCCGCAGAGCTCCGGAAGCAAACAGTCAACATGCTCAGCCTTTCGGGGGCCGGAGAGACGTGAGCAACATGCCCCCTTGCAGAGGGCACAGCAGCGTGGAATCCCAAATCACGCTTCAGTCATCCTGAGGGTGGCTCCTCTGTGGTCGGGGCTGTCGGCCTGGCGCTCCGTTGCGAGGCTCAGCCTGGGGATGTGCGGTCTGTGAACCACGCGGTTGAAAACCCGAAGGCAACACGGGTCCCGGTCTTTTGTCTCTGAGGAAGCCGCCCGTTCCTTGGGCCACGGAATCGGGGCCAATGGGTGCCCCGCCGGCCCGACGCGGCGGCCGTGGGCCCAGCCCTCAGCCCGCGCCGGGCGCTTACCCTTTTCCCGGAGCGCGGGGGTCCCGTTGCTCCCGGAGGCCAAAGACCGTTTATTCTCTCTGCCTTCCTCCCTCTGTCCCTGGCTCCCTCCCGCCCGCCCTCTGTCCCTGCGTCGCTCTGTCTATCCCTCCGTTCCTAACTGCCTCCCTCTCTCTCCCTCCCTCCCTCCCTCCCAACTTCCCTCCGCCCATCCTTCGGCCCCTCTGGGTCTCCCGTTCGTCTCTCCATCTCTGCCCGCCTTCCCTCCCGCCTGGAACGGTCGGCATCGCCGGCGTGCGCGGGGCCTGGGGTCTGCGTTCAGCCGCCAGGCGCTCCACGGTGGCAGCTGGGAGGCTGCAGGGACACGGGCGGGCGGGCGGGCGGGCGGCCGGGCGACGGTGGAGCGGAGGCGCAGAGGAGGCGAGCCGCCGCCGGAGGGATGGCGGGCCCGGACGCTGCGCGGGCCCGGTGTTTCGCGGGAAGGGGGTCTCCACCCAGCCCAGGGGAAGACTCATTTTCCGGGGGTAGGGATTGGGGGGTGGGGGTGGCGAGGGGTCGGTCAGGCCGTGGCGGAAAGGCATGAGAGCTCTGCCCGGGCTGCTCCCAGAGCCTAGGCGGCTGCCCGCGAACCCGCGCGTGCGCAGCAGACGGCCCACCTGCTGGTACCTGGGCCGGCGCTGGGATCCCCGGGATGCCCAGGAAAGAATGGCATCTCTCCGCTCTGTGGAGTGTCTCACCGGGCCTAGACCTGGAAGACAGGAATCGCAGGCGGGTCGGCCCGGAGGGAAGACACGCCCATCCACGCCGACCCAGGTGTTCCCCGCGAAAGAGAGGCCACCGGCCACCGCCCTGCACCGACCCCGTCCCAGCCCCGCGTCCTTTTAAAGCTCCTCCAGCAGAGCCCGGTATTCTTCCTCGCTGAGGGGTGGTTCCAGCGAGGCGGCCTCTTCCGTGGCCTCCAGCTCCCCAGGGGCCTCCGTTTCTAGGAAAGGCTGCGCCCGCTGCAGAAACTCCGGGCTCGCCAGGAGCTCATCCAGCAGGCGTAGGGGAGTGCAGACGAGCGCTCCGGCTCCTGGAGGAGCCGCGCCTTGGGGGGCGCCCGGATGGCTTGCACCTGCCACTGCCGCGCGGAGGCCTCCGGGGGCGCGGGCTGGGGAGGTGGGGCTTCCCCGGCTTGGGGTTCCCACGCAGCCCCGGCGACCTGGGGACCCTGGCCCCAGCCCCAACACGGACTCCCCTGGGACGCGAGGGGAGGGAAATGCAGGGGGTATTTCAGAATTCAGTCTTCCTCACAGAATCGCAAAGTTCACGTTTCACAACCATAAAGAAACTATTTACGCTAAAAATGAGACTTTTTATGAAGTTGCACTTAGAAAACTTCAATGTCTGAGAAAAAAATATCTCTAACGCACAGGGAAACTGGTGGTTTATCCAATACTCTGAAAATAAAATGGGCTGGGTGAGGGGAATATGAAAATATTATTTCAATTTCATCTCATTTTATTTATTTATGTACTTATTGATTTATTTTTGAGACAGAGTGTCCCTCTGTCCCTCAGGCTGGATTACAGTGTCCTGAGCTCAGCTCACTGCAGCCTCCGCATCCTGGGCTCAAGGCATTCTCCTGCCTCAGCCTCCAGAGTAGCTGGGACTAAATGAGCACGCCACCACGCCAGGCAAATTTTTGTCTTTTTTTTTTAAAGTGTAGTGGAGGTTTCACCATTTGGGCCAGGGTGGTCTTCAACTGCCGACTTCAGGTGATCTGCCCCAACTTGCCTTCCCAAAGTGAAGGGACTATAGGCATGAGCCACTGCGCCCAGACTATGGTAGTTTCACACTGAAGCCTGAAGCTGCTCTGCCTTAGGATTTTTCCTGAGTTTTACTTTCTTGTCATGATGAGTTGCTAGTTCATGTTTTCCCTTGTTTCTTTTCGAAAGGCATTACTGATGAGATTATGGCTTTCTCACAAAGAATACCACTTTGGTGAAACTATATTGAAATCAGGAGTACCTTATGTTTCCGATACTTATCAAGCACAATATTTGAACACGGCGTGGTAGGTGAAAGTGTAGGAAGCAGAATTTGGCAATCCCCATATTTCTTCAATTTCGACGGTTTCAGGTTTTGGTTTCAGCCAAACTGAAGAATGTCCTTATGAGCTGTCAATTCACAGGCCGTTACAGACAATATTTGAAACTACATCACGGTGTAATTTAAGGAGTACGATTCTAAAGAAATTTGAACAATCTGGTGGTATTGCTAACACCAAACAAGGTTGTTCAGCTCTTTCATCTTTAAAAACAAACAAACAAAAACATGATGTGGAATTCTCTCATTTTACCAAACAGCCGTACGCTCCCTTGAATATGTGACTATGAAACCCAAGTAATTGGAAGAAGAAAAATAAAGGAAACACCTCATCAGTCTCATTAATAGTTTTGTTGAGAATAGTTTATTTTTGAAAAACTGCTGGCTATGTCTTGATATTTTTAGACACGGCTAAAGCTGAAATTGCATGAATCCTCTCTCTAACATTCATGCTACTAAAGAAACTTTTCCCAAGATTTGACTGCATTCATTTCATAAAAGCCCTGTCCTCTTCTCCCCTATATATCTATATTAGCACTCTGCCTTCTACCCTCTTCCATAGGAAACACAAATCCGTCAATTGATCACTTAAGCCTTTCCAGTTTGGGTACAACATTTTCTGTAGTTGTACTCCTGAGATTTGTCCTTTATACTTCTAAAGACTAGACCCTAGATAATACATGCTTGGGAATAGTGGAGCTAGCTTGCTTAAACTTTATTTAGGCGTATGCTAATTACTTGTGGGGGGCAAAGGCAGGCAGTGAGGATGTTAAGCTTATCCCAAAATAGTCAATTTTGGAAAAGACACAAGTACAGGCCGGGCGTGGTGGCTCAGACCTGTAATCCCGGCACCTTGGGAGGCCGAGGCGGCCGGTCACGAGGTCAGGAGATCGACACCATCCTGGCTAACACGGTGAAACCCCGTCTCTGCTAAACATACACAAATTAGCCGGGCGTGGTGGCAGGCGCTTGTAGTCTCAGCTACTCGGGAGGCTGAGGCAGGAGAAGAGCACGAACCCGGGAGGCGGAGCTGGCAGTGAGCCGAGATTGCGCCACTGCACTCCGGCCTGGGCGGCAGAGTGGGATTCTGCCTCAAAAAAGAAAGAAAAAAAACATCTTCATATATATGAATGTGTGTGTGTGTGTGTGTGTGTGTCTGTGTGTGTGTGTGTACTCAGGTACACTCACTTTACTTCTGAGTTATCTCGTCACCACTTAACCAGCACCAATCAGAGACCACATTTTTCTAGGCAGTCTCCAAATGTACATTACAAATAGTAACGTACTTTAAGGATAGTAATGAAGCTCCGGGAAAAATTGCTTGTCTGCACCTCAGCAGACCAACCTGCCTGGGCCAGCTTCTCTCTTCCTCTACTCTTCCGAAAGTGCTAGACCTGCAACATCTGACAGAATACAGCTTCCATGACTCCTCAGTGCCATGGAAATGGAACGAGCTGAGAGCAATCTAAAGACTGGGAGATATTAGGTCTCTTGGATCTTACTTCTTTTGGTTGCTCGAGCACTTTAATTCCCGAGAGAGCCCTCCCATCTCCATCAGTTCTTCCAGGAACCTGTACCCTCCTTGTGTCTCTAAGATACGCTGGTCTAACTTGTTACATGCCTTTACAAGAAAGTTGGTAAAAATAAAAGGAAAGCTGAACAACGTCACAATATGGAGGTATGAAACAGAATTTCCCCATACTTGGTAAAGTTTAGAAATTTGTGTAATACCCGAAGGCAGATTCCATGTACAATAAGTCCTAGTTTAAGAACAAGAGCTGAGGGTATGAGGAAATAAAACTATATTTTCCGGGAGTATCTCTGGCTTCAGGAAGAAAGAGCACATGTTACTCTCCATTCAATATTAGGGCTGAACTATGGGGTCTTTTCGATCCTTTTTGCTTACCCTCTGCGATTCAGGGGGCACATGGCAAAGGTAAACAGACTGAAACAGCACCGTGGATAGCTGTGAGCTGTGCTGGGAAGATTCACGGTGATTCCATAATAAATCTCAGGTCTTTCTTCTGTAACAAAAAATTCCTCTTTTCCATCATCAAGGTAAAGCCGAGTATGTACAAGTAGAGTATGCGATAACTTTGTCACTCGTGACGAACCTAGTCGGTCCGATACTTTAACAACTTCTCCAATGTCTCTGCACTCAGGTTGGATATTCTGAGTGGGTCATCGGTAGAATGAATGAAATCAAGAATACTCTATAGCAATGTTTGGAAGTCAATTTCAGTGTCTCCGGAAGCACTGGGAAAATCACCATGTGTAACGAACGTGAAGTATCCACAGGCTCTCTCTGTGTCTTTGAAACTGCCCATGTGTTCATTAGAAACGGCGGCTTGAGGAAAGGTGGTTTTGGAATTGGTTTCCCTCTAGTCTTACGTGATGCATCTCTACTATATTGCATTATAATAAAGCAAAGGGTCACTTGCTGACATAAAGCACAGGAGGCAGGAATGGAAGAGTCAACTTAGAGAAAAAAAGTGCTTTTCGGTTTTATTTTCATTTCTGCAGTTTGGAAAACAGTTTAACAGTTTAACTGATTTTGTGGCGGCTCACAAAAATACATATGAGCGTTGAAAATGTACAGAAGAACAACAATTGGGAGACATTTCCGGAAGCTTCAGTTTCTGAAACCCAGACACGAGCCTACAAGCTAAGACACGGCTACACCAGGCTTCAGCGTGAAACCATACAACTCCTGGGAAGGGCTGCCCTCTCTGAACGCAGCTACCTGTCCACAGGATGCTCTAGGCCCAGGCACCTTTATTCTTCCAACTAGAGAGACATAGAAAGATGCCTCCATATCCCATGAAGATGCCCAAGCATTTGGCCAAGGCTCCTATGAAACAGTCTGCTGTCTTCATCCAGGTAAGGGCAACTTCACATTTTCAGACACTAAGGTCGTGGGCAAATCCAGGGTGGACTGAGAGGCGGAAGCTCCAGCAAACAGAGTCCTGTGGCTGGAAGATGAATGCAGTACTTATTCCTGCACCAACAGACCCTTGCCTCTGGCCTTGGGCCTAGAGCATGATTTTTTGGTAGTTGCTGTTGGGGAAGAGGCCCTTGGGCTTTAACCTGCGGACAGCCTCCCTTAAATGCTTGGGCTGCAGCGGGGGCGTTTCTCCCCACATCTCACACACGTCCAGGGCCTCTTCCACCACCTCTCCAACAAAGACCTTGGCGATTCCAGCCATGGCAATGGCGGCGTTCTCAGACACCGAACTGCCGGTGATAGACTTCATCAGACCTGCCATGCGTGCTTTTGGGAAAGCTGACCGGCGACACACTTCGTAGCGGGCCAGCTGCTCCTCAGACATGGCAGACAGCAGGGCTGTCATCCTCTGAGCCTCCTCTGCATCCACGGTGGGCTTCCTCTCCTTCTTTCCTTTGGTATGTCTTTTCCGTCTTTTGGCGGCAGGAGGAGGTGAGGCTGAGGCCTCCTTGTCCCCTTCTGTGAGGTCCATGACATCCTCACTCCTGAGCTCACCTCCCTGATCCCTGGGTTCTTCCAAGTTCCCACCTAGGTCCTCAGGGATTCCATCCTTCTTGCTGCCCTTCAGACCTCGGGGCATGGCGAACATCTCAGCAGACACACCTGTTTGCCTGCCCGTCTCCACGGGTGAGATTCAAGTCTGCCCCGTGACAGCAGCTGTAGAGGCAGAAGTTCTGGCTGGGGTGGTTTGATTACGGATCTGCAGCGAGAACCTTTCGAAGATTTTAGCTGCCGTGTTTCTGCTGAGCCACTTTAGCCATAACTGGACACAGCTCCCTGCCTCCCCTTCCCACACACAAACACACACGCTGAATTTTCTCACTTCCACAATGTGAAGAAACTTGTGGATGGAGAGTATATTAGTTTTACATCAATGCAGAATAAATTCTCACAAGTTTTGGACACTTAAAACAAACCCCAGCTCAGAGGTCAGAAGTTCTACCAGTCCAAGTGACTGCCACCTGCTCAGAGCCACACGAGGGACCTCCGGGATGGGTCTGGCTGTGTGGTCGCTGCCTTCACCTGAGAAGGGTCTGGCTTCGATCTGACTCGAGGTGGTGGCAGAATTCAATGCCTTCGGGTTGTGAGCCCCAGGCCCACTTGTCTGTTCTGCCTGCTGCCGTGAGGACGCTCTCGGCTCCTGCAAGTGTTGCCCAGGTCTGGGCTGTGAGGCTCCCTGGGTCTGCACGGCCAGTGCCGGGGAATCTCCCACAGGGCAATGTCATCTCAGGGAGCTCCAGTGCTCCCTTATAAAGAGCTCGGATGATTGAACTAGACCCAGCCCTTAGCAGCTATTGGCTCAGGATATCCCTAAGGAAATCAGGGATTTGGGCGGGCTCATCAATTCACGCTTCCGCCCACCCCCAAGGGAGGGGCAGACACAGGGCGAGTCTCCGAGGGGCGGGAAATGCAGGGGGTATTTCAGAATTCAGTCTTCCTCACAGAATCGCAAAGTTCACGTTTCACAACCATAAAGAAACTATTTACGCTAAAAATGAGACTTTTTAAGAAGTTGCACTTAGAAAACTTCAATGTCTGAGAAAAAAATATCCCTAACGCACAGGGAAACAGGTGGCTTATCCAATACTCTGGAAATAAAATGGGCTGGGTGAGGGGAATATGAAAATATTATTTCAATTTCATCTCATTTTATTTATTTATTTATGTACTTATTGATTTATTTTTGAGACAGAGTCTCCCTCTGTCCCTCAGGCTGGATTACAGTGTCCTGAGCTCAGCTCACTGCAGCCTCCGCATCCTGGGCCCAAGGCATTCTCCTGCCTCAGCCTCCAGAGTAGCTGGGACTAAATGAGTACGCCACCACGCCAGGCAAATTTTTGTCTTTTTTATAAAGTGTAGAGGAGGTTTCACCATTTGGGCCAGGGTGGTCTTCAACTGCCAACTTCAGATGATCTGCCCCAACTTGCCTTCCAAAGTGAAGGGACTATAGGCGTGAGCCACTGAACCCAGACTATGATAGTTTCACACTGAGGCCTGAAGCTGCTCTGCCTTAGGATTTTTCCTGAGTTTTACGTTCTTGTCATGATGAGTTGCTAGTTCATATTTTCCGTTGGATCTTTTCGAAAGGGATTACTGATGAGATTATGGCTTTCTCACAAAGAATACCACTTTGGTGAAACTATACTGAAATCAGGAGTACCTTATGTTTCCGATACTTATCAAGCACAACATTTGAACACGGCGTGGTAGGTGAAAGTGTAGGAAGCAGAATTTGGCAAACCCCATTTTTTTTCAATTTCGACGGTTTCAGGTTTTTGGTTTCAGCCAAACTGAAGAATGTCCTAATGAGCTGTCAATTCACAGGCCATTACAGACAATTTTTGAAACTACATCACACTGTAATTTAAGGAGTACGATTCTAAAGAAATTTGAACAATCTGGTGGTATTGCTAACACCAAACAAGGTTGTTCAGCTCTTTCATCTTTAAAAACAAACAAACAAAAACATGATGTGGAATTCTCTCATTTTACCAAACAGCCGTACGCTCCCTTGAATATGTGACTATGAAACCCAAGTAATTGGAAGAAAAAAAATAAAGGAAACACCTCATCAGTCTCATTAATAGTTTTGTTGAGAATAGTTTATTTTTCAAAAACTGCTGGCTATGTCTTGATATTTTTAGACACGGCTAAAGTTGAAATTGCATGAATCCTCTCTCTAACATTCATGCTACTTAAGAATCTTTTCCCAAGATTTGACTGCATTCATTTCATAAAAGCCCTGTCCTCTTCTCCCCTATATATCTATATTAGCACTCTGCCTTCTACCCTCTTCCATAGGAAACACAAATCCGTCAATTGATCACTTAAGCCTTTCCAGTATGGGTACAACATTTTCTGTAGTTGTACTCCTGAGATTTGTCCTTTATACTTCTAAAGACTAGACCCTAGATAATACATGCTTGGGAATAGTGGAGCTAGCTTGCTTAAACTTTATTTAGGCGTATGCTAATTACTTGTGGGGGGCAAAGGCAGGCAGTGAGGATGTTAAGCTTATCCCAAAATAGTCAATTTTGGAAAAGACACAAGTACAGGCCGCGAGCGGTGGCTCAGACCTGAAATCCCAGCACCTTGGGAGGTCTTCTCGCAGAAGGCCAGAGCGAGACCCCGGGGAAAAGATGCATCCCAGGCGTGATGGCCTGACGATGGCTTCCTGTGTCCCGCAACATGGGGAGTCTGCAGTGTGGCCGGTTTGGAAACTGGCAAGGAGAGCGAAGAGACAACATGCTGGTCTTCCACCCTTCCCTGGATGCCCGTGGGTGCCCGCAGAGCTCCGGAAGCAAACAGTCAACATGCTCAGCCTTTCGGGGGCCGGAGAGACGTGAGCAACATGCCCCCTTGCAGAGGGCACAGCAGCGTGGAATCCCAAATCACGCTTCAGTCATCCTGAGGGTGGCTCCTCTGTGGTCGGGGCTGTCGGCCTGGCGCTCCGTTGCGAGGCTCAGCCTGGGGATGTGCGGTCTGTGAACCACGCGGTTGAAAACCCGAAGGCAACACGGGTCCCGGTCTTTTGTCTCTGAGGAAGCCGCCCGTTCCTTGGGCCACGGAATCGGGGCCAATGGGTGCCCCGCCGGCCCGACGCGGCGGCCGTGGGCCCAGCCCTCAGCCCGCGCCGGGCGCTTACCCTTTTCCCGGAGCGCGGGGGTCCCGTTGCTCCCGGAGGCCAAAGACCGTTTATTCTCTCTGCCTTCCTCCCTCTGTCCCTGGCTCCCTCCCGCCCGCCCTCTGTCCCTGCGTCGCTCTGTCTATCCCTCCGTTCCTAACTGCCTCCCTCTCTCTCCCTCCCTCCCTCCCTCCCAACTTCCCTCCGCCCATCCTTCGGCCCCTCTGGGTCTCCCGTTCGTCTCTCCATCTCTGCCCGCCTTCCCTCCCGCCTGGAACGGTCGGCATCGCCGGCGTGCGCGGGGCCTGGGGTCTGCGTTCAGCCGCCAGGCGCTCCACGGTGGCAGCTGGGAGGCTGCAGGGACACGGGCGGGCGGGCGGGCGGGCGGCCGGGCGACGGTGGAGCGGAGGCGCAGAGGAGGCGAGCCGCCGCCGGAGGGATGGCGGGCCCGGACGCTGCGCGGGCCCGGTGTTTCGCGGGAAGGGGGTCTCCACCCAGCCCAGGGGAAGACTCATTTTCCGGGGGTAGGGATTGGGGGGTGGGGGTGGCGAGGGGTCGGTCAGGCCGTGGCGGAAAGGCATGAGAGCTCTGCCCGGGCTGCTCCCAGAGCCTAGGCGGCTGCCCGCGAACCCGCGCGTGCGCAGCAGACGGCCCACCTGCTGGTACCTGGGCCGGCGCTGGGATCCCCGGGATGCCCAGGAAAGAATGGCATCTCTCCGCTCTGTGGAGTGTCTCACCGGGCCTAGACCTGGAAGACAGGAATCGCAGGCGGGTCGGCCCGGAGGGAAGACACGCCCATCCACGCCGACCCAGGTGTTCCCCGCGAAAGAGAGGCCACCGGCCACCGCCCTGCACCGACCCCGTCCCAGCCCCGCGTCCTTTTAAAGCTCCTCCAGCAGAGCCCGGTATTCTTCCTCGCTGAGGGGTGGTTCCAGCGAGGCGGCCTCTTCCGTGGCCTCCAGCTCCCCAGGGGCCTCCGTTTCTAGGAAAGGCTGCGCCCGCTGCAGAAACTCCGGGCTCGCCAGGAGCTCATCCAGCAGGCGTAGGGGAGTGCAGACGAGCGCTCCGGCTCCTGGAGGAGCCGCGCCTTGGGGGGCGCCCGGATGGCTTGCACCTGCCACTGCCGCGCGGAGGCCTCCGGGGGCGCGGGCTGGGGAGGTGGGGCTTCCCCGGCTTGGGGTTCCCACGCAGCCCCGGCGACCTGGGGACCCTGGCCCCAGCCCCAACACGGACTCCCCTGGGACGCGAGGGGAGGGAAATGCAGGGGGTATTTCAGAATTCAGTCTTCCTCACAGAATCGCAAAGTTCACGTTTCACAACCATAAAGAAACTATTTACGCTAAAAATGAGACTTTTTATGAAGTTGCACTTAGAAAACTTCAATGTCTGAGAAAAAAATATCTCTAACGCACAGGGAAACTGGTGGTTTATCCAATACTCTGAAAATAAAATGGGCTGGGTGAGGGGAATATGAAAATATTATTTCAATTTCATCTCATTTTATTTATTTATGTACTTATTGATTTATTTTTGAGACAGAGTGTCCCTCTGTCCCTCAGGCTGGATTACAGTGTCCTGAGCTCAGCTCACTGCAGCCTCCGCATCCTGGGCTCAAGGCATTCTCCTGCCTCAGCCTCCAGAGTAGCTGGGACTAAATGAGCACGCCACCACGCCAGGCAAATTTTTGTCTTTTTTTTTTAAAGTGTAGTGGAGGTTTCACCATTTGGGCCAGGGTGGTCTTCAACTGCCGACTTCAGGTGATCTGCCCCAACTTGCCTTCCCAAAGTGAAGGGACTATAGGCATGAGCCACTGCGCCCAGACTATGGTAGTTTCACACTGAAGCCTGAAGCTGCTCTGCCTTAGGATTTTTCCTGAGTTTTACTTTCTTGTCATGATGAGTTGCTAGTTCATGTTTTCCCTTGTTTCTTTTCGAAAGGCATTACTGATGAGATTATGGCTTTCTCACAAAGAATACCACTTTGGTGAAACTATATTGAAATCAGGAGTACCTTATGTTTCCGATACTTATCAAGCACAATATTTGAACACGGCGTGGTAGGTGAAAGTGTAGGAAGCAGAATTTGGCAATCCCCATATTTCTTCAATTTCGACGGTTTCAGGTTTTGGTTTCAGCCAAACTGAAGAATGTCCTTATGAGCTGTCAATTCACAGGCCGTTACAGACAATATTTGAAACTACATCACGGTGTAATTTAAGGAGTACGATTCTAAAGAAATTTGAACAATCTGGTGGTATTGCTAACACCAAACAAGGTTGTTCAGCTCTTTCATCTTTAAAAACAAACAAACAAAAACATGATGTGGAATTCTCTCATTTTACCAAACAGCCGTACGCTCCCTTGAATATGTGACTATGAAACCCAAGTAATTGGAAGAAGAAAAATAAAGGAAACACCTCATCAGTCTCATTAATAGTTTTGTTGAGAATAGTTTATTTTTGAAAAACTGCTGGCTATGTCTTGATATTTTTAGACACGGCTAAAGCTGAAATTGCATGAATCCTCTCTCTAACATTCATGCTACTAAAGAAACTTTTCCCAAGATTTGACTGCATTCATTTCATAAAAGCCCTGTCCTCTTCTCCCCTATATATCTATATTAGCACTCTGCCTTCTACCCTCTTCCATAGGAAACACAAATCCGTCAATTGATCACTTAAGCCTTTCCAGTTTGGGTACAACATTTTCTGTAGTTGTACTCCTGAGATTTGTCCTTTATACTTCTAAAGACTAGACCCTAGATAATACATGCTTGGGAATAGTGGAGCTAGCTTGCTTAAACTTTATTTAGGCGTATGCTAATTACTTGTGGGGGGCAAAGGCAGGCAGTGAGGATGTTAAGCTTATCCCAAAATAGTCAATTTTGGAAAAGACACAAGTACAGGCCGGGCGTGGTGGCTCAGACCTGTAATCCCGGCACCTTGGGAGGCCGAGGCGGCCGGTCACGAGGTCAGGAGATCGACACCATCCTGGCTAACACGGTGAAACCCCGTCTCTGCTAAACATACACAAATTAGCCGGGCGTGGTGGCAGGCGCTTGTAGTCTCAGCTACTCGGGAGGCTGAGGCAGGAGAAGAGCACGAACCCGGGAGGCGGAGCTGGCAGTGAGCCGAGATTGCGCCACTGCACTCCGGCCTGGGCGGCAGAGTGGGATTCTGCCTCAAAAAAGAAAGAAAAAAAACATCTTCATATATATGAATGTGTGTGTGTGTGTGTGTGTGTGTCTGTGTGTGTGTGTGTACTCAGGTACACTCACTTTACTTCTGAGTTATCTCGTCACCACTTAACCAGCACCAATCAGAGACCACATTTTTCTAGGCAGTCTCCAAATGTACATTACAAATAGTAACGTACTTTAAGGATAGTAATGAAGCTCCGGGAAAAATTGCTTGTCTGCACCTCAGCAGACCAACCTGCCTGGGCCAGCTTCTCTCTTCCTCTACTCTTCAGAAAGTGCTAGACCTGCAACATCTGACAGAATACAGCTTCCATGACTCCTCAGTGCCATGGAAATGGAACGAGCTGAGAGCAATCTAAAGACTGGGAGATATTAGGTCTCTTGGATCTTACTTCTTTTGGTTGCTCGAGCACTTTAATTCCCGAGAGAGCCCTCCCATCTCCATCAGTTCTTCCAGGAACCTGTACCCTCCTTGTGTCTCTAAGATACGCTGGTCTAACTTGTTACATGCCTTTACAAGAAAGTTGGTAAAAATAAAAGGAAAGCTGAACAACGTCACAATATGGAGGTATGAAACAGAATTTCCCCATACTTGGTAAAGTTTAGAAATTTGTGTAATACCCGAAGGCAGATTCCATGTACAATAAGTCCTAGTTTAAGAACAAGAGCTGAGGGTATGAGGAAATAAAACTATATTTTCCGGGAGTATCTCTGGCTTCAGGAAGAAAGAGCACATGTTACTCTCCATTCAATATTAGGGCTGAACTATGGGGTCTTTTCGATCCTTTTTGCTTACCCTCTGCGATTCAGGGGGCACATGGCAAAGGTAAACAGACTGAAACAGCACCGTGGATAGCTGTGAGCTGTGCTGGGAAGATTCACGGTGATTCCATAATAAATCTCAGGTCTTTCTTCTGTAACAAAAAATTCCTCTTTTCCATCATCAAGGTAAAGCCGAGTATGTACAAGTAGAGTATGCGATAACTTTGTCACTCGTGACGAACCTAGTCGGTCCGATACTTTAACAACTTCTCCAATGTCTCTGCACTCAGGTTGGATATTCTGAGTGGGTCATCGGTAGAATGAATGAAATCAAGAATACTCTATAGCAATGTTTGGAAGTCAATTTCAGTGTCTCCGGAAGCACTGGGAAAATCACCATGTGTAACGAACGTGAAGTATCCACAGGCTCTCTCTGTGTCTTTGAAACTGCCCATGTGTTCATTAGAAACGGCGGCTTGAGGAAAGGTGGTTTTGGAATTGGTTTCCCTCTAGTCTTACGTGATGCATCTCTACTATATTGCATTATAATAAAGCAAAGGGTCACTTGCTGACATAAAGCACAGGAGGCAGGAATGGAAGAGTCAACTTAGAGAAAAAAAGTGCTTTTCGGTTTTATTTTCATTTCTGCAGTTTGGAAAACAGTTTAACAGTTTAACTGATTTTGTGGCGGCTCACAAAAATACATATGAGCGTTGAAAATGTACAGAAGAACAACAATTGGGAGACATTTCCGGAAGCTTCAGTTTCTGAAACCCAGACACGAGCCTACAAGCTAAGACACGGCTACACCAGGCTTCAGCGTGAAACCATACAACTCCTGGGAAGGGCTTCCCTCTCTGAACGCAGCTACCTGTCCACAGGATGCTCTAGGCCCAGGCACCTTTATTCTTCCAACTAGAGAGACATAGAAAGATGCCTCCATATCCCATGAAGATGCCCAAGCATTTGGCCAAGGCTCCTATGAAACAGTCTGCTGTCTTCATCCAGGTAAGGGCAACTTCACATTTTCAGACACTAAGGTCGTGGGCAAATCCAGGGTGGACTGAGAGGCGGAAGCTCCAGCAAACACAGTCCTGTGGCTGGAAGATGAATGCAGTACTTATTCCTGCACCAACAGACCCTTGCCTCTGGCCTTGGGCCTAGAGCATGATTTTTTGGTAGTTGCTGTTGGGGAAGAGGCCCTTGGGCTTTAACCTGCAGACAGCCTCCCTTAAATGCTTGGGCTGCAGCGGGGGCGTTTCTCCCCACATCTCACACACGTCCAGGGCCTCTTCCACCACCTCTCCAACAAAGACCTTGGCGATTCCAGCCATGGCAATGGCGGCGTTCTCAGACACCGAACTGCCGGTGATAGACTTCATCAGACCTGCCATGCGTGCTTTTGGGAAAGCTGACCGGCGACACACTTCGTAGCGGGCCAGCTGCTCCTCAGACATGGCAGACAGCAGGGCTGTCATCCTCTGAGCCTCCTCTGCATCCACGGTGGGCTTCCTCTCCTTCTTTCCTTTGGTATGTCTTTTCCGTCTTTTGGCGGCAGGAGGAGGTGAGGCTGAGGCCTCCTTGTCCCCTTCTGTGAGGTCCATGACATCCTCACTCCTGAGCTCACCTCCCTGATCCCTGGGTTCTTCCAAGTTCCCACCTAGGTCCTCAGGGATTCCATCCTTCTTGCTGCCCTTCAGACCTCGGGGCATGGCGAACATCTCAGCAGACACACCTGTTTGCCTGCCCGTCTCCACGGGTGAGATTCAAGTCTGCCCCGTGACAGCAGCTGTAGAGGCAGAAGTTCTGGCTGGGGTGGTTTGATTACGGATCTGCAGCGAGAACCTTTCGAAGATTTTAGCTGCCGTGTTTCTGCTGAGCCACTTTAGCCATAACTGGACACAGCTCCCTGCCTCCCCTTCCCACACACAAACACACACGCTGAATTTTCTCACTTCCACAATGTGAAGAAACTTGTGGATGGAGAGTATATTAGTTTTACATCAATGCAGAATAAATTCTCACAAGTTTTGGACACTTAAAACAAACCCCAGCTCAGAGGTCAGAAGTTCTACCAGTCCAAGTGACTGCCACCTGCTCAGAGCCACACGAGGGACCTCCGGGATGGGTCTGGCTGTGTGGTCGCTGCCTTCACCTGAGAAGGGTCTGGCTTCGATCTGACTCGAGGTGGTGGCAGAATTCAATGCCTTCGGGTTGTGAGCCCCAGGCCCACTTGTCTGTTCTGCCTGCTGCCGTGAGGACGCTCTCGGCTCCTGCAAGTGTTGCCCAGGTCTGGGCTGTGAGGCTCCCTGGGTCTGCACGGCCAGTGCCGGGGAATCTCCCACAGGGCAATGTCATCTCAGGGAGCTCCAGTGCTCCCTTATAAAGAGCTCGGATGATTGAACTAGACCCAGCCCTTAGCAGCTATTGGCTCAGGATATCCCTAAGGAAATCAGGGATTTGGGCGGGCTCATCAATTCACGCTTCCGCCCACCCCCAAGGGAGGGGCAGACACAGGGCGAGTCTCCGAGGGGCGGGAAATGCAGGGGGTATTTCAGAATTCAGTCTTCCTCACAGAATCGCAAAGTTCACGTTTCACAACCATAAAGAAACTATTTACGCTAAAAATGAGACTTTTTAAGAAGTTGCACTTAGAAAACTTCAATGTCTGAGAAAAAAATATCCCTAACGCACAGGGAAACAGGTGGCTTATCCAATACTCTGGAAATAAAATGGGCTGGGTGAGGGGAATATGAAAATATTATTTCAATTTCATCTCATTTTATTTATTTATTTATGTACTTATTGATTTATTTTTGAGACAGAGTCTCCCTCTGTCCCTCAGGCTGGATTACAGTGTCCTGAGCTCAGCTCACTGCAGCCTCCGCATCCTGGGCCCAAGGCATTCTCCTGCCTCAGCCTCCAGAGTAGCTGGGACTAAATGAGTACGCCACCACGCCAGGCAAATTTTTGTCTTTTTTATAAAGTGTAGAGGAGGTTTCACCATTTGGGCCAGGGTGGTCTTCAACTGCCAACTTCAGATGATCTGCCCCAACTTGCCTTCCAAAGTGAAGGGACTATAGGCGTGAGCCACTGAACCCAGACTATGATAGTTTCACACTGAGGCCTGAAGCTGCTCTGCCTTAGGATTTTTCCTGAGTTTTACGTTCTTGTCATGATGAGTTGCTAGTTCATATTTTCCGTTGGATCTTTTCGAAAGGGATTACTGATGAGATTATGGCTTTCTCACAAAGAATACCACTTTGGTGAAACTATACTGAAATCAGGAGTACCTTATGTTTCCGATACTTATCAAGCACAACATTTGAACACGGCGTGGTAGGTGAAAGTGTAGGAAGCAGAATTTGGCAAACCCCATTTTTTTTCAATTTCGACGGTTTCAGGTTTTTGGTTTCAGCCAAACTGAAGAATGTCCTAATGAGCTGTCAATTCACAGGCCATTACAGACAATTTTTGAAACTACATCACACTGTAATTTAAGGAGTACGATTCTAAAGAAATTTGAACAATCTGGTGGTATTGCTAACACCAAACAAGGTTGTTCAGCTCTTTCATCTTTAAAAACAAACAAACAAAAACATGATGTGGAATTCTCTCATTTTACCAAACAGCCGTACGCTCCCTTGAATATGTGACTATGAAACCCAAGTAATTGGAAGAAAAAAAATAAAGGAAACACCTCATCAGTCTCATTAATAGTTTTGTTGAGAATAGTTTATTTTTCAAAAACTGCTGGCTATGTCTTGATATTTTTAGACACGGCTAAAGTTGAAATTGCATGAATCCTCTCTCTAACATTCATGCTACTTAAGAATCTTTTCCCAAGATTTGACTGCATTCATTTCATAAAAGCCCTGTCCTCTTCTCCCCTATATATCTATATTAGCACTCTGCCTTCTACCCTCTTCCATAGGAAACACAAATCCGTCAATTGATCACTTAAGCCTTTCCAGTATGGGTACAACATTTTCTGTAGTTGTACTCCTGAGATTTGTCCTTTATACTTCTAAAGACTAGACCCTAGATAATACATGCTTGGGAATAGTGGAGCTAGCTTGCTTAAACTTTATTTAGGCGTATGCTAATTACTTGTGGGGGGCAAAGGCAGGCAGTGAGGATGTTAAGCTTATCCCAAAATAGTCAATTTTGGAAAAGACACAAGTACAGGCCGCGAGCGGTGTCTCAGACCTGAAATCCCAGCACCTTGGGAGGTCTTCTCGCAGAAGGCCAGAGCGAGACCCCGGGGAAAAGATGCATCCCAGGCGTGATGGCCTGACGATGGCTTCCTGTGTCCCGCAACATGGGGAGTCTGCAGTGTGGCCGGTTTGGAAACTGGCAAGGAGAGCGAAGAGACAACATGCTGGTCTTCCACCCTTCCCTGGATGCCCGTGGGTGCCCGCAGAGCTCCGGAAGCAAACAGTCAACATGCTCAGCCTTTCGGGGGCCGGAGAGACGTGAGCAACATGCCCCCTTGCAGAGGGCACAGCAGCGTGGAATCCCAAATCACGCTTCAGTCATCCTGAGGGTGGCTCCTCTGTGGTCGGGGCTGTCGGCCTGGCGCTCCGTTGCGAGGCTCAGCCTGGGGATGTGCGGTCTGTGAACCACGCGGTTGAAAACCCGAAGGCAACACGGGTCCCGGTCTTTTGTCTCTGAGGAAGCCGCCCGTTCCTTGGGCCACGGAATCGGGGCCAATGGGTGCCCCGCCGGCCCGACGCGGCGGCCGTGGGCCCAGCCCTCAGCCCGCGCCGGGCGCTTACCCTTTTCCCGGAGCGCGGGGGTCCCGTTGCTCCCGGAGGCCAAAGACCGTTTATTCTCTCTGCCTTCCTCCCTCTGTCCCTGGCTCCCTCCCGCCCGCCCTCTGTCCCTGCGTCGCTCTGTCTATCCCTCCGTTCCTAACTGCCTCCCTCTCTCTCCCTCCCTCCCTCCCTCCCAACTTCCCTCCGCCCATCCTTCGGCCCCTCTGGGTCTCCCGTTCGTCTCTCCATCTCTGCCCGCCTTCCCTCCCGCCTGGAACGGTCGGCATCGCCGGCGTGCGCGGGGCCTGGGGTCTGCGTTCAGCCGCCAGGCGCTCCACGGTGGCAGCTGGGAGGCTGCAGGGACACGGGCGGGCGGGCGGGCGGGCGGCCGGGCGACGGTGGAGCGGAGGCGCAGAGGAGGCGAGCCGCCGCCGGAGGGATGGCGGGCCCGGACGCTGCGCGGGCCCGGTGTTTCGCGGGAAGGGGGTCTCCACCCAGCCCAGGGGAAGACTCATTTTCCGGGGGTAGGGATTGGGGGGTGGGGGTGGCGAGGGGTCGGTCAGGCCGTGGCGGAAAGGCATGAGAGCTCTGCCCGGGCTGCTCCCAGAGCCTAGGCGGCTGCCCGCGAACCCGCGCGTGCGCAGCAGACGGCCCACCTGCTGGTACCTGGGCCGGCGCTGGGATCCCCGGGATGCCCAGGAAAGAATGGCATCTCTCCGCTCTGTGGAGTGTCTCACCGGGCCTAGACCTGGAAGACAGGAATCGCAGGCGGGTCGGCCCGGAGGGAAGACACGCCCATCCACGCCGACCCAGGTGTTCCCCGCGAAAGAGAGGCCACCGGCCACCGCCCTGCACCGACCCCGTCCCAGCCCCGCGTCCTTTTAAAGCTCCTCCAGCAGAGCCCGGTATTCTTCCTCGCTGAGGGGTGGTTCCAGCGAGGCGGCCTCTTCCGTGGCCTCCAGCTCCCCAGGGGCCTCCGTTTCTAGGAAAGGCTGCGCCCGCTGCAGAAACTCCGGGCTCGCCAGGAGCTCATCCAGCAGGCGTAGGGGAGTGCAGACGAGCGCTCCGGCTCCTGGAGGAGCCGCGCCTTGGGGGGCGCCCGGATGGCTTGCACCTGCCACTGCCGCGCGGAGGCCTCCGGGGGCGCGGGCTGGGGAGGTGGGGCTTCCCCGGCTTGGGGTTCCCACGCAGCCCCGGCGACCTGGGGACCCTGGCCCCAGCCCCAACACGGACTCCCCTGGGACGCGAGGGGAGGGAAATGCAGGGGGTATTTCAGAATTCAGTCTTCCTCACAGAATCGCAAAGTTCACGTTTCACAACCATAAAGAAACTATTTACGCTAAAAATGAGACTTTTTATGAAGTTGCACTTAGAAAACTTCAATGTCTGAGAAAAAAATATCTCTAACGCACAGGGAAACTGGTGGTTTATCCAATACTCTGAAAATAAAATGGGCTGGGTGAGGGGAATATGAAAATATTATTTCAATTTCATCTCATTTTATTTATTTATGTACTTATTGATTTATTTTTGAGACAGAGTGTCCCTCTGTCCCTCAGGCTGGATTACAGTGTCCTGAGCTCAGCTCACTGCAGCCTCCGCATCCTGGGCTCAAGGCATTCTCCTGCCTCAGCCTCCAGAGTAGCTGGGACTAAATGAGCACGCCACCACGCCAGGCAAATTTTTGTCTTTTTTTTTTAAAGTGTAGTGGAGGTTTCACCATTTGGGCCAGGGTGGTCTTCAACTGCCGACTTCAGGTGATCTGCCCCAACTTGCCTTCCCAAAGTGAAGGGACTATAGGCATGAGCCACTGCGCCCAGACTATGGTAGTTTCACACTGAAGCCTGAAGCTGCTCTGCCTTAGGATTTTTCCTGAGTTTTACTTTCTTGTCATGATGAGTTGCTAGTTCATGTTTTCCCTTGTTTCTTTTCGAAAGGCATTACTGATGAGATTATGGCTTTCTCACAAAGAATACCACTTTGGTGAAACTATATTGAAATCAGGAGTACCTTATGTTTCCGATACTTATCAAGCACAATATTTGAACACGGCGTGGTAGGTGAAAGTGTAGGAAGCAGAATTTGGCAATCCCCATATTTCTTCAATTTCGACGGTTTCAGGTTTTGGTTTCAGCCAAACTGAAGAATGTCCTTATGAGCTGTCAATTCACAGGCCGTTACAGACAATATTTGAAACTACATCACGGTGTAATTTAAGGAGTACGATTCTAAAGAAATTTGAACAATCTGGTGGTATTGCTAACACCAAACAAGGTTGTTCAGCTCTTTCATCTTTAAAAACAAACAAACAAAAACATGATGTGGAATTCTCTCATTTTACCAAACAGCCGTACGCTCCCTTGAATATGTGACTATGAAACCCAAGTAATTGGAAGAAGAAAAATAAAGGAAACACCTCATCAGTCTCATTAATAGTTTTGTTGAGAATAGTTTATTTTTGAAAAACTGCTGGCTATGTCTTGATATTTTTAGACACGGCTAAAGCTGAAATTGCATGAATCCTCTCTCTAACATTCATGCTACTAAAGAAACTTTTCCCAAGATTTGACTGCATTCATTTCATAAAAGCCCTGTCCTCTTCTCCCCTATATATCTATATTAGCACTCTGCCTTCTACCCTCTTCCATAGGAAACACAAATCCGTCAATTGATCACTTAAGCCTTTCCAGTTTGGGTACAACATTTTCTGTAGTTGTACTCCTGAGATTTGTCCTTTATACTTCTAAAGACTAGACCCTAGATAATACATGCTTGGGAATAGTGGAGCTAGCTTGCTTAAACTTTATTTAGGCGTATGCTAATTACTTGTGGGGGGCAAAGGCAGGCAGTGAGGATGTTAAGCTTATCCCAAAATAGTCAATTTTGGAAAAGACACAAGTACAGGCCGGGCGTGGTGGCTCAGACCTGTAATCCCGGCACCTTGGGAGGCCGAGGCGGCCGGTCACGAGGTCAGGAGATCGACACCATCCTGGCTAACACGGTGAAACCCCGTCTCTGCTAAACATACACAAATTAGCCGGGCGTGGTGGCAGGCGCTTGTAGTCTCAGCTACTCGGGAGGCTGAGGCAGGAGAAGAGCACGAACCCGGGAGGCGGAGCTGGCAGTGAGCCGAGATTGCGCCACTGCACTCCGGCCTGGGCGGCAGAGTGGGATTCTGCCTCAAAAAAGAAAGAAAAAAAACATCTTCATATATATGAATGTGTGTGTGTGTGTGTGTGTCTGTGTGTGTGTGTGTACTCAGGTACACTCACTTTACTTCTGAGTTATCTCGTCACCACTTAACCAGCACCAATCAGAGACCACATTTTTCTAGGCAGTCTCCAAATGTACATTACAAATAGTAACGTACTTTAAGGATAGTAATGAAGCTCCGGGAAAAATTGCTTGTCTGCACCTCAGCAGACCAACCTGCCTGGGCCAGCTTCTCTCTTCCTCTACTCTTCAGAAAGTGCTAGACCTGCAACATCTGACAGAATACAGCTTCCATGACTCCTCAGTGCCATGGAAATGGAACGAGCTGAGAGCAATCTAAAGACTGGGAGATATTAGGTCTCTTGGATCTTACTTCTTTTGGTTGCTCGAGCACTTTAATTCCCGAGAGAGCCCTCCCATCTCCATCAGTTCTTCCAGGAACCTGTACCCTCCTTGTGTCTCTAAGATACGCTGGTCTAACTTGTTACATGCCTTTACAAGAAAGTTGGTAAAAATAAAAGGAAAGCTGAACAACGTCACAATATGGAGGTATGAAACAGAATTTCCCCATACTTGGTAAAGTTTAGAAATTTGTGTAATACCCGAAGGCAGATTCCATGTACAATAAGTCCTAGTTTAAGAACAAGAGCTGAGGGTATGAGGAAATAAAACTATATTTTCCGGGAGTATCTCTGGCTTCAGGAAGAAAGAGCACATGTTACTCTCCATTCAATATTAGGGCTGAACTATGGGGTCTTTTCGATCCTTTTTGCTTACCCTCTGCGATTCAGGGGGCACATGGCAAAGGTAAACAGACTGAAACAGCACCGTGGATAGCTGTGAGCTGTGCTGGGAAGATTCACGGTGATTCCATAATAAATCTCAGGTCTTTCTTCTGTAACAAAAAATTCCTCTTTTCCATCATCAAGGTAAAGCCGAGTATGTACAAGTAGAGTATGCGATAACTTTGTCACTCGTGACGAACCTAGTCGGTCCGATACTTTAACAACTTCTCCAATGTCTCTGCACTCAGGTTGGATATTCTGAGTGGGTCATCGGTAGAATGAATGAAATCAAGAATACTCTATAGCAATGTTTGGAAGTCAATTTCAGTGTCTCCGGAAGCACTGGGAAAATCACCATGTGTAACGAACGTGAAGTATCCACAGGCTCTCTCTGTGTCTTTGAAACTGCCCATGTGTTCATTAGAAACGGCGGCTTGAGGAAAGGTGGTTTTGGAATTGGTTTCCCTCTAGTCTTACGTGATGCATCTCTACTATATTGCATTATAATAAAGCAAAGGGTCACTTGCTGACATAAAGCACAGGAGGCAGGAATGGAAGAGTCAACTTAGAGAAAAAAAGTGCTTTTCGGTTTTATTTTCATTTCTGCAGTTTGGAAAACAGTTTAACAGTTTAACTGATTTTGTGGCGGCTCACAAAAATACATATGAGCGTTGAAAATGTACAGAAGAACAACAATTGGGAGACATTTCCGGAAGCTTCAGTTTCTGAAACCCAGACACGAGCCTACAAGCTAAGACACGGCTACACCAGGCTTCAGCGTGAAACCATACAACTCCTGGGAAGGGCTTCCCTCTCTGAACGCAGCTACCTGTCCACAGGATGCTCTAGGCCCAGGCACCTTTATTCTTCCAACTAGAGAGACATAGAAAGATGCCTCCATATCCCATGAAGATGCCCAAGCATTTGGCCAAGGCTCCTATGAAACAGTCTGCTGTCTTCATCCAGGTAAGGGCAACTTCACATTTTCAGACACTAAGGTCGTGGGCAAATCCAGGGTGGACTGAGAGGCGGAAGCTCCAGCAAACACAGTCCTGTGGCTGGAAGATGAATGCAGTACTTATTCCTGCACCAACAGACCCTTGCCTCTGGCCTTGGGCCTAGAGCATGATTTTTTGGTAGTTGCTGTTGGGGAAGAGGCCCTTGGGCTTTAACCTGCGGACAGCCTCCCTTAAATGCTTGGGCTGCAGCGGGGGCGTTTCTCCCCACATCTCACACACGTCCAGGGCCTCTTCCACCACCTCTCCAACAAAGACCTTGGCGATTCCAGCCATGGCAATGGCGGCGTTCTCAGACACCGAACTGCCGGTGATAGACTTCATCAGACCTGCCATGCGTGCTTTTGGGAAAGCTGACCGGCGACACACTTCGTAGCGGGCCAGCTGCTCCTCAGACATGGCAGACAGCAGGGCTGTCATCCTCTGAGCCTCCTCTGCATCCACGGTGGGCTTCCTCTCCTTCTTTCCTTTGGTATGTCTTTTCCGTCTTTTGGCGGCAGGAGGAGGTGAGGCTGAGGCCTCCTTGTCCCCTTCTGTGAGGTCCATGACATCCTCACTCCTGAGCTCACCTCCCTGATCCCTGGGTTCTTCCAAGTTCCCACCTAGGTCCTCAGGGATTCCATCCTTCTTGCTGCCCTTCAGACCTCGGGGCATGGCGAACATCTCAGCAGACACACCTGTTTGCCTGCCCGTCTCCACGGGTGAGATTCAAGTCTGCCCCGTGACAGCAGCTGTAGAGGCAGAAGTTCTGGCTGGGGTGGTTTGATTACGGATCTGCAGCGAGAACCTTTCGAAGATTTTAGCTGCCGTGTTTCTGCTGAGCCACTTTAGCCATAACTGGACACAGCTCCCTGCCTCCCCTTCCCACACACAAACACACACGCTGAATTTTCTCACTTCCACAATGTGAAGAAACTTGTGGATGGAGAGTATATTAGTTTTACATCAATGCAGAATAAATTCTCACAAGTTTTGGACACTTAAAACAAACCCCAGCTCAGAGGTCAGAAGTTCTACCAGTCCAAGTGACTGCCACCTGCTCAGAGCCACACGAGGGACCTCCGGGATGGGTCTGGCTGTGTGGTCGCTGCCTTCACCTGAGAAGGGTCTGGCTTCGATCTGACTCGAGGTGGTGGCAGAATTCAATGCCTTCGGGTTGTGAGCCCCAGGCCCACTTGTCTGTTCTGCCTGCTGCCGTGAGGACGCTCTCGGCTCCTGCAAGTGTTGCCCAGGTCTGGGCTGTGAGGCTCCCTGGGTCTGCACGGCCAGTGCCGGGGAATCTCCCACAGGGCAATGTCATCTCAGGGAGCTCCAGTGCTCCCTTATAAAGAGCTCGGATGATTGAACTAGACCCAGCCCTTAGCAGCTATTGGCTCAGGATATCCCTAAGGAAATCAGGGATTTGGGCGGGCTCATCAATTCACGCTTCCGCCCACCCCCAAGGGAGGGGCAGACACAGGGCGAGTCTCCGAGGGGCGGGAAATGCAGGGGGTATTTCAGAATTCAGTCTTCCTCACAGAATCGCAAAGTTCACGTTTCACAACCATAAAGAAACTATTTACGCTAAAAATGAGACTTTTTAAGAAGTTGCACTTAGAAAACTTCAATGTCTGAGAAAAAAATATCCCTAACGCACAGGGAAACAGGTGGCTTATCCAATACTCTGGAAATAAAATGGGCTGGGTGAGGGGAATATGAAAATATTATTTCAATTTCATCTCATTTTATTTATTTATTTATGTACTTATTGATTTATTTTTGAGACAGAGTCTCCCTCTGTCCCTCAGGCTGGATTACAGTGTCCTGAGCTCAGCTCACTGCAGCCTCCGCATCCTGGGCCCAAGGCATTCTCCTGCCTCAGCCTCCAGAGTAGCTGGGACTAAATGAGTACGCCACCACGCCAGGCAAATTTTTGTCTTTTTTATAAAGTGTAGAGGAGGTTTCACCATTTGGGCCAGGGTGGTCTTCAACTGCCAACTTCAGATGATCTGCCCCAACTTGCCTTCCAAAGTGAAGGGACTATAGGCGTGAGCCACTGAACCCAGACTATGATAGTTTCACACTGAGGCCTGAAGCTGCTCTGCCTTAGGATTTTTCCTGAGTTTTACGTTCTTGTCATGATGAGTTGCTAGTTCATATTTTCCGTTGGATCTTTTCGAAAGGGATTACTGATGAGATTATGGCTTTCTCACAAAGAATACCACTTTGGTGAAACTATACTGAAATCAGGAGTACCTTATGTTTCCGATACTTATCAAGCACAACATTTGAACACGGCGTGGTAGGTGAAAGTGTAGGAAGCAGAATTTGGCAAACCCCATTTTTTTTCAATTTCGACGGTTTCAGGTTTTTGGTTTCAGCCAAACTGAAGAATGTCCTAATGAGCTGTCAATTCACAGGCCATTACAGACAATTTTTGAAACTACATCACACTGTAATTTAAGGAGTACGATTCTAAAGAAATTTGAACAATCTGGTGGTATTGCTAACACCAAACAAGGTTGTTCAGCTCTTTCATCTTTAAAAACAAACAAACAAAAACATGATGTGGAATTCTCTCATTTTACCAAACAGCCGTACGCTCCCTTGAATATGTGACTATGAAACCCAAGTAATTGGAAGAAAAAAAATAAAGGAAACACCTCATCAGTCTCATTAATAGTTTTGTTGAGAATAGTTTATTTTTCAAAAACTGCTGGCTATGTCTTGATATTTTTAGACACGGCTAAAGTTGAAATTGCATGAATCCTCTCTCTAACATTCATGCTACTTAAGAATCTTTTCCCAAGATTTGACTGCATTCATTTCATAAAAGCCCTGTCCTCTTCTCCCCTATATATCTATATTAGCACTCTGCCTTCTACCCTCTTCCATAGGAAACACAAATCCGTCAATTGATCACTTAAGCCTTTCCAGTATGGGTACAACATTTTCTGTAGTTGTACTCCTGAGATTTGTCCTTTATACTTCTAAAGACTAGACCCTAGATAATACATGCTTGGGAATAGTGGAGCTAGCTTGCTTAAACTTTATTTAGGCGTATGCTAATTACTTGTGGGGGGCAAAGGCAGGCAGTGAGGATGTTAAGCTTATCCCAAAATAGTCAATTTTGGAAAAGACACAAGTACAGGCCGCGAGCGGTGGCTCAGACCTGAAATCCCAGCACCTTGGGAGGTCTTCTCGCAGAAGGCCAGAGCGAGACCCCGGGGAAAAGATGCATCCCAGGCGTGATGGCCTGACGATGGCTTCCTGTGTCCCGCAACATGGGGAGTCTGCAGTGTGGCCGGTTTGGAAACTGGCAAGGAGAGCGAAGAGACAACATGCTGGTCTTCCACCCTTCCCTGGATGCCCGTGGGTGCCCGCAGAGCTCCGGAAGCAAACAGTCAACATGCTCAGCCTTTCGGGGGCCGGAGAGACGTGAGCAACATGCCCCCTTGCAGAGGGCACAGCAGCGTGGAATCCCAAATCACGCTTCAGTCATCCTGAGGGTGGCTCCTCTGTGGTCGGGGCTGTCGGCCTGGCGCTCCGTTGCGAGGCTCAGCCTGGGGATGTGCGGTCTGTGAACCACGCGGTTGAAAACCCGAAGGCAACACGGGTCCCGGTCTTTTGTCTCTGAGGAAGCCGCCCGTTCCTTGGGCCACGGAATCGGGGCCAATGGGTGCCCCGCCGGCCCGACGCGGCGGCCGTGGGCCCAGCCCTCAGCCCGCGCCGGGCGCTTACCCTTTTCCCGGAGCGCGGGGGTCCCGTTGCTCCCGGAGGCCAAAGACCGTTTATTCTCTCTGCCTTCCTCCCTCTGTCCCTGGCTCCCTCCCGCCCGCCCTCTGTCCCTGCGTCGCTCTGTCTATCCCTCCGTTCCTAACTGCCTCCCTCTCTCTCCCTCCCTCCCTCCCTCCCAACTTCCCTCCGCCCATCCTTCGGCCCCTCTGGGTCTCCCGTTCGTCTCTCCATCTCTGCCCGCCTTCCCTCCCGCCTGGAACGGTCGGCATCGCCGGCGTGCGCGGGGCCTGGGGTCTGCGTTCAGCCGCCAGGCGCTCCACGGTGGCAGCTGGGAGGCTGCAGGGACACGGGCGGGCGGGCGGGCGGGCGGCCGGGCGACGGTGGAGCGGAGGCGCAGAGGAGGCGAGCCGCCGCCGGAGGGATGGCGGGCCCGGACGCTGCGCGGGCCCGGTGTTTCGCGGGAAGGGGGTCTCCACCCAGCCCAGGGGAAGACTCATTTTCCGGGGGTAGGGATTGGGGGGTGGGGGTGGCGAGGGGTCGGTCAGGCCGTGGCGGAAAGGCATGAGAGCTCTGCCCGGGCTGCTCCCAGAGCCTAGGCGGCTGCCCGCGAACCCGCGCGTGCGCAGCAGACGGCCCACCTGCTGGTACCTGGGCCGGCGCTGGGATCCCCGGGATGCCCAGGAAAGAATGGCATCTCTCCGCTCTGTGGAGTGTCTCACCGGGCCTAGACCTGGAAGACAGGAATCGCAGGCGGGTCGGCCCGGAGGGAAGACACGCCCATCCACGCCGACCCAGGTGTTCCCCGCGAAAGAGAGGCCACCGGCCACCGCCCTGCACCGACCCCGTCCCAGCCCCGCGTCCTTTTAAAGCTCCTCCAGCAGAGCCCGGTATTCTTCCTCGCTGAGGGGTGGTTCCAGCGAGGCGGCCTCTTCCGTGGCCTCCAGCTCCCCAGGGGCCTCCGTTTCTAGGAAAGGCTGCGCCCGCTGCAGAAACTCCGGGCTCGCCAGGAGCTCATCCAGCAGGCGTAGGGGAGTGCAGACGAGCGCTCCGGCTCCTGGAGGAGCCGCGCCTTGGGGGGCGCCCGGATGGCTTGCACCTGCCACTGCCGCGCGGAGGCCTCCGGGGGCGCGGGCTGGGGAGGTGGGGCTTCCCCGGCTTGGGGTTCCCACGCAGCCCCGGCGACCTGGGGACCCTGGCCCCAGCCCCAACACGGACTCCCCTGGGACGCGAGGGGAGGGAAATGCAGGGGGTATTTCAGAATTCAGTCTTCCTCACAGAATCGCAAAGTTCACGTTTCACAACCATAAAGAAACTATTTACGCTAAAAATGAGACTTTTTATGAAGTTGCACTTAGAAAACTTCAATGTCTGAGAAAAAAATATCTCTAACGCACAGGGAAACTGGTGGTTTATCCAATACTCTGAAAATAAAATGGGCTGGGTGAGGGGAATATGAAAATATTATTTCAATTTCATCTCATTTTATTTATTTATGTACTTATTGATTTATTTTTGAGACAGAGTGTCCCTCTGTCCCTCAGGCTGGATTACAGTGTCCTGAGCTCAGCTCACTGCAGCCTCCGCATCCTGGGCTCAAGGCATTCTCCTGCCTCAGCCTCCAGAGTAGCTGGGACTAAATGAGCACGCCACCACGCCAGGCAAATTTTTGTCTTTTTTTTTTAAAGTGTAGTGGAGGTTTCACCATTTGGGCCAGGGTGGTCTTCAACTGCCGACTTCAGGTGATCTGCCCCAACTTGCCTTCCCAAAGTGAAGGGACTATAGGCATGAGCCACTGCGCCCAGACTATGGTAGTTTCACACTGAAGCCTGAAGCTGCTCTGCCTTAGGATTTTTCCTGAGTTTTACTTTCTTGTCATGATGAGTTGCTAGTTCATGTTTTCCCTTGTTTCTTTTCGAAAGGCATTACTGATGAGATTATGGCTTTCTCACAAAGAATACCACTTTGGTGAAACTATATTGAAATCAGGAGTACCTTATGTTTCCGATACTTATCAAGCACAATATTTGAACACGGCGTGGTAGGTGAAAGTGTAGGAAGCAGAATTTGGCAATCCCCATATTTCTTCAATTTCGACGGTTTCAGGTTTTGGTTTCAGCCAAACTGAAGAATGTCCTTATGAGCTGTCAATTCACAGGCCGTTACAGACAATATTTGAAACTACATCACGGTGTAATTTAAGGAGTACGATTCTAAAGAAATTTGAACAATCTGGTGGTATTGCTAACACCAAACAAGGTTGTTCAGCTCTTTCATCTTTAAAAACAAACAAACAAAAACATGATGTGGAATTCTCTCATTTTACCAAACAGCCGTACGCTCCCTTGAATATGTGACTATGAAACCCAAGTAATTGGAAGAAGAAAAATAAAGGAAACACCTCATCAGTCTCATTAATAGTTTTGTTGAGAATAGTTTATTTTTGAAAAACTGCTGGCTATGTCTTGATATTTTTAGACACGGCTAAAGCTGAAATTGCATGAATCCTCTCTCTAACATTCATGCTACTAAAGAAACTTTTCCCAAGATTTGACTGCATTCATTTCATAAAAGCCCTGTCCTCTTCTCCCCTATATATCTATATTAGCACTCTGCCTTCTACCCTCTTCCATAGGAAACACAAATCCGTCAATTGATCACTTAAGCCTTTCCAGTTTGGGTACAACATTTTCTGTAGTTGTACTCCTGAGATTTGTCCTTTATACTTCTAAAGACTAGACCCTAGATAATACATGCTTGGGAATAGTGGAGCTAGCTTGCTTAAACTTTATTTAGGCGTATGCTAATTACTTGTGGGGGGCAAAGGCAGGCAGTGAGGATGTTAAGCTTATCCCAAAATAGTCAATTTTGGAAAAGACACAAGTACAGGCCGGGCGTGGTGGCTCAGACCTGTAATCCCGGCACCTTGGGAGGCCGAGGCGGCCGGTCACGAGGTCAGGAGATCGACACCATCCTGGCTAACACGGTGAAACCCCGTCTCTGCTAAACATACACAAATTAGCCGGGCGTGGTGGCAGGCGCTTGTAGTCTCAGCTACTCGGGAGGCTGAGGCAGGAGAAGAGCACGAACCCGGGAGGCGGAGCTGGCAGTGAGCCGAGATTGCGCCACTGCACTCCGGCCTGGGCGGCAGAGTGGGATTCTGCCTCAAAAAAGAAAGAAAAAAAACATCTTCATATATATGAATGTGTGTGTGTGTGTGTGTGTCTGTGTGTGTGTGTGTACTCAGGTACACTCACTTTACTTCTGAGTTATCTCGTCACCACTTAACCAGCACCAATCAGAGACCACATTTTTCTAGGCAGTCTCCAAATGTACATTACAAATAGTAACGTACTTTAAGGATAGTAATGAAGCTCCGGGAAAAATTGCTTGTCTGCACCTCAGCAGACCAACCTGCCTGGGCCAGCTTCTCTCTTCCTCTACTCTTCAGAAAGTGCTAGACCTGCAACATCTGACAGAATACAGCTTCCATGACTCCTCAGTGCCATGGAAATGGAACGAGCTGAGAGCAATCTAAAGACTGGGAGATATTAGGTCTCTTGGATCTTACTTCTTTTGGTTGCTCGAGCACTTTAATTCCCGAGAGAGCCCTCCCATCTCCATCAGTTCTTCCAGGAACCTGTACCCTCCTTGTGTCTCTAAGATACGCTGGTCTAACTTGTTACATGCCTTTACAAGAAAGTTGGTAAAAATAAAAGGAAAGCTGAACAACGTCACAATATGGAGGTATGAAACAGAATTTCCCCATACTTGGTAAAGTTTAGAAATTTGTGTAATACCCGAAGGCAGATTCCATGTACAATAAGTCCTAGTTTAAGAACAAGAGCTGAGGGTATGAGGAAATAAAACTATATTTTCCGGGAGTATCTCTGGCTTCAGGAAGAAAGAGCACATGTTACTCTCCATTCAATATTAGGGCTGAACTATGGGGTCTTTTCGATCCTTTTTGCTTACCCTCTGCGATTCAGGGGGCACATGGCAAAGGTAAACAGACTGAAACAGCACCGTGGATAGCTGTGAGCTGTGCTGGGAAGATTCACGGTGATTCCATAATAAATCTCAGGTCTTTCTTCTGTAACAAAAAATTCCTCTTTTCCATCATCAAGGTAAAGCCGAGTATGTACAAGTAGAGTATGCGATAACTTTGTCACTCGTGACGAACCTAGTCGGTCCGATACTTTAACAACTTCTCCAATGTCTCTGCACTCAGGTTGGATATTCTGAGTGGGTCATCGGTAGAATGAATGAAATCAAGAATACTCTATAGCAATGTTTGGAAGTCAATTTCAGTGTCTCCGGAAGCACTGGGAAAATCACCATGTGTAACGAACGTGAAGTATCCACAGGCTCTCTCTGTGTCTTTGAAACTGCCCATGTGTTCATTAGAAACGGCGGCTTGAGGAAAGGTGGTTTTGGAATTGGTTTCCCTCTAGTCTTACGTGATGCATCTCTACTATATTGCATTATAATAAAGCAAAGGGTCACTTGCTGACATAAAGCACAGGAGGCAGGAATGGAAGAGTCAACTTAGAGAAAAAAAGTGCTTTTCGGTTTTATTTTCATTTCTGCAGTTTGGAAAACAGTTTAACAGTTTAACTGATTTTGTGGCGGCTCACAAAAATACATATGAGCGTTGAAAATGTACAGAAGAACAACAATTGGGAGACATTTCCGGAAGCTTCAGTTTCTGAAACCCAGACACGAGCCTACAAGCTAAGACACGGCTACACCAGGCTTCAGCGTGAAACCATACAACTCCTGGGAAGGGCTTCCCTCTCTGAACGCAGCTACCTGTCCACAGGATGCTCTAGGCCCAGGCACCTTTATTCTTCCAACTAGAGAGACATAGAAAGATGCCTCCATATCCCATGAAGATGCCCAAGCATTTGGCCAAGGCTCCTATGAAACAGTCTGCTGTCTTCATCCAGGTAAGGGCAACTTCACATTTTCAGACACTAAGGTCGTGGGCAAATCCAGGGTGGACTGAGAGGCGGAAGCTCCAGCAAACACAGTCCTGTGGCTGGAAGATGAATGCAGTACTTATTCCTGCACCAACAGACCCTTGCCTCTGGCCTTGGGCCTAGAGCATGATTTTTTGGTAGTTGCTGTTGGGGAAGAGGCCCTTGGGCTTTAACCTGCGGACAGCCTCCCTTAAATGCTTGGGCTGCAGCGGGGGCGTTTCTCCCCACATCTCACACACGTCCAGGGCCTCTTCCACCACCTCTCCAACAAAGACCTTGGCGATTCCAGCCATGGCAATGGCGGCGTTCTCAGACACCGAACTGCCGGTGATAGACTTCATCAGACCTGCCATGCGTGCTTTTGGGAAAGCTGACCGGCGACACACTTCGTAGCGGGCCAGCTGCTCCTCAGACATGGCAGACAGCAGGGCTGTCATCCTCTGAGCCTCCTCTGCATCCACGGTGGGCTTCCTCTCCTTCTTTCCTTTGGTATGTCTTTTCCGTCTTTTGGCGGCAGGAGGAGGTGAGGCTGAGGCCTCCTTGTCCCCTTCTGTGAGGTCCATGACATCCTCACTCCTGAGCTCACCTCCCTGATCCCTGGGTTCTTCCAAGTTCCCACCTAGGTCCTCAGGGATTCCATCCTTCTTGCTGCCCTTCAGACCTCGGGGCATGGCGAACATCTCAGCAGACACAACTGTTTGCCTGCCCGTCTCCACGGGTGAGATTCAAGTCTGCCCCGTGACAGCAGCTGTAGAGGCAGAAGTTCTGGCTGGGGTGGTTTGATTACGGATCTGCAGCGAGAACCTTTCGAAGATTTTAGCTGCCGTGTTTCTGCTGAGCCACTTTAGCCATAACTGGACACAGCTCCCTGCCTCCCCTTCCCACACACAAACACACACGCTGAATTTTCTCACTTCCACAATGTGAAGAAACTTGTGGATGGAGAGTATATTAGTTTTACATCAATGCAGAATAAATTCTCACAAGTTTTGGACACTTAAAACAAACCCCAGCTCAGAGGTCAGAAGTTCTACCAGTCCAAGTGACTGCCACCTGCTCAGAGCCACACGAGGGACCTCCGGGATGGGTCTGGCTGTGTGGTCGCTGCCTTCACCTGAGAAGGGTCTGGCTTCGATCTGACTCGAGGTGGTGGCAGAATTCAATGCCTTCGGGTTGTGAGCCCCAGGCCCACTTGTCTGTTCTGCCTGCTGCCGTGAGGACGCTCTCGGCTCCTGCAAGTGTTGCCCAGGTCTGGGCTGTGAGGCTCCCTGGGTCTGCACGGCCAGTGCCGGGGAATCTCCCACAGGGCAATGTCATCTCAGGGAGCTCCAGTGCTCCCTTATAAAGAGCTCGGATGATTGAACTAGACCCAGCCCTTAGCAGCTATTGGCTCAGGATATCCCTAAGGAAATCAGGGATTTGGGCGGGCTCATCAATTCACGCTTCCGCCCACCCCCAAGGGAGGGGCAGACACAGGGCGAGTCTCCGAGGGGCGGGAAATGCAGGGGGTATTTCAGAATTCAGTCTTCCTCACAGAATCGCAAAGTTCACGTTTCACAACCATAAAGAAACTATTTACGCTAAAAATGAGACTTTTTAAGAAGTTGCACTTAGAAAACTTCAATGTCTGAGAAAAAAATATCCCTAACGCACAGGGAAACAGGTGGCTTATCCAATACTCTGGAAATAAAATGGGCTGGGTGAGGGGAATATGAAAATATTATTTCAATTTCATCTCATTTTATTTATTTATTTATGTACTTATTGATTTATTTTTGAGACAGAGTCTCCCTCTGTCCCTCAGGCTGGATTACAGTGTCCTGAGCTCAGCTCACTGCAGCCTCCGCATCCTGGGCCCAAGGCATTCTCCTGCCTCAGCCTCCAGAGTAGCTGGGACTAAATGAGTACGCCACCACGCCAGGCAAATTTTTGTCTTTTTTATAAAGTGTAGAGGAGGTTTCACCATTTGGGCCAGGGTGGTCTTCAACTGCCAACTTCAGATGATCTGCCCCAACTTGCCTTCCAAAGTGAAGGGACTATAGGCGTGAGCCACTGAACCCAGACTATGATAGTTTCACACTGAGGCCTGAAGCTGCTCTGCCTTAGGATTTTTCCTGAGTTTTACGTTCTTGTCATGATGAGTTGCTAGTTCATATTTTCCGTTGGATCTTTTCGAAAGGGATTACTGATGAGATTATGGCTTTCTCACAAAGAATACCACTTTGGTGAAACTATACTGAAATCAGGAGTACCTTATGTTTCCGATACTTATCAAGCACAACATTTGAACACGGCGTGGTAGGTGAAAGTGTAGGAAGCAGAATTTGGCAAACCCCATTTTTTTTCAATTTCGACGGTTTCAGGTTTTTGGTTTCAGCCAAACTGAAGAATGTCCTAATGAGCTGTCAATTCACAGGCCATTACAGACAATTTTTGAAACTACATCACACTGTAATTTAAGGAGTACGATTCTAAAGAAATTTGAACAATCTGGTGGTATTGCTAACACCAAACAAGGTTGTTCAGCTCTTTCATCTTTAAAAACAAACAAACAAAAACATGATGTGGAATTCTCTCATTTTACCAAACAGCCGTACGCTCCCTTGAATATGTGACTATGAAACCCAAGTAATTGGAAGAAAAAAAATAAAGGAAACACCTCATCAGTCTCATTAATAGTTTTGTTGAGAATAGTTTATTTTTCAAAAACTGCTGGCTATGTCTTGATATTTTTAGACACGGCTAAAGTTGAAATTGCATGAATCCTCTCTCTAACATTCATGCTACTTAAGAATCTTTTCCCAAGATTTGACTGCATTCATTTCATAAAAGCCCTGTCCTCTTCTCCCCTATATATCTATATTAGCACTCTGCCTTCTACCCTCTTCCATAGGAAACACAAATCCGTCAATTGATCACTTAAGCCTTTCCAGTATGGGTACAACATTTTCTGTAGTTGTACTCCTGAGATTTGTCCTTTATACTTCTAAAGACTAGACCCTAGATAATACATGCTTGGGAATAGTGGAGCTAGCTTGCTTAAACTTTATTTAGGCGTATGCTAATTACTTGTGGGGGGCAAAGGCAGGCAGTGAGGATGTTAAGCTTATCCCAAAATAGTCAATTTTGGAAAAGACACAAGTACAGGCCGCGAGCGGTGGCTGAGACCTGAAATCCCAGCACCTTGGGAGGTCTTCTCGCAGAAGGCCAGAGCGAGACCCCGGGGAAAAGATGCATCCCAGGCGTGATGGCCTGACGATGGCTTCCTGTGTCCCGCAACATGGGGAGTCTGCAGTGTGGCCGGTTTGGAAACTGGCAAGGAGAGCGAAGAGACAACATGCTGGTCTTCCACCCTTCCCTGGATGCCCGTGGGTGCCCGCAGAGCTCCGGAAGCAAACAGTCAACATGCTCAGCCTTTCGGGGGCCGGAGAGACGTGAGCAACATGCCCCCTTGCAGAGGGCACAGCAGCGTGGAATCCCAAATCACGCTTCAGTCATCCTGAGGGTGGCTCCTCTGTGGTCGGGGCTGTCGGCCTGGCGCTCCGTTGCGAGGCTCAGCCTGGGGATGTGCGGTCTGTGAACCACGCGGTTGAAAACCCGAAGGCAACACGGGTCCCGGTCTTTTGTCTCTGAGGAAGCCGCCCGTTCCTTGGGCCACGGAATCGGGGCCAATGGGTGCCCCGCCGGCCCGACGCGGCGGCCGTGGGCCCAGCCCTCAGCCCGCGCCGGGCGCTTACCCTTTTCCCGGAGCGCGGGGGTCCCGTTGCTCCCGGAGGCCAAAGACCGTTTATTCTCTCTGCCTTCCTCCCTCTGTCCCTGGCTCCCTCCCGCCCGCCCTCTGTCCCTGCGTCGCTCTGTCTATCCCTCCGTTCCTAACTGCCTCCCTCTCTCTCCCTCCCTCCCTCCCTCCCAACTTCCCTCCGCCCATCCTTCGGCCCCTCTGGGTCTCCCGTTCGTCTCTCCATCTCTGCCCGCCTTCCCTCCCGCCTGGAACGGTCGGCATCGCCGGCGTGCGCGGGGCCTGGGGTCTGCGTTCAGCCGCCAGGCGCTCCACGGTGGCAGCTGGGAGGCTGCAGGGACACGGGCGGGCGGGCGGGCGGGCGGCCGGGCGACGGTGGAGCGGAGGCGCAGAGGAGGCGAGCCGCCGCCGGAGGGATGGCGGGCCCGGACGCTGCGCGGGCCCGGTGTTTCGCGGGAAGGGGGTCTCCACCCAGCCCAGGGGAAGACTCATTTTCCGGGGGTAGGGATTGGGGGGTGGGGGTGGCGAGGGGTCGGTCAGGCCGTGGCGGAAAGGCATGAGAGCTCTGCCCGGGCTGCTCCCAGAGCCTAGGCGGCTGCCCGCGAACCCGCGCGTGCGCAGCAGACGGCCCACCTGCTGGTACCTGGGCCGGCGCTGGGATCCCCGGGATGCCCAGGAAAGAATGGCATCTCTCCGCTCTGTGGAGTGTCTCACCGGGCCTAGACCTGGAAGGCAGGAATCCCAGGCGGGTCGGCCCAGAGGGAAGACACGCCCATCCACGCCGACCCAGGTGTTACCCGCGAAAGAGAGGCCACCGGCCACCGCCCTGCACCGACCCCGTCCCAGCCCCGCGTCCTTTTAAAGCTCCTCCAGCAGAGCCCGGTATTCTTCCTCGCTGAGGGGTGGTTCCAGCGAGGCGGCCTCTTCCGTGGCCTCCAGCTCCCCAGGGGCCTCCGTTTCTAGGAAAGGCTGCGCCCGCTGCAGAAACTCCGGGCTCGCCAGGAGCTCATCCAGCAGGCGTAGGGGAGTGCAGACGAGCGCTCCGGCTCCTGGAGGAGCCGCGCCTGGGGGGGCGCCCGGATGGCTTGCACCTGCCACTGCCGCGCGGAGGCCTCCGGGGGCGCGGGCTGGGGAGGTGGGGCTTCCCCGGCTTGGGGTTCCCACGCAGCCCCGGCGACCTGGGGACCCTGGCCCCAGCCCCAACACGGACTCCCCTGGGACGCGAGGGGAGGGAAATGCAGGGGGTATTTCAGAATTCAGTCTTCCTCACAGAATCGCAAAGTTCACGTTTCACAACCATAAAGAAACTATTTACGCTAAAAATGAGACTTTTTATGAAGTTGCACTTAGAAAACTTCAATGTCTGAGAAAAAAATATCTCTAACGCACAGGGAAACTGGTGGTTTATCCAATACTCTGAAAATAAAATGGGCTGGGTGAGGGGAATATGAAAATATTATTTCAATTTCATCTCATTTTATTTATTTATGTACTTATTGATTTATTTTTTGAGACAGAGTGTCCCTCTGTCCCTCAGGCTGGATTACAGTGTCCTGAGCTCAGCTCACTGCAGCCTCCGCATCCTGGGCTCAAGGCATTCTCCTGCCTCAGCCTCCAGAGTAGCTGGGACTAAATGAGCACGCCACCACGCCAGGCAAATTTTTGTCTTTTTTTTTTAAAGTGTAGTGGAGGTTTCACCATTTGGGCCAGGGTGGTCTTCAACTGCCGACTTCAGGTGATCGGCCCCAACTTGCCTTCCCAAAGTGAAGGGACTATAGGCATGAGCCACTGCGCCCAGACTATGATAGTTTCACACTGAAGCCTGAAGCTGCTCTGCCTTAGGATTTTTCCTGAGTTTTACTTTCTTGTCATGATGAGTTGCTAGTTCATGTTTTCCCTTGTTTCTTTTCGAAAGGCATTACTGATGAGATTATGGCTTTCTCACAAAGAATACCACTTTGGTGAAACTATATTGAAATCAGGAGTACCTTATGTTTCCGATACTTATCAAGCACAATATTTGAACACGGCGTGGTAGGTGAAAGTGTAGGAAGCAGAATTTGGCAATCCCCATATTTTTTCAATTTCGACGGTTTCAGGTTTTTGGTTTCAGCCAAACTGAAGAATGTCCTTATGAGCTGTCAATTCACAGGCCGTTACAGACAATTTTTGAAACTACATCACGGTGTAATTTAAGGAGTACGATTCTAAAGAAATTTGAACAATCTGGTGGTATTGCTAACACCAAACAAGGTTGTTCAGCTCTTTCATCTTTAAAAACAAACAAACAAAAACATGATGTGGAATTCTCTCATTTTACCAAACAGCCGTACGCTCCCTTGAATATGTGACTATGAAACCCAAGTAATTGGAAGAAAAAAAATAAAGGAAACACCTCATCAGTCTCATTAATAGTTTTGTTGAGAATAGTTTATTTTTCAAAAACTGCTGGCTATGTCTTGATATTTTTAGACACGGCTAAAGTTGAAATTGCATGAATCCTCTCTCTAACATTCATGCTACTTAAGAATCTTTTCCCAAGATTTGACTGCATTCATTTCATAAAAGCCCTGTCCTCTTCTCCCCTATATATCTATATTAGCACTCTGCCTTCTACCCTCTTCCATAGGAAACACAAATCCGTCAATTGATCACTTAAGCCTTTCCAGTATGGGTACAACATTTTCTGTAGTTGTACTCCTGAGATTTGTCCTTTATACTTCTAAAGACTAGACCCTAGATAATACATGCTTGGGAATAGTGGAGCTAGCTTGCTTAAACTTTATTTAGGCGTATGCTAATTACTTGTGGGGGGCAAAGGCAGGCAGTGAGGATGTTAAGCTTATCCCAAAATAGTCAATTTTGGAAAAGACACAAGTACAGGCCGCGAGCGGTGGCTGAGACCTGAAATCCCAGCACCTTGGGAGGTCTTCTCGCAGAAGGCCAGAGCGAGACCCCGGGGAAAAGATGCATCCCAGGCGTGATGGCCTGACGATGGCTTCCTGTGTCCCGCAACATGGGGAGTCTGCAGTGTGGCCGGTTTGGAAACTGGCAAGGAGAGCGAAGAGACAACATGCTGGTCTTCCACCCTTCCCTGGATGCCCGTGGGTGCCCGCAGAGCTCCGGAAGCAAACAGTCAACATGCTCAGCCTTTCGGGGGCCGGAGAGACGTGAGCAACATGCCCCCTTGCAGAGGGCACAGCAGCGTGGAATCCCAAATCACGCTTCAGTCATCCTGAGGGTGGCTCCTCTGTGGTCGGGGCTGTCGGCCTGGCGCTCCGTTGCGAGGCTCAGCCTGGGGATGTGCGGTCTGTGAACCACGCGGTTGAAAACCCGAAGGCAACACGGGTCCCGGTCTTTTGTCTCTGAGGAAGCCGCCCGTTCCTTGGGCCACGGAATCGGGGCCAATGGGTGCCCCGCCGGCCCGACGCGGCGGCCGTGGGCCCAGCCCTCAGCCCGCGCCGGGCGCTTACCCTTTTCCCGGAGCGCGGGGGTCCCGTTGCTCCCGGAGGCCAAAGACCGTTTATTCTCTCTGCCTTCCTCCCTCTGTCCCTGGCTCCCTCCCGCCCGCCCTCTGTCCCTGCGTCGCTCTGTCTATCCCTCCGTTCCTAACTGCCTCCCTCTCTCTCCCTCCCTCCCTCCCTCCCAACTTCCCTCCGCCCATCCTTCGGCCCCTCTGGGTCTCCCGTTCGTCTCTCCATCTCTGCCCGCCTTCCCTCCCGCCTGGAACGGTCGGCATCGCCGGCGTGCGCGGGGCCTGGGGTCTGCGTTCAGCCGCCAGGCGCTCCACGGTGGCAGCTGGGAGGCTGCAGGGACACGGGCGGGCGGGCGGGCGGGCGGCCGGGCGACGGTGGAGCGGAGGCGCAGAGGAGGCGAGCCGCCGCCGGAGGGATGGCGGGCCCGGACGCTGCGCGGGCCCGGTGTTTCGCGGGAAGGGGGTCTCCACCCAGCCCAGGGGAAGACTCATTTTCCGGGGGTAGGGATTGGGGGGTGGGGGTGGCGAGGGGTCGGTCAGGCCGTGGCGGAAAGGCATGAGAGCTCTGCCCGGGCTGCTCCCAGAGCCTAGGCGGCTGCCCGCGAACCCGCGCGTGCGCAGCAGACGGCCCACCTGCTGGTACCTGGGCCGGCGCTGGGATCCCCGGGATGCCCAGGAAAGAATGGCATCTCTCCGCTCTGTGGAGTGTCTCACCGGGCCTAGACCTGGAAGGCAGGAATCCCAGGCGGGTCGGCCCAGAGGGAAGACACGCCCATCCACGCCGACCCAGGTGTTCCCCGCGAAAGAGAGGCCACCGGCCACCGCCCTGCACCGACCCCGTCCCAGCCCCGCGTCCTTTTAAAGCTCCTCCAGCAGAGCCCGGTATTCTTCCTCGCTGAGGGGTGGTTCCAGCGAGGCGGCCTCTTCCGTGGCCTCCAGCTCCCCAGGGGCCTCCGTTTCTAGGAAAGGCTGCGCCCGCTGCAGAAACTCCGGGCTCGCCAGGAGCTCATCCAGCAGGCGTAGGAGAGTGCAGACGAGCGCTCCGGCTCCTGGAGGAGCCGCGCCTGGGGGGGCGCCCGGATGGCTTGCACCTGCCACTGCCGCGCGGAGGCCTCCGGGGGCGCGGGCTGGGGAGGTGGGGCTTCCCCGGCTTGGGGTTCCCACGCAGCCCCGGCGACCTGGGGACCCTGGCCCCAGCCCCAACACGGACTCCCCTGGGACGCGAGGGGAGGGAAATGCAGGGGGTATTTCAGAATTCAGTCTTCCTCACAGAATCGCAAAGTTCACGTTTCACAACCATAAAGAAACTATTTACGCTAAAAATGAGACTTTTTATGAAGTTGCACTTAGAAAACTTCAATGTCTGAGAAAAAAATATCTCTAACGCACAGGGAAACTGGTGGTTTATCCAATACTCTGAAAATAAAATGGGCTGGGTGAGGGGAATATGAAAATATTATTTCAATTTCATCTCATTTTATTTATTTATGTACTTATTGATTTATTTTTGAGACAGAGTGTCCCTCTGTCCCTCAGGCTGGATTACAGTGTCCTGAGCTCAGCTCACTGCAGCCTCCGCATCCTGGGCTCAAGGCATTCTCCTGCCTCAGCCTCCAGAGTAGCTGGGACTAAATGAGCACGCCACCACGCCAGGCAAATTTTTGTCTTTTTTTTTTAAAGTGTAGTGGAGGTTTCACCATTTGGGCCAGGGTGATCTTCAACTGCCGACTTCAGGTGATCGGCCCCAACTTGCCTTCCCAAAGTGAAGGGACTATAGGCATGAGCCACTGCGCCCAGACTATGATAGTTTCACACTGAAGCCTGAAGCTGCTCTGCCTTAGGATTTTTCCTGAGTTTTACTTTCTTGTCATGATGAGTTGCTAGTTCATGTTTTCCCTTGTTTCTTTTCGAAAGGCATTACTGATGAGATTATGGCTTTCTCACAAAGAATACCACTTTGGTGAAACTATATTGAAATCAGGAGTACCTTATGTTTCCGATACTTATCAAGCACAATATTTGAACACGGCGTGGTAGGTGAAAGTGTAGGAAGCAGAATTTGGCAAACCCCATATTTTTTCAATTTCGACGGTTTCAGGTTTTTGGTTTCAGCCAAACTGAAGAATGTCCTTATGAGCTGTCAATTCACAGGCCGTTACAGACAATATTTGAAACTACATCACGGTGTAATTTAAGGAGTACGATTCTAAAGAAATTTGAACAATCTGGTGGTATTGCTAACACCAAACAAGGTTGTTCAGCTCTTTCATCTTTAAAAACAAACAAACAAAAACATGATGTGGAATTCTCTCATTTTACCAAACAGCCGTACGCTCCCTTGAATATGTGACTATGAAACCCAAGTAATTGGAAGAAGAAAAATAAAGGAAACACCTCATCAGTCTCATTAATAGTTTTGTTGAGAATAGTTTATTTTTGAAAAACTGCTGGCTATGTCTTGATATTTTTAGACACGGCTAAAGCTGAAATTGCATGAATCCTCTCTCTAACATTCATGCTACTAAAGAAACTTTTCCCAAGATTTGACTGCATTCATTTCATAAAAGCCCTGTCCTCTTCTCCCCTATATATCTATATTAGCACTCTGCCTTCTACCCTCTTCCATAGGAAACACAAATCCGTCAATTGATCACTTAAGCCTTTCCAGTTTGGGTACAACATTTTCTGTAGTTGTACTCCTGAGATTTGTCCTTTATACTTCTAAAGACTAGACCCTAGATAATACATGCTTGGGAATAGTGGAGCTAGCTTGCTTAAACTTTATTTAGGCGTATGCTAATTACTTGTGGGGGGCAAAGGCAGGCAGTGAGGATGTTAAGCTTATCCCAAAATAGTCAATTTTGGAAAAGACACAAGTACAGGCCGGGCGTGGTGGCTCAGACCTGTAATCCCAGCACCTTGGGAGGCCGAGGCGGCCGGTCACGAGGTCAGGAGATCGACACCATCCTGGCTAACACGGTGAAACCCCGTCTCTGCTAAACATACACAAATTAGCCGGGCGTGGTGGCAGGCGCTTGTAGTCTCAGCTACTCGGGAGGCTGAGGCAGGAGAAGAGCACGAACCCGGGAGGCGGAGCTGGCAGTGAGCCGAGATTGCGCCACTGCACTCCGGCCTGGGCGGCAGAGTGGGATTCTGCCTCAAAAAAGAAAGAAAAAAAACATCTTCATATATATGAATGTGTGTGTGTGTGTGTGTGTGTGTCTGTGTGTGTGTGTGTACTCAGGTACACTCACTTTACTTCTGAGTTATCTCGTCACCACTTAACCAGCACCAATCAGAGACCACATTTTTCTAGGCAGTCTCCAAATGTACATTACAAATAGTAACGTACTTTAAGGATAGTAATGAAGCTCCGGGAAAAATTGCTTGTCTCCCCCTCAGCAGACCAACCTGCCTGGGCCAGCTTCTCTCTTCCTCTACTCTTCAGAAAGTGCTAGACCTGCAACATCTGACAGAATACAGCTTCCATGACTCCTCAGTGCCATGGAAATGGAACGAGCTGAGAGCAATCTAAAGACTGGGAGATATTAGGTCTCTTGGATCTTACTTCTTTTGGTTGCTCGAGCACTTTAATTCCCGAGAGAGCCCTCCCATCTCCATCAGTTCTTCCAGGAACCTGTACCCTCCTTGTGTCTCTAAGATACGCTGGTCTAACTTGTTACATGCCTTTACAAGAAAGTTGGTAAAAATAAAAGGAAAGCTGAACAACGTCACAATATGGAGGTATGAAACAGAATTTCCCCATACTTGGTAAAGTTTAGAAATTTGTGTAATACCCGAAGGCAGATTCCATGTACAATAAGTCCTAGTTTAAGAACAAGAGCTGAGGGTATGAGGAAATAAAACTATATTTTCCGGGAGTATCTCTGGCTTCAGGAAGAAAGAGCACATGTTACTCTCCATTCAATATTAGGGCTGAACTATGGGGTCTTTTCGATCCTTTTTGCTTACCCTCTGCGATTCAGGGGGCACATGGCAAAGGTAAACAGACTGAAACAGCACCGTGGATAGCTGTGAGCTGTGCTGGGAAGATTCACGGTGATTCCATAATAAATCTCAGGTCTTTCTTCTGTAACAAAAAATTCCTCTTTTCCATCATCAAGGTAAAGCCGAGTATGTACAAGTAGAGTATGCGATAACTTTGTCACTCGTGACGAACCTAGTCGGTCCGATACTTTAACAACTTCTCCAATGTCTCTGCACTCAGGTTGGATATTCTGAGTGGGTCATCGGTAGAATGAATGAAATCAAGAATACTCTAAAGCAATGTTTGGAAGTCAATTTCAGTGTCTCCGGAAGCACTGGGAAAATCACCATGTGTAACGAACGTGAAGTATCCACAGGCTCTCTCTGTGTCTTTGAAACTGCCCATGTGTTCATTAGAAACGGCGGCTTGAGGAAAGGTGGTTTTGGAATTGGTTTCCCTCTAGTCTTACGTGATGCATCTCTACTATATTGCATTATAATAGAGCAAAGGGTCACTTGCTGACATAAAGCACAGGAGGCAGGAATGGAAGAGTCAACTTAGAGAAAAAAAGTGCTTTTCGGTTTTATTTTCATTTCTGCAGTTTGGAAAACAGTTTAACAGTTTAACAGATTTTGTGGCGGCTCACAAAAATACATATGAGCGTTGAAAATGTACAGAAGAACAACAATTGGGAGACATTTCCGGAAGCTTCAGTTTCTGAAACCCAGACATGAGCCTACAAGCTAAGACACGGCTACACCAGGCTTCAGCGTGAAACCATACAACTCCTGGGAAGGGCTTCCCTCTCTGAACGCAGCTACCTGTCCACAGGATGCTCTAGGCCCAGGCACCTTTATTCTTCCAACTAGAGAGACATAGAAAGATGCCTCCATATCCCATGAAGATGCCCAAGCATTTGGCCAAGGCTCCTATGAAACAGTCTGCTGTCTTCATCCAGGTAAGGGCAACTTCACATTTTCAGACACTAAGGTCGTGGGTAAATCCAGGGTGGACTGAGAGGCGGAAGCTCCAGCAAACACAGTCCTGTGGCTGGAAGATGAATGCAGTACTTATTCCTGCACCAACAGACCCTTGCCTCTGGCCTTGGGCCTAGAGCATGATTTTTTGGTAGTTGCTGTTGGGGAAGAGGCCCTTGGGCTTTAACCTGCGGACAGCCTCCCTTAAATGCTTGGGCTGCAGCGGGGGCGTTTCTCCCCACATCTCACACACGTCCAGGGCCTCTTCCACCACCTCTCCAACAAAGACCTTGGCGATTCCAGCCATGGCAATGGCGGCGTTCTCAGACACCGAACTGCCGGTGATAGACTTCATCAGACCTGCAATGCGTGCTTTTGGGAAAGCTGACCGGCGACACACTTCGTAGCGGGCCAGCTGCTCCTCAGACATGGCAGACAGCAGGGCTGTCATCCTCTGAGCCTCCTCTGCATCCACGGTGGGCTTCCTCTCCTTCTTTCCTTTGGTATGTCTTTTCCGTCTTTTGGCGGCAGGAGGAGCTGAGGCTGAGGCCTCCTTGTCCCCTTCTGTGAGGTCCATGACATCCTCACTCCTGAGCTCACCTCCCTGATCCCTGGGTTCTTCCAAGTTCCCACCTAGGTCCTCAGGGATTCCATCCTTCTTGCTGCCCTTCAGACCTCGGGGCATGGCGAACATCTCAGCAGACACACCTGTTTGCCTGCCCGTCTCCACGGGTGAGATTCAAGTCTGCCCCGTGACAGCAGCTGTAGAGGCAGAAGTTCTGGCTGGGGTGGTTTGATTACGGATCTGCAGCGAGAACCTTTCGAAGATTTTAGCTGCCGTGTTTCTGCTGAGCCACTTTAGCCATAACTGGACACAGCTCCCTGCCTCCCCTTCCCACACACAAACACACACGCTGAATTTTCTCACTTCCACAATGTGAAGAAACTTGTGGATGGAGAGTATATTAGTTTTACATCAATGCAGAATAAATTCTCACAAGTTTTGGACACTTAAAACAAACCCCAGCTCAGAGGTCAGAAGTTCTACCAGTCCAAGTGACTGCCACCTGCTCAGAGCCACACGAGGGACCTCCGGGATGGGTCTGGCTGTGTGGTCGCTGCCTTCACCTGAGAAGGGTCTGGCTTCGATCTGACTCGAGGTGGTGGCAGAATTCAATGCCTTCGGGTTGTGAGCCCCAGGCCCACTTGTCTGTTCTGCCTGCTGCCGTGAGGACGCTCTCGGCTCCTGCAAGTGTTGCCCAGGTCTGGGCTGTGAGGCTCCCTGGGTCTGCACGGCCAGTGCCGGGGAATCTCCCACAGGGCAATGTCATCTCAGGGAGCTCCAGTCCTCCCTTTTAAAGAGCTCGGATGATTGAACTAGACCCCGCCCTTAGCAGCTATTGGCTCAGGATATCCCTAAGGAAATCAGGGATTTGGGCGGGCTCATCAATTCACGCTTCCGCCCACCCCCAAGGGAGGGGCAGACATAGGGCGAGTCTCCGAGGGGCGGGAAATGCAGGGGGTATTTCAGAATTCAGTCTTCCTCACAGAATCGCAAAGTTCACGTTTCACAACCATAAAGAAACTATTTACGCTAAAAATGAGACTTTTTAAGAAGTTGCACTTAGAAAACATCAATGTCTGAGAAAAAAATATCCCTAACGCACAGGGAAACAGGTGGCTTATCCAATACTCTGGAAATAAAATGGGCTGGGTGAGGGGAATATGAAAATATTATTTCAATTTCATCTCATTTTATTTATTTATTTATGTACTTATTGATTTATTTTTGAGACAGAGTCTCCCTCTGTCCCTCAGGCTGGATTACAGTGTCCTGAGCTCAGCTCACTGCAGCCTCCGCATCCTGGGCCCAAGGCATTCTCCTGCCTCAGCCTCCAGAGTAGCTGGGACTAAATGAGTACGCCACCACGCCAGGCAAATTTTTGTCTTTTTTATAAAGTGTAGAGGAGGTTTCACCATTTGGGCCAGGGTGGTCTTCAACTGCCAACTTCAGATGATCTGCCCCAACTTGCCTTCCAAAGTGAAGGGACTATAGGCTTGAGCCACTGAACCCAGACTATGATAGTTTCACACTGAGGCCTGAAGCTGCTCTGCCTTAGGATTTTTCCTGAGTTTTACGTTCTTGTCATGATGAGTTGCTAGTTCATATTTTCCGTTGGATCTTTTCGAAAGGGATTACTGATGAGATTATGGCTTTCTCACAAAGAATACCACTTTGGTGAAACTATACTGAAATCAGGAGTACCTTATGTTTCCGATACTTATCAAGCACAACATTTGAACACGGCGTGGTAGGTGAAAGTGTAGGAAGCAGAATTTGGCAAACCCCATTTTTTTTCAATTTCGACGGTTTCAGGTTTTTGGTTTCAGCCAAACTGAAGAATGTCCTAATGAGCTGTCAATTCACAGGCCATTACAGACAATTTTTGAAACTACATCACACTGTAATTTAAGGAGTACGATTCTAAAGAAATTTGAACAATCTGGTGGTATTGCTAACACCAAACAAGGTTGTTCAGCTCTTTCATCTTTAAAAACAAACAAACAAAAACATGATGTGGAATTCTCTCATTTTACCAAACAGCCGTACGCTCCCTTGAATATGTGACTATTAAACCCAAGTAATTGGAAGAAAAAAAATAAAGGAAACACCTCATCAGTCTCATTAATAGTTTTGTTGAGAATAGTTTATTTTTCAAAAACTGCTGGCTATGTCTTGATATTTTTAGACACGGCTAAAGTTGAAATTGCATGAATCCTCTCTCTAACATTCATGCTACTTAAGAATCTTTTCCCAAGATTTGACTGCATTCATTTCATAAAAGCCCTGTCCTCTTCTCCCCTATATATCTATATTAGCACTCTGCCTTCTACCCTCTTCCATAGGAAACACAAATCCGTCAATTGATCACTTAAGCCTTTCCAGTATGGGTACAACATTTTCTGTAGTTGTACTCCTGAGATTTGTCCTTTATACTTCTAAAGACTAGACCCTAGATAATACATGCTTGGGAATAGTGGAGCTAGCTTGCTTAAACTTTATTTAGGCGTATGCTAATTACTTGTGGGGGGCAAAGGCAGGCAGTGAGGATGTTAAGCTTATCCCAAAATAGTCAATTTTGGAAAAGACACAAGTACAGGCCGCGAGCGGTGGCTCAGACCTGAAATCCCAGCACCTTGGGAGGTCTTCTCGCAGAAGGCCAGAGCGAGACCCCGGGGAAAAGATGCATCCCAGGCGTGATGGCCTGACGATGGCTTCCTGTGTCCCGCAACATGGGGAGTCTGCAGTGTGGCCGGTTTGGAAACTGGCAAGGAGAGCGAAGAGACAACATGCTGGTCTTCCACCCTTCCCTGGATGCCCGTGGGTGCCCGCAGAGCTCCGGAAGCAAACAGTCAACATGCTCAGCCTTTCGGGGGCCGGAGAGACGTGAGCAACATGCCCCCTTGCAGAGGGCACAGCAGCGTGGAATCCCAAATCACGCTTCAGTCATCCTGAGGGTGGCTCCTCTGTGGTCGGGGCTGTCGGCCTGGCGCTCCGTTGCGAGGCTCAGCCTGGGGATGTGCGGTCTGTGAACCACGCGGTTGAAAACCCGAAGGCAACACGGGTCCCGGTCTTTTGTCTCTGAGGAAGCCGCCCGTTCCTTGGGCCACGGAATCGGGGCCAATGGGTGCCCCGCCGGCCCGACGCGGCGGCCGTGGGCCCAGCCCTCAGCCCGCGCCGGGCGCTTACCCTTTTCCCGGAGCGCGGGGGTCCCGTTGCTCCCGGAGGCCAAAGACCGTTTATTCTCTCTGCCTTCCTCCCTCTGTCCCTGGCTCCCTCCCGCCCGCCCTCTGTCCCTGCGTCGCTCTGTCTATCCCTCCGTTCCTAACTGCCTCCCTCTCTCTCCCTCCCTCCCTCCCTCCCAACTTCCCTCCGCCCATCCTTCGGCCCCTCTGGGTCTCCCGTTCGTCTCTCCATCTCTGCCCGCCTTCCCTCCCGCCTGGAACGGTCGGCATCGCCGGCGTGCGCGGGGCCTGGGGTCTGCGTTCAGCCGCCAGGCGCTCCACGGTGGCAGCTGGGAGGCTGCAGGGACACGGGCGGGCGGGCGGGCGGCCGGGCGACGGTGGAGCGGAGGCGCAGAGGAGGCGAGCCGCCGCCGGAGGGATGGCGGGCCCGGACGCTGCGCGGGCCCGGTGTTTCGCGGGAAGGGGGTCTCCACCCAGCCCAGGGGAAGACTCATTTTCCGGGGGTAGGGATTGGGGGGTGGGGGTGGCGAGGGGTCGGTCAGGCCGTGGCGGAAAGGCATGAGAGCTCTGCCCGGGCTGCTCCCAGAGCCTAGGCGGCTGCCCGCGAACCCGCGCGTGCGCAGCAGACGGCCCACCTGCTGGTACCTGGGCCGGCGCTGGGATCCCCGGGATGCCCAGGAAAGAATGGCATCTCTCCGCTCTGTGGAGTGTCTCACCGGGCCTAGACCTGGAAGACAGGAATCGCAGGCGGGTCGGCCCGGAGGGAAGACACGCCCATCCACGCCGACCCAGGTGTTCCCCGCGAAAGAGAGGCCACCGGCCACCGCCCTGCACCGACCCCGTCCCAGCCCCGCGTCCTTTTAAAGCTCCTCCAGCAGAGCCCGGTATTCTTCCTCGCTGAGGGGTGGTTCCAGCGAGGCGGCCTCTTCCGTGGCCTCCAGCTCCCCAGGGGCCTCCGTTTCTAGGAAAGGCTGCGCCCGCTGCAGAAACTCCGGGCTCGCCAGGAGCTCATCCAGCAGGCGTAGGGGAGTGCAGACGAGCGCTCCGGCTCCTGGAGGAGCCGCGCCTTGGGGGGCGCCCGGATGGCTTGCACCTGCCACTGCCGCGCGGAGGCCTCCGGGGGCGCGGGCTGGGGAGGTGGGGCTTCCCCGGCTTGGGGTTCCCACGCAGCCCCGGCGACCTGGGGACCCTGGCCCCAGCCCCAACACGGACTCCCCTGGGACGCGAGGGGAGGGAAATGCAGGGGGTATTTCAGAATTCAGTCTTCCTCACAGAATCGCAAAGTTCACGTTTCACAACCATAAAGAAACTATTTACGCTAAAAATGAGACTTTTTATGAAGTTGCACTTAGAAAACTTCAATGTCTGAGAAAAAAATATCTCTAACGCACAGGGAAACTGGTGGTTTATCCAATACTCTGAAAATAAAATGGGCTGGGTGAGGGGAATATGAAAATATTATTTCAATTTCATCTCATTTTATTTATTTATGTACTTATTGATTTATTTTTGAGACAGAGTGTCCCTCTGTCCCTCAGGCTGGATTACAGTGTCCTGAGCTCAGCTCACTGCAGCCTCCGCATCCTGGGCTCAAGGCATTCTCCTGCCTCAGCCTCCAGAGTAGCTGGGACTAAATGAGCACGCCACCACGCCAGGCAAATTTTTGTCTTTTTTTTTTAAAGTGTAGTGGAGGTTTCACCATTTGGGCCAGGGTGGTCTTCAACTGCCGACTTCAGGTGATCTGCCCCAACTTGCCTTCCCAAAGTGAAGGGACTATAGGCATGAGCCACTGCGCCCAGACTATGGTAGTTTCACACTGAAGCCTGAAGCTGCTCTGCCTTAGGATTTTTCCTGAGTTTTACTTTCTTGTCATGATGAGTTGCTAGTTCATGTTTTCCCTTGTTTCTTTTCGAAAGGCATTACTGATGAGATTATGGCTTTCTCACAAAGAATACCACTTTGGTGAAACTATATTGAAATCAGGAGTACCTTATGTTTCCGATACTTATCAAGCACAATATTTGAACACGGCGTGGTAGGTGAAAGTGTAGGAAGCAGAATTTGGCAATCCCCATATTTCTTCAATTTCGACGGTTTCAGGTTTTGGTTTCAGCCAAACTGAAGAATGTCCTTATGAGCTGTCAATTCACAGGCCGTTACAGACAATTTTTGAAACTACATCACGGTGTAATTTAAGGAGTACGATTCTAAAGAAATTTGAACAATCTGGTGGTATTGCTAACACCAAACAAGGTTGTTCAGCTCTTTCATCTTTAAAAACAAACAAACAAAAACATGATGTGGAATTCTCTCATTTTACCAAACAGCCGTACGCTCCCTTGAATATGTGACTATGAAACCCAAGTAATTGGAAGAAGAAAAATAAAGGAAACACCTCATCAGTCTCATTAATAGTTTTGTTGAGAATAGTTTATTTTTGAAAAACTGCTGGCTATGTCTTGATATTTTTAGACACGGCTAAAGCTGAAATTGCATGAATCCTCTCTCTAACATTCATGCTACTAAAGAAACTTTTCCCAAGATTTGACTGCATTCATTTCATAAAAGCCCTGTCCTCTTCTCCCCTATATATCTATATTAGCACTCTGCCTTCTACCCTCTTCCATAGGAAACACAAATCCGTCAATTGATCACTTAAGCCTTTCCAGTTTGGGTACAACATTTTCTGTAGTTGTACTCCTGAGATTTGTCCTTTATACTTCTAAAGACTAGACCCTAGATAATACATGCTTGGGAATAGTGGAGCTAGCTTGCTTAAACTTTATTTAGGCGTATGCTAATTACTTGTGGGGGGCAAAGGCAGGCAGTGAGGATGTTAAGCTTATCCCAAAATAGTCAATTTTGGAAAAGACACAAGTACAGGCCGGGCGTGGTGGCTCAGACCTGTAATCCCGGCACCTTGGGAGGCCGAGGCGGCCGGTCACGAGGTCAGGAGATCGACACCATCCTGGCTAACACGGTGAAACCCCGTCTCTGCTAAACATACACAAATTAGCCGGGCGTGGTGGCAGGCGCTTGTAGTCTCAGCTACTCGGGAGGCTGAGGCAGGAGAAGAGCACGAACCCGGGAGGCGGAGCTGGCAGTGAGCCGAGATTGCGCCACTGCACTCCGGCCTGGGCGGCAGAGTGGGATTCTGCCTCAAAAAAGAAAGAAAAAAAACATCTTCATATATATGAATGTGTGTGTGTGTGTGTGTGTCTGTGTGTGTGTGTGTACTCAGGTACACTCACTTTACTTCTGAGTTATCTCGTCACCACTTAACCAGCACCAATCAGAGACCACATTTTTCTAGGCAGTCTCCAAATGTACATTACAAATAGTAACGTACTTTAAGGATAGTAATGAAGCTCCGGGAAAAATTGCTTGTCTGCACCTCAGCAGACCAACCTGCCTGGGCCAGCTTCTCTCTTCCTCTACTCTTCAGAAAGTGCTAGACCTGCAACATCTGACAGAATACAGCTTCCATGACTCCTCAGTGCCATGGAAATGGAACGAGCTGAGAGCAATCTAAAGACTGGGAGATATTAGGTCTCTTGGATCTTACTTCTTTTGGTTGCTCGAGCACTTTAATTCCCGAGAGAGCCCTCCCATCTCCATCAGTTCTTCCAGGAACCTGTACCCTCCTTGTGTCTCTAAGATACGCTGGTCTAACTTGTTACATGCCTTTACAAGAAAGTTGGTAAAAATAAAAGGAAAGCTGAACAACGTCACAATATGGAGGTATGAAACAGAATTTCCCCATACTTGGTAAAGTTTAGAAATTTGTGTAATACCCGAAGGCAGATTCCATGTACAATAAGTCCTAGTTTAAGAACAAGAGCTGAGGGTATGAGGAAATAAAACTATATTTTCCGGGAGTATCTCTGGCTTCAGGAAGAAAGAGCACATGTTACTCTCCATTCAATATTAGGGCTGAACTATGGGGTCTTTTCGATCCTTTTTGCTTACCCTCTGCGATTCAGGGGGCACATGGCAAAGGTAAACAGACTGAAACAGCACCGTGGATAGCTGTGAGCTGTGCTGGGAAGATTCACGGTGATTCCATAATAAATCTCAGGTCTTTCTTCTGTAACAAAAAATTCCTCTTTTCCATCATCAAGGTAAAGCCGAGTATGTACAAGTAGAGTATGCGATAACTTTGTCACTCGTGACGAACCTAGTCGGTCCGATACTTTAACAACTTCTCCAATGTCTCTGCACTCAGGTTGGATATTCTGAGTGGGTCATCGGTAGAATGAATGAAATCAAGAATACTCTATAGCAATGTTTGGAAGTCAATTTCAGTGTCTCCGGAAGCACTGGGAAAATCACCATGTGTAACGAACGTGAAGTATCCACAGGCTCTCTCTGTGTCTTTGAAACTGCCCATGTGTTCATTAGAAACGGCGGCTTGAGGAAAGGTGGTTTTGGAATTGGTTTCCCTCTAGTCTTACGTGATGCATCTCTACTATATTGCATTATAATAAAGCAAAGGGTCACTTGCTGACATAAAGCACAGGAGGCAGGAATGGAAGAGTCAACTTAGAGAAAAAAAGTGCTTTTCGGTTTTATTTTCATTTCTGCAGTTTGGAAAACAGTTTAACAGTTTAACTGATTTTGTGGCGGCTCACAAAAATACATATGAGCGTTGAAAATGTACAGAAGAACAACAATTGGGAGACATTTCCGGAAGCTTCAGTTTCTGAAACCCAGACACGAGCCTACAAGCTAAGACACGGCTACACCAGGCTTCAGCGTGAAACCATACAACTCCTGGGAAGGGCTGCCCTCTCTGAACGCAGCTACCTGTCCACAGGATGCTCTAGGCCCAGGCACCTTTATTCTTCCAACTAGAGAGACATAGAAAGATGCCTCCATATCCCATGAAGATGCCCAAGCATTTGGCCAAGGCTCCTATGAAACAGTCTGCTGTCTTCATCCAGGTAAGGGCAACTTCACATTTTCAGACACTAAGGTCGTGGGCAAATCCAGGGTGGACTGAGAGGCGGAAGCTCCAGCAAACACAGTCCTGTGGCTGGAAGATGAATGCAGTACTTATTCCTGCACCAACAGACCCTTGCCTCTGGCCTTGGGCCTAGAGCATGATTTTTTGGTAGTTGCTGTTGGGGAAGAGGCCCTTGGGCTTTAACCTGCGGACAGCCTCCCTTAAATGCTTGGGCTGCAGCGGGGGCGTTTCTCCCCACATCTCACACACGTCCAGGGCCTCTTCCACCACCTCTCCAACAAAGACCTTGGCGATTCCAGCCATGGCAATGGCGGCGTTCTCAGACACCGAACTGCCGGTGATAGACTTCATCAGACCTGCCATGCGTGCTTTTGGGAAAGCTGACCGGCGACACACTTCGTAGCGGGCCAGCTGCTCCTCAGACATGGCAGACAGCAGGGCTGTCATCCTCTGAGCCTCCTCTGCATCCACGGTGGGCTTCCTCTCCTTCTTTCCTTTGGTATGTCTTTTCCGTCTTTTGGCGGCAGGAGGAGCTGAGGCTGAGGCCTCCTTGTCCCCTTCTGTGAGGTCCATGACATCCTCACTCCTGAGCTCACCTCCCTGATCCCTGGGTTCTTCCAAGTTCCCACCTAGGTCCTCAGGGATTCCATCCTTCTTGCTGCCCTTCAGACCTCGGGGCATGGCGAACATCTCAGCAGACACACCTGTTTGCCTGCCCGTCTCCACGGGTGAGATTCAAGTCTGCCCCGTGACAGCAGCTGTAGAGGCAGAAGTTCTGGCTGGGGTGGTTTGATTACGGATCTGCAGCGAGAACCTTTCGAAGATTTTAGCTGCCGTGTTTCTGCTGAGCCACTTTAGCCATAACTGGACACAGCTCCCTGCCTCCCCTTCCCACACACAAACACACACGCTGAATTTTCTCACTTCCACAATGTGAAGAAACTTGTGGATGGAGAGTATATTAGTTTTACATCAATGCAGAATAAATTCTCACAAGTTTTGGACACTTAAAACAAACCCCAGCTCAGAGGTCAGAAGTTCTACCAGTCCAAGTGACTGCCACCTGCTCAGAGCCACACGAGGGACCTCCGGGATGGGTCTGGCTGTGTGGTCGCTGCCTTCACCTGAGAAGGGTCTGGCTTCGATCTGACTCGAGGTGGTGGCAGAATTCAATGCCTTCGGGTTGTGAGCCCCAGGCCCACTTGTCTGTTCTGCCTGCTGCCGTGAGGACGCTCTCGGCTCCTGCAAGTGTTGCCCAGGTCTGGGCTGTGAGGCTCCCTGGGTCTGCACGGCCAGTGCCGGGGAATCTCCCACAGGGCAATGTCATCTCAGGGAGCTCCAGTGCTCCCTTATAAAGAGCTCGGATGATTGAACTAGACCCAGCCCTTAGCAGCTATTGGCTCAGGATATCCCTAAGGAAATCAGGGATTTGGGCGGGCTCATCAATTCACGCTTCCGCCCACCCCCAAGGGAGGGGCAGACACAGGGCGAGTCTCCGAGGGGCGGGAAATGCAGGGGGTATTTCAGAATTCAGTCTTCCTCACAGAATCGCAAAGTTCACGTTTCACAACCATAAAGAAACTATTTACGCTAAAAATGAGACTTTTTAAGAAGTTGCACTTAGAAAACTTCAATGTCTGAGAAAAAAATATCCCTAACGCACAGGGAAACAGGTGGCTTATCCAATACTCTGGAAATAAAATGGGCTGGGTGAGGGGAATATGAAAATATTATTTCAATTTCATCTCATTTTATTTATTTATTTATGTACTTATTGATTTATTTTTGAGACAGAGTCTCCCTCTGTCCCTCAGGCTGGATTACAGTGTCCTGAGCTCAGCTCACTGCAGCCTCCGCATCCTGGGCCCAAGGCATTCTCCTGCCTCAGCCTCCAGAGTAGCTGGGACTAAATGAGTACGCCACCACGCCAGGCAAATTTTTGTCTTTTTTATAAAGTGTAGAGGAGGTTTCACCATTTGGGCCAGGGTGGTCTTCAACTGCCAACTTCAGATGATCTGCCCCAACTTGCCTTCCAAAGTGAAGGGACTATAGGCGTGAGCCACTGCGCCCAGACTATGATAGTTTCACACTGAGGCCTGAAGCTGCTCTGCCTTAGGATTTTTCCTGAGTTTTACGTTCTTGTCATGATGAGTTGCTAGTTCATATTTTCCGTTGGATCTTTTCGAAAGGGATTACTGATGAGATTATGGCTTTCTCACAAAGAATACCACTTTGGTGAAACTATACTGAAATCAGGAGTACCTTATGTTTCCGATACTTATCAAGCACAACATTTGAACACGGCGTGGTAGGTGAAAGTGTAGGAAGCAGAATTTGGCAAACCCCATTTTTTTTCAATTTCGACGGTTTCAGGTTTTTGGTTTCAGCCAAACTGAAGAATGTCCTAATGAGCTGTCAATTCACAGGCCATTACAGACAATTTTTGAAACTACATCACACTGTAATTTAAGGAGTACGATTCTAAAGAAATTTGAACAATCTGGTGGTATTGCTAACACCAAACAAGGTTGTTCAGCTCTTTCATCTTTAAAAACAAACAAACAAAAACATGATGTGGAATTCTCTCATTTTACCAAACAGCCGTACGCTCCCTTGAATATGTGACTATGAAACCCAAGTAATTGGAAGAAAAAAAATAAAGGAAACACCTCATCAGTCTCATTAATAGTTTTGTTGAGAATAGTTTATTTTTCAAAAACTGCTGGCTATGTCTTGATATTTTTAGACACGGCTAAAGTTGAAATTGCATGAATCCTCTCTCTAACATTCATGCTACTTAAGAATCTTTTCCCAAGATTTGACTGCATTCATTTCATAAAAGCCCTGTCCTCTTCTCCCCTATATATCTATATTAGCACTCTGCCTTCTACCCTCTTCCATAGGAAACACAAATCCGTCAATTGATCACTTAAGCCTTTCCAGTATGGGTACAACATTTTCTGTAGTTGTACTCCTGAGATTTGTCCTTTATACTTCTAAAGACTAGACCCTAGATAATACATGCTTGGGAATAGTGGAGCTAGCTTGCTTAAACTTTATTTAGGCGGATGCTAATTACTTGTGGGGGGCAAAGGCAGGCAGTGAGGATGTTAAGCTTATCCCAAAATAGTCAATTTTGGAAAAGACACAAGTACAGGCCGCGAGCGGTGGCTCAGACCTGAAATCCCAGCACCTTGGGAGGTCTTCTCGCAGAAGGCCAGAGCGAGACCCCGGGGAAAAGATGCATCCCAGGCGTGATGGCCTGACGATGGCTTCCTGTGTCCCGCAACATGGGGAGTCTGCAGTGTGGCCGGTTTGGAAACTGGCAAGGAGAGCGAAGAGACAACATGCTGGTCTTCCACCCTTCCCTGGATGCCCGTGGGTGCCCGCAGAGCTCCGGAAGCAAACAGTCAACATGCTCAGCCTTTCGGGGGCCGGAGAGACGTGAGCAACATGCCCCCTTGCAGAGGGCACAGCAGCGTGGAATCCCAAATCACGCTTCAGTCATCCTGAGGGTGGCTCCTCTGTGGTCGGGGCTGTCGGCCTGGCGCTCCGTTGCGAGGCTCAGCCTGGGGATGTGCGGTCTGTGAACCACGCGGTTGAAAACCCGAAGGCAACACGGGTCCCGGTCTTTTGTCTCTGAGGAAGCCGCCCGTTCCTTGGGCCACGGAATCGGGGCCAATGGGTGCCCCGCCGGCCCGACGCGGCGGCCGTGGGCCCAGCCCTCAGCCCGCGCCGGGCGCTTACCCTTTTCCCGGAGCGCGGGGGTCCCGTTGCTCCCGGAGGCCAAAGACCGTTTATTCTCTCTGCCTTCCTCCCTCTGTCCCTGGCTCCCTCCCGCCCGCCCTCTGTCCCTGCGTCGCTCTGTCTATCCCTCCGTTCCTAACTGCCTCCCTCTCTCTCCCTCCCTCCCTCCCTCCCAACTTCCCTCCGCCCATCCTTCGGCCCCTCTGGGTCTCCCGTTCGTCTCTCCATCTCTGCCCGCCTTCCCTCCCGCCTGGAACGGTCGGCATCGCCGGCGTGCGCGGGGCCTGGGGTCTGCGTTCAGCCGCCAGGCGCTCCACGGTGGCAGCTGGGAGGCTGCAGGGACACGGGCGGGCGGGCGGGCGGCCGGGCGACGGTGGAGCGGAGGCGCAGAGGAGGCGAGCCGCCGCCGGAGGGATGGCGGGCCCGGACGCTGCGCGGGCCCGGTGTTTCGCGGGAAGGGGGTCTCCACCCAGCCCAGGGGAAGACTCATTTTCCGGGGGTAGGGATTGGGGGGTGGGGGTGGCGAGGGGTCGGTCAGGCCGTGGCGGAAAGGCATGAGAGCTCTGCCCGGGCTGCTCCCAGAGCCTAGGCGGCTGCCCGCGAACCCGCGCGTGCGCAGCAGACGGCCCACCTGCTGGTACCTGGGCCGGCGCTGGGATCCCCGGGATGCCCAGGAAAGAATGGCATCTCTCCGCTCTGTGGAGTGTCTCACCGGGCCTAGACCTGGAAGACAGGAATCGCAGGCGGGTCGGCCCGGAGGGAAGACACGCCCATCCACGCCGACCCAGGTGTTCCCCGCGAAAGAGAGGCCACCGGCCACCGCCCTGCACCGACCCCGTCCCAGCCCCGCGTCCTTTTAAAGCTCCTCCAGCAGAGCCCGGTATTCTTCCTCGCTGAGGGGTGGTTCCAGCGAGGCGGCCTCTTCCGTGGCCTCCAGCTCCCCAGGGGCCTCCGTTTCTAGGAAAGGCTGCGCCCGCTGCAGAAACTCCGGGCTCGCCAGGAGCTCATCCAGCAGGCGTAGGGGAGTGCAGACGAGCGCTCCGGCTCCTGGAGGAGCCGCGCCTTGGGGGGCGCCCGGATGGCTTGCACCTGCCACTGCCGCGCGGAGGCCTCCGGGGGCGCGGGCTGGGGAGGTGGGGCTTCCCCGGCTTGGGGTTCCCACGCAGCCCCGGCGACCTGGGGACCCTGGCCCCAGCCCCAACACGGACTCCCCTGGGACGCGAGGGGAGGGAAATGCAGGGGGTATTTCAGAATTCAGTCTTCCTCACAGAATCGCAAAGTTCACGTTTCACAACCATAAAGAAACTATTTACGCTAAAAATGAGACTTTTTATGAAGTTGCACTTAGAAAACTTCAATGTCTGAGAAAAAAATATCTCTAACGCACAGGGAAACTGGTGGTTTATCCAATACTCTGAAAATAAAATGGGCTGGGTGAGGGGAATATGAAAATATTATTTCAATTTCATCTCATTTTATTTATTTATGTACTTATTGATTTATTTTTGAGACAGAGTGTCCCTCTGTCCCTCAGGCTGGATTACAGTGTCCTGAGCTCAGCTCACTGCAGCCTCCGCATCCTGGGCTCAAGGCATTCTCCTGCCTCAGCCTCCAGAGTAGCTGGGACTAAATGAGCACGCCACCACGCCAGGCAAATTTTTGTCTTTTTTTTTTAAAGTGTAGTGGAGGTTTCACCATTTGGGCCAGGGTGGTCTTCAACTGCCGACTTCAGGTGATCTGCCCCAACTTGCCTTCCCAAAGTGAAGGGACTATAGGCATGAGCCACTGCGCCCAGACTATGGTAGTTTCACACTGAAGCCTGAAGCTGCTCTGCCTTAGGATTTTTCCTGAGTTTTACTTTCTTGTCATGATGAGTTGCTAGTTCATGTTTTCCCTTGTTTCTTTTCGAAAGGCATTACTGATGAGATTATGGCTTTCTCACAAAGAATACCACTTTGGTGAAACTATATTGAAATCAGGAGTACCTTATGTTTCCGATACTTATCAAGCACAATATTTGAACACGGCGTGGTAGGTGAAAGTGTAGGAAGCAGAATTTGGCAATCCCCATATTTCTTCAATTTCGACGGTTTCAGGTTTTGGTTTCAGCCAAACTGAAGAATGTCCTTATGAGCTGTCAATTCACAGGCCGTTACAGACAATATTTGAAACTACATCACGGTGTAATTTAAGGAGTACGATTCTAAAGAAATTTGAACAATCTGGTGGTATTGCTAACACCAAACAAGGTTGTTCAGCTCTTTCATCTTTAAAAACAAACAAACAAAAACATGATGTGGAATTCTCTCATTTTACCAAACAGCCGTACGCTCCCTTGAATATGTGACTATGAAACCCAAGTAATTGGAAGAAGAAAAATAAAGGAAACACCTCATCAGTCTCATTAATAGTTTTGTTGAGAATAGTTTATTTTTGAAAAACTGCTGGCTATGTCTTGATATTTTTAGACACGGCTAAAGCTGAAATTGCATGAATCCTCTCTCTAACATTCATGCTACTAAAGAAACTTTTCCCAAGATTTGACTGCATTCATTTCATAAAAGCCCTGTCCTCTTCTCCCCTATATATCTATATTAGCACTCTGCCTTCTACCCTCTTCCATAGGAAACACAAATCCGTCAATTGATCACTTAAGCCTTTCCAGTTTGGGTACAACATTTTCTGTAGTTGTACTCCTGAGATTTGTCCTTTATACTTCTAAAGACTAGACCCTAGATAATACATGCTTGGGAATAGTGGAGCTAGCTTGCTTAAACTTTATTTAGGCGTATGCTAATTACTTGTGGGGGGCAAAGGCAGGCAGTGAGGATGTTAAGCTTATCCCAAAATAGTCAATTTTGGAAAAGACACAAGTACAGGCCGGGCGTGGTGGCTCAGACCTGTAATCCCGGCACCTTGGGAGGCCGAGGCGGCCGGTCACGAGGTCAGGAGATCGACACCATCCTGGCTAACACGGTGAAACCCCGTCTCTGCTAAACATACACAAATTAGCCGGGCGTGGTGGCAGGCGCTTGTAGTCTCAGCTACTCGGGAGGCTGAGGCAGGAGAAGAGCACGAACCCGGGAGGCGGAGCTGGCAGTGAGCCGAGATTGCGCCACTGCACTCCGGCCTGGGCGGCAGAGTGGGATTCTGCCTCAAAAAAGAAAGAAAAAAAACATCTTCATATATATGAATGTGTGTGTGTGTGTGTGTGTGTGTCTGTGTGTGTGTGTGTACTCAGGTACACTCACTTTACTTCTGAGTTATCTCGTCACCACTTAACCAGCACCAATCAGAGACCACATTTTTCTAGGCAGTCTCCAAATGTACATTACAAATAGTAACGTACTTTAAGGATAGTAATGAAGCTCCGGGAAAAATTGCTTGTCTGCACCTCAGCAGACCAACCTGCCTGGGCCAGCTTCTCTCTTCCTCTACTCTTCAGAAAGTGCTAGACCTGCAACATCTGACAGAATACAGCTTCCATGACTCCTCAGTGCCATGGAAATGGAACGAGCTGAGAGCAATCTAAAGACTGGGAGATATTAGGTCTCTTGGATCTTACTTCTTTTGGTTGCTCGAGCACTTTAATTCCCGAGAGAGCCCTCCCATCTCCATCAGTTCTTCCAGGAACCTGTACCCTCCTTGTGTCTCTAAGATACGCTGGTCTAACTTGTTACATGCCTTTACAAGAAAGTTGGTAAAAATAAAAGGAAAGCTGAACAACGTCACAATATGGAGGTATGAAACAGAATTTCCCCATACTTGGTAAAGTTTAGAAATTTGTGTAATACCCGAAGGCAGATTCCATGTACAATAAGTCCTAGTTTAAGAACAAGAGCTGAGGGTATGAGGAAATAAAACTATATTTTCCGGGAGTATCTCTGGCTTCAGGAAGAAAGAGCACATGTTACTCTCCATTCAATATTAGGGCTGAACTATGGGGTCTTTTCGATCCTTTTTGCTTACCCTCTGCGATTCAGGGGGCACATGGCAAAGGTAAACAGACTGAAACAGCACCGTGGATAGCTGTGAGCTGTGCTGGGAAGATTCACGGTGATTCCATAATAAATCTCAGGTCTTTCTTCTGTAACAAAAAATTCCTCTTTTCCATCATCAAGGTAAAGCCGAGTATGTACAAGTAGAGTATGCGATAACTTTGTCACTCGTGACGAACCTAGTCGGTCCGATACTTTAACAACTTCTCCAATGTCTCTGCACTCAGGTTGGATATTCTGAGTGGGTCATCGGTAGAATGAATGAAATCAAGAATACTCTATAGCAATGTTTGGAAGTCAATTTCAGTGTCTCCGGAAGCACTGGGAAAATCACCATGTGTAACGAACGTGAAGTATCCACAGGCTCTCTCTGTGTCTTTGAAACTGCCCATGTGTTCATTAGAAACGGCGGCTTGAGGAAAGGTGGTTTTGGAATTGGTTTCCCTCTAGTCTTACGTGATGCATCTCTACTATATTGCATTATAATAAAGCAAAGGGTCACTTGCTGACATAAAGCACAGGAGGCAGGAATGGAAGAGTCAACTTAGAGAAAAAAAGTGCTTTTCGGTTTTATTTTCATTTCTGCAGTTTGGAAAACAGTTTAACAGTTTAACTGATTTTGTGGCGGCTCACAAAAATACATATGAGCGTTGAAAATGTACAGAAGAACAACAATTGGGAGACATTTCCGGAAGCTTCAGTTTCTGAAACCCAGACACGAGCCTACAAGCTAAGACACGGCTACACCAGGCTTCAGCGTGAAACCATACAACTCCTGGGAAGGGCTTCCCTCTCTGAACGCAGCTACCTGTCCACAGGATGCTCTAGGCCCAGGCACCTTTATTCTTCCAACTAGAGAGACATAGAAAGATGCCTCCATATCCCATGAAGATGCCCAAGCATTTGGCCAAGGCTCCTATGAAACAGTCTGCTGTCTTCATCCAGGTAAGGGCAACTTCACATTTTCAGACACTAAGGTCGTGGGCAAATCCAGGGTGGACTGAGAGGCGGAAGCTCCAGCAAACACAGTCCTGTGGCTGGAAGATGAATGCAGTACTTATTCCTGCACCAACAGACCCTTGCCTCTGGCCTTGGGCCTAGAGCATGATTTTTTGGTAGTTGCTGTTGGGGAAGAGGCCCTTGGGCTTTAACCTGCAGACAGCCTCCCTTAAATGCTTGGGCTGCAGCGGGGGCGTTTCTCCCCACATCTCACACACGTCCAGGGCCTCTTCCACCACCTCTCCAACAAAGACCTTGGCGATTCCAGCCATGGCAATGGCGGCGTTCTCAGACACCGAACTGCCGGTGATAGACTTCATCAGACCTGCCATGCGTGCTTTTGGGAAAGCTGACCGGCGACACACTTCGTAGCGGGCCAGCTGCTCCTCAGACATGGCAGACAGCAGGGCTGTCATCCTCTGAGCCTCCTCTGCATCCACGGTGGGCTTCCTCTCCTTCTTTCCTTTGGTATGTCTTTTCCGTCTTTTGGCGGCAGGAGGAGGTGAGGCTGAGGCCTCCTTGTCCCCTTCTGTGAGGTCCATGACATCCTCACTCCTGAGCTCACCTCCCTGATCCCTGGGTTCTTCCAAGTTCCCACCTAGGTCCTCAGGGATTCCATCCTTCTTGCTGCCCTTCAGACCTCGGGGCATGGCGAACATCTCAGCAGACACACCTGTTTGCCTGCCCGTCTCCACGGGTGAGATTCAAGTCTGCCCCGTGACAGCAGCTGTAGAGGCAGAAGTTCTGGCTGGGGTGGTTTGATTACGGATCTGCAGCGAGAACCTTTCGAAGATTTTAGCTGCCGTGTTTCTGCTGAGCCACTTTAGCCATAACTGGACACAGCTCCCTGCCTCCCCTTCCCACACACAAACACACACGCTGAATTTTCTCACTTCCACAATGTGAAGAAACTTGTGGATGGAGAGTATATTAGTTTTACATCAATGCAGAATAAATTCTCACAAGTTTTGGACACTTAAAACAAACCCCAGCTCAGAGGTCAGAAGTTCTACCAGTCCAAGTGACTGCCACCTGCTCAGAGCCACACGAGGGACCTCCGGGATGGGTCTGGCTGTGTGGTCGCTGCCTTCACCTGAGAAGGGTCTGGCTTCGATCTGACTCGAGGTGGTGGCAGAATTCAATGCCTTCGGGTTGTGAGCCCCAGGCCCACTTGTCTGTTCTGCCTGCTGCCGTGAGGACGCTCTCGGCTCCTGCAAGTGTTGCCCAGGTCTGGGCTGTGAGGCTCCCTGGGTCTGCACGGCCAGTGCCGGGGAATCTCCCACAGGGCAATGTCATCTCAGGGAGCTCCAGTGCTCCCTTATAAAGAGCTCGGATGATTGAACTAGACCCAGCCCTTAGCAGCTATTGGCTCAGGATATCCCTAAGGAAATCAGGGATTTGGGCGGGCTCATCAATTCACGCTTCCGCCCACCCCCAAGGGAGGGGCAGACACAGGGCGAGTCTCCGAGGGGCGGGAAATGCAGGGGGTATTTCAGAATTCAGTCTTCCTCACAGAATCGCAAAGTTCACGTTTCACAACCATAAAGAAACTATTTACGCTAAAAATGAGACTTTTTAAGAAGTTGCACTTAGAAAACTTCAATGTCTGAGAAAAAAATATCCCTAACGCACAGGGAAACAGGTGGCTTATCCAATACTCTGGAAATAAAATGGGCTGGGTGAGGGGAATATGAAAATATTATTTCAATTTCATCTCATTTTATTTATTTATTTATGTACTTATTGATTTATTTTTGAGACAGAGTCTCCCTCTGTCCCTCAGGCTGGATTACAGTGTCCTGAGCTCAGCTCACTGCAGCCTCCGCATCCTGGGCCCAAGGCATTCTCCTGCCTCAGCCTCCAGAGTAGCTGGGACTAAATGAGTACGCCACCACGCCAGGCAAATTTTTGTCTTTTTTATAAAGTGTAGAGGAGGTTTCACCATTTGGGCCAGGGTGGTCTTCAACTGCCAACTTCAGATGATCTGCCCCAACTTGCCTTCCAAAGTGAAGGGACTATAGGCGTGAGCCACTGAACCCAGACTATGATAGTTTCACACTGAGGCCTGAAGCTGCTCTGCCTTAGGATTTTTCCTGAGTTTTACGTTCTTGTCATGATGAGTTGCTAGTTCATATTTTCCGTTGGATCTTTTCGAAAGGGATTACTGATGAGATTATGGCTTTCTCACAAAGAATACCACTTTGGTGAAACTATACTGAAATCAGGAGTACCTTATGTTTCCGATACTTATCAAGCACAACATTTGAACACGGCGTGGTAGGTGAAAGTGTAGGAAGCAGAATTTGGCAAACCCCATTTTTTTTCAATTTCGACGGTTTCAGGTTTTTGGTTTCAGCCAAACTGAAGAATGTCCTAATGAGCTGTCAATTCACAGGCCATTACAGACAATTTTTGAAACTACATCACACTGTAATTTAAGGAGTACGATTCTAAAGAAATTTGAACAATCTGGTGGTATTGCTAACACCAAACAAGGTTGTTCAGCTCTTTCATCTTTAAAAACAAACAAACAAAAACATGATGTGGAATTCTCTCATTTTACCAAACAGCCGTACGCTCCCTTGAATATGTGACTATGAAACCCAAGTAATTGGAAGAAAAAAAATAAAGGAAACACCTCATCAGTCTCATTAATAGTTTTGTTGAGAATAGTTTATTTTTCAAAAACTGCTGGCTATGTCTTGATATTTTTAGACACGGCTAAAGTTGAAATTGCATGAATCCTCTCTCTAACATTCATGCTACTTAAGAATCTTTTCCCAAGATTTGACTGCATTCATTTCATAAAAGCCCTGTCCTCTTCTCCCCTATATATCTATATTAGCACTCTGCCTTCTACCCTCTTCCATAGGAAACACAAATCCGTCAATTGATCACTTAAGCCTTTCCAGTATGGGTACAACATTTTCTGTAGTTGTACTCCTGAGATTTGTCCTTTATACTTCTAAAGACTAGACCCTAGATAATACATGCTTGGGAATAGTGGAGCTAGCTTGCTTAAACTTTATTTAGGCGTATGCTAATTACTTGTGGGGGGCAAAGGCAGGCAGTGAGGATGTTAAGCTTATCCCAAAATAGTCAATTTTGGAAAAGACACAAGTACAGGCCGCGAGCGGTGGCTGAGACCTGAAATCCCAGCACCTTGGGAGGTCTTCTCGCAGAAGGCCAGAGCGAGACCCCGGGGAAAAGATGCATCCCAGGCGTGATGGCCTGACGATGGCTTCCTGTGTCCCGCAACATGGGGAGTCTGCAGTGTGGCCGGTTTGGAAACTGGCAAGGAGAGCGAAGAGACAACATGCTGGTCTTCCACCCTTCCCTGGATGCCCGTGGGTGCCCGCAGAGCTCCGGAAGCAAACAGTCAACATGCTCAGCCTTTCGGGGGCCGGAGAGACGTGAGCAACATGCCCCCTTGCAGAGGGCACAGCAGCGTGGAATCCCAAATCACGCTTCAGTCATCCTGAGGGTGGCTCCTCTGTGGTCGGGGCTGTCGGCCTGGCGCTCCGTTGCGAGGCTCAGCCTGGGGATGTGCGGTCTGTGAACCACGCGGTTGAAAACCCGAAGGCAACACGGGTCCCGGTCTTTTGTCTCTGAGGAAGCCGCCCGTTCCTTGGGCCACGGAATCGGGGCCAATGGGTGCCCCGCCGGCCCGACGCGGCGGCCGTGGGCCCAGCCCTCAGCCCGCGCCGGGCGCTTACCCTTTTCCCGGAGCGCGGGGGTCCCGTTGCTCCCGGAGGCCAAAGACCGTTTATTCTCTCTGCCTTCCTCCCTCTGTCCCTGGCTCCCTCCCGCCCGCCCTCTGTCCCTGCGTCGCTCTGTCTATCCCTCCGTTCCTAACTGCCTCCCTCTCTCTCCCTCCCTCCCTCCCTCCCAACTTCCCTCCGCCCATCCTTCGGCCCCTCTGGGTCTCCCGTTCGTCTCTCCATCTCTGCCCGCCTTCCCTCCCGCCTGGAACGGTCGGCATCGCCGGCGTGCGCGGGGCCTGGGGTCTGCGTTCAGCCGCCAGGCGCTCCACGGTGGCAGCTGGGAGGCTGCAGGGACACGGGCGGGCGGGCGGGCGGGCGGCCGGGCGACGGTGGAGCGGAGGCGCAGAGGAGGCGAGCCGCCGCCGGAGGGATGGCGGGCCCGGACGCTGCGCGGGCCCGGTGTTTCGCGGGAAGGGGGTCTCCACCCAGCCCAGGGGAAGACTCATTTTCCGGGGGTAGGGATTGGGGGGTGGGGGTGGCGAGGGGTCGGTCAGGCCGTGGCGGAAAGGCATGAGAGCTCTGCCCGGGCTGCTCCCAGAGCCTAGGCGGCTGCCCGCGAACCCGCGCGTGCGCAGCAGACGGCCCACCTGCTGGTACCTGGGCCGGCGCTGGGATCCCCGGGATGCCCAGGAAAGAATGGCATCTCTCCGCTCTGTGGAGTGTCTCACCGGGCCTAGACCTGGAAGACAGGAATCGCAGGCGGGTCGGCCCGGAGGGAAGACACGCCCATCCACGCCGACCCAGGTGTTCCCCGCGAAAGAGAGGCCACCGGCCACCGCCCTGCACCGACCCCGTCCCAGCCCCGCGTCCTTTTAAAGCTCCTCCAGCAGAGCCCGGTATTCTTCCTCGCTGAGGGGTGGTTCCAGCGAGGCGGCCTCTTCCGTGGCCTCCAGCTCCCCAGGGGCCTCCGTTTCTAGGAAAGGCTGCGCCCGCTGCAGAAACTCCGGGCTCGCCAGGAGCTCATCCAGCAGGCGTAGGGGAGTGCAGACGAGCGCTCCGGCTCCTGGAGGAGCCGCGCCTTGGGGGGCGCCCGGATGGCTTGCACCTGCCACTGCCGCGCGGAGGCCTCCGGGGGCGCGGGCTGGGGAGGTGGGGCTTCCCCGGCTTGGGGTTCCCACGCAGCCCCGGCGACCTGGGGACCCTGGCCCCAGCCCCAACACGGACTCCCCTGGGACGCGAGGGGAGGGAAATGCAGGGGGTATTTCAGAATTCAGTCTTCCTCACAGAATCGCAAAGTTCACGTTTCACAACCATAAAGAAACTATTTACGCTAAAAATGAGACTTTTTATGAAGTTGCACTTAGAAAACTTCAATGTCTGAGAAAAAAATATCTCTAACGCACAGGGAAACTGGTGGTTTATCCAATACTCTGAAAATAAAATGGGCTGGGTGAGGGGAATATGAAAATATTATTTCAATTTCATCTCATTTTATTTATTTATGTACTTATTGATTTATTTTTGAGACAGAGTGTCCCTCTGTCCCTCAGGCTGGATTACAGTGTCCTGAGCTCAGCTCACTGCAGCCTCCGCATCCTGGGCTCAAGGCATTCTCCTGCCTCAGCCTCCAGAGTAGCTGGGACTAAATGAGCACGCCACCACGCCAGGCAAATTTTTGTCTTTTTTTTTTAAAGTGTAGTGGAGGTTTCACCATTTGGGCCAGGGTGGTCTTCAACTGCCGACTTCAGGTGATCTGCCCCAACTTGCCTTCCCAAAGTGAAGGGACTATAGGCATGAGCCACTGCGCCCAGACTATGGTAGTTTCACACTGAAGCCTGAAGCTGCTCTGCCTTAGGATTTTTCCTGAGTTTTACTTTCTTGTCATGATGAGTTGCTAGTTCATGTTTTCCCTTGTTTCTTTTCGAAAGGCATTACTGATGAGATTATGGCTTTCTCACAAAGAATACCACTTTGGTGAAACTATATTGAAATCAGGAGTACCTTATGTTTCCGATACTTATCAAGCACAATATTTGAACACGGCGTGGTAGGTGAAAGTGTAGGAAGCAGAATTTGGCAATCCCCATATTTCTTCAATTTCGACGGTTTCAGGTTTTGGTTTCAGCCAAACTGAAGAATGTCCTTATGAGCTGTCAATTCACAGGCCGTTACAGACAATATTTGAAACTACATCACGGTGTAATTTAAGGAGTACGATTCTAAAGAAATTTGAACAATCTGGTGGTATTGCTAACACCAAACAAGGTTGTTCAGCTCTTTCATCTTTAAAAACAAACAAACAAAAACATGATGTGGAATTCTCTCATTTTACCAAACAGCCGTACGCTCCCTTGAATATGTGACTATGAAACCCAAGTAATTGGAAGAAGAAAAATAAAGGAAACACCTCATCAGTCTCATTAATAGTTTTGTTGAGAATAGTTTATTTTTGAAAAACTGCTGGCTATGTCTTGATATTTTTAGACACGGCTAAAGCTGAAATTGCATGAATCCTCTCTCTAACATTCATGCTACTAAAGAAACTTTTCCCAAGATTTGACTGCATTCATTTCATAAAAGCCCTGTCCTCTTCTCCCCTATATATCTATATTAGCACTCTGCCTTCTACCCTCTTCCATAGGAAACACAAATCCGTCAATTGATCACTTAAGCCTTTCCAGTTTGGGTACAACATTTTCTGTAGTTGTACTCCTGAGATTTGTCCTTTATACTTCTAAAGACTAGACCCTAGATAATACATGCTTGGGAATAGTGGAGCTAGCTTGCTTAAACTTTATTTAGGCGTATGCTAATTACTTGTGGGGGGCAAAGGCAGGCAGTGAGGATGTTAAGCTTATCCCAAAATAGTCAATTTTGGAAAAGACACAAGTACAGGCCGGGCGTGGTGGCTCAGACCTGTAATCCCGGCACCTTGGGAGGCCGAGGCGGCCGGTCACGAGGTCAGGAGATCGACACCATCCTGGCTAACACGGTGAAACCCCGTCTCTGCTAAACATACACAAATTAGCCGGGCGTGGTGGCAGGCGCTTGTAGTCTCAGCTACTCGGGAGGCTGAGGCAGGAGAAGAGCACGAACCCGGGAGGCGGAGCTGGCAGTGAGCCGAGATTGCGCCACTGCACTCCGGCCTGGGCGGCAGAGTGGGATTCTGCCTCAAAAAAGAAAGAAAAAAAACATCTTCATATATATGAATGTGTGTGTGTGTGTGTGTGTGTGTCTGTGTGTGTGTGTGTACTCAGGTACACTCACTTTACTTCTGAGTTATCTCGTCACCACTTAACCAGCACCAATCAGAGACCACATTTTTCTAGGCAGTCTCCAAATGTACATTACAAATAGTAACGTACTTTAAGGATAGTAATGAAGCTCCGGGAAAAATTGCTTGTCTGCACCTCAGCAGACCAACCTGCCTGGGCCAGCTTCTCTCTTCCTCTACTCTTCCGAAAGTGCTAGACCTGCAACATCTGACAGAATACAGCTTCCATGACTCCTCAGTGCCATGGAAATGGAACGAGCTGAGAGCAATCTAAAGACTGGGAGATATTAGGTCTCTTGGATCTTACTTCTTTTGGTTGCTCGAGCACTTTAATTCCCGAGAGAGCCCTCCCATCTCCATCAGTTCTTCCAGGAACCTGTACCCTCCTTGTGTCTCTAAGATACGCTGGTCTAACTTGTTACATGCCTTTACAAGAAAGTTGGTAAAAATAAAAGGAAAGCTGAACAACGTCACAATATGGAGGTATGAAACAGAATTTCCCCATACTTGGTAAAGTTTAGAAATTTGTGTAATACCCGAAGGCAGATTCCATGTACAATAAGTCCTAGTTTAAGAACAAGAGCTGAGGGTATGAGGAAATAAAACTATATTTTCCGGGAGTATCTCTGGCTTCAGGAAGAAAGAGCACATGTTACTCTCCATTCAATATTAGGGCTGAACTATGGGGTCTTTTCGATCCTTTTTGCTTACCCTCTGCGATTCAGGGGGCACATGGCAAAGGTAAACAGACTGAAACAGCACCGTGGATAGCTGTGAGCTGTGCTGGGAAGATTCACGGTGATTCCATAATAAATCTCAGGTCTTTCTTCTGTAACAAAAAATTCCTCTTTTCCATCATCAAGGTAAAGCCGAGTATGTACAAGTAGAGTATGCGATAACTTTGTCACTCGTGACGAACCTAGTCGGTCCGATACTTTAACAACTTCTCCAATGTCTCTGCACTCAGGTTGGATATTCTGAGTGGGTCATCGGTAGAATGAATGAAATCAAGAATACTCTATAGCAATGTTTGGAAGTCAATTTCAGTGTCTCCGGAAGCACTGGGAAAATCACCATGTGTAACGAACGTGAAGTATCCACAGGCTCTCTCTGTGTCTTTGAAACTGCCCATGTGTTCATTAGAAACGGCGGCTTGAGGAAAGGTGGTTTTGGAATTGGTTTCCCTCTAGTCTTACGTGATGCATCTCTACTATATTGCATTATAATAAAGCAAAGGGTCACTTGCTGACATAAAGCACAGGAGGCAGGAATGGAAGAGTCAACTTAGAGAAAAAAAGTGCTTTTCGGTTTTATTTTCATTTCTGCAGTTTGGAAAACAGTTTAACAGTTTAACTGATTTTGTGGCGGCTCACAAAAATACATATGAGCGTTGAAAATGTACAGAAGAACAACAATTGGGAGACATTTCCGGAAGCTTCAGTTTCTGAAACCCAGACACGAGCCTACAAGCTAAGACACGGCTACACCAGGCTTCAGCGTGAAACCATACAACTCCTGGGAAGGGCTGCCCTCTCTGAACGCAGCTACCTGTCCACAGGATGCTCTAGGCCCAGGCACCTTTATTCTTCCAACTAGAGAGACATAGAAAGATGCCTCCATATCCCATGAAGATGCCCAAGCATTTGGCCAAGGCTCCTATGAAACAGTCTGCTGTCTTCATCCAGGTAAGGGCAACTTCACATTTTCAGACACTAAGGTCGTGGGCAAATCCAGGGTGGACTGAGAGGCGGAAGCTCCAGCAAACAGAGTCCTGTGGCTGGAAGATGAATGCAGTACTTATTCCTGCACCAACAGACCCTTGCCTCTGGCCTTGGGCCTAGAGCATGATTTTTTGGTAGTTGCTGTTGGGGAAGAGGCCCTTGGGCTTTAACCTGCGGACAGCCTCCCTTAAATGCTTGGGCTGCAGCGGGGGCGTTTCTCCCCACATCTCACACACGTCCAGGGCCTCTTCCACCACCTCTCCAACAAAGACCTTGGCGATTCCAGCCATGGCAATGGCGGCGTTCTCAGACACCGAACTGCCGGTGATAGACTTCATCAGACCTGCCATGCGTGCTTTTGGGAAAGCTGACCGGCGACACACTTCGTAGCGGGCCAGCTGCTCCTCAGACATGGCAGACAGCAGGGCTGTCATCCTCTGAGCCTCCTCTGCATCCACGGTGGGCTTCCTCTCCTTCTTTCCTTTGGTATGTCTTTTCCGTCTTTTGGCGGCAGGAGGAGGTGAGGCTGAGGCCTCCTTGTCCCCTTCTGTGAGGTCCATGACATCCTCACTCCTGAGCTCACCTCCCTGATCCCTGGGTTCTTCCAAGTTCCCACCTAGGTCCTCAGGGATTCCATCCTTCTTGCTGCCCTTCAGACCTCGGGGCATGGCGAACATCTCAGCAGACACACCTGTTTGCCTGCCCGTCTCCACGGGTGAGATTCAAGTCTGCCCCGTGACAGCAGCTGTAGAGGCAGAAGTTCTGGCTGGGGTGGTTTGATTACGGATCTGCAGCGAGAACCTTTCGAAGATTTTAGCTGCCGTGTTTCTGCTGAGCCACTTTAGCCATAACTGGACACAGCTCCCTGCCTCCCCTTCCCACACACAAACACACACGCTGAATTTTCTCACTTCCACAATGTGAAGAAACTTGTGGATGGAGAGTATATTAGTTTTACATCAATGCAGAATAAATTCTCACAAGTTTTGGACACTTAAAACAAACCCCAGCTCAGAGGTCAGAAGTTCTACCAGTCCAAGTGACTGCCACCTGCTCAGAGCCACACGAGGGACCTCCGGGATGGGTCTGGCTGTGTGGTCGCTGCCTTCACCTGAGAAGGGTCTGGCTTCGATCTGACTCGAGGTGGTGGCAGAATTCAATGCCTTCGGGTTGTGAGCCCCAGGCCCACTTGTCTGTTCTGCCTGCTGCCGTGAGGACGCTCTCGGCTCCTGCAAGTGTTGCCCAGGTCTGGGCTGTGAGGCTCCCTGGGTCTGCACGGCCAGTGCCGGGGAATCTCCCACAGGGCAATGTCATCTCAGGGAGCTCCAGTCCTCCCTTATAAAGAGCTCGGATGATTGAACTAGACCCAGCCCTTAGCAGCTATTGGCTCAGGATATCCCTAAGGAAATCAGGGATTTGGGCGGGCTCATCAATTCACGCTTCCGCCCACCCCCAAGGGAGGGGCAGACACAGGGCGAGTCTCCGAGGGGCGGGAAATGCAGGGGGTATTTCAGAATTCAGTCTTCCTCACAGAATCGCAAAGTTCACGTTTCACAACCATAAAGAAACTATTTACGCTAAAAATGAGACTTTTTAAGAAGTTGCACTTAGAAAACTTCAATGTCTGAGAAAAAAATATCCCTAACGCACAGGGAAACAGGTGGCTTATCCAATACTCTGGAAATAAAATGGGCTGGGTGAGGGGAATATGAAAATATTATTTCAATTTCATCTCATTTTATTTATTTATTTATGTACTTATTGATTTATTTTTGAGACAGAGTCTCCCTCTGTCCCTCAGGCTGGATTACAGTGTCCTGAGCTCAGCTCACTGCAGCCTCCGCATCCTGGGCCCAAGGCATTCTCCTGCCTCAGCCTCCAGAGTAGCTGGGACTAAATGAGTACGCCACCACGCCAGGCAAATTTTTGTCTTTTTTATAAAGTGTAGAGGAGGTTTCACCATTTGGGCCAGGGTGGTCTTCAACTGCCAACTTCAGATGATCTGCCCCAACTTGCCTTCCAAAGTGAAGGGACTATAGGCGTGAGCCACTGAACCCAGACTATGATAGTTTCACACTGAGGCCTGAAGCTGCTCTGCCTTAGGATTTTTCCTGAGTTTTACGTTCTTGTCATGATGAGTTGCTAGTTCATATTTTCCGTTGGATCTTTTCGAAAGGGATTACTGATGAGATTATGGCTTTCTCACAAAGAATACCACTTTGGTGAAACTATACTGAAATCAGGAGTACCTTATGTTTCCGATACTTATCAAGCACAACATTTGAACACGGCGTGGTAGGTGAAAGTGTAGGAAGCAGAATTTGGCAAACCCCATTTTTTTTCAATTTCGACGGTTTCAGGTTTTTGGTTTCAGCCAAACTGAAGAATGTCCTAATGAGCTGTCAATTCACAGGCCATTACAGACAATTTTTGAAACTACATCACACTGTAATTTAAGGAGTACGATTCTAAAGAAATTTGAACAATCTGGTGGTATTGCTAACACCAAACAAGGTTGTTCAGCTCTTTCATCTTTAAAAACAAACAAACAAAAACATGATGTGGAATTCTCTCATTTTACCAAACAGCCGTACGCTCCCTTGAATATGTGACTATGAAACCCAAGTAATTGGAAGAAAAAAAATAAAGGAAACACCTCATCAGTCTCATTAATAGTTTTGTTGAGAATAGTTTATTTTTCAAAAACTGCTGGCTATGTCTTGATATTTTTAGACACGGCTAAAGTTGAAATTGCATGAATCCTCTCTCTAACATTCATGCTACTTAAGAATCTTTTCCCAAGATTTGACTGCATTCATTTCATAAAAGCCCTGTCCTCTTCTCCCCTATATATCTATATTAGCACTCTGCCTTCTACCCTCTTCCATAGGAAACACAAATCCGTCAATTGATCACTTAAGCCTTTCCAGTATGGGTACAACATTTTCTGTAGTTGTACTCCTGAGATTTGTCCTTTATACTTCTAAAGACTAGACCCTAGATAATACATGCTTGGGAATAGTGGAGCTAGCTTGCTTAAACTTTATTTAGGCGTATGCTAATTACTTGTGGGGGGCAAAGGCAGGCAGTGAGGATGTTAAGCTTATCCCAAAATAGTCAATTTTGGAAAAGACACAAGTACAGGCCGCGAGCGGTGGCTCAGACCTGAAATCCCAGCACCTTGGGAGGTCTTCTCGCAGAAGGCCAGAGCGAGACCCCGGGGAAAAGATGCATCCCAGGCGTGATGGCCTGACGATGGCTTCCTGTGTCCCGCAACATGGGGAGTCTGCAGTGTGGCCGGTTTGGAAACTGGCAAGGAGAGCGAAGAGACAACATGCTGGTCTTCCACCCTTCCCTGGATGCCCGTGGGTGCCCGCAGAGCTCCGGAAGCAAACAGTCAACATGCTCAGCCTTTCGGGGGCCGGAGAGACGTGAGCAACATGCCCCCTTGCAGAGGGCACAGCAGCGTGGAATCCCAAATCACGCTTCAGTCATCCTGAGGGTGGCTCCTCTGTGGTCGGGGCTGTCGGCCTGGCGCTCCGTTGCGAGGCTCAGCCTGGGGATGTGCGGTCTGTGAACCACGCGGTTGAAAACCCGAAGGCAACACGGGTCCCGGTCTTTTGTCTCTGAGGAAGCCGCCCGTTCCTTGGGCCACGGAATCGGGGCCAATGGGTGCCCCGCCGGCCCGACGCGGCGGCCGTGGGCCCAGCCCTCAGCCCGCGCCGGGCGCTTACCCTTTTCCCGGAGCGCGGGGGTCCCGTTGCTCCCGGAGGCCAAAGACCGTTTATTCTCTCTGCCTTCCTCCCTCTGTCCCTGGCTCCCTCCCGCCCGCCCTCTGTCCCTGCGTCGCTCTGTCTATCCCTCCGTTCCTAACTGCCTCCCTCTCTCTCCCTCCCTCCCTCCCTCCCAACTTCCCTCCGCCCATCCTTCGGCCCCTCTGGGTCTCCCGTTCGTCTCTCCATCTCTGCCCGCCTTCCCTCCCGCCTGGAACGGTCGGCATCGCCGGCGTGCGCGGGGCCTGGGGTCTGCGTTCAGCCGCCAGGCGCTCCACGGTGGCAGCTGGGAGGCTGCAGGGACACGGGCGGGCGGGCGGGCGGGCGGCCGGGCGACGGTGGAGCGGAGGCGCAGAGGAGGCGAGCCGCCGCCGGAGGGATGGCGGGCCCGGACGCTGCGCGGGCCCGGTGTTTCGCGGGAAGGGGGTCTCCACCCAGCCCAGGGGAAGACTCATTTTCCGGGGGTAGGGATTGGGGGGTGGGGGTGGCGAGGGGTCGGTCAGGCCGTGGCGGAAAGGCATGAGAGCTCTGCCCGGGCTGCTCCCAGAGCCTAGGCGGCTGCCCGCGAACCCGCGCGTGCGCAGCAGACGGCCCACCTGCTGGTACCTGGGCCGGCGCTGGGATCCCCGGGATGCCCAGGAAAGAATGGCATCTCTCCGCTCTGTGGAGTGTCTCACCGGGCCTAGACCTGGAAGACAGGAATCGCAGGCGGGTCGGCCCGGAGGGAAGACACGCCCATCCACGCCGACCCAGGTGTTCCCCGCGAAAGAGAGGCCACCGGCCACCGCCCTGCACCGACCCCGTCCCAGCCCCGCGTCCTTTTAAAGCTCCTCCAGCAGAGCCCGGTATTCTTCCTCGCTGAGGGGTGGTTCCAGCGAGGCGGCCTCTTCCGTGGCCTCCAGCTCCCCAGGGGCCTCCGTTTCTAGGAAAGGCTGCGCCCGCTGCAGAAACTCCGGGCTCGCCAGGAGCTCATCCAGCAGGCGTAGGGGAGTGCAGACGAGCGCTCCGGCTCCTGGAGGAGCCGCGCCTTGGGGGGCGCCCGGATGGCTTGCACCTGCCACTGCCGCGCGGAGGCCTCCGGGGGCGCGGGCTGGGGAGGTGGGGCTTCCCCGGCTTGGGGTTCCCACGCAGCCCCGGCGACCTGGGGACCCTGGCCCCAGCCCCAACACGGACTCCCCTGGGACGCGAGGGGAGGGAAATGCAGGGGGTATTTCAGAATTCAGTCTTCCTCACAGAATCGCAAAGTTCACGTTTCACAACCATAAAGAAACTATTTACGCTAAAAATGAGACTTTTTATGAAGTTGCACTTAGAAAACTTCAATGTCTGAGAAAAAAATATCTCTAACGCACAGGGAAACTGGTGGTTTATCCAATACTCTGAAAATAAAATGGGCTGGGTGAGGGGAATATGAAAATATTATTTCAATTTCATCTCATTTTATTTATTTATGTACTTATTGATTTATTTTTGAGACAGAGTGTCCCTCTGTCCCTCAGGCTGGATTACAGTGTCCTGAGCTCAGCTCACTGCAGCCTCCGCATCCTGGGCTCAAGGCATTCTCCTGCCTCAGCCTCCAGAGTAGCTGGGACTAAATGAGCACGCCACCACGCCAGGCAAATTTTTGTCTTTTTTTTTTAAAGTGTAGTGGAGGTTTCACCATTTGGGCCAGGGTGGTCTTCAACTGCCGACTTCAGGTGATCTGCCCCAACTTGCCTTCCCAAAGTGAAGGGACTATAGGCATGAGCCACTGCGCCCAGACTATGGTAGTTTCACACTGAAGCCTGAAGCTGCTCTGCCTTAGGATTTTTCCTGAGTTTTACTTTCTTGTCATGATGAGTTGCTAGTTCATGTTTTCCCTTGTTTCTTTTCGAAAGGCATTACTGATGAGATTATGGCTTTCTCACAAAGAATACCACTTTGGTGAAACTATATTGAAATCAGGAGTACCTTATGTTTCCGATACTTATCAAGCACAATATTTGAACACGGCGTGGTAGGTGAAAGTGTAGGAAGCAGAATTTGGCAATCCCCATATTTCTTCAATTTCGACGGTTTCAGGTTTTGGTTTCAGCCAAACTGAAGAATGTCCTTATGAGCTGTCAATTCACAGGCCGTTACAGACAATATTTGAAACTACATCACGGTGTAATTTAAGGAGTACGATTCTAAAGAAATTTGAACAATCTGGTGGTATTGCTAACACCAAACAAGGTTGTTCAGCTCTTTCATCTTTAAAAACAAACAAACAAAAACATGATGTGGAATTCTCTCATTTTACCAAACAGCCGTACGCTCCCTTGAATATGTGACTATGAAACCCAAGTAATTGGAAGAAGAAAAATAAAGGAAACACCTCATCAGTCTCATTAATAGTTTTGTTGAGAATAGTTTATTTTTGAAAAACTGCTGGCTATGTCTTGATATTTTTAGACACGGCTAAAGCTGAAATTGCATGAATCCTCTCTCTAACATTCATGCTACTAAAGAAACTTTTCCCAAGATTTGACTGCATTCATTTCATAAAAGCCCTGTCCTCTTCTCCCCTATATATCTATATTAGCACTCTGCCTTCTACCCTCTTCCATAGGAAACACAAATCCGTCAATTGATCACTTAAGCCTTTCCAGTTTGGGTACAACATTTTCTGTAGTTGTACTCCTGAGATTTGTCCTTTATACTTCTAAAGACTAGACCCTAGATAATACATGCTTGGGAATAGTGGAGCTAGCTTGCTTAAACTTTATTTAGGCGTATGCTAATTACTTGTGGGGGGCAAAGGCAGGCAGTGAGGATGTTAAGCTTATCCCAAAATAGTCAATTTTGGAAAAGACACAAGTACAGGCCGGGCGTGGTGGCTCAGACCTGTAATCCCGGCACCTTGGGAGGCCGAGGCGGCCGGTCACGAGGTCAGGAGATCGACACCATCCTGGCTAACACGGTGAAACCCCGTCTCTGCTAAACATACACAAATTAGCCGGGCGTGGTGGCAGGCGCTTGTAGTCTCAGCTACTCGGGAGGCTGAGGCAGGAGAAGAGCACGAACCCGGGAGGCGGAGCTGGCAGTGAGCCGAGATTGCGCCACTGCACTCCGGCCTGGGCGGCAGAGTGGGATTCTGCCTCAAAAAAGAAAGAAAAAAAACATCTTCATATATATGAATGTGTGTGTGTGTGTGTGTGTGTGTCTGTGTGTGTGTGTGTACTCAGGTACACTCACTTTACTTCTGAGTTATCTCGTCACCACTTAACCAGCACCAATCAGAGACCACATTTTTCTAGGCAGTCTCCAAATGTACATTACAAATAGTAACGTACTTTAAGGATAGTAATGAAGCTCCGGGAAAAATTGCTTGTCTGCACCTCAGCAGACCAACCTGCCTGGGCCAGCTTCTCTCTTCCTCTACTCTTCAGAAAGTGCTAGACCTGCAACATCTGACAGAATACAGCTTCCATGACTCCTCAGTGCCATGGAAATGGAACGAGCTGAGAGCAATCTAAAGACTGGGAGATATTAGGTCTCTTGGATCTTACTTCTTTTGGTTGCTCGAGCACTTTAATTCCCGAGAGAGCCCTCCCATCTCCATCAGTTCTTCCAGGAACCTGTACCCTCCTTGTGTCTCTAAGATACGCTGGTCTAACTTGTTACATGCCTTTACAAGAAAGTTGGTAAAAATAAAAGGAAAGCTGAACAACGTCACAATATGGAGGTATGAAACAGAATTTCCCCATACTTGGTAAAGTTTAGAAATTTGTGTAATACCCGAAGGCAGATTCCATGTACAATAAGTCCTAGTTTAAGAACAAGAGCTGAGGGTATGAGGAAATAAAACTATATTTTCCGGGAGTATCTCTGGCTTCAGGAAGAAAGAGCACATGTTACTCTCCATTCAATATTAGGGCTGAACTATGGGGTCTTTTCGATCCTTTTTGCTTACCCTCTGCGATTCAGGGGGCACATGGCAAAGGTAAACAGACTGAAACAGCACCGTGGATAGCTGTGAGCTGTGCTGGGAAGATTCACGGTGATTCCATAATAAATCTCAGGTCTTTCTTCTGTAACAAAAAATTCCTCTTTTCCATCATCAAGGTAAAGCCGAGTATGTACAAGTAGAGTATGCGATAACTTTGTCACTCGTGACGAACCTAGTCGGTCCGATACTTTAACAACTTCTCCAATGTCTCTGCACTCAGGTTGGATATTCTGAGTGGGTCATCGGTAGAATGAATGAAATCAAGAATACTCTATAGCAATGTTTGGAAGTCAATTTCAGTGTCTCCGGAAGCACTGGGAAAATCACCATGTGTAACGAACGTGAAGTATCCACAGGCTCTCTCTGTGTCTTTGAAACTGCCCATGTGTTCATTAGAAACGGCGGCTTGAGGAAAGGTGGTTTTGGAATTGGTTTCCCTCTAGTCTTACGTGATGCATCTCTACTATATTGCATTATAATAAAGCAAAGGGTCACTTGCTGACATAAAGCACAGGAGGCAGGAATGGAAGAGTCAACTTAGAGAAAAAAAGTGCTTTTCGGTTTTATTTTCATTTCTGCAGTTTGGAAAACAGTTTAACAGTTTAACTGATTTTGTGGCGGCTCACAAAAATACATATGAGCGTTGAAAATGTACAGAAGAACAACAATTGGGAGACATTTCCGGAAGCTTCAGTTTCTGAAACCCAGACACGAGCCTACAAGCTAAGACACGGCTACACCAGGCTTCAGCGTGAAACCATACAACTCCTGGGAAGGGCTTCCCTCTCTGAACGCAGCTACCTGTCCACAGGATGCTCTAGGCCCAGGCACCTTTATTCTTCCAACTAGAGAGACATAGAAAGATGCCTCCATATCCCATGAAGATGCCCAAGCATTTGGCCAAGGCTCCTATGAAACAGTCTGCTGTCTTCATCCAGGTAAGGGCAACTTCACATTTTCAGACACTAAGGTCGTGGGCAAATCCAGGGTGGACTGAGAGGCGGAAGCTCCAGCAAACACAGTCCTGTGGCTGGAAGATGAATGCAGTACTTATTCCTGCACCAACAGACCCTTGCCTCTGGCCTTGGGCCTAGAGCATGATTTTTTGGTAGTTGCTGTTGGGGAAGAGGCCCTTGGGCTTTAACCTGCAGACAGCCTCCCTTAAATGCTTGGGCTGCAGCGGGGGCGTTTCTCCCCACATCTCACACACGTCCAGGGCCTCTTCCACCACCTCTCCAACAAAGACCTTGGCGATTCCAGCCATGGCAATGGCGGCGTTCTCAGACACCGAACTGCCGGTGATAGACTTCATCAGACCTGCCATGCGTGCTTTTGGGAAAGCTGACCGGCGACACACTTCGTAGCGGGCCAGCTGCTCCTCAGACATGGCAGACAGCAGGGCTGTCATCCTCTGAGCCTCCTCTGCATCCACGGTGGGCTTCCTCTCCTTCTTTCCTTTGGTATGTCTTTTCCGTCTTTTGGCGGCAGGAGGAGGTGAGGCTGAGGCCTCCTTGTCCCCTTCTGTGAGGTCCATGACATCCTCACTCCTGAGCTCACCTCCCTGATCCCTGGGTTCTTCCAAGTTCCCACCTAGGTCCTCAGGGATTCCATCCTTCTTGCTGCCCTTCAGACCTCGGGGCATGGCGAACATCTCAGCAGACACACCTGTTTGCCTGCCCGTCTCCACGGGTGAGATTCAAGTCTGCCCCGTGACAGCAGCTGTAGAGGCAGAAGTTCTGGCTGGGGTGGTTTGATTACGGATCTGCAGCGAGAACCTTTCGAAGATTTTAGCTGCCGTGTTTCTGCTGAGCCACTTTAGCCATAACTGGACACAGCTCCCTGCCTCCCCTTCCCACACACAAACACACACGCTGAATTTTCTCACTTCCACAATGTGAAGAAACTTGTGGATGGAGAGTATATTAGTTTTACATCAATGCAGAATAAATTCTCACAAGTTTTGGACACTTAAAACAAACCCCAGCTCAGAGGTCAGAAGTTCTACCAGTCCAAGTGACTGCCACCTGCTCAGAGCCACACGAGGGACCTCCGGGATGGGTCTGGCTGTGTGGTCGCTGCCTTCACCTGAGAAGGGTCTGGCTTCGATCTGACTCGAGGTGGTGGCAGAATTCAATGCCTTCGGGTTGTGAGCCCCAGGCCCACTTGTCTGTTCTGCCTGCTGCCGTGAGGACGCTCTCGGCTCCTGCAAGTGTTGCCCAGGTCTGGGCTGTGAGGCTCCCTGGGTCTGCACGGCCAGTGCCGGGGAATCTCCCACAGGGCAATGTCATCTCAGGGAGCTCCAGTGCTCCCTTATAAAGAGCTCGGATGATTGAACTAGACCCAGCCCTTAGCAGCTATTGGCTCAGGATATCCCTAAGGAAATCAGGGATTTGGGCGGGCTCATCAATTCACGCTTCCGCCCACCCCCAAGGGAGGGGCAGACACAGGGCGAGTCTCCGAGGGGCGGGAAATGCAGGGGGTATTTCAGAATTCAGTCTTCCTCACAGAATCGCAAAGTTCACGTTTCACAACCATAAAGAAACTATTTACGCTAAAAATGAGACTTTTTAAGAAGTTGCACTTAGAAAACTTCAATGTCTGAGAAAAAAATATCCCTAACGCACAGGGAAACAGGTGGCTTATCCAATACTCTGGAAATAAAATGGGCTGGGTGAGGGGAATATGAAAATATTATTTCAATTTCATCTCATTTTATTTATTTATTTATGTACTTATTGATTTATTTTTGAGACAGAGTCTCCCTCTGTCCCTCAGGCTGGATTACAGTGTCCTGAGCTCAGCTCACTGCAGCCTCCGCATCCTGGGCCCAAGGCATTCTCCTGCCTCAGCCTCCAGAGTAGCTGGGACTAAATGAGTACGCCACCACGCCAGGCAAATTTTTGTCTTTTTTATAAAGTGTAGAGGAGGTTTCACCATTTGGGCCAGGGTGGTCTTCAACTGCCAACTTCAGATGATCTGCCCCAACTTGCCTTCCAAAGTGAAGGGACTATAGGCGTGAGCCACTGAACCCAGACTATGATAGTTTCACACTGAGGCCTGAAGCTGCTCTGCCTTAGGATTTTTCCTGAGTTTTACGTTCTTGTCATGATGAGTTGCTAGTTCATATTTTCCGTTGGATCTTTTCGAAAGGGATTACTGATGAGATTATGGCTTTCTCACAAAGAATACCACTTTGGTGAAACTATACTGAAATCAGGAGTACCTTATGTTTCCGATACTTATCAAGCACAACATTTGAACACGGCGTGGTAGGTGAAAGTGTAGGAAGCAGAATTTGGCAAACCCCATTTTTTTTCAATTTCGACGGTTTCAGGTTTTTGGTTTCAGCCAAACTGAAGAATGTCCTAATGAGCTGTCAATTCACAGGCCATTACAGACAATTTTTGAAACTACATCACACTGTAATTTAAGGAGTACGATTCTAAAGAAATTTGAACAATCTGGTGGTATTGCTAACACCAAACAAGGTTGTTCAGCTCTTTCATCTTTAAAAACAAACAAACAAAAACATGATGTGGAATTCTCTCATTTTACCAAACAGCCGTACGCTCCCTTGAATATGTGACTATGAAACCCAAGTAATTGGAAGAAAAAAAATAAAGGAAACACCTCATCAGTCTCATTAATAGTTTTGTTGAGAATAGTTTATTTTTCAAAAACTGCTGGCTATGTCTTGATATTTTTAGACACGGCTAAAGTTGAAATTGCATGAATCCTCTCTCTAACATTCATGCTACTTAAGAATCTTTTCCCAAGATTTGACTGCATTCATTTCATAAAAGCCCTGTCCTCTTCTCCCCTATATATCTATATTAGCACTCTGCCTTCTACCCTCTTCCATAGGAAACACAAATCCGTCAATTGATCACTTAAGCCTTTCCAGTATGGGTACAACATTTTCTGTAGTTGTACTCCTGAGATTTGTCCTTTATACTTCTAAAGACTAGACCCTAGATAATACATGCTTGGGAATAGTGGAGCTAGCTTGCTTAAACTTTATTTAGGCGTATGCTAATTACTTGTGGGGGGCAAAGGCAGGCAGTGAGGATGTTAAGCTTATCCCAAAATAGTCAATTTTGGAAAAGACACAAGTACAGGCCGCGAGCGGTGTCTCAGACCTGAAATCCCAGCACCTTGGGAGGTCTTCTCGCAGAAGGCCAGAGCGAGACCCCGGGGAAAAGATGCATCCCAGGCGTGATGGCCTGACGATGGCTTCCTGTGTCCCGCAACATGGGGAGTCTGCAGTGTGGCCGGTTTGGAAACTGGCAAGGAGAGCGAAGAGACAACATGCTGGTCTTCCACCCTTCCCTGGATGCCCGTGGGTGCCCGCAGAGCTCCGGAAGCAAACAGTCAACATGCTCAGCCTTTCGGGGGCCGGAGAGACGTGAGCAACATGCCCCCTTGCAGAGGGCACAGCAGCGTGGAATCCCAAATCACGCTTCAGTCATCCTGAGGGTGGCTCCTCTGTGGTCGGGGCTGTCGGCCTGGCGCTCCGTTGCGAGGCTCAGCCTGGGGATGTGCGGTCTGTGAACCACGCGGTTGAAAACCCGAAGGCAACACGGGTCCCGGTCTTTTGTCTCTGAGGAAGCCGCCCGTTCCTTGGGCCACGGAATCGGGGCCAATGGGTGCCCCGCCGGCCCGACGCGGCGGCCGTGGGCCCAGCCCTCAGCCCGCGCCGGGCGCTTACCCTTTTCCCGGAGCGCGGGGGTCCCGTTGCTCCCGGAGGCCAAAGACCGTTTATTCTCTCTGCCTTCCTCCCTCTGTCCCTGGCTCCCTCCCGCCCGCCCTCTGTCCCTGCGTCGCTCTGTCTATCCCTCCGTTCCTAACTGCCTCCCTCTCTCTCCCTCCCTCCCTCCCTCCCAACTTCCCTCCGCCCATCCTTCGGCCCCTCTGGGTCTCCCGTTCGTCTCTCCATCTCTGCCCGCCTTCCCTCCCGCCTGGAACGGTCGGCATCGCCGGCGTGCGCGGGGCCTGGGGTCTGCGTTCAGCCGCCAGGCGCTCCACGGTGGCAGCTGGGAGGCTGCAGGGACACGGGCGGGCGGGCGGGCGGGCGGCCGGGCGACGGTGGAGCGGAGGCGCAGAGGAGGCGAGCCGCCGCCGGAGGGATGGCGGGCCCGGACGCTGCGCGGGCCCGGTGTTTCGCGGGAAGGGGGTCTCCACCCAGCCCAGGGGAAGACTCATTTTCCGGGGGTAGGGATTGGGGGGTGGGGGTGGCGAGGGGTCGGTCAGGCCGTGGCGGAAAGGCATGAGAGCTCTGCCCGGGCTGCTCCCAGAGCCTAGGCGGCTGCCCGCGAACCCGCGCGTGCGCAGCAGACGGCCCACCTGCTGGTACCTGGGCCGGCGCTGGGATCCCCGGGATGCCCAGGAAAGAATGGCATCTCTCCGCTCTGTGGAGTGTCTCACCGGGCCTAGACCTGGAAGACAGGAATCGCAGGCGGGTCGGCCCGGAGGGAAGACACGCCCATCCACGCCGACCCAGGTGTTCCCCGCGAAAGAGAGGCCACCGGCCACCGCCCTGCACCGACCCCGTCCCAGCCCCGCGTCCTTTTAAAGCTCCTCCAGCAGAGCCCGGTATTCTTCCTCGCTGAGGGGTGGTTCCAGCGAGGCGGCCTCTTCCGTGGCCTCCAGCTCCCCAGGGGCCTCCGTTTCTAGGAAAGGCTGCGCCCGCTGCAGAAACTCCGGGCTCGCCAGGAGCTCATCCAGCAGGCGTAGGGGAGTGCAGACGAGCGCTCCGGCTCCTGGAGGAGCCGCGCCTTGGGGGGCGCCCGGATGGCTTGCACCTGCCACTGCCGCGCGGAGGCCTCCGGGGGCGCGGGCTGGGGAGGTGGGGCTTCCCCGGCTTGGGGTTCCCACGCAGCCCCGGCGACCTGGGGACCCTGGCCCCAGCCCCAACACGGACTCCCCTGGGACGCGAGGGGAGGGAAATGCAGGGGGTATTTCAGAATTCAGTCTTCCTCACAGAATCGCAAAGTTCACGTTTCACAACCATAAAGAAACTATTTACGCTAAAAATGAGACTTTTTATGAAGTTGCACTTAGAAAACTTCAATGTCTGAGAAAAAAATATCTCTAACGCACAGGGAAACTGGTGGTTTATCCAATACTCTGAAAATAAAATGGGCTGGGTGAGGGGAATATGAAAATATTATTTCAATTTCATCTCATTTTATTTATTTATGTACTTATTGATTTATTTTTGAGACAGAGTGTCCCTCTGTCCCTCAGGCTGGATTACAGTGTCCTGAGCTCAGCTCACTGCAGCCTCCGCATCCTGGGCTCAAGGCATTCTCCTGCCTCAGCCTCCAGAGTAGCTGGGACTAAATGAGCACGCCACCACGCCAGGCAAATTTTTGTCTTTTTTTTTTAAAGTGTAGTGGAGGTTTCACCATTTGGGCCAGGGTGGTCTTCAACTGCCGACTTCAGGTGATCTGCCCCAACTTGCCTTCCCAAAGTGAAGGGACTATAGGCATGAGCCACTGCGCCCAGACTATGGTAGTTTCACACTGAAGCCTGAAGCTGCTCTGCCTTAGGATTTTTCCTGAGTTTTACTTTCTTGTCATGATGAGTTGCTAGTTCATGTTTTCCCTTGTTTCTTTTCGAAAGGCATTACTGATGAGATTATGGCTTTCTCACAAAGAATACCACTTTGGTGAAACTATATTGAAATCAGGAGTACCTTATGTTTCCGATACTTATCAAGCACAATATTTGAACACGGCGTGGTAGGTGAAAGTGTAGGAAGCAGAATTTGGCAATCCCCATATTTCTTCAATTTCGACGGTTTCAGGTTTTGGTTTCAGCCAAACTGAAGAATGTCCTTATGAGCTGTCAATTCACAGGCCGTTACAGACAATATTTGAAACTACATCACGGTGTAATTTAAGGAGTACGATTCTAAAGAAATTTGAACAATCTGGTGGTATTGCTAACACCAAACAAGGTTGTTCAGCTCTTTCATCTTTAAAAACAAACAAACAAAAACATGATGTGGAATTCTCTCATTTTACCAAACAGCCGTACGCTCCCTTGAATATGTGACTATGAAACCCAAGTAATTGGAAGAAGAAAAATAAAGGAAACACCTCATCAGTCTCATTAATAGTTTTGTTGAGAATAGTTTATTTTTGAAAAACTGCTGGCTATGTCTTGATATTTTTAGACACGGCTAAAGCTGAAATTGCATGAATCCTCTCTCTAACATTCATGCTACTAAAGAAACTTTTCCCAAGATTTGACTGCATTCATTTCATAAAAGCCCTGTCCTCTTCTCCCCTATATATCTATATTAGCACTCTGCCTTCTACCCTCTTCCATAGGAAACACAAATCCGTCAATTGATCACTTAAGCCTTTCCAGTTTGGGTACAACATTTTCTGTAGTTGTACTCCTGAGATTTGTCCTTTATACTTCTAAAGACTAGACCCTAGATAATACATGCTTGGGAATAGTGGAGCTAGCTTGCTTAAACTTTATTTAGGCGTATGCTAATTACTTGTGGGGGGCAAAGGCAGGCAGTGAGGATGTTAAGCTTATCCCAAAATAGTCAATTTTGGAAAAGACACAAGTACAGGCCGGGCGTGGTGGCTCAGACCTGTAATCCCGGCACCTTGGGAGGCCGAGGCGGCCGGTCACGAGGTCAGGAGATCGACACCATCCTGGCTAACACGGTGAAACCCCGTCTCTGCTAAACATACACAAATTAGCCGGGCGTGGTGGCAGGCGCTTGTAGTCTCAGCTACTCGGGAGGCTGAGGCAGGAGAAGAGCACGAACCCGGGAGGCGGAGCTGGCAGTGAGCCGAGATTGCGCCACTGCACTCCGGCCTGGGCGGCAGAGTGGGATTCTGCCTCAAAAAAGAAAGAAAAAAAACATCTTCATATATATGAATGTGTGTGTGTGTGTGTGTGTCTGTGTGTGTGTGTGTACTCAGGTACACTCACTTTACTTCTGAGTTATCTCGTCACCACTTAACCAGCACCAATCAGAGACCACATTTTTCTAGGCAGTCTCCAAATGTACATTACAAATAGTAACGTACTTTAAGGATAGTAATGAAGCTCCGGGAAAAATTGCTTGTCTGCACCTCAGCAGACCAACCTGCCTGGGCCAGCTTCTCTCTTCCTCTACTCTTCAGAAAGTGCTAGACCTGCAACATCTGACAGAATACAGCTTCCATGACTCCTCAGTGCCATGGAAATGGAACGAGCTGAGAGCAATCTAAAGACTGGGAGATATTAGGTCTCTTGGATCTTACTTCTTTTGGTTGCTCGAGCACTTTAATTCCCGAGAGAGCCCTCCCATCTCCATCAGTTCTTCCAGGAACCTGTACCCTCCTTGTGTCTCTAAGATACGCTGGTCTAACTTGTTACATGCCTTTACAAGAAAGTTGGTAAAAATAAAAGGAAAGCTGAACAACGTCACAATATGGAGGTATGAAACAGAATTTCCCCATACTTGGTAAAGTTTAGAAATTTGTGTAATACCCGAAGGCAGATTCCATGTACAATAAGTCCTAGTTTAAGAACAAGAGCTGAGGGTATGAGGAAATAAAACTATATTTTCCGGGAGTATCTCTGGCTTCAGGAAGAAAGAGCACATGTTACTCTCCATTCAATATTAGGGCTGAACTATGGGGTCTTTTCGATCCTTTTTGCTTACCCTCTGCGATTCAGGGGGCACATGGCAAAGGTAAACAGACTGAAACAGCACCGTGGATAGCTGTGAGCTGTGCTGGGAAGATTCACGGTGATTCCATAATAAATCTCAGGTCTTTCTTCTGTAACAAAAAATTCCTCTTTTCCATCATCAAGGTAAAGCCGAGTATGTACAAGTAGAGTATGCGATAACTTTGTCACTCGTGACGAACCTAGTCGGTCCGATACTTTAACAACTTCTCCAATGTCTCTGCACTCAGGTTGGATATTCTGAGTGGGTCATCGGTAGAATGAATGAAATCAAGAATACTCTATAGCAATGTTTGGAAGTCAATTTCAGTGTCTCCGGAAGCACTGGGAAAATCACCATGTGTAACGAACGTGAAGTATCCACAGGCTCTCTCTGTGTCTTTGAAACTGCCCATGTGTTCATTAGAAACGGCGGCTTGAGGAAAGGTGGTTTTGGAATTGGTTTCCCTCTAGTCTTACGTGATGCATCTCTACTATATTGCATTATAATAAAGCAAAGGGTCACTTGCTGACATAAAGCACAGGAGGCAGGAATGGAAGAGTCAACTTAGAGAAAAAAAGTGCTTTTCGGTTTTATTTTCATTTCTGCAGTTTGGAAAACAGTTTAACAGTTTAACTGATTTTGTGGCGGCTCACAAAAATACATATGAGCGTTGAAAATGTACAGAAGAACAACAATTGGGAGACATTTCCGGAAGCTTCAGTTTCTGAAACCCAGACACGAGCCTACAAGCTAAGACACGGCTACACCAGGCTTCAGCGTGAAACCATACAACTCCTGGGAAGGGCTTCCCTCTCTGAACGCAGCTACCTGTCCACAGGATGCTCTAGGCCCAGGCACCTTTATTCTTCCAACTAGAGAGACATAGAAAGATGCCTCCATATCCCATGAAGATGCCCAAGCATTTGGCCAAGGCTCCTATGAAACAGTCTGCTGTCTTCATCCAGGTAAGGGCAACTTCACATTTTCAGACACTAAGGTCGTGGGCAAATCCAGGGTGGACTGAGAGGCGGAAGCTCCAGCAAACACAGTCCTGTGGCTGGAAGATGAATGCAGTACTTATTCCTGCACCAACAGACCCTTGCCTCTGGCCTTGGGCCTAGAGCATGATTTTTTGGTAGTTGCTGTTGGGGAAGAGGCCCTTGGGCTTTAACCTGCGGACAGCCTCCCTTAAATGCTTGGGCTGCAGCGGGGGCGTTTCTCCCCACATCTCACACACGTCCAGGGCCTCTTCCACCACCTCTCCAACAAAGACCTTGGCGATTCCAGCCATGGCAATGGCGGCGTTCTCAGACACCGAACTGCCGGTGATAGACTTCATCAGACCTGCCATGCGTGCTTTTGGGAAAGCTGACCGGCGACACACTTCGTAGCGGGCCAGCTGCTCCTCAGACATGGCAGACAGCAGGGCTGTCATCCTCTGAGCCTCCTCTGCATCCACGGTGGGCTTCCTCTCCTTCTTTCCTTTGGTATGTCTTTTCCGTCTTTTGGCGGCAGGAGGAGGTGAGGCTGAGGCCTCCTTGTCCCCTTCTGTGAGGTCCATGACATCCTCACTCCTGAGCTCACCTCCCTGATCCCTGGGTTCTTCCAAGTTCCCACCTAGGTCCTCAGGGATTCCATCCTTCTTGCTGCCCTTCAGACCTCGGGGCATGGCGAACATCTCAGCAGACACACCTGTTTGCCTGCCCGTCTCCACGGGTGAGATTCAAGTCTGCCCCGTGACAGCAGCTGTAGAGGCAGAAGTTCTGGCTGGGGTGGTTTGATTACGGATCTGCAGCGAGAACCTTTCGAAGATTTTAGCTGCCGTGTTTCTGCTGAGCCACTTTAGCCATAACTGGACACAGCTCCCTGCCTCCCCTTCCCACACACAAACACACACGCTGAATTTTCTCACTTCCACAATGTGAAGAAACTTGTGGATGGAGAGTATATTAGTTTTACATCAATGCAGAATAAATTCTCACAAGTTTTGGACACTTAAAACAAACCCCAGCTCAGAGGTCAGAAGTTCTACCAGTCCAAGTGACTGCCACCTGCTCAGAGCCACACGAGGGACCTCCGGGATGGGTCTGGCTGTGTGGTCGCTGCCTTCACCTGAGAAGGGTCTGGCTTCGATCTGACTCGAGGTGGTGGCAGAATTCAATGCCTTCGGGTTGTGAGCCCCAGGCCCACTTGTCTGTTCTGCCTGCTGCCGTGAGGACGCTCTCGGCTCCTGCAAGTGTTGCCCAGGTCTGGGCTGTGAGGCTCCCTGGGTCTGCACGGCCAGTGCCGGGGAATCTCCCACAGGGCAATGTCATCTCAGGGAGCTCCAGTGCTCCCTTATAAAGAGCTCGGATGATTGAACTAGACCCAGCCCTTAGCAGCTATTGGCTCAGGATATCCCTAAGGAAATCAGGGATTTGGGCGGGCTCATCAATTCACGCTTCCGCCCACCCCCAAGGGAGGGGCAGACACAGGGCGAGTCTCCGAGGGGCGGGAAATGCAGGGGGTATTTCAGAATTCAGTCTTCCTCACAGAATCGCAAAGTTCACGTTTCACAACCATAAAGAAACTATTTACGCTAAAAATGAGACTTTTTAAGAAGTTGCACTTAGAAAACTTCAATGTCTGAGAAAAAAATATCCCTAACGCACAGGGAAACAGGTGGCTTATCCAATACTCTGGAAATAAAATGGGCTGGGTGAGGGGAATATGAAAATATTATTTCAATTTCATCTCATTTTATTTATTTATTTATGTACTTATTGATTTATTTTTGAGACAGAGTCTCCCTCTGTCCCTCAGGCTGGATTACAGTGTCCTGAGCTCAGCTCACTGCAGCCTCCGCATCCTGGGCCCAAGGCATTCTCCTGCCTCAGCCTCCAGAGTAGCTGGGACTAAATGAGTACGCCACCACGCCAGGCAAATTTTTGTCTTTTTTATAAAGTGTAGAGGAGGTTTCACCATTTGGGCCAGGGTGGTCTTCAACTGCCAACTTCAGATGATCTGCCCCAACTTGCCTTCCAAAGTGAAGGGACTATAGGCGTGAGCCACTGAACCCAGACTATGATAGTTTCACACTGAGGCCTGAAGCTGCTCTGCCTTAGGATTTTTCCTGAGTTTTACGTTCTTGTCATGATGAGTTGCTAGTTCATATTTTCCGTTGGATCTTTTCGAAAGGGATTACTGATGAGATTATGGCTTTCTCACAAAGAATACCACTTTGGTGAAACTATACTGAAATCAGGAGTACCTTATGTTTCCGATACTTATCAAGCACAACATTTGAACACGGCGTGGTAGGTGAAAGTGTAGGAAGCAGAATTTGGCAAACCCCATTTTTTTTCAATTTCGACGGTTTCAGGTTTTTGGTTTCAGCCAAACTGAAGAATGTCCTAATGAGCTGTCAATTCACAGGCCATTACAGACAATTTTTGAAACTACATCACACTGTAATTTAAGGAGTACGATTCTAAAGAAATTTGAACAATCTGGTGGTATTGCTAACACCAAACAAGGTTGTTCAGCTCTTTCATCTTTAAAAACAAACAAACAAAAACATGATGTGGAATTCTCTCATTTTACCAAACAGCCGTACGCTCCCTTGAATATGTGACTATGAAACCCAAGTAATTGGAAGAAAAAAAATAAAGGAAACACCTCATCAGTCTCATTAATAGTTTTGTTGAGAATAGTTTATTTTTCAAAAACTGCTGGCTATGTCTTGATATTTTTAGACACGGCTAAAGTTGAAATTGCATGAATCCTCTCTCTAACATTCATGCTACTTAAGAATCTTTTCCCAAGATTTGACTGCATTCATTTCATAAAAGCCCTGTCCTCTTCTCCCCTATATATCTATATTAGCACTCTGCCTTCTACCCTCTTCCATAGGAAACACAAATCCGTCAATTGATCACTTAAGCCTTTCCAGTATGGGTACAACATTTTCTGTAGTTGTACTCCTGAGATTTGTCCTTTATACTTCTAAAGACTAGACCCTAGATAATACATGCTTGGGAATAGTGGAGCTAGCTTGCTTAAACTTTATTTAGGCGTATGCTAATTACTTGTGGGGGGCAAAGGCAGGCAGTGAGGATGTTAAGCTTATCCCAAAATAGTCAATTTTGGAAAAGACACAAGTACAGGCCGCGAGCGGTGGCTCAGACCTGAAATCCCAGCACCTTGGGAGGTCTTCTCGCAGAAGGCCAGAGCGAGACCCCGGGGAAAAGATGCATCCCAGGCGTGATGGCCTGACGATGGCTTCCTGTGTCCCGCAACATGGGGAGTCTGCAGTGTGGCCGGTTTGGAAACTGGCAAGGAGAGCGAAGAGACAACATGCTGGTCTTCCACCCTTCCCTGGATGCCCGTGGGTGCCCGCAGAGCTCCGGAAGCAAACAGTCAACATGCTCAGCCTTTCGGGGGCCGGAGAGACGTGAGCAACATGCCCCCTTGCAGAGGGCACAGCAGCGTGGAATCCCAAATCACGCTTCAGTCATCCTGAGGGTGGCTCCTCTGTGGTCGGGGCTGTCGGCCTGGCGCTCCGTTGCGAGGCTCAGCCTGGGGATGTGCGGTCTGTGAACCACGCGGTTGAAAACCCGAAGGCAACACGGGTCCCGGTCTTTTGTCTCTGAGGAAGCCGCCCGTTCCTTGGGCCACGGAATCGGGGCCAATGGGTGCCCCGCCGGCCCGACGCGGCGGCCGTGGGCCCAGCCCTCAGCCCGCGCCGGGCGCTTACCCTTTTCCCGGAGCGCGGGGGTCCCGTTGCTCCCGGAGGCCAAAGACCGTTTATTCTCTCTGCCTTCCTCCCTCTGTCCCTGGCTCCCTCCCGCCCGCCCTCTGTCCCTGCGTCGCTCTGTCTATCCCTCCGTTCCTAACTGCCTCCCTCTCTCTCCCTCCCTCCCTCCCTCCCAACTTCCCTCCGCCCATCCTTCGGCCCCTCTGGGTCTCCCGTTCGTCTCTCCATCTCTGCCCGCCTTCCCTCCCGCCTGGAACGGTCGGCATCGCCGGCGTGCGCGGGGCCTGGGGTCTGCGTTCAGCCGCCAGGCGCTCCACGGTGGCAGCTGGGAGGCTGCAGGGACACGGGCGGGCGGGCGGGCGGGCGGCCGGGCGACGGTGGAGCGGAGGCGCAGAGGAGGCGAGCCGCCGCCGGAGGGATGGCGGGCCCGGACGCTGCGCGGGCCCGGTGTTTCGCGGGAAGGGGGTCTCCACCCAGCCCAGGGGAAGACTCATTTTCCGGGGGTAGGGATTGGGGGGTGGGGGTGGCGAGGGGTCGGTCAGGCCGTGGCGGAAAGGCATGAGAGCTCTGCCCGGGCTGCTCCCAGAGCCTAGGCGGCTGCCCGCGAACCCGCGCGTGCGCAGCAGACGGCCCACCTGCTGGTACCTGGGCCGGCGCTGGGATCCCCGGGATGCCCAGGAAAGAATGGCATCTCTCCGCTCTGTGGAGTGTCTCACCGGGCCTAGACCTGGAAGACAGGAATCGCAGGCGGGTCGGCCCGGAGGGAAGACACGCCCATCCACGCCGACCCAGGTGTTCCCCGCGAAAGAGAGGCCACCGGCCACCGCCCTGCACCGACCCCGTCCCAGCCCCGCGTCCTTTTAAAGCTCCTCCAGCAGAGCCCGGTATTCTTCCTCGCTGAGGGGTGGTTCCAGCGAGGCGGCCTCTTCCGTGGCCTCCAGCTCCCCAGGGGCCTCCGTTTCTAGGAAAGGCTGCGCCCGCTGCAGAAACTCCGGGCTCGCCAGGAGCTCATCCAGCAGGCGTAGGGGAGTGCAGACGAGCGCTCCGGCTCCTGGAGGAGCCGCGCCTTGGGGGGCGCCCGGATGGCTTGCACCTGCCACTGCCGCGCGGAGGCCTCCGGGGGCGCGGGCTGGGGAGGTGGGGCTTCCCCGGCTTGGGGTTCCCACGCAGCCCCGGCGACCTGGGGACCCTGGCCCCAGCCCCAACACGGACTCCCCTGGGACGCGAGGGGAGGGAAATGCAGGGGGTATTTCAGAATTCAGTCTTCCTCACAGAATCGCAAAGTTCACGTTTCACAACCATAAAGAAACTATTTACGCTAAAAATGAGACTTTTTATGAAGTTGCACTTAGAAAACTTCAATGTCTGAGAAAAAAATATCTCTAACGCACAGGGAAACTGGTGGTTTATCCAATACTCTGAAAATAAAATGGGCTGGGTGAGGGGAATATGAAAATATTATTTCAATTTCATCTCATTTTATTTATTTATGTACTTATTGATTTATTTTTGAGACAGAGTGTCCCTCTGTCCCTCAGGCTGGATTACAGTGTCCTGAGCTCAGCTCACTGCAGCCTCCGCATCCTGGGCTCAAGGCATTCTCCTGCCTCAGCCTCCAGAGTAGCTGGGACTAAATGAGCACGCCACCACGCCAGGCAAATTTTTGTCTTTTTTTTTTAAAGTGTAGTGGAGGTTTCACCATTTGGGCCAGGGTGGTCTTCAACTGCCGACTTCAGGTGATCTGCCCCAACTTGCCTTCCCAAAGTGAAGGGACTATAGGCATGAGCCACTGCGCCCAGACTATGGTAGTTTCACACTGAAGCCTGAAGCTGCTCTGCCTTAGGATTTTTCCTGAGTTTTACTTTCTTGTCATGATGAGTTGCTAGTTCATGTTTTCCCTTGTTTCTTTTCGAAAGGCATTACTGATGAGATTATGGCTTTCTCACAAAGAATACCACTTTGGTGAAACTATATTGAAATCAGGAGTACCTTATGTTTCCGATACTTATCAAGCACAATATTTGAACACGGCGTGGTAGGTGAAAGTGTAGGAAGCAGAATTTGGCAATCCCCATATTTCTTCAATTTCGACGGTTTCAGGTTTTGGTTTCAGCCAAACTGAAGAATGTCCTTATGAGCTGTCAATTCACAGGCCGTTACAGACAATATTTGAAACTACATCACGGTGTAATTTAAGGAGTACGATTCTAAAGAAATTTGAACAATCTGGTGGTATTGCTAACACCAAACAAGGTTGTTCAGCTCTTTCATCTTTAAAAACAAACAAACAAAAACATGATGTGGAATTCTCTCATTTTACCAAACAGCCGTACGCTCCCTTGAATATGTGACTATGAAACCCAAGTAATTGGAAGAAGAAAAATAAAGGAAACACCTCATCAGTCTCATTAATAGTTTTGTTGAGAATAGTTTATTTTTGAAAAACTGCTGGCTATGTCTTGATATTTTTAGACACGGCTAAAGCTGAAATTGCATGAATCCTCTCTCTAACATTCATGCTACTAAAGAAACTTTTCCCAAGATTTGACTGCATTCATTTCATAAAAGCCCTGTCCTCTTCTCCCCTATATATCTATATTAGCACTCTGCCTTCTACCCTCTTCCATAGGAAACACAAATCCGTCAATTGATCACTTAAGCCTTTCCAGTTTGGGTACAACATTTTCTGTAGTTGTACTCCTGAGATTTGTCCTTTATACTTCTAAAGACTAGACCCTAGATAATACATGCTTGGGAATAGTGGAGCTAGCTTGCTTAAACTTTATTTAGGCGTATGCTAATTACTTGTGGGGGGCAAAGGCAGGCAGTGAGGATGTTAAGCTTATCCCAAAATAGTCAATTTTGGAAAAGACACAAGTACAGGCCGGGCGTGGTGGCTCAGACCTGTAATCCCGGCACCTTGGGAGGCCGAGGCGGCCGGTCACGAGGTCAGGAGATCGACACCATCCTGGCTAACACGGTGAAACCCCGTCTCTGCTAAACATACACAAATTAGCCGGGCGTGGTGGCAGGCGCTTGTAGTCTCAGCTACTCGGGAGGCTGAGGCAGGAGAAGAGCACGAACCCGGGAGGCGGAGCTGGCAGTGAGCCGAGATTGCGCCACTGCACTCCGGCCTGGGCGGCAGAGTGGGATTCTGCCTCAAAAAAGAAAGAAAAAAAACATCTTCATATATATGAATGTGTGTGTGTGTGTGTGTGTCTGTGTGTGTGTGTGTACTCAGGTACACTCACTTTACTTCTGAGTTATCTCGTCACCACTTAACCAGCACCAATCAGAGACCACATTTTTCTAGGCAGTCTCCAAATGTACATTACAAATAGTAACGTACTTTAAGGATAGTAATGAAGCTCCGGGAAAAATTGCTTGTCTGCACCTCAGCAGACCAACCTGCCTGGGCCAGCTTCTCTCTTCCTCTACTCTTCAGAAAGTGCTAGACCTGCAACATCTGACAGAATACAGCTTCCATGACTCCTCAGTGCCATGGAAATGGAACGAGCTGAGAGCAATCTAAAGACTGGGAGATATTAGGTCTCTTGGATCTTACTTCTTTTGGTTGCTCGAGCACTTTAATTCCCGAGAGAGCCCTCCCATCTCCATCAGTTCTTCCAGGAACCTGTACCCTCCTTGTGTCTCTAAGATACGCTGGTCTAACTTGTTACATGCCTTTACAAGAAAGTTGGTAAAAATAAAAGGAAAGCTGAACAACGTCACAATATGGAGGTATGAAACAGAATTTCCCCATACTTGGTAAAGTTTAGAAATTTGTGTAATACCCGAAGGCAGATTCCATGTACAATAAGTCCTAGTTTAAGAACAAGAGCTGAGGGTATGAGGAAATAAAACTATATTTTCCGGGAGTATCTCTGGCTTCAGGAAGAAAGAGCACATGTTACTCTCCATTCAATATTAGGGCTGAACTATGGGGTCTTTTCGATCCTTTTTGCTTACCCTCTGCGATTCAGGGGGCACATGGCAAAGGTAAACAGACTGAAACAGCACCGTGGATAGCTGTGAGCTGTGCTGGGAAGATTCACGGTGATTCCATAATAAATCTCAGGTCTTTCTTCTGTAACAAAAAATTCCTCTTTTCCATCATCAAGGTAAAGCCGAGTATGTACAAGTAGAGTATGCGATAACTTTGTCACTCGTGACGAACCTAGTCGGTCCGATACTTTAACAACTTCTCCAATGTCTCTGCACTCAGGTTGGATATTCTGAGTGGGTCATCGGTAGAATGAATGAAATCAAGAATACTCTATAGCAATGTTTGGAAGTCAATTTCAGTGTCTCCGGAAGCACTGGGAAAATCACCATGTGTAACGAACGTGAAGTATCCACAGGCTCTCTCTGTGTCTTTGAAACTGCCCATGTGTTCATTAGAAACGGCGGCTTGAGGAAAGGTGGTTTTGGAATTGGTTTCCCTCTAGTCTTACGTGATGCATCTCTACTATATTGCATTATAATAAAGCAAAGGGTCACTTGCTGACATAAAGCACAGGAGGCAGGAATGGAAGAGTCAACTTAGAGAAAAAAAGTGCTTTTCGGTTTTATTTTCATTTCTGCAGTTTGGAAAACAGTTTAACAGTTTAACTGATTTTGTGGCGGCTCACAAAAATACATATGAGCGTTGAAAATGTACAGAAGAACAACAATTGGGAGACATTTCCGGAAGCTTCAGTTTCTGAAACCCAGACACGAGCCTACAAGCTAAGACACGGCTACACCAGGCTTCAGCGTGAAACCATACAACTCCTGGGAAGGGCTTCCCTCTCTGAACGCAGCTACCTGTCCACAGGATGCTCTAGGCCCAGGCACCTTTATTCTTCCAACTAGAGAGACATAGAAAGATGCCTCCATATCCCATGAAGATGCCCAAGCATTTGGCCAAGGCTCCTATGAAACAGTCTGCTGTCTTCATCCAGGTAAGGGCAACTTCACATTTTCAGACACTAAGGTCGTGGGCAAATCCAGGGTGGACTGAGAGGCGGAAGCTCCAGCAAACACAGTCCTGTGGCTGGAAGATGAATGCAGTACTTATTCCTGCACCAACAGACCCTTGCCTCTGGCCTTGGGCCTAGAGCATGATTTTTTGGTAGTTGCTGTTGGGGAAGAGGCCCTTGGGCTTTAACCTGCGGACAGCCTCCCTTAAATGCTTGGGCTGCAGCGGGGGCGTTTCTCCCCACATCTCACACACGTCCAGGGCCTCTTCCACCACCTCTCCAACAAAGACCTTGGCGATTCCAGCCATGGCAATGGCGGCGTTCTCAGACACCGAACTGCCGGTGATAGACTTCATCAGACCTGCCATGCGTGCTTTTGGGAAAGCTGACCGGCGACACACTTCGTAGCGGGCCAGCTGCTCCTCAGACATGGCAGACAGCAGGGCTGTCATCCTCTGAGCCTCCTCTGCATCCACGGTGGGCTTCCTCTCCTTCTTTCCTTTGGTATGTCTTTTCCGTCTTTTGGCGGCAGGAGGAGGTGAGGCTGAGGCCTCCTTGTCCCCTTCTGTGAGGTCCATGACATCCTCACTCCTGAGCTCACCTCCCTGATCCCTGGGTTCTTCCAAGTTCCCACCTAGGTCCTCAGGGATTCCATCCTTCTTGCTGCCCTTCAGACCTCGGGGCATGGCGAACATCTCAGCAGACACAACTGTTTGCCTGCCCGTCTCCACGGGTGAGATTCAAGTCTGCCCCGTGACAGCAGCTGTAGAGGCAGAAGTTCTGGCTGGGGTGGTTTGATTACGGATCTGCAGCGAGAACCTTTCGAAGATTTTAGCTGCCGTGTTTCTGCTGAGCCACTTTAGCCATAACTGGACACAGCTCCCTGCCTCCCCTTCCCACACACAAACACACACGCTGAATTTTCTCACTTCCACAATGTGAAGAAACTTGTGGATGGAGAGTATATTAGTTTTACATCAATGCAGAATAAATTCTCACAAGTTTTGGACACTTAAAACAAACCCCAGCTCAGAGGTCAGAAGTTCTACCAGTCCAAGTGACTGCCACCTGCTCAGAGCCACACGAGGGACCTCCGGGATGGGTCTGGCTGTGTGGTCGCTGCCTTCACCTGAGAAGGGTCTGGCTTCGATCTGACTCGAGGTGGTGGCAGAATTCAATGCCTTCGGGTTGTGAGCCCCAGGCCCACTTGTCTGTTCTGCCTGCTGCCGTGAGGACGCTCTCGGCTCCTGCAAGTGTTGCCCAGGTCTGGGCTGTGAGGCTCCCTGGGTCTGCACGGCCAGTGCCGGGGAATCTCCCACAGGGCAATGTCATCTCAGGGAGCTCCAGTGCTCCCTTATAAAGAGCTCGGATGATTGAACTAGACCCAGCCCTTAGCAGCTATTGGCTCAGGATATCCCTAAGGAAATCAGGGATTTGGGCGGGCTCATCAATTCACGCTTCCGCCCACCCCCAAGGGAGGGGCAGACACAGGGCGAGTCTCCGAGGGGCGGGAAATGCAGGGGGTATTTCAGAATTCAGTCTTCCTCACAGAATCGCAAAGTTCACGTTTCACAACCATAAAGAAACTATTTACGCTAAAAATGAGACTTTTTAAGAAGTTGCACTTAGAAAACTTCAATGTCTGAGAAAAAAATATCCCTAACGCACAGGGAAACAGGTGGCTTATCCAATACTCTGGAAATAAAATGGGCTGGGTGAGGGGAATATGAAAATATTATTTCAATTTCATCTCATTTTATTTATTTATTTATGTACTTATTGATTTATTTTTGAGACAGAGTCTCCCTCTGTCCCTCAGGCTGGATTACAGTGTCCTGAGCTCAGCTCACTGCAGCCTCCGCATCCTGGGCCCAAGGCATTCTCCTGCCTCAGCCTCCAGAGTAGCTGGGACTAAATGAGTACGCCACCACGCCAGGCAAATTTTTGTCTTTTTTATAAAGTGTAGAGGAGGTTTCACCATTTGGGCCAGGGTGGTCTTCAACTGCCAACTTCAGATGATCTGCCCCAACTTGCCTTCCAAAGTGAAGGGACTATAGGCGTGAGCCACTGAACCCAGACTATGATAGTTTCACACTGAGGCCTGAAGCTGCTCTGCCTTAGGATTTTTCCTGAGTTTTACGTTCTTGTCATGATGAGTTGCTAGTTCATATTTTCCGTTGGATCTTTTCGAAAGGGATTACTGATGAGATTATGGCTTTCTCACAAAGAATACCACTTTGGTGAAACTATACTGAAATCAGGAGTACCTTATGTTTCCGATACTTATCAAGCACAACATTTGAACACGGCGTGGTAGGTGAAAGTGTAGGAAGCAGAATTTGGCAAACCCCATTTTTTTTCAATTTCGACGGTTTCAGGTTTTTGGTTTCAGCCAAACTGAAGAATGTCCTAATGAGCTGTCAATTCACAGGCCATTACAGACAATTTTTGAAACTACATCACACTGTAATTTAAGGAGTACGATTCTAAAGAAATTTGAACAATCTGGTGGTATTGCTAACACCAAACAAGGTTGTTCAGCTCTTTCATCTTTAAAAACAAACAAACAAAAACATGATGTGGAATTCTCTCATTTTACCAAACAGCCGTACGCTCCCTTGAATATGTGACTATGAAACCCAAGTAATTGGAAGAAAAAAAATAAAGGAAACACCTCATCAGTCTCATTAATAGTTTTGTTGAGAATAGTTTATTTTTCAAAAACTGCTGGCTATGTCTTGATATTTTTAGACACGGCTAAAGTTGAAATTGCATGAATCCTCTCTCTAACATTCATGCTACTTAAGAATCTTTTCCCAAGATTTGACTGCATTCATTTCATAAAAGCCCTGTCCTCTTCTCCCCTATATATCTATATTAGCACTCTGCCTTCTACCCTCTTCCATAGGAAACACAAATCCGTCAATTGATCACTTAAGCCTTTCCAGTATGGGTACAACATTTTCTGTAGTTGTACTCCTGAGATTTGTCCTTTATACTTCTAAAGACTAGACCCTAGATAATACATGCTTGGGAATAGTGGAGCTAGCTTGCTTAAACTTTATTTAGGCGTATGCTAATTACTTGTGGGGGGCAAAGGCAGGCAGTGAGGATGTTAAGCTTATCCCAAAATAGTCAATTTTGGAAAAGACACAAGTACAGGCCGCGAGCGGTGGCTGAGACCTGAAATCCCAGCACCTTGGGAGGTCTTCTCGCAGAAGGCCAGAGCGAGACCCCGGGGAAAAGATGCATCCCAGGCGTGATGGCCTGACGATGGCTTCCTGTGTCCCGCAACATGGGGAGTCTGCAGTGTGGCCGGTTTGGAAACTGGCAAGGAGAGCGAAGAGACAACATGCTGGTCTTCCACCCTTCCCTGGATGCCCGTGGGTGCCCGCAGAGCTCCGGAAGCAAACAGTCAACATGCTCAGCCTTTCGGGGGCCGGAGAGACGTGAGCAACATGCCCCCTTGCAGAGGGCACAGCAGCGTGGAATCCCAAATCACGCTTCAGTCATCCTGAGGGTGGCTCCTCTGTGGTCGGGGCTGTCGGCCTGGCGCTCCGTTGCGAGGCTCAGCCTGGGGATGTGCGGTCTGTGAACCACGCGGTTGAAAACCCGAAGGCAACACGGGTCCCGGTCTTTTGTCTCTGAGGAAGCCGCCCGTTCCTTGGGCCACGGAATCGGGGCCAATGGGTGCCCCGCCGGCCCGACGCGGCGGCCGTGGGCCCAGCCCTCAGCCCGCGCCGGGCGCTTACCCTTTTCCCGGAGCGCGGGGGTCCCGTTGCTCCCGGAGGCCAAAGACCGTTTATTCTCTCTGCCTTCCTCCCTCTGTCCCTGGCTCCCTCCCGCCCGCCCTCTGTCCCTGCGTCGCTCTGTCTATCCCTCCGTTCCTAACTGCCTCCCTCTCTCTCCCTCCCTCCCTCCCTCCCAACTTCCCTCCGCCCATCCTTCGGCCCCTCTGGGTCTCCCGTTCGTCTCTCCATCTCTGCCCGCCTTCCCTCCCGCCTGGAACGGTCGGCATCGCCGGCGTGCGCGGGGCCTGGGGTCTGCGTTCAGCCGCCAGGCGCTCCACGGTGGCAGCTGGGAGGCTGCAGGGACACGGGCGGGCGGGCGGGCGGGCGGCCGGGCGACGGTGGAGCGGAGGCGCAGAGGAGGCGAGCCGCCGCCGGAGGGATGGCGGGCCCGGACGCTGCGCGGGCCCGGTGTTTCGCGGGAAGGGGGTCTCCACCCAGCCCAGGGGAAGACTCATTTTCCGGGGGTAGGGATTGGGGGGTGGGGGTGGCGAGGGGTCGGTCAGGCCGTGGCGGAAAGGCATGAGAGCTCTGCCCGGGCTGCTCCCAGAGCCTAGGCGGCTGCCCGCGAACCCGCGCGTGCGCAGCAGACGGCCCACCTGCTGGTACCTGGGCCGGCGCTGGGATCCCCGGGATGCCCAGGAAAGAATGGCATCTCTCCGCTCTGTGGAGTGTCTCACCGGGCCTAGACCTGGAAGGCAGGAATCCCAGGCGGGTCGGCCCAGAGGGAAGACACGCCCATCCACGCCGACCCAGGTGTTACCCGCGAAAGAGAGGCCACCGGCCACCGCCCTGCACCGACCCCGTCCCAGCCCCGCGTCCTTTTAAAGCTCCTCCAGCAGAGCCCGGTATTCTTCCTCGCTGAGGGGTGGTTCCAGCGAGGCGGCCTCTTCCGTGGCCTCCAGCTCCCCAGGGGCCTCCGTTTCTAGGAAAGGCTGCGCCCGCTGCAGAAACTCCGGGCTCGCCAGGAGCTCATCCAGCAGGCGTAGGGGAGTGCAGACGAGCGCTCCGGCTCCTGGAGGAGCCGCGCCTGGGGGGGCGCCCGGATGGCTTGCACCTGCCACTGCCGCGCGGAGGCCTCCGGGGGCGCGGGCTGGGGAGGTGGGGCTTCCCCGGCTTGGGGTTCCCACGCAGCCCCGGCGACCTGGGGACCCTGGCCCCAGCCCCAACACGGACTCCCCTGGGACGCGAGGGGAGGGAAATGCAGGGGGTATTTCAGAATTCAGTCTTCCTCACAGAATCGCAAAGTTCACGTTTCACAACCATAAAGAAACTATTTACGCTAAAAATGAGACTTTTTATGAAGTTGCACTTAGAAAACTTCAATGTCTGAGAAAAAAATATCTCTAACGCACAGGGAAACTGGTGGTTTATCCAATACTCTGAAAATAAAATGGGCTGGGTGAGGGGAATATGAAAATATTATTTCAATTTCATCTCATTTTATTTATTTATGTACTTATTGATTTATTTTTTGAGACAGAGTGTCCCTCTGTCCCTCAGGCTGGATTACAGTGTCCTGAGCTCAGCTCACTGCAGCCTCCGCATCCTGGGCTCAAGGCATTCTCCTGCCTCAGCCTCCAGAGTAGCTGGGACTAAATGAGCACGCCACCACGCCAGGCAAATTTTTGTCTTTTTTTTTTAAAGTGTAGTGGAGGTTTCACCATTTGGGCCAGGGTGGTCTTCAACTGCCGACTTCAGGTGATCGGCCCCAACTTGCCTTCCCAAAGTGAAGGGACTATAGGCATGAGCCACTGCGCCCAGACTATGATAGTTTCACACTGAAGCCTGAAGCTGCTCTGCCTTAGGATTTTTCCTGAGTTTTACTTTCTTGTCATGATGAGTTGCTAGTTCATGTTTTCCCTTGTTTCTTTTCGAAAGGCATTACTGATGAGATTATGGCTTTCTCACAAAGAATACCACTTTGGTGAAACTATATTGAAATCAGGAGTACCTTATGTTTCCGATACTTATCAAGCACAATATTTGAACACGGCGTGGTAGGTGAAAGTGTAGGAAGCAGAATTTGGCAATCCCCATATTTTTTCAATTTCGACGGTTTCAGGTTTTTGGTTTCAGCCAAACTGAAGAATGTCCTTATGAGCTGTCAATTCACAGGCCGTTACAGACAATTTTTGAAACTACATCACGGTGTAATTTAAGGAGTACGATTCTAAAGAAATTTGAACAATCTGGTGGTATTGCTAACACCAAACAAGGTTGTTCAGCTCTTTCATCTTTAAAAACAAACAAACAAAAACATGATGTGGAATTCTCTCATTTTACCAAACAGCCGTACGCTCCCTTGAATATGTGACTATGAAACCCAAGTAATTGGAAGAAAAAAAATAAAGGAAACACCTCATCAGTCTCATTAATAGTTTTGTTGAGAATAGTTTATTTTTCAAAAACTGCTGGCTATGTCTTGATATTTTTAGACACGGCTAAAGTTGAAATTGCATGAATCCTCTCTCTAACATTCATGCTACTTAAGAATCTTTTCCCAAGATTTGACTGCATTCATTTCATAAAAGCCCTGTCCTCTTCTCCCCTATATATCTATATTAGCACTCTGCCTTCTACCCTCTTCCATAGGAAACACAAATCCGTCAATTGATCACTTAAGCCTTTCCAGTATGGGTACAACATTTTCTGTAGTTGTACTCCTGAGATTTGTCCTTTATACTTCTAAAGACTAGACCCTAGATAATACATGCTTGGGAATAGTGGAGCTAGCTTGCTTAAACTTTATTTAGGCGTATGCTAATTACTTGTGGGGGGCAAAGGCAGGCAGTGAGGATGTTAAGCTTATCCCAAAATAGTCAATTTTGGAAAAGACACAAGTACAGGCCGCGAGCGGTGGCTCAGACCTGAAATCCCAGCACCTTGGGAGGTCTTCTCGCAGAAGGCCAGAGCGAGACCCCGGGGAAAAGATGCATCCCAGGCGTGATGGCCTGACGATGGCTTCCTGTGTCCCGCAACATGGGGAGTCTGCAGTGTGGCCGGTTTGGAAACTGGCAAGGAGAGCGAAGAGACAACATGCTGGTCTTCCACCCTTCCCTGGATGCCCGTGGGTGCCCGCAGAGCTCCGGAAGCAAACAGTCAACATGCTCAGCCTTTCGGGGGCCGGAGAGACGTGAGCAACATGCCCCCTTGCAGAGGGCACAGCAGCGTGGAATCCCAAATCACGCTTCAGTCATCCTGAGGGTGGCTCCTCTGTGGTCGGGGCTGTCGGCCTGGCGCTCCGTTGCGAGGCTCAGCCTGGGGATGTGCGGTCTGTGAACCACGCGGTTGAAAACCCGAAGGCAACACGGGTCCCGGTCTTTTGTCTCTGAGGAAGCCGCCCGTTCCTTGGGCCACGGAATCGGGGCCAATGGGTGCCCCGCCGGCCCGACGCGGCGGCCGTGGGCCCAGCCCTCAGCCCGCGCCGGGCGCTTACCCTTTTCCCGGAGCGCGGGGGTCCCGTTGCTCCCGGAGGCCAAAGACCGTTTATTCTCTCTGCCTTCCTCCCTCTGTCCCTGGCTCCCTCCCGCCCGCCCTCTGTCCCTGCGTCGCTCTGTCTATCCCTCCGTTCCTAACTGCCTCCCTCTCTCTCCCTCCCTCCCTCCCTCCCAACTTCCCTCCGCCCATCCTTCGGCCCCTCTGGGTCTCCCGTTCGTCTCTCCATCTCTGCCCGCCTTCCCTCCCGCCTGGAACGGTCGGCATCGCCGGCGTGCGCGGGGCCTGGGGTCTGCGTTCAGCCGCCAGGCGCTCCACGGTGGCAGCTGGGAGGCTGCAGGGACACGGGCGGGCGGGCGGGCGGGCGGCCGGGCGACGGTGGAGCGGAGGCGCAGAGGAGGCGAGCCGCCGCCGGAGGGATGGCGGGCCCGGACGCTGCGCGGGCCCGGTGTTTCGCGGGAAGGGGGTCTCCACCCAGCCCAGGGGAAGACTCATTTTCCGGGGGTAGGGATTGGGGGGTGGGGGTGGCGAGGGGTCGGTCAGGCCGTGGCGGAAAGGCATGAGAGCTCTGCCCGGGCTGCTCCCAGAGCCTAGGCGGCTGCCCGCGAACCCGCGCGTGCGCAGCAGACGGCCCACCTGCTGGTACCTGGGCCGGCGCTGGGATCCCCGGGATGCCCAGGAAAGAATGGCATCTCTCCGCTCTGTGGAGTGTCTCACCGGGCCTAGACCTGGAAGACAGGAATCGCAGGCGGGTCGGCCCGGAGGGAAGACACGCCCATCCACGCCGACCCAGGTGTTCCCCGCGAAAGAGAGGCCACCGGCCACCGCCCTGCACCGACCCCGTCCCAGCCCCGCGTCCTTTTAAAGCTCCTCCAGCAGAGCCCGGTATTCTTCCTCGCTGAGGGGTGGTTCCAGCGAGGCGGCCTCTTCCGTGGCCTCCAGCTCCCCAGGGGCCTCCGTTTCTAGGAAAGGCTGCGCCCGCTGCAGAAACTCCGGGCTCGCCAGGAGCTCATCCAGCAGGCGTAGGGGAGTGCAGACGAGCGCTCCGGCTCCTGGAGGAGCCGCGCCTTGGGGGGCGCCCGGATGGCTTGCACCTGCCACTGCCGCGCGGAGGCCTCCGGGGGCGCGGGCTGGGGAGGTGGGGCTTCCCCGGCTTGGGGTTCCCACGCAGCCCCGGCGACCTGGGGACCCTGGCCCCAGCCCCAACACGGACTCCCCTGGGACGCGAGGGGAGGGAAATGCAGGGGGTATTTCAGAATTCAGTCTTCCTCACAGAATCGCAAAGTTCACGTTTCACAACCATAAAGAAACTATTTACGCTAAAAATGAGACTTTTTATGAAGTTGCACTTAGAAAACTTCAATGTCTGAGAAAAAAATATCTCTAACGCACAGGGAAACTGGTGGTTTATCCAATACTCTGAAAATAAAATGGGCTGGGTGAGGGGAATATGAAAATATTATTTCAATTTCATCTCATTTTATTTATTTATGTACTTATTGATTTATTTTTGAGACAGAGTGTCCCTCTGTCCCTCAGGCTGGATTACAGTGTCCTGAGCTCAGCTCACTGCAGCCTCCGCATCCTGGGCTCAAGGCATTCTCCTGCCTCAGCCTCCAGAGTAGCTGGGACTAAATGAGCACGCCACCACGCCAGGCAAATTTTTGTCTTTTTTTTTTAAAGTGTAGTGGAGGTTTCACCATTTGGGCCAGGGTGGTCTTCAACTGCCGACTTCAGGTGATCTGCCCCAACTTGCCTTCCCAAAGTGAAGGGACTATAGGCATGAGCCACTGCGCCCAGACTATGGTAGTTTCACACTGAAGCCTGAAGCTGCTCTGCCTTAGGATTTTTCCTGAGTTTTACTTTCTTGTCATGATGAGTTGCTAGTTCATGTTTTCCCTTGTTTCTTTTCGAAAGGCATTACTGATGAGATTATGGCTTTCTCACAAAGAATACCACTTTGGTGAAACTATATTGAAATCAGGAGTACCTTATGTTTCCGATACTTATCAAGCACAATATTTGAACACGGCGTGGTAGGTGAAAGTGTAGGAAGCAGAATTTGGCAATCCCCATATTTCTTCAATTTCGACGGTTTCAGGTTTTGGTTTCAGCCAAACTGAAGAATGTCCTTATGAGCTGTCAATTCACAGGCCGTTACAGACAATTTTTGAAACTACATCACGGTGTAATTTAAGGAGTACGATTCTAAAGAAATTTGAACAATCTGGTGGTATTGCTAACACCAAACAAGGTTGTTCAGCTCTTTCATCTTTAAAAACAAACAAACAAAAACATGATGTGGAATTCTCTCATTTTACCAAACAGCCGTACGCTCCCTTGAATATGTGACTATGAAACCCAAGTAATTGGAAGAAGAAAAATAAAGGAAACACCTCATCAGTCTCATTAATAGTTTTGTTGAGAATAGTTTATTTTTGAAAAACTGCTGGCTATGTCTTGATATTTTTAGACACGGCTAAAGCTGAAATTGCATGAATCCTCTCTCTAACATTCATGCTACTAAAGAAACTTTTCCCAAGATTTGACTGCATTCATTTCATAAAAGCCCTGTCCTCTTCTCCCCTATATATCTATATTAGCACTCTGCCTTCTACCCTCTTCCATAGGAAACACAAATCCGTCAATTGATCACTTAAGCCTTTCCAGTTTGGGTACAACATTTTCTGTAGTTGTACTCCTGAGATTTGTCCTTTATACTTCTAAAGACTAGACCCTAGATAATACATGCTTGGGAATAGTGGAGCTAGCTTGCTTAAACTTTATTTAGGCGTATGCTAATTACTTGTGGGGGGCAAAGGCAGGCAGTGAGGATGTTAAGCTTATCCCAAAATAGTCAATTTTGGAAAAGACACAAGTACAGGCCGGGCGTGGTGGCTCAGACCTGTAATCCCGGCACCTTGGGAGGCCGAGGCGGCCGGTCACGAGGTCAGGAGATCGACACCATCCTGGCTAACACGGTGAAACCCCGTCTCTGCTAAACATACACAAATTAGCCGGGCGTGGTGGCAGGCGCTTGTAGTCTCAGCTACTCGGGAGGCTGAGGCAGGAGAAGAGCACGAACCCGGGAGGCGGAGCTGGCAGTGAGCCGAGATTGCGCCACTGCACTCCGGCCTGGGCGGCAGAGTGGGATTCTGCCTCAAAAAAGAAAGAAAAAAAACATCTTCATATATATGAATGTGTGTGTGTGTGTGTGTGTCTGTGTGTGTGTGTGTACTCAGGTACACTCACTTTACTTCTGAGTTATCTCGTCACCACTTAACCAGCACCAATCAGAGACCACATTTTTCTAGGCAGTCTCCAAATGTACATTACAAATAGTAACGTACTTTAAGGATAGTAATGAAGCTCCGGGAAAAATTGCTTGTCTGCACCTCAGCAGACCAACCTGCCTGGGCCAGCTTCTCTCTTCCTCTACTCTTCAGAAAGTGCTAGACCTGCAACATCTGACAGAATACAGCTTCCATGACTCCTCAGTGCCATGGAAATGGAACGAGCTGAGAGCAATCTAAAGACTGGGAGATATTAGGTCTCTTGGATCTTACTTCTTTTGGTTGCTCGAGCACTTTAATTCCCGAGAGAGCCCTCCCATCTCCATCAGTTCTTCCAGGAACCTGTACCCTCCTTGTGTCTCTAAGATACGCTGGTCTAACTTGTTACATGCCTTTACAAGAAAGTTGGTAAAAATAAAAGGAAAGCTGAACAACGTCACAATATGGAGGTATGAAACAGAATTTCCCCATACTTGGTAAAGTTTAGAAATTTGTGTAATACCCGAAGGCAGATTCCATGTACAATAAGTCCTAGTTTAAGAACAAGAGCTGAGGGTATGAGGAAATAAAACTATATTTTCCGGGAGTATCTCTGGCTTCAGGAAGAAAGAGCACATGTTACTCTCCATTCAATATTAGGGCTGAACTATGGGGTCTTTTCGATCCTTTTTGCTTACCCTCTGCGATTCAGGGGGCACATGGCAAAGGTAAACAGACTGAAACAGCACCGTGGATAGCTGTGAGCTGTGCTGGGAAGATTCACGGTGATTCCATAATAAATCTCAGGTCTTTCTTCTGTAACAAAAAATTCCTCTTTTCCATCATCAAGGTAAAGCCGAGTATGTACAAGTAGAGTATGCGATAACTTTGTCACTCGTGACGAACCTAGTCGGTCCGATACTTTAACAACTTCTCCAATGTCTCTGCACTCAGGTTGGATATTCTGAGTGGGTCATCGGTAGAATGAATGAAATCAAGAATACTCTATAGCAATGTTTGGAAGTCAATTTCAGTGTCTCCGGAAGCACTGGGAAAATCACCATGTGTAACGAACGTGAAGTATCCACAGGCTCTCTCTGTGTCTTTGAAACTGCCCATGTGTTCATTAGAAACGGCGGCTTGAGGAAAGGTGGTTTTGGAATTGGTTTCCCTCTAGTCTTACGTGATGCATCTCTACTATATTGCATTATAATAAAGCAAAGGGTCACTTGCTGACATAAAGCACAGGAGGCAGGAATGGAAGAGTCAACTTAGAGAAAAAAAGTGCTTTTCGGTTTTATTTTCATTTCTGCAGTTTGGAAAACAGTTTAACAGTTTAACTGATTTTGTGGCGGCTCACAAAAATACATATGAGCGTTGAAAATGTACAGAAGAACAACAATTGGGAGACATTTCCGGAAGCTTCAGTTTCTGAAACCCAGACACGAGCCTACAAGCTAAGACACGGCTACACCAGGCTTCAGCGTGAAACCATACAACTCCTGGGAAGGGCTGCCCTCTCTGAACGCAGCTACCTGTCCACAGGATGCTCTAGGCCCAGGCACCTTTATTCTTCCAACTAGAGAGACATAGAAAGATGCCTCCATATCCCATGAAGATGCCCAAGCATTTGGCCAAGGCTCCTATGAAACAGTCTGCTGTCTTCATCCAGGTAAGGGCAACTTCACATTTTCAGACACTAAGGTCGTGGGCAAATCCAGGGTGGACTGAGAGGCGGAAGCTCCAGCAAACACAGTCCTGTGGCTGGAAGATGAATGCAGTACTTATTCCTGCACCAACAGACCCTTGCCTCTGGCCTTGGGCCTAGAGCATGATTTTTTGGTAGTTGCTGTTGGGGAAGAGGCCCTTGGGCTTTAACCTGCGGACAGCCTCCCTTAAATGCTTGGGCTGCAGCGGGGGCGTTTCTCCCCACATCTCACACACGTCCAGGGCCTCTTCCACCACCTCTCCAACAAAGACCTTGGCGATTCCAGCCATGGCAATGGCGGCGTTCTCAGACACCGAACTGCCGGTGATAGACTTCATCAGACCTGCCATGCGTGCTTTTGGGAAAGCTGACCGGCGACACACTTCGTAGCGGGCCAGCTGCTCCTCAGACATGGCAGACAGCAGGGCTGTCATCCTCTGAGCCTCCTCTGCATCCACGGTGGGCTTCCTCTCCTTCTTTCCTTTGGTATGTCTTTTCCGTCTTTTGGCGGCAGGAGGAGCTGAGGCTGAGGCCTCCTTGTCCCCTTCTGTGAGGTCCATGACATCCTCACTCCTGAGCTCACCTCCCTGATCCCTGGGTTCTTCCAAGTTCCCACCTAGGTCCTCAGGGATTCCATCCTTCTTGCTGCCCTTCAGACCTCGGGGCATGGCGAACATCTCAGCAGACACACCTGTTTGCCTGCCCGTCTCCACGGGTGAGATTCAAGTCTGCCCCGTGACAGCAGCTGTAGAGGCAGAAGTTCTGGCTGGGGTGGTTTGATTACGGATCTGCAGCGAGAACCTTTCGAAGATTTTAGCTGCCGTGTTTCTGCTGAGCCACTTTAGCCATAACTGGACACAGCTCCCTGCCTCCCCTTCCCACACACAAACACACACGCTGAATTTTCTCACTTCCACAATGTGAAGAAACTTGTGGATGGAGAGTATATTAGTTTTACATCAATGCAGAATAAATTCTCACAAGTTTTGGACACTTAAAACAAACCCCAGCTCAGAGGTCAGAAGTTCTACCAGTCCAAGTGACTGCCACCTGCTCAGAGCCACACGAGGGACCTCCGGGATGGGTCTGGCTGTGTGGTCGCTGCCTTCACCTGAGAAGGGTCTGGCTTCGATCTGACTCGAGGTGGTGGCAGAATTCAATGCCTTCGGGTTGTGAGCCCCAGGCCCACTTGTCTGTTCTGCCTGCTGCCGTGAGGACGCTCTCGGCTCCTGCAAGTGTTGCCCAGGTCTGGGCTGTGAGGCTCCCTGGGTCTGCACGGCCAGTGCCGGGGAATCTCCCACAGGGCAATGTCATCTCAGGGAGCTCCAGTGCTCCCTTATAAAGAGCTCGGATGATTGAACTAGACCCAGCCCTTAGCAGCTATTGGCTCAGGATATCCCTAAGGAAATCAGGGATTTGGGCGGGCTCATCAATTCACGCTTCCGCCCACCCCCAAGGGAGGGGCAGACACAGGGCGAGTCTCCGAGGGGCGGGAAATGCAGGGGGTATTTCAGAATTCAGTCTTCCTCACAGAATCGCAAAGTTCACGTTTCACAACCATAAAGAAACTATTTACGCTAAAAATGAGACTTTTTAAGAAGTTGCACTTAGAAAACTTCAATGTCTGAGAAAAAAATATCCCTAACGCACAGGGAAACAGGTGGCTTATCCAATACTCTGGAAATAAAATGGGCTGGGTGAGGGGAATATGAAAATATTATTTCAATTTCATCTCATTTTATTTATTTATTTATGTACTTATTGATTTATTTTTGAGACAGAGTCTCCCTCTGTCCCTCAGGCTGGATTACAGTGTCCTGAGCTCAGCTCACTGCAGCCTCCGCATCCTGGGCCCAAGGCATTCTCCTGCCTCAGCCTCCAGAGTAGCTGGGACTAAATGAGTACGCCACCACGCCAGGCAAATTTTTGTCTTTTTTATAAAGTGTAGAGGAGGTTTCACCATTTGGGCCAGGGTGGTCTTCAACTGCCAACTTCAGATGATCTGCCCCAACTTGCCTTCCAAAGTGAAGGGACTATAGGCGTGAGCCACTGCGCCCAGACTATGATAGTTTCACACTGAGGCCTGAAGCTGCTCTGCCTTAGGATTTTTCCTGAGTTTTACGTTCTTGTCATGATGAGTTGCTAGTTCATATTTTCCGTTGGATCTTTTCGAAAGGGATTACTGATGAGATTATGGCTTTCTCACAAAGAATACCACTTTGGTGAAACTATACTGAAATCAGGAGTACCTTATGTTTCCGATACTTATCAAGCACAACATTTGAACACGGCGTGGTAGGTGAAAGTGTAGGAAGCAGAATTTGGCAAACCCCATTTTTTTTCAATTTCGACGGTTTCAGGTTTTTGGTTTCAGCCAAACTGAAGAATGTCCTAATGAGCTGTCAATTCACAGGCCATTACAGACAATTTTTGAAACTACATCACACTGTAATTTAAGGAGTACGATTCTAAAGAAATTTGAACAATCTGGTGGTATTGCTAACACCAAACAAGGTTGTTCAGCTCTTTCATCTTTAAAAACAAACAAACAAAAACATGATGTGGAATTCTCTCATTTTACCAAACAGCCGTACGCTCCCTTGAATATGTGACTATGAAACCCAAGTAATTGGAAGAAAAAAAATAAAGGAAACACCTCATCAGTCTCATTAATAGTTTTGTTGAGAATAGTTTATTTTTCAAAAACTGCTGGCTATGTCTTGATATTTTTAGACACGGCTAAAGTTGAAATTGCATGAATCCTCTCTCTAACATTCATGCTACTTAAGAATCTTTTCCCAAGATTTGACTGCATTCATTTCATAAAAGCCCTGTCCTCTTCTCCCCTATATATCTATATTAGCACTCTGCCTTCTACCCTCTTCCATAGGAAACACAAATCCGTCAATTGATCACTTAAGCCTTTCCAGTATGGGTACAACATTTTCTGTAGTTGTACTCCTGAGATTTGTCCTTTATACTTCTAAAGACTAGACCCTAGATAATACATGCTTGGGAATAGTGGAGCTAGCTTGCTTAAACTTTATTTAGGCGGATGCTAATTACTTGTGGGGGGCAAAGGCAGGCAGTGAGGATGTTAAGCTTATCCCAAAATAGTCAATTTTGGAAAAGACACAAGTACAGGCCGCGAGCGGTGGCTCAGACCTGAAATCCCAGCACCTTGGGAGGTCTTCTCGCAGAAGGCCAGAGCGAGACCCCGGGGAAAAGATGCATCCCAGGCGTGATGGCCTGACGATGGCTTCCTGTGTCCCGCAACATGGGGAGTCTGCAGTGTGGCCGGTTTGGAAACTGGCAAGGAGAGCGAAGAGACAACATGCTGGTCTTCCACCCTTCCCTGGATGCCCGTGGGTGCCCGCAGAGCTCCGGAAGCAAACAGTCAACATGCTCAGCCTTTCGGGGGCCGGAGAGACGTGAGCAACATGCCCCCTTGCAGAGGGCACAGCAGCGTGGAATCCCAAATCACGCTTCAGTCATCCTGAGGGTGGCTCCTCTGTGGTCGGGGCTGTCGGCCTGGCGCTCCGTTGCGAGGCTCAGCCTGGGGATGTGCGGTCTGTGAACCACGCGGTTGAAAACCCGAAGGCAACACGGGTCCCGGTCTTTTGTCTCTGAGGAAGCCGCCCGTTCCTTGGGCCACGGAATCGGGGCCAATGGGTGCCCCGCCGGCCCGACGCGGCGGCCGTGGGCCCAGCCCTCAGCCCGCGCCGGGCGCTTACCCTTTTCCCGGAGCGCGGGGGTCCCGTTGCTCCCGGAGGCCAAAGACCGTTTATTCTCTCTGCCTTCCTCCCTCTGTCCCTGGCTCCCTCCCGCCCGCCCTCTGTCCCTGCGTCGCTCTGTCTATCCCTCCGTTCCTAACTGCCTCCCTCTCTCTCCCTCCCTCCCTCCCTCCCAACTTCCCTCCGCCCATCCTTCGGCCCCTCTGGGTCTCCCGTTCGTCTCTCCATCTCTGCCCGCCTTCCCTCCCGCCTGGAACGGTCGGCATCGCCGGCGTGCGCGGGGCCTGGGGTCTGCGTTCAGCCGCCAGGCGCTCCACGGTGGCAGCTGGGAGGCTGCAGGGACACGGGCGGGCGGGCGGGCGGCCGGGCGACGGTGGAGCGGAGGCGCAGAGGAGGCGAGCCGCCGCCGGAGGGATGGCGGGCCCGGACGCTGCGCGGGCCCGGTGTTTCGCGGGAAGGGGGTCTCCACCCAGCCCAGGGGAAGACTCATTTTCCGGGGGTAGGGATTGGGGGGTGGGGGTGGCGAGGGGTCGGTCAGGCCGTGGCGGAAAGGCATGAGAGCTCTGCCCGGGCTGCTCCCAGAGCCTAGGCGGCTGCCCGCGAACCCGCGCGTGCGCAGCAGACGGCCCACCTGCTGGTACCTGGGCCGGCGCTGGGATCCCCGGGATGCCCAGGAAAGAATGGCATCTCTCCGCTCTGTGGAGTGTCTCACCGGGCCTAGACCTGGAAGACAGGAATCGCAGGCGGGTCGGCCCGGAGGGAAGACACGCCCATCCACGCCGACCCAGGTGTTCCCCGCGAAAGAGAGGCCACCGGCCACCGCCCTGCACCGACCCCGTCCCAGCCCCGCGTCCTTTTAAAGCTCCTCCAGCAGAGCCCGGTATTCTTCCTCGCTGAGGGGTGGTTCCAGCGAGGCGGCCTCTTCCGTGGCCTCCAGCTCCCCAGGGGCCTCCGTTTCTAGGAAAGGCTGCGCCCGCTGCAGAAACTCCGGGCTCGCCAGGAGCTCATCCAGCAGGCGTAGGGGAGTGCAGACGAGCGCTCCGGCTCCTGGAGGAGCCGCGCCTTGGGGGGCGCCCGGATGGCTTGCACCTGCCACTGCCGCGCGGAGGCCTCCGGGGGCGCGGGCTGGGGAGGTGGGGCTTCCCCGGCTTGGGGTTCCCACGCAGCCCCGGCGACCTGGGGACCCTGGCCCCAGCCCCAACACGGACTCCCCTGGGACGCGAGGGGAGGGAAATGCAGGGGGTATTTCAGAATTCAGTCTTCCTCACAGAATCGCAAAGTTCACGTTTCACAACCATAAAGAAACTATTTACGCTAAAAATGAGACTTTTTATGAAGTTGCACTTAGAAAACTTCAATGTCTGAGAAAAAAATATCTCTAACGCACAGGGAAACTGGTGGTTTATCCAATACTCTGAAAATAAAATGGGCTGGGTGAGGGGAATATGAAAATATTATTTCAATTTCATCTCATTTTATTTATTTATGTACTTATTGATTTATTTTTGAGACAGAGTGTCCCTCTGTCCCTCAGGCTGGATTACAGTGTCCTGAGCTCAGCTCACTGCAGCCTCCGCATCCTGGGCTCAAGGCATTCTCCTGCCTCAGCCTCCAGAGTAGCTGGGACTAAATGAGCACGCCACCACGCCAGGCAAATTTTTGTCTTTTTTTTTTAAAGTGTAGTGGAGGTTTCACCATTTGGGCCAGGGTGGTCTTCAACTGCCGACTTCAGGTGATCTGCCCCAACTTGCCTTCCCAAAGTGAAGGGACTATAGGCATGAGCCACTGCGCCCAGACTATGGTAGTTTCACACTGAAGCCTGAAGCTGCTCTGCCTTAGGATTTTTCCTGAGTTTTACTTTCTTGTCATGATGAGTTGCTAGTTCATGTTTTCCCTTGTTTCTTTTCGAAAGGCATTACTGATGAGATTATGGCTTTCTCACAAAGAATACCACTTTGGTGAAACTATATTGAAATCAGGAGTACCTTATGTTTCCGATACTTATCAAGCACAATATTTGAACACGGCGTGGTAGGTGAAAGTGTAGGAAGCAGAATTTGGCAATCCCCATATTTCTTCAATTTCGACGGTTTCAGGTTTTGGTTTCAGCCAAACTGAAGAATGTCCTTATGAGCTGTCAATTCACAGGCCGTTACAGACAATTTTTGAAACTACATCACGGTGTAATTTAAGGAGTACGATTCTAAAGAAATTTGAACAATCTGGTGGTATTGCTAACACCAAACAAGGTTGTTCAGCTCTTTCATCTTTAAAAACAAACAAACAAAAACATGATGTGGAATTCTCTCATTTTACCAAACAGCCGTACGCTCCCTTGAATATGTGACTATGAAACCCAAGTAATTGGAAGAAGAAAAATAAAGGAAACACCTCATCAGTCTCATTAATAGTTTTGTTGAGAATAGTTTATTTTTGAAAAACTGCTGGCTATGTCTTGATATTTTTAGACACGGCTAAAGCTGAAATTGCATGAATCCTCTCTCTAACATTCATGCTACTAAAGAAACTTTTCCCAAGATTTGACTGCATTCATTTCATAAAAGCCCTGTCCTCTTCTCCCCTATATATCTATATTAGCACTCTGCCTTCTACCCTCTTCCATAGGAAACACAAATCCGTCAATTGATCACTTAAGCCTTTCCAGTTTGGGTACAACATTTTCTGTAGTTGTACTCCTGAGATTTGTCCTTTATACTTCTAAAGACTAGACCCTAGATAATACATGCTTGGGAATAGTGGAGCTAGCTTGCTTAAACTTTATTTAGGCGTATGCTAATTACTTGTGGGGGGCAAAGGCAGGCAGTGAGGATGTTAAGCTTATCCCAAAATAGTCAATTTTGGAAAAGACACAAGTACAGGCCGGGCGTGGTGGCTCAGACCTGTAATCCCGGCACCTTGGGAGGCCGAGGCGGCCGGTCACGAGGTCAGGAGATCGACACCATCCTGGCTAACACGGTGAAACCCCGTCTCTGCTAAACATACACAAATTAGCCGGGCGTGGTGGCAGGCGCTTGTAGTCTCAGCTACTCGGGAGGCTGAGGCAGGAGAAGAGCACGAACCCGGGAGGCGGAGCTGGCAGTGAGCCGAGATTGCGCCACTGCACTCCGGCCTGGGCGGCAGAGTGGGATTCTGCCTCAAAAAAGAAAGAAAAAAAACATCTTCATATATATGAATGTGTGTGTGTGTGTGTGTGTCTGTGTGTGTGTGTGTACTCAGGTACACTCACTTTACTTCTGAGTTATCTCGTCACCACTTAACCAGCACCAATCAGAGACCACATTTTTCTAGGCAGTCTCCAAATGTACATTACAAATAGTAACGTACTTTAAGGATAGTAATGAAGCTCCGGGAAAAATTGCTTGTCTGCACCTCAGCAGACCAACCTGCCTGGGCCAGCTTCTCTCTTCCTCTACTCTTCAGAAAGTGCTAGACCTGCAACATCTGACAGAATACAGCTTCCATGACTCCTCAGTGCCATGGAAATGGAACGAGCTGAGAGCAATCTAAAGACTGGGAGATATTAGGTCTCTTGGATCTTACTTCTTTTGGTTGCTCGAGCACTTTAATTCCCGAGAGAGCCCTCCCATCTCCATCAGTTCTTCCAGGAACCTGTACCCTCCTTGTGTCTCTAAGATACGCTGGTCTAACTTGTTACATGCCTTTACAAGAAAGTTGGTAAAAATAAAAGGAAAGCTGAACAACGTCACAATATGGAGGTATGAAACAGAATTTCCCCATACTTGGTAAAGTTTAGAAATTTGTGTAATACCCGAAGGCAGATTCCATGTACAATAAGTCCTAGTTTAAGAACAAGAGCTGAGGGTATGAGGAAATAAAACTATATTTTCCGGGAGTATCTCTGGCTTCAGGAAGAAAGAGCACATGTTACTCTCCATTCAATATTAGGGCTGAACTATGGGGTCTTTTCGATCCTTTTTGCTTACCCTCTGCGATTCAGGGGGCACATGGCAAAGGTAAACAGACTGAAACAGCACCGTGGATAGCTGTGAGCTGTGCTGGGAAGATTCACGGTGATTCCATAATAAATCTCAGGTCTTTCTTCTGTAACAAAAAATTCCTCTTTTCCATCATCAAGGTAAAGCCGAGTATGTACAAGTAGAGTATGCGATAACTTTGTCACTCGTGACGAACCTAGTCGGTCCGATACTTTAACAACTTCTCCAATGTCTCTGCACTCAGGTTGGATATTCTGAGTGGGTCATCGGTAGAATGAATGAAATCAAGAATACTCTATAGCAATGTTTGGAAGTCAATTTCAGTGTCTCCGGAAGCACTGGGAAAATCACCATGTGTAACGAACGTGAAGTATCCACAGGCTCTCTCTGTGTCTTTGAAACTGCCCATGTGTTCATTAGAAACGGCGGCTTGAGGAAAGGTGGTTTTGGAATTGGTTTCCCTCTAGTCTTACGTGATGCATCTCTACTATATTGCATTATAATAAAGCAAAGGGTCACTTGCTGACATAAAGCACAGGAGGCAGGAATGGAAGAGTCAACTTAGAGAAAAAAAGTGCTTTTCGGTTTTATTTTCATTTCTGCAGTTTGGAAAACAGTTTAACAGTTTAACTGATTTTGTGGCGGCTCACAAAAATACATATGAGCGTTGAAAATGTACAGAAGAACAACAATTGGGAGACATTTCCGGAAGCTTCAGTTTCTGAAACCCAGACACGAGCCTACAAGCTAAGACACGGCTACACCAGGCTTCAGCGTGAAACCATACAACTCCTGGGAAGGGCTGCCCTCTCTGAACGCAGCTACCTGTCCACAGGATGCTCTAGGCCCAGGCACCTTTATTCTTCCAACTAGAGAGACATAGAAAGATGCCTCCATATCCCATGAAGATGCCCAAGCATTTGGCCAAGGCTCCTATGAAACAGTCTGCTGTCTTCATCCAGGTAAGGGCAACTTCACATTTTCAGACACTAAGGTCGTGGGCAAATCCAGGGTGGACTGAGAGGCGGAAGCTCCAGCAAACACAGTCCTGTGGCTGGAAGATGAATGCAGTACTTATTCCTGCACCAACAGACCCTTGCCTCTGGCCTTGGGCCTAGAGCATGATTTTTTGGTAGTTGCTGTTGGGGAAGAGGCCCTTGGGCTTTAACCTGCGGACAGCCTCCCTTAAATGCTTGGGCTGCAGCGGGGGCGTTTCTCCCCACATCTCACACACGTCCAGGGCCTCTTCCACCACCTCTCCAACAAAGACCTTGGCGATTCCAGCCATGGCAATGGCGGCGTTCTCAGACACCGAACTGCCGGTGATAGACTTCATCAGACCTGCCATGCGTGCTTTTGGGAAAGCTGACCGGCGACACACTTCGTAGCGGGCCAGCTGCTCCTCAGACATGGCAGACAGCAGGGCTGTCATCCTCTGAGCCTCCTCTGCATCCACGGTGGGCTTCCTCTCCTTCTTTCCTTTGGTATGTCTTTTCCGTCTTTTGGCGGCAGGAGGAGGTGAGGCTGAGGCCTCCTTGTCCCCTTCTGTGAGGTCCATGACATCCTCACTCCTGAGCTCACCTCCCTGATCCCTGGGTTCTTCCAAGTTCCCACCTAGGTCCTCAGGGATTCCATCCTTCTTGCTGCCCTTCAGACCTCGGGGCATGGCGAACATCTCAGCAGACACACCTGTTTGCCTGCCCGTCTCCACGGGTGAGATTCAAGTCTGCCCCGTGACAGCAGCTGTAGAGGCAGAAGTTCTGGCTGGGGTGGTTTGATTACGGATCTGCAGCGAGAACCTTTCGAAGATTTTAGCTGCCGTGTTTCTGCTGAGCCACTTTAGCCATAACTGGACACAGCTCCCTGCCTCCCCTTCCCACACACAAACACACACGCTGAATTTTCTCACTTCCACAATGTGAAGAAACTTGTGGATGGAGAGTATATTAGTTTTACATCAATGCAGAATAAATTCTCACAAGTTTTGGACACTTAAAACAAACCCCAGCTCAGAGGTCAGAAGTTCTACCAGTCCAAGTGACTGCCACCTGCTCAGAGCCACACGAGGGACCTCCGGGATGGGTCTGGCTGTGTGGTCGCTGCCTTCACCTGAGAAGGGTCTGGCTTCGATCTGACTCGAGGTGGTGGCAGAATTCAATGCCTTCGGGTTGTGAGCCCCAGGCCCACTTGTCTGTTCTGCCTGCTGCCGTGAGGACGCTCTCGGCTCCTGCAAGTGTTGCCCAGGTCTGGGCTGTGAGGCTCCCTGGGTCTGCACGGCCAGTGCCGGGGAATCTCCCACAGGGCAATGTCATCTCAGGGAGCTCCAGTGCTCCCTTATAAAGAGCTCGGATGATTGAACTAGACCCAGCCCTTAGCAGCTATTGGCTCAGGATATCCCTAAGGAAATCAGGGATTTGGGCGGGCTCATCAATTCACGCTTCCGCCCACCCCCAAGGGAGGGGCAGACACAGGGCGAGTCTCCGAGGGGCGGGAAATGCAGGGGGTATTTCAGAATTCAGTCTTCCTCACAGAATCGCAAAGTTCACGTTTCACAACCATAAAGAAACTATTTACGCTAAAAATGAGACTTTTTAAGAAGTTGCACTTAGAAAACTTCAATGTCTGAGAAAAAAATATCCCTAACGCACAGGGAAACAGGTGGCTTATCCAATACTCTGGAAATAAAATGGGCTGGGTGAGGGGAATATGAAAATATTATTTCAATTTCATCTCATTTTATTTATTTATTTATGTACTTATTGATTTATTTTTGAGACAGAGTCTCCCTCTGTCCCTCAGGCTGGATTACAGTGTCCTGAGCTCAGCTCACTGCAGCCTCCGCATCCTGGGCCCAAGGCATTCTCCTGCCTCAGCCTCCAGAGTAGCTGGGACTAAATGAGTACGCCACCACGCCAGGCAAATTTTTGTCTTTTTTATAAAGTGTAGAGGAGGTTTCACCATTTGGGCCAGGGTGGTCTTCAACTGCCAACTTCAGATGATCTGCCCCAACTTGCCTTCCAAAGTGAAGGGACTATAGGCGTGAGCCACTGAACCCAGACTATGATAGTTTCACACTGAGGCCTGAAGCTGCTCTGCCTTAGGATTTTTCCTGAGTTTTACGTTCTTGTCATGATGAGTTGCTAGTTCATATTTTCCGTTGGATCTTTTCGAAAGGGATTACTGATGAGATTATGGCTTTCTCACAAAGAATACCACTTTGGTGAAACTATACTGAAATCAGGAGTACCTTATGTTTCCGATACTTATCAAGCACAACATTTGAACACGGCGTGGTAGGTGAAAGTGTAGGAAGCAGAATTTGGCAAACCCCATTTTTTTTCAATTTCGACGGTTTCAGGTTTTTGGTTTCAGCCAAACTGAAGAATGTCCTAATGAGCTGTCAATTCACAGGCCATTACAGACAATTTTTGAAACTACATCACACTGTAATTTAAGGAGTACGATTCTAAAGAAATTTGAACAATCTGGTGGTATTGCTAACACCAAACAAGGTTGTTCAGCTCTTTCATCTTTAAAAACAAACAAACAAAAACATGATGTGGAATTCTCTCATTTTACCAAACAGCCGTACGCTCCCTTGAATATGTGACTATGAAACCCAAGTAATTGGAAGAAAAAAAATAAAGGAAACACCTCATCAGTCTCATTAATAGTTTTGTTGAGAATAGTTTATTTTTCAAAAACTGCTGGCTATGTCTTGATATTTTTAGACACGGCTAAAGTTGAAATTGCATGAATCCTCTCTCTAACATTCATGCTACTTAAGAATCTTTTCCCAAGATTTGACTGCATTCATTTCATAAAAGCCCTGTCCTCTTCTCCCCTATATATCTATATTAGCACTCTGCCTTCTACCCTCTTCCATAGGAAACACAAATCCGTCAATTGATCACTTAAGCCTTTCCAGTATGGGTACAACATTTTCTGTAGTTGTACTCCTGAGATTTGTCCTTTATACTTCTAAAGACTAGACCCTAGATAATACATGCTTGGGAATAGTGGAGCTAGCTTGCTTAAACTTTATTTAGGCGTATGCTAATTACTTGTGGGGGGCAAAGGCAGGCAGTGAGGATGTTAAGCTTATCCCAAAATAGTCAATTTTGGAAAAGACACAAGTACAGGCCGCGAGCGGTGGCTCAGACCTGAAATCCCAGCACCTTGGGAGGTCTTCTCGCAGAAGGCCAGAGCGAGACCCCGGGGAAAAGATGCATCCCAGGCGTGATGGCCTGACGATGGCTTCCTGTGTCCCGCAACATGGGGAGTCTGCAGTGTGGCCGGTTTGGAAACTGGCAAGGAGAGCGAAGAGACAACATGCTGGTCTTCCACCCTTCCCTGGATGCCCGTGGGTGCCCGCAGAGCTCCGGAAGCAAACAGTCAACATGCTCAGCCTTTCGGGGGCCGGAGAGACGTGAGCAACATGCCCCCTTGCAGAGGGCACAGCAGCGTGGAATCCCAAATCACGCTTCAGTCATCCTGAGGGTGGCTCCTCTGTGGTCGGGGCTGTCGGCCTGGCGCTCCGTTGCGAGGCTCAGCCTGGGGATGTGCGGTCTGTGAACCACGCGGTTGAAAACCCGAAGGCAACACGGGTCCCGGTCTTTTGTCTCTGAGGAAGCCGCCCGTTCCTTGGGCCACGGAATCGGGGCCAATGGGTGCCCCGCCGGCCCGACGCGGCGGCCGTGGGCCCAGCCCTCAGCCCGCGCCGGGCGCTTACCCTTTTCCCGGAGCGCGGGGGTCCCGTTGCTCCCGGAGGCCAAAGACCGTTTATTCTCTCTGCCTTCCTCCCTCTGTCCCTGGCTCCCTCCCGCCCGCCCTCTGTCCCTGCGTCGCTCTGTCTATCCCTCCGTTCCTAACTGCCTCCCTCTCTCTCCCTCCCTCCCTCCCTCCCAACTTCCCTCCGCCCATCCTTCGGCCCCTCTGGGTCTCCCGTTCGTCTCTCCATCTCTGCCCGCCTTCCCTCCCGCCTGGAACGGTCGGCATCGCCGGCGTGCGCGGGGCCTGGGGTCTGCGTTCAGCCGCCAGGCGCTCCACGGTGGCAGCTGGGAGGCTGCAGGGACACGGGCGGGCGGGCGGGCGGGCGGCCGGGCGACGGTGGAGCGGAGGCGCAGAGGAGGCGAGCCGCCGCCGGAGGGATGGCGGGCCCGGACGCTGCGCGGGCCCGGTGTTTCGCGGGAAGGGGGTCTCCACCCAGCCCAGGGGAAGACTCATTTTCCGGGGGTAGGGATTGGGGGGTGGGGGTGGCGAGGGGTCGGTCAGGCCGTGGCGGAAAGGCATGAGAGCTCTGCCCGGGCTGCTCCCAGAGCCTAGGCGGCTGCCCGCGAACCCGCGCGTGCGCAGCAGACGGCCCACCTGCTGGTACCTGGGCCGGCGCTGGGATCCCCGGGATGCCCAGGAAAGAATGGCATCTCTCCGCTCTGTGGAGTGTCTCACCGGGCCTAGACCTGGAAGACAGGAATCGCAGGCGGGTCGGCCCGGAGGGAAGACACGCCCATCCACGCCGACCCAGGTGTTCCCCGCGAAAGAGAGGCCACCGGCCACCGCCCTGCACCGACCCCGTCCCAGCCCCGCGTCCTTTTAAAGCTCCTCCAGCAGAGCCCGGTATTCTTCCTCGCTGAGGGGTGGTTCCAGCGAGGCGGCCTCTTCCGTGGCCTCCAGCTCCCCAGGGGCCTCCGTTTCTAGGAAAGGCTGCGCCCGCTGCAGAAACTCCGGGCTCGCCAGGAGCTCATCCAGCAGGCGTAGGGGAGTGCAGACGAGCGCTCCGGCTCCTGGAGGAGCCGCGCCTTGGGGGGCGCCCGGATGGCTTGCACCTGCCACTGCCGCGCGGAGGCCTCCGGGGGCGCGGGCTGGGGAGGTGGGGCTTCCCCGGCTTGGGGTTCCCACGCAGCCCCGGCGACCTGGGGACCCTGGCCCCAGCCCCAACACGGACTCCCCTGGGACGCGAGGGGAGGGAAATGCAGGGGGTATTTCAGAATTCAGTCTTCCTCACAGAATCGCAAAGTTCACGTTTCACAACCATAAAGAAACTATTTACGCTAAAAATGAGACTTTTTATGAAGTTGCACTTAGAAAACTTCAATGTCTGAGAAAAAAATATCTCTAACGCACAGGGAAACTGGTGGTTTATCCAATACTCTGAAAATAAAATGGGCTGGGTGAGGGGAATATGAAAATATTATTTCAATTTCATCTCATTTTATTTATTTATGTACTTATTGATTTATTTTTGAGACAGAGTGTCCCTCTGTCCCTCAGGCTGGATTACAGTGTCCTGAGCTCAGCTCACTGCAGCCTCCGCATCCTGGGCTCAAGGCATTCTCCTGCCTCAGCCTCCAGAGTAGCTGGGACTAAATGAGCACGCCACCACGCCAGGCAAATTTTTGTCTTTTTTTTTTAAAGTGTAGTGGAGGTTTCACCATTTGGGCCAGGGTGGTCTTCAACTGCCGACTTCAGGTGATCTGCCCCAACTTGCCTTCCCAAAGTGAAGGGACTATAGGCATGAGCCACTGCGCCCAGACTATGGTAGTTTCACACTGAAGCCTGAAGCTGCTCTGCCTTAGGATTTTTCCTGAGTTTTACTTTCTTGTCATGATGAGTTGCTAGTTCATGTTTTCCCTTGTTTCTTTTCGAAAGGCATTACTGATGAGATTATGGCTTTCTCACAAAGAATACCACTTTGGTGAAACTATATTGAAATCAGGAGTACCTTATGTTTCCGATACTTATCAAGCACAATATTTGAACACGGCGTGGTAGGTGAAAGTGTAGGAAGCAGAATTTGGCAATCCCCATATTTCTTCAATTTCGACGGTTTCAGGTTTTGGTTTCAGCCAAACTGAAGAATGTCCTTATGAGCTGTCAATTCACAGGCCGTTACAGACAATATTTGAAACTACATCACGGTGTAATTTAAGGAGTACGATTCTAAAGAAATTTGAACAATCTGGTGGTATTGCTAACACCAAACAAGGTTGTTCAGCTCTTTCATCTTTAAAAACAAACAAACAAAAACATGATGTGGAATTCTCTCATTTTACCAAACAGCCGTACGCTCCCTTGAATATGTGACTATGAAACCCAAGTAATTGGAAGAAGAAAAATAAAGGAAACACCTCATCAGTCTCATTAATAGTTTTGTTGAGAATAGTTTATTTTTGAAAAACTGCTGGCTATGTCTTGATATTTTTAGACACGGCTAAAGCTGAAATTGCATGAATCCTCTCTCTAACATTCATGCTACTAAAGAAACTTTTCCCAAGATTTGACTGCATTCATTTCATAAAAGCCCTGTCCTCTTCTCCCCTATATATCTATATTAGCACTCTGCCTTCTACCCTCTTCCATAGGAAACACAAATCCGTCAATTGATCACTTAAGCCTTTCCAGTTTGGGTACAACATTTTCTGTAGTTGTACTCCTGAGATTTGTCCTTTATACTTCTAAAGACTAGACCCTAGATAATACATGCTTGGGAATAGTGGAGCTAGCTTGCTTAAACTTTATTTAGGCGTATGCTAATTACTTGTGGGGGGCAAAGGCAGGCAGTGAGGATGTTAAGCTTATCCCAAAATAGTCAATTTTGGAAAAGACACAAGTACAGGCCGGGCGTGGTGGCTCAGACCTGTAATCCCGGCACCTTGGGAGGCCGAGGCGGCCGGTCACGAGGTCAGGAGATCGACACCATCCTGGCTAACACGGTGAAACCCCGTCTCTGCTAAACATACACAAATTAGCCGGGCGTGGTGGCAGGCGCTTGTAGTCTCAGCTACTCGGGAGGCTGAGGCAGGAGAAGAGCACGAACCCGGGAGGCGGAGCTGGCAGTGAGCCGAGATTGCGCCACTGCACTCCGGCCTGGGCGGCAGAGTGGGATTCTGCCTCAAAAAAGAAAGAAAAAAAACATCTTCATATATATGAATGTGTGTGTGTGTGTGTGTGTGTGTCTGTGTGTGTGTGTGTACTCAGGTACACTCACTTTACTTCTGAGTTATCTCGTCACCACTTAACCAGCACCAATCAGAGACCACATTTTTCTAGGCAGTCTCCAAATGTACATTACAAATAGTAACGTACTTTAAGGATAGTAATGAAGCTCCGGGAAAAATTGCTTGTCTGCACCTCAGCAGACCAACCTGCCTGGGCCAGCTTCTCTCTTCCTCTACTCTTCAGAAAGTGCTAGACCTGCAACATCTGACAGAATACAGCTTCCATGACTCCTCAGTGCCATGGAAATGGAACGAGCTGAGAGCAATCTAAAGACTGGGAGATATTAGGTCTCTTGGATCTTACTTCTTTTGGTTGCTCGAGCACTTTAATTCCCGAGAGAGCCCTCCCATCTCCATCAGTTCTTCCAGGAACCTGTACCCTCCTTGTGTCTCTAAGATACGCTGGTCTAACTTGTTACATGCCTTTACAAGAAAGTTGGTAAAAATAAAAGGAAAGCTGAACAACGTCACAATATGGAGGTATGAAACAGAATTTCCCCATACTTGGTAAAGTTTAGAAATTTGTGTAATACCCGAAGGCAGATTCCATGTACAATAAGTCCTAGTTTAAGAACAAGAGCTGAGGGTATGAGGAAATAAAACTATATTTTCCGGGAGTATCTCTGGCTTCAGGAAGAAAGAGCACATGTTACTCTCCATTCAATATTAGGGCTGAACTATGGGGTCTTTTCGATCCTTTTTGCTTACCCTCTGCGATTCAGGGGGCACATGGCAAAGGTAAACAGACTGAAACAGCACCGTGGATAGCTGTGAGCTGTGCTGGGAAGATTCACGGTGATTCCATAATAAATCTCAGGTCTTTCTTCTGTAACAAAAAATTCCTCTTTTCCATCATCAAGGTAAAGCCGAGTATGTACAAGTAGAGTATGCGATAACTTTGTCACTCGTGACGAACCTAGTCGGTCCGATACTTTAACAACTTCTCCAATGTCTCTGCACTCAGGTTGGATATTCTGAGTGGGTCATCGGTAGAATGAATGAAATCAAGAATACTCTATAGCAATGTTTGGAAGTCAATTTCAGTGTCTCCGGAAGCACTGGGAAAATCACCATGTGTAACGAACGTGAAGTATCCACAGGCTCTCTCTGTGTCTTTGAAACTGCCCATGTGTTCATTAGAAACGGCGGCTTGAGGAAAGGTGGTTTTGGAATTGGTTTCCCTCTAGTCTTACGTGATGCATCTCTACTATATTGCATTATAATAAAGCAAAGGGTCACTTGCTGACATAAAGCACAGGAGGCAGGAATGGAAGAGTCAACTTAGAGAAAAAAAGTGCTTTTCGGTTTTATTTTCATTTCTGCAGTTTGGAAAACAGTTTAACAGTTTAACTGATTTTGTGGCGGCTCACAAAAATACATATGAGCGTTGAAAATGTACAGAAGAACAACAATTGGGAGACATTTCCGGAAGCTTCAGTTTCTGAAACCCAGACACGAGCCTACAAGCTAAGACACGGCTACACCAGGCTTCAGCGTGAAACCATACAACTCCTGGGAAGGGCTGCCCTCTCTGAACGCAGCTACCTGTCCACAGGATGCTCTAGGCCCAGGCACCTTTATTCTTCCAACTAGAGAGACATAGAAAGATGCCTCCATATCCCATGAAGATGCCCAAGCATTTGGCCAAGGCTCCTATGAAACAGTCTGCTGTCTTCATCCAGGTAAGGGCAACTTCACATTTTCAGACACTAAGGTCGTGGGCAAATCCAGGGTGGACTGAGAGGCGGAAGCTCCAGCAAACAGAGTCCTGTGGCTGGAAGATGAATGCAGTACTTATTCCTGCACCAACAGACCCTTGCCTCTGGCCTTGGGCCTAGAGCATGATTTTTTGGTAGTTGCTGTTGGGGAAGAGGCCCTTGGGCTTTAACCTGCGGACAGCCTCCCTTAAATGCTTGGGCTGCAGCGGGGGCGTTTCTCCCCACATCTCACACACGTCCAGGGCCTCTTCCACCACCTCTCCAACAAAGACCTTGGCGATTCCAGCCATGGCAATGGCGGCGTTCTCAGACACCGAACTGCCGGTGATAGACTTCATCAGACCTGCAATGCGTGCTTTTGGGAAAGCTGACCGGCGACACACTTCGTAGCGGGCCAGCTGCTCCTCAGACATGGCAGACAGCAGGGCTGTCATCCTCTGAGCCTCCTCTGCATCCACGGTGGGCTTCCTCTCCTTCTTTCCTTTGGTATGTCTTTTCCGTCTTTTGGCGGCAGGAGGAGCTGAGGCTGAGGCCTCCTTGTCCCCTTCTGTGAGGTCCATGACATCCTCACTCCTGAGCTCACCTCCCTGATCCCTGGGTTCTTCCAAGTTCCCACCTAGGTCCTCAGGGATTCCATCCTTCTTGCTGCCCTTCAGACCTCGGGGCATGGCGAACATCTCAGCAGACACACCTGTTTGCCTGCCCGTCTCCACGGGTGAGATTCAAGTCTGCCCCGTGACAGCAGCTGTAGAGGCAGAAGTTCTGGCTGGGGTGGTTTGATTACGGATCTGCAGCGAGAACCTTTCGAAGATTTTAGCTGCCGTGTTTCTGCTGAGCCACTTTAGCCATAACTGGACACAGCTCCCTGCCTCCCCTTCCCACACACAAACACACACGCTGAATTTTCTCACTTCCACAATGTGAAGAAACTTGTGGATGGAGAGTATATTAGTTTTACATCAATGCAGAATAAATTCTCACAAGTTTTGGACACTTAAAACAAACCCCAGCTCAGAGGTCAGAAGTTCTACCAGTCCAAGTGACTGCCACCTGCTCAGAGCCACACGAGGGACCTCCGGGATGGGTCTGGCTGTGTGGTCGCTGCCTTCACCTGAGAAGGGTCTGGCTTCGATCTGACTCGAGGTGGTGGCAGAATTCAATGCCTTCGGGTTGTGAGCCCCAGGCCCACTTGTCTGTTCTGCCTGCTGCCGTGAGGACGCTCTCGGCTCCTGCAAGTGTTGCCCAGGTCTGGGCTGTGAGGCTCCCTGTGTCTGCGCGGCCAGTGCCGGGGAATCTCCCACAGGGCAATGTCATCTCAGGGAGCTCCAGTGCTCCCTTATAAAGAGTTCGGATGATTGAACTAGACCCAGCCCTTAGCAGCTATTGGCTCAGGATATCCCTAAGGAAATCAGGGATTTGGGCGGGCTCATCAATTCACGCTTCCGCCCACCCCCAAGGGAGGGGCAGACACAGGGCGAGTCTCCGAGGGGCGGGAAATGCAGGGGGTATTTCAGAATTCAGTCTTCCTCACAGAATCGCAAAGTTCACGTTTCACAACCATAAAGAAACTATTTACGCTAAAAATGAGACTTTTTAAGAAGTTGCACTTAGAAAACTTCAATGTCTGAGAAAAAAATATCCCTAACGCACAGGGAAACAGGTGGCTTATCCAATACTCTGGAAATAAAATGGGCTGGGTGAGGGGAATATGAAAATATTATTTCAATTTCATCTCATTTTATTTATTTATTTATGTACTTATTGATTTATTTTTGAGACAGAGTCTCCCTCTGTCCCTCAGGCTGGATTACAGTGTCCTGAGCTCAGCTCACTGCAGCCTCCGCATCCTGGGCCCAAGGCATTCTCCTGCCTCAGCCTCCAGAGTAGCTGGGACTAAATGAGTACGCCACCACGCCAGGCAAATTTTTGTCTTTTTTATAAAGTGTAGAGGAGGTTTCACCATTTGGGCCAGGGTGGTCTTCAACTGCCAACTTCAGATGATCTGCCCCAACTTGCCTTCCAAAGTGAAGGGACTATAGGCGTGAGCCACTGCGCCCAGACTATGATAGTTTCACACTGAGGCCTGAAGCTGCTCTGCCTTAGGATTTTTCCTGAGTTTTACGTTCTTGTCATGATGAGTTGCTGGTTCATATTTTCCGTTGGATCTTTTCGAAAGGGATTACTGATGAGATTATGGCTTTCTCACAAAGAATACCACTTTGGTGAAACTACTGAAATCAGGAGTACCTTATGTTTCCGATACTTATCAAGCACAATATTTGAACACGGCGTGGTAGGTGAAAGTGTAGGAAGCAGAATTTGGCAAACCCCATTTTTTTTCAATTTCGACGGTTTCAGGTTTTTGGTTTCAGCCAAACTGAAGAATGTCCTAATGAGCTGTCAATTCACAGGCCATTACAGACAATTTTTGAAACTACATCACACTGTAATTTAAGGAGTACGATTCTAAAGAAATTTGAACAATCTGGTGGTATTGCTAACACCAAACAAGGTTGTTCAGCTCTTTCATCTTTAAAAACAAACAAACAAAAACATGATGTGGAATTCTCTCATTTTACCAAACAGCCGTACGCTCCCTTGAATATGTGACTATGAAACCCAAGTAATTGGAAGAAAAAAAATAAAGGAAACACCTCATCAGTCTCATTAATAGTTTTGTTGAGAATAGTTTATTTTTCAAAAACTGCTGGCTATGTCTTGATATTTTTAGACACGGCTAAAGTTGAAATTGCATGAATCCTCTCTCTAACATTCATGCTACTTAAGAATCTTTTCCCAAGATTTGACTGCATTCATTTCATAAAAGCCCTGTCCTCTTCTCCCCTATATATCTATATTAGCACTCTGCCTTCTACCCTCTTCCATAGGAAACACAAATCCGTCAATTGATCACTTAAGCCTTTCCAGTATGGGTACAACATTTTCTGTAGTTGTACTCCTGAGATTTGTCCTTTATACTTCTAAAGACTAGACCCTAGATAATACATGCTTGGGAATAGTGGAGCTAGCTTGCTTAAACTTTATTTAGGCGTATGCTAATTAGTTGTGGGGGGCAAAGGCAGGCAGTGAGGATGTTAAGCTTATCCCAAAATAGTCAATTTTGGAAAAGACACAAGTACAGGCCGCGAGCGGTGGCTGAGACCTGAAATCCCAGCACCTTGGGAGGTCTTCTCGCAGAAGGCCAGAGCGAGACCCCGGGGAAAAGATGCATCCCAGGCGTGATGGCCTGACGATGGCTTCCTGTGTCCCGCAACATGGGGAGTCTGCAGTGTGGCCGGTTTGGAAACTGGCAAGGAGAGCGAAGAGACAACATGCTGGTCTTCCACCCTTCCCTGGATGCCCGTGGGTGCCCGCAGAGCTCCGGAAGCAAACAGTCAACATGCTCAGCCTTTCGGGGGCCGGAGAGACGTGAGCAACATGCCCCCTTGCAGAGGGCACAGCAGCGTGGAATCCCAAATCACGCTTCAGTCATCCTGAGGGTGGCTCCTCTGTGGTCGGGGCTGTCGGCCTGGCGCTCCGTTGCGAGGCTCAGCCTGGGGATGTGCGGTCTGTGAACCACGCGGTTGAAAACCCGAAGGCAACACGGGTCCCGGTCTTTTGTCTCTGAGGAAGCCGCCCGTTCCTTGGGCCACGGAATCGGGGCCAATGGGTGCCCCGCCGGCCCGACGCGGCGGCCGTGGGCCCAGCCCTCAGCCCGCGCCGGGCGCTTACCCTTTTCCCGGAGCGCGGGGGTCCCGTTGCTCCCGGAGGCCAAAGACCGTTTATTCTCTCTGCCTTCCTCCCTCTGTCCCTGGCTCCCTCCCGCCCGCCCTCTGTCCCTGCGTCGCTCTGTCTATCCCTCCGTTCCTAACTGCCTCCCTCTCTCTCCCTCCCTCCCTCCCTCCCAACTTCCCTCCGCCCATCCTTCGGCCCCTCTGGGTCTCCCGTTCGTCTCTCCATCTCTGCCCGCCTTCCCTCCCGCCTGGAACGGTCGGCATCGCCGGCGTGCGCGGGGCCTGGGGTCTGCGTTCAGCCGCCAGGCGCTCCACGGTGGCAGCTGGGAGGCTGCAGGGACACGGGCGGGCGGGCGGGCGGCCGGGCGACGGTGGAGCGGAGGCGCAGAGGAGGCGAGCCGCCGCCGGAGGGATGGCGGGCCCGGACGCTGCGCGGGCCCGGTGTTTCGCGGGAAGGGGGTCTCCACCCAGCCCAGGGGAAGACTCATTTTCCGGGGGTAGGGATTGGGGGGTGGGGGTGGCGAGGGGTCGGTCAGGCCGTGGCGGAAAGGCATGAGAGCTCTGCCCGGGCTGCTCCCAGAGCCTAGGCGGCTGCCCGCGAACCCGCGCGTGCGCAGCAGACGGCCCACCTGCTGGTACCTGGGCCGGCGCTGGGATCCCCGGGATGCCCAGGAAAGAATGGCATCTCTCCGCTCTGTGGAGTGTCTCACCGGGCCTAGACCTGGAAGGCAGGAATCGCAGGCGGGTCGGCCCGGAGGGAAGACACGCCCATCCACGCCGACCCAGGTGTTCCCCGCGAAAGAGAGGCCACCGGCCACCGCCCTGCACCGACCCCGTCCCAGCCCCGCGTCCTTTTAAAGCTCCTCCAGCAGAGCCCGGTATTCTTCCTCGCTGAGGGGTGGTTCCAGCGAGGCGGCCTCTTCCGTGGCCTCCAGCTCCCCAGGGGCCTCCGTTTCTAGGAAAGGCTGCGCCCGCTGCAGAAACTCCGGGCTCGCCAGGAGCTCATCCAGCAGGCGTAGGGGAGTGCAGACGAGCGCTCCGGCTCCTGGAGGAGCCGCGCCTGGGGGGGCGCCCGGATGGCTTGCACCTGCCACTGCCGCGCGGAGGCCTCCGGGGGCGCGGGCTGGGGAGGTGGGGCTTCCCCGGCTTGGGGTTCCCACGCAGCCCCGGCGACCTGGGGACCCTGGCCCCAGCCCCAACACGGACTCCCCTGGGACGCGAGGGGAGGGAAATGCAGGGGGTATTTCAGAATTCAGTCTTCCTCACAGAATCGCAAAGTTCACGTTTCACAACCATAAAGAAACTATTTACGCTAAAAATGAGACTTTTTATGAAGTTGCACTTAGAAAACTTCAATGTCTGAGAAAAAAATATCTCTAACGCACAGGGAAACTGGTGGTTTATCCAATACTCTGAAAATAAAATGGGCTGGGTGAGGGGAATATGAAAATATTATTTCAATTTCATCTCATTTTATTTATTTATGTACTTATTGATTTATTTTTGAGACAGAGTGTCCCTCTGTCCCTCAGGCTGGATTACAGTGTCCTGAGCTCAGCTCACTGCAGCCTCCGCATCCTGGGCTCAAGGCATTCTCCTGCCTCAGCCTCCAGAGTAGCTGGGACTAAATGAGCACGCCACCACGCCAGGCAAATTTTTGTCTTTTTTTTTTAAAGTGTAGAGGAGGTTTCACCATTTGGGCCAGGGTGGTCTTCAACTGCCGACTTCAGGTGATCGGCCCCAACTTGCCTTCCCAAAGTGAAGGGACTATAGGCATGAGCCACTGCGCCCAGACTATGATAGTTTCACACTGAAGCCTGAAGCTGCTCTGCCTTAGGATTTTTCCTGAGTTTTACTTTCTTGTCATGATGAGTTGCTAGTTCATGTTTTCCCTTGTTTCTTTTCGAAAGGCATTACTGATGAGATTATGGCTTTCTCACAAAGAATACCACTTTGGTGAAACTACTGAAATCAGGAGTACCTTATGTTTCCGATACTTATCAAGCACAATATTTGAACACGGCGTGGTAGGTGAAAGTGTAGGAAGCAGAATTTGGCAATCCCCATTTTTTTTCAATTTCGACGGTTTCAGGTTTTTGGTTTCAGCCAAACTGAAGAATGTCCTTATGAGCTGTCAATTCACAGGCCGTTACAGACAATTTTTGAAACTACATCACGGTGTAATTTAAGGAGTACGATTCTAAAGAAATTTGAACAATCTGGTGGTATTGCTAACACCAAACAAGGTTGTTCAGCTCTTTCATCTTTAAAAACAAACAAACAAAAACATGATGTGGAATTCTCTCATTTTACCAAACAGCCGTACGCTCTCTTGAATATGTGACTATGAAACCCAAGTAATTGGAAGAAGAAAAATAAAGGAAACACCTCATCAGTCTCATTAATAGTTTTGTTGAGAATAGTTTATTTTTCAAAAACTGCTGTCTATGTCTTGATATTTTTAGACACGGCTAAAGCTGAAATTGCATGAATCCTCTCTCTAACATTCATGCTACTAAAGAAACTTTTCCCAAGATTTGACTGCATTCATTTCATAAAAGCCCTGTCCTCTTCTCCCCTATATATCTATATTAGCACTCTGCCTTCTACCCTCTTCCATAGGAAACACAAATCCGTCAATTGATCACTTAAGCCTTTCCAGTTTGGGTACAACATTTTCTGTAGTTGTACTCCTGAGATTTGTCCTTTATACTTCTAAAGACTAGACCCTAGATAATACATGCTTGGGAATAGTGGCGCTAGCTTGCTTAAACTTTATTTAGGCGTATGCTAATTACTTGTGGGGGGCAAAGGCAGGCAGTGAGGATGTTAAGCTTATCCCAAAATAGTCAATTTTGGAAAAGACACAAGTACAGGCCGGGCGTGGTGGCTCAGACCTGTAATCCCGGCACCTTGGGAGGCCGAGGCGGCCGGTCACGAGGTCAGGAGATCGACACCATCCTGGCTAACACGGTGAAACCCCGTCTCTGCTAAACATACACAAATTAGCCGGGCGTGGTGGCAGGCGCTTGTAGTCTCAGCTACTCGGGAGGCTGAGGCAGGAGAAGAGCACGAACCCGGGAGGCGGAGCTGGCAGTGAGCCGAGATTGCGCCACTGCACTCCGGCCTGGGCGGCAGAGTGGGATTCTGCCTCAAAAAAGAAAGAAAAAAAACATCTTCATATATATGAATGTGTGTGTGTGTGTGTGTGTGTGTGTCTGTGTGTGTGTGTGTACTCAGGTACACTCACTTTACTTCTGAGTTATCTCGTCACCACTTAACCAGCACCAATCAGAGACCACATTTTTCTAGGCAGTCTCCAAATGTACATTACAAATAGTAACGTACTTTAAGGATAGTAATGAAGCTCCGGGAAAAATTGCTTGTCTGCACCTCAGCAGACCAACCTGCCTGGGCCAGCTTCTCTCTTCCTCTACTCTTCAGAAAGTGCTAGACCTGCAACATCTGACAGAATACAGCTTCCATGACTCCTCAGTGCCATGGAAATGGAACGAGCTGAGAGCAATCTAAAGACTGGGAGATATTAGGTCTCTTGGATCTTACTTCTTTTGGTTGCTCGAGCACTTTAATTCCCGAGAGAGCCCTCCCATCTCCATCAGTTCTTCCAGGAACCTGTACCCTCCTTGTGTCTCTAAGATACGCTGGTCTAACTTGTTACATGCCTTTACAAGAAAGTTGGTAAAAATAAAAGGAAAGCTGAACAACGTCACAATATGGAGGTATGAAACAGAATTTCCCCATACTTGGTAAAGTTTAGAAATTTGTGTAATACCCGAAGGCAGATTCCATGTACAATAAGTCCTAGTTTAAGAACAAGAGCTGAGGGTATGAGGAAATAAAACTATATTTTCCGGGAGTATCTCTGGCTTCAGGAAGAAAGAGCACATGTTACTCTCCATTCAATACTAGGGCTGAACTATGGGGTCTTTTCGATCCTTTTTGCTTACCCTCTGCGATTCAGGGGGCACATGGCAAAGGTAAACAGACTGAAACAGCACCGTGGATAGCTGTGAGCTGTGCTGGGAAGATTCACGGTGATTCCATAATAAATCTCAGGTCTTTCTTCTGTAACAAAAAATTCCTCTTTTCCATCATCAAGGTAAAGCCGAGTATGTACAAGTAGAGTATGCGATAACTTTGTCACTCGTGACGAACCTAGTCGGTCCGATACTTTAACAACTTCTCCAATGTCTCTGCACTCAGGTTGGATATTCTGAGTGGGTCATCGGTAGAATGAATGAAATCAAGAATACTCTATAGCAATGTTTGGAAGTCAATTTCAGTGTCTCCGGAAGCACTGGGAAAATCACCATGTGTAACGAACGTGAAGTATCCACAGGCTCTCTCTGTGTCTTTGAAACTGCCCATGTGTTCATTAGAAACGGCGGCTTGAGGAAAGGTGGTTTTGGAATTGGTTTCCCTCTAGTCTTACGTGATGCATCTCTACTATATTGCATTATAATAGAGCAAAGGGTCACTTGCTGACATAAAGCACAGGAGGCCGGAATGGAAGAGTCAACTTAGAGAAAAAAAGTGCTTTTCGGTTTTATTTTCATTTCTGCAGTTTGGAAAACAGTTTAACAGTTTAACTGATTTTGTGGCGGCTCACAAAAATACATATGAGCGTTGAAAATGTACAGAAGAACAACAATTGGGAGACATTTCCGGAAGCTTCAGTTTCTGAAACCCAGACACGAGCCTACAAGCTAAGACACGGCTACACCAGGCTTCAGCGTGAAACCATACAACTCCTGGGAAGGGCTTCCCTCTCTGAACGCAGCTACCTGTCCACAGGATGCTCTAGGCCCAGGCACCTTTATTCTTACAAATAGAGAGACATAGAAAGATGCCTCCATATCCCATGAAGATGCCCAAGCATTTGGCCAAGGCTCCTATGAAACAGTCTGCTGTCTTCATCCAGGTAAGGGCAACTTCACATTTTCAGACACTAAGGTCGTGGGCAAATCCAGGGTGGACTGAGAGGCGGAAGCTCCAGCAAACACAGTCCTGTGGCTGGAAGATGAATGCAGTACTTATTCCTGCACCAACAGACCCTTGCCTCTGGCCTTGGGCCTAGAGCATGATTTTTTGGTAGTTGCTGTTGGGGAAGAGGCCCTTGGGCTTTAACCTGCGGACAGCCTCCCTTAAATGCTTGGGCTGCAGCGGGGGCGTTTCTCCCCACATCTCACACACGTCCAGGGCCTCTTCCACCACCTCTCCAACAAAGACCTTGGCGATTCCAGCCATGGCAATGGCGGCGTTCTCAGACACCGAACTGCCGGTGATAGACTTCATCAGACCTGCAATGCGTGCTTTTGGGAAAGCTGACCGGCGACAAACTTCGTAGCGGGCCAGCTGCTCCTCAGACATGGCAGACAGCAGGGCTGTCATCCTCTGAGCCTCCTCTGCATCCACGGTGGGCTTCCTCTCCTTCTTTCCTTTGGTATGTCTTTTCCGTCTTTTGGCGGCAGGAGGAGCTGAGGCTGAGGCCTCCTTGTCCCCTTCTGTGAGGTCCATGACATCCTCACTCCTGAGCTCACCTCCCTGATCCCTGGGTTCTTCCAAGTTCCCTCAGGGATTCCATCCTTCTTGCTGCCCTTCAGACCTCGGGGCATGGCGAACATCTCAGCAGACACACCTGTTTGCCTGCCCGTCTCCACGGGTGAGATTCAAGTCTGCCCCGTGACAGCAGCTGTAGAGGCAGAAGTTCTGGCTGGGGTGGTTTGATTACGGATCTGCAGCGAGAACCTTTCGAAGATTTTAGCTGCCGTGTTTCTGCTGAGCCACTTTAGCCATAACTGGACACAGCTCCCTGCCACCCCTTCCCACACACAAACACACACGCTGAATTTTCTCACTTCCACAATGTGAAGAAACTTGTGGATGGAGAGTATATTAGTTTTACATCAATGCAGAATAAATTCTCACAAGTTTTGGACACTTAAAACAAACCCCAGCTCAGAGGTCAGAAGTTCTACCAGTCCAAGTGACTGCCACCTGCTCAGAGCCACACGAGGGACCTCCGGGATGGGTCTGGCTGTGTGGTCGCTGCCTTCACCTGAGAAGGGTCTGGCTTCGATCTGACTCGAGGTGGTGGCAGAATTCAATGCCTTCGGGTTGTGAGCCCCAGGCCCACTTGTCTGTTCTGCCTGCTGCCGTGAGGACGCTCTCGGCTCCTGCAAGTGTTGCCCAGGTCTGGGCTGTGAGGCTCCCTGGGTCTGCACGGCCAGTGCCGGGGAATCTCCCACAGGGCAATGTCATCTCAGGGAGCTCCAGTCCTCCCTTATAAAGAGCTCGGATGATTGAACTAGACCCAGCCCTTAGCAGCTATTGGCTCAGGATATCCCTAAGGAAATCAGGGATTTGGGCGGGCTCATCAATTCACGCTTCCGCCCACCCCCAAGGGAGGGGCAGACACAGGGCGAGTCTCCGAGGGGCGGGAAATGCAGGGGGTATTTCAGAATTCAGTCTTCCTCACAGAATCGCAAAGTTCACGTTTCACAACCATAAAGAAACTATTTACGCTAAAAATGAGACTTTTTAAGAAGTTGCACTTAGAAAACTTCAATGTCTGAGAAAAAAATATCCCTAACGCACAGGGAAACAGGTGGCTTATCCAATACTCTGGAAATAAAATGGGCTGGGTGAGGGGAATATGAAAATATTATTTCAATTTCATCTCATTTTATTTATTTATTTATGTACTTATTGATTTATTTTTGAGACAGAGTCTCCCTCTGTCCCTCAGGCTGGATTACAGTGTCCTGAGCTCAGCTCACTGCAGCCTCCGCATCGTGGGCCCAAGGCATTCTCCTGCCTCAGCCTCCAGAGTAGCTGGGACTAAATGAGTACGCCACCACGCCAGGCAAATTTTTGTCTTTTTTATAAAGTGTAGAGGAGGTTTCACCATTTGGGCCAGGGTGGTCTTCAACTGCCAACTTCAGATGATCTGCCCCAACCTGCCTTCCAAAGTGAAGGGACTATAGGCGTGAGCCACTGCGCCCAGACTATGATAGTTTCACACTGAGGCCTGAAGCTGCTCTGCCTTAGGATTTTTCCTGAGTTTTACGTTCTTGTCATGATGAGTTGCTAGTTCATATTTTCCGTTGGATCTTTTCGAAAGGGATTACTGATGAGATTATGGCTTTCTCACAAAGAATACCACTTTGGTGAAACTATACTGAAATCAGGAGTACCTTATGTTTCCGATACTTATCAAGCACAATATTTGAACACGGCGTGGTAGGTGAAAGTGTAGGAAGCAGAATTTGGCAAACCCCATTTTTTTTCAATTTCGACGGTTTCAGGTTTTTGGTTTCAGCCAAACTGAAGAATGTCCTCATGAGCTGTCAATTCACAGGCCATTACAGACAATTTTTGAAACTACATCACACTGTAATTTAAGGAGTACGATTCTAAAGAAATTTGAACAATCTGGTGGTATTGCTAACACCAAACAAGGTTGTTCAGCTCTTTCATCTTTAAAAACAAACAAACAAAAACATGATGTGGAATTCTCTCATTTTACCAAACAGCCGTACGCTCCCTTGAATATGTGACTATGAAACCCAAGTAATTGGAAGAAAAAAAATAAAGGAAACACCTCATCAGTCTCATTAATAGTTTTGTTGAGAATAGTTTATTTTTCAAAAACTGCTGGCTATGTCTTGATATTTTTAGACACGGCTAAAGTTGAAATTGCATGAATCCTCTCTCTAACATTCATGCTACTTAAGAATCTTTTCCCAAGATTTGACTGCATTCATTTCATAAAAGCCCTGTCCTCTTCTCCCCTATATATCTATATTAGCACTCTGCCTTCTACCCTCTTCCATAGGAAACACAAATCCGTCAATTGATCACTTAAGCCTTTCCAGTATGGGTACAACATTTTCTGTAGTTGTACTCCTGAGATTTGTCCTTTATACTTCTAAAGACTAGACCCTAGATAATACATGCTTGGGAATAGTGGAGCTAGCTTGCTTAAACTTTATTTAGGCGTATGCTAATTACTTGTGGGGGGCAAAGGCAGGCAGTGAGGATGTTAAGCTTATCCCAAAATAGTCAATTTTGGAAAAGACACAAGTACAGGCCGCGAGCGGTGGCTCAGACCTGAAATCCCAGCACCTTGGGAGGTCTTCTCGCAGAAGGCCAGAGCGAGACCCCGGGGAAAAGATTCATCCCAGGCGTGATGGCCTGACGATGGCTTCCTGTGTCCCGCAACATGGGGAGTCTGCAGTGTGGCCGGTTTGGAAACTGGCAAGGAGAGCGAAGAGACAACATGCTGGTCTTCCACCCTTCCCTGGATGCCCGTGGGTGCCCGCAGAGCTCCGGAAGCAAACAGTCAACATGCTCAGCCTTTCGGGGGCCGGAGAGACGTGAGCAACATGCCCCCTTGCAGAGGGCACAGCAGCGTGGAATCCCAAATCACGCTTCAGTCATCCTGAGGGTGGCTCCTCTGTGGTCGGGGCTGTGGGCCTGGCGCTCCGTTGCGAGGCTCAGCCTGGGGATGTGCGGTCTGTGAACCACGCGGTTGAAAACCCGAAGGCAACACGGGTCCCGGTCTTTTGTCTCTGAGGAAGCCGCCCGTTCCTTGGGCCACGGAATCGGGGCCAATGGGTGCCCCGCCGGCCCGACGCGGCGGCCGTGGGCCCAGCCCTCAGCCCGCGCCGGGCGCTTACCCTTTTCCCGGAGCGCGGGGGTCCCGTTGCTCCCGGAGGCCAAAGACCGTTTATTCTCTCTGCCTTCCTCCCTCTGTCCCTGGCTCCCTCCCGCCCGCCCTCTGTCCCTGCGTCGCTCTGTCTATCCCTCCGTTCCTAACTGCCTCCCTCTCTCTCCCTCCCTCCCTCCCTCCCAACTTCCCTCCGCCCATCCTTCGGCCCCTCTGGGTCTCCCGTTCGTCTCTCCATCTCTGCCCGCCTTCCCTCCCGCCTGGAACGGTCGGCATCGCCGGCGTGCGCGGGGCCTGGGGTCTGCGTTCAGCCGCCAGGCGCTCCACGGTGGCAGCTGGGAGGCTGCAGGGACACGGGCGGGCGGGCGGGCGGGCGGCCGGGCGACGGTGGAGCGGAGGCGCAGAGGAGGCGAGCCGCCGCCGGAGGGATGGCGGGCCCGGACGCTGCGCGGGCCCGGTGTTTCGCGGGAAGGGGGTCTCCACCCAGCCCAGGGGAAGACTCATTTTCCGGGGGTAGGGATTGGGGGGTGGGGGTGGCGAGGGGTCGGTCAGGCCGTGGCGGAAAGGCATGAGAGCTCTGCCCGGGCTGCTCCCAGAGCCTAGGCGGCTGCCCGCGAACCCGCGCGTGCGCAGCAGACGGCCCACCTGCTGGTACCTGGGCCGGCGCTGGGATCCCCGGGATGCCCAGGAAAGAATGGCATCTCTCCGCTCTGTGGAGTGTCTCACCGGGCCTAGACCTGGAAGGCAGGAATCGCAGGCGGGTCGGCCCGGAGGGAAGACACGCCCATCCACGCCGACCCAGGTGTTCCCCGCGAAAGAGAGGCCACCGGCCACCGCCCTGCACCGACCCCGTCCCAGCCCCGCGTCCTTTTAAAGCTCCTCCAGCAGAGCCCGGTATTCTTCCTCGCTGAGGGGTGGTTCCAGCGAGGCGGCCTCTTCCGTGGCCTCCAGCTCCCCAGGGGCCTCCGTTTCTAGGAAAGGCTGCGCCCGCTGCAGAAACTCCGGGCTCGCCAGGAGCTCATCCAGCAGGCGTAGGGGAGTGCAGACGAGCGCTCCGGCTCCTGGAGGAGCCGCGCCTTGGGGGGCGCCCGGATGGCTTGCACCTGCCACTGCCGCGCGGAGGCCTCCGGGGGCGCGGGCTGGGGAGGTGGGGCTTCCCCGGCTTGGGGTTCCCACGCAGCCCCGGCGACCTGGGGACCCTGGCCCCAGCCCCAACACGGACTCCCCTGGGACGCGAGGGGAGGGAAATGCAGGGGGTATTTCAGAATTCAGTCTTCCTCACAGAATCGCAAAGTTCACGTTTCACAACCATAAAGAAACTATTTACGCTAAAAATAAGACTTTTTATGAAGTTGCACTTAGAAAACTTCAATGTCTGAGAAAAAAATATCTCTAACGCACAGGGAAACTGGTGGTTTATCCAATACTCTGAAAATAAAATGGGCTGGGTGAGGGGAATATGAAAATATTATTTCAATTTCATCTCATTTTATTTATTTATGTACTTATTGATTTATTTTTGAGACAGAGTGTCCCTCTGTCCCTCAGGCTGGATTACAGTGTCCTGAGCTCAGCTCACTGCAGCCTCCGCATCCTGGGCTCAAGGCATTCTCCTGCCTCAGCCTCCAGGGTAGCTGGGACTAAATGAGCACGCCACCACGCCAGGCAAATTTTTGTCTTTTTTTTTTAAAGTGTAGTGGAGGTTTCACCATTTGGGCCAGGGTGGTCTTCAACTGCCGACTTCAGGTGATCTGCCCCAACTTGCCTTCCCAAAGTGAAGGGACTATAGGCATGAGCCACTGCGCCCAGACTATGGTAGTTTCACACTGAAGCCTGAAGCTGCTCTGCCTTAGGATTTTTCCTGAGTTTTACTTTCTTTTCATGATGAGTTGCTAGTTCATGTTTTCCCTTGTTTCTTTTCGAAAGGCATTACTGATGAGATTATGGCTTTCTCACAAAGAATACCACTTTGGTGAAACTATATTGAAATCAGGAGTACCTTATGTTTCCGATACTTATCAAGCACAATATTTGAACACGGCGTGGTAGGTGAAAGTGTAGGAAGCAGAATTTGGCAATCCCCATATTTTTTCAATTTCGACGGTTTCAGGTTTTTGGTTTCAGCCAAACTGAAGAATGTCCTTATGAGCTGTCAATTCACAGGCCGTTACAGACAATATTTGAAACTACATCACGGTGTAATTTAAGGAGTACGATTCTAAAGAAATTTGAACAATCTGGTGGTATTGCTAACACCAAACAAGGTTGTTCAGCTCTTTCATCTTTAAAAACAAACAAACAAAAACATGATGTGGAATTCTCTCATTTTACCAAACAGCCGTACGCTCCCTTGAATATGTGACTATGAAACCCAAGTAATTGGAAGAAGAAAAATAAAGGAAACACCTCATCAGTCTCATTAATAGTTTTGTTGAGAATAGTTTATTTTTGAAAAACTGCTGGCTATGTCTTGATATTTTTAGACACGGCTAAAGCTGAAATTGCATGAATCCTCTCTCTAACATTCATGCTACTAAAGAAACTTTTCCCAAGATTTGACTGCATTCATTTCATAAAAGCCCTGTCCTCTTCTCCCCTATATATCTATATTAGCACTCTGCCTTCTACCCTCTTCCATAGGAAACACAAATCCGTCAATTGATCACTTAAGCCTTTCCAGTTTGGGTACAACATTTTCTGTAGTTGTACTCCTGAGATTTGTCCTTTATACTTCTAAAGACTAGACCCTAGATAATACATGCTTGGGAATAGTGGAGCTAGCTTGCTTAAACTTTATTTAGGCGTATGCTAATTACTTGTGGGGGGCAAAGGCAGGCAGTGAGGATGTTAAGCTTATCCCAAAATAGTCAATTTTGGAAAAGACACAAGTACAGGCCGGGCGTGGTGGCTCAGACCTGTAATCCCGGCACCTTGGGAGGCCGAGGCGGCCGGTCACGAGGTCAGGAGATCGACACCATCCTGGCTAACACGGTGAAACCCCGTCTCTGCTAAACATACACAAATTAGCCAGGCGTGGTGGCAGGCGCTTGTAGTCTCAGCTACTCGGGAGGCTGAGGCAGGAGAAGAGCACGAACCCGGGAGGCGGAGCTGGCAGTGAGCCGAGATTGCGCCACTGCACTCCGGCCTGGGCGGCAGAGTGGGATTCTGCCTCAAAAAAGAAAGAAAAAAAACATCTTCATATATATGAATGTGTGTGTGTGTGTGTGTGTGTGTCTGTGTGTGTGTGTGTACTCAGGTACACTCACTTTACTTCTGAGTTATCTCGTCACCACTTAACCAGCACCAATCAGAGACCACATTTTTCTAGGCAGTCTCCAAATGTACATTACAAATAGTAACGTACTTTAAGGATAGTAATGAAGCTCCGGGAAAAATTGCTTGTCTGCACCTCAGCAGACCAACCTGCCTGGGCCAGCTTCTCTCTTCCTCTACTCTTCAGAAAGTGCTAGACCTGCAACATCTGACAGAATACAGCTTCCATGACTCCTCAGTGCCATGGAAATGGAACGAGCTGAGAGCAATCTAAAGACTGGGAGATATTAGGTCTCTTGGATCTTACTTCTTTTGGTTGCTCGAGCACTTTAATTCCCGAGAGAGCCCTCCCATCTCCATCAGTTCTTCCAGGAACCTGTACCCTCCTTGTGTCTCTAAGATACGCTGGTCTAACTTGTTACATGCCTTTACAAGAAAGTTGGTAAAAATAAAAGGAAAGCTGAACAACGTCACAATATGGAGGTATGAAACAGAATTTCCCCATACTTGGTAAAGTTTAGAAATTTGTGTAATACCCGAAGGCAGATTCCATGTACAATAAGTCCTAGTTTAAGAACAAGAGCTGAGGGTATGAGGAAATAAAACTATATTTTCCGGGAGTATCTCTGGCTTCAGGAAGAAAGAGCACATGTTACTCTCCATTCAATATTAGGGCTGAACTATGGGGTCTTTTCGATCCTTTTTGCTTACCCTCTGCGATTCAGGGGGCACATGGCAAAGGTAAACAGACTGAAACAGCACCGTGGATAGCTGTGAGCTGTGCTGGGAAGATTCACGGTGATTCCATAATAAATCTCAGGTCTTTCTTCTGTAACAAAAAATTCCTCTTTTCCATCATCAAGGTAAAGCCGAGTATGTACAAGTAGAGTATGCGATAACTTTGTCACTCGTGACGAACCTAGTCGGTCCGATACTTTAACAACTTCTCCAATGTCTCTGCACTCAGGTTGGATATTCTGAGTGGGTCATCGGTAGAATGAATGAAATCAAGAATACTCTAAAGCAATGTTTGGAAGTCAATTTCAGTGTCTCCGGAAGCACTGGGAAAATCACCATGTGTAACGAACGTGAAGTATCCACAGGCTCTCTCTGTGTCTTTGAAACTGCCCATGTGTTCATTAGAAACGGCGGCTTGAGGAAAGGTGGTTTTGGAATTGGTTTCCCTCTAGTCTTACGTGATGCATCTCTACTATATTGCATTATAATAAAGCAAAGGGTCACTTGCTGACATAAAGCACAGGAGGCAGGAATGGAAGAGTCAACTTAGAGAAAAAAAGTGCTTTTCGGTTTTATTTTCATTTCTGCAGTTTGGAAAACAGTTTAACAGTTTAACTGATTTTGTGGCGGCTCACAAAAATACATATGAGCGTTGAAAATGTACAGAAGAACAACAATTGGGAGACATTTCCGGAAGCTTCAGTTTCTGAAACCCAGACACGAGCCTACAAGCTAAGACACGGCTACACCAGGCTTCAGCGTGAAACCATACAACTCCTGGGAAGGGCTTCCCTCTCTGAACGCAGCTACCTGTCCACAGGATGCTCTAGGCCCAGGCACCTTTATTCTTCCAACTAGAGAGACATAGAAAGATGCCTCCATATCCCATGAAGATGCCCAAGCATTTGGCCAAGGCTCCTATGAAACAGTCTGCTGTCTTCATCCAGGTAAGGGCAACTTCACATTTTCAGACACTAAGGTCGTGGGCAAATCCAGGGTGGACTGAGAGGCGGAAGCTCCAGCAAACACAGTCCTGTGGCTGGAAGATGAATGCAGTACTTATTCCTGCACCAACAGACCCTTGCCTCTGGCCTTGGGCCTAGAGCATGATTTTTTGGTAGTTGCTGTTGGGGAAGAGGCCCTTGGGCTTTAACCTGCGGACAGCCTCCCTTAAATGCTTGGGCTGCAGCGGGGGCGTTTCTCCCCACATCTCACACACGTCCAGGGCCTCTTCCACCACCTCTCCAACAAAGACCTTGGCGATTCCAGCCATGGCAATGGCGGCGTTCTCAGACACCGAACTGCCGGTGATAGACTTCATCAGACCTGCCATGCGTGCTTTTGGGAAAGCTGACCGGCGACACACTTCGTAGCGGGCCAGCTGCTCCTCAGACATGGCAGACAGCAGGGCTGTCATCCTCTGAGCCTCCTCTGCATCCACGGTGGGCTTCCTCTCCTTCTTTCCTTTGGTATGTCTTTTCCGTCTTTTGGCGGCAGGAGGAGCTGAGGCTGAGGCCTCCTTGTCCCCTTCTGTGAGGTCCATGACATCCTCACTCCTGAGCTCACCTCCCTGATCCCTGGGTTCTTCCAAGTTCCCACCTAGGTCCTCAGGGATTCCATCCTTCTTGCTGCCCTTCAGACCTCGGGGCATGGCGAACATCTCAGCAGACACACCTGTTTGCCTGCCCGTCTCCACGGGTGAGATTCAAGTCTGCCCCGTGACAGCAGCTGTAGAGGCAGAAGTTCTGGCTGGGGTGGTTTGATTACGGATCTGCAGCGAGAACCTTTCGAAGATTTTAGCTGCCGTGTTTCTGCTGAGCCACTTTAGCCATAACTGGACACAGCTCCCTGCCTCCCCTTCCCACACACAAACACACACGCTGAATTTTCTCACTTCCACAATGTGAAGAAACTTGTGGATGGAGAGTATATTAGTTTTACATCAATGCAGAATAAATTCTCACAAGTTTTGGACACTTAAAACAAACCCCAGCTCAGAGGTCAGAAGTTCTACCAGTCCAAGTGACTGCCACCTGCTCAGAGCCACACGAGGGACCTCCGGGATGGGTCTGGCTGTGTGGTCGCTGCCTTCACCTGAGAAGGGTCTGGCTTCGATCTGACTCGAGGTGGTGGCAGAATTCAATGCCTTCGGGTTGTGAGCCCCAGGCCCACTTGTCTGTTCTGCCTGCTGCCGTGAGGACGCTCTCGGCTCCTGCAAGTGTTGCCCAGGTCTGGGCTGTGAGGCTCCCTGGGTCTGCACGGCCAGTGCCGGGGAATCTCCCACAGGGCAATGTCATCTCAGGGAGCTCCAGTGCTCCCTTATAAAGAGCTCGGATGATTGAACTAGACCCAGCCCTTAGCAGCTATTGGCTCAGGATATCCCTAAGGAAATCAGGGATTTGGGCGGGCTCATCAATTCACGCTTCCGCCCACCCCCAAGGGAGGGGCAGACACAGGGCGAGTCTCCGAGGGGCGGGAAATGCAGGGGGTATTTCAGAATTCAGTCTTCCTCACAGAATCGCAAAGTTCACGTTTCACAACCATAAAGAAACTATTTACGCTAAAAATGAGACTTTTTAAGAAGTTGCACTTAGAAAACTTCAATGTCTGAGAAAAAAATATCCCTAACGCACAGGGAAACAGGTGGCTTATCCAATACTCTGGAAATAAAATGGGCTGGGTGAGGGGAATATGAAAATATTATTTCAATTTCATCTCATTTTATTTATTTATTTATGTACTTATTGATTTATTTTTGAGACAGAGTCTCCCTCTGTCCCTCAGGCTGGATTACAGTGTCCTGAGCTCAGCTCACTGCAGCCTCCGCATCCTGGGCCCAAGGCATTCTCCTGCCTCAGCCTCCAGAGTAGCTGGGACTAAATGAGTACGCCACCACGCCAGGCAAATTTTTGTCTTTTTTATAAAGTGTAGAGGAGGTTTCACCATTTGGGCCAGGGTGGTCTTCAACTGCCAACTTCAGATGATCTGCCCCAACTTGCCTTCCAAAGTGAAGGGACTATAGGCGTGAGCCACTGCGCCCAGACTATGATAGTTTCACACTGAGGCCTGAAGCTGCTCTGCCTTAGGATTTTTCCTGAGTTTTACGTTCTTGTCATGATGAGTTGCTAGTTCATATTTTCCGTTGGATCTTTTCGAAAGGGATTACTGATGAGATTATGGCTTTCTCACAAAGAATACCACTTTGGTGAAACTATACTGAAATCAGGAGTACCTTATGTTTCCGATACTTATCAAGCACAATATTTGAACACGGCGTGGTAGGTGAAAGTGTAGGAAGCAGAATTTGGCAAACCCCATTTTTTTTCAATTTCGACGGTTTCAGGTTTTTGGTTTCAGCCAAACTGAAGAATGTCCTAATGAGCTGTCAATTCACAGGCCATTACAGACAATTTTTGAAACTACATCACACTGTAATTTAAGGAGTACGATTCTAAAGAAATTTGAACAATCTGGTGGTATTGCTAACACCAAACAAGGTTGTTCAGCTCTTTCATCTTTAAAAACAAACAAACAAAAACATGATGTGGAATTCTCTCATTTTACCAAACAGCCGTACGCTCCCTTGAATATGTGACTATGAAACCCAAGTAATTGGAAGAAAAAAAATAAAGGAAACACCTCATCAGTCTCATTAATAGTTTTGTTGAGAATAGTTTATTTTTCAAAAACTGCTGGCTATGTCTTGATATTTTTAGACACGGCTAAAGTTGAAATTGCATGAATCCTCTCTCTAACATTCATGCTACTTAAGAATCTTTTCCCAAGATTTGACTGCATTCATTTCATAAAAGCCCTGTCCTCTTCTCCCCTATATATCTATATTAGCACTCTGCCTTCTACCCTCTTCCATAGGAAACACAAATCCGTCAATTGATCACTTAAGCCTTTCCAGTATGGGTACAACATTTTCTGTAGTTGTACTCCTGAGATTTGTCCTTTATACTTCTAAAGACTAGACCCTAGATAATACATGCTTGGGAATAGTGGAGCTAGCTTGCTTAAACTTTATTTAGGCGTATGCTAATTACTTGTGGGGGGCAAAGGCAGGCAGTGAGGATGTTAAGCTTATCCCAAAATAGTCAATTTTGGAAAAGACACAAGTACAGGCCGCGAGCGGTGGCTCAGACCTGAAATCCCAGCACCTTGGGAGGTCTTCTCGCAGAAGGCCAGAGCGAGACCCCGGGGAAAAGATGCATCCCAGGCGTGATGGCCTGACGATGGCTTCCTGTGTCCCGCAACATGGGGAGTCTGCAGTGTGGCCGGTTTGGAAACTGGCAAGGAGAGCGAAGAGACAACATGCTGGTCTTCCACCCTTCCCTGGATGCCCGTGGGTGCCCGCAGAGCTCCGGAAGCAAACAGTCAACATGCTCAGCCTTTCGGGGGCCGGAGAGACGTGAGCAACATGCCCCCTTGCAGAGGGCACAGCAGCGTGGAATCCCAAATCACGCTTCAGTCATCCTGAGGGTGGCTCCTCTGTGGTCGGGGCTGTGGGCCTGGCGCTCCGTTGCGAGGCTCAGCCTGGGGATGTGCGGTCTGTGAACCACGCGGTTGAAAACCCGAAGGCAACACGGGTCCCGGTCTTTTGTCTCTGAGGAAGCCGCCCGTTCCTTGGGCCACGGAATCGGGGCCAATGGGTGCCCCGCCGGCCCGACGCGGCGGCCGTGGGCCCAGCCCTCAGCCCGCGCCGGGCGCTTACCCTTTTCCCGGAGCGCGGGGGTCCCGTTGCTCCCGGAGGCCAAAGACCGTTTATTCTCTCTGCCTTCCTCCCTCTGTCCCTGGCTCCCTCCCGCCCGCCCTCTGTCCCTGCGTCGCTCTGTCTATCCCTCCGTTCCTAACTGCCTCCCTCTCTCTCCCTCCCTCCCTCCCTCCCAACTTCCCTCCGCCCATCCTTCGGCCCCTCTGGGTCTCCCGTTCGTCTCTCCATCTCTGCCCGCCTTCCCTCCCGCCTGGAACGGTCGGCATCGCCGGCGTGCGCGGGGCCTGGGGTCTGCGTTCAGCCGCCAGGCGCTCCACGGTGGCAGCTGGGAGGCTGCAGGGACACGGGCGGGCGGGCGGGCGGGCGGCCGGGCGACGGTGGAGCGGAGGCGCAGAGGAGGCGAGCCGCCGCCGGAGGGATGGCGGGCCCGGACGCTGCGCGGGCCCGGTGTTTCGCGGGAAGGGGGTCTCCACCCAGCCCAGGGGAAGACTCATTTTCCGGGGGTAGGGATTGGGGGGTGGGGGTGGCGAGGGGTCGGTCAGGCCGTGGCGGAAAGGCATGAGAGCTCTGCCCGGGCTGCTCCCAGAGCCTAGGCGGCTGCCCGCGAACCCGCGCGTGCGCAGCAGACGGCCCACCTGCTGGTACCTGGGCCGGCGCTGGGATCCCCGGGATGCCCAGGAAAGAATGGCATCTCTCCGCTCTGTGGAGTGTCTCACCGGGCCTAGACCTGGAAGGCAGGAATCGCAGGCGGGTCGGCCCGGAGGGAAGACACGCCCATCCACGCCGACCCAGGTGTTCCCCGCGAAAGAGAGGCCACCGGCCACCGCCCTGCACCGACCCCGTCCCAGCCCCGCGTCCTTTTAAAGCTCCTCCAGCAGAGCCCGGTATTCTTCCTCGCTGAGGGGTGGTTCCAGCGAGGCGGCCTCTTCCGTGGCCTCCAGCTCCCCAGGGGCCTCCGTTTCTAGGAAAGGCTGCGCCCGCTGCAGAAACTCCGGGCTCGCCAGGAGCTCATCCAGCAGGCGTAGGGGAGTGCAGACGAGCGCTCCGGCTCCTGGAGGAGCCGCGCCTTGGGGGGCGCCCGGATGGCTTGCACCTGCCACTGCCGCGCGGAGGCCTCCGGGGGCGCGGGCTGGGGAGGTGGGGCTTCCCCGGCTTGGGGTTCCCACGCAGCCCCGGCGACCTGGGGACCCTGGCCCCAGCCCCAACACGGACTCCCCTGGGACGCTAGGGGAGGGAAATGCAGGGGGTATTTCAGAATTCAGTCTTCCTCACAGAATCGCAAAGTTCACGTTTCACAACCATAAAGAAACTATTTACGCTAAAAATGAGACTTTTTATGAAGTTGCACTTAGAAAACTTCAATGTCTGAGAAAAAAATATCTCTAACGCACAGGGAAACTGGTGGTTTATCCAATACTCTGAAAATAAAATGGGCTGGGTGAGGGGAATATGAAAATATTATTTCAATTTCATCTCATTTTATTTATTTATGTACTTATTGATTTATTTTTGAGACAGAGTGTCCCTCTGTCCCTCAGGCTGGATTACAGTGTCCTGAGCTCAGCTCACTGCAGCCTCCGCATCCTGGGCTCAAGGCATTCTCCTGCCTCAGCCTCCAGAGTAGCTGGGACTAAATGAGCACGCCACCACGCCAGGCAAATTTTTGTCTTTTTTTTTTAAAGTGTAGAGGAGGTTTCACCATTTGGGCCAGGGTGGTCTTCAACTGCCGACTTCAGGTGATCGGCCCCAACTTGCCTTCCCAAAGTGAAGGGACTATAGGCATGAGCCACTGCGCCCAGACTATGATAGTTTCACACTGAAGCCTGAAGCTGCTCTGCCTTAGGATTTTTCCTGAGTTTTACTTTCTTGTCATGATGAGTTGCTAGTTCATGTTTTCCCTTGTTTCTTTTCGAAAGGCATTACTGATGAGATTATGGCTTTCTCACAAAGAATACCACTTTGGTGAAACTATATTGAAATCAGGAGTACCTTATGTTTCCGATACTTATCAAGCACAATATTTGAACACGGCGTGGTAGGTGAAAGTGTAGGAAGCAGAATTTGGCAATCCCCATATTTTTTCAATTTCGACGGTTTCAGGTTTTTGGTTTCAGCCAAACTGAAGAATGTCCTTATGAGCTGTCAATTCACAGGCCGTTACAGACAATTTTTGAAACTACATCACGGTGTAATTTAAGGAGTACGATTCTAAAGAAATTTGAACAATCTGGTGGTATTGCTAAAACCAAACAAGGTTGTTCAGCTCTTTCATCTTTAAAAACAAACAAACAAAAACATGATGTGGAATTCTCTCATTTTACCAAACAGCCGTACGCTCCCTTGAATATGTGACTATGAAACCCAAGTAATTGGAAGAAGAAAAATAAAGGAAACACCTCATCAGTCTCATTAATAGTTTTGTTGAGAATAGTTTATTTTTGAAAAACTGCTGGCTATGTCTTGATATTTTTAGACACGGCTAAAGCTGAAATTGCATGAATCCTCTCTCTAACATTCATGCTACTAAAGAAACTTTTCCCAAGATTTGACTGCATTCATTTCATAAAAGCCCTGTCCTCTTCTCCCCTATATATCTATATTAGCACTCTGCCTTCTACCCTCTTCCATAGGAAACACAAATCCGTCAATTGATCACTTAAGCCTTTCCAGTTTGGGTACAACATTTTCTGTAGTTGTACTCCTGAGATTTGTCCTTTATACTTCTAAAGACTAGACCCTAGATAATACATGCTTGGGAATAGTGGAGCTAGCTTGCTTAAACTTTATTTAGGCGTATGCTAATTACTTGTGGGGGGCAAAGGCAGGCAGTGAGGATGTTAAGCTTATTCCAAAATAGTCAATTTTGGAAAAGACACAAGTACAGGCCGGGCGTGGTGGCTCAGACCTGTAATCCCGGCACCTTGGGAGGCCGAGGCGGCCGGTCACGAGGTCAGGAGATCGACACCATCCTGGCTAACACGGTGAAACCCCGTCTCTGCTAAACATACACAAATTAGCCGGGCGTGGTGGCAGGCGCTTGTAGTCTCAGCTACTCGGGAGGCTGAGGCAGGAGAAGAGCACGAACCCGGGAGGCGGAGCTGGCAGTGAGCCGAGATTGCGCCACTGCACTCCGGCCTGGGCGGCAGAGTGGGATTCTGCCTCAAAAAAGAAAGAAAAAAAACATCTTCATATATATGAATGTGTGTGTGTGTGTGTGTGTGTGTGTCTGTGTGTGTGTGTGTACTGAGGTACACTCACTTTACTTCTGAGTTATCTCGTCACCACTTAACCAGCACCAATCAGAGACCACATTTTTCTAGGCAGTCTCCAAATGTACATTACAAATAGTAACGTACTTTAAGGATAGTAATGAAGCTCCGGGAAAAATTGCTTGTCTGCACCTCAGCAGACCAACCTGCCTGGGCCAGCTTCTCTCTTCCTCTACTCTTCAGAAAGTGCTAGACCTGCAACATCTGACAGAATACAGCTTCCATGACTCCTCAGTGCCATGGAAATGGAACGAGCTGAGAGCAATCTAAAGACTGGGAGATATTAGGTCTCTTGGATCTTACTTCTTTTGGTTGCTCGAGCACTTTAATTCCCGAGAGAGCCCTCCCATCTCCATCAGTTCTTCCAGGAACCTGTACCCTCCTTGTGTCTCTAAGATACGCTGGTCTAACTTGTTACATGCCTTTACAAGAAAGTTGGTAAAAATAAAAGGAAAGCTGAACAACGTCACAATATGGAGGTATGAAACAGAATTTCCCCATACTTGGTAAAGTTTAGAAATTTGTGTAATACCCGAAGGCAGATTCCATGTACAATAAGTCCTAGTTTAAGAACAAGAGCTGAGGGTATGAGGAAATAAAACTATATTTTCCGGGAGTATCTCTGGCTTCAGGAAGAAAGAGCACATGTTACTCTCCATTCAATATTAGGGCTGAACTATGGGGTCTTTTCGATCCTTTTGGCTTACCCTCTGCGATTCAGGGGGCACATGGCTAAGGTAAACAGACTGAAACAGCACCGTGGATAGCTGTGAGCTGTGCTGGGAAGATTCACGGTGATTCCATAATAAATCTCAGGTCTTTCTTCTGTAACAAAAAATTCCTCTTTTCCATCATCAAGGTAAAGCCGAGTATGTACAAGTAGAGTATGCGATAACTTTGTCACTCGTGACGAACCTAGTCGGTCCGATACTTTAACAACTTCTCCAATGTCTCTGCACTCAGGTTGGATATTCTGAGTGGGTCATCGGTAGAATGAATGAAATCAAGAATACTCTAAAGCAATGTTTGGAAGTCAATTTCAGTGTCTCCGGAAGCACTGGGAAAATCACCATGTGTAACGAACGTGAAGTATCCACAGGCTCTCTCTGTGTCTTTGAAACTGCCCATGTGTTCATTAGAAACGGCGGCTTGAGGAAAGGTGGTTTTGGAATTGGTTTCCCTCTAGTCTTACGTGATGCATCTCTACTATATTGCATTATAATAGAGCAAAGGGTCACTTGCTGACATAAAGCACAGGAGGCAGGAATGGAAGAGTCAACTTAGAGAAAAAAAGTGCTTTTCGGTTTTATTTTCATTTCTGCAGTTTGGAAAACAGTTTAACAGTTTAACTGATTTTGTGGCGGCTCACAAAAATACATATGAGCGTTGAAAATGTACAGAAGAACAACAATTGGGAGACATTTCCGGAAGCTTCAGTTTCTGAAACCCAGACACGAGCCTACAAGCTAAGACACGGCTACACCAGGCTTCAGCGTGAAACCATACAACTCCTGGGAAGGGCTGCCCTCTCTGAACGCAGCTACCTGTCCACAGGATGCTCTAGGCCCAGGCACCTTTATTCTTCCAACTAGAGAGACATAGAAAGATGCCTCCATATCCCATGAAGATGCCCAAGCATTTGGCCAAGGCTCCTATGAAACAGTCTGCTGTCTTCATCCAGGTAAGGGCAACTTCACATTTTCAGACACTAAGGTCGTGGGCAAATCCAGGGTGGACTGAGAGGCGGAAGCTCCAGCAAACACAGTCCTGTGGCTGGAAGATGAATGCAGTACTTATTCCTGCACCAACAGACCCTTGCCTCTGGCCTTGGGCCTAGAGCATGATTTTTTGGTAGTTGCTGTTGGGGAAGAGGCCCTTGGGCTTTAACCTGCGGACAGCCTCCCTTAAATGCTTGGGCTGCAGCGGGGGCGTTTCTCCCCACATCTCACACACGTCCAGGGCCTCTTCCACCACCTCTCCAACAAAGACCTTGGCGATTCCAGCCATGGCAATGGCGGCGTTCTCAGACACCGAACTGCCGGTGATAGACTTCATCAGACCTGCCATGCGTGCTTTTGGGAAAGCTGACCGGCGACACACTTCGTAGCGGGCCAGCTGCTCCTCAGACATGGCAGACAGCAGGGCTGTCATCCTCTGAGCCTCCTCTGCATCCACGGTGGGCTTCCTCTCCTTCTTTCCTTTAGTATGTCTTTTCCGTCTTTTGGCGGCAGGAGGAGGTGAGGCTGAGGCCTCCTTGTCCCCTTCTGTGAGGTCCATGACATCCTCACTCCTGAGCTCACCTCCCTGATCCCTGGGTTCTTCCAAGTTCCCACCTAGGTCCTCAGGGATTCCATCCTTCTTGCTGCCCTTCAGACCTCGGGGCATGGCGAACATCTCAGCAGACACACCTGTTTGCCTGCCCGTCTCCACGGGTGAGATTCAAGTCTGCCCCGTGACAGCAGCTGTAGAGGCAGAAGTTCTGGCTGGGGTGGTTTGATTACGGATCTGCAGCGAGAACCTTTCGAAGATTTTAGCTGCCGTGTTTCTGCTGAGCCACTTTAGCCATAACTGGACACAGCTCCCTGCCTCCCCTTCCCACACACAAACACACACGCTGAATTTTCTCACTTCCACAATGTGAAGAAACTTGTGGATGGAGAGTATATTAGTTTTACATCAATGCAGAATAAATTCTCACAAGTTTTGGACACTTAAAACAAACCCCAGCTCAGAGGTCAGAAGTTCTACCAGTCCAAGTGACTGCCACCTGCTCAGAGCCACACGAGGGACCTCCGGGATGGGTCTGGCTGTGTGGTCGCTGCCTTCACCTGAGAAGGGTCTGGCTTCGATCTGACTCGAGGTGGTGGCAGAATTCAATGCCTTCGGGTTGTGAGCCCCAGGCCCACTTGTCTGTTCTGCCTGCTGCCGTGAGGACGCTCTCGGCTCCTGCAAGTGTTGCCCAGGTCTGGGCTGTGAGGCTCCCTGGGTCTGCACGGCCAGTGCCGGGGAATCTCCCACAGGGCAATGTCATCTCAGGGAGCTCCAGTCCTCCCTTATAAAGAGCTCGGATGATTGAACTAGACCCAGCCCTTAGCAGCTATTGGCTCAGGATATCCCTAAGGAAATCAGGGATTTGGGCGGGCTCATCAATTCACGCTTCCGCCCACCCCCAAGGGAGGGGCAGACACAGGGCGAGTCTCCGAGGGGCGGGAAATGCAGGGGGTATTTCAGAATTCAGTCTTCCTCACAGAATCGCAAAGTTCACGTTTCACAACCATAAAGAAACTATTTACGCTAAAAATGAGACTTTTTAAGAAGTTGCACTTAGAAAACTTCAATGTCTGAGAAAAAAATATCACTAACGCACAGGGAAACAGGTGGCTTATCCAATACTCTGGAAATAAAATGGGCTGGGTGAGGGGAATATGAAAATATTATTTCAATTTCATCTCATTTTATTTATTTATTTATGTACTTATTGATTTATTTTTGAGACAGAGTCTCCCTCTGTCCCTCAGGCTGGATTACAGTGTCCTGAGCTCAGCTCACTGCAGCCTCCGCATCCTGGGCCCAAGGCATTCTCCTGCCTCAGCCTCCAGAGTAGCTGGGACTAAATGAGTACGCCACCACGCCAGGCAAATTTTTGTCTTTTTTATAAAGTGTAGAGGAGGTTTCACCATTTGGGCCAGGGTGGTCTTCAACTGCCAACTTCAGATGATCTGCCCCAACTTGCCTTCCAAAGTGAAGGGACTATAGGCGTGAGCCACTGCGCCCAGACTATGATAGTTTCACACTGAGGCCTGAAGCTGCTCTGCCTTAGGATTTTTCCTGAGTTTTACGTTCTTGTCATGATGAGTTGCTAGTTCATATTTTCCGTTGGATCTTTTCGAAAGGGATTACTGATGAGATTATGGCTTTCTCACAAAGAATACCACTTTGGTGAAACTATACTGAAATCAGGAGTACCTTATGTTTCCGATACTTATCAAGCACAATATTTGAACACGGCGTGGTAGGTGAAAGTGTAGGAAGCAGAATTTGGCAAACCCCATTTTTTTTCAATTTCGACGGTTTCAGGTTTTTGGTTTCAGCCAAACTGAAGAATGTCCTAATGAGCTGTCAATTCACAGGCCATTACAGACAATTTTTGAAACTACATCACACTGTAATTTAAGGAGTACGATTCTAAAGAAATTTGAACAATCTGGTGGTATTGCTAACACCAAACAAGGTTGTTCAGCTCTTTCATCTTTAAAAACAAACAAACAAAAACATGATGTGGAATTCTCTCATTTTACCAAACAGCCGTACGCTCCCTTGAATATGTGACTATGAAACCCAAGTAATTGGAAGAAAAAAAATAAAGGAAACACCTCATCAGTCTCATTAATAGTTTTGTTGAGAATAGTTTATTTTTCAAAAACTGCTGGCTATGTCTTGATATTTTTAGACACGGCTAAAGTTGAAATTGCATGAATCCTCTCTCTAACATTCATGCTACTTAAGAATCTTTTCCCAAGATTTGACTGCATTCATTTCATAAAAGCCCTGTCCTCTTCTCCCCTATATATCTATATTAGCACTCTGCCTTCTACCCTCTTCCATAGGAAACACAAATCCGTCAATTGATCACTTAAGCCTTTCCAGTATGGGTACAACATTTTCTGTAGTTGTACTCCTGAGATTTGTCCTTTATACTTCTAAAGACTAGACCCTAGATAATACATGCTTGGGAATAGTGGAGCTAGCTTGCTTAAACTTTATTTAGGCGTATGCTAATTACTTGTGGGGGGCAAAGGCAGGCAGTGAGGATGTTAAGCTTATCCCAAAATAGTCAATTTTGGAAAAGACACAAGTACAGGCCGCGAGCGGTGGCTCAGACCTGAAATCCCAGCACGTTGGGAGGTCTTCTCGCAGAAGGCCAGAGCGAGACCCCGGGGAAAAGATGCATCCCAGGCGTGATGGCCTGACGATGGCTTCCTGTGTCCCGCAACATGGGGAGTCTGCAGTGTGGCCGGTTTGGAAACTGGCAAGGAGAGCGAAGAGACAACATGCTGGTCTTCCACCCTTCCCTGGATGCCCGTGGGTGCCCGCAGAGCTCCGGAAGCAAACAGTCAACATGCTCAGCCTTTCGGGGGCCGGAGAGACGTGAGCAACATGCCCCCTTGCAGAGGGCACAGCAGCGTGGAATCCCAAATCACGCTTCAGTCATCCTGAGGGTGGCTCCTCTGTGGTCGGGGCTGTGGGCCTGGCGCTCCGTTGCGAGGCTCAGCCTGGGGATGTGCGGTCTGTGAACCACGCGGTTGAAAACCCGAAGGCAACACGGGTCCCGGTCTTTTGTCTCTGAGGAAGCCGCCCGTTCCTTGGGCCACGGAATCGGGGCCAATGGGTGCCCCGCCGGCCCGACGCGGCGGCCGTGGGCCCAGCCCTCAGCCCGCGCCGGGCGCTTACCCTTTTCCCGGAGCGCGGGGGTCCCGTTGCTCCCGGAGGCCAAAGACCGTTTATTCTCTCTGCCTTCCTCCCTCTGTCCCTGGCTCCCTCCCGCCCGCCCTCTGTCCCTGCGTCGCTCTGTCTATCCCTCCGTTCCTAACTGCCTCCCTCTCTCTCCCTCCCTCCCTCCCTCCCAACTTCCCTCCGCCCATCCTTCGGCCCCTCTGGGTCTCCCGTTCGTCTCTCCATCTCTGCCCGCCTTCCCTCCCGCCTGGAACGGTCGGCATCGCCGGCGTGCCCGGGGCCTGGGGTCTGCGTTCAGCCGCCAGGCGCTCCACGGTGGCAGCTGGGAGGCTGCAGGGACACGGGCGGGCGGGCGGGCGGGCGGCCGGGCGACGGTGGAGCGGAGGCGCAGAGGAGGCGAGCCGCCGCCGGAGGGATGGCGGGCCCGGACGCTGCGCGGGCCCGGTGTTTCGCGGGAAGGGGGTCTCCACCCAGCCCAGGGGAAGACTCATTTTCCGGGGGTAGGGATTGGGGGGTGGGGGTGGCGAGGGGTCGGTCAGGCCGTGGCGGAAAGGCATGAGAGCTCTGCCCGGGCTGCTCCCAGAGCCTAGGCGGCTGCCCGCGAACCCGCGCGTGCGCAGCAGACGGCCCACCTGCTGGTACCTGGGCCGGCGCTGGGATCCCCGGGATGCCCAGGAAAGAATGGCATCTCTCCGCTCTGTGGAGTGTCTCACCGGGCCTAGACCTGGAAGGCAGGAATCGCAGGCGGGTCGGCCCGGAGGGAAGACACGCCCATCCACGCCGACCCAGGTGTTCCCCGCGAAAGAGAGGCCACCGGCCACCGCCCAGCACCGACCCCGTCCCAGCCCCGCGTCCTTTTAAAGCTCCTCCAGCAGAGCCCGGTATTCTTCCTCGCTGAGGGGTGGTTCCAGCGAGGCGGCCTCTTCCGTGGCCTCCAGCTCCCCAGGGGCCTCCGTTTCTAGGAAAGGCTGCGCCCGCTGCAGAAACTCCGGGCTCGCCAGGAGCTCATCCAGCAGGCGTAGGGGAGTGCAGACGAGCGCTCCGGCTCCTGGAGGAGCCGCGCCTGGGGGGGCGCCCGGATGGCTTGCACCTGCCACTGCCGCGCGGAGGCCTCCGGGGGCGCGGGCTGGGGAGGTGGGGCTTCCCCGGCTTGGGGTTCCCACGCAGCCCCGGCGACCTGGGGACCCTGGCCCCAGCCCCAACACGGACTCCCCTGGGACGCTAGGGGAGGGAAATGCAGGGGGTATTTCAGAATTCAGTCTTCCTCACAGAATCGCAAAGTTCACGTTTCACAACCATAAAGAAACTACTTACGCTAAAAATGAGACTTTTTATGAAGTTGCACTTAGAAAACTTCAATGTCTGAGAAAAAAATATCTCTAACGCACAGGGAAACTGGTGGTTTATCCAATACTCTGAAAATAAAATGGGCTGGGTGAGGGGAATATGAAAATATTATTTCAATTTCATCTCATTTTATTTATTTATGTACTTATTGATTTATTTTTGAGACAGAGTGTCCCTCTGTCCCTCAGGCTGGATTACAGTGTCCTGAGCTCAGCTCACTGCAGCCTCCGCATCCTGGGCTCAAGGCATTCTCCTGCCTCAGCCTCCAGAGTAGCTGGGACTAAATGAGCACGCCACCACGCCAGGCAAATTTTTGTCTTTTTTTTTTAAAGTGTAGAGGAGGTTTCACCATTTGGGCCAGGGTGGTCTTCAACTGCCGACTTCAGGTGATCGGCCCCAACTTGCCTTCCCAAAGTGAAGGGACTATAGGCATGAGCCACTGCGCCCAGACTATGATAGTTTCACACTGAAGCCTGAAGCTGCTCTGCCTTAGGATTTTTCCTGAGTTTTACTTTCTTGTCATGATGAGTTGCTAGTTCATGTTTTCCCTTGTTTCTTTTCGAAAGGCATTACTGATGAGATTATGGCTTTCTCACAAAGAATACCACTTTGGTGAAACTATATTGAAATCAGGAGTACCTTATGTTTCCGATACTTCTCAAGCACAATATTTGAACACGGCGTGGTAGGTGAAAGTGTAGGAAGCAGAATTTGGCAATCCCCATATTTTTTCAATTTCGACGGTTTCAGGTTTTTGGTTTCAGCCAAACTGAAGAATGTCCTTATGAGCTGTCAATTCACAGGCCGTTACAGACAATTTTTGAAACTACATCACGGTGTAATTTAAGGAGTACGATTCTAAAGAAATTTGAACAATCTGGTGGTATTGCTAAAACCAAACAAGGTTGTTCAGCTCTTTCATCTTTAAAAACAAACAAACAAAAACATGATGTGGAATTCTCTCATTTTACCAAACAGCCGTACGCTCCCTTGAATATGTGACTATGAAACCCAAGTAATTGGAAGAAGAAAAATAAAGGAAACACCTCATCAGTCTCATTAATAGTTTTGTTGAGAATAGTTTATTTTTGAAAAACTGCTGGCTATGTCTTGATATTTTTAGACACGGCTAAAGCTGAAATTGCATGAATCCTCTCTCTAACATTCATGCTACTAAAGAAACTTTTCCCAAGATTTGACTGCATTCATTTCATAAAAGCCCTGTCCTCTTCTCCCCTATATATCTATATTAGCACTCTGCCTTCTACCCTCTTCCATAGGAAACACAAATCCGTCAATTGATCACTTAAGCCTTTCCAGTTTGGGTACAACATTTTCTGTAGTTGTACTCCTGAGATTTGTCCTTTATACTTCTAAAGACTAGACCCTAGATAATACATGCTTGGGAATAGTGGAGCTAGCTTGCTTAAACTTTATTTAGGCGTATGCTAATTACTTGTGGGGGGCAAAGGCAGGCAGTGAGGATGTTAAGCTTATTCCAAAATAGTCAATTTTGGAAAAGACACAAGTACAGGCCGGGCGTGGTGGCTCAGACCTGTAATCCCGGCACCTTGGGAGGCCGAGGCGGCCGGTCACGAGGTCAGGAGATCGACACCATCCTGGCTAACACGGTGAAACCCCGTCTCTGCTAAACATACACAAATTAGCCGGGCGTGGTGGCAGGCGCTTGTAGTCTCAGCTACTCGGGAGGCTGAGGCAGGAGAAGAGCACGAACCCGGGAGGCGGAGCTGGCAGTGAGCCGAGATTGCGCCACTGCACTCCGGCCTGGGCGGCAGAGTGGGATTCTGCCTCAAAAAAGAAAGAAAAAAAACATCTTCATATATATGAATGTGTGTGTGTGTGTGTGTGTGTGTGTCTGTGTGTGTGTGTGTACTGAGGTACACTCACTTTACTTCTGAGTTATCTCGTCACCACTTAACCAGCACCAATCAGAGACCACATTTTTCTAGGCAGTCTCCAAATGTACATTACAAATAGTAACGTACTTTAAGGATAGTAATGAAGCTCCGGGAAAAATTGCTTGTCTGCACCTCAGCAGACCAACCTGCCTGGGCCAGCTTCTCTCTTCCTCTACTCTTCAGAAAGTGCTAGACCTGCAACATCTGACAGAATACAGCTTCCATGACTCCTCAGTGCCATGGAAATGGAAAGAGCTGAGAGCAATCTAAAGACTGGGAGATATTAGGTCTCTTGGATCTTACTTCTTTTGGTTGCTCGAGCACTTTAATTCCCGAGAGAGCCCTCCCATCTCCATCAGTTCTTCCAGGAACCTGTACCCTCCTTGTGTCTCTAAGATACGCTGGTCTAACTTGTTACATGCCTTTACAAGAAAGTTGGTAAAAATAAAAGGAAAGCTGAACAACGTCACAATATGGAGGTATGAAACAGAATTTCCCCATACTTGGTAAAGTTTAGAAATTTGTGTAATACCCGAAGGCAGATTCCATGTACAATAAGTCCTAGTTTAAGAACAAGAGCTGAGGGTATGAGGAAATAAAACTATATTTTCCGGGAGTATCTCTGGCTTCAGGAAGAAAGAGCACATGTTACTCTCCATTCAATATTAGGGCTGAACTATGGGGTCTTTTCGATCCTTTTGGCTTACCCTCTGCGATTCAGGGGGCACATGGCTAAGGTAAACAGACTGAAACAGCACCGTGGATAGCTGTGAGCTGTGCTGGGAAGATTCACGGTGATTCCATAATAAATCTCAGGTCTTTCTTCTGTAACAAAAAATTCCTCTTTTCCATCATCAAGGTAAAGCCGAGTATGTACAAGTAGAGTATGCGATAACTTTGTCACTCGTGACGAACCTAGTCGGTCCGATACTTTAACAACTTCTCCAATGTCTCTGCACTCAGGTTGGATATTCTGAGTGGGTCATCGGTAGAATGAATGAAATCAAGAATACTCTAAAGCAATGTTTGGAAGTCAATTTCAGTGTCTCCGGAAGCACTGGGAAAATCACCATGTGTAACGAACGTGAAGTATCCACAGGCTCTCTCTGTGTCTTTGAAACTGCCCATGTGTTCATTAGAAACGGCGGCTTGAGGAAAGGTGGTTTTGGAATTGGTTTCCCTCTAGTCTTACGTGATGCATCTCTACTATATTGCATTATAATAGAGCAAAGGGTCACTTGCTGACATAAAGCACAGGAGGCAGGAATGGAAGAGTCAACTTAGAGAAAAAAAGTGCTTTTCGGTTTTATTTTCATTTCTGCAGTTTGGAAAACAGTTTAACAGTTTAACTGATTTTGTGGCGGCTCACAAAAATACATATGAGCGTTGAAAATGTACAGAAGAACAACAATTGGGAGACATTTCCGGAAGCTTCAGTTTCTGAAACCCAGACACGAGCCTACAAGCTAAGACACGGCTACACCAGGCTTCAGCGTGAAACCATACAACTCCTGGGAAGGGCTGCCCTCTCTGAACGCAGCTACCTGTCCACAGGATGCTCTAGGCCCAGGCACCTTTATTCTTCCAACTAGAGAGACATAGAAAGATGCCTCCATATCCCATGAAGATGCCCAAGCATTTGGCCAAGGCTCCTATGAAACAGTCTGCTGTCTTCATCCAGGTAAGGGCAACTTCACATTTTCAGACACTAAGGTCGTGGGCAAATCCAGGGTGGACTGAGAGGCGGAAGCTCCAGCAAACAGAGTCCTGTGGCTGGAAGATGAATGCAGTACTTATTCCTGCACCAACAGACCCTTGCCTCTGGCCTTGGGCCTAGAGCATGATTTTTTGGTAGTTGCTGTTGGGGAAGAGGCCCTTGGGCTTTAACCTGCGGACAGCCTCCCTTAAATGCTTGGGCTGCAGCGGGGGCGTTTCTCCCCACATCTCACACACGTCCAGGGCCTCTTCCACCACCTCTCCAACAAAGACCTTGGCGATTCCAGCCATGGCAATGGCGGCGTTCTCAGACACCGAACTGCCGGTGATAGACTTCATCAGACCTGCCATGCGTGCTTTTGGGAAAGCTGACCGGCGACACACTTCGTAGCGGGCCAGCTGCTCCTCAGACATGGCAGACAGCAGGGCTGTCATCCTCTGAGCCTCCTCTGCATCCACGGTGGGCTTCCTCTCCTTCTTTCCTTTAGTATGTCTTTTCCGTCTTTTGGCGGCAGGAGGAGGTGAGGCTGAGGCCTCCTTGTCCCCTTCTGTGAGGTCCATGACATCCTCACTCCTGAGCTCACCTCCCTGATCCCTGGGTTCTTCCAAGTTCCCACCTAGGTCCTCAGGGATTCCATCCTTCTTGCTGCCCTTCAGACCTCGGGGCATGGCGAACATCTCAGCAGACACACCTGTTTGCCTGCCCGTCTCCACGGGTGAGATTCAAGTCTGCCCCGTGACAGCAGCTGTAGAGGCAGAAGTTCTGGCTGGGGTGGTTTGATTACGGATCTGCAGCGAGAACCTTTCGAAGATTTTAGCTGCCGTGTTTCTGCTGAGCCACTTTAGCCATAACTGGACACAGCTCCCTGCCTCCCCTTCCCACACACAAACACACACGCTGAATTTTCTCACTTCCACAATGTGAAGAAACTTGTGGATGGAGAGTATATTAGTTTTACATCAATGCAGAATAAATTCTCACAAGTTTTGGACACTTAAAACAAACCCCAGCTCAGAGGTCAGAAGTTCTACCAGTCCAAGTGACTGCCACCTGCTCAGAGCCACACGAGGGACCTCCGGGATGGGTCTGGCTGTGTGGTCGCTGCCTTCACCTGAGAAGGGTCTGGCTTCGATCTGACTCGAGGTGGTGGCAGAATTCAATGCCTTCGGGTTGTGAGCCCCAGGCCCACTTGTCTGTTCTGCCTGCTGCCGTGAGGACGCTCTCGGCTCCTGCAAGTGTTGCCCAGGTCTGGGCTGTGAGGCTCCCTGGGTCTGCACGGCCAGTGCCGGGGAATCTCCCACAGGGCAATGTCATCTCAGGGAGCTCCAGTGCTCCCTTATAAAGAGCTCGGATGATTGAACTAGACCCAGCCCTTAGCAGCTATTGGCTCAGGATATCCCTAAGGAAATCAGGGATTTGGGCGGGCTCATCAATTCACGCTTCCGCCCACCCCCAAGGGAGGGGCAGACACAGGGCGAGTCTCCGAGGGGCGGGAAATGCAGGGGGTATTTCAGAATTCAGTCTTCCTCACAGAATCGCAAAGTTCACGTTTCACAACCATAAAGAAACTATTTACGCTAAAAATGAGACTTTTTAAGAAGTTGCACTTAGAAAACTTCAATGTCTGAGAAAAAAATATCCCTAACGCACAGGGAAACAGGTGGCTTATCCAATACTCTGGAAATAAAATGGGCTGGGTGAGGGGAATATGAAAATATTATTTCAATTTCATCTCATTTTATTTATTTATTTATGTACTTATTGATTTATTTTTGAGACAGAGTCTCCCTCTGTCCCTCAGGCTGGATTACAGTGTCCTGAGCTCAGCTCACTGCAGCCTCCGCATCCTGGGCCCAAGGCATTCTCCTGCCTCAGCCTCCAGAGTAGCTGGGACTAAATGAGTACGCCACCACGCCAGGCAAATTTTTGTCTTTTTTATAAAGTGTAGAGGAGGTTTCACCATTTGGGCCAGGGTGGTCTTCAACTGCCAACTTCAGATGATCTGCCCCAACTTGCCTTCCAAAGTGAAGGGACTATAGGCGTGAGCCACTGCGCCCAGACTATGATAGTTTCACACTGAGGCCTGAAGCTGCTCTGCCTTAGGATTTTTCCTGAGTTTTACGTTCTTGTCATGATGAGTTGCTGGTTCATATTTTCCGTTGGATCTTTTCGAAAGGGATTACAGATGAGATTATGGCTTTCTCACAAAGAATACCACTTTGGTGAAACTATACTGAAATCAGGAGTACCTTATGTTTCCGATACTTATCAAGCACAATATTTGAACACGGCGTGGTAGGTGAAAGTGTAGGAAGCAGAATTTGGCAAACCCCATTTTTTTTCAATTTCGACGGTTTCAGGTTTTTGGTTTCAGCCAAACTGAAGAATGTCCTAATGAGCTGTCAATTCACAGGCCATTACAGACAATTTTTGAAACTACATCACACTGTAATTTAAGGAGTACGATTCTAAAGAAATTTGAACAATCTGGTGGTATTGCTAACACCAAACAAGGTTGTTCAGCTCTTTCATCTTTAAAAACAAACAAACAAAAACATGATGTGGAATTCTCTCATTTTACCAAACAGCCGTACGCTCCCTTGAATATGTGACTATGAAACCCAAGTAATTGGAAGAAAAAAAATAAAGGAAACACCTCATCAGTCTCATTAATGGTTTTGTTGAGAATAGTTTATTTTTCAAAAACTGCTGGCTATGTCTTGATATTTTTAGACACGGCTAAAGTTGAAATTGCATGAATCCTCTCTCTAACATTCATGCTACTTAAGAATCTTTTCCCAAGATTTGACTGCATTCATTTCATAAAAGCCCTGTCCTCTTCTCCCCTATATATCTATATTAGCACTCTGCCTTCTACCCTCTTCCATAGGAAACACAAATCCGTCAATTGATCACTTAAGCCTTTCCAGTATGGGTACAACATTTTCTGTAGTTGTACTCCTGAGATTTGTCCTTTATACTTCTAAAGACTAGACCCTAGATAATACATGCTTGGGAATAGTGGAGCTAGCTTGCTTAAACTTTATTTAGGCGTATGCTAATTACTTGTGGGGGGCAAAGGCAGGCAGTGAGGATGTTAAGCTTATCCCAAAATAGTCAATTTTGGAAAAGACACAAGTACAGGCCGCGAGCGGTGGCTCAGACCTGAAATCCCAGCACCTTGGGAGGTCTTCTCGCAGAAGGCCAGAGCGAGACCCCGGGGAAAAGATGCATCCCAGGCGTGATGGCCTGACGATGGCTTCCTGTGTCCCGCAACATGGGGAGTCTGCAGTGTGGCCGGTTTGGAAACTGGCAAGGAGAGCGAAGAGACAACATGCTGGTCTTCCACCCTTCCCTGGATGCCCGTGGGTGCCCGCAGAGCTCCGGAAGCAAACAGTCAACATGCTCAGCCTTTCGGGGGCCGGAGAGACGTGAGCAACATGCCCCCTTGCAGAGGGCACAGCAGCGTGGAATCCCAAATCACGCTTCAGTCATCCTGAGGGTGGCTCCTCTGTGGTCGGGGCTGTCGGCCTGGCGCTCCGTTGCGAGGCTCAGCCTGGGGATGTGCGGTCTGTGAACCACGCGGTTGAAAACCCGAAGGCAACACGGGTCCCGGTCTTTTGTCTCTGAGGAAGCCGCCCGTTCCTTGGGCCACGGAATCGGGGCCAATGGGTGCCCCGCCGGCCCGACGCGGCGGCCGTGGGCCCAGCCCTCAGCCCGCGCCGGGCGCTTACCCTTTTCCCGGAGCGCGGGGGTCCCGTTGCTCCCGGAGGCCAAAGACCGTTTATTCTCTCTGCCTTCCTCCCTCTGTCCCTGGCTCCCTCCCGCCCGCCCTCTGTCCCTGCGTCGCTCTGTCTATCCCTCCGTTCCTAACTGCCTCCCTCTCTCTCCCTCCCTCCCTCCCTCCCAACTTCCCTCCGCCCATCCTTCGGCCCCTCTGGGTCTCCCGTTCGTCTCTCCATCTCTGCCCGCCTTCCCTCCCGCCTGGAACGGTCGGCATCGCCGGCGTGCGCGGGGCCTGGGGTCTGCGTTCAGCCGCCAGGCGCTCCACGGTGGCAGCTGGGAGGCTGCAGGGACACGGGCGGGCGGGCGGGCGGGTGGCCGGGCGACGGTGGAGCGGAGGCGCAGAGGAGGCGAGCCGCCGCCGGAGGGATGGCGGGCCCGGACGCTGCGCGGGCCCGGTGTTTCGCGGGAAGGGGGTCTCCACCCAGCCCAGGGGAAGACTCATTTTCCGGGGGTAGGGATTGGGGGGTGAGGGTGGCGAGGGGTCGGTCAGGCCGTGGCGGAAAGGCATGAGAGCTCTGCCCGGGCTGCTCCCAGAGCCTAGGCGGCTGCCCGCGAACCCGCGCGTGCGCAGCAGACGGCCCACCTGCTGGTACCTGGGCCGGCGCTGGGATCCCCGGGATGCCCAGGAAAGAATGGCATCTCTCCGCTCTGTGGAGTGTCTCACCGGGCCTAGACCTGGAAGGCAGGAATCGCAGGCGGGTCGGCCCGGAGGGAAGACACGCCCATCCACGCCGACCCAGGTGTTCCCCGCGAAAGAGAGGCCACCGGCCACCGCCCTGCACCGACCCCGTCCCAGCCCCGCGTCCTTTTAAAGCTCCTCCAGCAGAGCCCGGTATTCTTCCTCGCTGAGGGGTGGTTCCAGCGAGGCGGCCTCTTCCGTGGCCTCCAGCTCCCCAGGGGCCTCCGTTTCTAGGAAAGGCTGCGCCCGCTGCAGAAACTCCGGGCTCGCCAGGAGCTCATCCAGCAGGCGTAGGGGAGTGCAGACGAGCGCTCCGGCTCCTGGAGGAGCCGCGCCTGGGGGGGCGCCCGGATGGCTTGCACCTGCCACTGCCGCGCGGAGGCCTCCGGGGGCGCGGGCTGGGGAGGTGGGGCTTCCCCGGCTTGGGGTTCCCACGCAGCCCTGGCGACCTGGGGACCCTGGCCCCAGCCCCAACACGGACTCCCCTGGGACGCGAGGGGAGGGAAATGCAGGGGGTATTTCAGAATTCAGTCTTCCTCACAGAATCGCAAAGTTCACGTTTCACAACCATAAAGAAACTATTTACGCTAAAAATGAGACTTTTTATGAAGTTGCACTTAGAAAACTTCAATGTCTGAGAAAAAAATATCTCTAACGCACAGGGAAACTGGTGGTTTATCCAATACTCTGAAAATAAAATGGGCTGGGTGAGGGGAATATGAAAATATTATTTCAATTTCATCTCATTTTATTTATTTATGTACTTATTGATTTATTTTTGAGACAGAGTGTCCCTCTGTCCCTCAGGCTGGATTACAGTGTCCTGAGCTCAGCTCACTGCAGCCTCCGCATCCTGGGCTCAAGGCATTCTCCTGCCTCAGCCTCCAGAGTAGCTGGGACTAAATGAGCACGCCACCACGCCAGGCAAATTTTTGTCTTTTTTTTTTAAAGTGTAGTGGAGGTTTCACCATTTGGGCCAGGGTGGTCTTCAACTGCCGACTTCAGGTGATCTGCCCCAACTTGCCTTCCCAAAGTGAAGGGACTGTAGGCATGAGCCACTGCGCCCAGACTATGGTAGTTTCACACTGAAGCCTGAAGCTGCTCTGCCTTAGGATTTTTCCTGAGTTTTACTTTCTTGTCATGATGAGTTGCTAGTTCATGTTTTCCCTTGTTTCTTTTCGAAAGGCATTACTGATGAGATTATGGCTTTCTCACAAAGAATACCACTTTGGTGAAACTATATTGAAATCAGGAGTACCTTATGTTTCCGATACTTATCAAGCACAATATTTGAACACGGCGTGGTAGGTGAAAGTGTAGGAAGCAGAATTTGGCAATCCCCATATTTTTTCAATTTCGACGGTTTCAGGTTTTTGGTTTCAGCCAAACTGAAGAATGTCCTTATGAGCTGTCAATTCACAGGCCGTTACAGACAATATTTGAAACTACATCACGGTGTAATTTAAGGAGTACGATTCTAAAGAAATTTGAACAATCTGGTGGTATTGCTAACACCAAACAAGGTTGTTCAGCTCTTTCATCTTTAAAAACAAACAAACAAAAACATGATGTGGAATTCTCTCATTTTACCAAACAGCCGTACGCTCCCTTGAATATGTGACTATGAAACCCAAGTAATTGGAAGAAGAAAAATAAAGGAAACACCTCATCAGTCTCATTAATAGTTTTGTTGAGAATAGTTTATTTTTGAAAAACTGCTGGCTATGTCTTGATATTTTTAGACACGGCTAAAGCTGAAATTGCATGAATCCTCTCTCTAACATTCATGCTACTAAAGAAACTTTTCCCAAGATTTGACTGCATTCATTTCATAAAAGCCCTGTCCTCTTCTCCCCTATATATCTATATTAGCACTCTGCCTTCTACCCTCTTCCATAGGAAACACAAATCCGTCAATTGATCACTTAAGCCTTTCCAGTTTGGGTACAACATTTTCTGTAGTTGTACTCCTGAGATTTGTCCTTTATACTTCTAAAGACTAGACCCTAGATAATACATGCTTGGGAATAGTGGAGCTAGCTTGCTTAAACTTTATTTAGGCGTATGCTAATTACTTGTGGGGGGCAAAGGCAGGCAGTGAGGATGTTAAGCTTATCCCAAAATAGTCAATTTTGGAAAAGACACAAGTACAGGCCGGGCGTGGTGGCTCAGACCTGTAATCCCGGCACCTTGGGAGGCCGAGGCGGCCGGTCACGAGGTCAGGAGATCGACACCATCCTGGCTAACACGGTGAAACCCCGTCTCTGCTAAACATACACAAATTAGCCGGGCGTGGTGGCAGGCGCTTGTAGTCTCAGCTACTCGGGAGGCTGAGGCAGGAGAAGAGCACGAACCCGGGAGGCGGAGCTGGCAGTGAGCCGAGATTGCGCCACTGCACTCCGGCCTGGGCGGCAGAGTGGGATTCTGCCTCAAAAAAGAAAGAAAAAAAACATCTTCATATATATGAATGTGTGTGTGTGTGTGTGTGTGTTTGTCTGTGTGTGTGTGTGTACTCAGGTACACTCACTTTACTTCTGAGTTATCTCGTCACCACTTAACCAGCACCAATCAGAGACCACATTTTTCTAGGCAGTCTCCAAATGTACATTACAAATAGTAACGTACTTTAAGGATAGTAATGAAGCTCCGGGAAAAATTGCTTGTCTCCACCTCAGCAGACCAACCTGCCTGGGCCAGCTTCTCTCTTCCTCTACTCTTCAGAAAGTGCTAGACCTGCAACATCTGACAGAATACAGCTTCCATGACTCCTCAGTGCCATGGAAATGGAACGAGCTGAGAGCAATCTAAAGACTGGGAGATATTAGGTCTCTTGGATCTTACTTCTTTTGGTTGCTCGAGCACTTTAATTCCCGAGAGAGCCCTCCCATCTCCATCAGTTCTTCCAGGAACCTGTACCCTCCTTGTGTCTCTAAGATACGCTGGTCTAACTTGTTACATGCCTTTACAAGAAAGTTGGTAAAAATAAAAGGAAAGCTGAACAACGTCACAATATGGAGGTATGAAACAGAATTTCCCCATACTTGGTAAAGTTTAGAAATTTGTGTAATACCCGAAGGCAGATTCCATGTACAAAAAGTCCTAGTTTAAGAACAAGAGCTGAGGGTATGAGGAAATAAAACTATATTTTCCGGGAGTATCTCTGGCTTCAGGAAGAAAGAGCACATGTTACTCTCCATTCAATATTAGGGCTGAACTATGGGGTCTTTTCGATCCTTTTTGCTTACCCTCTGCGATTCAGGGGGCACATGGCAAAGGTAAACAGACTGAAACAGCACCGTGGATAGCTGTGAGCTGTGCTGGGAAGATTCACGGTGATTCCATAATAAATCTCAGGTCTTTCTTCTGTAACAAAAAATTCCTCTTTTCCATCATCAAGGTAAAGCCGAGTATGTACAAGTAGAGTATGCGATAACTTTGTCACTCGTGACGAACCTAGTCGGTCCGATACTTTAACAACTTCTCCAATGTCTCTGCACTCAGGTTGGATATTCTGAGTGGGTCATCGGTAGAATGAATGAAATCAAGAATACTCTAAAGCAATGTTTGGAAGTCAATTTCAGTGTCTCCGGAAGCACTGGGAAAATCACCATGTGTAACGAACGTGAAGTATCCACAGGCTCTCTCTGTGTCTTTGAAACTGCCCATGTGTTCATTAGAAACGGCGGCTTGAGGAAAGGTGGTTTTGGAATTGGTTTCCCTCTAGTCTTACGTGATGCATCTCTACTATATTGCATTATAATAGAGCAAAGGGTCACTTGCTGACATAAAGCACAGGAGGCAGGAATGGAAGAGTCAACTTAGAGAAAAAAAGTGCTTTTCGGTTTTATTTTCATTTCTGCAGTTTGGAAAACAGTTTAACAGTTTAACTGATTTTGTGGCGGCTCACAAAAATACATATGAGCGTTGAAAATGTACAGAAGAACAACAATTGGGAGACATTTCCGGAAGCTTCAGTTTCTGAAACCCAGACACGAGCCTACAAGCTAAGACACGGCTACACCAGGCTTCAGCGTGAAACCATACAACTCCTGGGAAGGGCTTCCCTCTCTGAACGCAGCTACCTGTCCACAGGATGCTCTAGGCCCAGGCACCTTTATTCTTCCAACTAGAGAGACATAGAAAGATGCCTCCATATCCCATGAAGATGCCCAAGCATTTGGCCAAGGCTCCTATGAAACAGTCTGCTGTCTTCATCCAGGTAAGGGCAACTTCACATTTTCAGACACTAAGGTCGTGGGCAAATCCAGGGTGGACTGAGAGGCGGAAGCTCCAGCAAACAGAGTCCTGTGGCTGGAAGATGAATGCAGTACTTATTCCTGCACCAACAGACCCTTGCCTCTGGCCTTGGGCCTAGAGCATGATTTTTTGGTAGTTGCTGTTGGGGAAGAGGCCCTTGGGCTTTAACCTGCGGACAGCCTCCCTTAAATGCTTGGGCTGCAGCGGGGGCGTTTCTCCCCACATCTCACACACGTCCAGGGCCTCTTCCACCACCTCTCCAACAAAGACCTTGGCGATTCCAGCCATGGCAATGGCGGCGTTCTCAGACACCGAACTGCCGGTGATAGACTTCATCAGACCTGCAATGCGTGCTTTTGGGAAAGCTGACCGGCGACACACTTCGTAGCGGGCCAGCTGCTCCTCAGACATGGCAGACAGCAGGGCTGTCATCCTCTGAGCCTCCTCTGCATCCACGGTGGGCTTCCTCTCCTTCTTTCCTTTGGTATGTCTTTTCCGTCTTTTGGCGGCAGGAGGAGCTGAGGCTGAGGCCTCCTTGTCCCCTTCTGTGAGGTCCATGACATCCTCACTCCTGAGCTCACCTCCCTGATCCCTGGGTTCTTCCAAGTTCCCACCTAGGTCCTCAGGGATTCCATCCTTCTTGCTGCCCTTCAGACCTCGGGGCATGGCGAACATCTCAGCAGACACACCTGTTTGCCTGCCCGTCTCCACGGGTGAGATTCAAGTCTGCCCCGTGACAGCAGCTGTAGAGGCAGAAGTTCTGGCTGGGGTGGTTTGATTACGGATCTGCAGCGAGAACCTTTCGAAGATTTTAGCTGCCGTGTTTCTGCTGAGCCACTTTAGCCATAACTGGACACAGCTCCCTGCCTCCCCTTCCCACACACAAACACACACGCTGAATTTTCTCACTTCCACAATGTGAAGAAACTTGTGGATGGAGAGTATATTAGTTTTACATCAATGCAGAATAAATTCTCACAAGTTTTGGACACTTAAAACAAACCCCAGCTCAGAGGTCAGAAGTTCTACCAGTCCAAGTGACTGCCACCTGCTCAGAGCCACACGAGGGACCTCCGGGATGGGTCTGGCTGTGTGGTCGCTGCCTTCACCTGAGAAGGGTCTGGCTTCGATCTGACTCGAGGTGGTGGCAGAATTCAATGCCTTCGGGTTGTGAGCCCCAGGCCCACTTGTCTGTTCTGCCTGCTGCCGTGAGGACGCTCTCGGCTCCTGCAAGTGTTGCCCAGGTCTGGGCTGTGAGGCTCCCTGGGTCTGCACGGCCAGTGCCGGGGAATCTCCCACAGGGCAATGTCATCTCAGGGAGCTCCAGTCCTCCCTTATAAAGAGCTCGGATGATTGAACTAGACCCAGCCCTTAGCAGCTATTGGCTCAGGATATCCCTAAGGAAATCAGGGATTTGGGCGGGCTCATCAATTCACGCTTCCGCCCACCCCCAAGGGAGGGGCAGACACAGGGCGAGTCTCCGAGGGGCGGGAAATGCAGGGGGTATTTCAGAATTCAGTCTTCCTCACAGAATCGCAAAGTTCACGTTTCACAACCATAAAGAAACTATTTACGCTAAAAATGAGACTTTTTAAGAAGTTGCACTTAGAAAACTTCAATGTCTGAGAAAAAAATATCCCTAACGCACAGGGAAACAGGTGGCTTATCCAATACTCTGGAAATAAAATGGGCTGGGTGAGGGGAATATGAAAATATTATTTCAATTTCATCTCATTTTATTTATTTATTTATGTACTTATTGATTTATTTTTGAGACAGAGTCTCCCTCTGTCCCTCAGGCTGGATTACAGTGTCCTGAGCTCAGCTCACTGCAGCCTCCGCATCCTGGGCCCAAGGCATTCTCCTGCCTCAGCCTCCAGAGTAGCTGGGACTAAAGGAGTACGCCACCACGCCAGGCAAATTTTTGTCTTTTTTATAAAGTGTAGAGGAGGTTTCACCATTTGGGCCAGGGTGGTCTTCAACTGCCAACTTCAGATGATCTGCCCCAACTTGCCTTCCAAAGTGAAGGGACTATAGGCGTGAGCCACTGCGCCCAGACTATGATAGTTTCACACTGAGGCCTGAAGCTGCTCTGCCTTAGGATTTTTCCTGAGTTTTACGTTCTTGTCATGATGAGTTGCTAGTTCATATTTTCCGTTGGATCTTTTCGAAAGGGATTACTGATGAGATTATGGCTTTCTCACAAAGAATACCACTTTGGTGAAACTATACTGAAATCAGGAGTACCTTATGTTTCCGATACTTATCAAGCACAATATTTGAACACGGCGTGGTAGGTGAAAGTGTAGGAAGCAGAATTTGGCAAACCCCATTTTTTTTCAATTTCGACGGTTTCAGGTTTTTGGTTTCAGCCAAACTGAAGAATGTCCTAATGAGCTGTCAATTCACAGGCCATTACAGACAATTTTTGAAACTACATCACACTGTAATTTAAGGAGTACGATTCTAAAGAAATTTGAACAATCTGGTGGTATTGCTAACACCAAACAAGGTTGTTCAGCTCTTTCATCTTTAAAAACAAACAAACAAAAACATGATGTGGAATTCTCTCATTTTACCAAACAGCCGTACGCTCCCTTGAATATGTGACTATGAAACCCAAGTAATTGGAAGAAAAAAAATAAAGGAAACACCTCATCAGTCTCATTAATAGTTTTGTTGAGAATAGTTTATTTTTCAAAAACTGCTGGCTATGTCTTGATATTTTTAGACACGGCTAAAGTTGAAATTGCATGAATCCTCTCTCTAACATTCATGCTACTTAAGAATCTTTTCCCAAGATTTGACTGCATTCATTTCATAAAAGCCCTGTCCTCTTCTCCCCTATATATCTATATTAGCACTCTGCCTTCTACCCTCTTCCATAGGAAACACAAATCCGTCAATTGATCACTTAAGCCTTTCCAGTATGGGTACAACATTTTCTGTAGTTGTACTCCTGAGATTTGTCCTTTATACTTCTAAAGACTAGACCCTAGATAATACATGCTTGGGAATAGTGGAGCTAGCTTGCTTAAACTTTATTTAGGCGTATGCTAATTACTTGTGGGGGGCAAAGGCAGGCAGTGAGGATGTTAAGCTTATCCCAAAATAGTCAATTTTGGAAAAGACACAAGTACAGGCCGCGAGCGGTGGCTCAGACCTGAAATCCCAGCACCTTGGGAGGTCTTCTCGCAGAAGGCCAGAGCGAGACCCCGGGGAAAAGATGCATCCCAGGCGTGATGGCCTGACGATGGCTTCCTGTGTCCCGCAACATGGGGAGTCTGCAGTGTGGCCGGTTTGGAAACTGGCAAGGAGAGCGAAGAGACAACATGCTGGTCTTCCACCCTTCCCTGGATGCCCGTGGGTGCCCGCAGAGCTCCGGAAGCAAACAGTCAACATGCTCAGCCTTTCGGGGGCCGGAGAGACGTGAGCAACATGCCCCCTTGCAGAGGGCACAGCAGCGTGGAATCCCAAATCACGCTTCAGTCATCCTGAGGGTGGCTCCTCTGTGGTCGGGGCTGTCGGCCTGGCGCTCCGTTGCGAGGCTCAGCCTGGGGATGTGCGGTCTGTGAACCACGCGGTTGAAAACCCGAAGGCAACACGGGTCCCGGTCTTTTGTCTCTGAGGAAGCCGCCCGTTCCTTGGGCCACGGAATCGGGGCCAATGGGTGCCCCGCCGGCCCGACGCGGCGGCCGTGGGCCCAGCCCTCAGCCCGCGCCGGGCGCTTACCCTTTTCCCGGAGCGCGGGGGTCCCGTTGCTCCCGGAGGCCAAAGACCGTTTATTCTCTCTGCCTTCCTCCCTCTGTCCCTGGCTCCCTCCCGCCCGCCCTCTGTCCCTGCGTCGCTCTGTCTATCCCTCCGTTCCTAACTGCCTCCCTCTCTCTCCCTCCCTCCCTCCCTCCCAACTTCCCTCCGCCCATCCTTCGGCCCCTCTGGGTCTCCCGTTCGTCTCTCCATCTCTGCCCGCCTTCCCTCCCGCCTGGAACGGTCGGCATCGCCGGCGTGCGCGGGGCCTGGGGTCTGCGTTCAGCCGCCAGGCGCTCCACGGTGGCAGCTGGGAGGCTGCAGGGACACGGGCGGGCGGGCGGGCGGGCGGCCGGGCGACGGTGGAGCGGAGGCGCAGAGGAGGCGAGCCGCCGCCGGAGGGATGGCGGGCCCGGACGCTGCGCGGGCCCGGTGTTTCGCGGGAAGGGGGTCTCCACCCAGCCCAGGGGAAGACTCATTTTCCGGGGGTAGGGATTGGGGGGTGGGGGTGGCGAGGGGTCGGTCAGGCCGTGGCGGAAAGGCATGAGAGCTCTGCCCGGGCTGCTCCCAGAGCCTAGGCGGCTGCCCGCGAACCCGCGCGTGCGCAGCAGACGGCCCACCTGCTGGTACCTGGGCCGGCGCTGGGATCCCCGGGATGCCCAGGAAAGAATGGCATCTCTCCGCTCTGTGGAGTGTCTCACCGGGCCTAGACCTGGAAGGCAGGAATCGCAGGCGGGTCGGCCCGGAGGGAAGACACGCCCATCCACGCCGACCCAGGTGTTCCCCGCGAAAGAGAGGCCACCGGCCACCGCCCTGCACCGACCCCGTCCCAGCCCCGCGTCCTTTTAAAGCTCCTCCAGCAGAGCCCGGTATTCTTCCTCGCTGAGGGGTGGTTCCAGCGAGGCGGCCTCTTCCGTGGCCTCCAGCTCCCCAGGGGCCTCCGTTTCTAGGAAAGGCTGCGCCCGCTGCAGAAACTCCGGGCTCGCCAGGAGCTCATCCAGCAGGCGTAGGGGAGTGCAGACGAGCGCTCCGGCTCCTGGAGGAGCCGCGCCTGGGGGGGCGCCCGGATGGCTTGCACCTGCCACTGCCGCGCGGAGGCCTCCGGGGGCGCGGGCTGGGGAGGTGGGGCTTCCCCGGCTTGGGGTTCCCACGCAGCCCCGGCGACCTGGGGACCCTGGCCCCAGCCCCAACACGGACTCCCCTGGGACGCGAGGGGAGGGAAATGCAGGGGGTATTTCAGAATTCAGTCTTCCTCACAGAATCGCAAAGTTCACGTTTCACAACCATAAAGAAACTATTTACGCTAAAAATGAGACTTTTTATGAAGTTGCACTTAGAAAACTTCAATGTCTGAGAAAAAAATATCTCTAACGCACAGGGAAACTGGTGGTTTATCCAATACTCTGAAAATAAAATGGGCTGGGTGAGGGGAATATGAAAATATTATTTCAATTTCATCTCATTTTATTTATTTATGTACTTATTGATTTATTTTTGAGACAGAGTGTCCCTCTGTCCCTCAGGCTGGATTACAGTGTCCTGAGCTCAGCTCACTGCAGCCTCCGCATCCTGGGCTCAAGGCATTCTCCTGCCTCAGCCTCCAGAGTAGCTGGGACTAAATGAGCACGCCACCACGCCAGGCAAATTTTTGTCTTTTTTTTTTAAAGTGTAGAGGAGGTTTCACCATTTGGGCCAGGGTGGTCTTCAACTGCCGACTTCAGGTGATCGGCCCCAACTTGCCTTCCCAAAGTGAAGGGACTATAGGCATGAGCCACTGCGCCCAGACTATGATAGTTTCACACTGAAGCCTGAAGCTGCTCTGCCTTAGGATTTTTCCTGAGTTTTACTTTCTTGTCATGATGAGTTGCTAGTTCATGTTTTCCCTTGTTTCTTTTCGAAAGGCATTACTGATGAGATTATGGCTTTCTCACAAAGAATACCACTTTGGTGAAACTATATTGAAATCAGGAGTACCTTATGTTTCCGATACTTATCAAGCACAATATTTGAACACGGCGTGGTAGGTGAAAGTGTAGGAAGCAGAATTTGGCAATCCCCATATTTTTTCAATTTCGACGGTTTCAGGTTTTTGGTTTCAGCCAAACTGAAGAATGTCCTTATGAGCTGTCAATTCACAGGCCGTTACAGACAATTTTTGAAACTACATCACGGTGTAATTTAAGGAGTACGATTCTAAAGAAATTTGAACAATCTGGTGGTATTGCTAAAACCAAACAAGGTTGTTCAGCTCTTTCATCTTTAAAAACAAACAAACAAAAACATGATGTGGAATTCTCTCATTTTACCAAACAGCCGTACGCTCCCTTGAATATGTGACTATGAAACCCAAGTAATTGGAAGAAGAAAAATAAAGGAAACACCTCATCAGTCTCATTAATAGTTTTGTTGAGAATAGTTTATTTTTGAAAAACTGCTGGCTATGTCTTGATATTTTTAGACACGGCTAAAGCTGAAATTGCATGAATCCTCTCTCTAACATTCATGCTACTAAAGAAACTTTTCCCAAGATTTGACTGCATTCATTTCATAAAAGCCCTGTCCTCTTCTCCCCTATATATCTATATTAGCACTCTGCCTTCTACCCTCTTCCATAGGAAACACAAATCCGTCAATTGATCACTTAAGCCTTTCCAGTTTGGGTACAACATTTTCTGTAGTTGTACTCCTGAGATTTGTCCTTTATACTTCTAAAGACTAGACCCTAGATAATACATGCTTGGGAATAGTGGAGCTAGCTTGCTTAAACTTTATTTAGGCGTATGCTAATTACTTGTGGGGGGCAAAGGCAGGCAGTGAGGATGTTAAGCTTATTCCAAAATAGTCAATTTTGGAAAAGACACAAGTACAGGCCGGGCGTGGTGGCTCAGACCTGTAATCCCGGCACCTTGGGAGGCCGAGGCGGCCGGTCACGAGGTCAGGAGATCGACACCATCCTGGCTAACACGGTGAAACCCCGTCTCTGCTAAACATACACAAATTAGCCGGGCGTGGTGGCAGGCGCTTGTAGTCTCAGCTACTCGGGAGGCTGAGGCAGGAGAAGAGCACGAACCCGGGAGGCGGAGCTGGCAGTGAGCCGAGATTGCGCCACTGCACTCCGGCCTGGGCGGCAGAGTGGGATTCTGCCTCAAAAAAGAAAGAAAAAAAACATCTTCATATATATGAATGTGTGTGTGTGTGTGTGTGTGTGTGTCTGTGTGTGTGTGTGTACTGAGGTACACTCACTTTACTTCTGAGTTATCTCGTCACCACTTAACCAGCACCAATCAGAGACCACATTTTTCTAGGCAGTCTCCAAATGTACATTACAAATAGTAACGTACTTTAAGGATAGTAATGAAGCTCCGGGAAAAATTGCTTGTCTGCACCTCAGCAGACCAACCTGCCTGGGCCAGCTTCTCTCTTCCTCTACTCTTCAGAAAGTGCTAGACCTGCAACATCTGACAGAATACAGCTTCCATGACTCCTCAGTGCCATGGAAATGGAACGAGCTGAGAGCAATCTAAAGACTGGGAGATATTAGGTCTCTTGGATCTTACTTCTTTTGGTTGCTCGAGCACTTTAATTCCCGAGAGAGCCCTCCCATCTCCATCAGTTCTTCCAGGAACCTGTACCCTCCTTGTGTCTCTAAGATACGCTGGTCTAACTTGTTACATGCCTTTACAAGAAAGTTGGTAAAAATAAAAGGAAAGCTGAACAACGTCACAATATGGAGGTATGAAACAGAATTTCCCCATACTTGGTAAAGTTTAGAAATTTGTGTAATACCCGAAGGCAGATTCCATGTACAATAAGTCCTAGTTTAAGAACAAGAGCTGAGGGTATGAGGAAATAAAACTATATTTTCCGGGAGTATCTCTGGCTTCAGGAAGAAAGAGCACATGTTACTCTCCATTCAATATTAGGGCTGAACTATGGGGTCTTTTCGATCCTTTTTGCTTACCCTCTGCGATTCAGGGGGCACATGGCTAAGGTAAACAGACTGAAACAGCACCGTGGATAGCTGTGAGCTGTGCTGGGAAGATTCACGGTGATTCCATAATAAATCTCAGGTCTTTCTTCTGTAACAAAAAATTCCTCTTTTCCATCATCAAGGTAAAGCCGAGTATGTACAAGTAGAGTATGCGATAACTTTGTCACTCGTGACGAACCTAGTCGGTCCGATACTTTAACAACTTCTCCAATGTCTCTGCACTCAGGTTGGATATTCTGAGTGGGTCATCGGTAGAATGAATGAAATCAAGAATACTCTAAAGCAATGTTTGGAAGTCAATTTCAGTGTCTCCGGAAGCACTGGGAAAATCACCATGTGTAACGAACGTGAAGTATCCACAGGCTCTCTCTGTGTCTTTGAAACTGCCCATGTGTTCATTAGAAACGGCGGCTTGAGGAAAGGTGGTTTTGGAATTGGTTTCCCTCTAGTCTTACGTGATGCATCTCTACTATATTGCATTATAATAGAGCAAAGGGTCACTTGCTGACATAAAGCACAGGAGGCAGGAATGGAAGAGTCAACTTAGAGAAAAAAAGTGCTTTTCGGTTTTATTTTCATTTCTGCAGTTTGGAAAACAGTTTAACAGTTTAACTGATTTTGTGGCGGCTCACAAAAATACATATGAGCGTTGAAAATGTACAGAAGAACAACAATTGGGAGACATTTCCGGAAGCTTCAGTTTCTGAAACCCAGACACGAGCCTACAAGCTAAGACACGGCTACACCAGGCTTCAGCGTGAAACCATACAACTCCTGGGAAGGGCTGCCCTCTCTGAACGCAGCTACCTGTCCACAGGATGCTCTAGGCCCAGGCACCTTTATTCTTCCAACTAGAGAGACATAGAAAGATGCCTCCATATCCCATGAAGATGCCCAAGCATTTGGCCAAGGCTCCTATGAAACAGTCTGCTGTCTTCATCCAGGTAAGGGCAACTTCACATTTTCAGACACTAAGGTCGTGGGCAAATCCAGGGTGGACTGAGAGGCGGAAGCTCCAGCAAACAGAGTCCTGTGGCTGGAAGATGAATGCAGTACTTATTCCTGCACCAACAGACCCTTGCCTCTGGCCTTGGGCCTAGAGCATGATTTTTTGGTAGTTGCTGTTGGGGAAGAGGCCCTTGGGCTTTAACCTGCGGACAGCCTCCCTTAAATGCTTGGGCTGCAGCGGGGGCGTTTCTCCCCACATCTCACACACGTCCAGGGCCTCTTCCACCACCTCTCCAACAAAGACCTTGGCGATTCCAGCCATGGCAATGGCGGCGTTCTCAGACACCGAACTGCCGGTGATAGACTTCATCAGACCTGCCATGCGTGCTTTTGGGAAAGCTGACCGGCGACACACTTCGTAGCGGGCCAGCTGCTCCTCAGACATGGCAGACAGCAGGGCTGTCATCCTCTGAGCCTCCTCTGCATCCACGGTGGGCTTCCTCTCCTTCTTTCCTTTAGTATGTCTTTTCCGTCTTTTGGCGGCAGGAGGAGGTGAGGCTGAGGCCTCCTTGTCCCCTTCTGTGAGGTCCATGACATCCTCACTCCTGAGCTCACCTCCCTGATCCCTGGGTTCTTCCAAGTTCCCACCTAGGTCCTCAGGGATTCCATCCTTCTTGCTGCCCTTCAGACCTCGGGGCATGGCGAACATCTCAGCAGACACACCTGTTTGCCTGCCCGTCTCCACGGGTGAGATTCAAGTCTGCCCCGTGACAGCAGCTGTAGAGGCAGAAGTTCTGGCTGGGGTGGTTTGATTACGGATCTGCAGCGAGAACCTTTCGAAGATTTTAGCTGCCGTGTTTCTGCTGAGCCACTTTAGCCATAACTGGACACAGCTCCCTGCCTCCCCTTCCCACACACAAACACACACGCTGAATTTTCTCACTTCCACAATATGAAGAAACTTGTGGATGGAGAGTATATTAGTTTTACATCAATGCAGAATAAATTCTCACAAGTTTTGGACACTTAAAACAAACCCCAGCTCAGAGGTCAGAAGTTCTACCAGTCCAAGTGACTGCCACCTGCTCAGAGCCACACGAGGGACCTCCGGGATGGGTCTGGCTGTGTGGTCGCTGCCTTCACCTGAGAAGGGTCTGGCTTCGATCTGACTCGAGGTGGTGGCAGAATTCAATGCCTTCGGGTTGTGAGCCCCAGGCCCACTTGTCTGTTCTGCCTGCTGCCGTGAGGACGCTCTCGGCTCCTGCAAGTGTTGCCCAGGTCTGGGCTGTGAGGCTCCCTGGGTCTGCACGGCCAGTGCCGGGGAATCTCCCACAGGGCAATGTCATCTCAGGGAGCTCCAGTGCTCCCTTATAAAGAGCTCGGATGATTGAACTAGACCCAGCCCTTAGCAGCTATTGGCTCAGGATATCCCTAAGGAAATCAGGGATTTGGGCGGGCTCATCAATTCACGCTTCCGCCCACCCCCAAGGGAGGGGCAGACACAGGGCGAGTCTCCGAGGGGCGGGAAATGCAGGGGGTATTTCAGAATTCAGTCTTCCTCACAGAATCGCAAAGTTCACGTTTCACAACCATAAAGAAACTATTTACGCTAAAAATGAGACTTTTTAAGAAGTTGCACTTAGAAAACTTCAATGTCTGAGAAAAAAATATCCCTAACGCACAGGGAAACAGGTGGCTTATCCAATACTCTGGAAATAAAATGGGCTGGGTGAGGGGAATATGAAAATATTATTTCAATTTCATCTCATTTTATTTATTTATTTATGTACTTATTGATTTATTTTTGAGACAGAGTCTCCCTCTGTCCCTCAGGCTGGATTACAGTGTCCTGAGCTCAGCTCACTGCAGCCTCCGCATCCTGGGCCCAAGGCATTCTCCTGCCTCAGCCTCCAGAGTAGCTGGGACTAAATGAGTACGCCACCACGCCAGGCAAATTTTTGTCTTTTTTATAAAGTGTAGAGGAGGTTTCACCATTTGGGCCAGGGTGGTCTTCAACTGCCAACTTCAGATGATCTGCCCCAACTTGCCTTCCAAAGTGAAGGGACTATAGGCGTGAGCCACTGCGCCCAGACTATGATAGTTTCACACTGAGGCCTGAAGCTGCTCTGCCTTAGGATTTTTCCTGAGTTTTACGTTCTTGTCATGATGAGTTGCTAGTTCATATTTTCCGTTGGATCTTTTCGAAAGGGATTACTGATGAGATTATGGCTTTCTCACAAAGAATACCACTTTGGTGAAACTATACTGAAATCAGGAGTACCTTATGTTTCCGATACTTATCAAGCACAACATTTGAACACGGCGTGGTAGGTGAAAGTGTAGGAAGCAGAATTTGGCAAACCCCATTTTTTTTCAATTTCGACGGTTTCAGGTTTTTGGTTTCAGCCAAACTGAAGAATGTCCTAATGAGCTGTCAATTCACAGGCCATTACAGACAATTTTTGAAACTACATCACACTGTAATTTAAGGAGTACGATTCTAAAGAAATTTGAACAATCTGGTGGTATTGCTAACACCAAACAAGGTTGTTCAGCTCTTTCATCTTTAAAAACAAACAAACAAAAACATGATGTGGAATTCTCTCATTTTACCAAACAGCCGTACGCTCCCTTGAATATGTGACTATGAAACCCAAGTAATTGGAAGAAAAAAAATAAAGGAAACACCTCATCAGTCTCATTAATAGTTTTGTTGAGAATAGTTTATTTTTCAAAAACTGCTGGCTATGTCTTGATATTTTTAGACACGGCTAAAGTTGAAATTGCATGAATCCTCTCTCTAACATTCATGCTACTAAAGAATCTTTTCCCAAGATTTGACTGCATTCATTTCATAAAAGCCCTGTCCTCTTCTCCCCTATATATCTATATTAGCACTCTGCCTTCTACCCTCTTCCATAGGAAACACAAATCCGTCAATTGATCACTTAAGCCTTTCCAGTATGGGTACAACATTTTCTGTAGTTGTACTCCTGAGATTTGTCCTTTATACTTCTAAAGACTAGACCCTAGATAATACATGCTTGGGAATAGTGGAGCTAGCTTGCTTAAACTTTATTTAGGCGTATGCTAATTACTTGTGGGGGGCAAAGGCAGGCAGTGAGGATGTTAAGCTTATCCCAAAATAGTCAATTTTGGAAAAGACACAAGTACAGGCCGCGAGCGGTGGCTCAGACCTGAAATCCCAGCACCTTGGGAGGTCTTCTCGCAGAAGGCCAGAGCGAGACCCCGGGGAAAAGATGCATCCCAGGCGTGATGGCCTGACGATGGCTTCCTGTGTCCCGCAACATGGGGAGTCTGCAGTGTGGCCGGTTTGGAAACTGGCAAGGAGAGCGAAGAGACAACATGCTGGTCTTCCACCCTTCCCTGGATGCCCGTGGGTGCCCGCAGAGCTCCGGAAGCAAACAGTCAACATGCTCAGCCTTTCGGGGGCCGGAGAGACGTGAGCAACATGCCCCCTTGCAGAGGGCACAGCAGCGTGGAATCCCAAATCACGCTTCAGTCATCCTGAGGGTGGCTCCTCTGTGGTCGGGGCTGTGGGCCTGGCGCTCCGTTGCGAGGCTCAGCCTGGGGATGTGCGGTCTGTGAACCACGCGGTTGAAAACCCGAAGGCAACACGGGTCCCGGTCTTTTGTCTCTGAGGAAGCCGCCCGTTCCTTGGGCCACGGAATCGGGGCCAATGGGTGCCCCGCCGGCCCGACGCGGCGGCCGTGGGCCCAGCCCTCAGCCCGCGCCGGGCGCTTACCCTTTTCCCGGAGCGCGGGGGTCCCGTTGCTCCCGGAGGCCAAAGACCGTTTATTCTCTCTGCCTTCCTCCCTCTGTCCCTGGCTCCCTCCCGCCCGCCCTCTGTCCCTGCGTCGCTCTGTCTATCCCTCCGTTCCTAACTGCCTCCCTCTCTCTCCCTCCCTCCCTCCCTCCCAACTTCCCTCCGCCCATCCTTCGGCCCCTCTGGGTCTCCCGTTCGTCTCTCCATCTCTGCCCGCCTTCCCTCCCGCCTGGAACGGTCGGCATCGCCGGCGTGCGCGGGGCCTGGGGTCTGCGTTCAGCCGCCAGGCGCTCCACGGTGGCAGCTGGGAGGCTGCAGGGACACGGGCGGGCGGGCGGGCGGGCGGCCGGGCGACGGTGGAGCGGAGGCGCAGAGGAGGCGAGCCGCCGCCGGAGGGATGGCGGGCCCGGACGCTGCGCGGGCCCGGTGTTTCGCGGGAAGGGGGTCTCCACCCAGCCCAGGGGAAGACTCATTTTCCGGGGGTAGGGATTGGGGGGTGGGGGTGGCGAGGGGTCGGTCAGGCCGTGGCGGAAAGGCATGAGAGCTCTGCCCGGGCTGCTCCCAGAGCCTAGGCGGCTGCCCGCGAACCCGCGCGTGCGCAGCAGACGGCCCACCTGCTGGTACCTGGGCCGGCGCTGGGATCCCCGGGATGCCCAGGAAAGAATGGCATCTCTCCGCTCTGTGGAGTGTCTCACCGGGCCTAGACCTGGAAGGCAGGAATCCCAGGCGGGTCGGCCCAGAGGGAAGACACGCCCATCCACGCCGACCCAGGTGTTACCCGCGAAAGAGAGGCCACCGGCCACCGCCCTGCACCGACCCCGTCCCAGCCCCGCGTCCTTTTAAAGCTCCTCCAGCAGAGCCCGGTATTCTTCCTCGCTGAGGGGTGGTTCCAGCGAGGCGGCCTCTTCCGTGGCCTCCAGCTCCCCAGGGGCCTCCGTTTCTAGGAAAGGCTGCGCCCGCTGCAGAAACTCCGGGCTCGCCAGGAGCTCATCCAGCAGGCGTAGGGGAGTGCAGACGAGCGCTCCGGCTCCTGGAGGAGCCGCGCCTGGGGGGGCGCCCGGATGGCTTGCACCTGCCACTGCCGCGCGGAGGCCTCCGGGGGCGCGGGCTGGGGAGGTGGGGCTTCCCCGGCTTGGGGTTCCCACGCAGCCCCGGCGACCTGGGGACCCTGGCCCCAGCCCCAACACGGACTCCCCTGGGACGCGAGGGGAGGGAAATGCAGGGGGTATTTCAGAATTCAGTCTTCCTCACAGAATCGCAAAGTTCACGTTTCACAACCATAAAGAAACTATTTACGCTAAAAATGAGACTTTTTATGAAGTTGCACTTAGAAAACTTCAATGTCTGAGAAAAAAATATCTCTAACGCACAGGGAAACTGGTGGTTTATCCAATACTCTGAAAATAAAATGGGCTGGGTGAGGGGAATATGAAAATATTATTTCAATTTCATCTCATTTTATTTATTTATGTACTTATTGATTTATTTTTTGAGACAGAGTGTCCCTCTGTCCCTCAGGCTGGATTACAGTGTCCTGAGCTCAGCTCACTGCAGCCTCCGCATCCTGGGCTCAAGGCATTCTCCTGCCTCAGCCTCCAGAGTAGCTGGGACTAAATGAGCACGCCACCACGCCAGGCAAATTTTTGTCTTTTTTTTTTAAAGTGTAGTGGAGGTTTCACCATTTGGGCCAGGGTGGTCTTCAACTGCCGACTTCAGGTGATCGGCCCCAACTTGCCTTCCCAAAGTGAAGGGACTATAGGCATGAGCCACTGCGCCCAGACTATGATAGTTTCACACTGAAGCCTGAAGCTGCTCTGCCTTAGGATTTTTCCTGAGTTTTACTTTCTTGTCATGATGAGTTGCTAGTTCATGTTTTCCCTTGTTTCTTTTCGAAAGGCATTACTGATGAGATTATGGCTTTCTCACAAAGAATACCACTTTGGTGAAACTATATTGAAATCAGGAGTACCTTATGTTTCCGATACTTATCAAGCACAATATTTGAACACGGCGTGGTAGGTGAAAGTGTAGGAAGCAGAATTTGGCAATCCCCATATTTTTTCAATTTCGACGGTTTCAGGTTTTTGGTTTCAGCCAAACTGAAGAATGTCCTTATGAGCTGTCAATTCACAGGCCGTTACAGACAATTTTTGAAACTACATCACGGTGTAATTTAAGGAGTACGATTCTAAAGAAATTTGAACAATCTGGTGGTATTGCTAACACCAAACAAGGTTGTTCAGCTCTTTCATCTTTAAAAACAAACAAACAAAAACATGATGTGGAATTCTCTCATTTTACCAAACAGCCGTACGCTCCCTTGAATATGTGACTATGAAACCCAAGTAATTGGAAGAAAAAAAATAAAGGAAACACCTCATCAGTCTCATTAATAGTTTTGTTGAGAATAGTTTATTTTTCAAAAACTGCTGGCTATGTCTTGATATTTTTAGACACGGCTAAAGTTGAAATTGCATGAATCCTCTCTCTAACATTCATGCTACTTAAGAATCTTTTCCCAAGATTTGACTGCATTCATTTCATAAAAGCCCTGTCCTCTTCTCCCCTATATATCTATATTAGCACTCTGCCTTCTACCCTCTTCCATAGGAAACACAAATCCGTCAATTGATCACTTAAGCCTTTCCAGTATGGGTACAACATTTTCTGTAGTTGTACTCCTGAGATTTGTCCTTTATACTTCTAAAGACTAGACCCTAGATAATACATGCTTGGGAATAGTGGAGCTAGCTTGCTTAAACTTTATTTAGGCGTATGCTAATTACTTGTGGGGGGCAAAGGCAGGCAGTGAGGATGTTAAGCTTATCCCAAAATAGTCAATTTTGGAAAAGACACAAGTACAGGCCGCGAGCGGTGGCTGAGACCTGAAATCCCAGCACCTTGGGAGGTCTTCTCGCAGAAGGCCAGAGCGAGACCCCGGGGAAAAGATGCATCCCAGGCGTGATGGCCTGACGATGGCTTCCTGTGTCCCGCAACATGGGGAGTCTGCAGTGTGGCCGGTTTGGAAACTGGCAAGGAGAGCGAAGAGACAACATGCTGGTCTTCCACCCTTCCCTGGATGCCCGTGGGTGCCCGCAGAGCTCCGGAAGCAAACAGTCAACATGCTCAGCCTTTCGGGGGCCGGAGAGACGTGAGCAACATGCCCCCTTGCAGAGGGCACAGCAGCGTGGAATCCCAAATCACGCTTCAGTCATCCTGAGGGTGGCTCCTCTGTGGTCGGGGCTGTCGGCCTGGCGCTCCGTTGCGAGGCTCAGCCTGGGGATGTGCGGTCTGTGAACCACGCGGTTGAAAACCCGAAGGCAACACGGGTCCCGGTCTTTTGTCTCTGAGGAAGCCGCCCGTTCCTTGGGCCACGGAATCGGGGCCAATGGGTGCCCCGCCGGCCCGACGCGGCGGCCGTGGGCCCAGCCCTCAGCCCGCGCCGGGCGCTTACCCTTTTCCCGGAGCGCGGGGGTCCCGTTGCTCCCGGAGGCCAAAGACCGTTTATTCTCTCTGCCTTCCTCCCTCTGTCCCTGGCTCCCTCCCGCCCGCCCTCTGTCCCTGCGTCGCTCTGTCTATCCCTCCGTTCCTAACTGCCTCCCTCTCTCTCCCTCCCTCCCTCCCTCCCAACTTCCCTCCGCCCATCCTTCGGCCCCTCTGGGTCTCCCGTTCGTCTCTCCATCTCTGCCCGCCTTCCCTCCCGCCTGGAACGGTCGGCATCGCCGGCGTGCGCGGGGCCTGGGGTCTGCGTTCAGCCGCCAGGCGCTCCACGGTGGCAGCTGGGAGGCTGCAGGGACACGGGCGGGCGGGCGGGCGGGCGGCCGGGCGACGGTGGAGCGGAGGCGCAGAGGAGGCGAGCCGCCGCCGGAGGGATGGCGGGCCCGGACGCTGCGCGGGCCCGGTGTTTCGCGGGAAGGGGGTCTCCACCCAGCCCAGGGGAAGACTCATTTTCCGGGGGTAGGGATTGGGGGGTGGGGGTGGCGAGGGGTCGGTCAGGCCGTGGCGGAAAGGCATGAGAGCTCTGCCCGGGCTGCTCCCAGAGCCTAGGCGGCTGCCCGCGAACCCGCGCGTGCGCAGCAGACGGCCCACCTGCTGGTACCTGGGCCGGCGCTGGGATCCCCGGGATGCCCAGGAAAGAATGGCATCTCTCCGCTCTGTGGAGTGTCTCACCGGGCCTAGACCTGGAAGGCAGGAATCCCAGGCGGGTCGGCCCAGAGGGAAGACACGCCCATCCACGCCGACCCAGGTGTTCCCCGCGAAAGAGAGGCCACCGGCCACCGCCCTGCACCGACCCCGTCCCAGCCCCGCGTCCTTTTAAAGCTCCTCCAGCAGAGCCCGGTATTCTTCCTCGCTGAGGGGTGGTTCCAGCGAGGCGGCCTCTTCCGTGGCCTCCAGCTCCCCAGGGGCCTCCGTTTCTAGGAAAGGCTGCGCCCGCTGCAGAAACTCCGGGCTCGCCAGGAGCTCATCCAGCAGGCGTAGGAGAGTGCAGACGAGCGCTCCGGCTCCTGGAGGAGCCGCGCCTTGGGGGGCGCCCGGATGGCTTGCACCTGCCACTGCCGCGCGGAGGCCTCCGGGGGCGCGGGCTGGGGAGGTGGGGCTTCCCCGGCTTGGGGTTCCCACGCAGCCCCGGCGACCTGGGGACCCTGGCCCCAGCCCCAACACGGACTCCCCTGGGACGCGAGGGGAGGGAAATGCAGGGGGTATTTCAGAATTCAGTCTTCCTCACAGAATCGCAAAGTTCACGTTTCACAACCATAAAGAAACTATTTACGCTAAAAATGAGACTTTTTATGAAGTTGCACTTAGAAAACTTCAATGTCTGAGAAAAAAATATCTCTAACGCACAGGGAAACTGGTGGTTTATCCAATACTCTGAAAATAAAATGGGCTGGGTGAGGGGAATATGAAAATATTATTTCAATTTCATCTCATTTTATTTATTTATGTACTTATTGATTTATTTTTGAGACAGAGTGTCCCTCTGTCCCTCAGGCTGGATTACAGTGTCCTGAGCTCAGCTCACTGCAGCCTCCGCATCCTGGGCTCAAGGCATTCTCCTGCCTCAGCCTCCAGAGTAGCTGGGACTAAATGAGCACGCCACCACGCCAGGCAAATTTTTGTCTTTTTTTTTTAAAGTGTAGTGGAGGTTTCACCATTTGGGCCAGGGTGATCTTCAACTGCCGACTTCAGGTGATCGGCCCCAACTTGCCTTCCCAAAGTGAAGGGACTATAGGCATGAGCCACTGCGCCCAGACTATGATAGTTTCACACTGAAGCCTGAAGCTGCTCTGCCTTAGGATTTTTCCTGAGTTTTACTTTCTTGTCATGATGAGTTGCTAGTTCATGTTTTCCCTTGTTTCTTTTCGAAAGGCATTACTGATGAGATTATGGCTTTCTCACAAAGAATACCACTTTGGTGAAACTATATTGAAATCAGGAGTACCTTATGTTTCCGATACTTATCAAGCACAATATTTGAACACGGCGTGGTAGGTGAAAGTGTAGGAAGCAGAATTTGGCAAACCCCATATTTTTTCAATTTCGACGGTTTCAGGTTTTTGGTTTCAGCCAAACTGAAGAATGTCCTTATGAGCTGTCAATTCACAGGCCGTTACAGACAATATTTGAAACTACATCACGGTGTAATTTAAGGAGTACGATTCTAAAGAAATTTGAACAATCTGGTGGTATTGCTAACACCAAACAAGGTTGTTCAGCTCTTTCATCTTTAAAAACAAACAAACAAAAACATGATGTGGAATTCTCTCATTTTACCAAACAGCCGTACGCTCCCTTGAATATGTGACTATGAAACCCAAGTAATTGGAAGAAGAAAAATAAAGGAAACACCTCATCAGTCTCATTAATAGTTTTGTTGAGAATAGTTTATTTTTGAAAAACTGCTGGCTATGTCTTGATATTTTTAGACACGGCTAAAGCTGAAATTGCATGAATCCTCTCTCTAACATTCATGCTACTAAAGAAACTTTTCCCAAGATTTGACTGCATTCATTTCATAAAAGCCCTGTCCTCTTCTCCCCTATATATCTATATTAGCACTCTGCCTTCTACCCTCTTCCATAGGAAACACAAATCCGTCAATTGATCACTTAAGCCTTTCCAGTTTGGGTACAACATTTTCTGTAGTTGTACTCCTGAGATTTGTCCTTTATACTTCTAAAGACTAGACCCTAGATAATACATGCTTGGGAATAGTGGAGCTAGCTTGCTTAAACTTTATTTAGGCGTATGCTAATTACTTGTGGGGGGCAAAGGCAGGCAGTGAGGATGTTAAGCTTATCCCAAAATAGTCAATTTTGGAAAAGACACAAGTACAGGCCGGGCGTGGTGGCTCAGACCTGTAATCCCAGCACCTTGGGAGGCCGAGGCGGCCGGTCACGAGGTCAGGAGATCGACACCATCCTGGCTAACACGGTGAAACCCCGTCTCTGCTAAACATACACAAATTAGCCGGGCGTGGTGGCAGGCGCTTGTAGTCTCAGCTACTCGGGAGGCTGAGGCAGGAGAAGAGCACGAACCCGGGAGGCGGAGCTGGCAGTGAGCCGAGATTGCGCCACTGCACTCCGGCCTGGGCGGCAGAGTGGGATTCTGCCTCAAAAAAGAAAGAAAAAAAACATCTTCATATATATGAATGTGTGTGTGTGTGTGTGTGTGTGTCTGTGTGTGTGTGTGTACTCAGGTACACTCACTTTACTTCTGAGTTATCTCGTCACCACTTAACCAGCACCAATCAGAGACCACATTTTTCTAGGCAGTCTCCAAATGTACATTACAAATAGTAACGTACTTTAAGGATAGTAATGAAGCTCCGGGAAAAATTGCTTGTCTCCCCCTCAGCAGACCAACCTGCCTGGGCCAGCTTCTCTCTTCCTCTACTCTTCAGAAAGTGCTAGACCTGCAACATCTGACAGAATACAGCTTCCATGACTCCTCAGTGCCATGGAAATGGAACGAGCTGAGAGCAATCTAAAGACTGGGAGATATTAGGTCTCTTGGATCTTACTTCTTTTGGTTGCTCGAGCACTTTAATTCCCGAGAGAGCCCTCCCATCTCCATCAGTTCTTCCAGGAACCTGTACCCTCCTTGTGTCTCTAAGATACGCTGGTCTAACTTGTTACATGCCTTTACAAGAAAGTTGGTAAAAATAAAAGGAAAGCTGAACAACGTCACAATATGGAGGTATGAAACAGAATTTCCCCATACTTGGTAAAGTTTAGAAATTTGTGTAATACCCGAAGGCAGATTCCATGTACAATAAGTCCTAGTTTAAGAACAAGAGCTGAGGGTATGAGGAAATAAAACTATATTTTCCGGGAGTATCTCTGGCTTCAGGAAGAAAGAGCACATGTTACTCTCCATTCAATATTAGGGCTGAACTATGGGGTCTTTTCGATCCTTTTTGCTTACCCTCTGCGATTCAGGGGGCACATGGCAAAGGTAAACAGACTGAAACAGCACCGTGGATAGCTGTGAGCTGTGCTGGGAAGATTCACGGTGATTCCATAATAAATCTCAGGTCTTTCTTCTGTAACAAAAAATTCCTCTTTTCCATCATCAAGGTAAAGCCGAGTATGTACAAGTAGAGTATGCGATAACTTTGTCACTCGTGACGAACCTAGTCGGTCCGATACTTTAACAACTTCTCCAATGTCTCTGCACTCAGGTTGGATATTCTGAGTGGGTCATCGGTAGAATGAATGAAATCAAGAATACTCTAAAGCAATGTTTGGAAGTCAATTTCAGTGTCTCCGGAAGCACTGGGAAAATCACCATGTGTAACGAACGTGAAGTATCCACAGGCTCTCTCTGTGTCTTTGAAACTGCCCATGTGTTCATTAGAAACGGCGGCTTGAGGAAAGGTGGTTTTGGAATTGGTTTCCCTCTAGTCTTACGTGATGCATCTCTACTATATTGCATTATAATAGAGCAAAGGGTCACTTGCTGACATAAAGCACAGGAGGCAGGAATGGAAGAGTCAACTTAGAGAAAAAAAGTGCTTTTCGGTTTTATTTTCATTTCTGCAGTTTGGAAAACAGTTTAACAGTTTAACAGATTTTGTGGCGGCTCACAAAAATACATATGAGCGTTGAAAATGTACAGAAGAACAACAATTGGGAGACATTTCCGGAAGCTTCAGTTTCTGAAACCCAGACATGAGCCTACAAGCTAAGACACGGCTACACCAGGCTTCAGCGTGAAACCATACAACTCCTGGGAAGGGCTGCCCTCTCTGAACGCAGCTACCTGTCCACAGGATGCTCTAGGCCCAGGCACCTTTATTCTTCCAACTAGAGAGACATAGAAAGATGCCTCCATATCCCATGAAGATGCCCAAGCATTTGGCCAAGGCTCCTATGAAACAGTCTGCTGTCTTCATCCAGGTAAGGGCAACTTCACATTTTCAGACACTAAGGTCGTGGGTAAATCCAGGGTGGACTGAGAGGCGGAAGCTCCAGCAAACACAGTCCTGTGGCTGGAAGATGAATGCAGTACTTATTCCTGCACCAACAGACCCTTGCCTCTGGCCTTGGGCCTAGAGCATGATTTTTTGGTAGTTGCTGTTGGGGAAGAGGCCCTTGGGCTTTAACCTGCGGACAGCCTCCCTTAAATGCTTGGGCTGCAGCGGGGGCGTTTCTCCCCACATCTCACACACGTCCAGGGCCTCTTCCACCACCTCTCCAACAAAGACCTTGGCGATTCCAGCCATGGCAATGGCGGCGTTCTCAGACACCGAACTGCCGGTGATAGACTTCATCAGACCTGCAATGCGTGCTTTTGGGAAAGCTGACCGGCGACACACTTCGTAGCGGGCCAGCTGCTCCTCAGACATGGCAGACAGCAGGGCTGTCATCCTCTGAGCCTCCTCTGCATCCACGGTGGGCTTCCTCTCCTTCTTTCCTTTGGTATGTCTTTTCCGTCTTTTGGCGGCAGGAGGAGCTGAGGCTGAGGCCTCCTTGTCCCCTTCTGTGAGGTCCATGACATCCTCACTCCTGAGCTCACCTCCCTGATCCCTGGGTTCTTCCAAGTTCCCACCTAGGTCCTCAGGGATTCCATCCTTCTTGCTGCCCTTCAGACCTCGGGGCATGGCGAACATCTCAGCAGACACACCTGTTTGCCTGCCCGTCTCCACGGGTGAGATTCAAGTCTGCCCCGTGACAGCAGCTGTAGAGGCAGAAGTTCTGGCTGGGGTGGTTTGATTACGGATCTGCAGCGAGAACCTTTCGAAGATTTTAGCTGCCGTGTTTCTGCTGAGCCACTTTAGCCATAACTGGACACAGCTCCCTGCCTCCCCTTCCCACACACAAACACACACGCTGAATTTTCTCACTTCCACAATGTGAAGAAACTTGTGGATGGAGAGTATATTAGTTTTACATCAATGCAGAATAAATTCTCACAAGTTTTGGACACTTAAAACAAACCCCAGCTCAGAGGTCAGAAGTTCTACCAGTCCAAGTGACTGCCACCTGCTCAGAGCCACACGAGGGACCTCCGGGATGGGTCTGGCTGTGTGGTCGCTGCCTTCACCTGAGAAGGGTCTGGCTTCGATCTGACTCGAGGTGGTGGCAGAATTCAATGCCTTCGGGTTGTGAGCCCCAGGCCCACTTGTCTGTTCTGCCTGCTGCCGTGAGGACGCTCTCGGCTCCTGCAAGTGTTGCCCAGGTCTGGGCTGTGAGGCTCCCTGGGTCTGCACGGCCAGTGCCGGGGAATCTCCCACAGGGCAATGTCATCTCAGGGAGCTCCAGTCCTCCCTTTTAAAGAGCTCGGATGATTGAACTAGACCCCGCCCTTAGCAGCTATTGGCTCAGGATATCCCTAAGGAAATCAGGGATTTGGGCGGGCTCATCAATTCACGCTTCCGCCCACCCCCAAGGGAGGGGCAGACATAGGGCGAGTCTCCGAGGGGCGGGAAATGCAGGGGGTATTTCAGAATTCAGTCTTCCTCACAGAATCGCAAAGTTCACGTTTCACAACCATAAAGAAACTATTTACGCTAAAAATGAGACTTTTTAAGAAGTTGCACTTAGAAAACATCAATGTCTGAGAAAAAAATATCCCTAACGCACAGGGAAACAGGTGGCTTATCCAATACTCTGGAAATAAAATGGGCTGGGTGAGGGGAATATGAAAATATTATTTCAATTTCATCTCATTTTATTTATTTATTTATGTACTTATTGATTTATTTTTGAGACAGAGTCTCCCTCTGTCCCTCAGGCTGGATTACAGTGTCCTGAGCTCAGCTCACTGCAGCCTCCGCATCCTGGGCCCAAGGCATTCTCCTGCCTCAGCCTCCAGAGTAGCTGGGACTAAATGAGTACGCCACCACGCCAGGCAAATTTTTGTCTTTTTTATAAAGTGTAGAGGAGGTTTCACCATTTGGGCCAGGGTGGTCTTCAACTGCCAACTTCAGATGATCTGCCCCAACTTGCCTTCCAAAGTGAAGGGACTATAGGCTTGAGCCACTGAACCCAGACTATGATAGTTTCACACTGAGGCCTGAAGCTGCTCTGCCTTAGGATTTTTCCTGAGTTTTACGTTCTTGTCATGATGAGTTGCTAGTTCATATTTTCCGTTGGATCTTTTCGAAAGGGATTACTGATGAGATTATGGCTTTCTCACAAAGAATACCACTTTGGTGAAACTATACTGAAATCAGGAGTACCTTATGTTTCCGATACTTATCAAGCACAACATTTGAACACGGCGTGGTAGGTGAAAGTGTAGGAAGCAGAATTTGGCAAACCCCATTTTTTTTCAATTTCGACGGTTTCAGGTTTTTGGTTTCAGCCAAACTGAAGAATGTCCTAATGAGCTGTCAATTCACAGGCCATTACAGACAATTTTTGAAACTACATCACACTGTAATTTAAGGAGTACGATTCTAAAGAAATTTGAACAATCTGGTGGTATTGCTAACACCAAACAAGGTTGTTCAGCTCTTTCATCTTTAAAAACAAACAAACAAAAACATGATGTGGAATTCTCTCATTTTACCAAACAGCCGTACGCTCCCTTGAATATGTGACTATTAAACCCAAGTAATTGGAAGAAAAAAAATAAAGGAAACACCTCATCAGTCTCATTAATAGTTTTGTTGAGAATAGTTTATTTTTCAAAAACTGCTGGCTATGTCTTGATATTTTTAGACACGGCTAAAGTTGAAATTGCATGAATCCTCTCTCTAACATTCATGCTACTTAAGAATCTTTTCCCAAGATTTGACTGCATTCATTTCATAAAAGCCCTGTCCTCTTCTCCCCTATATATCTATATTAGCACTCTGCCTTCTACCCTCTTCCATAGGAAACACAAATCCGTCAATTGATCACTTAAGCCTTTCCAGTATGGGTACAACATTTTCTGTAGTTGTACTCCTGAGATTTGTCCTTTATACTTCTAAAGACTAGACCCTAGATAATACATGCTTGGGAATAGTGGAGCTAGCTTGCTTAAACTTTATTTAGGCGTATGCTAATTACTTGTGGGGGGCAAAGGCAGGCAGTGAGGATGTTAAGCTTATCCCAAAATAGTCAATTTTGGAAAAGACACAAGTACAGGCCGCGAGCGGTGGCTCAGACCTGAAATCCCAGCACCTTGGGAGGTCTTCTCGCAGAAGGCCAGAGCGAGACCCCGGGGAAAAGATGCATCCCAGGCGTGATGGCCTGACGATGGCTTCCTGTGTCCCGCAACATGGGGAGTCTGCAGTGTGGCCGGTTTGGAAACTGGCAAGGAGAGCGAAGAGACAACATGCTGGTCTTCCACCCTTCCCTGGATGCCCGTGGGTGCCCGCAGAGCTCCGGAAGCAAACAGTCAACATGCTCAGCCTTTCGGGGGCCGGAGAGACGTGAGCAACATGCCCCCTTGCAGAGGGCACAGCAGCGTGGAATCCCAAATCACGCTTCAGTCATCCTGAGGGTGGCTCCTCTGTGGTCGGGGCTGTCGGCCTGGCGCTCCGTTGCGAGGCTCAGCCTGGGGATGTGCGGTCTGTGAACCACGCGGTTGAAAACCCGAAGGCAACACGGGTCCCGGTCTTTTGTCTCTGAGGAAGCCGCCCGTTCCTTGGGCCACGGAATCGGGGCCAATGGGTGCCCCGCCGGCCCGACGCGGCGGCCGTGGGCCCAGCCCTCAGCCCGCGCCGGGCGCTTACCCTTTTCCCGGAGCGCGGGGGTCCCGTTGCTCCCGGAGGCCAAAGACCGTTTATTCTCTCTGCCTTCCTCCCTCTGTCCCTGGCTCCCTCCCGCCCGCCCTCTGTCCCTGCGTCGCTCTGTCTATCCCTCCGTTCCTAACTGCCTCCCTCTCTCTCCCTCCCTCCCTCCCTCCCAACTTCCCTCCGCCCATCCTTCGGCCCCTCTGGGTCTCCCGTTCGTCTCTCCATCTCTGCCCGCCTTCCCTCCCGCCTGGAACGGTCGGCATCGCCGGCGTGCGCGGGGCCTGGGGTCTGCGTTCAGCCGCCAGGCGCTCCACGGTGGCAGCTGGGAGGCTGCAGGGACACGGGCGGGCGGGCGGGCGGCCGGGCGACGGTGGAGCGGAGGCGCAGAGGAGGCGAGCCGCCGCCGGAGGGATGGCGGGCCCGGACGCTGCGCGGGCCCGGTGTTTCGCGGGAAGGGGGTCTCCACCCAGCCCAGGGGAAGACTCATTTTCCGGGGGTAGGGATTGGGGGGTGGGGGTGGCGAGGGGTCGGTCAGGCCGTGGCGGAAAGGCATGAGAGCTCTGCCCGGGCTGCTCCCAGAGCCTAGGCGGCTGCCCGCGAACCCGCGCGTGCGCAGCAGACGGCCCACCTGCTGGTACCTGGGCCGGCGCTGGGATCCCCGGGATGCCCAGGAAAGAATGGCATCTCTCCGCTCTGTGGAGTGTCTCACCGGGCCTAGACCTGGAAGACAGGAATCGCAGGCGGGTCGGCCCGGAGGGAAGACACGCCCATCCACGCCGACCCAGGTGTTCCCCGCGAAAGAGAGGCCACCGGCCACCGCCCTGCACCGACCCCGTCCCAGCCCCGCGTCCTTTTAAAGCTCCTCCAGCAGAGCCCGGTATTCTTCCTCGCTGAGGGGTGGTTCCAGCGAGGCGGCCTCTTCCGTGGCCTCCAGCTCCCCAGGGGCCTCCGTTTCTAGGAAAGGCTGCGCCCGCTGCAGAAACTCCGGGCTCGCCAGGAGCTCATCCAGCAGGCGTAGGGGAGTGCAGACGAGCGCTCCGGCTCCTGGAGGAGCCGCGCCTTGGGGGGCGCCCGGATGGCTTGCACCTGCCACTGCCGCGCGGAGGCCTCCGGGGGCGCGGGCTGGGGAGGTGGGGCTTCCCCGGCTTGGGGTTCCCACGCAGCCCCGGCGACCTGGGGACCCTGGCCCCAGCCCCAACACGGACTCCCCTGGGACGCGAGGGGAGGGAAATGCAGGGGGTATTTCAGAATTCAGTCTTCCTCACAGAATCGCAAAGTTCACGTTTCACAACCATAAAGAAACTATTTACGCTAAAAATGAGACTTTTTATGAAGTTGCACTTAGAAAACTTCAATGTCTGAGAAAAAAATATCTCTAACGCACAGGGAAACTGGTGGTTTATCCAATACTCTGAAAATAAAATGGGCTGGGTGAGGGGAATATGAAAATATTATTTCAATTTCATCTCATTTTATTTATTTATGTACTTATTGATTTATTTTTGAGACAGAGTGTCCCTCTGTCCCTCAGGCTGGATTACAGTGTCCTGAGCTCAGCTCACTGCAGCCTCCGCATCCTGGGCTCAAGGCATTCTCCTGCCTCAGCCTCCAGAGTAGCTGGGACTAAATGAGCACGCCACCACGCCAGGCAAATTTTTGTCTTTTTTTTTTAAAGTGTAGTGGAGGTTTCACCATTTGGGCCAGGGTGGTCTTCAACTGCCGACTTCAGGTGATCTGCCCCAACTTGCCTTCCCAAAGTGAAGGGACTATAGGCATGAGCCACTGCGCCCAGACTATGGTAGTTTCACACTGAAGCCTGAAGCTGCTCTGCCTTAGGATTTTTCCTGAGTTTTACTTTCTTGTCATGATGAGTTGCTAGTTCATGTTTTCCCTTGTTTCTTTTCGAAAGGCATTACTGATGAGATTATGGCTTTCTCACAAAGAATACCACTTTGGTGAAACTATATTGAAATCAGGAGTACCTTATGTTTCCGATACTTATCAAGCACAATATTTGAACACGGCGTGGTAGGTGAAAGTGTAGGAAGCAGAATTTGGCAATCCCCATATTTCTTCAATTTCGACGGTTTCAGGTTTTGGTTTCAGCCAAACTGAAGAATGTCCTTATGAGCTGTCAATTCACAGGCCGTTACAGACAATTTTTGAAACTACATCACGGTGTAATTTAAGGAGTACGATTCTAAAGAAATTTGAACAATCTGGTGGTATTGCTAACACCAAACAAGGTTGTTCAGCTCTTTCATCTTTAAAAACAAACAAACAAAAACATGATGTGGAATTCTCTCATTTTACCAAACAGCCGTACGCTCCCTTGAATATGTGACTATGAAACCCAAGTAATTGGAAGAAGAAAAATAAAGGAAACACCTCATCAGTCTCATTAATAGTTTTGTTGAGAATAGTTTATTTTTGAAAAACTGCTGGCTATGTCTTGATATTTTTAGACACGGCTAAAGCTGAAATTGCATGAATCCTCTCTCTAACATTCATGCTACTAAAGAAACTTTTCCCAAGATTTGACTGCATTCATTTCATAAAAGCCCTGTCCTCTTCTCCCCTATATATCTATATTAGCACTCTGCCTTCTACCCTCTTCCATAGGAAACACAAATCCGTCAATTGATCACTTAAGCCTTTCCAGTTTGGGTACAACATTTTCTGTAGTTGTACTCCTGAGATTTGTCCTTTATACTTCTAAAGACTAGACCCTAGATAATACATGCTTGGGAATAGTGGAGCTAGCTTGCTTAAACTTTATTTAGGCGTATGCTAATTACTTGTGGGGGGCAAAGGCAGGCAGTGAGGATGTTAAGCTTATCCCAAAATAGTCAATTTTGGAAAAGACACAAGTACAGGCCGGGCGTGGTGGCTCAGACCTGTAATCCCGGCACCTTGGGAGGCCGAGGCGGCCGGTCACGAGGTCAGGAGATCGACACCATCCTGGCTAACACGGTGAAACCCCGTCTCTGCTAAACATACACAAATTAGCCGGGCGTGGTGGCAGGCGCTTGTAGTCTCAGCTACTCGGGAGGCTGAGGCAGGAGAAGAGCACGAACCCGGGAGGCGGAGCTGGCAGTGAGCCGAGATTGCGCCACTGCACTCCGGCCTGGGCGGCAGAGTGGGATTCTGCCTCAAAAAAGAAAGAAAAAAAACATCTTCATATATATGAATGTGTGTGTGTGTGTGTGTGTCTGTGTGTGTGTGTGTACTCAGGTACACTCACTTTACTTCTGAGTTATCTCGTCACCACTTAACCAGCACCAATCAGAGACCACATTTTTCTAGGCAGTCTCCAAATGTACATTACAAATAGTAACGTACTTTAAGGATAGTAATGAAGCTCCGGGAAAAATTGCTTGTCTGCACCTCAGCAGACCAACCTGCCTGGGCCAGCTTCTCTCTTCCTCTACTCTTCAGAAAGTGCTAGACCTGCAACATCTGACAGAATACAGCTTCCATGACTCCTCAGTGCCATGGAAATGGAACGAGCTGAGAGCAATCTAAAGACTGGGAGATATTAGGTCTCTTGGATCTTACTTCTTTTGGTTGCTCGAGCACTTTAATTCCCGAGAGAGCCCTCCCATCTCCATCAGTTCTTCCAGGAACCTGTACCCTCCTTGTGTCTCTAAGATACGCTGGTCTAACTTGTTACATGCCTTTACAAGAAAGTTGGTAAAAATAAAAGGAAAGCTGAACAACGTCACAATATGGAGGTATGAAACAGAATTTCCCCATACTTGGTAAAGTTTAGAAATTTGTGTAATACCCGAAGGCAGATTCCATGTACAATAAGTCCTAGTTTAAGAACAAGAGCTGAGGGTATGAGGAAATAAAACTATATTTTCCGGGAGTATCTCTGGCTTCAGGAAGAAAGAGCACATGTTACTCTCCATTCAATATTAGGGCTGAACTATGGGGTCTTTTCGATCCTTTTTGCTTACCCTCTGCGATTCAGGGGGCACATGGCAAAGGTAAACAGACTGAAACAGCACCGTGGATAGCTGTGAGCTGTGCTGGGAAGATTCACGGTGATTCCATAATAAATCTCAGGTCTTTCTTCTGTAACAAAAAATTCCTCTTTTCCATCATCAAGGTAAAGCCGAGTATGTACAAGTAGAGTATGCGATAACTTTGTCACTCGTGACGAACCTAGTCGGTCCGATACTTTAACAACTTCTCCAATGTCTCTGCACTCAGGTTGGATATTCTGAGTGGGTCATCGGTAGAATGAATGAAATCAAGAATACTCTATAGCAATGTTTGGAAGTCAATTTCAGTGTCTCCGGAAGCACTGGGAAAATCACCATGTGTAACGAACGTGAAGTATCCACAGGCTCTCTCTGTGTCTTTGAAACTGCCCATGTGTTCATTAGAAACGGCGGCTTGAGGAAAGGTGGTTTTGGAATTGGTTTCCCTCTAGTCTTACGTGATGCATCTCTACTATATTGCATTATAATAAAGCAAAGGGTCACTTGCTGACATAAAGCACAGGAGGCAGGAATGGAAGAGTCAACTTAGAGAAAAAAAGTGCTTTTCGGTTTTATTTTCATTTCTGCAGTTTGGAAAACAGTTTAACAGTTTAACTGATTTTGTGGCGGCTCACAAAAATACATATGAGCGTTGAAAATGTACAGAAGAACAACAATTGGGAGACATTTCCGGAAGCTTCAGTTTCTGAAACCCAGACACGAGCCTACAAGCTAAGACACGGCTACACCAGGCTTCAGCGTGAAACCATACAACTCCTGGGAAGGGCTGCCCTCTCTGAACGCAGCTACCTGTCCACAGGATGCTCTAGGCCCAGGCACCTTTATTCTTCCAACTAGAGAGACATAGAAAGATGCCTCCATATCCCATGAAGATGCCCAAGCATTTGGCCAAGGCTCCTATGAAACAGTCTGCTGTCTTCATCCAGGTAAGGGCAACTTCACATTTTCAGACACTAAGGTCGTGGGCAAATCCAGGGTGGACTGAGAGGCGGAAGCTCCAGCAAACAGAGTCCTGTGGCTGGAAGATGAATGCAGTACTTATTCCTGCACCAACAGACCCTTGCCTCTGGCCTTGGGCCTAGAGCATGATTTTTTGGTAGTTGCTGTTGGGGAAGAGGCCCTTGGGCTTTAACCTGCGGACAGCCTCCCTTAAATGCTTGGGCTGCAGCGGGGGCGTTTCTCCCCACATCTCACACACGTCCAGGGCCTCTTCCACCACCTCTCCAACAAAGACCTTGGCGATTCCAGCCATGGCAATGGCGGCGTTCTCAGACACCGAACTGCCGGTGATAGACTTCATCAGACCTGCCATGCGTGCTTTTGGGAAAGCTGACCGGCGACACACTTCGTAGCGGGCCAGCTGCTCCTCAGACATGGCAGACAGCAGGGCTGTCATCCTCTGAGCCTCCTCTGCATCCACGGTGGGCTTCCTCTCCTTCTTTCCTTTGGTATGTCTTTTCCGTCTTTTGGCGGCAGGAGGAGCTGAGGCTGAGGCCTCCTTGTCCCCTTCTGTGAGGTCCATGACATCCTCACTCCTGAGCTCACCTCCCTGATCCCTGGGTTCTTCCAAGTTCCCACCTAGGTCCTCAGGGATTCCATCCTTCTTGCTGCCCTTCAGACCTCGGGGCATGGCGAACATCTCAGCAGACACACCTGTTTGCCTGCCCGTCTCCACGGGTGAGATTCAAGTCTGCCCCGTGACAGCAGCTGTAGAGGCAGAAGTTCTGGCTGGGGTGGTTTGATTACGGATCTGCAGCGAGAACCTTTCGAAGATTTTAGCTGCCGTGTTTCTGCTGAGCCACTTTAGCCATAACTGGACACAGCTCCCTGCCTCCCCTTCCCACACACAAACACACACGCTGAATTTTCTCACTTCCACAATGTGAAGAAACTTGTGGATGGAGAGTATATTAGTTTTACATCAATGCAGAATAAATTCTCACAAGTTTTGGACACTTAAAACAAACCCCAGCTCAGAGGTCAGAAGTTCTACCAGTCCAAGTGACTGCCACCTGCTCAGAGCCACACGAGGGACCTCCGGGATGGGTCTGGCTGTGTGGTCGCTGCCTTCACCTGAGAAGGGTCTGGCTTCGATCTGACTCGAGGTGGTGGCAGAATTCAATGCCTTCGGGTTGTGAGCCCCAGGCCCACTTGTCTGTTCTGCCTGCTGCCGTGAGGACGCTCTCGGCTCCTGCAAGTGTTGCCCAGGTCTGGGCTGTGAGGCTCCCTGGGTCTGCACGGCCAGTGCCGGGGAATCTCCCACAGGGCAATGTCATCTCAGGGAGCTCCAGTGCTCCCTTATAAAGAGCTCGGATGATTGAACTAGACCCAGCCCTTAGCAGCTATTGGCTCAGGATATCCCTAAGGAAATCAGGGATTTGGGCGGGCTCATCAATTCACGCTTCCGCCCACCCCCAAGGGAGGGGCAGACACAGGGCGAGTCTCCGAGGGGCGGGAAATGCAGGGGGTATTTCAGAATTCAGTCTTCCTCACAGAATCGCAAAGTTCACGTTTCACAACCATAAAGAAACTATTTACGCTAAAAATGAGACTTTTTAAGAAGTTGCACTTAGAAAACTTCAATGTCTGAGAAAAAAATATCCCTAACGCACAGGGAAACAGGTGGCTTATCCAATACTCTGGAAATAAAATGGGCTGGGTGAGGGGAATATGAAAATATTATTTCAATTTCATCTCATTTTATTTATTTATTTATGTACTTATTGATTTATTTTTGAGACAGAGTCTCCCTCTGTCCCTCAGGCTGGATTACAGTGTCCTGAGCTCAGCTCACTGCAGCCTCCGCATCCTGGGCCCAAGGCATTCTCCTGCCTCAGCCTCCAGAGTAGCTGGGACTAAATGAGTACGCCACCACGCCAGGCAAATTTTTGTCTTTTTTATAAAGTGTAGAGGAGGTTTCACCATTTGGGCCAGGGTGGTCTTCAACTGCCAACTTCAGATGATCTGCCCCAACTTGCCTTCCAAAGTGAAGGGACTATAGGCGTGAGCCACTGCGCCCAGACTATGATAGTTTCACACTGAGGCCTGAAGCTGCTCTGCCTTAGGATTTTTCCTGAGTTTTACGTTCTTGTCATGATGAGTTGCTAGTTCATATTTTCCGTTGGATCTTTTCGAAAGGGATTACTGATGAGATTATGGCTTTCTCACAAAGAATACCACTTTGGTGAAACTATACTGAAATCAGGAGTACCTTATGTTTCCGATACTTATCAAGCACAACATTTGAACACGGCGTGGTAGGTGAAAGTGTAGGAAGCAGAATTTGGCAAACCCCATTTTTTTTCAATTTCGACGGTTTCAGGTTTTTGGTTTCAGCCAAACTGAAGAATGTCCTAATGAGCTGTCAATTCACAGGCCATTACAGACAATTTTTGAAACTACATCACACTGTAATTTAAGGAGTACGATTCTAAAGAAATTTGAACAATCTGGTGGTATTGCTAACACCAAACAAGGTTGTTCAGCTCTTTCATCTTTAAAAACAAACAAACAAAAACATGATGTGGAATTCTCTCATTTTACCAAACAGCCGTACGCTCCCTTGAATATGTGACTATGAAACCCAAGTAATTGGAAGAAAAAAAATAAAGGAAACACCTCATCAGTCTCATTAATAGTTTTGTTGAGAATAGTTTATTTTTCAAAAACTGCTGGCTATGTCTTGATATTTTTAGACACGGCTAAAGTTGAAATTGCATGAATCCTCTCTCTAACATTCATGCTACTTAAGAATCTTTTCCCAAGATTTGACTGCATTCATTTCATAAAAGCCCTGTCCTCTTCTCCCCTATATATCTATATTAGCACTCTGCCTTCTACCCTCTTCCATAGGAAACACAAATCCGTCAATTGATCACTTAAGCCTTTCCAGTATGGGTACAACATTTTCTGTAGTTGTACTCCTGAGATTTGTCCTTTATACTTCTAAAGACTAGACCCTAGATAATACATGCTTGGGAATAGTGGAGCTAGCTTGCTTAAACTTTATTTAGGCGGATGCTAATTACTTGTGGGGGGCAAAGGCAGGCAGTGAGGATGTTAAGCTTATCCCAAAATAGTCAATTTTGGAAAAGACACAAGTACAGGCCGCGAGCGGTGGCTCAGACCTGAAATCCCAGCACCTTGGGAGGTCTTCTCGCAGAAGGCCAGAGCGAGACCCCGGGGAAAAGATGCATCCCAGGCGTGATGGCCTGACGATGGCTTCCTGTGTCCCGCAACATGGGGAGTCTGCAGTGTGGCCGGTTTGGAAACTGGCAAGGAGAGCGAAGAGACAACATGCTGGTCTTCCACCCTTCCCTGGATGCCCGTGGGTGCCCGCAGAGCTCCGGAAGCAAACAGTCAACATGCTCAGCCTTTCGGGGGCCGGAGAGACGTGAGCAACATGCCCCCTTGCAGAGGGCACAGCAGCGTGGAATCCCAAATCACGCTTCAGTCATCCTGAGGGTGGCTCCTCTGTGGTCGGGGCTGTCGGCCTGGCGCTCCGTTGCGAGGCTCAGCCTGGGGATGTGCGGTCTGTGAACCACGCGGTTGAAAACCCGAAGGCAACACGGGTCCCGGTCTTTTGTCTCTGAGGAAGCCGCCCGTTCCTTGGGCCACGGAATCGGGGCCAATGGGTGCCCCGCCGGCCCGACGCGGCGGCCGTGGGCCCAGCCCTCAGCCCGCGCCGGGCGCTTACCCTTTTCCCGGAGCGCGGGGGTCCCGTTGCTCCCGGAGGCCAAAGACCGTTTATTCTCTCTGCCTTCCTCCCTCTGTCCCTGGCTCCCTCCCGCCCGCCCTCTGTCCCTGCGTCGCTCTGTCTATCCCTCCGTTCCTAACTGCCTCCCTCTCTCTCCCTCCCTCCCTCCCTCCCAACTTCCCTCCGCCCATCCTTCGGCCCCTCTGGGTCTCCCGTTCGTCTCTCCATCTCTGCCCGCCTTCCCTCCCGCCTGGAACGGTCGGCATCGCCGGCGTGCGCGGGGCCTGGGGTCTGCGTTCAGCCGCCAGGCGCTCCACGGTGGCAGCTGGGAGGCTGCAGGGACACGGGCGGGCGGGCGGGCGGCCGGGCGACGGTGGAGCGGAGGCGCAGAGGAGGCGAGCCGCCGCCGGAGGGATGGCGGGCCCGGACGCTGCGCGGGCCCGGTGTTTCGCGGGAAGGGGGTCTCCACCCAGCCCAGGGGAAGACTCATTTTCCGGGGGTAGGGATTGGGGGGTGGGGGTGGCGAGGGGTCGGTCAGGCCGTGGCGGAAAGGCATGAGAGCTCTGCCCGGGCTGCTCCCAGAGCCTAGGCGGCTGCCCGCGAACCCGCGCGTGCGCAGCAGACGGCCCACCTGCTGGTACCTGGGCCGGCGCTGGGATCCCCGGGATGCCCAGGAAAGAATGGCATCTCTCCGCTCTGTGGAGTGTCTCACCGGGCCTAGACCTGGAAGACAGGAATCGCAGGCGGGTCGGCCCGGAGGGAAGACACGCCCATCCACGCCGACCCAGGTGTTCCCCGCGAAAGAGAGGCCACCGGCCACCGCCCTGCACCGACCCCGTCCCAGCCCCGCGTCCTTTTAAAGCTCCTCCAGCAGAGCCCGGTATTCTTCCTCGCTGAGGGGTGGTTCCAGCGAGGCGGCCTCTTCCGTGGCCTCCAGCTCCCCAGGGGCCTCCGTTTCTAGGAAAGGCTGCGCCCGCTGCAGAAACTCCGGGCTCGCCAGGAGCTCATCCAGCAGGCGTAGGGGAGTGCAGACGAGCGCTCCGGCTCCTGGAGGAGCCGCGCCTTGGGGGGCGCCCGGATGGCTTGCACCTGCCACTGCCGCGCGGAGGCCTCCGGGGGCGCGGGCTGGGGAGGTGGGGCTTCCCCGGCTTGGGGTTCCCACGCAGCCCCGGCGACCTGGGGACCCTGGCCCCAGCCCCAACACGGACTCCCCTGGGACGCGAGGGGAGGGAAATGCAGGGGGTATTTCAGAATTCAGTCTTCCTCACAGAATCGCAAAGTTCACGTTTCACAACCATAAAGAAACTATTTACGCTAAAAATGAGACTTTTTATGAAGTTGCACTTAGAAAACTTCAATGTCTGAGAAAAAAATATCTCTAACGCACAGGGAAACTGGTGGTTTATCCAATACTCTGAAAATAAAATGGGCTGGGTGAGGGGAATATGAAAATATTATTTCAATTTCATCTCATTTTATTTATTTATGTACTTATTGATTTATTTTTGAGACAGAGTGTCCCTCTGTCCCTCAGGCTGGATTACAGTGTCCTGAGCTCAGCTCACTGCAGCCTCCGCATCCTGGGCTCAAGGCATTCTCCTGCCTCAGCCTCCAGAGTAGCTGGGACTAAATGAGCACGCCACCACGCCAGGCAAATTTTTGTCTTTTTTTTTTAAAGTGTAGTGGAGGTTTCACCATTTGGGCCAGGGTGGTCTTCAACTGCCGACTTCAGGTGATCTGCCCCAACTTGCCTTCCCAAAGTGAAGGGACTATAGGCATGAGCCACTGCGCCCAGACTATGGTAGTTTCACACTGAAGCCTGAAGCTGCTCTGCCTTAGGATTTTTCCTGAGTTTTACTTTCTTGTCATGATGAGTTGCTAGTTCATGTTTTCCCTTGTTTCTTTTCGAAAGGCATTACTGATGAGATTATGGCTTTCTCACAAAGAATACCACTTTGGTGAAACTATATTGAAATCAGGAGTACCTTATGTTTCCGATACTTATCAAGCACAATATTTGAACACGGCGTGGTAGGTGAAAGTGTAGGAAGCAGAATTTGGCAATCCCCATATTTCTTCAATTTCGACGGTTTCAGGTTTTGGTTTCAGCCAAACTGAAGAATGTCCTTATGAGCTGTCAATTCACAGGCCGTTACAGACAATATTTGAAACTACATCACGGTGTAATTTAAGGAGTACGATTCTAAAGAAATTTGAACAATCTGGTGGTATTGCTAACACCAAACAAGGTTGTTCAGCTCTTTCATCTTTAAAAACAAACAAACAAAAACATGATGTGGAATTCTCTCATTTTACCAAACAGCCGTACGCTCCCTTGAATATGTGACTATGAAACCCAAGTAATTGGAAGAAGAAAAATAAAGGAAACACCTCATCAGTCTCATTAATAGTTTTGTTGAGAATAGTTTATTTTTGAAAAACTGCTGGCTATGTCTTGATATTTTTAGACACGGCTAAAGCTGAAATTGCATGAATCCTCTCTCTAACATTCATGCTACTAAAGAAACTTTTCCCAAGATTTGACTGCATTCATTTCATAAAAGCCCTGTCCTCTTCTCCCCTATATATCTATATTAGCACTCTGCCTTCTACCCTCTTCCATAGGAAACACAAATCCGTCAATTGATCACTTAAGCCTTTCCAGTTTGGGTACAACATTTTCTGTAGTTGTACTCCTGAGATTTGTCCTTTATACTTCTAAAGACTAGACCCTAGATAATACATGCTTGGGAATAGTGGAGCTAGCTTGCTTAAACTTTATTTAGGCGTATGCTAATTACTTGTGGGGGGCAAAGGCAGGCAGTGAGGATGTTAAGCTTATCCCAAAATAGTCAATTTTGGAAAAGACACAAGTACAGGCCGGGCGTGGTGGCTCAGACCTGTAATCCCGGCACCTTGGGAGGCCGAGGCGGCCGGTCACGAGGTCAGGAGATCGACACCATCCTGGCTAACACGGTGAAACCCCGTCTCTGCTAAACATACACAAATTAGCCGGGCGTGGTGGCAGGCGCTTGTAGTCTCAGCTACTCGGGAGGCTGAGGCAGGAGAAGAGCACGAACCCGGGAGGCGGAGCTGGCAGTGAGCCGAGATTGCGCCACTGCACTCCGGCCTGGGCGGCAGAGTGGGATTCTGCCTCAAAAAAGAAAGAAAAAAAACATCTTCATATATATGAATGTGTGTGTGTGTGTGTGTGTGTGTCTGTGTGTGTGTGTGTACTCAGGTACACTCACTTTACTTCTGAGTTATCTCGTCACCACTTAACCAGCACCAATCAGAGACCACATTTTTCTAGGCAGTCTCCAAATGTACATTACAAATAGTAACGTACTTTAAGGATAGTAATGAAGCTCCGGGAAAAATTGCTTGTCTGCACCTCAGCAGACCAACCTGCCTGGGCCAGCTTCTCTCTTCCTCTACTCTTCAGAAAGTGCTAGACCTGCAACATCTGACAGAATACAGCTTCCATGACTCCTCAGTGCCATGGAAATGGAACGAGCTGAGAGCAATCTAAAGACTGGGAGATATTAGGTCTCTTGGATCTTACTTCTTTTGGTTGCTCGAGCACTTTAATTCCCGAGAGAGCCCTCCCATCTCCATCAGTTCTTCCAGGAACCTGTACCCTCCTTGTGTCTCTAAGATACGCTGGTCTAACTTGTTACATGCCTTTACAAGAAAGTTGGTAAAAATAAAAGGAAAGCTGAACAACGTCACAATATGGAGGTATGAAACAGAATTTCCCCATACTTGGTAAAGTTTAGAAATTTGTGTAATACCCGAAGGCAGATTCCATGTACAATAAGTCCTAGTTTAAGAACAAGAGCTGAGGGTATGAGGAAATAAAACTATATTTTCCGGGAGTATCTCTGGCTTCAGGAAGAAAGAGCACATGTTACTCTCCATTCAATATTAGGGCTGAACTATGGGGTCTTTTCGATCCTTTTTGCTTACCCTCTGCGATTCAGGGGGCACATGGCAAAGGTAAACAGACTGAAACAGCACCGTGGATAGCTGTGAGCTGTGCTGGGAAGATTCACGGTGATTCCATAATAAATCTCAGGTCTTTCTTCTGTAACAAAAAATTCCTCTTTTCCATCATCAAGGTAAAGCCGAGTATGTACAAGTAGAGTATGCGATAACTTTGTCACTCGTGACGAACCTAGTCGGTCCGATACTTTAACAACTTCTCCAATGTCTCTGCACTCAGGTTGGATATTCTGAGTGGGTCATCGGTAGAATGAATGAAATCAAGAATACTCTATAGCAATGTTTGGAAGTCAATTTCAGTGTCTCCGGAAGCACTGGGAAAATCACCATGTGTAACGAACGTGAAGTATCCACAGGCTCTCTCTGTGTCTTTGAAACTGCCCATGTGTTCATTAGAAACGGCGGCTTGAGGAAAGGTGGTTTTGGAATTGGTTTCCCTCTAGTCTTACGTGATGCATCTCTACTATATTGCATTATAATAAAGCAAAGGGTCACTTGCTGACATAAAGCACAGGAGGCAGGAATGGAAGAGTCAACTTAGAGAAAAAAAGTGCTTTTCGGTTTTATTTTCATTTCTGCAGTTTGGAAAACAGTTTAACAGTTTAACTGATTTTGTGGCGGCTCACAAAAATACATATGAGCGTTGAAAATGTACAGAAGAACAACAATTGGGAGACATTTCCGGAAGCTTCAGTTTCTGAAACCCAGACACGAGCCTACAAGCTAAGACACGGCTACACCAGGCTTCAGCGTGAAACCATACAACTCCTGGGAAGGGCTGCCCTCTCTGAACGCAGCTACCTGTCCACAGGATGCTCTAGGCCCAGGCACCTTTATTCTTCCAACTAGAGAGACATAGAAAGATGCCTCCATATCCCATGAAGATGCCCAAGCATTTGGCCAAGGCTCCTATGAAACAGTCTGCTGTCTTCATCCAGGTAAGGGCAACTTCACATTTTCAGACACTAAGGTCGTGGGCAAATCCAGGGTGGACTGAGAGGCGGAAGCTCCAGCAAACAGAGTCCTGTGGCTGGAAGATGAATGCAGTACTTATTCCTGCACCAACAGACCCTTGCCTCTGGCCTTGGGCCTAGAGCATGATTTTTTGGTAGTTGCTGTTGGGGAAGAGGCCCTTGGGCTTTAACCTGCGGACAGCCTCCCTTAAATGCTTGGGCTGCAGCGGGGGCGTTTCTCCCCACATCTCACACACGTCCAGGGCCTCTTCCACCACCTCTCCAACAAAGACCTTGGCGATTCCAGCCATGGCAATGGCGGCGTTCTCAGACACCGAACTGCCGGTGATAGACTTCATCAGACCTGCAATGCGTGCTTTTGGGAAAGCTGACCGGCGACACACTTCGTAGCGGGCCAGCTGCTCCTCAGACATGGCAGACAGCAGGGCTGTCATCCTCTGAGCCTCCTCTGCATCCACGGTGGGCTTCCTCTCCTTCTTTCCTTTGGTATGTCTTTTCCGTCTTTTGGCGGCAGGAGGAGCTGAGGCTGAGGCCTCCTTGTCCCCTTCTGTGAGGTCCATGACATCCTCACTCCTGAGCTCACCTCCCTGATCCCTGGGTTCTTCCAAGTTCCCACCTAGGTCCTCAGGGATTCCATCCTTCTTGCTGCCCTTCAGACCTCGGGGCATGGCGAACATCTCAGCAGACACACCTGTTTGCCTGCCCGTCTCCACGGGTGAGATTCAAGTCTGCCCCGTGACAGCAGCTGTAGAGGCAGAAGTTCTGGCTGGGGTGGTTTGATTACGGATCTGCAGCGAGAACCTTTCGAAGATTTTAGCTGCCGTGTTTCTGCTGAGCCACTTTAGCCATAACTGGACACAGCTCCCTGCCTCCCCTTCCCACACACAAACACACACGCTGAATTTTCTCACTTCCACAATGTGAAGAAACTTGTGGATGGAGAGTATATTAGTTTTACATCAATGCAGAATAAATTCTCACAAGTTTTGGACACTTAAAACAAACCCCAGCTCAGAGGTCAGAAGTTCTACCAGTCCAAGTGACTGCCACCTGCTCAGAGCCACACGAGGGACCTCCGGGATGGGTCTGGCTGTGTGGTCGCTGCCTTCACCTGAGAAGGGTCTGGCTTCGATCTGACTCGAGGTGGTGGCAGAATTCAATGCCTTCGGGTTGTGAGCCCCAGGCCCACTTGTCTGTTCTGCCTGCTGCCGTGAGGACGCTCTCGGCTCCTGCAAGTGTTGCCCAGGTCTGGGCTGTGAGGCTCCCTGTGTCTGCGCGGCCAGTGCCGGGGAATCTCCCACAGGGCAATGTCATCTCAGGGAGCTCCAGTGCTCCCTTATAAAGAGTTCGGATGATTGAACTAGACCCAGCCCTTAGCAGCTATTGGCTCAGGATATCCCTAAGGAAATCAGGGATTTGGGCGGGCTCATCAATTCACGCTTCCGCCCACCCCCAAGGGAGGGGCAGACACAGGGCGAGTCTCCGAGGGGCGGGAAATGCAGGGGGTATTTCAGAATTCAGTCTTCCTCACAGAATCGCAAAGTTCACGTTTCACAACCATAAAGAAACTATTTACGCTAAAAATGAGACTTTTTAAGAAGTTGCACTTAGAAAACTTCAATGTCTGAGAAAAAAATATCCCTAACGCACAGGGAAACAGGTGGCTTATCCAATACTCTGGAAATAAAATGGGCTGGGTGAGGGGAATATGAAAATATTATTTCAATTTCATCTCATTTTATTTATTTATTTATGTACTTATTGATTTATTTTTGAGACAGAGTCTCCCTCTGTCCCTCAGGCTGGATTACAGTGTCCTGAGCTCAGCTCACTGCAGCCTCCGCATCCTGGGCCCAAGGCATTCTCCTGCCTCAGCCTCCAGAGTAGCTGGGACTAAATGAGTACGCCACCACGCCAGGCAAATTTTTGTCTTTTTTATAAAGTGTAGAGGAGGTTTCACCATTTGGGCCAGGGTGGTCTTCAACTGCCAACTTCAGATGATCTGCCCCAACTTGCCTTCCAAAGTGAAGGGACTATAGGCGTGAGCCACTGCGCCCAGACTATGATAGTTTCACACTGAGGCCTGAAGCTGCTCTGCCTTAGGATTTTTCCTGAGTTTTACGTTCTTGTCATGATGAGTTGCTGGTTCATATTTTCCGTTGGATCTTTTCGAAAGGGATTACTGATGAGATTATGGCTTTCTCACAAAGAATACCACTTTGGTGAAACTACTGAAATCAGGAGTACCTTATGTTTCCGATACTTATCAAGCACAATATTTGAACACGGCGTGGTAGGTGAAAGTGTAGGAAGCAGAATTTGGCAAACCCCATTTTTTTTCAATTTCGACGGTTTCAGGTTTTTGGTTTCAGCCAAACTGAAGAATGTCCTAATGAGCTGTCAATTCACAGGCCATTACAGACAATTTTTGAAACTACATCACACTGTAATTTAAGGAGTACGATTCTAAAGAAATTTGAACAATCTGGTGGTATTGCTAACACCAAACAAGGTTGTTCAGCTCTTTCATCTTTAAAAACAAACAAACAAAAACATGATGTGGAATTCTCTCATTTTACCAAACAGCCGTACGCTCCCTTGAATATGTGACTATGAAACCCAAGTAATTGGAAGAAAAAAAATAAAGGAAACACCTCATCAGTCTCATTAATAGTTTTGTTGAGAATAGTTTATTTTTCAAAAACTGCTGGCTATGTCTTGATATTTTTAGACACGGCTAAAGTTGAAATTGCATGAATCCTCTCTCTAACATTCATGCTACTTAAGAATCTTTTCCCAAGATTTGACTGCATTCATTTCATAAAAGCCCTGTCCTCTTCTCCCCTATATATCTATATTAGCACTCTGCCTTCTACCCTCTTCCATAGGAAACACAAATCCGTCAATTGATCACTTAAGCCTTTCCAGTATGGGTACAACATTTTCTGTAGTTGTACTCCTGAGATTTGTCCTTTATACTTCTAAAGACTAGACCCTAGATAATACATGCTTGGGAATAGTGGAGCTAGCTTGCTTAAACTTTATTTAGGCGTATGCTAATTAGTTGTGGGGGGCAAAGGCAGGCAGTGAGGATGTTAAGCTTATCCCAAAATAGTCAATTTTGGAAAAGACACAAGTACAGGCCGCGAGCGGTGGCTGAGACCTGAAATCCCAGCACCTTGGGAGGTCTTCTCGCAGAAGGCCAGAGCGAGACCCCGGGGAAAAGATGCATCCCAGGCGTGATGGCCTGACGATGGCTTCCTGTGTCCCGCAACATGGGGAGTCTGCAGTGTGGCCGGTTTGGAAACTGGCAAGGAGAGCGAAGAGACAACATGCTGGTCTTCCACCCTTCCCTGGATGCCCGTGGGTGCCCGCAGAGCTCCGGAAGCAAACAGTCAACATGCTCAGCCTTTCGGGGGCCGGAGAGACGTGAGCAACATGCCCCCTTGCAGAGGGCACAGCAGCGTGGAATCCCAAATCACGCTTCAGTCATCCTGAGGGTGGCTCCTCTGTGGTCGGGGCTGTCGGCCTGGCGCTCCGTTGCGAGGCTCAGCCTGGGGATGTGCGGTCTGTGAACCACGCGGTTGAAAACCCGAAGGCAACACGGGTCCCGGTCTTTTGTCTCTGAGGAAGCCGCCCGTTCCTTGGGCCACGGAATCGGGGCCAATGGGTGCCCCGCCGGCCCGACGCGGCGGCCGTGGGCCCAGCCCTCAGCCCGCGCCGGGCGCTTACCCTTTTCCCGGAGCGCGGGGGTCCCGTTGCTCCCGGAGGCCAAAGACCGTTTATTCTCTCTGCCTTCCTCCCTCTGTCCCTGGCTCCCTCCCGCCCGCCCTCTGTCCCTGCGTCGCTCTGTCTATCCCTCCGTTCCTAACTGCCTCCCTCTCTCTCCCTCCCTCCCTCCCTCCCAACTTCCCTCCGCCCATCCTTCGGCCCCTCTGGGTCTCCCGTTCGTCTCTCCATCTCTGCCCGCCTTCCCTCCCGCCTGGAACGGTCGGCATCGCCGGCGTGCGCGGGGCCTGGGGTCTGCGTTCAGCCGCCAGGCGCTCCACGGTGGCAGCTGGGAGGCTGCAGGGACACGGGCGGGCGGGCGGGCGGCCGGGCGACGGTGGAGCGGAGGCGCAGAGGAGGCGAGCCGCCGCCGGAGGGATGGCGGGCCCGGACGCTGCGCGGGCCCGGTGTTTCGCGGGAAGGGGGTCTCCACCCAGCCCAGGGGAAGACTCATTTTCCGGGGGTAGGGATTGGGGGGTGGGGGTGGCGAGGGGTCGGTCAGGCCGTGGCGGAAAGGCATGAGAGCTCTGCCCGGGCTGCTCCCAGAGCCTAGGCGGCTGCCCGCGAACCCGCGCGTGCGCAGCAGACGGCCCACCTGCTGGTACCTGGGCCGGCGCTGGGATCCCCGGGATGCCCAGGAAAGAATGGCATCTCTCCGCTCTGTGGAGTGTCTCACCGGGCCTAGACCTGGAAGGCAGGAATCGCAGGCGGGTCGGCCCGGAGGGAAGACACGCCCATCCACGCCGACCCAGGTGTTCCCCGCGAAAGAGAGGCCACCGGCCACCGCCCTGCACCGACCCCGTCCCAGCCCCGCGTCCTTTTAAAGCTCCTCCAGCAGAGCCCGGTATTCTTCCTCGCTGAGGGGTGGTTCCAGCGAGGCGGCCTCTTCCGTGGCCTCCAGCTCCCCAGGGGCCTCCGTTTCTAGGAAAGGCTGCGCCCGCTGCAGAAACTCCGGGCTCGCCAGGAGCTCATCCAGCAGGCGTAGGGGAGTGCAGACGAGCGCTCCGGCTCCTGGAGGAGCCGCGCCTGGGGGGGCGCCCGGATGGCTTGCACCTGCCACTGCCGCGCGGAGGCCTCCGGGGGCGCGGGCTGGGGAGGTGGGGCTTCCCCGGCTTGGGGTTCCCACGCAGCCCCGGCGACCTGGGGACCCTGGCCCCAGCCCCAACACGGACTCCCCTGGGACGCGAGGGGAGGGAAATGCAGGGGGTATTTCAGAATTCAGTCTTCCTCACAGAATCGCAAAGTTCACGTTTCACAACCATAAAGAAACTATTTACGCTAAAAATGAGACTTTTTATGAAGTTGCACTTAGAAAACTTCAATGTCTGAGAAAAAAATATCTCTAACGCACAGGGAAACTGGTGGTTTATCCAATACTCTGAAAATAAAATGGGCTGGGTGAGGGGAATATGAAAATATTATTTCAATTTCATCTCATTTTATTTATTTATGTACTTATTGATTTATTTTTGAGACAGAGTGTCCCTCTGTCCCTCAGGCTGGATTACAGTGTCCTGAGCTCAGCTCACTGCAGCCTCCGCATCCTGGGCTCAAGGCATTCTCCTGCCTCAGCCTCCAGAGTAGCTGGGACTAAATGAGCACGCCACCACGCCAGGCAAATTTTTGTCTTTTTTTTTTAAAGTGTAGAGGAGGTTTCACCATTTGGGCCAGGGTGGTCTTCAACTGCCGACTTCAGGTGATCGGCCCCAACTTGCCTTCCCAAAGTGAAGGGACTATAGGCATGAGCCACTGCGCCCAGACTATGATAGTTTCACACTGAAGCCTGAAGCTGCTCTGCCTTAGGATTTTTCCTGAGTTTTACTTTCTTGTCATGATGAGTTGCTAGTTCATGTTTTCCCTTGTTTCTTTTCGAAAGGCATTACTGATGAGATTATGGCTTTCTCACAAAGAATACCACTTTGGTGAAACTACTGAAATCAGGAGTACCTTATGTTTCCGATACTTATCAAGCACAATATTTGAACACGGCGTGGTAGGTGAAAGTGTAGGAAGCAGAATTTGGCAATCCCCATTTTTTTTCAATTTCGACGGTTTCAGGTTTTTGGTTTCAGCCAAACTGAAGAATGTCCTTATGAGCTGTCAATTCACAGGCCGTTACAGACAATTTTTGAAACTACATCACGGTGTAATTTAAGGAGTACGATTCTAAAGAAATTTGAACAATCTGGTGGTATTGCTAACACCAAACAAGGTTGTTCAGCTCTTTCATCTTTAAAAACAAACAAACAAAAACATGATGTGGAATTCTCTCATTTTACCAAACAGCCGTACGCTCCCTTGAATATGTGACTATGAAACCCAAGTAATTGGAAGAAGAAAAATAAAGGAAACACCTCATCAGTCTCATTAATAGTTTTGTTGAGAATAGTTTATTTTTCAAAAACTGCTGTCTATGTCTTGATATTTTTAGACACGGCTAAAGCTGAAATTGCATGAATCCTCTCTCTAACATTCATGCTACTAAAGAAACTTTTCCCAAGATTTGACTGCATTCATTTCATAAAAGCCCTGTCCTCTTCTCCCCTATATATCTATATTAGCACTCTGCCTTCTACCCTCTTCCATAGGAAACACAAATCCGTCAATTGATCACTTAAGCCTTTCCAGTTTGGGTACAACATTTTCTGTAGTTGTACTCCTGAGATTTGTCCTTTATACTTCTAAAGACTAGACCCTAGATAATACATGCTTGGGAATAGTGGCGCTAGCTTGCTTAAACTTTATTTAGGCGTATGCTAATTACTTGTGGGGGGCAAAGGCAGGCAGTGAGGATGTTAAGCTTATCCCAAAATAGTCAATTTTGGAAAAGACACAAGTACAGGCCGGGCGTGGTGGCTCAGACCTGTAATCCCGGCACCTTGGGAGGCCGAGGCGGCCGGTCACGAGGTCAGGAGATCGACACCATCCTGGCTAACACGGTGAAACCCCGTCTCTGCTAAACATACACAAATTAGCCGGGCGTGGTGGCAGGCGCTTGTAGTCTCAGCTACTCGGGAGGCTGAGGCAGGAGAAGAGCACGAACCCGGGAGGCGGAGCTGGCAGTGAGCCGAGATTGCGCCACTGCACTCCGGCCTGGGCGGCAGAGTGGGATTCTGCCTCAAAAAAGAAAGAAAAAAAACATCTTCATATATATGAATGTGTGTGTGTGTGTGTGTGTGTGTGTCTGTGTGTGTGTGTGTACTCAGGTACACTCACTTTACTTCTGAGTTATCTCGTCACCACTTAACCAGCACCAATCAGAGACCACATTTTTCTAGGCAGTCTCCAAATGTACATTACAAATAGTAACGTACTTTAAGGATAGTAATGAAGCTCCGGGAAAAATTGCTTGTCTGCACCTCAGCAGACCAACCTGCCTGGGCCAGCTTCTCTCTTCCTCTACTCTTCAGAAAGTGCTAGACCTGCAACATCTGACAGAATACAGCTTCCATGACTCCTCAGTGCCATGGAAATGGAACGAGCTGAGAGCAATCTAAAGACTGGGAGATATTAGGTCTCTTGGATCTTACTTCTTTTGGTTGCTCGAGCACTTTAATTCCCGAGAGAGCCCTCCCATCTCCATCAGTTCTTCCAGGAACCTGTACCCTCCTTGTGTCTCTAAGATACGCTGGTCTAACTTGTTACATGCCTTTACAAGAAAGTTGGTAAAAATAAAAGGAAAGCTGAACAACGTCACAATATGGAGGTATGAAACAGAATTTCCCCATACTTGGTAAAGTTTAGAAATTTGTGTAATACCCGAAGGCAGATTCCATGTACAATAAGTCCTAGTTTAAGAACAAGAGCTGAGGGTATGAGGAAATAAAACTATATTTTCCGGGAGTATCTCTGGCTTCAGGAAGAAAGAGCACATGTTACTCTCCATTCAATATTAGGGCTGAACTATGGGGTCTTTTCGATCCTTTTTGCTTACCCTCTGCGATTCAGGGGGCACATGGCAAAGGTAAACAGACTGAAACAGCACCGTGGATAGCTGTGAGCTGTGCTGGGAAGATTCACGGTGATTCCATAATAAATCTCAGGTCTTTCTTCTGTAACAAAAAATTCCTCTTTTCCATCATCAAGGTAAAGCCGAGTATGTACAAGTAGAGTATGCGATAACTTTGTCACTCGTGACGAACCTAGTCGGTCCGATACTTTAACAACTTCTCCAATGTCTCTGCACTCAGGTTGGATATTCTGAGTGGGTCATCGGTAGAATGAATGAAATCAAGAATACTCTATAGCAATGTTTGGAAGTCAATTTCAGTGTCTCCGGAAGCACTGGGAAAATCACCATGTGTAACGAACGTGAAGTATCCACAGGCTCTCTCTGTGTCTTTGAAACTGCCCATGTGTTCATTAGAAACGGCGGCTTGAGGAAAGGTGGTTTTGGAATTGGTTTCCCTCTAGTCTTACGTGATGCATCTCTACTATATTGCATTATAATAAAGCAAAGGGTCACTTGCTGACATAAAGCACAGGAGGCAGGAATGGAAGAGTCAACTTAGAGAAAAAAAGTGCTTTTCGGTTTTATTTTCATTTCTGCAGTTTGGAAAACAGTTTAACAGTTTAACTGATTTTGTGGCGGCTCACAAAAATACATATGAGCGTTGAAAATGTACAGAAGAACAACAATTGGGAGACATTTCCGGAAGCTTCAGTTTCTGAAACCCAGACACGAGCCTACAAGCTAAGACACGGCTACACCAGGCTTCAGCGTGAAACCATACAACTCCTGGGAAGGGCTTCCCTCTCTGAACGCAGCTACCTGTCCACAGGATGCTCTAGGCCCAGGCACCTTTATTCTTCCAACTAGAGAGACATAGAAAGATGCCTCCATATCCCATGAAGATGCCCAAGCATTTGGCCAAGGCTCCTATGAAACAGTCTGCTGTCTTCATCCAGGTAAGGGCAACTTCACATTTTCAGACACTAAGGTCGTGGGCAAATCCAGGGTGGACTGAGAGGCGGAAGCTCCAGCAAACACAGTCCTGTGGCTGGAAGATGAATGCAGTACTTATTCCTGCACCAACAGACCCTTGCCTCTGGCCTTGGGCCTAGAGCATGATTTTTTGGTAGTTGCTGTTGGGGAAGAGGCCCTTGGGCTTTAACCTGCGGACAGCCTCCCTTAAATGCTTGGGCTGCAGCGGGGGCGTTTCTCCCCACATCTCACACACGTCCAGGGCCTCTTCCACCACCTCTCCAACAAAGACCTTGGCGATTCCAGCCATGGCAATGGCGGCGTTCTCAGACACCGAACTGCCGGTGATAGACTTCATCAGACCTGCCATGCGTGCTTTTGGGAAAGCTGACCGGCGACACACTTCGTAGCGGGCCAGCTGCTCCTCAGACATGGCAGACAGCAGGGCTGTCATCCTCTGAGCCTCCTCTGCATCCACGGTGGGCTTCCTCTCCTTCTTTCCTTTGGTATGTCTTTTCCGTCTTTTGGCGGCAGGAGGAGCTGAGGCTGAGGCCTCCTTGTCCCCTTCTGTGAGGTCCATGACATCCTCACTCCTGAGCTCACCTCCCTGATCCCTGGGTTCTTCCAAGTTCCCACCTAGGTCCTCAGGGATTCCATCCTTCTTGCTGCCCTTCAGACCTCGGGGCATGGCGAACATCTCAGCAGACACACCTGTTTGCCTGCCCGTCTCCACGGGTGAGATTCAAGTCTGCCCCGTGACAGCAGCTGTAGAGGCAGAAGTTCTGGCTGGGGTGGTTTGATTACGGATCTGCAGCGAGAACCTTTCGAAGATTTTAGCTGCCGTGTTTCTGCTGAGCCACTTTAGCCATAACTGGACACAGCTCCCTGCCTCCCCTTCCCACACACAAACACACACGCTGAATTTTCTCACTTCCACAATGTGAAGAAACTTGTGGATGGAGAGTATATTAGTTTTACATCAATGCAGAATAAATTCTCACAAGTTTTGGACACTTAAAACAAACCCCAGCTCAGAGGTCAGAAGTTCTACCAGTCCAAGTGACTGCCACCTGCTCAGAGCCACACGAGGGACCTCCGGGATGGGTCTGGCTGTGTGGTCGCTGCCTTCACCTGAGAAGGGTCTGGCTTCGATCTGACTCGAGGTGGTGGCAGAATTCAATGCCTTCGGGTTGTGAGCCCCAGGCCCACTTGTCTGTTCTGCCTGCTGCCGTGAGGACGCTCTCGGCTCCTGCAAGTGTTGCCCAGGTCTGGGCTGTGAGGCTCCCTGGGTCTGCACGGCCAGTGCCGGGGAATCTCCCACAGGGCAATGTCATCTCAGGGAGCTCCAGTGCTCCCTTATAAAGAGCTCGGATGATTGAACTAGACCCAGCCCTTAGCAGCTATTGGCTCAGGATATCCCTAAGGAAATCAGGGATTTGGGCGGGCTCATCAATTCACGCTTCCGCCCACCCCCAAGGGAGGGGCAGACACAGGGCGAGTCTCCGAGGGGCGGGAAATGCAGGGGGTATTTCAGAATTCAGTCTTCCTCACAGAATCGCAAAGTTCACGTTTCACAACCATAAAGAAACTATTTACGCTAAAAATGAGACTTTTTAAGAAGTTGCACTTAGAAAACTTCAATGTCTGAGAAAAAAATATCCCTAACGCACAGGGAAACAGGTGGCTTATCCAATACTCTGGAAATAAAATGGGCTGGGTGAGGGGAATATGAAAATATTATTTCAATTTCATCTCATTTTATTTATTTATTTATGTACTTATTGATTTATTTTTGAGACAGAGTCTCCCTCTGTCCCTCAGGCTGGATTACAGTGTCCTGAGCTCAGCTCACTGCAGCCTCCGCATCCTGGGCCCAAGGCATTCTCCTGCCTCAGCCTCCAGAGTAGCTGGGACTAAATGAGTACGCCACCACGCCAGGCAAATTTTTGTCTTTTTTATAAAGTGTAGAGGAGGTTTCACCATTTGGGCCAGGGTGGTCTTCAACTGCCAACTTCAGATGATCTGCCCCAACTTGCCTTCCAAAGTGAAGGGACTATAGGCGTGAGCCACTGCGCCCAGACTATGATAGTTTCACACTGAGGCCTGAAGCTGCTCTGCCTTAGGATTTTTCCTGAGTTTTACGTTCTTGTCATGATGAGTTGCTAGTTCATATTTTCCGTTGGATCTTTTCGAAAGGGATTACTGATGAGATTATGGCTTTCTCACAAAGAATACCACTTTGGTGAAACTATACTGAAATCAGGAGTACCTTATGTTTCCGATACTTATCAAGCACAATATTTGAACACGGCGTGGTAGGTGAAAGTGTAGGAAGCAGAATTTGGCAAACCCCATTTTTTTTCAATTTCGACGGTTTCAGGTTTTTGGTTTCAGCCAAACTGAAGAATGTCCTAATGAGCTGTCAATTCACAGGCCATTACAGACAATTTTTGAAACTACATCACACTGTAATTTAAGGAGTACGATTCTAAAGAAATTTGAACAATCTGGTGGTATTGCTAACACCAAACAAGGTTGTTCAGCTCTTTCATCTTTAAAAACAAACAAACAAAAACATGATGTGGAATTCTCTCATTTTACCAAACAGCCGTACGCTCCCTTGAATATGTGACTATGAAACCCAAGTAATTGGAAGAAAAAAAATAAAGGAAACACCTCATCAGTCTCATTAATAGTTTTGTTGAGAATAGTTTATTTTTCAAAAACTGCTGGCTATGTCTTGATATTTTTAGACACGGCTAAAGTTGAAATTGCATGAATCCTCTCTCTAACATTCATGCTACTTAAGAATCTTTTCCCAAGATTTGACTGCATTCATTTCATAAAAGCCCTGTCCTCTTCTCCCCTATATATCTATATTAGCACTCTGCCTTCTACCCTCTTCCATAGGAAACACAAATCCGTCAATTGATCACTTAAGCCTTTCCAGTATGGGTACAACATTTTCTGTAGTTGTACTCCTGAGATTTGTCCTTTATACTTCTAAAGACTAGACCCTAGATAATACATGCTTGGGAATAGTGGAGCTAGCTTGCTTAAACTTTATTTAGGCGTATGCTAATTACTTGTGGGGGGCAAAGGCAGGCAGTGAGGATGTTAAGCTTATCCCAAAATAGTCAATTTTGGAAAAGACACAAGTACAGGCCGCGAGCGGTGGCTCAGACCTGAAATCCCAGCACCTTGGGAGGTCTTCTCGCAGAAGGCCAGAGCGAGACCCCGGGGAAAAGATGCATCCCAGGCGTGATGGCCTGACGATGGCTTCCTGTGTCCCGCAACATGGGGAGTCTGCAGTGTGGCCGGTTTGGAAACTGGCAAGGAGAGCGAAGAGACAACATGCTGGTCTTCCACCCTTCCCTGGATGCCCGTGGGTGCCCGCAGAGCTCCGGAAGCAAACAGTCAACATGCTCAGCCTTTCGGGGGCCGGAGAGACGTGAGCAACATGCCCCCTTGCAGAGGGCACAGCAGCGTGGAATCCCAAATCACGCTTCAGTCATCCTGAGGGTGGCTCCTCTGTGGTCGGGGCTGTGGGCCTGGCGCTCCGTTGCGAGGCTCAGCCTGGGGATGTGCGGTCTGTGAACCACGCGGTTGAAAACCCGAAGGCAACACGGGTCCCGGTCTTTTGTCTCTGAGGAAGCCGCCCGTTCCTTGGGCCACGGAATCGGGGCCAATGGGTGCCCCGCCGGCCCGACGCGGCGGCCGTGGGCCCAGCCCTCAGCCCGCGCCGGGCGCTTACCCTTTTCCCGGAGCGCGGGGGTCCCGTTGCTCCCGGAGGCCAAAGACCGTTTATTCTCTCTGCCTTCCTCCCTCTGTCCCTGGCTCCCTCCCGCCCGCCCTCTGTCCCTGCGTCGCTCTGTCTATCCCTCCGTTCCTAACTGCCTCCCTCTCTCTCCCTCCCTCCCTCCCTCCCAACTTCCCTCCGCCCATCCTTCGGCCCCTCTGGGTCTCCCGTTCGTCTCTCCATCTCTGCCCGCCTTCCCTCCCGCCTGGAACGGTCGGCATCGCCGGCGTGCGCGGGGCCTGGGGTCTGCGTTCAGCCGCCAGGCGCTCCACGGTGGCAGCTGGGAGGCTGCAGGGACACGGGCGGGCGGGCGGGCGGGCGGCCGGGCGACGGTGGAGCGGAGGCGCAGAGGAGGCGAGCCGCCGCCGGAGGGATGGCGGGCCCGGACGCTGCGCGGGCCCGGTGTTTCGCGGGAAGGGGGTCTCCACCCAGCCCAGGGGAAGACTCATTTTCCGGGGGTAGGGATTGGGGGGTGGGGGTGGCGAGGGGTCGGTCAGGCCGTGGCGGAAAGGCATGAGAGCTCTGCCCGGGCTGCTCCCAGAGCCTAGGCGGCTGCCCGCGAACCCGCGCGTGCGCAGCAGACGGCCCACCTGCTGGTACCTGGGCCGGCGCTGGGATCCCCGGGATGCCCAGGAAAGAATGGCATCTCTCCGCTCTGTGGAGTGTCTCACCGGGCCTAGACCTGGAAGGCAGGAATCGCAGGCGGGTCGGCCCGGAGGGAAGACACGCCCATCCACGCCGACCCAGGTGTTCCCCGCGAAAGAGAGGCCACCGGCCACCGCCCTGCACCGACCCCGTCCCAGCCCCGCGTCCTTTTAAAGCTCCTCCAGCAGAGCCCGGTATTCTTCCTCGCTGAGGGGTGGTTCCAGCGAGGCGGCCTCTTCCGTGGCCTCCAGCTCCCCAGGGGCCTCCGTTTCTAGGAAAGGCTGCGCCCGCTGCAGAAACTCCGGGCTCGCCAGGAGCTCATCCAGCAGGCGTAGGGGAGTGCAGACGAGCGCTCCGGCTCCTGGAGGAGCCGCGCCTTGGGGGGCGCCCGGATGGCTTGCACCTGCCACTGCCGCGCGGAGGCCTCCGGGGGCGCGGGCTGGGGAGGTGGGGCTTCCCCGGCTTGGGGTTCCCACGCAGCCCCGGCGACCTGGGGACCCTGGCCCCAGCCCCAACACGGACTCCCCTGGGACGCTAGGGGAGGGAAATGCAGGGGGTATTTCAGAATTCAGTCTTCCTCACAGAATCGCAAAGTTCACGTTTCACAACCATAAAGAAACTATTTACGCTAAAAATGAGACTTTTTATGAAGTTGCACTTAGAAAACTTCAATGTCTGAGAAAAAAATATCTCTAACGCACAGGGAAACTGGTGGTTTATCCAATACTCTGAAAATAAAATGGGCTGGGTGAGGGGAATATGAAAATATTATTTCAATTTCATCTCATTTTATTTATTTATGTACTTATTGATTTATTTTTGAGACAGAGTGTCCCTCTGTCCCTCAGGCTGGATTACAGTGTCCTGAGCTCAGCTCACTGCAGCCTCCGCATCCTGGGCTCAAGGCATTCTCCTGCCTCAGCCTCCAGAGTAGCTGGGACTAAATGAGCACGCCACCACGCCAGGCAAATTTTTGTCTTTTTTTTTTAAAGTGTAGAGGAGGTTTCACCATTTGGGCCAGGGTGGTCTTCAACTGCCGACTTCAGGTGATCGGCCCCAACTTGCCTTCCCAAAGTGAAGGGACTATAGGCATGAGCCACTGCGCCCAGACTATGATAGTTTCACACTGAAGCCTGAAGCTGCTCTGCCTTAGGATTTTTCCTGAGTTTTACTTTCTTGTCATGATGAGTTGCTAGTTCATGTTTTCCCTTGTTTCTTTTCGAAAGGCATTACTGATGAGATTATGGCTTTCTCACAAAGAATACCACTTTGGTGAAACTATATTGAAATCAGGAGTACCTTATGTTTCCGATACTTATCAAGCACAATATTTGAACACGGCGTGGTAGGTGAAAGTGTAGGAAGCAGAATTTGGCAATCCCCATATTTTTTCAATTTCGACGGTTTCAGGTTTTTGGTTTCAGCCAAACTGAAGAATGTCCTTATGAGCTGTCAATTCACAGGCCGTTACAGACAATTTTTGAAACTACATCACGGTGTAATTTAAGGAGTACGATTCTAAAGAAATTTGAACAATCTGGTGGTATTGCTAAAACCAAACAAGGTTGTTCAGCTCTTTCATCTTTAAAAACAAACAAACAAAAACATGATGTGGAATTCTCTCATTTTACCAAACAGCCGTACGCTCCCTTGAATATGTGACTATGAAACCCAAGTAATTGGAAGAAGAAAAATAAAGGAAACACCTCATCAGTCTCATTAATAGTTTTGTTGAGAATAGTTTATTTTTGAAAAACTGCTGGCTATGTCTTGATATTTTTAGACACGGCTAAAGCTGAAATTGCATGAATCCTCTCTCTAACATTCATGCTACTAAAGAAACTTTTCCCAAGATTTGACTGCATTCATTTCATAAAAGCCCTGTCCTCTTCTCCCCTATATATCTATATTAGCACTCTGCCTTCTACCCTCTTCCATAGGAAACACAAATCCGTCAATTGATCACTTAAGCCTTTCCAGTTTGGGTACAACATTTTCTGTAGTTGTACTCCTGAGATTTGTCCTTTATACTTCTAAAGACTAGACCCTAGATAATACATGCTTGGGAATAGTGGAGCTAGCTTGCTTAAACTTTATTTAGGCGTATGCTAATTACTTGTGGGGGGCAAAGGCAGGCAGTGAGGATGTTAAGCTTATTCCAAAATAGTCAATTTTGGAAAAGACACAAGTACAGGCCGGGCGTGGTGGCTCAGACCTGTAATCCCGGCACCTTGGGAGGCCGAGGCGGCCGGTCACGAGGTCAGGAGATCGACACCATCCTGGCTAACACGGTGAAACCCCGTCTCTGCTAAACATACACAAATTAGCCGGGCGTGGTGGCAGGCGCTTGTAGTCTCAGCTACTCGGGAGGCTGAGGCAGGAGAAGAGCACGAACCCGGGAGGCGGAGCTGGCAGTGAGCCGAGATTGCGCCACTGCACTCCGGCCTGGGCGGCAGAGTGGGATTCTGCCTCAAAAAAGAAAGAAAAAAAACATCTTCATATATATGAATGTGTGTGTGTGTGTGTGTGTGTGTGTCTGTGTGTGTGTGTGTACTGAGGTACACTCACTTTACTTCTGAGTTATCTCGTCACCACTTAACCAGCACCAATCAGAGACCACATTTTTCTAGGCAGTCTCCAAATGTACATTACAAATAGTAACGTACTTTAAGGATAGTAATGAAGCTCCGGGAAAAATTGCTTGTCTGCACCTCAGCAGACCAACCTGCCTGGGCCAGCTTCTCTCTTCCTCTACTCTTCAGAAAGTGCTAGACCTGCAACATCTGACAGAATACAGCTTCCATGACTCCTCAGTGCCATGGAAATGGAACGAGCTGAGAGCAATCTAAAGACTGGGAGATATTAGGTCTCTTGGATCTTACTTCTTTTGGTTGCTCGAGCACTTTAATTCCCGAGAGAGCCCTCCCATCTCCATCAGTTCTTCCAGGAACCTGTACCCTCCTTGTGTCTCTAAGATACGCTGGTCTAACTTGTTACATGCCTTTACAAGAAAGTTGGTAAAAATAAAAGGAAAGCTGAACAACGTCACAATATGGAGGTATGAAACAGAATTTCCCCATACTTGGTAAAGTTTAGAAATTTGTGTAATACCCGAAGGCAGATTCCATGTACAATAAGTCCTAGTTTAAGAACAAGAGCTGAGGGTATGAGGAAATAAAACTATATTTTCCGGGAGTATCTCTGGCTTCAGGAAGAAAGAGCACATGTTACTCTCCATTCAATATTAGGGCTGAACTATGGGGTCTTTTCGATCCTTTTGGCTTACCCTCTGCGATTCAGGGGGCACATGGCTAAGGTAAACAGACTGAAACAGCACCGTGGATAGCTGTGAGCTGTGCTGGGAAGATTCACGGTGATTCCATAATAAATCTCAGGTCTTTCTTCTGTAACAAAAAATTCCTCTTTTCCATCATCAAGGTAAAGCCGAGTATGTACAAGTAGAGTATGCGATAACTTTGTCACTCGTGACGAACCTAGTCGGTCCGATACTTTAACAACTTCTCCAATGTCTCTGCACTCAGGTTGGATATTCTGAGTGGGTCATCGGTAGAATGAATGAAATCAAGAATACTCTAAAGCAATGTTTGGAAGTCAATTTCAGTGTCTCCGGAAGCACTGGGAAAATCACCATGTGTAACGAACGTGAAGTATCCACAGGCTCTCTCTGTGTCTTTGAAACTGCCCATGTGTTCATTAGAAACGGCGGCTTGAGGAAAGGTGGTTTTGGAATTGGTTTCCCTCTAGTCTTACGTGATGCATCTCTACTATATTGCATTATAATAGAGCAAAGGGTCACTTGCTGACATAAAGCACAGGAGGCAGGAATGGAAGAGTCAACTTAGAGAAAAAAAGTGCTTTTCGGTTTTATTTTCATTTCTGCAGTTTGGAAAACAGTTTAACAGTTTAACTGATTTTGTGGCGGCTCACAAAAATACATATGAGCGTTGAAAATGTACAGAAGAACAACAATTGGGAGACATTTCCGGAAGCTTCAGTTTCTGAAACCCAGACACGAGCCTACAAGCTAAGACACGGCTACACCAGGCTTCAGCGTGAAACCATACAACTCCTGGGAAGGGCTGCCCTCTCTGAACGCAGCTACCTGTCCACAGGATGCTCTAGGCCCAGGCACCTTTATTCTTCCAACTAGAGAGACATAGAAAGATGCCTCCATATCCCATGAAGATGCCCAAGCATTTGGCCAAGGCTCCTATGAAACAGTCTGCTGTCTTCATCCAGGTAAGGGCAACTTCACATTTTCAGACACTAAGGTCGTGGGCAAATCCAGGGTGGACTGAGAGGCGGAAGCTCCAGCAAACACAGTCCTGTGGCTGGAAGATGAATGCAGTACTTATTCCTGCACCAACAGACCCTTGCCTCTGGCCTTGGGCCTAGAGCATGATTTTTTGGTAGTTGCTGTTGGGGAAGAGGCCCTTGGGCTTTAACCTGCGGACAGCCTCCCTTAAATGCTTGGGCTGCAGCGGGGGCGTTTCTCCCCACATCTCACACACGTCCAGGGCCTCTTCCACCACCTCTCCAACAAAGACCTTGGCGATTCCAGCCATGGCAATGGCGGCGTTCTCAGACACCGAACTGCCGGTGATAGACTTCATCAGACCTGCCATGCGTGCTTTTGGGAAAGCTGACCGGCGACACACTTCGTAGCGGGCCAGCTGCTCCTCAGACATGGCAGACAGCAGGGCTGTCATCCTCTGAGCCTCCTCTGCATCCACGGTGGGCTTCCTCTCCTTCTTTCCTTTAGTATGTCTTTTCCGTCTTTTGGCGGCAGGAGGAGGTGAGGCTGAGGCCTCCTTGTCCCCTTCTGTGAGGTCCATGACATCCTCACTCCTGAGCTCACCTCCCTGATCCCTGGGTTCTTCCAAGTTCCCACCTAGGTCCTCAGGGATTCCATCCTTCTTGCTGCCCTTCAGACCTCGGGGCATGGCGAACATCTCAGCAGACACACCTGTTTGCCTGCCCGTCTCCACGGGTGAGATTCAAGTCTGCCCCGTGACAGCAGCTGTAGAGGCAGAAGTTCTGGCTGGGGTGGTTTGATTACGGATCTGCAGCGAGAACCTTTCGAAGATTTTAGCTGCCGTGTTTCTGCTGAGCCACTTTAGCCATAACTGGACACAGCTCCCTGCCTCCCCTTCCCACACACAAACACACACGCTGAATTTTCTCACTTCCACAATGTGAAGAAACTTGTGGATGGAGAGTATATTAGTTTTACATCAATGCAGAATAAATTCTCACAAGTTTTGGACACTTAAAACAAACCCCAGCTCAGAGGTCAGAAGTTCTACCAGTCCAAGTGACTGCCACCTGCTCAGAGCCACACGAGGGACCTCCGGGATGGGTCTGGCTGTGTGGTCGCTGCCTTCACCTGAGAAGGGTCTGGCTTCGATCTGACTCGAGGTGGTGGCAGAATTCAATGCCTTCGGGTTGTGAGCCCCAGGCCCACTTGTCTGTTCTGCCTGCTGCCGTGAGGACGCTCTCGGCTCCTGCAAGTGTTGCCCAGGTCTGGGCTGTGAGGCTCCCTGGGTCTGCACGGCCAGTGCCGGGGAATCTCCCACAGGGCAATGTCATCTCAGGGAGCTCCAGTCCTCCCTTATAAAGAGCTCGGATGATTGAACTAGACCCAGCCCTTAGCAGCTATTGGCTCAGGATATCCCTAAGGAAATCAGGGATTTGGGCGGGCTCATCAATTCACGCTTCCGCCCACCCCCAAGGGAGGGGCAGACACAGGGCGAGTCTCCGAGGGGCGGGAAATGCAGGGGGTATTTCAGAATTCAGTCTTCCTCACAGAATCGCAAAGTTCACGTTTCACAACCATAAAGAAACTATTTACGCTAAAAATGAGACTTTTTAAGAAGTTGCACTTAGAAAACTTCAATGTCTGAGAAAAAAATATCACTAACGCACAGGGAAACAGGTGGCTTATCCAATACTCTGGAAATAAAATGGGCTGGGTGAGGGGAATATGAAAATATTATTTCAATTTCATCTCATTTTATTTATTTATTTATGTACTTATTGATTTATTTTTGAGACAGAGTCTCCCTCTGTCCCTCAGGCTGGATTACAGTGTCCTGAGCTCAGCTCACTGCAGCCTCCGCATCCTGGGCCCAAGGCATTCTCCTGCCTCAGCCTCCAGAGTAGCTGGGACTAAATGAGTACGCCACCACGCCAGGCAAATTTTTGTCTTTTTTATAAAGTGTAGAGGAGGTTTCACCATTTGGGCCAGGGTGGTCTTCAACTGCCAACTTCAGATGATCTGCCCCAACTTGCCTTCCAAAGTGAAGGGACTATAGGCGTGAGCCACTGCGCCCAGACTATGATAGTTTCACACTGAGGCCTGAAGCTGCTCTGCCTTAGGATTTTTCCTGAGTTTTACGTTCTTGTCATGATGAGTTGCTAGTTCATATTTTCCGTTGGATCTTTTCGAAAGGGATTACTGATGAGATTATGGCTTTCTCACAAAGAATACCACTTTGGTGAAACTATACTGAAATCAGGAGTACCTTATGTTTCCGATACTTATCAAGCACAATATTTGAACACGGCGTGGTAGGTGAAAGTGTAGGAAGCAGAATTTGGCAAACCCCATTTTTTTTCAATTTCGACGGTTTCAGGTTTTTGGTTTCAGCCAAACTGAAGAATGTCCTAATGAGCTGTCAATTCACAGGCCATTACAGACAATTTTTGAAACTACATCACACTGTAATTTAAGGAGTACGATTCTAAAGAAATTTGAACAATCTGGTGGTATTGCTAACACCAAACAAGGTTGTTCAGCTCTTTCATCTTTAAAAACAAACAAACAAAAACATGATGTGGAATTCTCTCATTTTACCAAACAGCCGTACGCTCCCTTGAATATGTGACTATGAAACCCAAGTAATTGGAAGAAAAAAAATAAAGGAAACACCTCATCAGTCTCATTAATAGTTTTGTTGAGAATAGTTTATTTTTCAAAAACTGCTGGCTATGTCTTGATATTTTTAGACACGGCTAAAGTTGAAATTGCATGAATCCTCTCTCTAACATTCATGCTACTTAAGAATCTTTTCCCAAGATTTGACTGCATTCATTTCATAAAAGCCCTGTCCTCTTCTCCCCTATATATCTATATTAGCACTCTGCCTTCTACCCTCTTCCATAGGAAACACAAATCCGTCAATTGATCACTTAAGCCTTTCCAGTATGGGTACAACATTTTCTGTAGTTGTACTCCTGAGATTTGTCCTTTATACTTCTAAAGACTAGACCCTAGATAATACATGCTTGGGAATAGTGGAGCTAGCTTGCTTAAACTTTATTTAGGCGTATGCTAATTACTTGTGGGGGGCAAAGGCAGGCAGTGAGGATGTTAAGCTTATCCCAAAATAGTCAATTTTGGAAAAGACACAAGTACAGGCCGCGAGCGGTGGCTCAGACCTGAAATCCCAGCACCTTGGGAGGTCTTCTCGCAGAAGGCCAGAGCGAGACCCCGGGGAAAAGATGCATCCCAGGCGTGATGGCCTGACGATGGCTTCCTGTGTCCCGCAACATGGGGAGTCTGCAGTGTGGCCGGTTTGGAAACTGGCAAGGAGAGCGAAGAGACAACATGCTGGTCTTCCACCCTTCCCTGGATGCCCGTGGGTGCCCGCAGAGCTCCGGAAGCAAACAGTCAACATGCTCAGCCTTTCGGGGGCCGGAGAGACGTGAGCAACATGCCCCCTTGCAGAGGGCACAGCAGCGTGGAATCCCAAATCACGCTTCAGTCATCCTGAGGGTGGCTCCTCTGTGGTCGGGGCTGTGGGCCTGGCGCTCCGTTGCGAGGCTCAGCCTGGGGATGTGCGGTCTGTGAACCACGCGGTTGAAAACCCGAAGGCAACACGGGTCCCGGTCTTTTGTCTCTGAGGAAGCCGCCCGTTCCTTGGGCCACGGAATCGGGGCCAATGGGTGCCCCGCCGGCCCGACGCGGCGGCCGTGGGCCCAGCCCTCAGCCCGCGCCGGGCGCTTACCCTTTTCCCGGAGCGCGGGGGTCCCGTTGCTCCCGGAGGCCAAAGACCGTTTATTCTCTCTGCCTTCCTCCCTCTGTCCCTGGCTCCCTCCCGCCCGCCCTCTGTCCCTGCGTCGCTCTGTCTATCCCTCCGTTCCTAACTGCCTCCCTCTCTCTCCCTCCCTCCCTCCCTCCCAACTTCCCTCCGCCCATCCTTCGGCCCCTCTGGGTCTCCCGTTCGTCTCTCCATCTCTGCCCGCCTTCCCTCCCGCCTGGAACGGTCGGCATCGCCGGCGTGCCCGGGGCCTGGGGTCTGCGTTCAGCCGCCAGGCGCTCCACGGTGGCAGCTGGGAGGCTGCAGGGACACGGGCGGGCGGGCGGGCGGGCGGCCGGGCGACGGTGGAGCGGAGGCGCAGAGGAGGCGAGCCGCCGCCGGAGGGATGGCGGGCCCGGACGCTGCGCGGGCCCGGTGTTTCGCGGGAAGGGGGTCTCCACCCAGCCCAGGGGAAGACTCATTTTCCGGGGGTAGGGATTGGGGGGTGGGGGTGGCGAGGGGTCGGTCAGGCCGTGGCGGAAAGGCATGAGAGCTCTGCCCGGGCTGCTCCCAGAGCCTAGGCGGCTGCCCGCGAACCCGCGCGTGCGCAGCAGACGGCCCACCTGCTGGTACCTGGGCCGGCGCTGGGATCCCCGGGATGCCCAGGAAAGAATGGCATCTCTCCGCTCTGTGGAGTGTCTCACCGGGCCTAGACCTGGAAGGCAGGAATCGCAGGCGGGTCGGCCCGGAGGGAAGACACGCCCATCCACGCCGACCCAGGTGTTCCCCGCGAAAGAGAGGCCACCGGCCACCGCCCAGCACCGACCCCGTCCCAGCCCCGCGTCCTTTTAAAGCTCCTCCAGCAGAGCCCGGTATTCTTCCTCGCTGAGGGGTGGTTCCAGCGAGGCGGCCTCTTCCGTGGCCTCCAGCTCCCCAGGGGCCTCCGTTTCTAGGAAAGGCTGCGCCCGCTGCAGAAACTCCGGGCTCGCCAGGAGCTCATCCAGCAGGCGTAGGGGAGTGCAGACGAGCGCTCCGGCTCCTGGAGGAGCCGCGCCTGGGGGGGCGCCCGGATGGCTTGCACCTGCCACTGCCGCGCGGAGGCCTCCGGGGGCGCGGGCTGGGGAGGTGGGGCTTCCCCGGCTTGGGGTTCCCACGCAGCCCCGGCGACCTGGGGACCCTGGCCCCAGCCCCAACACGGACTCCCCTGGGACGCTAGGGGAGGGAAATGCAGGGGGTATTTCAGAATTCAGTCTTCCTCACAGAATCGCAAAGTTCACGTTTCACAACCATAAAGAAACTACTTACGCTAAAAATGAGACTTTTTATGAAGTTGCACTTAGAAAACTTCAATGTCTGAGAAAAAAATATCTCTAACGCACAGGGAAACTGGTGGTTTATCCAATACTCTGAAAATAAAATGGGCTGGGTGAGGGGAATATGAAAATATTATTTCAATTTCATCTCATTTTATTTATTTATGTACTTATTGATTTATTTTTGAGACAGAGTGTCCCTCTGTCCCTCAGGCTGGATTACAGTGTCCTGAGCTCAGCTCACTGCAGCCTCCGCATCCTGGGCTCAAGGCATTCTCCTGCCTCAGCCTCCAGAGTAGCTGGGACTAAATGAGCACGCCACCACGCCAGGCAAATTTTTGTCTTTTTTTTTTAAAGTGTAGAGGAGGTTTCACCATTTGGGCCAGGGTGGTCTTCAACTGCCGACTTCAGGTGATCGGCCCCAACTTGCCTTCCCAAAGTGAAGGGACTATAGGCATGAGCCACTGCGCCCAGACTATGATAGTTTCACACTGAAGCCTGAAGCTGCTCTGCCTTAGGATTTTTCCTGAGTTTTACTTTCTTGTCATGATGAGTTGCTAGTTCATGTTTTCCCTTGTTTCTTTTCGAAAGGCATTACTGATGAGATTATGGCTTTCTCACAAAGAATACCACTTTGGTGAAACTATATTGAAATCAGGAGTACCTTATGTTTCCGATACTTCTCAAGCACAATATTTGAACACGGCGTGGTAGGTGAAAGTGTAGGAAGCAGAATTTGGCAATCCCCATATTTTTTCAATTTCGACGGTTTCAGGTTTTTGGTTTCAGCCAAACTGAAGAATGTCCTTATGAGCTGTCAATTCACAGGCCGTTACAGACAATTTTTGAAACTACATCACGGTGTAATTTAAGGAGTACGATTCTAAAGAAATTTGAACAATCTGGTGGTATTGCTAAAACCAAACAAGGTTGTTCAGCTCTTTCATCTTTAAAAACAAACAAACAAAAACATGATGTGGAATTCTCTCATTTTACCAAACAGCCGTACGCTCCCTTGAATATGTGACTATGAAACCCAAGTAATTGGAAGAAGAAAAATAAAGGAAACACCTCATCAGTCTCATTAATAGTTTTGTTGAGAATAGTTTATTTTTGAAAAACTGCTGGCTATGTCTTGATATTTTTAGACACGGCTAAAGCTGAAATTGCATGAATCCTCTCTCTAACATTCATGCTACTAAAGAAACTTTTCCCAAGATTTGACTGCATTCATTTCATAAAAGCCCTGTCCTCTTCTCCCCTATATATCTATATTAGCACTCTGCCTTCTACCCTCTTCCATAGGAAACACAAATCCGTCAATTGATCACTTAAGCCTTTCCAGTTTGGGTACAACATTTTCTGTAGTTGTACTCCTGAGATTTGTCCTTTATACTTCTAAAGACTAGACCCTAGATAATACATGCTTGGGAATAGTGGAGCTAGCTTGCTTAAACTTTATTTAGGCGTATGCTAATTACTTGTGGGGGGCAAAGGCAGGCAGTGAGGATGTTAAGCTTATTCCAAAATAGTCAATTTTGGAAAAGACACAAGTACAGGCCGGGCGTGGTGGCTCAGACCTGTAATCCCGGCACCTTGGGAGGCCGAGGCGGCCGGTCACGAGGTCAGGAGATCGACACCATCCTGGCTAACACGGTGAAACCCCGTCTCTGCTAAACATACACAAATTAGCCGGGCGTGGTGGCAGGCGCTTGTAGTCTCAGCTACTCGGGAGGCTGAGGCAGGAGAAGAGCACGAACCCGGGAGGCGGAGCTGGCAGTGAGCCGAGATTGCGCCACTGCACTCCGGCCTGGGCGGCAGAGTGGGATTCTGCCTCAAAAAAGAAAGAAAAAAAACATCTTCATATATATGAATGTGTGTGTGTGTGTGTGTGTGTGTGTCTGTGTGTGTGTGTGTACTGAGGTACACTCACTTTACTTCTGAGTTATCTCGTCACCACTTAACCAGCACCAATCAGAGACCACATTTTTCTAGGCAGTCTCCAAATGTACATTACAAATAGTAACGTACTTTAAGGATAGTAATGAAGCTCCGGGAAAAATTGCTTGTCTGCACCTCAGCAGACCAACCTGCCTGGGCCAGCTTCTCTCTTCCTCTACTCTTCAGAAAGTGCTAGACCTGCAACATCTGACAGAATACAGCTTCCATGACTCCTCAGTGCCATGGAAATGGAAAGAGCTGAGAGCAATCTAAAGACTGGGAGATATTAGGTCTCTTGGATCTTACTTCTTTTGGTTGCTCGAGCACTTTAATTCCCGAGAGAGCCCTCCCATCTCCATCAGTTCTTCCAGGAACCTGTACCCTCCTTGTGTCTCTAAGATACGCTGGTCTAACTTGTTACATGCCTTTACAAGAAAGTTGGTAAAAATAAAAGGAAAGCTGAACAACGTCACAATATGGAGGTATGAAACAGAATTTCCCCATACTTGGTAAAGTTTAGAAATTTGTGTAATACCCGAAGGCAGATTCCATGTACAATAAGTCCTAGTTTAAGAACAAGAGCTGAGGGTATGAGGAAATAAAACTATATTTTCCGGGAGTATCTCTGGCTTCAGGAAGAAAGAGCACATGTTACTCTCCATTCAATATTAGGGCTGAACTATGGGGTCTTTTCGATCCTTTTGGCTTACCCTCTGCGATTCAGGGGGCACATGGCTAAGGTAAACAGACTGAAACAGCACCGTGGATAGCTGTGAGCTGTGCTGGGAAGATTCACGGTGATTCCATAATAAATCTCAGGTCTTTCTTCTGTAACAAAAAATTCCTCTTTTCCATCATCAAGGTAAAGCCGAGTATGTACAAGTAGAGTATGCGATAACTTTGTCACTCGTGACGAACCTAGTCGGTCCGATACTTTAACAACTTCTCCAATGTCTCTGCACTCAGGTTGGATATTCTGAGTGGGTCATCGGTAGAATGAATGAAATCAAGAATACTCTAAAGCAATGTTTGGAAGTCAATTTCAGTGTCTCCGGAAGCACTGGGAAAATCACCATGTGTAACGAACGTGAAGTATCCACAGGCTCTCTCTGTGTCTTTGAAACTGCCCATGTGTTCATTAGAAACGGCGGCTTGAGGAAAGGTGGTTTTGGAATTGGTTTCCCTCTAGTCTTACGTGATGCATCTCTACTATATTGCATTATAATAGAGCAAAGGGTCACTTGCTGACATAAAGCACAGGAGGCAGGAATGGAAGAGTCAACTTAGAGAAAAAAAGTGCTTTTCGGTTTTATTTTCATTTCTGCAGTTTGGAAAACAGTTTAACAGTTTAACTGATTTTGTGGCGGCTCACAAAAATACATATGAGCGTTGAAAATGTACAGAAGAACAACAATTGGGAGACATTTCCGGAAGCTTCAGTTTCTGAAACCCAGACACGAGCCTACAAGCTAAGACACGGCTACACCAGGCTTCAGCGTGAAACCATACAACTCCTGGGAAGGGCTGCCCTCTCTGAACGCAGCTACCTGTCCACAGGATGCTCTAGGCCCAGGCACCTTTATTCTTCCAACTAGAGAGACATAGAAAGATGCCTCCATATCCCATGAAGATGCCCAAGCATTTGGCCAAGGCTCCTATGAAACAGTCTGCTGTCTTCATCCAGGTAAGGGCAACTTCACATTTTCAGACACTAAGGTCGTGGGCAAATCCAGGGTGGACTGAGAGGCGGAAGCTCCAGCAAACAGAGTCCTGTGGCTGGAAGATGAATGCAGTACTTATTCCTGCACCAACAGACCCTTGCCTCTGGCCTTGGGCCTAGAGCATGATTTTTTGGTAGTTGCTGTTGGGGAAGAGGCCCTTGGGCTTTAACCTGCGGACAGCCTCCCTTAAATGCTTGGGCTGCAGCGGGGGCGTTTCTCCCCACATCTCACACACGTCCAGGGCCTCTTCCACCACCTCTCCAACAAAGACCTTGGCGATTCCAGCCATGGCAATGGCGGCGTTCTCAGACACCGAACTGCCGGTGATAGACTTCATCAGACCTGCCATGCGTGCTTTTGGGAAAGCTGACCGGCGACACACTTCGTAGCGGGCCAGCTGCTCCTCAGACATGGCAGACAGCAGGGCTGTCATCCTCTGAGCCTCCTCTGCATCCACGGTGGGCTTCCTCTCCTTCTTTCCTTTAGTATGTCTTTTCCGTCTTTTGGCGGCAGGAGGAGGTGAGGCTGAGGCCTCCTTGTCCCCTTCTGTGAGGTCCATGACATCCTCACTCCTGAGCTCACCTCCCTGATCCCTGGGTTCTTCCAAGTTCCCACCTAGGTCCTCAGGGATTCCATCCTTCTTGCTGCCCTTCAGACCTCGGGGCATGGCGAACATCTCAGCAGACACACCTGTTTGCCTGCCCGTCTCCACGGGTGAGATTCAAGTCTGCCCCGTGACAGCAGCTGTAGAGGCAGAAGTTCTGGCTGGGGTGGTTTGATTACGGATCTGCAGCGAGAACCTTTCGAAGATTTTAGCTGCCGTGTTTCTGCTGAGCCACTTTAGCCATAACTGGACACAGCTCCCTGCCTCCCCTTCCCACACACAAACACACACGCTGAATTTTCTCACTTCCACAATGTGAAGAAACTTGTGGATGGAGAGTATATTAGTTTTACATCAATGCAGAATAAATTCTCACAAGTTTTGGACACTTAAAACAAACCCCAGCTCAGAGGTCAGAAGTTCTACCAGTCCAAGTGACTGCCACCTGCTCAGAGCCACACGAGGGACCTCCGGGATGGGTCTGGCTGTGTGGTCGCTGCCTTCACCTGAGAAGGGTCTGGCTTCGATCTGACTCGAGGTGGTGGCAGAATTCAATGCCTTCGGGTTGTGAGCCCCAGGCCCACTTGTCTGTTCTGCCTGCTGCCGTGAGGACGCTCTCGGCTCCTGCAAGTGTTGCCCAGGTCTGGGCTGTGAGGCTCCCTGGGTCTGCACGGCCAGTGCCGGGGAATCTCCCACAGGGCAATGTCATCTCAGGGAGCTCCAGTGCTCCCTTATAAAGAGCTCGGATGATTGAACTAGACCCAGCCCTTAGCAGCTATTGGCTCAGGATATCCCTAAGGAAATCAGGGATTTGGGCGGGCTCATCAATTCACGCTTCCGCCCACCCCCAAGGGAGGGGCAGACACAGGGCGAGTCTCCGAGGGGCGGGAAATGCAGGGGGTATTTCAGAATTCAGTCTTCCTCACAGAATCGCAAAGTTCACGTTTCACAACCATAAAGAAACTATTTACGCTAAAAATGAGACTTTTTAAGAAGTTGCACTTAGAAAACTTCAATGTCTGAGAAAAAAATATCCCTAACGCACAGGGAAACAGGTGGCTTATCCAATACTCTGGAAATAAAATGGGCTGGGTGAGGGGAATATGAAAATATTATTTCAATTTCATCTCATTTTATTTATTTATTTATGTACTTATTGATTTATTTTTGAGACAGAGTCTCCCTCTGTCCCTCAGGCTGGATTACAGTGTCCTGAGCTCAGCTCACTGCAGCCTCCGCATCCTGGGCCCAAGGCATTCTCCTGCCTCAGCCTCCAGAGTAGCTGGGACTAAATGAGTACGCCACCACGCCAGGCAAATTTTTGTCTTTTTTATAAAGTGTAGAGGAGGTTTCACCATTTGGGCCAGGGTGGTCTTCAACTGCCAACTTCAGATGATCTGCCCCAACTTGCCTTCCAAAGTGAAGGGACTATAGGCGTGAGCCACTGCGCCCAGACTATGATAGTTTCACACTGAGGCCTGAAGCTGCTCTGCCTTAGGATTTTTCCTGAGTTTTACGTTCTTGTCATGATGAGCTGCTGGTTCATATTTTCCGTTGGATCTTTTCGAAAGGGATTACAGATGAGATTATGGCTTTCTCACAAAGAATACCACTTTGGTGAAACTATACTGAAATCAGGAGTACCTTATGTTTCCGATACTTATCAAGCACAATATTTGAACACGGCGTGGTAGGTGAAAGTGTAGGAAGCAGAATTTGGCAAACCCCATTTTTTTTCAATTTCGACGGTTTCAGGTTTTTGGTTTCAGCCAAACTGAAGAATGTCCTAATGAGCTGTCAATTCACAGGCCATTACAGACAATTTTTGAAACTACATCACACTGTAATTTAAGGAGTACGATTCTAAAGAAATTTGAACAATCTGGTGGTATTGCTAACACCAAACAAGGTTGTTCAGCTCTTTCATCTTTAAAAACAAACAAACAAAAACATGATGTGGAATTCTCTCATTTTACCAAACAGCCGTACGCTCCCTTGAATATGTGACTATGAAACCCAAGTAATTGGAAGAAAAAAAATAAAGGAAACACCTCATCAGTCTCATTAATGGTTTTGTTGAGAATAGTTTATTTTTCAAAAACTGCTGGCTATGTCTTGATATTTTTAGACACGGCTAAAGTTGAAATTGCATGAATCCTCTCTCTAACATTCATGCTACTTAAGAATCTTTTCCCAAGATTTGACTGCATTCATTTCATAAAAGCCCTGTCCTCTTCTCCCCTATATATCTATATTAGCACTCTGCCTTCTACCCTCTTCCATAGGAAACACAAATCCGTCAATTGATCACTTAAGCCTTTCCAGTATGGGTACAACATTTTCTGTAGTTGTACTCCTGAGATTTGTCCTTTATACTTCTAAAGACTAGACCCTAGATAATACATGCTTGGGAATAGTGGAGCTAGCTTGCTTAAACTTTATTTAGGCGTATGCTAATTACTTGTGGGGGGCAAAGGCAGGCAGTGAGGATGTTAAGCTTATCCCAAAATAGTCAATTTTGGAAAAGACACAAGTACAGGCCGCGAGCGGTGGCTCAGACCTGAAATCCCAGCACCTTGGGAGGTCTTCTCGCAGAAGGCCAGAGCGAGACCCCGGGGAAAAGATGCATCCCAGGCGTGATGGCCTGACGATGGCTTCCTGTGTCCCGCAACATGGGGAGTCTGCAGTGTGGCCGGTTTGGAAACTGGCAAGGAGAGCGAAGAGACAACATGCTGGTCTTCCACCCTTCCCTGGATGCCCGTGGGTGCCCGCAGAGCTCCGGAAGCAAACAGTCAACATGCTCAGCCTTTCGGGGGCCGGAGAGACGTGAGCAACATGCCCCCTTGCAGAGGGCACAGCAGCGTGGAATCCCAAATCACGCTTCAGTCATCCTGAGGGTGGCTCCTCTGTGGTCGGGGCTGTGGGCCTGGCGCTCCGTTGCGAGGCTCAGCCTGGGGATGTGCGGTCTGTGAACCACGCGGTTGAAAACCCGAAGGCAACACGGGTCCCGGTCTTTTGTCTCTGAGGAAGCCGCCCGTTCCTTGGGCCACGGAATCGGGGCCAATGGGTGCCCCGCCGGCCCGACGCGGCGGCCGTGGGCCCAGCCCTCAGCCCGCGCCGGGCGCTTACCCTTTTCCCGGAGCGCGGGGGTCCCGTTGCTCCCGGAGGCCAAAGACCGTTTATTCTCTCTGCCTTCCTCCCTCTGTCCCTGGCTCCCTCCCGCCCGCCCTCTGTCCCTGCGTCGCTCTGTCTATCCCTCCGTTCCTAACTGCCTCCCTCTCTCTCCCTCCCTCCCTCCCTCCCAACTTCCCTCCGCCCATCCTTCGGCCCCTCTGGGTCTCCCGTTCGTCTCTCCATCTCTGCCCGCCTTCCCTCCCGCCTGGAACGGTCGGCATCGCCGGCGTGCCCGGGGCCTGGGGTCTGCGTTCAGCCGCCAGGCGCTCCACGGTGGCAGCTGGGAGGCTGCAGGGACACGGGCGGGCGGGCGGGCGGGCGGCCGGGCGACGGTGGAGCGGAGGCGCAGAGGAGGCGAGCCGCCGCCGGAGGGATGGCGGGCCCGGACGCTGCGCGGGCCCGGTGTTTCGCGGGAAGGGGGTCTCCACCCAGCCCAGGGGAAGACTCATTTTCCGGGGGTAGGGATTGGGGGGTGGGGGTGGCGAGGGGTCGGTCAGGCCGTGGCGGAAAGGCATGAGAGCTCTGCCCGGGCTGCTCCCAGAGCCTAGGCGGCTGCCCGCGAACCCGCGCGTGCGCAGCAGACGGCCCACCTGCTGGTACCTGGGCCGGCGCTGGGATCCCCGGGATGCCCAGGAAAGAATGGCATCTCTCCGCTCTGTGGAGTGTCTCACCGGGCCTAGACCTGGAAGGCAGGAATCGCAGGCGGGTCGGCCCGGAGGGAAGACACGCCCATCCACGCCGACCCAGGTGTTCCCCGCGAAAGAGAGGCCACCGGCCACCGCCCAGCACCGACCCCGTCCCAGCCCCGCGTCCTTTTAAAGCTCCTCCAGCAGAGCCCGGTATTCTTCCTCGCTGAGGGGTGGTTCCAGCGAGGCGGCCTCTTCCGTGGCCTCCAGCTCCCCAGGGGCCTCCGTTTCTAGGAAAGGCTGCGCCCGCTGCAGAAACTCCGGGCTCGCCAGGAGCTCATCCAGCAGGCGTAGGGGAGTGCAGACGAGCGCTCCGGCTCCTGGAGGAGCCGCGCCTGGGGGGGCGCCCGGATGGCTTGCACCTGCCACTGCCGCGCGGAGGCCTCCGGGGGCGCGGGCTGGGGAGGTGGGGCTTCCCCGGCTTGGGGTTCCCACGCAGCCCCGGCGACCTGGGGACCCTGGCCCCAGCCCCAACACGGACTCCCCTGGGACGCTAGGGGAGGGAAATGCAGGGGGTATTTCAGAATTCAGTCTTCCTCACAGAATCGCAAAGTTCACGTTTCACAACCATAAAGAAACTACTTACGCTAAAAATGAGACTTTTTATGAAGTTGCACTTAGAAAACTTCAATGTCTGAGAAAAAAATATCTCTAACGCACAGGGAAACTGGTGGTTTATCCAATACTCTGAAAATAAAATGGGCTGGGTGAGGGGAATATGAAAATATTATTTCAATTTCATCTCATTTTATTTATTTATGTACTTATTGATTTATTTTTGAGACAGAGTGTCCCTCTGTCCCTCAGGCTGGATTACAGTGTCCTGAGCTCAGCTCACTGCAGCCTCCGCATCCTGGGCTCAAGGCATTCTCCTGCCTCAGCCTCCAGAGTAGCTGGGACTAAATGAGCACGCCACCACGCCAGGCAAATTTTTGTCTTTTTTTTTTAAAGTGTAGAGGAGGTTTCACCATTTGGGCCAGGGTGGTCTTCAACTGCCGACTTCAGGTGATCGGCCCCAACTTGCCTTCCCAAAGTGAAGGGACTATAGGCATGAGCCACTGCGCCCAGACTATGATAGTTTCACACTGAAGCCTGAAGCTGCTCTGCCTTAGGATTTTTCCTGAGTTTTACTTTCTTGTCATGATGAGTTGCTAGTTCATGTTTTCCCTTGTTTCTTTTCGAAAGGCATTACTGATGAGATTATGGCTTTCTCACAAAGAATACCACTTTGGTGAAACTATATTGAAATCAGGAGTACCTTATGTTTCCGATACTTCTCAAGCACAATATTTGAACACGGCGTGGTAGGTGAAAGTGTAGGAAGCAGAATTTGGCAATCCCCATATTTTTTCAATTTCGACGGTTTCAGGTTTTTGGTTTCAGCCAAACTGAAGAATGTCCTTATGAGCTGTCAATTCACAGGCCGTTACAGACAATTTTTGAAACTACATCACGGTGTAATTTAAGGAGTACGATTCTAAAGAAATTTGAACAATCTGGTGGTATTGCTAAAACCAAACAAGGTTGTTCAGCTCTTTCATCTTTAAAAACAAACAAACAAAAACATGATGTGGAATTCTCTCATTTTACCAAACAGCCGTACGCTCCCTTGAATATGTGACTATGAAACCCAAGTAATTGGAAGAAGAAAAATAAAGGAAACACCTCATCAGTCTCATTAATAGTTTTGTTGAGAATAGTTTATTTTTGAAAAACTGCTGGCTATGTCTTGATATTTTTAGACACGGCTAAAGCTGAAATTGCATGAATCCTCTCTCTAACATTCATGCTACTAAAGAAACTTTTCCCAAGATTTGACTGCATTCATTTCATAAAAGCCCTGTCCTCTTCTCCCCTATATATCTATATTAGCACTCTGCCTTCTACCCTCTTCCATAGGAAACACAAATCCGTCAATTGATCACTTAAGCCTTTCCAGTTTGGGTACAACATTTTCTGTAGTTGTACTCCTGAGATTTGTCCTTTATACTTCTAAAGACTAGACCCTAGATAATACATGCTTGGGAATAGTGGAGCTAGCTTGCTTAAACTTTATTTAGGCGTATGCTAATTACTTGTGGGGGGCAAAGGCAGGCAGTGAGGATGTTAAGCTTATTCCAAAATAGTCAATTTTGGAAAAGACACAAGTACAGGCCGGGCGTGGTGGCTCAGACCTGTAATCCCGGCACCTTGGGAGGCCGAGGCGGCCGGTCACGAGGTCAGGAGATCGACACCATCCTGGCTAACACGGTGAAACCCCGTCTCTGCTAAACATACACAAATTAGCCGGGCGTGGTGGCAGGCGCTTGTAGTCTCAGCTACTCAGGAGGCTGAGGCAGGAGAAGAGCACGAACCCGGGAGGCGGAGCTGGCAGTGAGCCGAGATTGCGCCACTGCACTCCGGCCTGGGCGGCAGAGTGGGATTCTGCCTCAAAAAAGAAAGAAAAAAAACATCTTCATATATATGAATGTGTGTGTGTGTGTGTGTGTGTGTGTCTGTGTGTGTGTGTGTACTGAGGTACACTCACTTTACTTCTGAGTTATCTCGTCACCACTTAACCAGCACCAATCAGAGACCACATTTTTCTAGGCAGTCTCCAAATGTACATTACAAATAGTAACGTACTTTAAGGATAGTAATGAAGCTCCGGGAAAAATTGCTTGTCTGCACCTCAGCAGACCAACCTGCCTGGGCCAGCTTCTCTCTTCCTCTACTCTTCAGAAAGTGCTAGACCTGCAACATCTGACAGAATACAGCTTCCATGACTCCTCAGTGCCATGGAAATGGAAAGAGCTGAGAGCAATCTAAAGACTGGGAGATATTAGGTCTCTTGGATCTTACTTCTTTTGGTTGCTCGAGCACTTTAATTCCCGAGAGAGCCCTCCCATCTCCATCAGTTCTTCCAGGAACCTGTACCCTCCTTGTGTCTCTAAGATACGCTGGTCTAACTTGTTACATGCCTTTACAAGAAAGTTGGTAAAAATAAAAGGAAAGCTGAACAACGTCACAATATGGAGGTATGAAACAGAATTTCCCCATACTTGGTAAAGTTTAGAAATTTGTGTAATACCCGAAGGCAGATTCCATGTACAATAAGTCCTAGTTTAAGAACAAGAGCTGAGGGTATGAGGAAATAAAACTATATTTTCCGGGAGTATCTCTGGCTTCAGGAAGAAAGAGCACATGTTACTCTCCATTCAATATTAGGGCTGAACTATGGGGTCTTTTCGATCCTTTTGGCTTACCCTCTGCGATTCAGGGGGCACATGGCTAAGGTAAACAGACTGAAACAGCACCGTGGATAGCTGTGAGCTGTGCTGGGAAGATTCACGGTGATTCCATAATAAATCTCAGGTCTTTCTTCTGTAACAAAAAATTCCTCTTTTCCATCATCAAGGTAAAGCCGAGTATGTACAAGTAGAGTATGCGATAACTTTGTCACTCGTGACGAACCTAGTCGGTCCGATACTTTAACAACTTCTCCAATGTCTCTGCACTCAGGTTGGATATTCTGAGTGGGTCATCGGTAGAATGAATGAAATCAAGAATACTCTAAAGCAATGTTTGGAAGTCAATTTCAGTGTCTCCGGAAGCACTGGGAAAATCACCATGTGTAACGAACGTGAAGTATCCACAGGCTCTCTCTGTGTCTTTGAAACTGCCCATGTGTTCATTAGAAACGGCGGCTTGAGGAAAGGTGGTTTTGGAATTGGTTTCCCTCTAGTCTTACGTGATGCATCTCTACTATATTGCATTATAATAGAGCAAAGGGTCACTTGCTGACATAAAGCACAGGAGGCAGGAATGGAAGAGTCAACTTAGAGAAAAAAAGTGCTTTTCGGTTTTATTTTCATTTCTGCAGTTTGGAAAACAGTTTAACAGTTTAACTGATTTTGTGGCGGCTCACAAAAATACATATGAGCGTTGAAAATGTACAGAAGAACAACAATTGGGAGACATTTCCGGAAGCTTCAGTTTCTGAAACCCAGACACGAGCCTACAAGCTAAGACACGGCTACACCAGGCTTCAGCGTGAAACCATACAACTCCTGGGAAGGGCTGCCCTCTCTGAACGCAGCTACCTGTCCACAGGATGCTCTAGGCCCAGGCACCTTTATTCTTCCAACTAGAGAGACATAGAAAGATGCCTCCATATCCCATGAAGATGCCCAAGCATTTGGCCAAGGCTCCTATGAAACAGTCTGCTGTCTTCATCCAGGTAAGGGCAACTTCACATTTTCAGACACTAAGGTCGTGGGCAAATCCAGGGTGGACTGAGAGGCGGAAGCTCCAGCAAACAGAGTCCTGTGGCTGGAAGATGAATGCAGTACTTATTCCTGCACCAACAGACCCTTGCCTCTGGCCTTGGGCCTAGAGCATGATTTTTTGGTAGTTGCTGTTGGGGAAGAGGCCCTTGGGCTTTAACCTGCGGACAGCCTCCCTTAAATGCTTGGGCTGCAGCGGGGGCGTTTCTCCCCACATCTCACACACGTCCAGGGCCTCTTCCACCACCTCTCCAACAAAGACCTTGGCGATTCCAGCCATGGCAATGGCGGCGTTCTCAGACACCGAACTGCCGGTGATAGACTTCATCAGACCTGCCATGCGTGCTTTTGGGAAAGCTGACCGGCGACACACTTCGTAGCGGGCCAGCTGCTCCTCAGACATGGCAGACAGCAGGGCTGTCATCCTCTGAGCCTCCTCTGCATCCACGGTGGGCTTCCTCTCCTTCTTTCCTTTAGTATGTCTTTTCCGTCTTTTGGCGGCAGGAGGAGGTGAGGCTGAGGCCTCCTTGTCCCCTTCTGTGAGGTCCATGACATCCTCACTCCTGAGCTCACCTCCCTGATCCCTGGGTTCTTCCAAGTTCCCACCTAGGTCCTCAGGGATTCCATCCTTCTTGCTGCCCTTCAGACCTCGGGGCATGGCGAACATCTCAGCAGACACACCTGTTTGCCTGCCCGTCTCCACGGGTGAGATTCAAGTCTGCCCCGTGACAGCAGCTGTAGAGGCAGAAGTTCTGGCTGGGGTGGTTTGATTACGGATCTGCAGCGAGAACCTTTCGAAGATTTTAGCTGCCGTGTTTCTGCTGAGCCACTTTAGCCATAACTGGACACAGCTCCCTGCCTCCCCTTCCCACACACAAACACACACGCTGAATTTTCTCACTTCCACAATGTGAAGAAACTTGTGGATGGAGAGTATATTAGTTTTACATCAATGCAGAATAAATTCTCACAAGTTTTGGACACTTAAAACAAACCCCAGCTCAGAGGTCAGAAGTTCTACCAGTCCAAGTGACTGCCACCTGCTCAGAGCCACACGAGGGACCTCCGGGATGGGTCTGGCTGTGTGGTCGCTGCCTTCACCTGAGAAGGGTCTGGCTTCGATCTGACTCGAGGTGGTGGCAGAATTCAATGCCTTCGGGTTGTGAGCCCCAGGCCCACTTGTCTGTTCTGCCTGCTGCCGTGAGGACGCTCTCGGCTCCTGCAAGTGTTGCCCAGGTCTGGGCTGTGAGGCTCCCTGGGTCTGCACGGCCAGTGCCGGGGAATCTCCCACAGGGCAATGTCATCTCAGGGAGCTCCAGTGCTCCCTTATAAAGAGCTCGGATGATTGAACTAGACCCAGCCCTTAGCAGCTATTGGCTCAGGATATCCCTAAGGAAATCAGGGATTTGGGCGGGCTCATCAATTCACGCTTCCGCCCACCCCCAAGGGAGGGGCAGACACAGGGCGAGTCTCCGAGGGGCGGGAAATGCAGGGGGTATTTCAGAATTCAGTCTTCCTCACAGAATCGCAAAGTTCACGTTTCACAACCATAAAGAAACTATTTACGCTAAAAATGAGACTTTTTAAGAAGTTGCACTTAGAAAACTTCAATGTCTGAGAAAAAAATATCCCTAACGCACAGGGAAACAGGTGGCTTATCCAATACTCTGGAAATAAAATGGGCTGGGTGAGGGGAATATGAAAATATTATTTCAATTTCATCTCATTTTATTTATTTATTTATGTACTTATTGATTTATTTTTGAGACAGAGTCTCCCTCTGTCCCTCAGGCTGGATTACAGTGTCCTGAGCTCAGCTCACTGCAGCCTCCGCATCCTGGGCCCAAGGCATTCTCCTGCCTCAGCCTCCAGAGTAGCTGGGACTAAATGAGTACGCCACCACGCCAGGCAAATTTTTGTCTTTTTTATAAAGTGTAGAGGAGGTTTCACCATTTGGGCCAGGGTGGTCTTCAACTGCCAACTTCAGATGATCTGCCCCAACTTGCCTTCCAAAGTGAAGGGACTATAGGCGTGAGCCACTGCGCCCAGACTATGATAGTTTCACACTGAGGCCTGAAGCTGCTCTGCCTTAGGATTTTTCCTGAGTTTTACGTTCTTGTCATGATGAGCTGCTGGTTCATATTTTCCGTTGGATCTTTTCGAAAGGGATTACAGATGAGATTATGGCTTTCTCACAAAGAATACCACTTTGGTGAAACTATACTGAAATCAGGAGTACCTTATGTTTCCGATACTTATCAAGCACAATATTTGAACACGGCGTGGTAGGTGAAAGTGTAGGAAGCAGAATTTGGCAAACCCCATTTTTTTTCAATTTCGACGGTTTCAGGTTTTTGGTTTCAGCCAAACTGAAGAATGTCCTAATGAGCTGTCAATTCACAGGCCATTACAGACAATTTTTGAAACTACATCACACTGTAATTTAAGGAGTACGATTCTAAAGAAATTTGAACAATCTGGTGGTATTGCTAACACCAAACAAGGTTGTTCAGCTCTTTCATCTTTAAAAACAAACAAACAAAAACATGATGTGGAATTCTCTCATTTTACCAAACAGCCGTACGCTCCCTTGAATATGTGACTATGAAACCCAAGTAATTGGAAGAAAAAAAATAAAGGAAACACCTCATCAGTCTCATTAATGGTTTTGTTGAGAATAGTTTATTTTTCAAAAACTGCTGGCTATGTCTTGATATTTTTAGACACGGCTAAAGTTGAAATTGCATGAATCCTCTCTCTAACATTCATGCTACTTAAGAATCTTTTCCCAAGATTTGACTGCATTCATTTCATAAAAGCCCTGTCCTCTTCTCCCCTATATATCTATATTAGCACTCTGCCTTCTACCCTCTTCCATAGGAAACACAAATCCGTCAATTGATCACTTAAGCCTTTCCAGTATGGGTACAACATTTTCTGTAGTTGTACTCCTGAGATTTGTCCTTTATACTTCTAAAGACTAGACCCTAGATAATACATGCTTGGGAATAGTGGAGCTAGCTTGCTTAAACTTTATTTAGGCGTATGCTAATTACTTGTGGGGGGCAAAGGCAGGCAGTGAGGATGTTAAGCTTATCCCAAAATAGTCAATTTTGGAAAAGACACAAGTACAGGCCGCGAGCGGTGGCTCAGACCTGAAATCCCAGCACCTTGGGAGGTCTTCTCGCAGAAGGCCAGAGCGAGACCCCGGGGAAAAGATGCATCCCAGGCGTGATGGCCTGACGATGGCTTCCTGTGTCCCGCAACATGGGGAGTCTGCAGTGTGGCCGGTTTGGAAACTGGCAAGGAGAGCGAAGAGACAACATGCTGGTCTTCCACCCTTCCCTGGATGCCCGTGGGTGCCCGCAGAGCTCCGGAAGCAAACAGTCAACATGCTCAGCCTTTCGGGGGCCGGAGAGACGTGAGCAACATGCCCCCTTGCAGAGGGCACAGCAGCGTGGAATCCCAAATCACGCTTCAGTCATCCTGAGGGTGGCTCCTCTGTGGTCGGGGCTGTCGGCCTGGCGCTCCGTTGCGAGGCTCAGCCTGGGGATGTGCGGTCTGTGAACCACGCGGTTGAAAACCCGAAGGCAACACGGGTCCCGGTCTTTTGTCTCTGAGGAAGCCGCCCGTTCCTTGGGCCACGGAATCGGGGCCAATGGGTGCCCCGCCGGCCCGACGCGGCGGCCGTGGGCCCAGCCCTCAGCCCGCGCCGGGCGCTTACCCTTTTCCCGGAGCGCGGGGGTCCCGTTGCTCCCGGAGGCCAAAGACCGTTTATTCTCTCTGCCTTCCTCCCTCTGTCCCTGGCTCCCTCCCGCCCGCCCTCTGTCCCTGCGTCGCTCTGTCTATCCCTCCGTTCCTAACTGCCTCCCTCTCTCTCCCTCCCTCCCTCCCTCCCAACTTCCCTCCGCCCATCCTTCGGCCCCTCTGGGTCTCCCGTTCGTCTCTCCATCTCTGCCCGCCTTCCCTCCCGCCTGGAACGGTCGGCATCGCCGGCGTGCGCGGGGCCTGGGGTCTGCGTTCAGCCGCCAGGCGCTCCACGGTGGCAGCTGGGAGGCTGCAGGGACACGGGCGGGCGGGCGGGCGGGTGGCCGGGCGACGGTGGAGCGGAGGCGCAGAGGAGGCGAGCCGCCGCCGGAGGGATGGCGGGCCCGGACGCTGCGCGGGCCCGGTGTTTCGCGGGAAGGGGGTCTCCACCCAGCCCAGGGGAAGACTCATTTTCCGGGGGTAGGGATTGGGGGGTGAGGGTGGCGAGGGGTCGGTCAGGCCGTGGCGGAAAGGCATGAGAGCTCTGCCCGGGCTGCTCCCAGAGCCTAGGCGGCTGCCCGCGAACCCGCGCGTGCGCAGCAGACGGCCCACCTGCTGGTACCTGGGCCGGCGCTGGGATCCCCGGGATGCCCAGGAAAGAATGGCATCTCTCCGCTCTGTGGAGTGTCTCACCGGGCCTAGACCTGGAAGGCAGGAATCGCAGGCGGGTCGGCCCGGAGGGAAGACACGCCCATCCACGCCGACCCAGGTGTTCCCCGCGAAAGAGAGGCCACCGGCCACCGCCCTGCACCGACCCCGTCCCAGCCCCGCGTCCTTTTAAAGCTCCTCCAGCAGAGCCCGGTATTCTTCCTCGCTGAGGGGTGGTTCCAGCGAGGCGGCCTCTTCCGTGGCCTCCAGCTCCCCAGGGGCCTCCGTTTCTAGGAAAGGCTGCGCCCGCTGCAGAAACTCCGGGCTCGCCAGGAGCTCATCCAGCAGGCGTAGGGGAGTGCAGACGAGCGCTCCGGCTCCTGGAGGAGCCGCGCCTGGGGGGGCGCCCGGATGGCTTGCACCTGCCACTGCCGCGCGGAGGCCTCCGGGGGCGCGGGCTGGGGAGGTGGGGCTTCCCCGGCTTGGGGTTCCCACGCAGCCCTGGCGACCTGGGGACCCTGGCCCCAGCCCCAACACGGACTCCCCTGGGACGCGAGGGGAGGGAAATGCAGGGGGTATTTCAGAATTCAGTCTTCCTCACAGAATCGCAAAGTTCACGTTTCACAACCATAAAGAAACTATTTACGCTAAAAATGAGACTTTTTATGAAGTTGCACTTAGAAAACTTCAATGTCTGAGAAAAAAATATCTCTAACGCACAGGGAAACTGGTGGTTTATCCAATACTCTGAAAATAAAATGGGCTGGGTGAGGGGAATATGAAAATATTATTTCAATTTCATCTCATTTTATTTATTTATGTACTTATTGATTTATTTTTGAGACAGAGTGTCCCTCTGTCCCTCAGGCTGGATTACAGTGTCCTGAGCTCAGCTCACTGCAGCCTCCGCATCCTGGGCTCAAGGCATTCTCCTGCCTCAGCCTCCAGAGTAGCTGGGACTAAATGAGCACGCCACCACGCCAGGCAAATTTTTGTCTTTTTTTTTTAAAGTGTAGTGGAGGTTTCACCATTTGGGCCAGGGTGGTCTTCAACTGCCGACTTCAGGTGATCTGCCCCAACTTGCCTTCCCAAAGTGAAGGGACTGTAGGCATGAGCCACTGCGCCCAGACTATGGTAGTTTCACACTGAAGCCTGAAGCTGCTCTGCCTTAGGATTTTTCCTGAGTTTTACTTTCTTGTCATGATGAGTTGCTAGTTCATGTTTTCCCTTGTTTCTTTTCGAAAGGCATTACTGATGAGATTATGGCTTTCTCACAAAGAATACCACTTTGGTGAAACTATATTGAAATCAGGAGTACCTTATGTTTCCGATACTTATCAAGCACAATATTTGAACACGGCGTGGTAGGTGAAAGTGTAGGAAGCAGAATTTGGCAATCCCCATATTTTTTCAATTTCGACGGTTTCAGGTTTTTGGTTTCAGCCAAACTGAAGAATGTCCTTATGAGCTGTCAATTCACAGGCCGTTACAGACAATATTTGAAACTACATCACGGTGTAATTTAAGGAGTACGATTCTAAAGAAATTTGAACAATCTGGTGGTATTGCTAACACCAAACAAGGTTGTTCAGCTCTTTCATCTTTAAAAACAAACAAACAAAAACATGATGTGGAATTCTCTCATTTTACCAAACAGCCGTACGCTCCCTTGAATATGTGACTATGAAACCCAAGTAATTGGAAGAAGAAAAATAAAGGAAACACCTCATCAGTCTCATTAATAGTTTTGTTGAGAATAGTTTATTTTTGAAAAACTGCTGGCTATGTCTTGATATTTTTAGACACGGCTAAAGCTGAAATTGCATGAATCCTCTCTCTAACATTCATGCTACTAAAGAAACTTTTCCCAAGATTTGACTGCATTCATTTCATAAAAGCCCTGTCCTCTTCTCCCCTATATATCTATATTAGCACTCTGCCTTCTACCCTCTTCCATAGGAAACACAAATCCGTCAATTGATCACTTAAGCCTTTCCAGTTTGGGTACAACATTTTCTGTAGTTGTACTCCTGAGATTTGTCCTTTATACTTCTAAAGACTAGACCCTAGATAATACATGCTTGGGAATAGTGGAGCTAGCTTGCTTAAACTTTATTTAGGCGTATGCTAATTACTTGTGGGGGGCAAAGGCAGGCAGTGAGGATGTTAAGCTTATCCCAAAATAGTCAATTTTGGAAAAGACACAAGTACAGGCCGGGCGTGGTGGCTCAGACCTGTAATCCCGGCACCTTGGGAGGCCGAGGCGGCCGGTCACGAGGTCAGGAGATCGACACCATCCTGGCTAACACGGTGAAACCCCGTCTCTGCTAAACATACACAAATTAGCCGGGCGTGGTGGCAGGCGCTTGTAGTCTCAGCTACTCGGGAGGCTGAGGCAGGAGAAGAGCACGAACCCGGGAGGCGGAGCTGGCAGTGAGCCGAGATTGCGCCACTGCACTCCGGCCTGGGCGGCAGAGTGGGATTCTGCCTCAAAAAAGAAAGAAAAAAAACATCTTCATATATATGAATGTGTGTGTGTGTGTGTGTGTGTTTGTCTGTGTGTGTGTGTGTACTCAGGTACACTCACTTTACTTCTGAGTTATCTCGTCACCACTTAACCAGCACCAATCAGAGACCACATTTTTCTAGGCAGTCTCCAAATGTACATTACAAATAGTAACGTACTTTAAGGATAGTAATGAAGCTCCGGGAAAAATTGCTTGTCTCCACCTCAGCAGACCAACCTGCCTGGGCCAGCTTCTCTCTTCCTCTACTCTTCAGAAAGTGCTAGACCTGCAACATCTGACAGAATACAGCTTCCATGACTCCTCAGTGCCATGGAAATGGAACGAGCTGAGAGCAATCTAAAGACTGGGAGATATTAGGTCTCTTGGATCTTACTTCTTTTGGTTGCTCGAGCACTTTAATTCCCGAGAGAGCCCTCCCATCTCCATCAGTTCTTCCAGGAACCTGTACCCTCCTTGTGTCTCTAAGATACGCTGGTCTAACTTGTTACATGCCTTTACAAGAAAGTTGGTAAAAATAAAAGGAAAGCTGAACAACGTCACAATATGGAGGTATGAAACAGAATTTCCCCATACTTGGTAAAGTTTAGAAATTTGTGTAATACCCGAAGGCAGATTCCATGTACAAAAAGTCCTAGTTTAAGAACAAGAGCTGAGGGTATGAGGAAATAAAACTATATTTTCCGGGAGTATCTCTGGCTTCAGGAAGAAAGAGCACATGTTACTCTCCATTCAATATTAGGGCTGAACTATGGGGTCTTTTCGATCCTTTTTGCTTACCCTCTGCGATTCAGGGGGCACATGGCAAAGGTAAACAGACTGAAACAGCACCGTGGATAGCTGTGAGCTGTGCTGGGAAGATTCACGGTGATTCCATAATAAATCTCAGGTCTTTCTTCTGTAACAAAAAATTCCTCTTTTCCATCATCAAGGTAAAGCCGAGTATGTACAAGTAGAGTATGCGATAACTTTGTCACTCGTGACGAACCTAGTCGGTCCGATACTTTAACAACTTCTCCAATGTCTCTGCACTCAGGTTGGATATTCTGAGTGGGTCATCGGTAGAATGAATGAAATCAAGAATACTCTAAAGCAATGTTTGGAAGTCAATTTCAGTGTCTCCGGAAGCACTGGGAAAATCACCATGTGTAACGAACGTGAAGTATCCACAGGCTCTCTCTGTGTCTTTGAAACTGCCCATGTGTTCATTAGAAACGGCGGCTTGAGGAAAGGTGGTTTTGGAATTGGTTTCCCTCTAGTCTTACGTGATGCATCTCTACTATATTGCATTATAATAGAGCAAAGGGTCACTTGCTGACATAAAGCACAGGAGGCAGGAATGGAAGAGTCAACTTAGAGAAAAAAAGTGCTTTTCGGTTTTATTTTCATTTCTGCAGTTTGGAAAACAGTTTAACAGTTTAACTGATTTTGTGGCGGCTCACAAAAATACATATGAGCGTTGAAAATGTACAGAAGAACAACAATTGGGAGACATTTCCGGAAGCTTCAGTTTCTGAAACCCAGACACGAGCCTACAAGCTAAGACACGGCTACACCAGGCTTCAGCGTGAAACCATACAACTCCTGGGAAGGGCTTCCCTCTCTGAACGCAGCTACCTGTCCACAGGATGCTCTAGGCCCAGGCACCTTTATTCTTCCAACTAGAGAGACATAGAAAGATGCCTCCATATCCCATGAAGATGCCCAAGCATTTGGCCAAGGCTCCTATGAAACAGTCTGCTGTCTTCATCCAGGTAAGGGCAACTTCACATTTTCAGACACTAAGGTCGTGGGCAAATCCAGGGTGGACTGAGAGGCGGAAGCTCCAGCAAACAGAGTCCTGTGGCTGGAAGATGAATGCAGTACTTATTCCTGCACCAACAGACCCTTGCCTCTGGCCTTGGGCCTAGAGCATGATTTTTTGGTAGTTGCTGTTGGGGAAGAGGCCCTTGGGCTTTAACCTGCGGACAGCCTCCCTTAAATGCTTGGGCTGCAGCGGGGGCGTTTCTCCCCACATCTCACACACGTCCAGGGCCTCTTCCACCACCTCTCCAACAAAGACCTTGGCGATTCCAGCCATGGCAATGGCGGCGTTCTCAGACACCGAACTGCCGGTGATAGACTTCATCAGACCTGCAATGCGTGCTTTTGGGAAAGCTGACCGGCGACACACTTCGTAGCGGGCCAGCTGCTCCTCAGACATGGCAGACAGCAGGGCTGTCATCCTCTGAGCCTCCTCTGCATCCACGGTGGGCTTCCTCTCCTTCTTTCCTTTGGTATGTCTTTTCCGTCTTTTGGCGGCAGGAGGAGCTGAGGCTGAGGCCTCCTTGTCCCCTTCTGTGAGGTCCATGACATCCTCACTCCTGAGCTCACCTCCCTGATCCCTGGGTTCTTCCAAGTTCCCACCTAGGTCCTCAGGGATTCCATCCTTCTTGCTGCCCTTCAGACCTCGGGGCATGGCGAACATCTCAGCAGACACACCTGTTTGCCTGCCCGTCTCCACGGGTGAGATTCAAGTCTGCCCCGTGACAGCAGCTGTAGAGGCAGAAGTTCTGGCTGGGGTGGTTTGATTACGGATCTGCAGCGAGAACCTTTCGAAGATTTTAGCTGCCGTGTTTCTGCTGAGCCACTTTAGCCATAACTGGACACAGCTCCCTGCCTCCCCTTCCCACACACAAACACACACGCTGAATTTTCTCACTTCCACAATGTGAAGAAACTTGTGGATGGAGAGTATATTAGTTTTACATCAATGCAGAATAAATTCTCACAAGTTTTGGACACTTAAAACAAACCCCAGCTCAGAGGTCAGAAGTTCTACCAGTCCAAGTGACTGCCACCTGCTCAGAGCCACACGAGGGACCTCCGGGATGGGTCTGGCTGTGTGGTCGCTGCCTTCACCTGAGAAGGGTCTGGCTTCGATCTGACTCGAGGTGGTGGCAGAATTCAATGCCTTCGGGTTGTGAGCCCCAGGCCCACTTGTCTGTTCTGCCTGCTGCCGTGAGGACGCTCTCGGCTCCTGCAAGTGTTGCCCAGGTCTGGGCTGTGAGGCTCCCTGGGTCTGCACGGCCAGTGCCGGGGAATCTCCCACAGGGCAATGTCATCTCAGGGAGCTCCAGTCCTCCCTTATAAAGAGCTCGGATGATTGAACTAGACCCAGCCCTTAGCAGCTATTGGCTCAGGATATCCCTAAGGAAATCAGGGATTTGGGCGGGCTCATCAATTCACGCTTCCGCCCACCCCCAAGGGAGGGGCAGACACAGGGCGAGTCTCCGAGGGGCGGGAAATGCAGGGGGTATTTCAGAATTCAGTCTTCCTCACAGAATCGCAAAGTTCACGTTTCACAACCATAAAGAAACTATTTACGCTAAAAATGAGACTTTTTAAGAAGTTGCACTTAGAAAACTTCAATGTCTGAGAAAAAAATATCCCTAACGCACAGGGAAACAGGTGGCTTATCCAATACTCTGGAAATAAAATGGGCTGGGTGAGGGGAATATGAAAATATTATTTCAATTTCATCTCATTTTATTTATTTATTTATGTACTTATTGATTTATTTTTGAGACAGAGTCTCCCTCTGTCCCTCAGGCTGGATTACAGTGTCCTGAGCTCAGCTCACTGCAGCCTCCGCATCCTGGGCCCAAGGCATTCTCCTGCCTCAGCCTCCAGAGTAGCTGGGACTAAAGGAGTACGCCACCACGCCAGGCAAATTTTTGTCTTTTTTATAAAGTGTAGAGGAGGTTTCACCATTTGGGCCAGGGTGGTCTTCAACTGCCAACTTCAGATGATCTGCCCCAACCTGCCTTCCAAAGTGAAGGGACTATAGGCGTGAGCCACTGCGCCCAGACTATGATAGTTTCACACTGAGGCCTGAAGCTGCTCTGCCTTAGGATTTTTCCTGAGTTTTACGTTCTTGTCATGATGAGTTGCTAGTTCATATTTTCCGTTGGATCTTTTCGAAAGGGATTACTGATGAGATTATGGCTTTCTCACAAAGAATACCACTTTGGTGAAACTATACTGAAATCAGGAGTACCTTATGTTTCCGATACTTATCAAGCACAATATTTGAACACGGCGTGGTAGGTGAAAGTGTAGGAAGCAGAATTTGGCAAACCCCATTTTTTTTCAATTTCGACGGTTTCAGGTTTTTGGTTTCAGCCAAACTGAAGAATGTCCTAATGAGCTGTCAATTCACAGGCCATTACAGACAATTTTTGAAACTACATCACACTGTAATTTAAGGAGTACGATTCTAAAGAAATTTGAACAATCTGGTGGTATTGCTAACACCAAACAAGGTTGTTCAGCTCTTTCATCTTTAAAAACAAACAAACAAAAACATGATGTGGAATTCTCTCATTTTACCAAACAGCCGTACGCTCCCTTGAATATGTGACTATGAAACCCAAGTAATTGGAAGAAAAAAAATAAAGGAAACACCTCATCAGTCTCATTAATAGTTTTGTTGAGAATAGTTTATTTTTCAAAAACTGCTGGCTATGTCTTGATATTTTTAGACACGGCTAAAGTTGAAATTGCATGAATCCTCTCTCTAACATTCATGCTACTTAAGAATCTTTTCCCAAGATTTGACTGCATTCATTTCATAAAAGCCCTGTCCTCTTCTCCCCTATATATCTATATTAGCACTCTGCCTTCTACCCTCTTCCATAGGAAACACAAATCCGTCAATTGATCACTTAAGCCTTTCCAGTATGGGTACAACATTTTCTGTAGTTGTACTCCTGAGATTTGTCCTTTATACTTCTAAAGACTAGACCCTAGATAATACATGCTTGGGAATAGTGGAGCTAGCTTGCTTAAACTTTATTTAGGCGTATGCTAATTACTTGTGGGGGGCAAAGGCAGGCAGTGAGGATGTTAAGCTTATCCCAAAATAGTCAATTTTGGAAAAGACACAAGTACAGGCCGCGAGCGGTGGCTCAGACCTGAAATCCCAGCACCTTGGGAGGTCTTCTCGCAGAAGGCCAGAGCGAGACCCCGGGGAAAAGATGCATCCCAGGCGTGATGGCCTGACGATGGCTTCCTGTGTCCCGCAACATGGGGAGTCTGCAGTGTGGCCGGTTTGGAAACTGGCAAGGAGAGCGAAGAGACAACATGCTGGTCTTCCACCCTTCCCTGGATGCCCGTGGGTGCCCGCAGAGCTCCGGAAGCAAACAGTCAACATGCTCAGCCTTTCGGGGGCCGGAGAGACGTGAGCAACATGCCCCCTTGCAGAGGGCACAGCAGCGTGGAATCCCAAATCACGCTTCAGTCATCCTGAGGGTGGCTCCTCTGTGGTCGGGGCTGTCGGCCTGGCGCTCCGTTGCGAGGCTCAGCCTGGGGATGTGCGGTCTGTGAACCACGCGGTTGAAAACCCGAAGGCAACACGGGTCCCGGTCTTTTGTCTCTGAGGAAGCCGCCCGTTCCTTGGGCCACGGAATCGGGGCCAATGGGTGCCCCGCCGGCCCGACGCGGCGGCCGTGGGCCCAGCCCTCAGCCCGCGCCGGGCGCTTACCCTTTTCCCGGAGCGCGGGGGTCCCGTTGCTCCCGGAGGCCAAAGACCGTTTATTCTCTCTGCCTTCCTCCCTCTGTCCCTGGCTCCCTCCCGCCCGCCCTCTGTCCCTGCGTCGCTCTGTCTATCCCTCCGTTCCTAACTGCCTCCCTCTCTCTCCCTCCCTCCCTCCCTCCCAACTTCCCTCCGCCCATCCTTCGGCCCCTCTGGGTCTCCCGTTCGTCTCTCCATCTCTGCCCGCCTTCCCTCCCGCCTGGAACGGTCGGCATCGCCGGCGTGCGCGGGGCCTGGGGTCTGCGTTCAGCCGCCAGGCGCTCCACGGTGGCAGCTGGGAGGCTGCAGGGACACGGGCGGGCGGGCGGGCGGGCGGCCGGGCGACGGTGGAGCGGAGGCGCAGAGGAGGCGAGCCGCCGCCGGAGGGATGGCGGGCCCGGACGCTGCGCGGGCCCGGTGTTTCGCGGGAAGGGGGTCTCCACCCAGCCCAGGGGAAGACTCATTTTCCGGGGGTAGGGATTGGGGGGTGGGGGTGGCGAGGGGTCGGTCAGGCCGTGGCGGAAAGGCATGAGAGCTCTGCCCGGGCTGCTCCCAGAGCCTAGGCGGCTGCCCGCGAACCCGCGCGTGCGCAGCAGACGGCCCACCTGCTGGTACCTGGGCCGGCGCTGGGATCCCCGGGATGCCCAGGAAAGAATGGCATCTCTCCGCTCTGTGGAGTGTCTCACCGGGCCTAGACCTGGAAGGCAGGAATCGCAGGCGGGTCGGCCCGGAGGGAAGACACGCCCATCCACGCCGACCCAGGTGTTCCCCGCGAAAGAGAGGCCACCGGCCACCGCCCTGCACCGACCCCGTCCCAGCCCCGCGTCCTTTTAAAGCTCCTCCAGCAGAGCCCGGTATTCTTCCTCGCTGAGGGGTGGTTCCAGCGAGGCGGCCTCTTCCGTGGCCTCCAGCTCCCCAGGGGCCTCCGTTTCTAGGAAAGGCTGCGCCCGCTGCAGAAACTCCGGGCTCGCCAGGAGCTCATCCAGCAGGCGTAGGGGAGTGCAGACGAGCGCTCCGGCTCCTGGAGGAGCCGCGCCTGGGGGGGCGCCCGGATGGCTTGCACCTGCCACTGCCGCGCGGAGGCCTCCGGGGGCGCGGGCTGGGGAGGTGGGGCTTCCCCGGCTTGGGGTTCCCACGCAGCCCCGGCGACCTGGGGACCCTGGCCCCAGCCCCAACACGGACTCCCCTGGGACGCTAGGGGAGGGAAATGCAGGGGGTATTTCAGAATTCAGTCTTCCTCACAGAATCGCAAAGTTCACGTTTCACAACCATAAAGAAACTATTTACGCTAAAAATGAGACTTTTTATGAAGTTGCACTTAGAAAACTTCAATGTCTGAGAAAAAAATATCTCTAACGCACAGGGAAACTGGTGGTTTATCCAATACTCTGAAAATAAAATGGGCTGGGTGAGGGGAATATGAAAATATTATTTCAATTTCATCTCATTTTATTTATTTATGTACTTATTGATTTATTTTTGAGACAGAGTGTCCCTCTGTCCCTCAGGCTGGATTACAGTGTCCTGAGCTCAGCTCACTGCAGCCTCCGCATCCTGGGCTCAAGGCATTCTCCTGCCTCAGCCTCCAGAGTAGCTGGGACTAAATGAGCACGCCACCACGCCAGGCAAATTTTTGTCTTTTTTTTTTAAAGTGTAGAGGAGGTTTCACCATTTGGGCCAGGGTGGTCTTCAACTGCCGACTTCAGGTGATCGGCCCCAACTTGCCTTCCCAAAGTGAAGGGACTATAGGCATGAGCCACTGCGCCCAGACTATGATAGTTTCACACTGAAGCCTGAAGCTGCTCTGCCTTAGGATTTTTCCTGAGTTTTACTTTCTTGTCATGATGAGTTGCTAGTTCATGTTTTCCCTTGTTTCTTTTCGAAAGGCATTACTGATGAGATTATGGCTTTCTCACAAAGAATACCACTTTGGTGAAACTATATTGAAATCAGGAGTACCTTATGTTTCCGATACTTATCAAGCACAATATTTGAACACGGCGTGGTAGGTGAAAGTGTAGGAAGCAGAATTTGGCAATCCCCATATTTTTTCAATTTCGACGGTTTCAGGTTTTTGGTTTCAGCCAAACTGAAGAATGTCCTTATGAGCTGTCAATTCACAGGCCGTTACAGACAATTTTTGAAACTACATCACGGTGTAATTTAAGGAGTACGATTCTAAAGAAATTTGAACAATCTGGTGGTATTGCTAAAACCAAACAAGGTTGTTCAGCTCTTTCATCTTTAAAAACAAACAAACAAAAACATGATGTGGAATTCTCTCATTTTACCAAACAGCCGTACGCTCCCTTGAATATGTGACTATGAAACCCAAGTAATTGGAAGAAGAAAAATAAAGGAAACACCTCATCAGTCTCATTAATAGTTTTGTTGAGAATAGTTTATTTTTGAAAAACTGCTGGCTATGTCTTGATATTTTTAGACACGGCTAAAGCTGAAATTGCATGAATCCTCTCTCTAACATTCATGCTACTAAAGAAACTTTTCCCAAGATTTGACTGCATTCATTTCATAAAAGCCCTGTCCTCTTCTCCCCTATATATCTATATTAGCACTCTGCCTTCTACCCTCTTCCATAGGAAACACAAATCCGTCAATTGATCACTTAAGCCTTTCCAGTTTGGGTACAACATTTTCTGTAGTTGTACTCCTGAGATTTGTCCTTTATACTTCTAAAGACTAGACCCTAGATAATACATGCTTGGGAATAGTGGAGCTAGCTTGCTTAAACTTTATTTAGGCGTATGCTAATTACATGTGGGGGGCAAAGGCAGGCAGTGAGGATGTTAAGCTTATTCCAAAATAGTCAATTTTGGAAAAGACACAAGTACAGGCCGGGCGTGGTGGCTCAGACCTGTAATCCCGGCACCTTGGGAGGCCGAGGCGGCCGGTCACGAGGTCAGGAGATCGACACCATCCTGGCTAACACGGTGAAACCCCGTCTCTGCTAAACATACACAAATTAGCCGGGCGTGGTGGCAGGCGCTTGTAGTCTCAGCTACTCGGGAGGCTGAGGCAGGAGAAGAGCACGAACCCGGGAGGCGGAGCTGGCAGTGAGCCGAGATTGCGCCACTGCACTCCGGCCTGGGCGGCAGAGTGGGATTCTGCCTCAAAAAAGAAAGAAAAAAAACATCTTCATATATATGAATGTGTGTGTGTGTGTGTGTGTGTGTGTCTGTGTGTGTGTGTGTACTGAGGTACACTCACTTTACTTCTGAGTTATCTCGTCACCACTTAACCAGCACCAATCAGAGACCACATTTTTCTAGGCAGTCTCCAAATGTACATTACAAATAGTAACGTACTTTAAGGATAGTAATGAAGCTCCGGGAAAAATTGCTTGTCTGCACCTCAGCAGACCAACCTGCCTGGGCCAGCTTCTCTCTTCCTCTACTCTTCAGAAAGTGCTAGACCTGCAACATCTGACAGAATACAGCTTCCATGACTCCTCAGTGCCATGGAAATGGAACGAGCTGAGAGCAATCTAAAGACTGGGAGATATTAGGTCTCTTGGATCTTACTTCTTTTGGTTGCTCGAGCACTTTAATTCCCGAGAGAGCCCTCCCATCTCCATCAGTTCTTCCAGGAACCTGTACCCTCCTTGTGTCTCTAAGATACGCTGGTCTAACTTGTTACATGCCTTTACAAGAAAGTTGGTAAAAATAAAAGGAAAGCTGAACAACGTCACAATATGGAGGTATGAAACAGAATTTCCCCATACTTGGTAAAGTTTAGAAATTTGTGTAATACCCGAAGGCAGATTCCATGTACAATAAGTCCTAGTTTAAGAACAAGAGCTGAGGGTATGAGGAAATAAAACTATATTTTCCGGGAGTATCTCTGGCTTCAGGAAGAAAGAGCACATGTTACTCTCCATTCAATATTAGGGCTGAACTATGGGGTCTTTTCGATCCTTTTTGCTTACCCTCTGCGATTCAGGGGGCACATGGCTAAGGTAAACAGACTGAAACAGCACCGTGGATAGCTGTGAGCTGTGCTGGGAAGATTCACGGTGATTCCATAATAAATCTCAGGTCTTTCTTCTGTAACAAAAAATTCCTCTTTTCCATCATCAAGGTAAAGCCGAGTATGTACAAGTAGAGTATGCGATAACTTTGTCACTCGTGACGAACCTAGTCGGTCCGATACTTTAACAACTTCTCCAATGTCTCTGCACTCAGGTTGGATATTCTGAGTGGGTCATCGGTAGAATGAATGAAATCAAGAATACTCTAAAGCAATGTTTGGAAGTCAATTTCAGTGTCTCCGGAAGCACTGGGAAAATCACCATGTGTAACGAACGTGAAGTATCCACAGGCTCTCTCTGTGTCTTTGAAACTGCCCATGTGTTCATTAGAAACGGCGGCTTGAGGAAAGGTGGTTTTGGAATTGGTTTCCCTCTAGTCTTACGTGATGCATCTCTACTATATTGCATTATAATAGAGCAAAGGGTCACTTGCTGACATAAAGCACAGGAGGCAGGAATGGAAGAGTCAACTTAGAGAAAAAAAGTGCTTTTCGGTTTTATTTTCATTTCTGCAGTTTGGAAAACAGTTTAACAGTTTAACTGATTTTGTGGCGGCTCACAAAAATACATATGAGCGTTGAAAATGTACAGAAGAACAACAATTGGGAGACATTTCCGGAAGCTTCAGTTTCTGAAACCCAGACACGAGCCTACAAGCTAAGACACGGCTACACCAGGCTTCAGCGTGAAACCATACAACTCCTGGGAAGGGCTGCCCTCTCTGAACGCAGCTACCTGTCCACAGGATGCTCTAGGCCCAGGCACCTTTATTCTTCCAACTAGAGAGACATAGAAAGATGCCTCCATATCCCATGAAGATGCCCAAGCATTTGGCCAAGTCTCCTATGAAACAGTCTGCTGTCTTCATCCAGGTAAGGGCAACTTCACATTTTCAGACACTAAGGTCGTGGGCAAATCCAGGGTGGACTGAGAGGCGGAAGCTCCAGCAAACAGAGTCCTGTGGCTGGAAGATGAATGCAGTACTTATTCCTGCACCAACAGACCCTTGCCTCTGGCCTTGGGCCTAGAGCATGATTTTTTGGTAGTTGCTGTTGGGGAAGAGGCCCTTGGGCTTTAACCTGCGGACAGCCTCCCTTAAATGCTTGGGCTGCAGCGGGGGCGTTTCTCCCCACATCTCACACACGTCCAGGGCCTCTTCCACCACCTCTCCAACAAAGACCTTGGCGATTCCAGCCATGGCAATGGCGGCGTTCTCAGACACCGAACTGCCGGTGATAGACTTCATCAGACCTGCCATGCGTGCTTTTGGGAAAGCTGACCGGCGACACACTTCGTAGCGGGCCAGCTGCTCCTCAGACATGGCAGACAGCAGGGCTGTCATCCTCTGAGCCTCCTCTGCATCCACGGTGGGCTTCCTCTCCTTCTTTCCTTTAGTATGTCTTTTCCGTCTTTTGGCGGCAGGAGGAGGTGAGGCTGAGGCCTCCTTGTCCCCTTCTGTGAGGTCCATGACATCCTCACTCCTGAGCTCACCTCCCTGATCCCTGGGTTCTTCCAAGTTCCCACCTAGGTCCTCAGGGATTCCATCCTTCTTGCTGCCCTTCAGACCTCGGGGCATGGCGAACATCTCAGCAGACACACCTGTTTGCCTGCCCGTCTCCACGGGTGAGATTCAAGTCTGCCCCGTGACAGCAGCTGTAGAGGCAGAAGTTCTGGCTGGGGTGGTTTGATTACGGATCTGCAGCGAGAACCTTTCGAAGATTTTAGCTGCCGTGTTTCTGCTGAGCCACTTTAGCCATAACTGGACACAGCTCCCTGCCTCCCCTTCCCACACACAAACACACACGCTGAATTTTCTCACTTCCACAATATGAAGAAACTTGTGGATGGAGAGTATATTAGTTTTACATCAATGCAGAATAAATTCTCACAAGTTTTGGACACTTAAAACAAACCCCAGCTCAGAGGTCAGAAGTTCTACCAGTCCAAGTGACTGCCACCTGCTCAGAGCCACACGAGGGACCTCCGGGATGGGTCTGGCTGTGTGGTCGCTGCCTTCACCTGAGAAGGGTCTGGCTTCGATCTGACTCGAGGTGGTGGCAGAATTCAATGCCTTCGGGTTGTGAGCCCCAGGCCCACTTGTCTGTTCTGCCTGCTGCCGTGAGGACGCTCTCGGCTCCTGCAAGTGTTGCCCAGGTCTGGGCTGTGAGGCTCCCTGGGTCTGCACGGCCAGTGCCGGGGAATCTCCCACAGGGCAATGTCATCTCAGGGAGCTCCAGTGCTCCCTTATAAAGAGCTCGGATGATTGAACTAGACCCAGCCCTTAGCAGCTATTGGCTCAGGATATCCCTAAGGAAATCAGGGATTTGGGCGGGCTCATCAATTCACGCTTCCGCCCACCCCCAAGGGAGGGGCAGACACAGGGCGAGTCTCCGAGGGGCGGGAAATGCAGGGGGTATTTCAGAATTCAGTCTTCCTCACAGAATCGCAAAGTTCACGTTTCACAACCATAAAGAAACTATTTACGCTAAAAATGAGACTTTTTAAGAAGTTGCACTTAGAAAACTTCAATGTCTGAGAAAAAAATATCCCTAACGCACAGGGAAACAGGTGGCTTATCCAATACTCTGGAAATAAAATGGGCTGGGTGAGGGGAATATGAAAATATTATTTCAATTTCATCTCATTTTATTTATTTATTTATGTACTTATTGATTTATTTTTGAGACAGAGTCTCCCTCTGTCCCTCAGGCTGGATTACAGTGTCCTGAGCTCAGCTCACTGCAGCCTCCGCATCCTGGGCCCAAGGCATTCTCCTGCCTCAGCCTCCAGAGTAGCTGGGACTAAATGAGTACGCCACCACGCCAGGCAAATTTTTGTCTTTTTTATAAAGTGTAGAGGAGGTTTCACCATTTGGGCCAGGGTGGTCTTCAACTGCCAACTTCAGATGATCTGCCCCAACTTGCCTTCCAAAGTGAAGGGACTATAGGCGTGAGCCACTGCGCCCAGACTATGATAGTTTCACACTGAGGCCTGAAGCTGCTCTGCCTTAGGATTTTTCCTGAGTTTTACGTTCTTGTCATGATGAGTTGCTAGTTCATATTTTCCGTTGGATCTTTTCGAAAGGGATTACTGATGAGATTATGGCTTTCTCACAAAGAATACCACTTTGGTGAAACTATACTGAAATCAGGAGTACCTTATGTTTCCGATACTTATCAAGCACAATATTTGAACACGGCGTGGTAGGTGAAAGTGTAGGAAGCAGAATTTGGCAAACCCCATTTTTTTTCAATTTCGACGGTTTCAGGTTTTTGGTTTCAGCCAAACTGAAGAATGTCCTAATGAGCTGTCAATTCACAGGCCATTACAGACAATTTTTGAAACTACATCACACTGTAATTTAAGGAGTACGATTCTAAAGAAATTTGAACAATCTGGTGGTATTGCTAACACCAAACAAGGTTGTTCAGCTCTTTCATCTTTAAAAACAAACAAACAAAAACATGATGTGGAATTCTCTCATTTTACCAAACAGCCGTACGCTCCCTTGAATATGTGACTATGAAACCCAAGTAATTGGAAGAAAAAAAATAAAGGAAACACCTCATCAGTCTCATTAATAGTTTTGTTGAGAATAGTTTATTTTTCAAAAACTGCTGGCTATGTCTTGATATTTTTAGACACGGCTAAAGTTGAAATTGCATGAATCCTCTCTCTAACATTCATGCTACTAAAGAATCTTTTCCCAAGATTTGACTGCATTCATTTCATAAAAGCCCTGTCCTCTTCTCCCCTATATATCTATATTAGCACTCTGCCTTCTACCCTCTTCCATAGGAAACACAAATCCGTCAATTGATCACTTAAGCCTTTCCAGTATGGGTACAACATTTTCTGTAGTTGTACTCCTGAGATTTGTCCTTTATACTTCTAAAGACTAGACCCTAGATAATACATGCTTGGGAATAGTGGAGCTAGCTTGCTTAAACTTTATTTAGGCGTATGCTAATTACTTGTGGGGGGCAAAGGCAGGCAGTGAGGATGTTAAGCTTATCCCAAAATAGTCAATTTTGGAAAAGACACAAGTACAGGCCGCGAGCGGTGGCTCAGACCTGAAATCCCAGCACCTTGGGAGGTCTTCTCGCAGAAGGCCAGAGCGAGACCCCGGGGAAAAGATGCATCCCAGGCGTGATGGCCTGACGATGGCTTCCTGTGTCCCGCAACATGGGGAGTCTGCAGTGTGGCCGGTTTGGAAACTGGCAAGGAGAGCGAAGAGACAACATGCTGGTCTTCCACCCTTCCCTGGATGCCCGTGGGTGCCCGCAGAGCTCCGGAAGCAAACAGTCAACATGCTCAGCCTTTCGGGGGCCGGAGAGACGTGAGCAACATGCCCCCTTGCAGAGGGCACAGCAGCGTGGAATCCCAAATCACGCTTCAGTCATCCTGAGGGTGGCTCCTCTGTGGTCGGGGCTGTGGGCCTGGCGCTCCGTTGCGAGGCTCAGCCTGGGGATGTGCGGTCTGTGAACCACGCGGTTGAAAACCCGAAGGCAACACGGGTCCCGGTCTTTTGTCTCTGAGGAAGCCGCCCGTTCCTTGGGCCACGGAATCGGGGCCAATGGGTGCCCCGCCGGCCCGACGCGGCGGCCGTGGGCCCAGCCCTCAGCCCGCGCCGGGCGCTTACCCTTTTCCCGGAGCGCGGGGGTCCCGTTGCTCCCGGAGGCCAAAGACCGTTTATTCTCTCTGCCTTCCTCCCTCTGTCCCTGGCTCCCTCCCGCCCGCCCTCTGTCCCTGCGTCGCTCTGTCTATCCCTCCGTTCCTAACTGCCTCCCTCTCTCTCCCTCCCTCCCTCCCTCCCAACTTCCCTCCGCCCATCCTTCGGCCCCTCTGGGTCTCCCGTTCGTCTCTCCATCTCTGCCCGCCTTCCCTCCCGCCTGGAACGGTCGGCATCGCCGGCGTGCGCGGGGCCTGGGGTCTGCGTTCAGCCGCCAGGCGCTCCACGGTGGCAGCTGGGAGGCTGCAGGGACACGGGCGGGCGGGCGGGCGGGCGGCCGGGCGACGGTGGAGCGGAGGCGCAGAGGAGGCGAGCCGCCGCCGGAGGGATGGCGGGCCCGGACGCTGCGCGGGCCCGGTGTTTCGCGGGAAGGGGGTCTCCACCCAGCCCAGGGGAAGACTCATTTTCCGGGGGTAGGGATTGGGGGGTGGGGGTGGCGAGGGGTCGGTCAGGCCGTGGCGGAAAGGCATGAGAGCTCTGCCCGGGCTGCTCCCAGAGCCTAGGCGGCTGCCCGCGAACCCGCGCGTGCGCAGCAGACGGCCCACCTGCTGGTACCTGGGCCGGCGCTGGGATCCCCGGGATGCCCAGGAAAGAATGGCATCTCTCCGCTCTGTGGAGTGTCTCACCGGGCCTAGACCTGGAAGGCAGGAATCGCAGGCGGGTCGGCCCGGAGGGAAGACACGCCCATCCACGCCGACCCAGGTGTTCCCCGCGAAAGAGAGGCCACCGGCCACCGCCCTGCACCGACCCCGTCCCAGCCCCGCGTCCTTTTAAAGCTCCTCCAGCAGAGCCCGGTATTCTTCCTCGCTGAGGGGTGGTTCCAGCGAGGCGGCCTCTTCCGTGGCCTCCAGCTCCCCAGGGGCCTCCGTTTCTAGGAAAGGCTGCGCCCGCTGCAGAAACTCCGGGCTCGCCAGGAGCTCATCCAGCAGGCGTAGGGGAGTGCAGACGAGCGCTCCGGCTCCTGGAGGAGCCGCGCCTGGGGGGGCGCCCGGATGGCTTGCACCTGCCACTGCCGCGCGGAGGCCTCCGGGGGCGCGGGCTGGGGAGGTGGGGCTTCCCCGGCTTGGGGTTCCCACGCAGCCCCGGCGACCTGGGGACCCTGGCCCCAGCCCCAACACGGACTCCCCTGGGACGCTAGGGGAGGGAAATGCAGGGGGTATTTCAGAATTCAGTCTTCCTCACAGAATCGCAAAGTTCACGTTTCACAACCATAAAGAAACTACTTACGCTAAAAATGAGACTTTTTATGAAGTTGCACTTAGAAAACTTCAATGTCTGAGAAAAAAATATCTCTAACGCACAGGGAAACTGGTGGTTTATCCAATACTCTGAAAATAAAATGGGCTGGGTGAGGGGAATATGAAAATATTATTTCAATTTCATCTCATTTTATTTATTTATGTACTTATTGATTTATTTTTGAGACAGAGTGTCCCTCTGTCCCTCAGGCTGGATTACAGTGTCCTGAGCTCAGCTCACTGCAGCCTCCGCATCCTGGGCTCAAGGCATTCTCCTGCCTCAGCCTCCAGAGTAGCTGGGACTAAATGAGCACGCCACCACGCCAGGCAAATTTTTGTCTTTTTTTTTTAAAGTGTAGAGGAGGTTTCACCATTTGGGCCAGGGTGGTCTTCAACTGCCGACTTCAGGTGATCGGCCCCAACTTGCCTTCCCAAAGTGAAGGGACTATAGGCATGAGCCACTGCGCCCAGACTATGATAGTTTCACACTGAAGCCTGAAGCTGCTCTGCCTTAGGATTTTTCCTGAGTTTTACTTTCTTGTCATGATGAGTTGCTAGTTCATGTTTTCCCTTGTTTCTTTTCGAAAGGCATTACTGATGAGATTATGGCTTTCTCACAAAGAATACCACTTTGGTGAAACTATATTGAAATCAGGAGTACCTTATGTTTCCGATACTTCTCAAGCACAATATTTGAACACGGCGTGGTAGGTGAAAGTGTAGGAAGCAGAATTTGGCAATCCCCATATTTTTTCAATTTCGACGGTTTCAGGTTTTTGGTTTCAGCCAAACTGAAGAATGTCCTTATGAGCTGTCAATTCACAGGCCGTTACAGACAATTTTTGAAACTACATCACGGTGTAATTTAAGGAGTACGATTCTAAAGAAATTTGAACAATCTGGTGGTATTGCTAAAACCAAACAAGGTTGTTCAGCTCTTTCATCTTTAAAAACAAACAAACAAAAACATGATGTGGAATTCTCTCATTTTACCAAACAGCCGTACGCTCCCTTGAATATGTGACTATGAAACCCAAGTAATTGGAAGAAGAAAAATAAAGGAAACACCTCATCAGTCTCATTAATAGTTTTGTTGAGAATAGTTTATTTTTGAAAAACTGCTGGCTATGTCTTGATATTTTTAGACACGGCTAAAGCTGAAATTGCATGAATCCTCTCTCTAACATTCATGCTACTAAAGAAACTTTTCCCAAGATTTGACTGCATTCATTTCATAAAAGCCCTGTCCTCTTCTCCCCTATATATCTATATTAGCACTCTGCCTTCTACCCTCTTCCATAGGAAACACAAATCCGTCAATTGATCACTTAAGCCTTTCCAGTTTGGGTACAACATTTTCTGTAGTTGTACTCCTGAGATTTGTCCTTTATACTTCTAAAGACTAGACCCTAGATAATACATGCTTGGGAATAGTGGAGCTAGCTTGCTTAAACTTTATTTAGGCGTATGCTAATTACTTGTGGGGGGCAAAGGCAGGCAGTGAGGATGTTAAGCTTATTCCAAAATAGTCAATTTTGGAAAAGACACAAGTACAGGCCGGGCGTGGTGGCTCAGACCTGTAATCCCGGCACCTTGGGAGGCCGAGGCGGCCGGTCACGAGGTCAGGAGATCGACACCATCCTGGCTAACACGGTGAAACCCCGTCTCTGCTAAACATACACAAATTAGCCGGGCGTGGTGGCAGGCGCTTGTAGTCTCAGCTACTCGGGAGGCTGAGGCAGGAGAAGAGCACGAACCCGGGAGGCGGAGCTGGCAGTGAGCCGAGATTGCGCCACTGCACTCCGGCCTGGGCGGCAGAGTGGGATTCTGCCTCAAAAAAGAAAGAAAAAAAACATCTTCATATATATGAATGTGTGTGTGTGTGTGTGTGTGTGTGTCTGTGTGTGTGTGTGTACTGAGGTACACTCACTTTACTTCTGAGTTATCTCGTCACCACTTAACCAGCACCAATCAGAGACCACATTTTTCTAGGCAGTCTCCAAATGTACATTACAAATAGTAACGTACTTTAAGGATAGTAATGAAGCTCCGGGAAAAATTGCTTGTCTGCACCTCAGCAGACCAACCTGCCTGGGCCAGCTTCTCTCTTCCTCTACTCTTCAGAAAGTGCTAGACCTGCAACATCTGACAGAATACAGCTTCCATGACTCCTCAGTGCCATGGAAATGGAACGAGCTGAGAGCAATCTAAAGACTGGGAGATATTAGGTCTCTTGGATCTTACTTCTTTTGGTTGCTCGAGCACTTTAATTCCCGAGAGAGCCCTCCCATCTCCATCAGTTCTTCCAGGAACCTGTACCCTCCTTGTGTCTCTAAGATACGCTGGTCTAACTTGTTACATGCCTTTACAAGAAAGTTGGTAAAAATAAAAGGAAAGCTGAACAACGTCACAATATGGAGGTATGAAACAGAATTTCCCCATACTTGGTAAAGTTTAGAAATTTGTGTAATACCCGAAGGCAGATTCCATGTACAATAAGTCCTAGTTTAAGAACAAGAGCTGAGGGTATGAGGAAATAAAACTATATTTTCCGGGAGTATCTCTGGCTTCAGGAAGAAAGAGCACATGTTACTCTCCATTCAATATTAGGGCTGAACTATGGGGTCTTTTCGATCCTTTTGGCTTACCCTCTGCGATTCAGGGGGCACATGGCTAAGGTAAACAGACTGAAACAGCACCGTGGATAGCTGTGAGCTGTGCTGGGAAGATTCACGGTGATTCCATAATAAATCTCAGGTCTTTCTTCTGTAACAAAAAATTCCTCTTTTCCATCATCAAGGTAAAGCCGAGTATGTACAAGTAGAGTATGCGATAACTTTGTCACTCGTGACGAACCTAGTCGGTCCGATACTTTAACAACTTCTCCAATGTCTCTGCACTCAGGTTGGATATTCTGAGTGGGTCATCGGTAGAATGAATGAAATCAAGAATACTCTAAAGCAATGTTTGGAAGTCAATTTCAGTGTCTCCGGAAGCACTGGGAAAATCACCATGTGTAACGAACGTGAAGTATCCACAGGCTCTCTCTGTGTCTTTGAAACTGCCCATGTGTTCATTAGAAACGGCGGCTTGAGGAAAGGTGGTTTTGGAATTGGTTTCCCTCTAGTCTTACGTGATGCATCTCTACTATATTGCATTATAATAGAGCAAAGGGTCACTTGCTGACATAAAGCACAGGAGGCAGGAATGGAAGAGTCAACTTAGAGAAAAAAAGTGCTTTTCGGTTTTATTTTCATTTCTGCAGTTTGGAAAACAGTTTAACAGTTTAACTGATTTTGTGGCGGCTCACAAAAATACATATGAGCGTTGAAAATGTACAGAAGAACAACAATTGGGAGACATTTCCGGAAGCTTCAGTTTCTGAAACCCAGACACGAGCCTACAAGCTAAGACACGGCTACACCAGGCTTCAGCGTGAAACCATACAACTCCTGGGAAGGGCTGCCCTCTCTGAACGCAGCTACCTGTCCACAGGATGCTCTAGGCCCAGGCACCTTTATTCTTCCAACTAGAGAGACATAGAAAGATGCCTCCATATCCCATGAAGATGCCCAAGCATTTGGCCAAGGCTCCTATGAAACAGTCTGCTGTCTTCATCCAGGTAAGGGCAACTTCACATTTTCAGACACTAAGGTCGTGGGCAAATCCAGGGTGGACTGAGAGGCGGAAGCTCCAGCAAACACAGTCCTGTGGCTGGAAGATGAATGCAGTACTTATTCCTGCACCAACAGACCCTTGCCTCTGGCCTTGGGCCTAGAGCATGATTTTTTGGTAGTTGCTGTTGGGGAAGAGGCCCTTGGGCTTTAACCTGCGGACAGCCTCCCTTAAATGCTTGGGCTGCAGCGGGGGCGTTTCTCCCCACATCTCACACACGTCCAGGGCCTCTTCCACCACCTCTCCAACAAAGACCTTGGCGATTCCAGCCATGGCAATGGCGGCGTTCTCAGACACCGAACTGCCGGTGATAGACTTCATCAGACCTGCCATGCGTGCTTTTGGGAAAGCTGACCGGCGACACACTTCGTAGCGGGCCAGCTGCTCCTCAGACATGGCAGACAGCAGGGCTGTCATCCTCTGAGCCTCCTCTGCATCCACGGTGGGCTTCCTCTCCTTCTTTCCTTTAGTATGTCTTTTCCGTCTTTTGGCGGCAGGAGGAGGTGAGGCTGAGGCCTCCTTGTCCCCTTCTGTGAGGTCCATGACATCCTCACTCCTGAGCTCACCTCCCTGATCCCTGGGTTCTTCCAAGTTCCCACCTAGGTCCTCAGGGATTCCATCCTTCTTGCTGCCCTTCAGACCTCGGGGCATGGCGAACATCTCAGCAGACACACCTGTTTGCCTGCCCGTCTCCACGGGTGAGATTCAAGTCTGCCCCGTGACAGCAGCTGTAGAGGCAGAAGTTCTGGCTGGGGTGGTTTGATTACGGATCTGCAGCGAGAACCTTTCGAAGATTTTAGCTGCCGTGTTTCTGCTGAGCCACTTTAGCCATAACTGGACACAGCTCCCTGCCTCCCCTTCCCACACACAAACACACACGCTGAATTTTCTCACTTCCACAATGTGAAGAAACTTGTGGATGGAGAGTATATTAGTTTTACATCAATGCAGAATAAATTCTCACAAGTTTTGGACACTTAAAACAAACCCCAGCTCAGAGGTCAGAAGTTCTACCAGTCCAAGTGACTGCCACCTGCTCAGAGCCACACGAGGGACCTCCGGGATGGGTCTGGCTGTGTGGTCGCTGCCTTCACCTGAGAAGGGTCTGGCTTCGATCTGACTCGAGGTGGTGGCAGAATTCAATGCCTTCGGGTTGTGAGCCCCAGGCCCACTTGTCTGTTCTGCCTGCTGCCGTGAGGACGCTCTCGGCTCCTGCAAGTGTTGCCCAGGTCTGGGCTGTGAGGCTCCCTGGGTCTGCACGGCCAGTGCCGGGGAATCTCCCACAGGGCAATGTCATCTCAGGGAGCTCCAGTCCTCCCTTATAAAGAGCTCGGATGATTGAACTAGACCCAGCCCTTAGCAGCTATTGGCTCAGGATATCCCTAAGGAAATCAGGGATTTGGGCGGGCTCATCAATTCACGCTTCCGCCCACCCCCAAGGGAGGGGCAGACACAGGGCGAGTCTCCGAGGGGCGGGAAATGCAGGGGGTATTTCAGAATTCAGTCTTCCTCACAGAATCGCAAAGTTCACGTTTCACAACCATAAAGAAACTATTTACGCTAAAAATGAGACTTTTTAAGAAGTTGCACTTAGAAAACTTCAATGTCTGAGAAAAAAATATCCCTAACGCACAGGGAAACAGGTGGCTTATCCAATACTCTGGAAATAAAATGGGCTGGGTGAGGGGAATATGAAAATATTATTTCAATTTCATCTCATTTTATTTATTTATTTATGTACTTATTGATTTATTTTTGAGACAGAGTCTCCCTCTGTCCCTCAGGCTGGATTACAGTGTCCTGAGCTCAGCTCACTGCAGCCTCCGCATCCTGGGCCCAAGGCATTCTCCTGCCTCAGCCTCCAGAGTAGCTGGGACTAAATGAGTACGCCACCACGCCAGGCAAATTTTTGTCTTTTTTATAAAGTGTAGAGGAGGTTTCACCATTTGGGCCAGGGTGGTCTTCAACTGCCAACTTCAGATGATCTGCCCCAACTTGCCTTCCAAAGTGAAGGGACTATAGGCGTGAGCCACTGCGCCCAGACTATGATAGTTTCACACTGAGGCCTGAAGCTGCTCTGCCTTAGGATTTTTCCTGAGTTTTACGTTCTTGTCATGATGAGCTGCTGGTTCATATTTTCCGTTGGATCTTTTCGAAAGGGATTACAGATGAGATTATGGCTTTCTCACAAAGAATACCACTTTGGTGAAACTATACTGAAATCAGGAGTACCTTATGTTTCCGATACTTATCAAGCACAATATTTGAACACGGCGTGGTAGGTGAAAGTGTAGGAAGCAGAATTTGGCAAACCCCATTTTTTTTCAATTTCGACGGTTTCAGGTTTTTGGTTTCAGCCAAACTGAAGAATGTCCTAATGAGCTGTCAATTCACAGGCCATTACAGACAATTTTTGAAACTACATCACACTGTAATTTAAGGAGTACGATTCTAAAGAAATTTGAACAATCTGGTGGTATTGCTAACACCAAACAAGGTTGTTCAGCTCTTTCATCTTTAAAAACAAACAAACAAAAACATGATGTGGAATTCTCTCATTTTACCAAACAGCCGTACGCTCCCTTGAATATGTGACTATGAAACCCAAGTAATTGGAAGAAAAAAAATAAAGGAAACACCTCATCAGTCTCATTAATGGTTTTGTTGAGAATAGTTTATTTTTCAAAAACTGCTGGCTATGTCTTGATATTTTTAGACACGGCTAAAGTTGAAATTGCATGAATCCTCTCTCTAACATTCATGCTACTTAAGAATCTTTTCCCAAGATTTGACTGCATTCATTTCATAAAAGCCCTGTCCTCTTCTCCCCTATATATCTATATTAGCACTCTGCCTTCTACCCTCTTCCATAGGAAACACAAATCCGTCAATTGATCACTTAAGCCTTTCCAGTATGGGTACAACATTTTCTGTAGTTGTACTCCTGAGATTTGTCCTTTATACTTCTAAAGACTAGACCCTAGATAATACATGCTTGGGAATAGTGGAGCTAGCTTGCTTAAACTTTATTTAGGCGTATGCTAATTACTTGTGGGGGGCAAAGGCAGGCAGTGAGGATGTTAAGCTTATCCCAAAATAGTCAATTTTGGAAAAGACACAAGTACAGGCCGCGAGCGGTGGCTCAGACCTGAAATCCCAGCACCTTGGGAGGTCTTCTCGCAGAAGGCCAGAGCGAGACCCCGGGGAAAAGATGCATCCCAGGCGTGATGGCCTGACGATGGCTTCCTGTGTCCCGCAACATGGGGAGTCTGCAGTGTGGCCGGTTTGGAAACTGGCAAGGAGAGCGAAGAGACAACATGCTGGTCTTCCACCCTTCCCTGGATGCCCGTGGGTGCCCGCAGAGCTCCGGAAGCAAACAGTCAACATGCTCAGCCTTTCGGGGGCCGGAGAGACGTGAGCAACATGCCCCCTTGCAGAGGGCACAGCAGCGTGGAATCCCAAATCACGCTTCAGTCATCCTGAGGGTGGCTCCTCTGTGGTCGGGGCTGTGGGCCTGGCGCTCCGTTGCGAGGCTCAGCCTGGGGATGTGCGGTCTGTGAACCACGCGGTTGAAAACCCGAAGGCAACACGGGTCCCGGTCTTTTGTCTCTGAGGAAGCCGCCCGTTCCTTGGGCCACGGAATCGGGGCCAATGGGTGCCCCGCCGGCCCGACGCGGCGGCCGTGGGCCCAGCCCTCAGCCCGCGCCGGGCGCTTACCCTTTTCCCGGAGCGCGGGGGTCCCGTTGCTCCCGGAGGCCAAAGACCGTTTATTCTCTCTGCCTTCCTCCCTCTGTCCCTGGCTCCCTCCCGCCCGCCCTCTGTCCCTGCGTCGCTCTGTCTATCCCTCCGTTCCTAACTGCCTCCCTCTCTCTCCCTCCCTCCCTCCCTCCCAACTTCCCTCCGCCCATCCTTCGGCCCCTCTGGGTCTCCCGTTCGTCTCTCCATCTCTGCCCGCCTTCCCTCCCGCCTGGAACGGTCGGCATCGCCGGCGTGCCCGGGGCCTGGGGTCTGCGTTCAGCCGCCAGGCGCTCCACGGTGGCAGCTGGGAGGCTGCAGGGACACGGGCGGGCGGGCGGGCGGGCGGCCGGGCGACGGTGGAGCGGAGGCGCAGAGGAGGCGAGCCGCCGCCGGAGGGATGGCGGGCCCGGACGCTGCGCGGGCCCGGTGTTTCGCGGGAAGGGGGTCTCCACCCAGCCCAGGGGAAGACTCATTTTCCGGGGGTAGGGATTGGGGGGTGGGGGTGGCGAGGGGTCGGTCAGGCCGTGGCGGAAAGGCATGAGAGCTCTGCCCGGGCTGCTCCCAGAGCCTAGGCGGCTGCCCGCGAACCCGCGCGTGCGCAGCAGACGGCCCACCTGCTGGTACCTGGGCCGGCGCTGGGATCCCCGGGATGCCCAGGAAAGAATGGCATCTCTCCGCTCTGTGGAGTGTCTCACCGGGCCTAGACCTGGAAGGCAGGAATCGCAGGCGGGTCGGCCCGGAGGGAAGACACGCCCATCCACGCCGACCCAGGTGTTCCCCGCGAAAGAGAGGCCACCGGCCACCGCCCAGCACCGACCCCGTCCCAGCCCCGCGTCCTTTTAAAGCTCCTCCAGCAGAGCCCGGTATTCTTCCTCGCTGAGGGGTGGTTCCAGCGAGGCGGCCTCTTCCGTGGCCTCCAGCTCCCCAGGGGCCTCCGTTTCTAGGAAAGGCTGCGCCCGCTGCAGAAACTCCGGGCTCGCCAGGAGCTCATCCAGCAGGCGTAGGGGAGTGCAGACGAGCGCTCCGGCTCCTGGAGGAGCCGCGCCTGGGGGGGCGCCCGGATGGCTTGCACCTGCCACTGCCGCGCGGAGGCCTCCGGGGGCGCGGGCTGGGGAGGTGGGGCTTCCCCGGCTTGGGGTTCCCACGCAGCCCCGGCGACCTGGGGACCCTGGCCCCAGCCCCAACACGGACTCCCCTGGGACGCTAGGGGAGGGAAATGCAGGGGGTATTTCAGAATTCAGTCTTCCTCACAGAATCGCAAAGTTCACGTTTCACAACCATAAAGAAACTACTTACGCTAAAAATGAGACTTTTTATGAAGTTGCACTTAGAAAACTTCAATGTCTGAGAAAAAAATATCTCTAACGCACAGGGAAACTGGTGGTTTATCCAATACTCTGAAAATAAAATGGGCTGGGTGAGGGGAATATGAAAATATTATTTCAATTTCATCTCATTTTATTTATTTATGTACTTATTGATTTATTTTTGAGACAGAGTGTCCCTCTGTCCCTCAGGCTGGATTACAGTGTCCTGAGCTCAGCTCACTGCAGCCTCCGCATCCTGGGCTCAAGGCATTCTCCTGCCTCAGCCTCCAGAGTAGCTGGGACTAAATGAGCACGCCACCACGCCAGGCAAATTTTTGTCTTTTTTTTTTAAAGTGTAGAGGAGGTTTCACCATTTGGGCCAGGGTGGTCTTCAACTGCCGACTTCAGGTGATCGGCCCCAACTTGCCTTCCCAAAGTGAAGGGACTATAGGCATGAGCCACTGCGCCCAGACTATGATAGTTTCACACTGAAGCCTGAAGCTGCTCTGCCTTAGGATTTTTCCTGAGTTTTACTTTCTTGTCATGATGAGTTGCTAGTTCATGTTTTCCCTTGTTTCTTTTCGAAAGGCATTACTGATGAGATTATGGCTTTCTCACAAAGAATACCACTTTGGTGAAACTATATTGAAATCAGGAGTACCTTATGTTTCCGATACTTCTCAAGCACAATATTTGAACACGGCGTGGTAGGTGAAAGTGTAGGAAGCAGAATTTGGCAATCCCCATATTTTTTCAATTTCGACGGTTTCAGGTTTTTGGTTTCAGCCAAACTGAAGAATGTCCTTATGAGCTGTCAATTCACAGGCCGTTACAGACAATTTTTGAAACTACATCACGGTGTAATTTAAGGAGTACGATTCTAAAGAAATTTGAACAATCTGGTGGTATTGCTAAAACCAAACAAGGTTGTTCAGCTCTTTCATCTTTAAAAACAAACAAACAAAAACATGATGTGGAATTCTCTCATTTTACCAAACAGCCGTACGCTCCCTTGAATATGTGACTATGAAACCCAAGTAATTGGAAGAAGAAAAATAAAGGAAACACCTCATCAGTCTCATTAATAGTTTTGTTGAGAATAGTTTATTTTTGAAAAACTGCTGGCTATGTCTTGATATTTTTAGACACGGCTAAAGCTGAAATTGCATGAATCCTCTCTCTAACATTCATGCTACTAAAGAAACTTTTCCCAAGATTTGACTGCATTCATTTCATAAAAGCCCTGTCCTCTTCTCCCCTATATATCTATATTAGCACTCTGCCTTCTACCCTCTTCCATAGGAAACACAAATCCGTCAATTGATCACTTAAGCCTTTCCAGTTTGGGTACAACATTTTCTGTAGTTGTACTCCTGAGATTTGTCCTTTATACTTCTAAAGACTAGACCCTAGATAATACATGCTTGGGAATAGTGGAGCTAGCTTGCTTAAACTTTATTTAGGCGTATGCTAATTACTTGTGGGGGGCAAAGGCAGGCAGTGAGGATGTTAAGCTTATTCCAAAATAGTCAATTTTGGAAAAGACACAAGTACAGGCCGGGCGTGGTGGCTCAGACCTGTAATCCCGGCACCTTGGGAGGCCGAGGCGGCCGGTCACGAGGTCAGGAGATCGACACCATCCTGGCTAACACGGTGAAACCCCGTCTCTGCTAAACATACACAAATTAGCCGGGCGTGGTGGCAGGCGCTTGTAGTCTCAGCTACTCGGGAGGCTGAGGCAGGAGAAGAGCACGAACCCGGGAGGCGGAGCTGGCAGTGAGCCGAGATTGCGCCACTGCACTCCGGCCTGGGCGGCAGAGTGGGATTCTGCCTCAAAAAAGAAAGAAAAAAAACATCTTCATATATATGAATGTGTGTGTGTGTGTGTGTGTGTGTGTCTGTGTGTGTGTGTGTACTGAGGTACACTCACTTTACTTCTGAGTTATCTCGTCACCACTTAACCAGCACCAATCAGAGACCACATTTTTCTAGGCAGTCTCCAAATGTACATTACAAATAGTAACGTACTTTAAGGATAGTAATGAAGCTCCGGGAAAAATTGCTTGTCTGCACCTCAGCAGACCAACCTGCCTGGGCCAGCTTCTCTCTTCCTCTACTCTTCAGAAAGTGCTAGACCTGCAACATCTGACAGAATACAGCTTCCATGACTCCTCAGTGCCATGGAAATGGAAAGAGCTGAGAGCAATCTAAAGACTGGGAGATATTAGGTCTCTTGGATCTTACTTCTTTTGGTTGCTCGAGCACTTTAATTCCCGAGAGAGCCCTCCCATCTCCATCAGTTCTTCCAGGAACCTGTACCCTCCTTGTGTCTCTAAGATACGCTGGTCTAACTTGTTACATGCCTTTACAAGAAAGTTGGTAAAAATAAAAGGAAAGCTGAACAACGTCACAATATGGAGGTATGAAACAGAATTTCCCCATACTTGGTAAAGTTTAGAAATTTGTGTAATACCCGAAGGCAGATTCCATGTACAATAAGTCCTAGTTTAAGAACAAGAGCTGAGGGTATGAGGAAATAAAACTATATTTTCCGGGAGTATCTCTGGCTTCAGGAAGAAAGAGCACATGTTACTCTCCATTCAATATTAGGGCTGAACTATGGGGTCTTTTCGATCCTTTTGGCTTACCCTCTGCGATTCAGGGGGCACATGGCTAAGGTAAACAGACTGAAACAGCACCGTGGATAGCTGTGAGCTGTGCTGGGAAGATTCACGGTGATTCCATAATAAATCTCAGGTCTTTCTTCTGTAACAAAAAATTCCTCTTTTCCATCATCAAGGTAAAGCCGAGTATGTACAAGTAGAGTATGCGATAACTTTGTCACTCGTGACGAACCTAGTCGGTCCGATACTTTAACAACTTCTCCAATGTCTCTGCACTCAGGTTGGATATTCTGAGTGGGTCATCGGTAGAATGAATGAAATCAAGAATACTCTAAAGCAATGTTTGGAAGTCAATTTCAGTGTCTCCGGAAGCACTGGGAAAATCACCATGTGTAACGAACGTGAAGTATCCACAGGCTCTCTCTGTGTCTTTGAAACTGCCCATGTGTTCATTAGAAACGGCGGCTTGAGGAAAGGTGGTTTTGGAATTGGTTTCCCTCTAGTCTTACGTGATGCATCTCTACTATATTGCATTATAATAGAGCAAAGGGTCACTTGCTGACATAAAGCACAGGAGGCAGGAATGGAAGAGTCAACTTAGAGAAAAAAAGTGCTTTTCGGTTTTATTTTCATTTCTGCAGTTTGGAAAACAGTTTAACAGTTTAACTGATTTTGTGGCGGCTCACAAAAATACATATGAGCGTTGAAAATGTACAGAAGAACAACAATTGGGAGACATTTCCGGAAGCTTCAGTTTCTGAAACCCAGACACGAGCCTACAAGCTAAGACACGGCTACACCAGGCTTCAGCGTGAAACCATACAACTCCTGGGAAGGGCTGCCCTCTCTGAACGCAGCTACCTGTCCACAGGATGCTCTAGGCCCAGGCACCTTTATTCTTCCAACTAGAGAGACATAGAAAGATGCCTCCATATCCCATGAAGATGCCCAAGCATTTGGCCAAGGCTCCTATGAAACAGTCTGCTGTCTTCATCCAGGTAAGGGCAACTTCACATTTTCAGACACTAAGGTCGTGGGCAAATCCAGGGTGGACTGAGAGGCGGAAGCTCCAGCAAACAGAGTCCTGTGGCTGGAAGATGAATGCAGTACTTATTCCTGCACCAACAGACCCTTGCCTCTGGCCTTGGGCCTAGAGCATGATTTTTTGGTAGTTGCTGTTGGGGAAGAGGCCCTTGGGCTTTAACCTGCGGACAGCCTCCCTTAAATGCTTGGGCTGCAGCGGGGGCGTTTCTCCCCACATCTCACACACGTCCAGGGCCTCTTCCACCACCTCTCCAACAAAGACCTTGGCGATTCCAGCCATGGCAATGGCGGCGTTCTCAGACACCGAACTGCCGGTGATAGACTTCATCAGACCTGCCATGCGTGCTTTTGGGAAAGCTGACCGGCGACACACTTCGTAGCGGGCCAGCTGCTCCTCAGACATGGCAGACAGCAGGGCTGTCATCCTCTGAGCCTCCTCTGCATCCACGGTGGGCTTCCTCTCCTTCTTTCCTTTAGTATGTCTTTTCCGTCTTTTGGCGGCAGGAGGAGGTGAGGCTGAGGCCTCCTTGTCCCCTTCTGTGAGGTCCATGACATCCTCACTCCTGAGCTCACCTCCCTGATCCCTGGGTTCTTCCAAGTTCCCACCTAGGTCCTCAGGGATTCCATCCTTCTTGCTGCCCTTCAGACCTCGGGGCATGGCGAACATCTCAGCAGACACACCTGTTTGCCTGCCCGTCTCCACGGGTGAGATTCAAGTCTGCCCCGTGACAGCAGCTGTAGAGGCAGAAGTTCTGGCTGGGGTGGTTTGATTACGGATCTGCAGCGAGAACCTTTCGAAGATTTTAGCTGCCGTGTTTCTGCTGAGCCACTTTAGCCATAACTGGACACAGCTCCCTGCCTCCCCTTCCCACACACAAACACACACGCTGAATTTTCTCACTTCCACAATGTGAAGAAACTTGTGGATGGAGAGTATATTAGTTTTACATCAATGCAGAATAAATTCTCACAAGTTTTGGACACTTAAAACAAACCCCAGCTCAGAGGTCAGAAGTTCTACCAGTCCAAGTGACTGCCACCTGCTCAGAGCCACACGAGGGACCTCCGGGATGGGTCTGGCTGTGTGGTCGCTGCCTTCACCTGAGAAGGGTCTGGCTTCGATCTGACTCGAGGTGGTGGCAGAATTCAATGCCTTCGGGTTGTGAGCCCCAGGCCCACTTGTCTGTTCTGCCTGCTGCCGTGAGGACGCTCTCGGCTCCTGCAAGTGTTGCCCAGGTCTGGGCTGTGAGGCTCCCTGGGTCTGCACGGCCAGTGCCGGGGAATCTCCCACAGGGCAATGTCATCTCAGGGAGCTCCAGTGCTCCCTTATAAAGAGCTCGGATGATTGAACTAGACCCAGCCCTTAGCAGCTATTGGCTCAGGATATCCCTAAGGAAATCAGGGATTTGGGCGGGCTCATCAATTCACGCTTCCGCCCACCCCCAAGGGAGGGGCAGACACAGGGCGAGTCTCCGAGGGGCGGGAAATGCAGGGGGTATTTCAGAATTCAGTCTTCCTCACAGAATCGCAAAGTTCACGTTTCACAACCATAAAGAAACTATTTACGCTAAAAATGAGACTTTTTAAGAAGTTGCACTTAGAAAACTTCAATGTCTGAGAAAAAAATATCCCTAACGCACAGGGAAACAGGTGGCTTATCCAATACTCTGGAAATAAAATGGGCTGGGTGAGGGGAATATGAAAATATTATTTCAATTTCATCTCATTTTATTTATTTATTTATGTACTTATTGATTTATTTTTGAGACAGAGTCTCCCTCTGTCCCTCAGGCTGGATTACAGTGTCCTGAGCTCAGCTCACTGCAGCCTCCGCATCCTGGGCCCAAGGCATTCTCCTGCCTCAGCCTCCAGAGTAGCTGGGACTAAATGAGTACGCCACCACGCCAGGCAAATTTTTGTCTTTTTTATAAAGTGTAGAGGAGGTTTCACCATTTGGGCCAGGGTGGTCTTCAACTGCCAACTTCAGATGATCTGCCCCAACTTGCCTTCCAAAGTGAAGGGACTATAGGCGTGAGCCACTGCGCCCAGACTATGATAGTTTCACACTGAGGCCTGAAGCTGCTCTGCCTTAGGATTTTTCCTGAGTTTTACGTTCTTGTCATGATGAGCTGCTGGTTCATATTTTCCGTTGGATCTTTTCGAAAGGGATTACAGATGAGATTATGGCTTTCTCACAAAGAATACCACTTTGGTGAAACTATACTGAAATCAGGAGTACCTTATGTTTCCGATACTTATCAAGCACAATATTTGAACACGGCGTGGTAGGTGAAAGTGTAGGAAGCAGAATTTGGCAAACCCCATTTTTTTTCAATTTCGACGGTTTCAGGTTTTTGGTTTCAGCCAAACTGAAGAATGTCCTAATGAGCTGTCAATTCACAGGCCATTACAGACAATTTTTGAAACTACATCACACTGTAATTTAAGGAGTACGATTCTAAAGAAATTTGAACAATCTGGTGGTATTGCTAACACCAAACAAGGTTGTTCAGCTCTTTCATCTTTAAAAACAAACAAACAAAAACATGATGTGGAATTCTCTCATTTTACCAAACAGCCGTACGCTCCCTTGAATATGTGACTATGAAACCCAAGTAATTGGAAGAAAAAAAATAAAGGAAACACCTCATCAGTCTCATTAATGGTTTTGTTGAGAATAGTTTATTTTTCAAAAACTGCTGGCTATGTCTTGATATTTTTAGACACGGCTAAAGTTGAAATTGCATGAATCCTCTCTCTAACATTCATGCTACTTAAGAATCTTTTCCCAAGATTTGACTGCATTCATTTCATAAAAGCCCTGTCCTCTTCTCCCCTATATATCTATATTAGCACTCTGCCTTCTACCCTCTTCCATAGGAAACACAAATCCGTCAATTGATCACTTAAGCCTTTCCAGTATGGGTACAACATTTTCTGTAGTTGTACTCCTGAGATTTGTCCTTTATACTTCTAAAGACTAGACCCTAGATAATACATGCTTGGGAATAGTGGAGCTAGCTTGCTTAAACTTTATTTAGGCGTATGCTAATTACTTGTGGGGGGCAAAGGCAGGCAGTGAGGATGTTAAGCTTATCCCAAAATAGTCAATTTTGGAAAAGACACAAGTACAGGCCGCGAGCGGTGGCTCAGACCTGAAATCCCAGCACCTTGGGAGGTCTTCTCGCAGAAGGCCAGAGCGAGACCCCGGGGAAAAGATGCATCCCAGGCGTGATGGCCTGACGATGGCTTCCTGTGTCCCGCAACATGGGGAGTCTGCAGTGTGGCCGGTTTGGAAACTGGCAAGGAGAGCGAAGAGACAACATGCTGGTCTTCCACCCTTCCCTGGATGCCCGTGGGTGCCCGCAGAGCTCCGGAAGCAAACAGTCAACATGCTCAGCCTTTCGGGGGCCGGAGAGACGTGAGCAACATGCCCCCTTGCAGAGGGCACAGCAGCGTGGAATCCCAAATCACGCTTCAGTCATCCTGAGGGTGGCTCCTCTGTGGTCGGGGCTGTCGGCCTGGCGCTCCGTTGCGAGGCTCAGCCTGGGGATGTGCGGTCTGTGAACCACGCGGTTGAAAACCCGAAGGCAACACGGGTCCCGGTCTTTTGTCTCTGAGGAAGCCGCCCGTTCCTTGGGCCACGGAATCGGGGCCAATGGGTGCCCCGCCGGCCCGACGCGGCGGCCGTGGGCCCAGCCCTCAGCCCGCGCCGGGCGCTTACCCTTTTCCCGGAGCGCGGGGGTCCCGTTGCTCCCGGAGGCCAAAGACCGTTTATTCTCTCTGCCTTCCTCCCTCTGTCCCTGGCTCCCTCCCGCCCGCCCTCTGTCCCTGCGTCGCTCTGTCTATCCCTCCGTTCCTAACTGCCTCCCTCTCTCTCCCTCCCTCCCTCCCTCCCAACTTCCCTCCGCCCATCCTTCGGCCCCTCTGGGTCTCCCGTTCGTCTCTCCATCTCTGCCCGCCTTCCCTCCCGCCTGGAACGGTCGGCATCGCCGGCGTGCGCGGGGCCTGGGGTCTGCGTTCAGCCGCCAGGCGCTCCACGGTGGCAGCTGGGAGGCTGCAGGGACACGGGCGGGCGGGCGGGCGGGTGGCCGGGCGACGGTGGAGCGGAGGCGCAGAGGAGGCGAGCCGCCGCCGGAGGGATGGCGGGCCCGGACGCTGCGCGGGCCCGGTGTTTCGCGGGAAGGGGGTCTCCACCCAGCCCAGGGGAAGACTCATTTTCCGGGGGTAGGGATTGGGGGGTGAGGGTGGCGAGGGGTCGGTCAGGCCGTGGCGGAAAGGCATGAGAGCTCTGCCCGGGCTGCTCCCAGAGCCTAGGCGGCTGCCCGCGAACCCGCGCGTGCGCAGCAGACGGCCCACCTGCTGGTACCTGGGCCGGCGCTGGGATCCCCGGGATGCCCAGGAAAGAATGGCATCTCTCCGCTCTGTGGAGTGTCTCACCGGGCCTAGACCTGGAAGGCAGGAATCGCAGGCGGGTCGGCCCGGAGGGAAGACACGCCCATCCACGCCGACCCAGGTGTTCCCCGCGAAAGAGAGGCCACCGGCCACCGCCCTGCACCGACCCCGTCCCAGCCCCGCGTCCTTTTAAAGCTCCTCCAGCAGAGCCCGGTATTCTTCCTCGCTGAGGGGTGGTTCCAGCGAGGCGGCCTCTTCCGTGGCCTCCAGCTCCCCAGGGGCCTCCGTTTCTAGGAAAGGCTGCGCCCGCTGCAGAAACTCCGGGCTCGCCAGGAGCTCATCCAGCAGGCGTAGGGGAGTGCAGACGAGCGCTCCGGCTCCTGGAGGAGCCGCGCCTGGGGGGGCGCCCGGATGGCTTGCACCTGCCACTGCCGCGCGGAGGCCTCCGGGGGCGCGGGCTGGGGAGGTGGGGCTTCCCCGGCTTGGGGTTCCCACGCAGCCCTGGCGACCTGGGGACCCTGGCCCCAGCCCCAACACGGACTCCCCTGGGACGCGAGGGGAGGGAAATGCAGGGGGTATTTCAGAATTCAGTCTTCCTCACAGAATCGCAAAGTTCACGTTTCACAACCATAAAGAAACTATTTACGCTAAAAATGAGACTTTTTATGAAGTTGCACTTAGAAAACTTCAATGTCTGAGAAAAAAATATCTCTAACGCACAGGGAAACTGGTGGTTTATCCAATACTCTGAAAATAAAATGGGCTGGGTGAGGGGAATATGAAAATATTATTTCAATTTCATCTCATTTTATTTATTTATGTACTTATTGATTTATTTTTGAGACAGAGTGTCCCTCTGTCCCTCAGGCTGGATTACAGTGTCCTGAGCTCAGCTCACTGCAGCCTCCGCATCCTGGGCTCAAGGCATTCTCCTGCCTCAGCCTCCAGAGTAGCTGGGACTAAATGAGCACGCCACCACGCCAGGCAAATTTTTGTCTTTTTTTTTTAAAGTGTAGTGGAGGTTTCACCATTTGGGCCAGGGTGGTCTTCAACTGCCGACTTCAGGTGATCTGCCCCAACTTGCCTTCCCAAAGTGAAGGGACTGTAGGCATGAGCCACTGCGCCCAGACTATGGTAGTTTCACACTGAAGCCTGAAGCTGCTCTGCCTTAGGATTTTTCCTGAGTTTTACTTTCTTGTCATGATGAGTTGCTAGTTCATGTTTTCCCTTGTTTCTTTTCGAAAGGCATTACTGATGAGATTATGGCTTTCTCACAAAGAATACCACTTTGGTGAAACTATATTGAAATCAGGAGTACCTTATGTTTCCGATACTTATCAAGCACAATATTTGAACACGGCGTGGTAGGTGAAAGTGTAGGAAGCAGAATTTGGCAATCCCCATATTTTTTCAATTTCGACGGTTTCAGGTTTTTGGTTTCAGCCAAACTGAAGAATGTCCTTATGAGCTGTCAATTCACAGGCCGTTACAGACAATATTTGAAACTACATCACGGTGTAATTTAAGGAGTACGATTCTAAAGAAATTTGAACAATCTGGTGGTATTGCTAACACCAAACAAGGTTGTTCAGCTCTTTCATCTTTAAAAACAAACAAACAAAAACATGATGTGGAATTCTCTCATTTTACCAAACAGCCGTACGCTCCCTTGAATATGTGACTATGAAACCCAAGTAATTGGAAGAAGAAAAATAAAGGAAACACCTCATCAGTCTCATTAATAGTTTTGTTGAGAATAGTTTATTTTTGAAAAACTGCTGGCTATGTCTTGATATTTTTAGACACGGCTAAAGCTGAAATTGCATGAATCCTCTCTCTAACATTCATGCTACTAAAGAAACTTTTCCCAAGATTTGACTGCATTCATTTCATAAAAGCCCTGTCCTCTTCTCCCCTATATATCTATATTAGCACTCTGCCTTCTACCCTCTTCCATAGGAAACACAAATCCGTCAATTGATCACTTAAGCCTTTCCAGTTTGGGTACAACATTTTCTGTAGTTGTACTCCTGAGATTTGTCCTTTATACTTCTAAAGACTAGACCCTAGATAATACATGCTTGGGAATAGTGGAGCTAGCTTGCTTAAACTTTATTTAGGCGTATGCTAATTACTTGTGGGGGGCAAAGGCAGGCAGTGAGGATGTTAAGCTTATCCCAAAATAGTCAATTTTGGAAAAGACACAAGTACAGGCCGGGCGTGGTGGCTCAGACCTGTAATCCCGGCACCTTGGGAGGCCGAGGCGGCCGGTCACGAGGTCAGGAGATCGACACCATCCTGGCTAACACGGTGAAACCCCGTCTCTGCTAAACATACACAAATTAGCCGGGCGTGGTGGCAGGCGCTTGTAGTCTCAGCTACTCGGGAGGCTGAGGCAGGAGAAGAGCACGAACCCGGGAGGCGGAGCTGGCAGTGAGCCGAGATTGCGCCACTGCACTCCGGCCTGGGCGGCAGAGTGGGATTCTGCCTCAAAAAAGAAAGAAAAAAAACATCTTCATATATATGAATGTGTGTGTGTGTGTGTGTGTGTTTGTCTGTGTGTGTGTGTGTACTCAGGTACACTCACTTTACTTCTGAGTTATCTCGTCACCACTTAACCAGCACCAATCAGAGACCACATTTTTCTAGGCAGTCTCCAAATGTACATTACAAATAGTAACGTACTTTAAGGATAGTAATGAAGCTCCGGGAAAAATTGCTTGTCTCCACCTCAGCAGACCAACCTGCCTGGGCCAGCTTCTCTCTTCCTCTACTCTTCAGAAAGTGCTAGACCTGCAACATCTGACAGAATACAGCTTCCATGACTCCTCAGTGCCATGGAAATGGAACGAGCTGAGAGCAATCTAAAGACTGGGAGATATTAGGTCTCTTGGATCTTACTTCTTTTGGTTGCTCGAGCACTTTAATTCCCGAGAGAGCCCTCCCATCTCCATCAGTTCTTCCAGGAACCTGTACCCTCCTTGTGTCTCTAAGATACGCTGGTCTAACTTGTTACATGCCTTTACAAGAAAGTTGGTAAAAATAAAAGGAAAGCTGAACAACGTCACAATATGGAGGTATGAAACAGAATTTCCCCATACTTGGTAAAGTTTAGAAATTTGTGTAATACCCGAAGGCAGATTCCATGTACAAAAAGTCCTAGTTTAAGAACAAGAGCTGAGGGTATGAGGAAATAAAACTATATTTTCCGGGAGTATCTCTGGCTTCAGGAAGAAAGAGCACATGTTACTCTCCATTCAATATTAGGGCTGAACTATGGGGTCTTTTCGATCCTTTTTGCTTACCCTCTGCGATTCAGGGGGCACATGGCAAAGGTAAACAGACTGAAACAGCACCGTGGATAGCTGTGAGCTGTGCTGGGAAGATTCACGGTGATTCCATAATAAATCTCAGGTCTTTCTTCTGTAACAAAAAATTCCTCTTTTCCATCATCAAGGTAAAGCCGAGTATGTACAAGTAGAGTATGCGATAACTTTGTCACTCGTGACGAACCTAGTCGGTCCGATACTTTAACAACTTCTCCAATGTCTCTGCACTCAGGTTGGATATTCTGAGTGGGTCATCGGTAGAATGAATGAAATCAAGAATACTCTAAAGCAATGTTTGGAAGTCAATTTCAGTGTCTCCGGAAGCACTGGGAAAATCACCATGTGTAACGAACGTGAAGTATCCACAGGCTCTCTCTGTGTCTTTGAAACTGCCCATGTGTTCATTAGAAACGGCGGCTTGAGGAAAGGTGGTTTTGGAATTGGTTTCCCTCTAGTCTTACGTGATGCATCTCTACTATATTGCATTATAATAGAGCAAAGGGTCACTTGCTGACATAAAGCACAGGAGGCAGGAATGGAAGAGTCAACTTAGAGAAAAAAAGTGCTTTTCGGTTTTATTTTCATTTCTGCAGTTTGGAAAACAGTTTAACAGTTTAACTGATTTTGTGGCGGCTCACAAAAATACATATGAGCGTTGAAAATGTACAGAAGAACAACAATTGGGAGACATTTCCGGAAGCTTCAGTTTCTGAAACCCAGACACGAGCCTACAAGCTAAGACACGGCTACACCAGGCTTCAGCGTGAAACCATACAACTCCTGGGAAGGGCTTCCCTCTCTGAACGCAGCTACCTGTCCACAGGATGCTCTAGGCCCAGGCACCTTTATTCTTCCAACTAGAGAGACATAGAAAGATGCCTCCATATCCCATGAAGATGCCCAAGCATTTGGCCAAGGCTCCTATGAAACAGTCTGCTGTCTTCATCCAGGTAAGGGCAACTTCACATTTTCAGACACTAAGGTCGTGGGCAAATCCAGGGTGGACTGAGAGGCGGAAGCTCCAGCAAACAGAGTCCTGTGGCTGGAAGATGAATGCAGTACTTATTCCTGCACCAACAGACCCTTGCCTCTGGCCTTGGGCCTAGAGCATGATTTTTTGGTAGTTGCTGTTGGGGAAGAGGCCCTTGGGCTTTAACCTGCGGACAGCCTCCCTTAAATGCTTGGGCTGCAGCGGGGGCGTTTCTCCCCACATCTCACACACGTCCAGGGCCTCTTCCACCACCTCTCCAACAAAGACCTTGGCGATTCCAGCCATGGCAATGGCGGCGTTCTCAGACACCGAACTGCCGGTGATAGACTTCATCAGACCTGCAATGCGTGCTTTTGGGAAAGCTGACCGGCGACACACTTCGTAGCGGGCCAGCTGCTCCTCAGACATGGCAGACAGCAGGGCTGTCATCCTCTGAGCCTCCTCTGCATCCACGGTGGGCTTCCTCTCCTTCTTTCCTTTGGTATGTCTTTTCCGTCTTTTGGCGGCAGGAGGAGCTGAGGCTGAGGCCTCCTTGTCCCCTTCTGTGAGGTCCATGACATCCTCACTCCTGAGCTCACCTCCCTGATCCCTGGGTTCTTCCAAGTTCCCACCTAGGTCCTCAGGGATTCCATCCTTCTTGCTGCCCTTCAGACCTCGGGGCATGGCGAACATCTCAGCAGACACACCTGTTTGCCTGCCCGTCTCCACGGGTGAGATTCAAGTCTGCCCCGTGACAGCAGCTGTAGAGGCAGAAGTTCTGGCTGGGGTGGTTTGATTACGGATCTGCAGCGAGAACCTTTCGAAGATTTTAGCTGCCGTGTTTCTGCTGAGCCACTTTAGCCATAACTGGACACAGCTCCCTGCCTCCCCTTCCCACACACAAACACACACGCTGAATTTTCTCACTTCCACAATGTGAAGAAACTTGTGGATGGAGAGTATATTAGTTTTACATCAATGCAGAATAAATTCTCACAAGTTTTGGACACTTAAAACAAACCCCAGCTCAGAGGTCAGAAGTTCTACCAGTCCAAGTGACTGCCACCTGCTCAGAGCCACACGAGGGACCTCCGGGATGGGTCTGGCTGTGTGGTCGCTGCCTTCACCTGAGAAGGGTCTGGCTTCGATCTGACTCGAGGTGGTGGCAGAATTCAATGCCTTCGGGTTGTGAGCCCCAGGCCCACTTGTCTGTTCTGCCTGCTGCCGTGAGGACGCTCTCGGCTCCTGCAAGTGTTGCCCAGGTCTGGGCTGTGAGGCTCCCTGGGTCTGCACGGCCAGTGCCGGGGAATCTCCCACAGGGCAATGTCATCTCAGGGAGCTCCAGTCCTCCCTTATAAAGAGCTCGGATGATTGAACTAGACCCAGCCCTTAGCAGCTATTGGCTCAGGATATCCCTAAGGAAATCAGGGATTTGGGCGGGCTCATCAATTCACGCTTCCGCCCACCCCCAAGGGAGGGGCAGACACAGGGCGAGTCTCCGAGGGGCGGGAAATGCAGGGGGTATTTCAGAATTCAGTCTTCCTCACAGAATCGCAAAGTTCACGTTTCACAACCATAAAGAAACTATTTACGCTAAAAATGAGACTTTTTAAGAAGTTGCACTTAGAAAACTTCAATGTCTGAGAAAAAAATATCCCTAACGCACAGGGAAACAGGTGGCTTATCCAATACTCTGGAAATAAAATGGGCTGGGTGAGGGGAATATGAAAATATTATTTCAATTTCATCTCATTTTATTTATTTATTTATGTACTTATTGATTTATTTTTGAGACAGAGTCTCCCTCTGTCCCTCAGGCTGGATTACAGTGTCCTGAGCTCAGCTCACTGCAGCCTCCGCATCCTGGGCCCAAGGCATTCTCCTGCCTCAGCCTCCAGAGTAGCTGGGACTAAAGGAGTACGCCACCACGCCAGGCAAATTTTTGTCTTTTTTATAAAGTGTAGAGGAGGTTTCACCATTTGGGCCAGGGTGGTCTTCAACTGCCAACTTCAGATGATCTGCCCCAACTTGCCTTCCAAAGTGAAGGGACTATAGGCGTGAGCCACTGCGCCCAGACTATGATAGTTTCACACTGAGGCCTGAAGCTGCTCTGCCTTAGGATTTTTCCTGAGTTTTACGTTCTTGTCATGATGAGTTGCTAGTTCATATTTTCCGTTGGATCTTTTCGAAAGGGATTACTGATGAGATTATGGCTTTCTCACAAAGAATACCACTTTGGTGAAACTATACTGAAATCAGGAGTACCTTATGTTTCCGATACTTATCAAGCACAATATTTGAACACGGCGTGGTAGGTGAAAGTGTAGGAAGCAGAATTTGGCAAACCCCATTTTTTTTCAATTTCGACGGTTTCAGGTTTTTGGTTTCAGCCAAACTGAAGAATGTCCTAATGAGCTGTCAATTCACAGGCCATTACAGACAATTTTTGAAACTACATCACACTGTAATTTAAGGAGTACGATTCTAAAGAAATTTGAACAATCTGGTGGTATTGCTAACACCAAACAAGGTTGTTCAGCTCTTTCATCTTTAAAAACAAACAAACAAAAACATGATGTGGAATTCTCTCATTTTACCAAACAGCCGTACGCTCCCTTGAATATGTGACTATGAAACCCAAGTAATTGGAAGAAAAAAAATAAAGGAAACACCTCATCAGTCTCATTAATAGTTTTGTTGAGAATAGTTTATTTTTCAAAAACTGCTGGCTATGTCTTGATATTTTTAGACACGGCTAAAGTTGAAATTGCATGAATCCTCTCTCTAACATTCATGCTACTTAAGAATCTTTTCCCAAGATTTGACTGCATTCATTTCATAAAAGCCCTGTCCTCTTCTCCCCTATATATCTATATTAGCACTCTGCCTTCTACCCTCTTCCATAGGAAACACAAATCCGTCAATTGATCACTTAAGCCTTTCCAGTATGGGTACAACATTTTCTGTAGTTGTACTCCTGAGATTTGTCCTTTATACTTCTAAAGACTAGACCCTAGATAATACATGCTTGGGAATAGTGGAGCTAGCTTGCTTAAACTTTATTTAGGCGTATGCTAATTACTTGTGGGGGGCAAAGGCAGGCAGTGAGGATGTTAAGCTTATCCCAAAATAGTCAATTTTGGAAAAGACACAAGTACAGGCCGCGAGCGGTGGCTCAGACCTGAAATCCCAGCACCTTGGGAGGTCTTCTCGCAGAAGGCCAGAGCGAGACCCCGGGGAAAAGATGCATCCCAGGCGTGATGGCCTGACGATGGCTTCCTGTGTCCCGCAACATGGGGAGTCTGCAGTGTGGCCGGTTTGGAAACTGGCAAGGAGAGCGAAGAGACAACATGCTGGTCTTCCACCCTTCCCTGGATGCCCGTGGGTGCCCGCAGAGCTCCGGAAGCAAACAGTCAACATGCTCAGCCTTTCGGGGGCCGGAGAGACGTGAGCAACATGCCCCCTTGCAGAGGGCACAGCAGCGTGGAATCCCAAATCACGCTTCAGTCATCCTGAGGGTGGCTCCTCTGTGGTCGGGGCTGTCGGCCTGGCGCTCCGTTGCGAGGCTCAGCCTGGGGATGTGCGGTCTGTGAACCACGCGGTTGAAAACCCGAAGGCAACACGGGTCCCGGTCTTTTGTCTCTGAGGAAGCCGCCCGTTCCTTGGGCCACGGAATCGGGGCCAATGGGTGCCCCGCCGGCCCGACGCGGCGGCCGTGGGCCCAGCCCTCAGCCCGCGCCGGGCGCTTACCCTTTTCCCGGAGCGCGGGGGTCCCGTTGCTCCCGGAGGCCAAAGACCGTTTATTCTCTCTGCCTTCCTCCCTCTGTCCCTGGCTCCCTCCCGCCCGCCCTCTGTCCCTGCGTCGCTCTGTCTATCCCTCCGTTCCTAACTGCCTCCCTCTCTCTCCCTCCCTCCCTCCCTCCCAACTTCCCTCCGCCCATCCTTCGGCCCCTCTGGGTCTCCCGTTCGTCTCTCCATCTCTGCCCGCCTTCCCTCCTGCCTGGAATGGTCGGCATCGCCGGCGTGCGCGGGGCCTGGGGTCTGCGTTCAGCCGCCAGGCGCTCCACGGTGGCAGCTGGGAGGCTGCAGGGACACGGGCGGGCGGGCGGGCGGGCGGCCGGGCGACGGTGGAGCGGAGGCGCAGAGGAGGCGAGCCGCCGCCGGAGGGATGGCGGGCCCGGACGCTGCGCGGGCCCGGTGTTTCGCGGGAAGGGGGTCTCCACCCAGCCCAGGGGAAGACTCATTTTCCGGGGGTAGGGATTGGGGGGTGGGGGTGGCGAGGGGTCGGTCAGGCCGTGGCGGAAAGGCATGAGAGCTCTGCCCGGGCTGCTCCCAGAGCCTAGGCGGCTGCCCGCGAACCCGCGCGTGCGCAGCAGACGGCCCACCTGCTGGTACCTGGGCCGGCGCTGGGATCCCCGGGATGCCCAGGAAAGAATGGCATCTCTCCGCTCTGTGGAGTGTCTCACCGGGCCTAGACCTGGAAGGCAGGAATCGCAGGCGGGTCGGCCCGGAGGGAAGACACGCCCATCCACGCCGACCCAGGTGTTCCCCGCGAAAGAGAGGCCACCGGCCACCGCCCTGCACCGACCCCGTCCCAGCCCCGCGTCCTTTTAAAGCTCCTCCAGCAGAGCCCGGTATTCTTCCTCGCTGAGGGGTGGTTCCAGCGAGGCGGCCTCTTCCGTGGCCTCCAGCTCCCCAGGGGCCTCCGTTTCTAGGAAAGGCTGCGCCCGCTGCAGAAACTCCGGGCTCGCCAGGAGCTCATCCAGCAGGCGTAGGGGAGTGCAGACGAGCGCTCCGGCTCCTGGAGGAGCCGCGCCTGGGGGGGCGCCCGGATGGCTTGCACCTGCCACTGCCGCGCGGAGGCCTCCGGGGGCGCGGGCTGGGGAGGTGGGGCTTCCCCGGCTTGGGGTTCCCACGCAGCCCCGGCGACCTGGGGACCCTGGCCCCAGCCCCAACACGGACTCCCCTGGGACGCTAGGGGAGGGAAATGCAGGGGGTATTTCAGAATTCAGTCTTCCTCACAGAATCGCAAAGTTCACGTTTCACAACCATAAAGAAACTATTTACGCTAAAAATGAGACTTTTTATGAAGTTGCACTTAGAAAACTTCAATGTCTGAGAAAAAAATATCTCTAACGCACAGGGAAACTGGTGGTTTATCCAATACTCTGAAAATAAAATGGGCTGGGTGAGGGGAATATGAAAATATTATTTCAATTTCATCTCATTTTATTTATTTATGTACTTATTGATTTATTTTTGAGACAGAGTGTCCCTCTGTCCCTCAGGCTGGATTACAGTGTCCTGAGCTCAGCTCACTGCAGCCTCCGCATCCTGGGCTCAAGGCATTCTCCTGCCTCAGCCTCCAGAGTAGCTGGGACTAAATGAGCACGCCACCACGCCAGGCAAATTTTTGTCTTTTTTTTTTAAAGTGTAGAGGAGGTTTCACCATTTGGGCCAGGGTGGTCTTCAACTGCCGACTTCAGGTGATCGGCCCCAACTTGCCTTCCCAAAGTGAAGGGACTATAGGCATGAGCCACTGCGCCCAGACTATGATAGTTTCACACTGAAGCCTGAAGCTGCTCTGCCTTAGGATTTTTCCTGAGTTTTACTTTCTTGTCATGATGAGTTGCTAGTTCATGTTTTCCCTTGTTTCTTTTCGAAAGGCATTACTGATGAGATTATGGCTTTCTCACAAAGAATACCACTTTGGTGAAACTATATTGAAATCAGGAGTACCTTATGTTTCCGATACTTATCAAGCACAATATTTGAACACGGCGTGGTAGGTGAAAGTGTAGGAAGCAGAATTTGGCAATCCCCATATTTTTTCAATTTCGACGGTTTCAGGTTTTTGGTTTCAGCCAAACTGAAGAATGTCCTTATGAGCTGTCAATTCACAGGCCGTTACAGACAATTTTTGAAACTACATCACGGTGTAATTTAAGGAGTACGATTCTAAAGAAATTTGAACAATCTGGTGGTATTGCTAAAACCAAACAAGGTTGTTCAGCTCTTTCATCTTTAAAAACAAACAAACAAAAACATGATGTGGAATTCTCTCATTTTACCAAACAGCCGTACGCTCCCTTGAATATGTGACTATGAAACCCAAGTAATTGGAAGAAGAAAAATAAAGGAAACACCTCATCAGTCTCATTAATAGTTTTGTTGAGAATAGTTTATTTTTGAAAAACTGCTGGCTATGTCTTGATATTTTTAGACACGGCTAAAGCTGAAATTGCATGAATCCTCTCTCTAACATTCATGCTACTAAAGAAACTTTTCCCAAGATTTGACTGCATTCATTTCATAAAAGCCCTGTCCTCTTCTCCCCTATATATCTATATTAGCACTCTGCCTTCTACCCTCTTCCATAGGAAACACAAATCCGTCAATTGATCACTTAAGCCTTTCCAGTTTGGGTACAACATTTTCTGTAGTTGTACTCCTGAGATTTGTCCTTTATACTTCTAAAGACTAGACCCTAGATAATACATGCTTGGGAATAGTGGAGCTAGCTTGCTTAAACTTTATTTAGGCGTATGCTAATTACATGTGGGGGGCAAAGGCAGGCAGTGAGGATGTTAAGCTTATTCCAAAATAGTCAATTTTGGAAAAGACACAAGTACAGGCCGGGCGTGGTGGCTCAGACCTGTAATCCCGGCACCTTGGGAGGCCGAGGCGGCCGGTCACGAGGTCAGGAGATCGACACCATCCTGGCTAACACGGTGAAACCCCGTCTCTGCTAAACATACACAAATTAGCCGGGCGTGGTGGCAGGCGCTTGTAGTCTCAGCTACTCGGGAGGCTGAGGCAGGAGAAGAGCACGAACCCGGGAGGCGGAGCTGGCAGTGAGCCGAGATTGCGCCACTGCACTCCGGCCTGGGCGGCAGAGTGGGATTCTGCCTCAAAAAAGAAAGAAAAAAAACATCTTCATATATATGAATGTGTGTGTGTGTGTGTGTGTGTGTGTCTGTGTGTGTGTGTGTACTGAGGTACACTCACTTTACTTCTGAGTTATCTCGTCACCACTTAACCAGCACCAATCAGAGACCACATTTTTCTAGGCAGTCTCCAAATGTACATTACAAATAGTAACGTACTTTAAGGATAGTAATGAAGCTCCGGGAAAAATTGCTTGTCTGCACCTCAGCAGACCAACCTGCCTGGGCCAGCTTCTCTCTTCCTCTACTCTTCAGAAAGTGCTAGACCTGCAACATCTGACAGAATACAGCTTCCATGACTCCTCAGTGCCATGGAAATGGAACGAGCTGAGAGCAATCTAAAGACTGGGAGATATTAGGTCTCTTGGATCTTACTTCTTTTGGTTGCTCGAGCACTTTAATTCCCGAGAGAGCCCTCCCATCTCCATCAGTTCTTCCAGGAACCTGTACCCTCCTTGTGTCTCTAAGATACGCTGGTCTAACTTGTTACATGCCTTTACAAGAAAGTTGGTAAAAATAAAAGGAAAGCTGAACAACGTCACAATATGGAGGTATGAAACAGAATTTCCCCATACTTGGTAAAGTTTAGAAATTTGTGTAATACCCGAAGGCAGATTCCATGTACAATAAGTCCTAGTTTAAGAACAAGAGCTGAGGGTATGAGGAAATAAAACTATATTTTCCGGGAGTATCTCTGGCTTCAGGAAGAAAGAGCACATGTTACTCTCCATTCAATATTAGGGCTGAACTATGGGGTCTTTTCGATCCTTTTTGCTTACCCTCTGCGATTCAGGGGGCACATGGCTAAGGTAAACAGACTGAAACAGCACCGTGGATAGCTGTGAGCTGTGCTGGGAAGATTCACGGTGATTCCATAATAAATCTCAGGTCTTTCTTCTGTAACAAAAAATTCCTCTTTTCCATCATCAAGGTAAAGCCGAGTATGTACAAGTAGAGTATGCGATAACTTTGTCACTCGTGACGAACCTAGTCGGTCCGATACTTTAACAACTTCTCCAATGTCTCTGCACTCAGGTTGGATATTCTGAGTGGGTCATCGGTAGAATGAATGAAATCAAGAATACTCTAAAGCAATGTTTGGAAGTCAATTTCAGTGTCTCCGGAAGCACTGGGAAAATCACCATGTGTAACGAACGTGAAGTATCCACAGGCTCTCTCTGTGTCTTTGAAACTGCCCATGTGTTCATTAGAAACGGCGGCTTGAGGAAAGGTGGTTTTGGAATTGGTTTCCCTCTAGTCTTACGTGATGCATCTCTACTATATTGCATTATAATAGAGCAAAGGGTCACTTGCTGACATAAAGCACAGGAGGCAGGAATGGAAGAGTCAACTTAGAGAAAAAAAGTGCTTTTCGGTTTTATTTTCATTTCTGCAGTTTGGAAAACAGTTTAACAGTTTAACTGATTTTGTGGCGGCTCACAAAAATACATATGAGCGTTGAAAATGTACAGAAGAACAACAATTGGGAGACATTTCCGGAAGCTTCAGTTTCTGAAACCCAGACACGAGCCTACAAGCTAAGACACGGCTACACCAGGCTTCAGCGTGAAACCATACAACTCCTGGGAAGGGCTGCCCTCTCTGAACGCAGCTACCTGTCCACAGGATGCTCTAGGCCCAGGCACCTTTATTCTTCCAACTAGAGAGACATAGAAAGATGCCTCCATATCCCATGAAGATGCCCAAGCATTTGGCCAAGGCTCCTATGAAACAGTCTGCTGTCTTCATCCAGGTAAGGGCAACTTCACATTTTCAGACACTAAGGTCGTGGGCAAATCCAGGGTGGACTGAGAGGCGGAAGCTCCAGCAAACAGAGTCCTGTGGCTGGAAGATGAATGCAGTACTTATTCCTGCACCAACAGACCCTTGCCTCTGGCCTTGGGCCTAGAGCATGATTTTTTGGTAGTTGCTGTTGGGGAAGAGGCCCTTGGGCTTTAACCTGCGGACAGCCTCCCTTAAATGCTTGGGCTGCAGCGGGGGCGTTTCTCCCCACATCTCACACACGTCCAGGGCCTCTTCCACCACCTCTCCAACAAAGACCTTGGCGATTCCAGCCATGGCAATGGCGGCGTTCTCAGACACCGAACTGCCGGTGATAGACTTCATCAGACCTGCCATGCGTGCTTTTGGGAAAGCTGACCGGCGACACACTTCGTAGCGGGCCAGCTGCTCCTCAGACATGGCAGACAGCAGGGCTGTCATCCTCTGAGCCTCCTCTGCATCCACGGTGGGCTTCCTCTCCTTCTTTCCTTTAGTATGTCTTTTCCGTCTTTTGGCGGCAGGAGGAGGTGAGGCTGAGGCCTCCTTGTCCCCTTCTGTGAGGTCCATGACATCCTCACTCCTGAGCTCACCTCCCTGATCCCTGGGTTCTTCCAAGTTCCCACCTAGGTCCTCAGGGATTCCATCCTTCTTGCTGCCCTTCAGACCTCGGGGCATGGCGAACATCTCAGCAGACACACCTGTTTGCCTGCCCGTCTCCACGGGTGAGATTCAAGTCTGCCCCGTGACAGCAGCTGTAGAGGCAGAAGTTCTGGCTGGGGTGGTTTGATTACGGATCTGCAGCGAGAACCTTTCGAAGATTTTAGCTGCCGTGTTTCTGCTGAGCCACTTTAGCCATAACTGGACACAGCTCCCTGCCTCCCCTTCCCACACACAAACACACACGCTGAATTTTCTCACTTCCACAATATGAAGAAACTTGTGGATGGAGAGTATATTAGTTTTACATCAATGCAGAATAAATTCTCACAAGTTTTGGACACTTAAAACAAACCCCAGCTCAGAGGTCAGAAGTTCTACCAGTCCAAGTGACTGCCACCTGCTCAGAGCCACACGAGGGACCTCCGGGATGGGTCTGGCTGTGTGGTCGCTGCCTTCACCTGAGAAGGGTCTGGCTTCGATCTGACTCGAGGTGGTGGCAGAATTCAATGCCTTCGGGTTGTGAGCCCCAGGCCCACTTGTCTGTTCTGCCTGCTGCCGTGAGGACGCTCTCGGCTCCTGCAAGTGTTGCCCAGGTCTGGGCTGTGAGGCTCCCTGGGTCTGCACGGCCAGTGCCGGGGAATCTCCCACAGGGCAATGTCATCTCAGGGAGCTCCAGTGCTCCCTTATAAAGAGCTCGGATGATTGAACTAGACCCAGCCCTTAGCAGCTATTGGCTCAGGATATCCCTAAGGAAATCAGGGATTTGGGCGGGCTCATCAATTCACGCTTCCGCCCACCCCCAAGGGAGGGGCAGACACAGGGCGAGTCTCCGAGGGGCGGGAAATGCAGGGGGTATTTCAGAATTCAGTCTTCCTCACAGAATCGCAAAGTTCACGTTTCACAACCATAAAGAAACTATTTACGCTAAAAATGAGACTTTTTAAGAAGTTGCACTTAGAAAACTTCAATGTCTGAGAAAAAAATATCCCTAACGCACAGGGAAACAGGTGGCTTATCCAATACTCTGGAAATAAAATGGGCTGGGTGAGGGGAATATGAAAATATTATTTCAATTTCATCTCATTTTATTTATTTATTTATGTACTTATTGATTTATTTTTGAGACAGAGTCTCCCTCTGTCCCTCAGGCTGGATTACAGTGTCCTGAGCTCAGCTCACTGCAGCCTCCGCATCCTGGGCCCAAGGCATTCTCCTGCCTCAGCCTCCAGAGTAGCTGGGACTAAATGAGTACGCCACCACGCCAGGCAAATTTTTGTCTTTTTTATAAAGTGTAGAGGAGGTTTCACCATTTGGGCCAGGGTGGTCTTCAACTGCCAACTTCAGATGATCTGCCCCAACTTGCCTTCCAAAGTGAAGGGACTATAGGCGTGAGCCACTGCGCCCAGACTATGATAGTTTCACACTGAGGCCTGAAGCTGCTCTGCCTTAGGATTTTTCCTGAGTTTTACGTTCTTGTCATGATGAGTTGCTAGTTCATATTTTCCGTTGGATCTTTTCGAAAGGGATTACTGATGAGATTATGGCTTTCTCACAAAGAATACCACTTTGGTGAAACTATACTGAAATCAGGAGTACCTTATGTTTCCGATACTTATCAAGCACAATATTTGAACACGGCGTGGTAGGTGAAAGTGTAGGAAGCAGAATTTGGCAAACCCCATTTTTTTTCAATTTCGACGGTTTCAGGTTTTTGGTTTCAGCCAAACTGAAGAATGTCCTAATGAGCTGTCAATTCACAGGCCATTACAGACAATTTTTGAAACTACATCACACTGTAATTTAAGGAGTACGATTCTAAAGAAATTTGAACAATCTGGTGGTATTGCTAACACCAAACAAGGTTGTTCAGCTCTTTCATCTTTAAAAACAAACAAACAAAAACATGATGTGGAATTCTCTCATTTTACCAAACAGCCGTACGCTCCCTTGAATATGTGACTATGAAACCCAAGTAATTGGAAGAAAAAAAATAAAGGAAACACCTCATCAGTCTCATTAATAGTTTTGTTGAGAATAGTTTATTTTTCAAAAACTGCTGGCTATGTCTTGATATTTTTAGACACGGCTAAAGTTGAAATTGCATGAATCCTCTCTCTAACATTCATGCTACTAAAGAATCTTTTCCCAAGATTTGACTGCATTCATTTCATAAAAGCCCTGTCCTCTTCTCCCCTATATATCTATATTAGCACTCTGCCTTCTACCCTCTTCCATAGGAAACACAAATCCGTCAATTGATCACTTAAGCCTTTCCAGTATGGGTACAACATTTTCTGTAGTTGTACTCCTGAGATTTGTCCTTTATACTTCTAAAGACTAGACCCTAGATAATACATGCTTGGGAATAGTGGAGCTAGCTTGCTTAAACTTTATTTAGGCGTATGCTAATTACTTGTGGGGGGCAAAGGCAGGCAGTGAGGATGTTAAGCTTATCCCAAAATAGTCAATTTTGGAAAAGACACAAGTACAGGCCGCGAGCGGTGGCTCAGACCTGAAATCCCAGCACCTTGGGAGGTCTTCTCGCAGAAGGCCAGAGCGAGACCCCGGGGAAAAGATGCATCCCAGGCGTGATGGCCTGACGATGGCTTCCTGTGTCCCGCAACATGGGGAGTCTGCAGTGTGGCCGGTTTGGAAACTGGCAAGGAGAGCGAAGAGACAACATGCTGGTCTTCCACCCTTCCCTGGATGCCCGTGGGTGCCCGCAGAGCTCCGGAAGCAAACAGTCAACATGCTCAGCCTTTCGGGGGCCGGAGAGACGTGAGCAACATGCCCCCTTGCAGAGGGCACAGCAGCGTGGAATCCCAAATCACGCTTCAGTCATCCTGAGGGTGGCTCCTCTGTGGTCGGGGCTGTGGGCCTGGCGCTCCGTTGCGAGGCTCAGCCTGGGGATGTGCGGTCTGTGAACCACGCGGTTGAAAACCCGAAGGCAACACGGGTCCCGGTCTTTTGTCTCTGAGGAAGCCGCCCGTTCCTTGGGCCACGGAATCGGGGCCAATGGGTGCCCCGCCGGCCCGACGCGGCGGCCGTGGGCCCAGCCCTCAGCCCGCGCCGGGCGCTTACCCTTTTCCCGGAGCGCGGGGGTCCCGTTGCTCCCGGAGGCCAAAGACCGTTTATTCTCTCTGCCTTCCTCCCTCTGTCCCTGGCTCCCTCCCGCCCGCCCTCTGTCCCTGCGTCGCTCTGTCTATCCCTCCGTTCCTAACTGCCTCCCTCTCTCTCCCTCCCTCCCTCCCTCCCAACTTCCCTCCGCCCATCCTTCGGCCCCTCTGGGTCTCCCGTTCGTCTCTCCATCTCTGCCCGCCTTCCCTCCCGCCTGGAACGGTCGGCATCGCCGGCGTGCGCGGGGCCTGGGGTCTGCGTTCAGCCGCCAGGCGCTCCACGGTGGCAGCTGGGAGGCTGCAGGGACACGGGCGGGCGGGCGGGCGGGCGGCCGGGCGACGGTGGAGCGGAGGCGCAGAGGAGGCGAGCCGCCGCCGGAGGGATGGCGGGCCCGGACGCTGCGCGGGCCCGGTGTTTCGCGGGAAGGGGGTCTCCACCCAGCCCAGGGGAAGACTCATTTTCCGGGGGTAGGGATTGGGGGGTGGGGGTGGCGAGGGGTCGGTCAGGCCGTGGCGGAAAGGCATGAGAGCTCTGCCCGGGCTGCTCCCAGAGCCTAGGCGGCTGCCCGCGAACCCGCGCGTGCGCAGCAGACGGCCCACCTGCTGGTACCTGGGCCGGCGCTGGGATCCCCGGGATGCCCAGGAAAGAATGGCATCTCTCCGCTCTGTGGAGTGTCTCACCGGGCCTAGACCTGGAAGGCAGGAATCGCAGGCGGGTCGGCCCGGAGGGAAGACACGCCCATCCACGCCGACCCAGGTGTTCCCCGCGAAAGAGAGGCCACCGGCCACCGCCCTGCACCGACCCCGTCCCAGCCCCGCGTCCTTTTAAAGCTCCTCCAGCAGAGCCCGGTATTCTTCCTCGCTGAGGGGTGGTTCCAGCGAGGCGGCCTCTTCCGTGGCCTCCAGCTCCCCAGGGGCCTCCGTTTCTAGGAAAGGCTGCGCCCGCTGCAGAAACTCCGGGCTCGCCAGGAGCTCATCCAGCAGGCGTAGGGGAGTGCAGACGAGCGCTCCGGCTCCTGGAGGAGCCGCGCCTGGGGGGGCGCCCGGATGGCTTGCACCTGCCACTGCCGCGCGGAGGCCTCCGGGGGCGCGGGCTGGGGAGGTGGGGCTTCCCCGGCTTGGGGTTCCCACGCAGCCCCGGCGACCTGGGGACCCTGGCCCCAGCCCCAACACGGACTCCCCTGGGACGCTAGGGGAGGGAAATGCAGGGGGTATTTCAGAATTCAGTCTTCCTCACAGAATCGCAAAGTTCACGTTTCACAACCATAAAGAAACTACTTACGCTAAAAATGAGACTTTTTATGAAGTTGCACTTAGAAAACTTCAATGTCTGAGAAAAAAATATCTCTAACGCACAGGGAAACTGGTGGTTTATCCAATACTCTGAAAATAAAATGGGCTGGGTGAGGGGAATATGAAAATATTATTTCAATTTCATCTCATTTTATTTATTTATGTACTTATTGATTTATTTTTGAGACAGAGTGTCCCTCTGTCCCTCAGGCTGGATTACAGTGTCCTGAGCTCAGCTCACTGCAGCCTCCGCATCCTGGGCTCAAGGCATTCTCCTGCCTCAGCCTCCAGAGTAGCTGGGACTAAATGAGCACGCCACCACGCCAGGCAAATTTTTGTCTTTTTTTTTTAAAGTGTAGAGGAGGTTTCACCATTTGGGCCAGGGTGGTCTTCAACTGCCGACTTCAGGTGATCGGCCCCAACTTGCCTTCCCAAAGTGAAGGGACTATAGGCATGAGCCACTGCGCCCAGACTATGATAGTTTCACACTGAAGCCTGAAGCTGCTCTGCCTTAGGATTTTTCCTGAGTTTTACTTTCTTGTCATGATGAGTTGCTAGTTCATGTTTTCCCTTGTTTCTTTTCGAAAGGCATTACTGATGAGATTATGGCTTTCTCACAAAGAATACCACTTTGGTGAAACTATATTGAAATCAGGAGTACCTTATGTTTCCGATACTTCTCAAGCACAATATTTGAACACGGCGTGGTAGGTGAAAGTGTAGGAAGCAGAATTTGGCAATCCCCATATTTTTTCAATTTCGACGGTTTCAGGTTTTTGGTTTCAGCCAAACTGAAGAATGTCCTTATGAGCTGTCAATTCACAGGCCGTTACAGACAATTTTTGAAACTACATCACGGTGTAATTTAAGGAGTACGATTCTAAAGAAATTTGAACAATCTGGTGGTATTGCTAAAACCAAACAAGGTTGTTCAGCTCTTTCATCTTTAAAAACAAACAAACAAAAACATGATGTGGAATTCTCTCATTTTACCAAACAGCCGTACGCTCCCTTGAATATGTGACTATGAAACCCAAGTAATTGGAAGAAGAAAAATAAAGGAAACACCTCATCAGTCTCATTAATAGTTTTGTTGAGAATAGTTTATTTTTGAAAAACTGCTGGCTATGTCTTGATATTTTTAGACACGGCTAAAGCTGAAATTGCATGAATCCTCTCTCTAACATTCATGCTACTAAAGAAACTTTTCCCAAGATTTGACTGCATTCATTTCATAAAAGCCCTGTCCTCTTCTCCCCTATATATCTATATTAGCACTCTGCCTTCTACCCTCTTCCATAGGAAACACAAATCCGTCAATTGATCACTTAAGCCTTTCCAGTTTGGGTACAACATTTTCTGTAGTTGTACTCCTGAGATTTGTCCTTTATACTTCTAAAGACTAGACCCTAGATAATACATGCTTGGGAATAGTGGAGCTAGCTTGCTTAAACTTTATTTAGGCGTATGCTAATTACTTGTGGGGGGCAAAGGCAGGCAGTGAGGATGTTAAGCTTATTCCAAAATAGTCAATTTTGGAAAAGACACAAGTACAGGCCGGGCGTGGTGGCTCAGACCTGTAATCCCGGCACCTTGGGAGGCCGAGGCGGCCGGTCACGAGGTCAGGAGATCGACACCATCCTGGCTAACACGGTGAAACCCCGTCTCTGCTAAACATACACAAATTAGCCGGGCGTGGTGGCAGGCGCTTGTAGTCTCAGCTACTCGGGAGGCTGAGGCAGGAGAAGAGCACGAACCCGGGAGGCGGAGCTGGCAGTGAGCCGAGATTGCGCCACTGCACTCCGGCCTGGGCGGCAGAGTGGGATTCTGCCTCAAAAAAGAAAGAAAAAAAACATCTTCATATATATGAATGTGTGTGTGTGTGTGTGTGTGTGTGTCTGTGTGTGTGTGTGTACTGAGGTACACTCACTTTACTTCTGAGTTATCTCGTCACCACTTAACCAGCACCAATCAGAGACCACATTTTTCTAGGCAGTCTCCAAATGTACATTACAAATAGTAACGTACTTTAAGGATAGTAATGAAGCTCCGGGAAAAATTGCTTGTCTGCACCTCAGCAGACCAACCTGCCTGGGCCAGCTTCTCTCTTCCTCTACTCTTCAGAAAGTGCTAGACCTGCAACATCTGACAGAATACAGCTTCCATGACTCCTCAGTGCCATGGAAATGGAACGAGCTGAGAGCAATCTAAAGACTGGGAGATATTAGGTCTCTTGGATCTTACTTCTTTTGGTTGCTCGAGCACTTTAATTCCCGAGAGAGCCCTCCCATCTCCATCAGTTCTTCCAGGAACCTGTACCCTCCTTGTGTCTCTAAGATACGCTGGTCTAACTTGTTACATGCCTTTACAAGAAAGTTGGTAAAAATAAAAGGAAAGCTGAACAACGTCACAATATGGAGGTATGAAACAGAATTTCCCCATACTTGGTAAAGTTTAGAAATTTGTGTAATACCCGAAGGCAGATTCCATGTACAATAAGTCCTAGTTTAAGAACAAGAGCTGAGGGTATGAGGAAATAAAACTATATTTTCCGGGAGTATCTCTGGCTTCAGGAAGAAAGAGCACATGTTACTCTCCATTCAATATTAGGGCTGAACTATGGGGTCTTTTCGATCCTTTTGGCTTACCCTCTGCGATTCAGGGGGCACATGGCTAAGGTAAACAGACTGAAACAGCACCGTGGATAGCTGTGAGCTGTGCTGGGAAGATTCACGGTGATTCCATAATAAATCTCAGGTCTTTCTTCTGTAACAAAAAATTCCTCTTTTCCATCATCAAGGTAAAGCCGAGTATGTACAAGTAGAGTATGCGATAACTTTGTCACTCGTGACGAACCTAGTCGGTCCGATACTTTAACAACTTCTCCAATGTCTCTGCACTCAGGTTGGATATTCTGAGTGGGTCATCGGTAGAATGAATGAAATCAAGAATACTCTAAAGCAATGTTTGGAAGTCAATTTCAGTGTCTCCGGAAGCACTGGGAAAATCACCATGTGTAACGAACGTGAAGTATCCACAGGCTCTCTCTGTGTCTTTGAAACTGCCCATGTGTTCATTAGAAACGGCGGCTTGAGGAAAGGTGGTTTTGGAATTGGTTTCCCTCTAGTCTTACGTGATGCATCTCTACTATATTGCATTATAATAGAGCAAAGGGTCACTTGCTGACATAAAGCACAGGAGGCAGGAATGGAAGAGTCAACTTAGAGAAAAAAAGTGCTTTTCGGTTTTATTTTCATTTCTGCAGTTTGGAAAACAGTTTAACAGTTTAACTGATTTTGTGGCGGCTCACAAAAATACATATGAGCGTTGAAAATGTACAGAAGAACAACAATTGGGAGACATTTCCGGAAGCTTCAGTTTCTGAAACCCAGACACGAGCCTACAAGCTAAGACACGGCTACACCAGGCTTCAGCGTGAAACCATACAACTCCTGGGAAGGGCTGCCCTCTCTGAACGCAGCTACCTGTCCACAGGATGCTCTAGGCCCAGGCACCTTTATTCTTCCAACTAGAGAGACATAGAAAGATGCCTCCATATCCCATGAAGATGCCCAAGCATTTGGCCAAGGCTCCTATGAAACAGTCTGCTGTCTTCATCCAGGTAAGGGCAACTTCACATTTTCAGACACTAAGGTCGTGGGCAAATCCAGGGTGGACTGAGAGGCGGAAGCTCCAGCAAACAGAGTCCTGTGGCTGGAAGATGAATGCAGTACTTATTCCTGCACCAACAGACCCTTGCCTCTGGCCTTGGGCCTAGAGCATGATTTTTTGGTAGTTGCTGTTGGGGAAGAGGCCCTTGGGCTTTAACCTGCGGACAGCCTCCCTTAAATGCTTGGGCTGCAGCGGGGGCGTTTCTCCCCACATCTCACACACGTCCAGGGCCTCTTCCACCACCTCTCCAACAAAGACCTTGGCGATTCCAGCCATGGCAATGGCGGCGTTCTCAGACACCGAACTGCCGGTGATAGACTTCATCAGACCTGCCATGCGTGCTTTTGGGAAAGCTGACCGGCGACACACTTCGTAGCGGGCCAGCTGCTCCTCAGACATGGCAGACAGCAGGGCTGTCATCCTCTGAGCCTCCTCTGCATCCACGGTGGGCTTCCTCTCCTTCTTTCCTTTAGTATGTCTTTTCCGTCTTTTGGCGGCAGGAGGAGGTGAGGCTGAGGCCTCCTTGTCCCCTTCTGTGAGGTCCATGACATCCTCACTCCTGAGCTCACCTCCCTGATCCCTGGGTTCTTCCAAGTTCCCACCTAGGTCCTCAGGGATTCCATCCTTCTTGCTGCCCTTCAGACCTCGGGGCATGGCGAACATCTCAGCAGACACACCTGTTTGCCTGCCCGTCTCCACGGGTGAGATTCAAGTCTGCCCCGTGACAGCAGCTGTAGAGGCAGAAGTTCTGGCTGGGGTGGTTTGATTACGGATCTGCAGCGAGAACCTTTCGAAGATTTTAGCTGCCGTGTTTCTGCTGAGCCACTTTAGCCATAACTGGACACAGCTCCCTGCCTCCCCTTCCCACACACAAACACACACGCTGAATTTTCTCACTTCCACAATGTGAAGAAACTTGTGGATGGAGAGTATATTAGTTTTACATCAATGCAGAATAAATTCTCACAAGTTTTGGACACTTAAAACAAACCCCAGCTCAGAGGTCAGAAGTTCTACCAGTCCAAGTGACTGCCACCTGCTCAGAGCCACACGAGGGACCTCCGGGATGGGTCTGGCTGTGTGGTCGCTGCCTTCACCTGAGAAGGGTCTGGCTTCGATCTGACTCGAGGTGGTGGCAGAATTCAATGCCTTCGGGTTGTGAGCCCCAGGCCCACTTGTCTGTTCTGCCTGCTGCCGTGAGGACGCTCTCGGCTCCTGCAAGTGTTGCCCAGGTCTGGGCTGTGAGGCTCCCTGGGTCTGCACGGCCAGTGCCGGGGAATCTCCCACAGGGCAATGTCATCTCAGGGAGCTCCAGTGCTCCCTTATAAAGAGCTCGGATGATTGAACTAGACCCAGCCCTTAGCAGCTATTGGCTCAGGATATCCCTAAGGAAATCAGGGATTTGGGCGGGCTCATCAATTCACGCTTCCGCCCACCCCCAAGGGAGGGGCAGACACAGGGCGAGTCTCCGAGGGGCGGGAAATGCAGGGGGTATTTCAGAATTCAGTCTTCCTCACAGAATCGCAAAGTTCACGTTTCACAACCATAAAGAAACTATTTACGCTAAAAATGAGACTTTTTAAGAAGTTGCACTTAGAAAACTTCAATGTCTGAGAAAAAAATATCCCTAACGCACAGGGAAACAGGTGGCTTATCCAATACTCTGGAAATAAAATGGGCTGGGTGAGGGGAATATGAAAATATTATTTCAATTTCATCTCATTTTATTTATTTATTTATGTACTTATTGATTTATTTTTGAGACAGAGTCTCCCTCTGTCCCTCAGGCTGGATTACAGTGTCCTGAGCTCAGCTCACTGCAGCCTCCGCATCCTGGGCCCAAGGCATTCTCCTGCCTCAGCCTCCAGAGTAGCTGGGACTAAATGAGTACGCCACCACGCCAGGCAAATTTTTGTCTTTTTTATAAAGTGTAGAGGAGGTTTCACCATTTGGGCCAGGGTGGTCTTCAACTGCCAACTTCAGATGATCTGCCCCAACTTGCCTTCCAAAGTGAAGGGACTATAGGCGTGAGCCACTGCGCCCAGACTATGATAGTTTCACACTGAGGCCTGAAGCTGCTCTGCCTTAGGATTTTTCCTGAGTTTTACGTTCTTGTCATGATGAGTTGCTGGTTCATATTTTCCGTTGGATCTTTTCGAAAGGGATTACTGATGAGATTATGGCTTTCTCACAAAGAATACCACTTTGGTGAAACTATACTGAAATCAGGAGTACCTTATGTTTCCGATACTTATCAAGCACAATATTTGAACACGGCGTGGTAGGTGAAAGTGTAGGAAGCAGAATTTGGCAAACCCCATTTTTTTTCAATTTCGACGGTTTCAGGTTTTTGGTTTCAGCCAAACTGAAGAATGTCCTAATGAGCTGTCAATTCACAGGCCATTACAGACAATTTTTGAAACTACATCACACTGTAATTTAAGGAGTACGATTCTAAAGAAATTTGAACAATCTGGTGGTATTGCTAACACCAAACAAGGTTGTTCAGCTCTTTCATCTTTAAAAACAAACAAACAAAAACATGATGTGGAATTCTCTCATTTTACCAAACAGCCGTACGCTCCCTTGAATATGTGACTATGAAACCCAAGTAATTGGAAGAAAAAAAATAAAGGAAACACCTCATCAGTCTCATTAATGGTTTTGTTGAGAATAGTTTATTTTTCAAAAACTGCTGGCTATGTCTTGATATTTTTAGACACGGCTAAAGTTGAAATTGCATGAATCCTCTCTCTAACATTCATGCTACTTAAGAATCTTTTCCCAAGATTTGACTGCATTCATTTCATAAAAGCCCTGTCCTCTTCTCCCCTATATATCTATATTAGCACTCTGCCTTCTACCCTCTTCCATAGGAAACACAAATCCGTCAATTGATCACTTAAGCCTTTCCAGTATGGGTACAACATTTTCTGTAGTTGTACTCCTGAGATTTGTCCTTTATACTTCTAAAGACTAGACCCTAGATAATACATGCTTGGGAATAGTGGAGCTAGCTTGCTTAAACTTTATTTAGGCGTATGCTAATTACTTGTGGGGGGCAAAGGCAGGCAGTGAGGATGTTAAGCTTATCCCAAAATAGTCAATTTTGGAAAAGACACAAGTACAGGCCGCGAGCGGTGGCTCAGACCTGAAATCCCAGCACCTTGGGAGGTCTTCTCGCAGAAGGCCAGAGCGAGACCCCGGGGAAAAGATGCATCCCAGGCGTGATGGCCTGACGATGGCTTCCTGTGTCCCGCAACATGGGGAGTCTGCAGTGTGGCCGGTTTGGAAACTGGCAAGGAGAGCGAAGAGACAACATGCTGGTCTTCCACCCTTCCCTGGATGCCCGTGGGTGCCCGCAGAGCTCCGGAAGCAAACAGTCAACATGCTCAGCCTTTCGGGGGCCGGAGAGACGTGAGCAACATGCCCCCTTGCAGAGGGCACAGCAGCGTGGAATCCCAAATCACGCTTCAGTCATCCTGAGGGTGGCTCCTCTGTGGTCGGGGCTGTCGGCCTGGCGCTCCGTTGCGAGGCTCAGCCTGGGGATGTGCGGTCTGTGAACCACGCGGTTGAAAACCCGAAGGCAACACGGGTCCCGGTCTTTTGTCTCTGAGGAAGCCGCCCGTTCCTTGGGCCACGGAATCGGGGCCAATGGGTGCCCCGCCGGCCCGACGCGGCGGCCGTGGGCCCAGCCCTCAGCCCGCGCCGGGCGCTTACCCTTTTCCCGGAGCGCGGGGGTCCCGTTGCTCCCGGAGGCCAAAGACCGTTTATTCTCTCTGCCTTCCTCCCTCTGTCCCTGGCTCCCTCCCGCCCGCCCTCTGTCCCTGCGTCGCTCTGTCTATCCCTCCGTTCCTAACTGCCTCCCTCTCTCTCCCTCCCTCCCTCCCTCCCAACTTCCCTCCGCCCATCCTTCGGCCCCTCTGGGTCTCCCGTTCGTCTCTCCATCTCTGCCCGCCTTCCCTCCCGCCTGGAACGGTCGGCATCGCCGGCGTGCGCGGGGCCTGGGGTCTGCGTTCAGCCGCCAGGCGCTCCACGGTGGCAGCTGGGAGGCTGCAGGGACACGGGCGGGCGGGCGGGCGGGCGGCCGGGCGACGGTGGAGCGGAGGCGCAGAGGAGGCGAGCCGCCGCCGGAGGGATGGCGGGCCCGGACGCTGCGCGGGCCCGGTGTTTCGCGGGAAGGGGGTCTCCACCCAGCCCAGGGGAAGACTCATTTTCCGGGGGTAGGGATTGGGGGGTGAGGGTGGCGAGGGGTCGGTCAGGCCGTGGCGGAAAGGCATGAGAGCTCTGCCCGGGCTGCTCCCAGAGCCTAGGCGGCTGCCCGCGAACCCGCGCGTGCGCAGCAGACGGCCCACCTGCTGGTACCTGGGCCGGCGCTGGGATCCCCGGGATGCCCAGGAAAGAATGGCATCTCTCCGCTCTGTGGAGTGTCTCACCGGGCCTAGACCTGGAAGGCAGGAATCGCAGGCGGGTCGGCCCGGAGGGAAGACACGCCCATCCACGCCGACCCAGGTGTTCCCCGCGAAAGAGAGGCCACCGGCCACCGCCCTGCACCGACCCGGTCCCAGCCCCGCGTCCTTTTAAAGCTCCTCCAGCAGAGCCCGGTATTCTTCCTCGCTGAGGGGTGGTTCCAGCGAGGCGGCCTCTTCCGTGGCCTCCAGCTCCCCAGGGGCCTCCGTTTCTAGGAAAGGCTGCGCCCGCTGCAGAAACTCCGGGCTCGCCAGGAGCTCATCCAGCAGGCGTAGGGGAGTGCAGACGAGCGCTCCGGCTCCTGGAGGAGCCGCGCCTGGGGGGGCGCCCGGATGGCTTGCACCTGCCACTGCCGCGCGGAGGCCTCCGGGGGCGCGGGCTGGGGAGGTGGGGCTTCCCCGGCTTGGGGTTCCCACGCAGCCCCGGCGACCTGGGGACCCTGGCCCCAGCCCCAACACGGACTCCCCTGGGACGCGAGGGGAGGGAAATGCAGGGGGTATTTCAGAATTCAGTCTTCCTCACAGAATCGCAAAGTTCACGTTTCACAACCATAAAGAAACTATTTACGCTAAAAATGAGACTTTTTATGAAGTTGCACTTAGAAAACTTCAATGTCTGAGAAAAAAATATCTCTAACGCACAGGGAAACTGGTGGTTTATCCAATACTCTGAAAATAAAATGGGCTGGGTGAGGGGAATATGAAAATATTATTTCAATTTCATCTCATTTTATTTATTTATGTACTTATTGATTTATTTTTGAGACAGAGTGTCCCTCTGTCCCTCAGGCTGGATTACAGTGTCCTGAGCTCAGCTCACTGCAGCCTCCGCATCCTGGGCTCAAGGCATTCTCCTGCCTCAGCCTCCAGAGTAGCTGGGACTAAATGAGCACGCCACCACGCCAGGCAAATTTTTGTCTTTTTTTTTTAAAGTGTAGTGGAGGTTTCACCATTTGGGCCAGGGTGGTCTTCAACTGCCGACTTCAGGTGATCTGCCCCAACTTGCCTTCCCAAAGTGAAGGGACTGTAGGCATGAGCCACTGCGCCCAGACTATGGTAGTTTCACACTGAAGCCTGAAGCTGCTCTGCCTTAGGATTTTTCCTGAGTTTTACTTTCTTGTCATGATGAGTTGCTAGTTCATGTTTTCCCTTGTTTCTTTTCGAAAGGCATTACTGATGAGATTATGGCTTTCTCACAAAGAATACCACTTTGGTGAAACTATATTGAAATCAGGAGTACCTTATGTTTCCGATACTTATCAAGCACAATATTTGAACACGGCGTGGTAGGTGAAAGTGTAGGAAGCAGAATTTGGCAATCCCCATATTTTTTCAATTTCGACGGTTTCAGGTTTTTGGTTTCAGCCAAACTGAAGAATGTCCTTATGAGCTGTCAATTCACAGGCCGTTACAGACAATATTTGAAACTACATCACGGTGTAATTTAAGGAGTACGATTCTAAAGAAATTTGAACAATCTGGTGGTATTGCTAACACCAAACAAGGTTGTTCAGCTCTTTCATCTTTAAAAACAAACAAACAAAAACATGATGTGGAATTCTCTCATTTTACCAAACAGCCGTACGCTCCCTTGAATATGTGACTATGAAACCCAAGTAATTGGAAGAAGAAAAATAAAGGAAACACCTCATCAGTCTCATTAATAGTTTTGTTGAGAATAGTTTATTTTTGAAAAACTGCTGGCTATGTCTTGATATTTTTAGACACGGCTAAAGCTGAAATTGCATGAATCCTCTCTCTAACATTCATGCTACTAAAGAAACTTTTCCCAAGATTTGACTGCATTCATTTCATAAAAGCCCTGTCCTCTTCTCCCCTATATATCTATATTAGCACTCTGCCTTCTACCCTCTTCCATAGGAAACACAAATCCGTCAATTGATCACTTAAGCCTTTCCAGTTTGGGTACAACATTTTCTGTAGTTGTACTCCTGAGATTTGTCCTTTATACTTCTAAAGACTAGACCCTAGATAATACATGCTTGGGAATAGTGGAGCTAGCTTGCTTAAACTTTATTTAGGCGTATGCTAATTACTTGTGGGGGGCAAAGGCAGGCAGTGAGGATGTTAAGCTTATCCCAAAATAGTCAATTTTGGAAAAGACACAAGTACAGGCCGGGCGTGGTGGCTCAGACCTGTAATCCCGGCACCTTGGGAGGCCGAGGCGGCCGGTCACGAGGTCAGGAGATCGACACCATCCTGGCTAACACGGTGAAACCCCGTCTCTGCTAAACATACACAAATTAGCCGGGCGTGGTGGCAGGCGCTTGTAGTCTCAGCTACTCGGGAGGCTGAGGCAGGAGAAGAGCACGAACCCGGGAGGCGGAGCTGGCAGTGAGCCGAGATTGCGCCACTGCACTCCGGCCTGGGCGGCAGAGTGGGATTCTGCCTCAAAAAAGAAAGAAAAAAAACATCTTCATATATATGAATGTGTGTGTGTGTGTGTGTGTGTTTGTCTGTGTGTGTGTGTGTACTCAGGTACACTCACTTTACTTCTGAGTTATCTCGTCACCACTTAACCAGCACCAATCAGAGACCACATTTTTCTAGGCAGTCTCCAAATGTACATTACAAATAGTAACGTACTTTAAGGATAGTAATGAAGCTCCGGGAAAAATTGCTTGTCTCCACCTCAGCAGACCAACCTGCCTGGGCCAGCTTCTCTCTTCCTCTACTCTTCAGAAAGTGCTAGACCTGCAACATCTGACAGAATACAGCTTCCATGACTCCTCAGTGCCATGGAAATGGAACGAGCTGAGAGCAATCTAAAGACTGGGAGATATTAGGTCTCTTGGATCTTACTTCTTTTGGTTGCTCGAGCACTTTAATTCCCGAGAGAGCCCTCCCATCTCCATCAGTTCTTCCAGGAACCTGTACCCTCCTTGTGTCTCTAAGATACGCTGGTCTAACTTGTTACATGCCTTTACAAGAAAGTTGGTAAAAATAAAAGGAAAGCTGAACAACGTCACAATATGGAGGTATGAAACAGAATTTCCCCATACTTGGTAAAGTTTAGAAATTTGTGTAATACCCGAAGGCAGATTCCATGTACAAAAAGTCCTAGTTTAAGAACAAGAGCTGAGGGTATGAGGAAATAAAACTATATTTTCCGGGAGTATCTCTGGCTTCAGGAAGAAAGAGCACATGTTACTCTCCATTCAATATTAGGGCTGAACTATGGGGTCTTTTCGATCCTTTTTGCTTACCCTCTGCGATTCAGGGGGCACATGGCAAAGGTAAACAGACTGAAACAGCACCGTGGATAGCTGTGAGCTGTGCTGGGAAGATTCACGGTGATTCCATAATAAATCTCAGGTCTTTCTTCTGTAACAAAAAATTCCTCTTTTCCATCATCAAGGTAAAGCCGAGTATGTACAAGTAGAGTATGCGATAACTTTGTCACTCGTGACGAACCTAGTCGGTCCGATACTTTAACAACTTCTCCAATGTCTCTGCACTCAGGTTGGATATTCTGAGTGGGTCATCGGTAGAATGAATGAAATCAAGAATACTCTAAAGCAATGTTTGGAAGTCAATTTCAGTGTCTCCGGAAGCACTGGGAAAATCACCATGTGTAACGAACGTGAAGTATCCACAGGCTCTCTCTGTGTCTTTGAAACTGCCCATGTGTTCATTAGAAACGGCGGCTTGAGGAAAGGTGGTTTTGGAATTGGTTTCCCTCTAGTCTTACGTGATGCATCTCTACTATATTGCATTATAATAGAGCAAAGGGTCACTTGCTGACATAAAGCACAGGAGGCAGGAATGGAAGAGTCAACTTAGAGAAAAAAAGTGCTTTTCGGTTTTATTTTCATTTCTGCAGTTTGGAAAACAGTTTAACAGTTTAACTGATTTTGTGGCGGCTCACAAAAATACATATGAGCGTTGAAAATGTACAGAAGAACAACAATTGGGAGACATTTCCGGAAGCTTCAGTTTCTGAAACCCAGACACGAGCCTACAAGCTAAGACACGGCTACACCAGGCTTCAGCGTGAAACCATACAACTCCTGGGAAGGGCTTCCCTCTCTGAACGCAGCTACCTGTCCACAGGATGCTCTAGGCCCAGGCACCTTTATTCTTCCAACTAGAGAGACATAGAAAGATGCCTCCATATCCCATGAAGATGCCCAAGCATTTGGCCAAGGCTCCTATGAAACAGTCTGCTGTCTTCATCCAGGTAAGGGCAACTTCACATTTTCAGACACTAAGGTCGTGGGCAAATCCAGGGTGGACTGAGAGGCGGAAGCTCCAGCAAACAGAGTCCTGTGGCTGGAAGATGAATGCAGTACTTATTCCTGCACCAACAGACCCTTGCCTCTGGCCTTGGGCCTAGAGCATGATTTTTTGGTAGTTGCTGTTGGGGAAGAGGCCCTTGGGCTTTAACCTGCGGACAGCCTCCCTTAAATGCTTGGGCTGCAGCGGGGGCGTTTCTCCCCACATCTCACACACGTCCAGGGCCTCTTCCACCACCTCTCCAACAAAGACCTTGGCGATTCCAGCCATGGCAATGGCGGCGTTCTCAGACACCGAACTGCCGGTGATAGACTTCATCAGACCTGCAATGCGTGCTTTTGGGAAAGCTGACCGGCGACACACTTCGTAGCGGGCCAGCTGCTCCTCAGACATGGCAGACAGCAGGGCTGTCATCCTCTGAGCCTCCTCTGCATCCACGGTGGGCTTCCTCTCCTTCTTTCCTTTGGTATGTCTTTTCCGTCTTTTGGCGGCAGGAGGAGCTGAGGCTGAGGCCTCCTTGTCCCCTTCTGTGAGGTCCATGACATCCTCACTCCTGAGCTCACCTCCCTGATCCCTGGGTTCTTCCAAGTTCCCACCTAGGTCCTCAGGGATTCCATCCTTCTTGCTGCCCTTCAGACCTCGGGGCATGGCGAACATCTCAGCAGACACACCTGTTTGCCTGCCCGTCTCCACGGGTGAGATTCAAGTCTGCCCCGTGACAGCAGCTGTAGAGGCAGAAGTTCTGGCTGGGGTGGTTTGATTACGGATCTGCAGCGAGAACCTTTCGAAGATTTTAGCTGCCGTGTTTCTGCTGAGCCACTTTAGCCATAACTGGACACAGCTCCCTGCCTCCCCTTCCCACACACAAACACACACGCTGAATTTTCTCACTTCCACAATGTGAAGAAACTTGTGGATGGAGAGTATATTAGTTTTACATCAATGCAGAATAAATTCTCACAAGTTTTGGACACTTAAAACAAACCCCAGCTCAGAGGTCAGAAGTTCTACCAGTCCAAGTGACTGCCACCTGCTCAGAGCCACACGAGGGACCTCCGGGATGGGTCTGGCTGTGTGGTCGCTGCCTTCACCTGAGAAGGGTCTGGCTTCGATCTGACTCGAGGTGGTGGCAGAATTCAATGCCTTCGGGTTGTGAGCCCCAGGCCCACTTGTCTGTTCTGCCTGCTGCCGTGAGGACGCTCTCGGCTCCTGCAAGTGTTGCCCAGGTCTGGGCTGTGAGGCTCCCTGGGTCTGCACGGCCAGTGCCGGGGAATCTCCCACAGGGCAATGTCATCTCAGGGAGCTCCAGTCCTCCCTTATAAAGAGCTCGGATGATTGAACTAGACCCAGCCCTTAGCAGCTATTGGCTCAGGATATCCCTAAGGAAATCAGGGATTTGGGCGGGCTCATCAATTCACGCTTCCGCCCACCCCCAAGGGAGGGGCAGACACAGGGCGAGTCTCCGAGGGGCGGGAAATGCAGGGGGTATTTCAGAATTCAGTCTTCCTCACAGAATCGCAAAGTTCACGTTTCACAACCATAAAGAAACTATTTACGCTAAAAATGAGACTTTTTAAGAAGTTGCACTTAGAAAACTTCAATGTCTGAGAAAAAAATATCCCTAACGCACAGGGAAACAGGTGGCTTATCCAATACTCTGGAAATAAAATGGGCTGGGTGAGGGGAATATGAAAATATTATTTCAATTTCATCTCATTTTATTTATTTATTTATGTACTTATTGATTTATTTTTGAGACAGAGTCTCCCTCTGTCCCTCAGGCTGGATTACAGTGTCCTGAGCTCAGCTCACTGCAGCCTCCGCATCCTGGGCCCAAGGCATTCTCCTGCCTCAGCCTCCAGAGTAGCTGGGACTAAAGGAGTACGCCACCACGCCAGGCAAATTTTTGTCTTTTTTATAAAGTGTAGAGGAGGTTTCACCATTTGGGCCAGGGTGGTCTTCAACTGCCAACTTCAGATGATCTGCCCCAACTTGCCTTCCAAAGTGAAGGGACTATAGGCGTGAGCCACTGCGCCCAGACTATGATAGTTTCACACTGAGGCCTGAAGCTGCTCTGCCTTAGGATTTTTCCTGAGTTTTACGTTCTTGTCATGATGAGTTGCTAGTTCATATTTTCCGTTGGATCTTTTCGAAAGGGATTACTGATGAGATTATGGCTTTCTCACAAAGAATACCACTTTGGTGAAACTATACTGAAATCAGGAGTACCTTATGTTTCCGATACTTATCAAGCACAATATTTGAACACGGCGTGGTAGGTGAAAGTGTAGGAAGCAGAATTTGGCAAACCCCATTTTTTTTCAATTTCGACGGTTTCAGGTTTTTGGTTTCAGCCAAACTGAAGAATGTCCTAATGAGCTGTCAATTCACAGGCCATTACAGACAATTTTTGAAACTACATCACACTGTAATTTAAGGAGTACGATTCTAAAGAAATTTGAACAATCTGGTGGTATTGCTAACACCAAACAAGGTTGTTCAGCTCTTTCATCTTTAAAAACAAACAAACAAAAACATGATGTGGAATTCTCTCATTTTACCAAACAGCCGTACGCTCCCTTGAATATGTGACTATGAAACCCAAGTAATTGGAAGAAAAAAAATAAAGGAAACACCTCATCAGTCTCATTAATAGTTTTGTTGAGAATAGTTTATTTTTCAAAAACTGCTGGCTATGTCTTGATATTTTTAGACACGGCTAAAGTTGAAATTGCATGAATCCTCTCTCTAACATTCATGCTACTTAAGAATCTTTTCCCAAGATTTGACTGCATTCATTTCATAAAAGCCCTGTCCTCTTCTCCCCTATATATCTATATTAGCACTCTGCCTTCTACCCTCTTCCATAGGAAACACAAATCCGTCAATTGATCACTTAAGCCTTTCCAGTATGGGTACAACATTTTCTGTAGTTGTACTCCTGAGATTTGTCCTTTATACTTCTAAAGACTAGACCCTAGATAATACATGCTTGGGAATAGTGGAGCTAGCTTGCTTAAACTTTATTTAGGCGTATGCTAATTACTTGTGGGGGGCAAAGGCAGGCAGTGAGGATGTTAAGCTTATCCCAAAATAGTCAATTTTGGAAAAGACACAAGTACAGGCCGCGAGCGGTGGCTCAGACCTGAAATCCCAGCACCTTGGGAGGTCTTCTCGCAGAAGGCCAGAGCGAGACCCCGGGGAAAAGATGCATCCCAGGCGTGATGGCCTGACGATGGCTTCCTGTGTCCCGCAACATGGGGAGTCTGCAGTGTGGCCGGTTTGGAAACTGGCAAGGAGAGCGAAGAGACAACATGCTGGTCTTCCACCCTTCCCTGGATGCCCGTGGGTGCCCGCAGAGCTCCGGAAGCAAACAGTCAACATGCTCAGCCTTTCGGGGGCCGGAGAGACGTGAGCAACATGCCCCCTTGCAGAGGGCACAGCAGCGTGGAATCCCAAATCACGCTTCAGTCATCCTGAGGGTGGCTCCTCTGTGGTCGGGGCTGTCGGCCTGGCGCTCCGTTGCGAGGCTCAGCCTGGGGATGTGCGGTCTGTGAACCACGCGGTTGAAAACCCGAAGGCAACACGGGTCCCGGTCTTTTGTCTCTGAGGAAGCCGCCCGTTCCTTGGGCCACGGAATCGGGGCCAATGGGTGCCCCGCCGGCCCGACGCGGCGGCCGTGGGCCCAGCCCTCAGCCCGCGCCGGGCGCTTACCCTTTTCCCGGAGCGCGGGGGTCCCGTTGCTCCCGGAGGCCAAAGACCGTTTATTCTCTCTGCCTTCCTCCCTCTGTCCCTGGCTCCCTCCCGCCCGCCCTCTGTCCCTGCGTCGCTCTGTCTATCCCTCCGTTCCTAACTGCCTCCCTCTCTCTCCCTCCCTCCCTCCCTCCCAACTTCCCTCCGCCCATCCTTCGGCCCCTCTGGGTCTCCCGTTCGTCTCTCCATCTCTGCCCGCCTTCCCTCCTGCCTGGAACGGTCGGCATCGCCGGCGTGCGCGGGGCCTGGGGTCTGCGTTCAGCCGCCAGGCGCTCCACGGTGGCAGCTGGGAGGCTGCAGGGACACGGGCGGGCGGGCGGGCGGGCGGCCGGGCGACGGTGGAGCGGAGGCGCAGAGGAGGCGAGCCGCCGCCGGAGGGATGGCGGGCCCGGACGCTGCGCGGGCCCGGTGTTTCGCGGGAAGGGGGTCTCCACCCAGCCCAGGGGAAGACTCATTTTCCGGGGGTAGGGATTGGGGGGTGGGGGTGGCGAGGGGTCGGTCAGGCCGTGGCGGAAAGGCATGAGAGCTCTGCCCGGGCTGCTCCCAGAGCCTAGGCGGCTGCCCGCGAACCCGCGCGTGCGCAGCAGACGGCCCACCTGCTGGTACCTGGGCCGGCGCTGGGATCCCCGGGATGCCCAGGAAAGAATGGCATCTCTCCGCTCTGTGGAGTGTCTCACCGGGCCTAGACCTGGAAGGCAGGAATCGCAGGCGGGTCGGCCCGGAGGGAAGACACGCCCATCCACGCCGACCCAGGTGTTCCCCGCGAAAGAGAGGCCACCGGCCACCGCCCTGCACCGACCCCGTCCCAGCCCCGCGTCCTTTTAAAGCTCCTCCAGCAGAGCCCGGTATTCTTCCTCGCTGAGGGGTGGTTCCAGCGAGGCGGCCTCTTCCGTGGCCTCCAGCTCCCCAGGGGCCTCCGTTTCTAGGAAAGGCTGCGCCCGCTGCAGAAACTCCGGGCTCGCCAGGAGCTCATCCAGCAGGCGTAGGGGAGTGCAGACGAGCGCTCCGGCTCCTGGAGGAGCCGCGCCTGGGGGGGCGCCCGGATGGCTTGCACCTGCCACTGCCGCGCGGAGGCCTCCGGGGGCGCGGGCTGGGGAGGTGGGGCTTCCCCGGCTTGGGGTTCCCACGCAGCCCCGGCGACCTGGGGACCCTGGCCCCAGCCCCAACACGGACTCCCCTGGGACGCTAGGGGAGGGAAATGCAGGGGGTATTTCAGAATTCAGTCTTCCTCACAGAATCGCAAAGTTCACGTTTCACAACCATAAAGAAACTATTTACGCTAAAAATGAGACTTTTTATGAAGTTGCACTTAGAAAACTTCAACGTCTGAGAAAAAAATATCTCTAACGCACAGGGAAACTGGTGGTTTATCCAATACTCTGAAAATAAAATGGGCTGGGTGAGGGGAATATGAAAATATTATTTCAATTTCATCTCATTTTATTTATTTATGTACTTATTGATTTATTTTTGAGACAGAGTGTCCCTCTGTCCCTCAGGCTGGATTACAGTGTCCTGAGCTCAGCTCACTGCAGCCTCCGCATCCTGGGCTCAAGGCATTCTCCTGCCTCAGCCTCCAGAGTAGCTGGGACTAAATGAGCACGCCACCACGCCAGGCAAATTTTTGTCTTTTTTTTTTAAAGTGTAGAGGAGGTTTCACCATTTGGGCCAGGGTGGTCTTCAACTGCCGACTTCAGGTGATCGGCCCCAACTTGCCTTCCCAAAGTGAAGGGACTATAGGCATGAGCCACTGCGCCCAGACTATGATAGTTTCACACTGAAGCCTGAAGCTGCTCTGCCTTAGGATTTTTCCTGAGTTTTACTTTCTTGTCATGATGAGTTGCTAGTTCATGTTTTCCCTTGTTTCTTTTCGAAAGGCATTACTGATGAGATTATGGCTTTCTCACAAAGAATACCACTTTGGTGAAACTATATTGAAATCAGGAGTACCTTATGTTTCCGATACTTATCAAGCACAATATTTGAACACGGCGTGGTAGGTGAAAGTGTAGGAAGCAGAATTTGGCAATCCCCATATTTTTTCAATTTCGACGGTTTCAGGTTTTTGGTTTCAGCCAAACTGAAGAATGTCCTTATGAGCTGTCAATTCACAGGCCGTTACAGACAATTTTTGAAACTACATCACGGTGTAATTTAAGGAGTACGATTCTAAAGAAATTTGAACAATCTGGTGGTATTGCTAAAACCAAACAAGGTTGTTCAGCTCTTTCATCTTTAAAAACAAACAAACAAAAACATGATGTGGAATTCTCTCATTTTACCAAACAGCCGTACGCTCCCTTGAATATGTGACTATGAAACCCAAGTAATTGGAAGAAGAAAAATAAAGGAAACACCTCATCAGTCTCATTAATAGTTTTGTTGAGAATAGTTTATTTTTGAAAAACTGCTGGCTATGTCTTGATATTTTTAGACACGGCTAAAGCTGAAATTGCATGAATCCTCTCTCTAACATTCATGCTACTAAAGAAACTTTTCCCAAGATTTGACTGCATTCATTTCATAAAAGCCCTGTCCTCTTCTCCCCTATATATCTATATTAGCACTCTGCCTTCTACCCTCTTCCATAGGAAACACAAATCCGTCAATTGATCACTTAAGCCTTTCCAGTTTGGGTACAACATTTTCTGTAGTTGTACTCCTGAGATTTGTCCTTTATACTTCTAAAGACTAGACCCTAGATAATACATGCTTGGGAATAGTGGAGCTAGCTTGCTTAAACTTTATTTAGGCGTATGCTAATTACTTGTGGGGGGCAAAGGCAGGCAGTGAGGATGTTAAGCTTATTCCAAAATAGTCAATTTTGGAAAAGACACAAGTACAGGCCGGGCGTGGTGGCTCAGACCTGTAATCCCGGCACCTTGGGAGGCCGAGGCGGCCGGTCACGAGGTCAGGAGATCGACACCATCCTGGCTAACACGGTGAAACCCCGTCTCTGCTAAACATACACAAATTAGCCGGGCGTGGTGGCAGGCGCTTGTAGTCTCAGCTACTCGGGAGGCTGAGGCAGGAGAAGAGCACGAACCCGGGAGGCGGAGCTGGCAGTGAGCCGAGATTGCGCCACTGCACTCCGGCCTGGGCGGCAGAGTGGGATTCTGCCTCAAAAAAGAAAGAAAAAAAACATCTTCATATATATGAATGTGTGTGTGTGTGTGTGTGTGTGTGTCTGTGTGTGTGTGTGTACTCAGGTACACTCACTTTACTTCTGAGTTATCTCGTCACCACTTAACCAGCACCAATCAGAGACCACATTTTTCTAGGCAGTCTCCAAATGTACATTACAAATAGTAACGTACTTTAAGGATAGTAATGAAGCTCCGGGAAAAATTGCTTGTCTGCACCTCAGCAGACCAACCTGCCTGGGCCAGCTTCTCTCTTCCTCTACTCTTCAGAAAGTGCTAGACCTGCAACATCTGACAGAATACAGCTTCCATGACTCCTCAGTGCCATGGAAATGGAACGAGCTGAGAGCAATCTAAAGACTGGGAGATATTAGGTCTCTTGGATCTTACTTCTTTTGGTTGCTCGAGCACTTTAATTCCCGAGAGAGCCCTCCCATCTCCATCAGTTCTTCCAGGAACCTGTACCCTCCTTGTGTCTCTAAGATACGCTGGTCTAACTTGTTACATGCCTTTACAAGAAAGTTGGTAAAAATAAAAGGAAAGCTGAACAACGTCACAATATGGAGGTATGAAACAGAATTTCCCCATACTTGGTAAAGTTTAGAAATTTGTGTAATACCCGAAGGCAGATTCCATGTACAATAAGTCCTAGTTTAAGAACAAGAGCTGAGGGTATGAGGAAATAAAACTATATTTTCCGGGAGTATCTCTGGCTTCAGGAAGAAAGAGCACATGTTACTCTCCATTCAATATTAGGGCTGAACTATGGGGTCTTTTCGATCCTTTTGGCTTACCCTCTGCGATTCAGGGGGCACATGGCTAAGGTAAACAGACTGAAACAGCACCGTGGATAGCTGTGAGCTGTGCTGGGAAGATTCACGGTGATTCCAAAATAAATCTCAGGTCTTTCTTCTGTAACAAAAAATTCCTCTTTTCCATCATCAAGGTAAAGCCGAGTATGTACAAGTAGAGTATGCGATAACTTTGTCACTCGTGACGAACCTAGTCGGTCCGATACTTTAACAACTTCTCCAATGTCTCTGCACTCAGGTTGGATATTCTGAGTGGGTCATCGGTAGAATGAATGAAATCAAGAATACTCTAAAGCAATGTTTGGAAGTCAATTTCAGTGTCTCCGGAAGCACTGGGAAAATCACCATGTGTAACGAACGTGAAGTATCCACAGGCTCTCTCTGTGTCTTTGAAACTGCCCATGTGTTCATTAGAAACGGCGGCTTGAGGAAAGGTGGTTTTGGAATTGGTTTCCCTCTAGTCTTACGTGATGCATCTCTACTATATTGCATTATAATAGAGCAAAGGGTCACTTGCTGACATAAAGCACAGGAGGCAGGAATGGAAGAGTCAACTTAGAGAAAAAAAGTGCTTTTCGGTTTTATTTTCATTTCTGCAGTTTGGAAAACAGTTTAACAGTTTAACTGATTTTGTGGCGGCTCACAAAAATACATATGAGCGTTGAAAATGTACAGAAGAACAACAATTGGGAGACATTTCCGGAAGCTTCAGTTTCTGAAACCCAGACACGAGCCTACAAGCTAAGACACGGCTACACCAGGCTTCAGCGTGAAACCATACAACTCCTGGGAAGGGCTGCCCTCTCTGAACGCAGCTACCTGTCCACAGGATGCTCTAGGCCCAGGCACCTTTATTCTTCCAACTAGAGAGACATAGAAAGATGCCTCCATATCCCATGAAGATGCCCAAGCATTTGGCCAAGGCTCCTATGAAACAGTCTGCTGTCTTCATCCAGGTAAGGGCAACTTCACATTTTCAGACACTAAGGTCGTGGGCAAATCCAGGGTGGACTGAGAGGCGGAAGCTCCAGCAAACAGAGTCCTGTGGCTGGAAGATGAATGCAGTACTTATTCCTGCACCAACAGACCCTTGCCTCTGGCCTTGGGCCTAGAGCATGATTTTTTGGTAGTTGCTGTTGGGGAAGAGGCCCTTGGGCTTTAACCTGCGGACAGCCTCCCTTAAATGCTTGGGCTGCAGCGGGGGCGTTTCTCCCCACATCTCACACACGTCCAGGGCCTCTTCCACCACCTCTCCAACAAAGACCTTGGCGATTCCAGCCATGGCAATGGCGGCGTTCTCAGACACCGAACTGCCGGTGATAGACTTCATCAGACCTGCCATGCGTGCTTTTGGGAAAGCTGACCGGCGACACACTTCGTAGCGGGCCAGCTGCTCCTCAGACATGGCAGACAGCAGGGCTGTCATCCTCTGAGCCTCCTCTGCATCCACGGTGGGCTTCCTCTCCTTCTTTCCTTTAGTATGTCTTTTCCGTCTTTTGGCGGCAGGAGGAGGTGAGGCTGAGGCCTCCTTGTCCCCTTCTGTGAGGTCCATGACATCCTCACTCCTGAGCTCACCTCCCTGATCCCTGGGTTCTTCCAAGTTCCCACCTAGGTCCTCAGGGATTCCATCCTTCTTGCTGCCCTTCAGACCTCGGGGCATGGCGAACATCTCAGCAGACACACCTGTTTGCCTGCCCGTCTCCACGGGTGAGATTCAAGTCTGCCCCGTGACAGCAGCTGTAGAGGCAGAAGTTCTGGCTGGGGTGGTTTGATTACGGATCTGCAGCGAGAACCTTTCGAAGATTTTAGCTGCCGTGTTTCTGCTGAGCCACTTTAGCCATAACTGGACACAGCTCCCTGCCTCCCCTTCCCACACACAAACACACACGCTGAATTTTCTCACTTCCACAATGTGAAGAAACTTGTGGATGGAGAGTATATTAGTTTTACATCAATGCAGAATAAATTCTCACAAGTTTTGGACACTTAAAACAAACCCCAGCTCAGAGGTCAGAAGTTCTACCAGTCCAAGTGACTGCCACCTGCTCAGAGCCACACGAGGGACCTCCGGGATGGGTCTGGCTGTGTGGTCGCTGCCTTCACCTGAGAAGGGTCTGGCTTCGATCTGACTCGAGGTGGTGGCAGAATTCAATGCCTTCGGGTTGTGAGCCCCAGGCCCACTTGTCTGTTCTGCCTGCTGCCGTGAGGACGCTCTCGGCTCCTGCAAGTGTTGCCCAGGTCTGGGCTGTGAGGCTCCCTGGGTCTGCACGGCCAGTGCCGGGGAATCTCCCACAGGGCAATGTCATCTCAGGGAGCTCCAGTCCTCCCTTATAAAGAGCTCGGATGATTGAACTAGACCCAGCCCTTAGCAGCTATTGGCTCAGGATATCCCTAAGGAAATCAGGGATTTGGGCGGGCTCATCAATTCACGCTTCCGCCCACCCCCAAGGGAGGGGCAGACACAGGGCGAGTCTCCGAGGGGCGGGAAATGCAGGGGGTATTTCAGAATTCAGTCTTCCTCACAGAATCGCAAAGTTCACGTTTCACAACCATAAAGAAACTATTTACGCTAAAAATGAGACTTTTTAAGAAGTTGCACTTAGAAAACTTCAATGTCTGAGAAAAAAATATCCCTAACGCACAGGGAAACAGGTGGCTTATCCAATACTCTGGAAATAAAATGGGCTGGGTGAGGGGAATATGAAAATATTATTTCAATTTCATCTCATTTTATTTATTTATTTATGTACTTATTGATTTATTTTTGAGACAGAGTCTCCCTCTGTCCCTCAGGCTGGATTACAGTGTCCTGAGCTCAGCTCACTGCAGCCTCCGCATCCTGGGCCCAAGGCATTCTCCTGCCTCAGCCTCCAGAGTAGCTGGGACTAAAGGAGTACGCCACCACGCCAGGCAAATTTTTGTCTTTTTTATAAAGTGTAGAGGAGGTTTCACCATTTGGGCCAGGGTGGTCTTCAACTGCCAACTTCAGATGATCTGCCCCAACTTGCCTTCCAAAGTGAAGGGACTATAGGCGTGAGCCACTGCGCCCAGACTATGATAGTTTCACACTGAGGCCTGAAGCTGCTCTGCCTTAGGATTTTTCCTGAGTTTTACGTTCTTGTCATGATGAGTTGCTAGTTCATATTTTCCGTTGGATCTTTTCGAAAGGGATTACTGATGAGATTATGGCTTTCTCACAAAGAATACCACTTTGGTGAAACTATACTGAAATCAGGAGTACCTTATGTTTCCGATACTTATCAAGCACAATATTTGAACACGGCGTGGTAGGTGAAAGTGTAGGAAGCAGAATTTGGCAAACCCCATTTTTTTTCAATTTCGACGGTTTCAGGTTTTTGGTTTCAGCCAAACTGAAGAATGTCCTAATGAGCTGTCAATTCACAGGCCATTACAGACAATTTTTGAAACTACATCACACTGTAATTTAAGGAGTACGATTCTAAAGAAATTTGAACAATCTGGTGGTATTGCTAACACCAAACAAGGTTGTTCAGCTCTTTCATCTTTAAAAACAAACAAACAAAAACATGATGTGGAATTCTCTCATTTTACCAAACAGCCGTACGCTCCCTTGAATATGTGACTATGAAACCCAAGTAATTGGAAGAAAAAAAATAAAGGAAACACCTCATCAGTCTCATTAATAGTTTTGTTGAGAATAGTTTATTTTTCAAAAACTGCTGGCTATGTCTTGATATTTTTAGACACGGCTAAAGTTGAAATTGCATGAATCCTCTCTCTAACATTCATGCTACTTAAGAATCTTTTCCCAAGATTTGACTGCATTCATTTCATAAAAGCCCTGTCCTCTTCTCCCCTATATATCTATATTAGCACTCTGCCTTCTACCCTCTTCCATAGGAAACACAAATCCGTCAATTGATCACTTAAGCCTTTCCAGTATGGGTACAACATTTTCTGTAGTTGTACTCCTGAGATTTGTCCTTTATACTTCTAAAGACTAGACCCTAGATAATACATGCTTGGGAATAGTGGAGCTAGCTTGCTTAAACTTTATTTAGGCGTATGCTAATTACTTGTGGGGGGCAAAGGCAGGCAGTGAGGATGTTAAGCTTATCCCAAAATAGTCAATTTTGGAAAAGACACAAGTACAGGCCGCGAGCGGTGGCTCAGACCTGAAATCCCAGCACCTTGGGAGGTCTTCTCGCAGAAGGCCAGAGCGAGACCCCGGGGAAAAGATGCATCCCAGGCGTGATGGCCTGACGATGGCTTCCTGTGTCCCGCAACATGGGGAGTCTGCAGTGTGGCCGGTTTGGAAACTGGCAAGGAGAGCGAAGAGACAACATGCTGGTCTTCCACCCTTCCCTGGATGCCCGTGGGTGCCCGCAGAGCTCCGGAAGCAAACAGTCAACATGCTCAGCCTTTCGGGGGCCGGAGAGACGTGAGCAACATGCCCCCTTGCAGAGGGCACAGCAGCGTGGAATCCCAAATCACGCTTCAGTCATCCTGAGGGTGGCTCCTCTGTGGTCGGGGCTGTCGGCCTGGCGCTCCGTTGCGAGGCTCAGCCTGGGGATGTGCGGTCTGTGAACCACGCGGTTGAAAACCCGAAGGCAACACGGGTCCCGGTCTTTTGTCTCTGAGGAAGCCGCCCGTTCCTTGGGCCACGGAATCGGGGCCAATGGGTGCCCCGCCGGCCCGACGCGGCGGCCGTGGGCCCAGCCCTCAGCCCGCGCCGGGCGCTTACCCTTTTCCCGGAGCGCGGGGGTCCCGTTGCTCCCGGAGGCCAAAGACCGTTTATTCTCTCTGCCTTCCTCCCTCTGTCCCTGGCTCCCTCCCGCCCGCCCTCTGTCCCTGCGTCGCTCTGTCTATCCCTCCGTTCCTAACTGCCTCCCTCTCTCTCCCTCCCTCCCTCCCTCCCAACTTCCCTCCGCCCATCCTTCGGCCCCTCTGGGTCTCCCGTTCGTCTCTCCATCTCTGCCCGCCTTCCCTCCTGCCTGGAATGGTCGGCATCGCCGGCGTGCGCGGGGCCTGGGGTCTGCGTTCAGCCGCCAGGCGCTCCACGGTGGCAGCTGGGAGGCTGCAGGGACACGGGCGGGCGGGCGGGCGGGCGGCCGGGCGACGGTGGAGCGGAGGCGCAGAGGAGGCGAGCCGCCGCCGGAGGGATGGCGGGCCCGGACGCTGCGCGGGCCCGGTGTTTCGCGGGAAGGGGGTCTCCACCCAGCCCAGGGGAAGACTCATTTTCCGGGGGTAGGGATTGGGGGGTGGGGGTGGCGAGGGGTCGGTCAGGCCGTGGCGGAAAGGCATGAGAGCTCTGCCCGGGCTGCTCCCAGAGCCTAGGCGGCTGCCCGCGAACCCGCGCGTGCGCAGCAGACGGCCCACCTGCTGGTACCTGGGCCGGCGCTGGGATCCCCGGGATGCCCAGGAAAGAATGGCATCTCTCCGCTCTGTGGAGTGTCTCACCGGGCCTAGACCTGGAAGGCAGGAATCGCAGGCGGGTCGGCCCGGAGGGAAGACACGCCCATCCACGCCGACCCAGGTGTTCCCCGCGAAAGAGAGGCCACCGGCCACCGCCCTGCACCGACCCCGTCCCAGCCCCGCGTCCTTTTAAAGCTCCTCCAGCAGAGCCCGGTATTCTTCCTCGCTGAGGGGTGGTTCCAGCGAGGCGGCCTCTTCCGTGGCCTCCAGCTCCCCAGGGGCCTCCGTTTCTAGGAAAGGCTGCGCCCGCTGCAGAAACTCCGGGCTCGCCAGGAGCTCATCCAGCAGGCGTAGGGGAGTGCAGACGAGCGCTCCGGCTCCTGGAGGAGCCGCGCCTGGGGGGGCGCCCGGATGGCTTGCACCTGCCACTGCCGCGCGGAGGCCTCCGGGGGCGCGGGCTGGGGAGGTGGGGCTTCCCCGGCTTGGGGTTCCCACGCAGCCCCGGCGACCTGGGGACCCTGGCCCCAGCCCCAACACGGACTCCCCTGGGACGCTAGGGGAGGGAAATGCAGGGGGTATTTCAGAATTCAGTCTTCCTCACAGAATCGCAAAGTTCACGTTTCACAACCATAAAGAAACTATTTACGCTAAAAATGAGACTTTTTATGAAGTTGCACTTAGAAAACTTCAACGTCTGAGAAAAAAATATCTCTAACGCACAGGGAAACTGGTGGTTTATCCAATACTCTGAAAATAAAATGGGCTGGGTGAGGGGAATATGAAAATATTATTTCAATTTCATCTCATTTTATTTATTTATGTACTTATTGATTTATTTTTGAGACAGAGTGTCCCTCTGTCCCTCAGGCTGGATTACAGTGTCCTGAGCTCAGCTCACTGCAGCCTCCGCATCCTGGGCTCAAGGCATTCTCCTGCCTCAGCCTCCAGAGTAGCTGGGACTAAATGAGCACGCCACCACGCCAGGCAAATTTTTGTCTTTTTTTTTTAAAGTGTAGAGGAGGTTTCACCATTTGGGCCAGGGTGGTCTTCAACTGCCGACTTCAGGTGATCGGCCCCAACTTGCCTTCCCAAAGTGAAGGGACTATAGGCATGAGCCACTGCGCCCAGACTATGATAGTTTCACACTGAAGCCTGAAGCTGCTCTGCCTTAGGATTTTTCCTGAGTTTTACTTTCTTGTCATGATGAGTTGCTAGTTCATGTTTTCCCTTGTTTCTTTTCGAAAGGCATTACTGATGAGATTATGGCTTTCTCACAAAGAATACCACTTTGGTGAAACTATATTGAAATCAGGAGTACCTTATGTTTCCGATACTTATCAAGCACAATATTTGAACACGGCGTGGTAGGTGAAAGTGTAGGAAGCAGAATTTGGCAATCCCCATATTTTTTCAATTTCGACGGTTTCAGGTTTTTGGTTTCAGCCAAACTGAAGAATGTCCTTATGAGCTGTCAATTCACAGGCCGTTACAGACAATTTTTGAAACTACATCACGGTGTAATTTAAGGAGTACGATTCTAAAGAAATTTGAACAATCTGGTGGTATTGCTAAAACCAAACAAGGTTGTTCAGCTCTTTCATCTTTAAAAACAAACAAACAAAAACATGATGTGGAATTCTCTCATTTTACCAAACAGCCGTACGCTCCCTTGAATATGTGACTATGAAACCCAAGTAATTGGAAGAAGAAAAATAAAGGAAACACCTCATCAGTCTCATTAATAGTTTTGTTGAGAATAGTTTATTTTTGAAAAACTGCTGGCTATGTCTTGATATTTTTAGACACGGCTAAAGCTGAAATTGCATGAATCCTCTCTCTAACATTCATGCTACTAAAGAAACTTTTCCCAAGATTTGACTGCATTCATTTCATAAAAGCCCTGTCCTCTTCTCCCCTATATATCTATATTAGCACTCTGCCTTCTACCCTCTTCCATAGGAAACACAAATCCGTCAATTGATCACTTAAGCCTTTCCAGTTTGGGTACAACATTTTCTGTAGTTGTACTCCTGAGATTTGTCCTTTATACTTCTAAAGACTAGACCCTAGATAATACATGCTTGGGAATAGTGGAGCTAGCTTGCTTAAACTTTATTTAGGCGTATGCTAATTACTTGTGGGGGGCAAAGGCAGGCAGTGAGGATGTTAAGCTTATTCCAAAATAGTCAATTTTGGAAAAGACACAAGTACAGGCCGGGCGTGGTGGCTCAGACCTGTAATCCCGGCACCTTGGGAGGCCGAGGCGGCCGGTCACGAGGTCAGGAGATCGACACCATCCTGGCTAACACGGTGAAACCCCGTCTCTGCTAAACATACACAAATTAGCCGGGCGTGGTGGCAGGCGCTTGTAGTCTCAGCTACTCGGGAGGCTGAGGCAGGAGAAGAGCACGAACCCGGGAGGCGGAGCTGGCAGTGAGCCGAGATTGCGCCACTGCACTCCGGCCTGGGCGGCAGAGTGGGATTCTGCCTCAAAAAAGAAAGAAAAAAAACATCTTCATATATATGAATGTGTGTGTGTGTGTGTGTGTGTGTGTCTGTGTGTGTGTGTGTACTGAGGTACACTCACTTTACTTCTGAGTTATCTCGTCACCACTTAACCAGCACCAATCAGAGACCACATTTTTCTAGGCAGTCTCCAAATGTACATTACAAATAGTAACGTACTTTAAGGATAGTAATGAAGCTCCGGGAAAAATTGCTTGTCTGCACCTCAGCAGACCAACCTGCCTGGGCCAGCTTCTCTCTTCCTCTACTCTTCAGAAAGTGCTAGACCTGCAACATCTGACAGAATACAGCTTCCATGACTCCTCAGTGCCATGGAAATGGAACGAGCTGAGAGCAATCTAAAGACTGGGAGATATTAGGTCTCTTGGATCTTACTTCTTTTGGTTGCTCGAGCACTTTAATTCCCGAGAGAGCCCTCCCATCTCCATCAGTTCTTCCAGGAACCTGTACCCTCCTTGTGTCTCTAAGATACGCTGGTCTAACTTGTTACATGCCTTTACAAGAAAGTTGGTAAAAATAAAAGGAAAGCTGAACAACGTCACAATATGGAGGTATGAAACAGAATTTCCCCATACTTGGTAAAGTTTAGAAATTTGTGTAATACCCGAAGGCAGATTCCATGTACAATAAGTCCTAGTTTAAGAACAAGAGCTGAGGGTATGAGGAAATAAAACTATATTTTCCGGGAGTATCTCTGGCTTCAGGAAGAAAGAGCACATGTTACTCTCCATTCAATATTAGGGCTGAACTATGGGGTCTTTTCGATCCTTTTGGCTTACCCTCTGCGATTCAGGGGGCACATGGCTAAGGTAAACAGACTGAAACAGCACCGTGGATAGCTGTGAGCTGTGCTGGGAAGATTCACGGTGATTCCATAATAAATCTCAGGTCTTTCTTCTGTAACAAAAAATTCCTCTTTTCCATCATCAAGGTAAAGCCGAGTATGTACAAGTAGAGTATGCGATAACTTTGTCACTCGTGACGAACCTAGTCGGTCCGATACTTTAACAACTTCTCCAATGTCTCTGCACTCAGGTTGGATATTCTGAGTGGGTCATCGGTAGAATGAATGAAATCAAGAATACTCTAAAGCAATGTTTGGAAGTCAATTTCAGTGTCTCCGGAAGCACTGGGAAAATCACCATGTGTAACGAACGTGAAGTATCCACAGGCTCTCTCTGTGTCTTTGAAACTGCCCATGTGTTCATTAGAAACGGCGGCTTGAGGAAAGGTGGTTTTGGAATTGGTTTCCCTCTAGTCTTACGTGATGCATCTCTACTATATTGCATTATAATAGAGCAAAGGGTCACTTGCTGACATAAAGCACAGGAGGCAGGAATGGAAGAGTCAACTTAGAGAAAAAAAGTGCTTTTCGGTTTTATTTTCATTTCTGCAGTTTGGAAAACAGTTTAACAGTTTAACTGATTTTGTGGCGGCTCACAAAAATACATATGAGCGTTGAAAATGTACAGAAGAACAACAATTGGGAGACATTTCCGGAAGCTTCAGTTTCTGAAACCCAGACACGAGCCTACAAGCTAAGACACGGCTACACCAGGCTTCAGCGTGAAACCATACAACTCCTGGGAAGGGCTGCCCTCTCTGAACGCAGCTACCTGTCCACAGGATGCTCTAGGCCCAGGCACCTTTATTCTTCCAACTAGAGAGACATAGAAAGATGCCTCCATATCCCATGAAGATGCCCAAGCATTTGGCCAAGGCTCCTATGAAACAGTCTGCTGTCTTCATCCAGGTAAGGGCAACTTCACATTTTCAGACACTAAGGTCGTGGGCAAATCCAGGGTGGACTGAGAGGCGGAAGCTCCAGCAAACAGAGTCCTGTGGCTGGAAGATGAATGCAGTACTTATTCCTGCACCAACAGACCCTTGCCTCTGGCCTTGGGCCTAGAGCATGATTTTTTGGTAGTTGCTGTTGGGGAAGAGGCCCTTGGGCTTTAACCTGCGGACAGCCTCCCTTAAATGCTTGGGCTGCAGCGGGGGCGTTTCTCCCCACATCTCACACACGTCCAGGGCCTCTTCCACCACCTCTCCAACAAAGACCTTGGCGATTCCAGCCATGGCAATGGCGGCGTTCTCAGACACCGAACTGCCGGTGATAGACTTCATCAGACCTGCCATGCGTGCTTTTGGGAAAGCTGACCGGCGACACACTTCGTAGCGGGCCAGCTGCTCCTCAGACATGGCAGACAGCAGGGCTGTCATCCTCTGAGCCTCCTCTGCATCCACGGTGGGCTTCCTCTCCTTCTTTCCTTTAGTATGTCTTTTCCGTCTTTTGGCGGCAGGAGGAGGTGAGGCTGAGGCCTCCTTGTCCCCTTCTGTGAGGTCCATGACATCCTCACTCCTGAGCTCACCTCCCTGATCCCTGGGTTCTTCCAAGTTCCCACCTAGGTCCTCAGGGATTCCATCCTTCTTGCTGCCCTTCAGACCTCGGGGCATGGCGAACATCTCAGCAGACACACCTGTTTGCCTGCCCGTCTCCACGGGTGAGATTCAAGTCTGCCCCGTGACAGCAGCTGTAGAGGCAGAAGTTCTGGCTGGGGTGGTTTGATTACGGATCTGCAGCGAGAACCTTTCGAAGATTTTAGCTGCCGTGTTTCTGCTGAGCCACTTTAGCCATAACTGGACACAGCTCCCTGCCTCCCCTTCCCACACACAAACACACACGCTGAATTTTCTCACTTCCACAATGTGAAGAAACTTGTGGATGGAGAGTATATTAGTTTTACATCAATGCAGAATAAATTCTCACAAGTTTTGGACACTTAAAACAAACCCCAGCTCAGAGGTCAGAAGTTCTACCAGTCCAAGTGACTGCCACCTGCTCAGAGCCACACGAGGGACCTCCGGGATGGGTCTGGCTGTGTGGTCGCTGCCTTCACCTGAGAAGGGTCTGGCTTCGATCTGACTCGAGGTGGTGGCAGAATTCAATGCCTTCGGGTTGTGAGCCCCAGGCCCACTTGTCTGTTCTGCCTGCTGCCGTGAGGACGCTCTCGGCTCCTGCAAGTGTTGCCCAGGTCTGGGCTGTGAGGCTCCCTGGGTCTGCACGGCCAGTGCCGGGGAATCTCCCACAGGGCAATGTCATCTCAGGGAGCTCCAGTCCTCCCTTATAAAGAGCTCGGATGATTGAACTAGACCCAGCCCTTAGCAGCTATTGGCTCAGGATATCCCTAAGGAAATCAGGGATTTGGGCGGGCTCATCAATTCACGCTTCCGCCCACCCCCAAGGGAGGGGCAGACACAGGGCGAGTCTCCGAGGGGCGGGAAATGCAGGGGGTATTTCAGAATTCAGTCTTCCTCACAGAATCGCAAAGTTCACGTTTCACAACCATAAAGAAACTATTTACGCTAAAAATGAGACTTTTTAAGAAGTTGCACTTAGAAAACTTCAATGTCTGAGAAAAAAATATCCCTAACGCACAGGGAAACAGGTGGCTTATCCAATACTCTGGAAATAAAATGGGCTGGGTGAGGGGAATATGAAAATATTATTTCAATTTCATCTCATTTTATTTATTTATTTATGTACTTATTGATTTATTTTTGAGACAGAGTCTCCCTCTGTCCCTCAGGCTGGATTACAGTGTCCTGAGCTCAGCTCACTGCAGCCTCCGCATCCTGGGCCCAAGGCATTCTCCTGCCTCAGCCTCCAGAGTAGCTAGGACTAAATGAGTACGCCACCACGCCAGGCAAATTTTTGTCTTTTTTATAAAGTGTAGAGGAGGTTTCACCATTTGGGCCAGGGTGGTCTTCAACTGCCAACTTCAGATGATCTGCCCCAACTTGCCTTCCAAAGTGAAGGGACTATAGGCGTGAGCCACTGCGCCCAGACTATGATAGTTTCACACTGAGGCCTGAAGCTGCTCTGCCTTAGGATTTTTCCTGAGTTTTACGTTCTTGTCATGATGAGTTGCTAGTTCATATTTTCCGTTGGATCTTTTCGAAAGGGATTACTGATGAGATTATGGCTTTCTCACAAAGAATACCACTTTGGTGAAACTATACTGAAATCAGGAGTACCTTATGTTTCCGATACTTATCAAGCACAATATTTGAACACGGCGTGGTAGGTGAAAGTGTAGGAAGCAGAATTTGGCAAACCCCATTTTTTTTCAATTTCGACGGTTTCAGGTTTTTGGTTTCAGCCAAACTGAAGAATGTCCTAATGAGCTGTCAATTCACAGGCCATTACAGACAATTTTTGAAACTACATCACACTGTAATTTAAGGAGTACGATTCTAAAGAAATTTGAACAATCTGGTGGTATTGCTAACACCAAACAAGGTTGTTCAGCTCTTTCATCTTTAAAAACAAACAAACAAAAACATGATGTGGAATTCTCTCATTTTACCAAACAGCCGTACGCTCCCTTGAATATGTGACTATGAAACCCAAGTAATTGGAAGAAAAAAAATAAAGGAAACACCTCATCAGTCTCATTAATAGTTTTGTTGAGAATAGTTTATTTTTCAAAAACTGCTGGCTATGTCTTGATATTTTTAGACACGGCTAAAGTTGAAATTGCATGAATCCTCTCTCTAACATTCATGCTACTTAAGAATCTTTTCCCAAGATTTGACTGCATTCATTTCATAAAAGCCCTGTCCTCTTCTCCCCTATATATCTATATTAGCACTCTGCCTTCTACCCTCTTCCATAGGAAACACAAATCCGTCAATTGATCACTTAAGCCTTTCCAGTATGGGTACAACATTTTCTGTAGTTGTACTCCTGAGATTTGTCCTTTATACTTCTAAAGACTAGACCCTAGATAATACATGCTTGGGAATAGTGGAGCTAGCTTGCTTAAACTTTATTTAGGCGTATGCTAATTACTTGTGGGGGGCAAAGGCAGGCAGTGAGGATGTTAAGCTTATCCCAAAATAGTCAATTTTGGAAAAGACACAAGTACAGGCCGCGAGCGGTGGCTCAGACCTGAAATCCCAGCACCTTGGGAGGTCTTCTCGCAGAAGGCCAGAGCGAGACCCCGGGGAAAAGATGCATCCCAGGCGTGATGGCCTGACGATGGCTTCCTGTGTCCCGCAACATGGGGAGTCTGCAGTGTGGCCGGTTTGGAAACTGGCAAGGAGAGCGAAGAGACAACATGCTGGTCTTCCACCCTTCCCTGGATGCCCGTGGGTGCCCGCAGAGCTCCGGAAGCAAACAGTCAACATGCTCAGCCTTTCGGGGGCCGGAGAGACGTGAGCAACATGCCCCCTTGCAGAGGGCACAGCAGCGTGGAATCCCAAATCACGCTTCAGTCATCCTGAGGGTGGCTCCTCTGTGGTCGGGGCTGTGGGCCTGGCGCTCCGTTGCGAGGCTCAGCCTGGGGATGTGCGGTCTGTGAACCACGCGGTTGAAAACCCGAAGGCAACACGGGTCCCGGTCTTTTGTCTCTGAGGAAGCCGCCCGTTCCTTGGGCCACGGAATCGGGGCCAATGGGTGCCCCGCCGGCCCGACGCGGCGGCCGTGGGCCCAGCCCTCAGCCCGCGCCGGGCGCTTACCCTTTTCCCGGAGCGCGGGGGTCCCGTTGCTCCCGGAGGCCAAAGACCGTTTATTCTCTCTGCCTTCCTCCCTCTGTCCCTGGCTCCCTCCCGCCCGCCCTCTGTCCCTGCGTCGCTCTGTCTATCCCTCCGTTCCTAACTGCCTCCCTCTCTCTCCCTCCCTCCCTCCCTCCCAACTTCCCTCCGCCCATCCTTCGGCCCCTCTGGGTCTCCCGTTCGTCTCTCCATCTCTGCCCGCCTTCCCTCCCGCCTGGAACGGTCGGCATCGCCGGCGTGCGCGGGGCCTGGGGTCTGCGTTCAGCCGCCAGGCGCTCCACGGTGGCAGCTGGGAGGCTGCAGGGACACGGGCGGGCGGGCGGGCGGGCGGCCGGGCGACGGTGGAGCGGAGGCGCAGAGGAGGCGAGCCGCCGCCGGAGGGATGGCGGGCCCGGACGCTGCGCGGGCCCGGTGTTTCGCGGGAAGGGGGTCTCCACCCAGCCCAGGGGAAGACTCATTTTCCGGGGGTAGGGATTGGGGGGTGGGGGTGGCGAGGGGTCGGTCAGGCCGTGGCGGAAAGGCATGAGAGCTCTGCCCGGGCTGCTCCCAGAGCCTAGGCGGCTGCCCGCGAACCCGCGCGTGCGCAGCAGACGGCCCACCTGCTGGTACCTGGGCCGGCGCTGGGATCCCCGGGATGCCCAGGAAAGAATGGCATCTCTCCGCTCTGTGGAGTGTCTCACCGGGCCTAGACCTGGAAGGCAGGAATCGCAGGCGGGTCGGCCCGGAGGGAAGACACGCCCATCCACGCCGACCCAGGTGTTCCCCGCGAAAGAGAGGCCACCGGCCACCGCCCTGCACCGACCCCGTCCCAGCCCCGCGTCCTTTTAAAGCTCCTCCAGCAGAGCCCGGTATTCTTCCTCGCTGAGGGGTGGTTCCAGCGAGGCGGCCTCTTCCGTGGCCTCCAGCTCCCCAGGGGCCTCCGTTTCTAGGAAAGGCTGCGCCCGCTGCAGAAACTCCGGGCTCGCCAGGAGCTCATCCAGCAGGCGTAGGGGAGTGCAGACGAGCGCTCCGGCTCCTGGAGGAGCCGCGCCTGGGGGGGCGCCCGGATGGCTTGCACCTGCCACTGCCGCGCGGAGGCCTCCGGGGGCGCGGGCTGGGGAGGTGGGGCTTCCCCGGCTTGGGGTTCCCACGCAGCCCCGGCGACCTGGGGACCCTGGCCCCAGCCCCAACACGGACTCCCCTGGGACGCTAGGGGAGGGAAATGCAGGGGGTATTTCAGAATTCAGTCTTCCTCACAGAATCGCAAAGTTCACGTTTCACAACCATAAAGAAACTATTTACGCTAAAAATGAGACTTTTTATGAAGTTGCACTTAGAAAACTTCAATGTCTGAGAAAAAAATATCTCTAACGCACAGGGAAACTGGTGGTTTATCCAATACTCTGAAAATAAAATGGGCTGGGTGAGGGGAATATGAAAATATTATTTCAATTTCATCTCATTTTATTTATTTATGTACTTATTGATTTATTTTTGAGACAGAGTGTCCCTCTGTCCCTCAGGCTGGATTACAGTGTCCTGAGCTCAGCTCACTGCAGCCTCCGCATCCTGGGCTCAAGGCATTCTCCTGCCTCAGCCTCCAGAGTAGCTGGGACTAAATGAGCACGCCACCACGCCAGGCAAATTTTTGTCTTTTTTTTTTAAAGTGTAGAGGAGGTTTCACCATTTGGGCCAGGGTGGTCTTCAACTGCCGACTTCAGGTGATCGGCCCCAACTTGCCTTCCCAAAGTGAAGGGACTATAGGCATGAGCCACTGCGCCCAGACTATGATAGTTTCACACTGAAGCCTGAAGCTGCTCTGCCTTAGGATTTTTCCTGAGTTTTACTTTCTTGTCATGATGAGTTGCTAGTTCATGTTTTCCCTTGTTTCTTTTCGAAAGGCATTACTGATGAGATTATGGCTTTCTCACAAAGAATACCACTTTGGTGAAACTATATTGAAATCAGGAGTACCTTATGTTTCCGATACTTATCAAGCACAATATTTGAACACGGCGTGGTAGGTGAAAGTGTAGGAAGCAGAATTTGGCAATCCCCATATTTTTTCAATTTCGACGGTTTCAGGTTTTTGGTTTCAGCCAAACTGAAGAATGTCCTTATGAGCTGTCAATTCACAGGCCGTTACAGACAATTTTTGAAACTACATCACGGTGTAATTTAAGGAGTACGATTCTAAAGAAATTTGAACAATCTGGTGGTATTGCTAAAACCAAACAAGGTTGTTCAGCTCTTTCATCTTTAAAAACAAACAAACAAAAACATGATGTGGAATTCTCTCATTTTACCAAACAGCCGTACGCTCCCTTGAATATGTGACTATGAAACCCAAGTAATTGGAAGAAGAAAAATAAAGGAAACACCTCATCAGTCTCATTAATAGTTTTGTTGAGAATAGTTTATTTTTGAAAAACTGCTGGCTATGTCTTGATATTTTTAGACACGGCTAAAGCTGAAATTGCATGAATCCTCTCTCTAACATTCATGCTACTAAAGAAACTTTTCCCAAGATTTGACTGCATTCATTTCATAAAAGCCCTGTCCTCTTCTCCCCTATATATCTATATTAGCACTCTGCCTTCTACCCTCTTCCATAGGAAACACAAATCCGTCAATTGATCACTTAAGCCTTTCCAGTTTGGGTACAACATTTTCTGTAGTTGTACTCCTGAGATTTGTCCTTTATACTTCTAAAGACTAGACCCTAGATAATACATGCTTGGGAATAGTGGAGCTAGCTTGCTTAAACTTTATTTAGGCGTATGCTAATTACTTGTGGGGGGCAAAGGCAGGCAGTGAGGATGTTAAGCTTATTCCAAAATAGTCAATTTTGGAAAAGACACAAGTACAGGCCGGGCGTGGTGGCTCAGACCTGTAATCCCGGCACCTTGGGAGGCCGAGGCGGCCGGTCACGAGGTCAGGAGATCGACACCATCCTGGCTAACACGGTGAAACCCCGTCTCTGCTAAACATACACAAATTAGCCGGGCGTGGTGGCAGGCGCTTGTAGTCTCAGCTACTCGGGAGGCTGAGGCAGGAGAAGAGCACGAACCCGGGAGGCGGAGCTGGCAGTGAGCCGAGATTGCGCCACTGCACTCCGGCCTGGGCGGCAGAGTGGGATTCTGCCTCAAAAAAGAAAGAAAAAAAACATCTTCATATATATGAATGTGTGTGTGTGTGTGTGTGTGTGTGTCTGTGTGTGTGTGTGTACTCAGGTACACTCACTTTACTTCTGAGTTATCTCGTCACCACTTAACCAGCACCAATCAGAGACCACATTTTTCTAGGCAGTCTCCAAATGTACATTACAAATAGTAACGTACTTTAAGGATAGTAATGAAGCTCCGGGAAAAATTGCTTGTCTGCACCTCAGCAGACCAACCTGCCTGGGCCAGCTTCTCTCTTCCTCTACTCTTCAGAAAGTGCTAGACCTGCAACATCTGACAGAATACAGCTTCCATGACTCCTCAGTGCCATGGAAATGGAACGAGCTGAGAGCAATCTAAAGACTGGGAGATATTAGGTCTCTTGGATCTTACTTCTTTTGGTTGCTCGAGCACTTTAATTCCCGAGAGAGCCCTCCCATCTCCATCAGTTCTTCCAGGAACCTGTACCCTCCTTGTGTCTCTAAGATACGCTGGTCTAACTTGTTACATGCCTTTACAAGAAAGTTGGTAAAAATAAAAGGAAAGCTGAACAACGTCACAATATGGAGGTATGAAACAGAATTTCCCCATACTTGGTAAAGTTTAGAAATTTGTGTAATACCCGAAGGCAGATTCCATGTACAATAAGTCCTAGTTTAAGAACAAGAGCTGAGGGTATGAGGAAATAAAACTATATTTTCCGGGAGTATCTCTGGCTTCAGGAAGAAAGAGCACATGTTACTCTCCATTCAATATTAGGGCTGAACTATGGGGTCTTTTCGATCCTTTTGGCTTACCCTCTGCGATTCAGGGGGCACATGGCTAAGGTAAACAGACTGAAACAGCACCGTGGATAGCTGTGAGCTGTGCTGGGAAGATTCACGGTGATTCCATAATAAATCTCAGGTCTTTCTTCTGTAACAAAAAATTCCTCTTTTCCATCATCAAGGTAAAGCCGAGTATGTACAAGTAGAGTATGCGATAACTTTGTCACTCGTGACGAACCTAGTCGGTCCGATACTTTAACAACTTCTCCAATGTCTCTGCACTCAGGTTGGATATTCTGAGTGGGTCATCGGTAGAATGAATGAAATCAAGAATACTCTAAAGCAATGTTTGGAAGTCAATTTCAGTGTCTCCGGAAGCACTGGGAAAATCACCATGTGTAACGAACGTGAAGTATCCACAGGCTCTCTCTGTGTCTTTGAAACTGCCCATGTGTTCATTAGAAACGGCGGCTTGAGGAAAGGTGGTTTTGGAATTGGTTTCCCTCTAGTCTTACGTGATGCATCTCTACTATATTGCATTATAATAGAGCAAAGGGTCACTTGCTGACATAAAGCACAGGAGGCAGGAATGGAAGAGTCAACTTAGAGAAAAAAAGTGCTTTTCGGTTTTATTTTCATTTCTGCAGTTTGGAAAACAGTTTAACAGTTTAACTGATTTTGTGGCGGCTCACAAAAATACATATGAGCGTTGAAAATGTACAGAAGAACAACAATTGGGAGACATTTCCGGAAGCTTCAGTTTCTGAAACCCAGACACGAGCCTACAAGCTAAGACACGGCTACACCAGGCTTCAGCGTGAAACCATACAACTCCTGGGAAGGGCTTCCCTCTCTGAACGCAGCTACCTGTCCACAGGATGCTCTAGGCCCAGGCACCTTTATTCTTCCAACTAGAGAGACATAGAAAGATGCCTCCATATCCCATGAAGATGCCCAAGCATTTGGCCAAGGCTCCTATGAAACAGTCTGCTGTCTTCATCCAGGTAAGGGCAACTTCACATTTTCAGACACTAAGGTCGTGGGCAAATCCAGGGTGGACTGAGAGGCGGAAGCTCCAGCAAACAGAGTCCTGTGGCTGGAAGATGAATGCAGTACTTATTCCTGCACCAACAGACCCTTGCCTCTGGCCTTGGGCCTAGAGCATGATTTTTTGGTAGTTGCTGTTGGGGAAGAGGCCCTTGGGCTTTAACCTGCGGACAGCCTCCCTTAAATGCTTGGGCTGCAGCGGGGGCGTTTCTCCCCACATCTCACACACGTCCAGGGCCTCTTCCACCACCTCTCCAACAAAGACCTTGGCGATTCCAGCCATGGCAATGGCGGCGTTCTCAGACACCGAACTGCCGGTGATAGACTTCATCAGACCTGCCATGCGTGCTTTTGGGAAAGCTGACCGGCGACACACTTCGTAGCGGGCCAGCTGCTCCTCAGACATGGCAGACAGCAGGGCTGTCATCCTCTGAGCCTCCTCTGCATCCACGGTGGGCTTCCTCTCCTTCTTTCCTTTAGTATGTCTTTTCCGTCTTTTGGCGGCAGGAGGAGGTGAGGCTGAGGCCTCCTTGTCCCCTTCTGTGAGGTCCATGACATCCTCACTCCTGAGCTCACCTCCCTGATCCCTGGGTTCTTCCAAGTTCCCACCTAGGTCCTCAGGGATTCCATCCTTCTTGCTGCCCTTCAGACCTCGGGGCATGGCGAACATCTCAGCAGACACACCTGTTTGCCTGCCCGTCTCCACGGGTGAGATTCAAGTCTGCCCCGTGACAGCAGCTGTAGAGGCAGAAGTTCTGGCTGGGGTGGTTTGATTACGGATCTGCAGCGAGAACCTTTCGAAGATTTTAGCTGCCGTGTTTCTGCTGAGCCACTTTAGCCATAACTGGACACAGCTCCCTGCCTCCCCTTCCCACACACAAACACACACGCTGAATTTTCTCACTTCCACAATGTGAAGAAACTTGTGGATGGAGAGTATATTAGTTTTACATCAATGCAGAATAAATTCTCACAAGTTTTGGACACTTAAAACAAACCCCAGCTCAGAGGTCAGAAGTTCTACCAGTCCAAGTGACTGCCACCTGCTCAGAGCCACACGAGGGACCTCCGGGATGGGTCTGGCTGTGTGGTCGCTGCCTTCACCTGAGAAGGGTCTGGCTTCGATCTGACTCGAGGTGGTGGCAGAATTCAATGCCTTCGGGTTGTGAGCCCCAGGCCCACTTGTCTGTTCTGCCTGCTGCCGTGAGGACGCTCTCGGCTCCTGCAAGTGTTGCCCAGGTCTGGGCTGTGAGGCTCCCTGGGTCTGCACGGCCAGTGCCGGGGAATCTCCCACAGGGCAATGTCATCTCAGGGAGCTCCAGTCCTCCCTTATAAAGAGCTCGGATGATTGAACTAGACCCAGCCCTTAGCAGCTATTGGCTCAGGATATCCCTAAGGAAATCAGGGATTTGGGCGGGCTCATCAATTCACGCTTCCGCCCACCCCCAAGGGAGGGGCAGACACAGGGCGAGTCTCCGAGGGGCGGGAAATGCAGGGGGTATTTCAGAATTCAGTCTTCCTCACAGAATCGCAAAGTTCACGTTTCACAACCATAAAGAAACTATTTACGCTAAAAATGAGACTTTTTAAGAAGTTGCACTTAGAAAACTTCAATGTCTGAGAAAAAAATATCCCTAACGCACAGGGAAACAGGTGGCTTATCCAATACTCTGGAAATAAAATGGGCTGGGTGAGGGGAATATGAAAATATTATTTCAATTTCATCTCATTTTATTTATTTATTTATGTACTTATTGATTTATTTTTGAGACAGAGTCTCCCTCTGTCCCTCAGGCTGGATTACAGTGTCCTGAGCTCAGCTCACTGCAGCCTCCGCATCCTGGGCCCAAGGCATTCTCCTGCCTCAGCCTCCAGAGTAGCTGGGACTAAATGAGTACGCCACCACGCCAGGCAAATTTTTGTCTTTTTTATAAAGTGTAGAGGAGGTTTCACCATTTGGGCCAGGGTGGTCTTCAACTGCCAACTTCAGATGATCTGCCCCAACTTGCCTTCCAAAGTGAAGGGACTATAGGCGTGAGCCACTGCGCCCAGACTATGATAGTTTCACACTGAGGCCTGAAGCTGCTCTGCCTTAGGATTTTTCCTGAGTTTTACGTTCTTGTCATGATGAGTTGCTAGTTCATATTTTCCGTTGGATCTTTTCGAAAGGGATTACTGATGAGATTATGGCTTTCTCACAAAGAATACCACTTTGGTGAAACTATACTGAAATCAGGAGTACCTTATGTTTCCGATACTTATCAAGCACAACATTTGAACACGGCGTGGTAGGTGAAAGTGTAGGAAGCAGAATTTGGCAAACCCCATTTTTTTTCAATTTCGACGGTTTCAGGTTTTTGGTTTCAGCCAAACTGAAGAATGTCCTAATGAGCTGTCAATTCACAGGCCATTACAGACAATTTTTGAAACTACATCACACTGTAATTTAAGGAGTACGATTCTAAAGAAATTTGAACAATCTGGTGGTATTGCTAACACCAAACAAGGTTGTTCAGCTCTTTCATCTTTAAAAACAAACAAACAAAAACATGATGTGGAATTCTCTCATTTTACCAAACAGCCGTACGCTCCCTTGAATATGTGACTATGAAACCCAAGTAATTGGAAGAAAAAAAATAAAGGAAACACCTCATCAGTCTCATTAATAGTTTTGTTGAGAATAGTTTATTTTTCAAAAACTGCTGGCTATGTCTTGATATTTTTAGACACGGCTAAAGTTGAAATTGCATGAATCCTCTCTCTAACATTCATGCTACTTAAGAATCTTTTCCCAAGATTTGACTGCATTCATTTCATAAAAGCCCTGTCCTCTTCTCCCCTATATATCTATATTAGCACTCTGCCTTCTACCCTCTTCCATAGGAAACACAAATCCGTCAATTGATCACTTAAGCCTTTCCAGTATGGGTACAACATTTTCTGTAGTTGTACTCCTGAGATTTGTCCTTTATACTTCTAAAGACTAGACCCTAGATAATACATGCTTGGGAATAGTGGAGCTAGCTTGCTTAAACTTTATTTAGGCGTATGCTAATTACTTGTGGGGGGCAAAGGCAGGCAGTGAGGATGTTAAGCTTATCCCAAAATAGTCAATTTTGGAAAAGACACAAGTACAGGCCGCGAGCGGTGGCTCAGACCTGAAATCCCAGCACCTTGGGAGGTCTTCTCGCAGAAGGCCAGAGCGAGACCCCGGGGAAAAGATGCATCCCAGGCGTGATGGCCTGACGATGGCTTCCTGTGTCCCGCAACATGGGGAGTCTGCAGTGTGGCCGGTTTGGAAACTGGCAAGGAGAGCGAAGAGACAACATGCTGGTCTTCCACCCTTCCCTGGATGCCCGTGGGTGCCCGCAGAGCTCCGGAAGCAAACAGTCAACATGCTCAGCCTTTCGGGGGCCGGAGAGACGTGAGCAACATGCCCCCTTGCAGAGGGCACAGCAGCGTGGAATCCCAAATCACGCTTCAGTCATCCTGAGGGTGGCTCCTCTGTGGTCGGGGCTGTGGGCCTGGCGCTCCGTTGCGAGGCTCAGCCTGGGGATGTGCGGTCTGTGAACCACGCGGTTGAAAACCCGAAGGCAACACGGGTCCCGGTCTTTTGTCTCTGAGGAAGCCGCCCGTTCCTTGGGCCACGGAATCGGGGCCAATGGGTGCCCCGCCGGCCCGACGCGGCGGCCGTGGGCCCAGCCCTCAGCCCGCGCCGGGCGCTTACCCTTTTCCCGGAGCGCGGGGGTCCCGTTGCTCCCGGAGGCCAAAGACCGTTTATTCTCTCTGCCTTCCTCCCTCTGTCCCTGGCTCCCTCCCGCCCGCCCTCTGTCCCTGCGTCGCTCTGTCTATCCCTCCGTTCCTAACTGCCTCCCTCTCTCTCCCTCCCTCCCTCCCTCCCAACTTCCCTCCGCCCATCCTTCGGCCCCTCTGGGTCTCCCGTTCGTCTCTCCATCTCTGCCCGCCTTCCCTCCCGCCTGGAACGGTCGGCATCGCCGGCGTGCGCGGGGCCTGGGGTCTGCGTTCAGCCGCCAGGCGCTCCACGGTGGCAGCTGGGAGGCTGCAGGGACACGGGCGGGCGGGCGGGCGGGCGGCCGGGCGACGGTGGAGCGGAGGCGCAGAGGAGGCGAGCCGCCGCCGGAGGGATGGCGGGCCCGGACGCTGCGCGGGCCCGGTGTTTCGCGGGAAGGGGGTCTCCACCCAGCCCAGGGGAAGACTCATTTTCCGGGGGTAGGGATTGGGGGGTGGGGGTGGCGAGGGGTCGGTCAGGCCGTGGCGGAAAGGCATGAGAGCTCTGCCCGGGCTGCTCCCAGAGCCTAGGCGGCTGCCCGCGAACCCGCGCGTGCGCAGCAGACGGCCCACCTGCTGGTACCTGGGCCGGCGCTGGGATCCCCGGGATGCCCAGGAAAGAATGGCATCTCTCCGCTCTGTGGAGTGTCTCACCGGGCCTAGACCTGGAAGGCAGGAATCGCAGGCGGGTCGGCCCGGAGGGAAGACACGCCCATCCACGCCGACCCAGGTGTTCCCCGCGAAAGAGAGGCCACCGGCCACCGCCCTGCACCGACCCCGTCCCAGCCCCGCGTCCTTTTAAAGCTCCTCCAGCAGAGCCCGGTATTCTTCCTCGCTGAGGGGTGGTTCCAGCGAGGCGGCCTCTTCCGTGGCCTCCAGCTCCCCAGGGGCCTCCGTTTCTAGGAAAGGCTGCGCCCGCTGCAGAAACTCCGGGCTCGCCAGGAGCTCATCCAGCAGGCGTAGGGGAGTGCAGACGAGCGCTCCGGCTCCTGGAGGAGCCGCGCCTGGGGGGGCGCCCGGATGGCTTGCACCTGCCACTGCCGCGCGGAGGCCTCCGGGGGCGCGGGCTGGGGAGGTGGGGCTTCCCCGGCTTGGGGTTCCCACGCAGCCCCGGCGACCTGGGGACCCTGGCCCCAGCCCCAACACGGACTCCCCTGGGACGCTAGGGGAGGGAAATGCAGGGGGTATTTCAGAATTCAGTCTTCCTCACAGAATCGCAAAGTTCACGTTTCACAACCATAAAGAAACTATTTACGCTAAAAATGAGACTTTTTATGAAGTTGCACTTAGAAAACTTCAATGTCTGAGAAAAAAATATCTCTAACGCACAGGGAAACTGGTGGTTTATCCAATACTCTGAAAATAAAATGGGCTGGGTGAGGGGAATATGAAAATATTATTTCAATTTCATCTCATTTTATTTATTTATGTACTTATTGATTTATTTTTGAGACAGAGTGTCCCTCTGTCCCTCAGGCTGGATTACAGTGTCCTGAGCTCAGCTCACTGCAGCCTCCGCATCCTGGGCTCAAGGCATTCTCCTGCCTCAGCCTCCAGAGTAGCTGGGACTAAATGAGCACGCCACCACGCCAGGCAAATTTTTGTCTTTTTTTTTTAAAGTGTAGAGGAGGTTTCACCATTTGGGCCAGGGTGGTCTTCAACTGCCGACTTCAGGTGATCGGCCCCAACTTGCCTTCCCAAAGTGAAGGGACTATAGGCATGAGCCACTGCGCCCAGACTATGATAGTTTCACACTGAAGCCTGAAGCTGCTCTGCCTTAGGATTTTTCCTGAGTTTTACTTTCTTGTCATGATGAGTTGCTAGTTCATGTTTTCCCTTGTTTCTTTTCGAAAGGCATTACTGATGAGATTATGGCTTTCTCACAAAGAATACCACTTTGGTGAAACTATATTGAAATCAGGAGTACCTTATGTTTCCGATACTTATCAAGCACAATATTTGAACACGGCGTGGTAGGTGAAAGTGTAGGAAGCAGAATTTGGCAATCCCCATATTTTTTCAATTTCGACGGTTTCAGGTTTTTGGTTTCAGCCAAACTGAAGAATGTCCTTATGAGCTGTCAATTCACAGGCCGTTACAGACAATTTTTGAAACTACATCACGGTGTAATTTAAGGAGTACGATTCTAAAGAAATTTGAACAATCTGGTGGTATTGCTAAAACCAAACAAGGTTGTTCAGCTCTTTCATCTTTAAAAACAAACAAACAAAAACATGATGTGGAATTCTCTCATTTTACCAAACAGCCGTACGCTCCCTTGAATATGTGACTATGAAACCCAAGTAATTGGAAGAAGAAAAATAAAGGAAACACCTCATCAGTCTCATTAATAGTTTTGTTGAGAATAGTTTATTTTTGAAAAACTGCTGGCTATGTCTTGATATTTTTAGACACGGCTAAAGCTGAAATTGCATGAATCCTCTCTCTAACATTCATGCTACTAAAGAAACTTTTCCCAAGATTTGACTGCATTCATTTCATAAAAGCCCTGTCCTCTTCTCCCCTATATATCTATATTAGCACTCTGCCTTCTACCCTCTTCCATAGGAAACACAAATCCGTCAATTGATCACTTAAGCCTTTCCAGTTTGGGTACAACATTTTCTGTAGTTGTACTCCTGAGATTTGTCCTTTATACTTCTAAAGACTAGACCCTAGATAATACATGCTTGGGAATAGTGGAGCTAGCTTGCTTAAACTTTATTTAGGCGTATGCTAATTACTTGTGGGGGGCAAAGGCAGGCAGTGAGGATGTTAAGCTTATTCCAAAATAGTCAATTTTGGAAAAGACACAAGTACAGGCCGGGCGTGGTGGCTCAGACCTGTAATCCCGGCACCTTGGGAGGCCGAGGCGGCCGGTCACGAGGTCAGGAGATCGACACCATCCTGGCTAACACGGTGAAACCCCGTCTCTGCTAAACATACACAAATTAGCCGGGCGTGGTGGCAGGCGCTTGTAGTCTCAGCTACTCGGGAGGCTGAGGCAGGAGAAGAGCACGAACCCGGGAGGCGGAGCTGGCAGTGAGCCGAGATTGCGCCACTGCACTCCGGCCTGGGCGGCAGAGTGGGATTCTGCCTCAAAAAAGAAAGAAAAAAAACATCTTCATATATATGAATGTGTGTGTGTGTGTGTGTGTGTGTGTCTGTGTGTGTGTGTGTACTCAGGTACACTCACTTTACTTCTGAGTTATCTCGTCACCACTTAACCAGCACCAATCAGAGACCACATTTTTCTAGGCAGTCTCCAAATGTACATTACAAATAGTAACGTACTTTAAGGATAGTAATGAAGCTCCGGGAAAAATTGCTTGTCTGCACCTCAGCAGACCAACCTGCCTGGGCCAGCTTCTCTCTTCCTCTACTCTTCAGAAAGTGCTAGACCTGCAACATCTGACAGAATACAGCTTCCATGACTCCTCAGTGCCATGGAAATGGAACGAGCTGAGAGCAATCTAAAGACTGGGAGATATTAGGTCTCTTGGATCTTACTTCTTTTGGTTGCTCGAGCACTTTAATTCCCGAGAGAGCCCTCCCATCTCCATCAGTTCTTCCAGGAACCTGTACCCTCCTTGTGTCTCTAAGATACGCTGGTCTAACTTGTTACATGCCTTTACAAGAAAGTTGGTAAAAATAAAAGGAAAGCTGAACAACGTCACAATATGGAGGTATGAAACAGAATTTCCCCATACTTGGTAAAGTTTAGAAATTTGTGTAATACCCGAAGGCAGATTCCATGTACAATAAGTCCTAGTTTAAGAACAAGAGCTGAGGGTATGAGGAAATAAAACTATATTTTCCGGGAGTATCTCTGGCTTCAGGAAGAAAGAGCACATGTTACTCTCCATTCAATATTAGGGCTGAACTATGGGGTCTTTTCGATCCTTTTGGCTTACCCTCTGCGATTCAGGGGGCACATGGCTAAGGTAAACAGACTGAAACAGCACCGTGGATAGCTGTGAGCTGTGCTGGGAAGATTCACGGTGATTCCATAATAAATCTCAGGTCTTTCTTCTGTAACAAAAAATTCCTCTTTTCCATCATCAAGGTAAAGCCGAGTATGTACAAGTAGAGTATGCGATAACTTTGTCACTCGTGACGAACCTAGTCGGTCCGATACTTTAACAACTTCTCCAATGTCTCTGCACTCAGGTTGGATATTCTGAGTGGGTCATCGGTAGAATGAATGAAATCAAGAATACTCTAAAGCAATGTTTGGAAGTCAATTTCAGTGTCTCCGGAAGCACTGGGAAAATCACCATGTGTAACGAACGTGAAGTATCCACAGGCTCTCTCTGTGTCTTTGAAACTGCCCATGTGTTCATTAGAAACGGCGGCTTGAGGAAAGGTGGTTTTGGAATTGGTTTCCCTCTAGTCTTACGTGATGCATCTCTACTATATTGCATTATAATAGAGCAAAGGGTCACTTGCTGACATAAAGCACAGGAGGCAGGAATGGAAGAGTCAACTTAGAGAAAAAAAGTGCTTTTCGGTTTTATTTTCATTTCTGCAGTTTGGAAAACAGTTTAACAGTTTAACTGATTTTGTGGCGGCTCACAAAAATACATATGAGCGTTGAAAATGTACAGAAGAACAACAATTGGGAGACATTTCCGGAAGCTTCAGTTTCTGAAACCCAGACACGAGCCTACAAGCTAAGACACGGCTACACCAGGCTTCAGCGTGAAACCATACAACTCCTGGGAAGGGCTGCCCTCTCTGAACGCAGCTACCTGTCCACAGGATGCTCTAGGCCCAGGCACCTTTATTCTTCCAACTAGAGAGACATAGAAAGATGCCTCCATATCCCATGAAGATGCCCAAGCATTTGGCCAAGGCTCCTATGAAACAGTCTGCTGTCTTCATCCAGGTAAGGGCAACTTCACATTTTCAGACACTAAGGTCGTGGGCAAATCCAGGGTGGACTGAGAGGCGGAAGCTCCAGCAAACAGAGTCCTGTGGCTGGAAGATGAATGCAGTACTTATTCCTGCACCAACAGACCCTTGCCTCTGGCCTTGGGCCTAGAGCATGATTTTTTGGTAGTTGCTGTTGGGGAAGAGGCCCTTGGGCTTTAACCTGCGGACAGCCTCCCTTAAATGCTTGGGCTGCAGCGGGGGCGTTTCTCCCCACATCTCACACACGTCCAGGGCCTCTTCCACCACCTCTCCAACAAAGACCTTGGCGATTCCAGCCATGGCAATGGCGGCGTTCTCAGACACCGAACTGCCGGTGATAGACTTCATCAGACCTGCCATGCGTGCTTTTGGGAAAGCTGACCGGCGACACACTTCGTAGCGGGCCAGCTGCTCCTCAGACATGGCAGACAGCAGGGCTGTCATCCTCTGAGCCTCCTCTGCATCCACGGTGGGCTTCCTCTCCTTCTTTCCTTTAGTATGTCTTTTCCGTCTTTTGGCGGCAGGAGGAGGTGAGGCTGAGGCCTCCTTGTCCCCTTCTGTGAGGTCCATGACATCCTCACTCCTGAGCTCACCTCCCTGATCCCTGGGTTCTTCCAAGTTCCCACCTAGGTCCTCAGGGATTCCATCCTTCTTGCTGCCCTTCAGACCTCGGGGCATGGCGAACATCTCAGCAGACACACCTGTTTGCCTGCCCGTCTCCACGGGTGAGATTCAAGTCTGCCCCGTGACAGCAGCTGTAGAGGCAGAAGTTCTGGCTGGGGTGGTTTGATTACGGATCTGCAGCGAGAACCTTTCGAAGATTTTAGCTGCCGTGTTTCTGCTGAGCCACTTTAGCCATAACTGGACACAGCTCCCTGCCTCCCCTTCCCACACACAAACACACACGCTGAATTTTCTCACTTCCACAATGTGAAGAAACTTGTGGATGGAGAGTATATTAGTTTTACATCAATGCAGAATAAATTCTCACAAGTTTTGGACACTTAAAACAAACCCCAGCTCAGAGGTCAGAAGTTCTACCAGTCCAAGTGACTGCCACCTGCTCAGAGCCACACGAGGGACCTCCGGGATGGGTCTGGCTGTGTGGTCGCTGCCTTCACCTGAGAAGGGTCTGGCTTCGATCTGACTCGAGGTGGTGGCAGAATTCAATGCCTTCGGGTTGTGAGCCCCAGGCCCACTTGTCTGTTCTGCCTGCTGCCGTGAGGACGCTCTCGGCTCCTGCAAGTGTTGCCCAGGTCTGGGCTGTGAGGCTCCCTGGGTCTGCACGGCCAGTGCCGGGGAATCTCCCACAGGGCAATGTCATCTCAGGGAGCTCCAGTGCTCCCTTATAAAGAGCTCGGATGATTGAACTAGACCCAGCCCTTAGCAGCTATTGGCTCAGGATATCCCTAAGGAAATCAGGGATTTGGGCGGGCTCATCAATTCACGCTTCCGCCCACCCCCAAGGGAGGGGCAGACACAGGGCGAGTCTCCGAGGGGCGGGAAATGCAGGGGGTATTTCAGAATTCAGTCTTCCTCACAGAATCGCAAAGTTCACGTTTCACAACCATAAAGAAACTATTTACGCTAAAAATGAGACTTTTTAAGAAGTTGCACTTAGAAAACTTCAATGTCTGAGAAAAAAATATCCCTAACGCACAGGGAAACAGGTGGCTTATCCAATACTCTGGAAATAAAATGGGCTGGGTGAGGGGAATATGAAAATATTATTTCAATTTCATCTCATTTTATTTATTTATTTATGTACTTATTGATTTATTTTTGAGACAGAGTCTCCCTCTGTCCCTCAGGCTGGATTACAGTGTCCTGAGCTCAGCTCACTGCAGCCTCCGCATCCTGGGCCCAAGGCATTCTCCTGCCTCAGCCTCCAGAGTAGCTGGGACTAAATGAGTACGCCACCACGCCAGGCAAATTTTTGTCTTTTTTATAAAGTGTAGAGGAGGTTTCACCATTTGGGCCAGGGTGGTCTTCAACTGCCAACTTCAGATGATCTGCCCCAACTTGCCTTCCAAAGTGAAGGGACTATAGGCGTGAGCCACTGCGCCCAGACTATGATAGTTTCACACTGAGGCCTGAAGCTGCTCTGCCTTAGGATTTTTCCTGAGTTTTACGTTCTTGTCATGATGAGTTGCTAGTTCATATTTTCCGTTGGATCTTTTCGAAAGGGATTACTGATGAGATTATGGCTTTCTCACAAAGAATACCACTTTGGTGAAACTATACTGAAATCAGGAGTACCTTATGTTTCCGATACTTATCAAGCACAATATTTGAACACGGCGTGGTAGGTGAAAGTGTAGGAAGCAGAATTTGGCAAACCCCATTTTTTTTCAATTTCGACGGTTTCAGGTTTTTGGTTTCAGCCAAACTGAAGAATGTCCTCATGAGCTGTCAATTCACAGGCCATTACAGACAATTTTTGAAACTACATCACACTGTAATTTAAGGAGTACGATTCTAAAGAAATTTGAACAATCTGGTGGTATTGCTAACACCAAACAAGGTTGTTCAGCTCTTTCATCTTTAAAAACAAACAAACAAAAACATGATGTGGAATTCTCTCATTTTACCAAACAGCCGTACGCTCCCTTGAATATGTGACTATGAAACCCAAGTAATTGGAAGAAAAAAAATAAAGGAAACACCTCATCAGTCTCATTAATAGTTTTGTTGAGAATAGTTTATTTTTCAAAAACTGCTGGCTATTTCTTGATATTTTTAGACACGGCTAAAGTTGAAATTGCATGAATCCTCTCTCTAACATTCATGCTACTTAAGAATCTTTTCCCAAGATTTGACTGCATTCATTTCATAAAAGCCCTGTCCTCTTCTCCCCTATATATCTATATTAGCACTCTGCCTTCTACCCTCTTCCATAGGAAACACAAATCCGTCAATTGATCACTTAAGCCTTTCCAGTATGGGTACAACATTTTCTGTAGTTGTACTCCTGAGATTTGTCCTTTATACTTCTAAAGACTAGACCCTAGATAATACATGCTTGGGAATAGTGGAGCTAGCTTGCTTAAACTTTATTTAGGCGTATGCTAATTACTTGTGGGGGGCAAAGGCAGGCAGTGAGGATGTTAAGCTTATCCCAAAATAGTCAATTTTGGAAAAGACACAAGTACAGGCCGCGAGCGGTGGCTCAGACCTGAAATCCCAGCACCTTGGGAGGTCTTCTCGCAGAAGGCCAGAGCGAGACCCCGGGGAAAAGATGCATCCCAGGCGTGATGGCCTGACGATGGCTTCCTGTGTCCCGCAACATGGGGAGTCTGCAGTGTGGCCGGTTTGGAAACTGGCAAGGAGAGCGAAGAGACAACATGCTGGTCTTCCACCCTTCCCTGGATGCCCGTGGGCGCCCGCAGAGCTCCGGAAGCAAACAGTCAACATGCTCAGCCTTTCGGGGGCCGGAGAGACGTGAGCAACATGCCCCCTTGCAGAGGGCACAGCAGCGTGGAATCCCAAATCACGCTTCAGTCATCCTGAGGGTGGCTCCTCTGTGGTCGGGGCTGTCGGCCTGGCGCTCCGTTGCGAGGCTCAGCCTGGGGATGTGCGGTCTGTGAACCACGCGGTTGAAAACCCGAAGGCAACACGGGTCCCGGTCTTTTGTCTCTGAGGAAGCCGCCCGTTCCTTGGGCCACGGAATCGGGGCCAATGGGTGCCCCGCCGGCCCGACGCGGCGGCCGTGGGCCCAGCCCTCAGCCCGCGCCGGGCGCTTACCCTTTTCCCGGAGCGCGGGGGTCCCGTTGCTCCCGGAGGCCAAAGACCGTTTATTCTCTCTGCCTTCCTCCCTCTGTCCCTGGCTCCCTCCCGCCCGCCCTCTGTCCCTGCGTCGCTCTGTCTATCCCTCCGTTCCTAACTGCCTCCCTCTCTCTCCCTCCCTCCCTCCCTCCCAACTTCCCTCCGCCCATCCTTCGGCCCCTCTGGGTCTCCCGTTCGTCTCTCCATCTCTGCCCGCCTTCCCTCCCGCCTGGAACGGTCGGCATCGCCGGCGTGCGCGGGGCCTGGGGTCTGCGTTCAGCCGCCAGGCGCTCCACGGTGGCAGCTGGGAGGCTGCAGGGACACGGGCGGGCGGGCGGCCGGGCGACGGTGGAGCGGAGGCGCAGAGGAGGCGAGCCGCCGCCGGAGGGATGGCGGGCCCGGACGCTGCGCGGGCCCGGTGTTTCGCGGGAAGGGGTTCTCCACCCAGCCCAGGGGAAGACTCATTTTCCGGGGGTAGGGATTGGGGGGTGAGGGTGGCGAGGGGTCGGTCAGGCCGTGGCGGAAAGGCATGAGAGCTCTGCCCGGGCTGCTCCCAGAGCCTAGGCGGCTGCCCGCGAACCCGCGCGTGCGCAGCAGACGGCCCACCTGCTGGTACCTGGGCCGGCGCTGGGATCCCCGGGATGCCCAGGAAAGAATGGCATCTCTCCGCTCTGTGGAGTGTCTCACCGGGCCTAGACCTGGAAGGCAGGAATCGCAGGCGGGTCGGCCCGGAGGGAAGACACGCCCATCCACGCCGACCCAGGTGTTCCCCGCGAAAGAGAGGCCACCGGCCACCGCCCTGCACCGACCCCGTCCCAGCCCCGCGTCCTTTTAAAGCTCCTCCAGCAGAGCCCGGTATTCTTCCTCGCTGAGGGGTGGTTCCAGCGAGGCGGCCTCTTCCGTGGCCTCCAGCTCCCCAGGGGCCTCCGTTTCTAGGAAAGGCTGCGCCCGCTGCAGAAACTCCGGGCTCGCCAGGAGCTCATCCAGCAGGCGTAGGGGAGTGCAGACGAGCGCTCCGGCTCCTGGAGGAGCCGCGCCTGGGGGGGCGCCCGGATGGCTTGCACCTGCCACTGCCGCGCGGAGGCCTCCGGGGGCGCGGGCTGGGGAGGTGGGGCTTCCCCGGCTTGGGGTTCCCACGCAGCCCCGGCGACCTGGGGACCCTGGCCCCAGCCCCAACACGGACTCCCCTGGGACGCGAGGGGAGGGAAATGCAGGGGGTATTTCAGAATTCAGTCTTCCTCACAGAATCGCAAAGTTCACGTTTCACAACCATAAAGAAACTATTTACGCTAAAAATGAGACTTTTTATGAAGTTGCACTTAGAAAACTTCAATGTCTGAGAAAAAAATATCTCTAACGCACAGGGAAACTGGTGGTTTATCCAATACTCTGAAAATAAAATGGGCTGGGTGAGGGGAATATGAAAATATTATTTCAATTTCATTTCATTTTATTTATTTATGTACTTATTGATTTATTTTTGAGACAGAGTGTCCCTCTGTCCCTCAGGCTGGATTACAGTGTCCTGAGCTCAGCTCACTGCAGCCTCCGCATCCTGGGCTCAAGGCATTCTCCTGCCTCAGCCTCCAGAGTAGCTGGGACTAAATGAGCACGCCACCACGCCAGGCAAATTTTTGTCTTTTTTTTTTAAAGTGTAGTGGAGGTTTCACCATTTGGGCCAGGGTGGTCTTCAACTGCCGACTTCAGGTGATCTGCCCCAACTTGCCTTCCCAAAGTGAAGGGACTGTAGGCATGAGCCACTGCGCCCAGACTATGGTAGTTTCACACTGAAGCCTGAAGCTGCTCTGCCTTAGGATTTTTCCTGAGTTTTACTTTCTTGTCATGATGAGTTGCTAGTTCATGTTTTCCCTTGTTTCTTTTCGAAAGGCATTACTGATGAGATTATGGCTTTCTCACAAAGAATACCACTTTGGTGAAACTATATTGAAATCAGGAGTACCTTATGTTTCCGATACTTATCAAGCACAATATTTGAACACGGCGTGGTAGGTGAAAGTGTAGGAAGCAGAATTTGGCAATCCCCATATTTTTTCAATTTCGACGGTTTCAGGTTTTTGGTTTCAGCCAAACTGAAGAATGTCCTTATGAGCTGTCAATTCACAGGCCGTTACAGACAATATTTGAAACTACATCACGGTGTAATTTAAGGAGTACGATTCTAAAGAAATTTGAACAATCTGGTGGTATTGCTAACACCAAACAAGGTTGTTCAGCTCTTTCATCTTTAAAAACAAACAAACAAAAACATGATGTGGAATTCTCTCATTTTACCAAACAGCCGTACGCTCCCTTGAATATGTGACTATGAAACCCAAGTAATTGGAAGAAGAAAAATAAAGGAAACACCTCATCAGTCTCATTAATAGTTTTGTTGAGAATAGTTTATTTTTGAAAAACTGCTGGCTATGTCTTGATATTTTTAGACACGGCTAAAGCTGAAATTGCATGAATCCTCTCTCTAACATTCATGCTACTAAAGAAACTTTTCCCAAGATTTGACTGCATTCATTTCATAAAAGCCCTGTCCTCTTCTCCCCTATATATCTATATTAGCACTCTGCCTTCTACCCTCTTCCATAGGAAACACAAATCCGTCAATTGATCACTTAAGCCTTTCCAGTTTGGGTACAACATTTTCTGTAGTTGTACTCCTGAGATTTGTCCTTTATACTTCTAAAGACTAGACCCTAGATAATACATGCTTGGGAATAGTGGAGCTAGCTTGCTTAAACTTTATTTAGGCGTATGCTAATTACTTGTGGGGGGCAAAGGCAGGCAGTGAGGATGTTAAGCTTATCCCAAAATAGTCAATTTTGGAAAAGACACAAGTACAGGCCGGGCGTGGTGGCTCAGACCTGTAATCCCGGCACCTTGGGAGGCCGAGGCGGCCGGTCACGAGGTCAGGAGATCGACACCATCCTGGCTAACACGGTGAAACCCCGTCTCTGCTAAACATACACAAATTAGCCGGGCGTGGTGGCAGGCGCTTGTAGTCTCAGCTACTCGGGAGGCTGAGGCAGGAGAAGAGCACGAACCCGGGAGGCGGAGCTGGCAGTGAGCCGAGATTGCGCCACTGCACTCCGGCCTGGGCGGCAGAGTGGGATTCTGCCTCAAAAAAGAAAGAAAAAAAACATCTTCATATATATGAATGTGTGTGTGTGTGTGTGTGTGTGTCTGTGTGTGTGTGTGTACTCAGGTACACTCACTTTACTTCTGAGTTATCTCGTCACCACTTAACCAGCACCAATCAGAGACCACATTTTTCTAGGCAGTCTCCAAATGTACATTACAAATAGTAACGTACTTTAAGGATAGTAATGAAGCTCCGGGAAAAATTGCTTGTCTGCACCTCAGCAGACCAACCTGCCTGGGCCAGCTTCTCTCTTCCTCTACTCTTCAGAAAGTGCTAGACCTGCAACATCTGACAGAATACAGCTTCCATGACTCCTCAGTGCCATGGAAATGGAACGAGCTGAGAGCAATCTAAAGACTGGGAGATATTAGGTCTCTTGGATCTTACTTCTTTTGGTTGCTCGAGCACTTTAATTCCCGAGAGAGCCCTCCCATCTCCATCAGTTCTTCCAGGAACCTGTACCCTCCTTGTGTCTCTAAGATACGCTGGTCTAACTTGTTACATGCCTTTACAAGAAAGTTGGTAAAAATAAAAGGAAAGCTGAACAACGTCACAATATGGAGGTATGAAACAGAATTTCCCCATACTTGGTAAAGTTTAGAAATTTGTGTAATACCCGAAGGCAGATTCCATGTACAATAAGTCCTAGTTTAAGAACAAGAGCTGAGGGTATGAGGAAATAAAACTATATTTTCCGGGAGTATCTCTGGCTTCAGGAAGAAAGAGCACATGTTACTCTCCATTCAATATTAGGGCTGAACTATGGGGTCTTTTCGATCCTTTTGGCTTACCCTCTGCGATTCAGGGGGCACATGGCTAAGGTAAACAGACTGAAACAGCACCGTGGATAGCTGTGAGCTGTGCTGGGAAGATTCACGGTGATTCCATAATAAATCTCAGGTCTTTCTTCTGTAACAAAAAATTCCTCTTTTCCATCATCAAGGTAAAGCCGAGTATGTACAAGTAGAGTATGCGATAACTTTGTCACTCGTGACGAACCTAGTCGGTCCGATACTTTAACAACTTCTCCAATGTCTCTGCACTCAGGTTGGATATTCTGAGTGGGTCATCGGTAGAATGAATGAAATCAAGAATACTCTAAAGCAATGTTTGGAAGTCAATTTCAGTGTCTCCGGAAGCACTGGGAAAATCACCATGTGTAACGAACGTGAAGTATCCACAGGCTCTCTCTGTGTCTTTGAAACTGCCCATGTGTTCATTAGAAACGGCGGCTTGAGGAAAGGTGGTTTTGGAATTGGTTTCCCTCTAGTCTTACGTGATGCATCTCTACTATATTGCATTATAATAGAGCAAAGGGTCACTTGCTGACATAAAGCACAGGAGGCAGGAATGGAAGAGTCAACTTAGAGAAAAAAAGTGCTTTTCGGTTTTATTTTCATTTCTGCAGTTTGGAAAACAGTTTAACAGTTTAACTGATTTTGTGGCGGCTCACAAAAATACATATGAGCGTTGAAAATGTACAGAAGAACAACAATTGGGAGACATTTCCGGAAGCTTCAGTTTCTGAAACCCAGACACGAGCCTACAAGCTAAGACACGGCTACACCAGGCTTCAGCGTGAAACCATACAACTCCTGGGAAGGGCTGCCCTCTCTGAACGCAGCTACCTGTCCACAGGATGCTCTAGGCCCAGGCACCTTTATTCTTCCAACTAGAGAGACATAGAAAGATGCCTCCATATCCCATGAAGATGCCCAAGCATTTGGCCAAGGCTCCTATGAAACAGTCTGCTGTCTTCATCCAGGTAAGGGCAACTTCACATTTTCAGACACTAAGGTCGTGGGCAAATCCAGGGTGGACTGAGAGGCGGAAGCTCCAGCAAACAGAGTCCTGTGGCTGGAAGATGAATGCAGTACTTATTCCTGCACCAACAGACCCTTGCCTCTGGCCTTGGGCCTAGAGCATGATTTTTTGGTAGTTGCTGTTGGGGAAGAGGCCCTTGGGCTTTAACCTGCGGACAGCCTCCCTTAAATGCTTGGGCTGCAGCGGGGGCGTTTCTCCCCACATCTCACACACGTCCAGGGCCTCTTCCACCACCTCTCCAACAAAGACCTTGGCGATTCCAGCCATGGCAATGGCGGCGTTCTCAGACACCGAACTGCCGGTGATAGACTTCATCAGACCTGCCATGCGTGCTTTTGGGAAAGCTGACCGGCGACACACTTCGTAGCGGGCCAGCTGCTCCTCAGACATGGCAGACAGCAGGGCTGTCATCCTCTGAGCCTCCTCTGCATCCACGGTGGGCTTCCTCTCCTTCTTTCCTTTAGTATGTCTTTTCCGTCTTTTGGCGGCAGGAGGAGGTGAGGCTGAGGCCTCCTTGTCCCCTTCTGTGAGGTCCATGACATCCTCACTCCTGAGCTCACCTCCCTGATCCCTGGGTTCTTCCAAGTTCCCACCTAGGTCCTCAGGGATTCCATCCTTCTTGCTGCCCTTCAGACCTCGGGGCATGGCGAACATCTCAGCAGACACACCTGTTTGCCTGCCCGTCTCCACGGGTGAGATTCAAGTCTGCCCCGTGACAGCAGCTGTAGAGGCAGAAGTTCTGGCTGGGGTGGTTTGATTACGGATCTGCAGCGAGAACCTTTCGAAGATTTTAGCTGCCGTGTTTCTGCTGAGCCACTTTAGCCATAACTGGACACAGCTCCCTGCCTCCCCTTCCCACACACAAACACACACGCTGAATTTTCTCACTTCCACAATGTGAAGAAACTTGTGGATGGAGAGTATATTAGTTTTACATCAATGCAGAATAAATTCTCACAAGTTTTGGACACTTAAAACAAACCCCAGCTCAGAGGTCAGAAGTTCTACCAGTCCAAGTGACTGCCACCTGCTCAGAGCCACACGAGGGACCTCCGGGATGGGTCTGGCTGTGTGGTCGCTGCCTTCACCTGAGAAGGGTCTGGCTTCGATCTGACTCGAGGTGGTGGCAGAATTCAATGCCTTCGGGTTGTGAGCCCCAGGCCCACTTGTCTGTTCTGCCTGCTGCCGTGAGGACGCTCTCGGCTCCTGCAAGTGTTGCCCAGGTCTGGGCTGTGAGGCTCCCTGGGTCTGCACGGCCAGTGCCGGGGAATCTCCCACAGGGCAATGTCATCTCAGGGAGCTCCAGTGCTCCCTTATAAAGAGCTCGGATGATTGAACTAGACCCAGCCCTTAGCAGCTATTGGCTCAGGATATCCCTAAGGAAATCAGGGATTTGGGCGGGCTCATCAATTCACGCTTCCGCCCACCCCCAAGGGAGGGGCAGACACAGGGCGAGTCTCCGAGGGGCGGGAAATGCAGGGGGTATTTCAGAATTCAGTCTTCCTCACAGAATCGCAAAGTTCACGTTTCACAACCATAAAGAAACTATTTACGCTAAAAATGAGACTTTTTAAGAAGTTGCACTTAGAAAACTTCAATGTCTGAGAAAAAAATATCCCTAACGCACAGGGAAACAGGTGGCTTATCCAATACTCTGGAAATAAAATGGGCTGGGTGAGGGGAATATGAAAATATTATTTCAATTTCATCTCATTTTATTTATTTATTTATGTACTTATTGATTTATTTTTGAGACAGAGTCTCCCTCTGTCCCTCAGGCTGGATTACAGTGTCCTGAGCTCAGCTCACTGCAGCCTCCGCATCCTGGGCCCAAGGCATTCTCCTGCCTCAGCCTCCAGAGTAGCTGGGACTAAATGAGTACGCCACCACGCCAGGCAAATTTTTGTCTTTTTTATAAAGTGTAGAGGAGGTTTCACCATTTGGGCCAGGGTGGTCTTCAACTGCCAACTTCAGATGATCTGCCCCAACTTGCCTTCCAAAGTGAAGGGACTATAGGCGTGAGCCACTGCGCCCAGACTATGATAGTTTCACACTGAGGCCTGAAGCTGCTCTGCCTTAGGATTTTTCCTGAGTTTTACGTTCTTGTCATGATGAGTTGCTAGTTCATATTTTCCGTTGGATCTTTTCGAAAGGGATTACTGATGAGATTATGGCTTTCTCACAAAGAATACCACTTTGGTGAAACTATACTGAAATCAGGAGTACCTTATGTTTCCGATACTTATCAAGCACAATATTTGAACACGGCGTGGTAGGTGAAAGTGTAGGAAGCAGAATTTGGCAAACCCCATTTTTTTTCAATTTCGACGGTTTCAGGTTTTTGGTTTCAGCCAAACTGAAGAATGTCCTCATGAGCTGTCAATTCACAGGCCATTACAGACAATTTTTGAAACTACATCACACTGTAATTTAAGGAGTACGATTCTAAAGAAATTTGAACAATCTGGTGGTATTGCTAACACCAAACAAGGTTGTTCAGCTCTTTCATCTTTAAAAACAAACAAACAAAAACATGATGTGGAATTCTCTCATTTTACCAAACAGCCGTACGCTCCCTTGAATATGTGACTATGAAACCCAAGTAATTGGAAGAAAAAAAATAAAGGAAACACCTCATCAGTCTCATTAATAGTTTTGTTGAGAATAGTTTATTTTTCAAAAACTGCTGGCTATGTCTTGATATTTTTAGACACGGCTAAAGTTGAAATTGCATGAATCCTCTCTCTAACATTCATGCTACTTAAGAATCTTTTCCCAAGATTTGACTGCATTCATTTCATAAAAGCCCTGTCCTCTTCTCCCCTATATATCTATATTAGCACTCTGCCTTCTACCCTCTTCCATAGGAAACACAAATCCGTCAATTGATCACTTAAGCCTTTCCAGTATGGGTACAACATTTTCTGTAGTTGTACTCCTGAGATTTGTCCTTTATACTTCTAAAGACTAGACCCTAGATAATACATGCTTGGGAATAGTGGAGCTAGCTTGCTTAAACTTTATTTAGGCGTATGCTAATTACTTGTGGGGGGCAAAGGCAGGCAGTGAGGATGTTAAGCTTATCCCAAAATAGTCAATTTTGGAAAAGACACAAGTACAGGCCGCGAGCGGTGGCTCAGACCTGAAATCCCAGCACCTTGGGAGGTCTTCTCGCAGAAGGCCAGAGCGAGACCCCGGGGAAAAGATGCATCCCAGGCGTGATGGCCTGACGATGGCTTCCTGTGTCCCGCAACATGGGGAGTCTGCAGTGTGGCCGGTTTGGAAACTGGCAAGGAGAGCGAAGAGACAACATGCTGGTCTTCCACCCTTCCCTGGATGCCCGTGGGCGCCCGCAGAGCTCCGGAAGCAAACAGTCAACATGCTCAGCCTTTCGGGGGCCGGAGAGACGTGAGCAACATGCCCCCTTGCAGAGGGCACAGCAGCGTGGAATCCCAAATCACGCTTCAGTCATCCTGAGGGTGGCTCCTCTGTGGTCGGGGCTGTCGGCCTGGCGCTCCGTTGCGAGGCTCAGCCTGGGGATGTGCGGTCTGTGAACCACGCGGTTGAAAACCCGAAGGCAACACGGGTCCCGGTCTTTTGTCTCTGAGGAAGCCGCCCGTTCCTTGGGCCACGGAATCGGGGCCAATGGGTGCCCCGCCGGCCCGACGCGGCGGCCGTGGGCCCAGCCCTCAGCCCGCGCCGGGCGCTTACCCTTTTCCCGGAGCGCGGGGGTCCCGTTGCTCCCGGAGGCCAAAGACCGTTTATTCTCTCTGCCTTCCTCCCTCTGTCCCTGGCTCCCTCCCGCCCGCCCTCTGTCCCTGCGTCGCTCTGTCTATCCCTCCGTTCCTAACTGCCTCCCTCTCTCTCCCTCCCTCCCTCCCTCCCAACTTCCCTCCGCCCATCCTTCGGCCCCTCTGGGTCTCCCGTTCGTCTCTCCATCTCTGCCCGCCTTCCCTCCCGCCTGGAACGGTCGGCATCGCCGGCGTTCGCGGGGCCTGGGGTCTGCGTTCAGCCGCCAGGCGCTCCACGGTGGCAGCTGGGAGGCTGCAGGGACACGGGCGGGCGGGCGGCCGGGCGACGGTGGAGCGGAGGCGCAGAGGAGGCGAGCCGCCGCCGGAGGGATGGCGGGCCCGGACGCTGCGCGGGCCCGGTGTTTCGCGGGAAGGGGGTCTCCACCCAGCCCAGGGGAAGACTCATTTTCCGGGGGTAGGGATTGGGGGGTGAGGGTGGCGAGGGGTCGGTCAGGCCGTGGCGGAAAGGCATGAGAGCTCTGCCCGGGCTGCTCCCAGAGCCTAGGCGGCTGCCCGCGAACCCGCGCGTGCGCAGCAGACGGCCCACCTGCTGGTACCTGGGCCGGCGCTGGGATCCCCGGGATGCCCAGGAAAGAATGGCATCTCTCCGCTCTGTGGAGTGTCTCACCGGGCCTAGACCTGGAAGGCAGGAATCGCAGGCGGGTCGGCCCGGAGGGAAGACACGCCCATCCACGCCGACCCAGGTGTTCCCCGCGAAAGAGAGGCCACCGGCCACCGCCCTGCACCGACCCCGTCCCAGCCCCGCGTCCTTTTAAAGCTCCTCCAGCAGAGCCCGGTATTCTTCCTCGCTGAGGGGTGGTTCCAGCGAGGCGGCCTCTTCCGTGGCCTCCAGCTCCCCAGGGGCCTCCGTTTCTAGGAAAGGCTGCGCCCGCTGCAGAAACTCCGGGCTCGCCAGGAGCTCATCCAGCAGGCGTAGGGGAGTGCAGACGAGCGCTCCGGCTCCTGGAGGAGCCGCGCCTGGGGGGGCGCCCGGATGGCTTGCACCTGCCACTGCCGCGCGGAGGCCTCCGGGGGCGCGGGCTGGGGAGGTGGGGCTTCCCCGGCTTGGGGTTCCCACGCAGCCCCGGCGACCTGGGGACCCTGGCCCCAGCCCCAACACGGACTCCCCTGGGACGCGAGGGGAGGGAAATGCAGGGGGTATTTCAGAATTCAGTCTTCCTCACAGAATCGCAAAGTTCACGTTTCACAACCATAAAGAAACTATTTACGCTAAAAATGAGACTTTTTATGAAGTTGCACTTAGAAAACTTCAATGTCTGAGAAAAAAATATCTCTAACGCACAGGGAAACTGGTGGTTTATCCAATACTCTGAAAATAAAATGGGCTGGGTGAGGGGAATATGAAAATATTATTTCAATTTCATCTCATTTTATTTATTTATGTACTTATTGATTTATTTTTGAGACAGAGTGTCCCTCTGTCCCTCAGGCTGGATTACAGTGTCCTGAGCTCAGCTCACTGCAGCCTCCGCATCCTGGGCTCAAGGCATTCTCCTGCCTCAGCCTCCAGAGTAGCTGGGACTAAATGAGCACGCCACCACGCCAGGCAAATTTTTGTCTTTTTTTTTTAAAGTGTAGTGGAGGTTTCACCATTTGGGCCAGGGTGGTCTTCAACTGCCGACTTCAGGTGATCTGCCCCAACTTGCCTTCCCAAAGTGAAGGGACTGTAGGCATGAGCCACTGCGCCCAGACTATGGTAGTTTCACACTGAAGCCTGAAGCTGCTCTGCCTTAGGATTTTTCCTGAGTTTTACTTTCTTGTCATGATGAGTTGCTAGTTCATGTTTTCCCTTGTTTCTTTTCGAAAGGCATTACTGATGAGATTATGGCTTTCTCACAAAGAATACCACTTTGGTGAAACTATATTGAAATCAGGAGTACCTTATGTTTCCGATACTTATCAAGCACAATATTTGAACACGGCGTGGTAGGTGAAAGTGTAGGAAGCAGAATTTGGCAATCCCCATATTTTTTCAATTTCGACGGTTTCAGGTTTTTGGTTTCAGCCAAACTGAAGAATGTCCTTATGAGCTGTCAATTCACAGGCCGTTACAGACAATATTTGAAACTACATCACGGTGTAATTTAAGGAGTACGATTCTAAAGAAATTTGAACAATCTGGTGGTATTGCTAACACCAAACAAGGTTGTTCAGCTCTTTCATCTTTAAAAACAAACAAACAAAAACATGATGTGGAATTCTCTCATTTTACCAAACAGCCGTACGCTCCCTTGAATATGTGACTATGAAACCCAAGTAATTGGAAGAAGAAAAATAAAGGAAACACCTCATCAGTCTCATTAATAGTTTTGTTGAGAATAGTTTATTTTTGAAAAACTGCTGGCTATGTCTTGATATTTTTAGACACGGCTAAAGCTGAAATTGCATGAATCCTCTCTCTAACATTCATGCTACTAAAGAAACTTTTCCCAAGATTTGACTGCATTCATTTCATAAAAGCCCTGTCCTCTTCTCCCCTATATATCTATATTAGCACTCTGCCTTCTACCCTCTTCCATAGGAAACACAAATCCGTCAATTGATCACTTAAGCCTTTCCAGTTTGGGTACAACATTTTCTGTAGTTGTACTCCTGAGATTTGTCCTTTATACTTCTAAAGACTAGACCCTAGATAATACATGCTTGGGAATAGTGGAGCTAGCTTGCTTAAACTTTATTTAGGCGTATGCTAATTACTTGTGGGGGGCAAAGGCAGGCAGTGAGGATGTTAAGCTTATCCCAAAATAGTCAATTTTGGAAAAGACACAAGTACAGGCCGGGCGTGGTGGCTCAGACCTGTAATCCCGGCACCTTGGGAGGCCGAGGCGGCCGGTCACGAGGTCAGGAGATCGACACCATCCTGGCTAACACGGTGAAACCCCGTCTCTGCTAAACATACACAAATTAGCCGGGCGTGGTGGCAGGCGCTTGTAGTCTCAGCTACTCGGGAGGCTGAGGCAGGAGAAGAGCACGAACCCGGGAGGCGGAGCTGGCAGTGAGCCGAGATTGCGCCACTGCACTCCGGCCTGGGCGGCAGAGTGGGATTCTGCCTCAAAAAAGAAAGAAAAAAAAATCTTCATATATATGAATGTGTGTGTGTGTGTGTGTGTGTGTGTCTGTGTGTGTGTGTGTACTCAGGTACACTCACTTTACTTCTGAGTTATCTCGTCACCACTTAACCAGCACCAATCAGAGACCACATTTTTCTAGGCAGTCTCCAAATGTACATTACAAATAGTAACGTACTTTAAGGATAGTAATGAAGCTCCGGGAAAAATTGCTTGTCTGCACCTCAGCAGACCAACCTGCCTGGGCCAGCTTCTCTCTTCCTCTACTCTTCAGAAAGTGCTAGACCTGCAACATCTGACAGAATACAGCTTCCATGACTCCTCAGTGCCATGGAAATGGAACGAGCTGAGAGCAATCTAAAGACTGGGAGATATTAGGTCTCTTGGATCTTACTTCTTTTGGTTGCTCGAGCACTTTAATTCCCGAGAGAGCCCTCCCATCTCCATCAGTTCTTCCAGGAACCTGTACCCTCCTTGTGTCTCTAAGATACGCTGGTCTAACTTGTTACATGCCTTTACAAGAAAGTTGGTAAAAATAAAAGGAAAGCTGAACAACGTCACAATATGGAGGTATGAAACAGAATTTCCCCATACTTGGTAAAGTTTAGAAATTTGTGTCATACCCGAAGGCAGATTCCATGTACAAAAAGTCCTAGTTTAAGAACAAGAGCTGAGGGTATGAGGAAATAAAACTATATTTTCCGGGAGTATCTCTGGCTTCAGGAAGAAAGAGCACATGTTACTCTCCATTCAATATTAGGGCTGAACTATGGGGTCTTTTCGATCCTTTTTGCTTACCCTCTGCGATTCAGGGGGCACATGGCAAAGGTAAACAGACTGAAACAGCACCGTGGATAGCTGTGAGCTGTGCTGGGAAGATTCACGGTGATTCCATAATAAATCTCAGGTCTTTCTTCTGTAACAAAAAATTCCTCTTTTCCATCATCAAGGTAAAGCCGAGTACGTACAAGTAGAGTATGCGATAACTTTGTCACTCGTGACGAACCTAGTCGGTCCGATACTTTAACAACTTCTCCAATGTCTCTGCACTCAGGTTGGATATTCTGAGTGGGTCATCGGTAGAATGAATGAAATCAAGAATACTCTAAAGCAATGTTTGGAAGTCAATTTCAGTGTCTCCGGAAGCACTGGGAAAATCACCATGTGTAACGAACGTGAAGTATCCACAGGCTCTCTCTGTGTCTTTGAAACTGCCCATGTGTTCATTAGAAACGGCGGCTTGAGGAAAGGTGGTTTTGGAATTGGTTTCCCTCTAGTCTTACGTGATGCATCTCTACTATATTGCATTATAATAGAGCAAAGGGTCACTTGCTGACATAAAGCACAGGAGGCAGGAATGGAAGAGTCAACTTAGAGAAAAAAAGTGCTTTTCGGTTTTATTTTCATTTCTGCAGTTTGGAAAACAGTTTAACAGTTTAACTGATTTTGTGGCGGCTCACAAAAATACATATGAGCGTTGAAAATGTACAGAAGAACAACAATTGGGAGACATTTCCGGAAGCTTCAGTTTCTGAAACCCAGACACGAGCCTACAAGCTAAGACACGGCTACACCAGGCTTCAGCGTGAAACCATACAACTCCTGGGAAGGGCTTCCCTCTCTGAACGCAGCTACCTGTCCACAGGATGCTCTAGGCCCAGGCACCTTTATTCTTCCAACTAGAGAGACATAGAAAGATGCCTCCATATCCCATGAAGATGCCCAAGCATTTGGCCAAGGCTCCTATGAAACAGTCTGCTGTCTTCATCCAGGTAAGGGCAACTTCACATTTTCAGACACTAAGGTCGTGGGCAAATCCAGGGTGGACTGAGAGGCGGAAGCTCCAGCAAACAGAGTCCTGTGGCTGGAAGATGAATGCAGTACTTATTCCTGCACCAACAGACCCTTGCCTCTGGCCTTGGGCCTAGAGCATGATTTTTTGGTAGTTGCTGTTGGGGAAGAGGCCCTTGGGCTTTAACCTGCGGACAGCCTCCCTTAAATGCTTGGGCTGCAGCGGGGGCGTTTCTCCCCACATCTCACACACGTCCAGGGCCTCTTCCACCACCTCTCCAACAAAGACCTTGGCGATTCCAGCCATGGCAATGGCGGCGTTCTCAGACACCGAACTGCCGGTGATAGACTTCATCAGACCTGCAATGCGTGCTTTTGGGAAAGCTGACCGGCGACACACTTCGTAGCGGGCCAGCTGCTCCTCAGACATGGCAGACAGCAGGGCTGTCATCCTCTGAGCCTCCTCTGCATCCACGGTGGGCTTCCTCTCCTTCTTTCCTTTGGTATGTCTTTTCCGTCTTTTGGCGGCAGGAGGAGCTGAGGCTGAGGCCTCCTTGTCCCCTTCTGTGAGGTCCATGACATCCTCACTCCTGAGCTCACCTCCCTGATCCCTGGGTTCTTCCAAGTTCCCACCTAGGTCCTCAGGGATTCCATCCTTCTTGCTGCCCTTCAGACCTCGGGGCATGGCGAACATCTCAGCAGACACACCTGTTTGCCTGCCCGTCTCCACGGGTGAGATTCAAGTCTGCCCCGTGACAGCAGCTGTAGAGGCAGAAGTTCTGGCTGGGGTGGTTTGATTACGGATCTGCAGCGAGAACCTTTCGAAGATTTTAGCTGCCGTGTTTCTGCTGAGCCACTTTAGCCATAACTGGACACAGCTCCCTGCCTCCCCTTCCCACACACAAACACACACGCTGAATTTTCTCACTTCCACAATGTGAAGAAACTTGTGGATGGAGAGTATATTAGTTTTACATCAATGCAGAATAAATTCTCACAAGTTTTGGACACTTAAAACAAACCCCAGCTCAGAGGTCAGAAGTTCTACCAGTCCAAGTGACTGCCACCTGCTCAGAGCCACACGAGGGACCTCCGGGATGGGTCTGGCTGTGTGGTCGCTGCCTTCACCTGAGAAGGGTCTGGCTTCGATCTGACTCGAGGTGGTGGCAGAATTCAATGCCTTCGGGTTGTGAGCCCCAGGCCCACTTGTCTGTTCTGCCTGCTGCCGTGAGGACGCTCTCGGCTCCTGCAAGTGTTGCCCAGGTCTGGGCTGTGAGGCTCCCTGGGTCTGCACGGCCAGTGCCGGGGAATCTCCCACAGGGCAATGTCATCTCAGGGAGCTCCAGTCCTCCCTTATAAAGAGCTCGGATGATTGAACTAGACCCAGCCCTTAGCAGCTATTGGCTCAGGATATCCCTAAGGAAATCAGGGATTTGGGCGGGCTCATCAATTCACGCTTCCGCCCACCCCCAAGGGAGGGGCAGACACAGGGCGAGTCTCCGAGGGGCGGGAAATGCAGGGGGTATTTCAGAATTCAGTCTTCCTCACAGAATCGCAAAGTTCACGTTTCACAACCATAAAGAAACTATTTACGCTAAAAATGAGACTTTTTAAGAAGTTGCACTTAGAAAACTTCAATGTCTGAGAAAAAAATATCCCTAACGCACAGGGAAACAGGTGGCTTATCCAATACTCTGGAAATAAAATGGGCTGGGTGAGGGGAATATGAAAATATTATTTCAATTTCATCTCATTTTATTTATTTATTTATGTACTTATTGATTTATTTTTGAGACAGAGTCTCCCTCTGTCCCTCAGGCTGGATTACAGTGTCCTGAGCTCAGCTCACTGCAGCCTCCGCATCCTGGGCCCAAGGCATTCTCCTGCCTCAGCCTCCAGAGTAGCTGGGACTAAAGGAGTACGCCACCACGCCAGGCAAATTTTTGTCTTTTTTATAAAGTGTAGAGGAGGTTTCACCATTTGGGCCAGGGTGGTCTTCAACTGCCAACTTCAGATGATCTGCCCCAACTTGCCTTCCAAAGTGAAGGGACTATAGGCGTGAGCCACTGCGCCCAGACTATGATAGTTTCACACTGAGGCCTGAAGCTGCTCTGCCTTAGGATTTTTCCTGAGTTTTACGTTCTTGTCATGATGAGTTGCTAGTTCATATTTTCCGTTGGATCTTTTCGAAAGGGATTACTGATGAGATTATGGCTTTCTCACAAAGAATACCACTTTGGTGAAACTATACTGAAATCAGGAGTACCTTATGTTTCCGATACTTATCAAGCACAATATTTGAACACGGCGTGGTAGGTGAAAGTGTAGGAAGCAGAATTTGGCAAACCCCATTTTTTTTCAATTTCGACGGTTTCAGGTTTTTGGTTTCAGCCAAACTGAAGAATGTCCTCATGAGCTGTCAATTCACAGGCCATTACAGACAATTTTTGAAACTACATCACACTGTAATTTAAGGAGTACGATTCTAAAGAAATTTGAACAATCTGGTGGTATTGCTAACACCAAACAAGGTTGTTCAGCTCTTTCATCTTTAAAAACAAACAAACAAAAACATGATGTGGAATTCTCTCATTTTACCAAACAGCCGTACGCTCCCTTGAATATGTGACTATGAAACCCAAGTAATTGGAAGAAAAAAAATAAAGGAAACACCTCATCAGTCTCATTAATAGTTTTGTTGAGAATAGTTTATTTTTCAAAAACTGCTGGCTATGTCTTGATATTTTTAGACACGGCTAAAGTTGAAATTGCATGAATCCTCTCTCTAACATTCATGCTACTTAAGAATCTTTTCCCAAGATTTGACTGCATTCATTTCATAAAAGCCCTGTCCTCTTCTCCCCTATATATCTATATTAGCACTCTGCCTTCTACCCTCTTCCATAGGAAACACAAATCCGTCAATTGATCACTTAAGCCTTTCCAGTATGGGTACAACATTTTCTGTAGTTGTACTCCTGAGATTTGTCCTTTATACTTCTAAAGACTAGACCCTAGATAATACATGCTTGGGAATAGTGGAGCTAGCTTGCTTAAACTTTATTTAGGCGTATGCTAATTACTTGTGGGGGGCAAAGGCAGGCAGTGAGGATGTTAAGCTTATCCCAAAATAGTCAATTTTGGAAAAGACACAAGTACAGGCCGCGAGCGGTGGCTCAGACCTGAAATCCCAGCACCTTGGGAGGTCTTCTCGCAGAAGGCCAGAGCGAGACCCCGGGGAAAAGATGCATCCCAGGCGTGATGGCCTGACGATGGCTTCCTGTGTCCCGCAACATGGGGAGTCTGCAGTGTGGCCGGTTTGGAAACTGGCAAGGAGAGCGAAGAGACAACATGCTGGTCTTCCACCCTTCCCTGGATGCCCGTGGGTGCCCGCAGAGCTCCGGAAGCAAACAGTCAACATGCTCAGCCTTTCGGGGGCCGGAGAGACGTGAGCAACATGCCCCCTTGCAGAGGGCACAGCAGCGTGGAATCCCAAATCACGCTTCAGTCATCCTGAGGGTGGCTCCTCTGTGGTCGGGGCTGTCGGCCTGGCGCTCCGTTGCGAGGCTCAGCCTGGGGATGTGCGGTCTGTGAACCACGCGGTTGAAAACCCGAAGGCAACACGGGTCCCGGTCTTTTGTCTCTGAGGAAGCCGCCCGTTCCTTGGGCCACGGAATCGGGGCCAATGGGTGCCCCGCCGGCCCGACGCGGCGGCCGTGGGCCCAGCCCTCAGCCCGCGCCGGGCGCTTACCCTTTTCCCGGAGCGCGGGGGTCCCGTTGCTCCCGGAGGCCAAAGACCGTTTATTCTCTCTGCCTTCCTCCCTCTGTCCCTGGCTCCCTCCCGCCCGCCCTCTGTTCCTGCGTCGCTCTGTCTATCCCTCCGTTCCTAACTGCCTCCCTCTCTCTCCCTCCCTCCCTCCCTCCCAACTTCCCTCCGCCCATCCTTCGGCCCCTCTGGGTCTCCCGTTCGTCTCTCCATCTCTGCCCGCCTTCCCTCCCGCCTGGAACGGTCGGCATCGCCGGCGTGCGCGGGGCCTGGGGTCTGCGTTCAGCCGCCAGGCGCTCCACGGTGGCAGCTGGGAGGCTGCAGGGACACGGGCGGGCGGGCGGGCGGGCGGCCGGGCGACGGTGGAGCGGAGGCGCAGAGGAGGCGAGCCGCCGCCGGAGGGATGGCGGGCCCGGACGCTGCGCGGGCCCGGTGTTTCGCGGGAAGGGGGTCTCCACCCAGCCCAGGGGAAGACTCATTTTCCGGGGGTAGGGATTGGGGGGTGGGGGTGGCGAGGGGTCGGTCAGGCCGTGGCGGAAAGGCATGAGAGCTCTGCCCGGGCTGCTCCCAGAGCCTAGGCGGCTGCCCGCGAACCCGCGCGTGCGCAGCAGACGGCCCACCTGCTGGTACCTGGGCCGGCGCTGGGATCCCCGGGATGCCCAGGAAAGAATGGCATCTCTCCGCTCTGTGGAGTGTCTCACCGGGCCTAGACCTGGAAGGCAGGAATCGCAGGCGGGTCGGCCCGGAGGGAAGACACGCCCATCCACGCCGACCCAGGTGTTCCCCGCGAAAGAGAGGCCACCGGCCACCGCCCTGCACCGACCCCGTCCCAGCCCCGCGTCCTTTTAAAGCTCCTCCAGCAGAGCCCGGTATTCTTCCTCGCTGAGGGGTGGTTCCAGCGAGGCGGCCTCTTCCGTGGCCTCCAGCTCCCCAGGGGCCTCCGTTTCTAGGAAAGGCTGCGCCCGCTGCAGAAACTCCGGGCTCGCCAGGAGCTCATCCAGCAGGCGTAGGGGAGTGCAGACGAGCGCTCCGGCTCCTGGAGGAGCCGCGCCTGGGGGGGCGCCCGGATGGCTTGCACCTGCCACTGCCGCGCGGAGGCCTCCGGGGGCGCGGGCTGGGGAGGTGGGGCTTCCCCGGCTTGGGGTTCCCACGCAGCCCCGGCGACCTGGGGACCCTGGCCCCAGCCCCAACACGGACTCCCCTGGGACGCGAGGGGAGGGAAATGCAGGGGGTATTTCAGAATTCAGTCTTCCTCACAGAATCGCAAAGTTCACGTTTCACAACCATAAAGAAACTATTTACGCTAAAAATGAGACTTTTTATGAAGTTGCACTTAGAAAACTTCAATGTCTGAGAAAAAAATATCTCTAACGCACAGGGAAACTGGTGGTTTATCCAATACTCTGAAAATAAAATGGGCTGGGTGAGGGGAATATGAAAATATTATTTCAATTTCATCTCATTTTATTTATTTATGTACTTATTGATTTATTTTTGAGACAGAGTGTCCCTCTGTCCCTCAGGCTGGATTACAGTGTCCTGAGCTCAGCTCACTGCAGCCTCCGCATCCTGGGCTCAAGGCATTCTCCTGCCTCAGCCTCCAGAGTAGCTGGGACTAAATGAGCACGCCACCACGCCAGGCAAATTTTTGTCTTTTTTTTTTAAAGTGTAGTGGAGGTTTCACCATTTGGGCCAGGGTGGTCTTCAACTGCCGACTTCAGATGATCTGCCCCAACTTGCCTTCCCAAAGTGAAGGGACTGTAGGCATGAGCCACTGCGCCCAGACTATGGTAGTTTCACACTGAAGCCTGAAGCTGCTCTGCCTTAGGATTTTTCCTGAGTTTTACTTTCTTGTCATGATGAGTTGCTAGTTCATGTTTTCCCTTGTTTCTTTTCGAAAGGCATTACTGATGAGATTATGGCTTTCTCACAAAGAATACCACTTTGGTGAAACTATATTGAAATCAGGAGTACCTTATGTTTCCGATACTTATCAAGCACAATATTTGAACACGGCGTGGTAGGTGAAAGTGTAGGAAGCAGAATTTGGCAATCCCCATATTTTTTCAATTTCGACGGTTTCAGGTTTTTGGTTTCAGCCAAACTGAAGAATGTCCTTATGAGCTGTCAATTCACAGGCCGTTACAGACAATATTTGAAACTACATCACGGTGTAATTTAAGGAGTACGATTCTAAAGAAATTTGAACAATCTGGTGGTATTGCTAACACCAAACAAGGTTGTTCAGCTCTTTCATCTTTAAAAACAAACAAACAAAAACATGATGTGGAATTCTCTCATTTTACCAAACAGCCGTACGCTCCCTTGAATATGTGACTATGAAACCCAAGTAATTGGAAGAAGAAAAATAAAGGAAACACCTCATCAGTCTCATTAATAGTTTTGTTGAGAATAGTTTATTTTTGAAAAACTGCTGGCTATGTCTTGATATTTTTAGACACGGCTAAAGCTGAAATTGCATGAATCCTCTCTCTAACATTCATGCTACTAAAGAAACTTTTCCCAAGATTTGACTGCATTCATTTCATAAAAGCCCTGTCCTCTTCTCCCCTATATATCTATATTAGCACTCTGCCTTCTACCCTCTTCCATAGGAAACACAAATCCGTCAATTGATCACTTAAGCCTTTCCAGTTTGGGTACAACATTTTCTGTAGTTGTACTCCTGAGATTTGTCCTTTATACTTCTAAAGACTAGACCCTAGATAATACATGCTTGGGAATAGTGGAGCTAGCTTGCTTAAACTTTATTTAGGCGTATGCTAATTACTTGTGGGGGGCAAAGGCAGGCAGTGAGGATGTTAAGCTTATCCCAAAATAGTCAATTTTGGAAAAGACACAAGTACAGGCCGGGCGTGGTGGCTCAGACCTGTAATCCCGGCACCTTGGGAGGCCGAGGCGGCCGGTCACGAGGTCAGGAGATCGACACCATCCTGGCTAACACGGTGAAACCCCGTCTCTGCTAAACATACACAAATTAGCCGGGCGTGGTGGCAGGCGCTTGTAGTCTCAGCTACTCGGGAGGCTGAGGCAGGAGAAGAGCACGAACCCGGGAGGCGGAGCTGGCAGTGAGCCGAGATTGCGCCACTGCACTCCGGCCTGGGCGGCAGAGTGGGATTCTGCCTCAAAAAAGAAAGAAAAAAAAATCTTCATATATATGAATGTGTGTGTGTGTGTGTGTGTGTGTGTCTGTGTGTGTGTGTGTACTCAGGTACACTCACTTTACTTCTGAGTTATCTCGTCACCACTTAACCAGCACCAATCAGAGACCACATTTTTCTAGGCAGTCTCCAAATGTACATTACAAATAGTAACGTACTTTAAGGATAGTAATGAAGCTCCGGGAAAAATTGCTTGTCTGCACCTCAGCAGACCAACCTGCCTGGGCCAGCTTCTCTCTTCCTCTACTCTTCAGAAAGTGCTAGACCTGCAACATCTGACAGAATACAGCTTCCATGACTCCTCAGTGCCATGGAAATGGAACGAGCTGAGAGCAATCTAAAGACTGGGAGATATTAGGTCTCTTGGATCTTACTTCTTTTGGTTGCTCGAGCACTTTAATTCCCGAGAGAGCCCTCCCATCTCCATCAGTTCTTCCAGGAACCTGTACCCTCCTTGTGTCTCTAAGATACGCTGGTCTAACTTGTTACATGCCTTTACAAGAAAGTTGGTAAAAATAAAAGGAAAGCTGAACAACGTCACAATATGGAGGTATGAAACAGAATTTCCCCATACTTGGTAAAGTTTAGAAATTTGTGTAATACCCGAAGGCAGATTCCATGTACAATAAGTCCTAGTTTAAGAACAAGAGCTGAGGGTATGAGGAAATAAAACTATATTTTCCGGGAGTATCTCTGGCTTCAGGAAGAAAGAGCACATGTTACTCTCCATTCAATATTAGGGCTGAACTATGGGGTCTTTTCGATCCTTTTGGCTTACCCTCTGCGATTCAGGGGGCACATGGCTAAGGTAAACAGACTGAAACAGCACCGTGGATAGCTGTGAGCTGTGCTGGGAAGATTCACGGTGATTCCATAATAAATCTCAGGTCTTTCTTCTGTAACAAAAAATTCCTCTTTTCCATCATCAAGGTAAAGCCGAGTATGTACAAGTAGAGTATGCGATAACTTTGTCACTCGTGACGAACCTAGTCGGTCCGATACTTTAACAACTTCTCCAATGTCTCTGCACTCAGGTTGGATATTCTGAGTGGGTCATCGGTAGAATGAATGAAATCAAGAATACTCTAAAGCAATGTTTGGAAGTCAATTTCAGTGTCTCCGGAAGCACTGGGAAAATCACCATGTGTAACGAACGTGAAGTATCCACAGGCTCTCTCTGTGTCTTTGAAACTGCCCATGTGTTCATTAGAAACGGCGGCTTGAGGAAAGGTGGTTTTGGAATTGGTTTCCCTCTAGTCTTACGTGATGCATCTCTACTATATTGCAATATAATAGAGCAAAGGGTCACTTGCTGACATAAAGCACAGGAGGCAGGAATGGAAGAGTCAACTTAGAGAAAAAAAGTGCTTTTCGGTTTTATTTTCATTTCTGCAGTTTGGAAAACAGTTTAACAGTTTAACTGATTTTGTGGCGGCTCACAAAAATACATATGAGCGTTGAAAATGTACAGAAGAACAACAATTGGGAGACATTTCCGGAAGCTTCAGTTTCTGAAACCCAGACACGAGCCTACAAGCTAAGACACGGCTACACCAGGCTTCAGCGTGAAACCATACAACTCCTGGGAAGGGCTTCCCTCTCTGAACGCAGCTACCTGTCCACAGGATGCTCTAGGCCCAGGCACCTTTATTCTTCCAACTAGAGAGACATAGAAAGATGCCTCCATATCCCATGAAGATGCCCAAGCATTTGGCCAAGGCTCCTATGAAACAGTCTGCTGTCTTCATCCAGGTAAGGGCAACTTCACATTTTCAGACACTAAGGTCGTGGGCAAATCCAGGGTGGACTGAGAGGCGGAAGCTCCAGCAAACAGAGTCCTGTGGCTGGAAGATGAATGCAGTACTTATTCCTGCACCAACAGACCCTTGCCTCTGGCCTTGGGCCTAGAGCATGATTTTTTGGTAGTTGCTGTTGGGGAAGAGGCCCTTGGGCTTTAACCTGCGGACAGCCTCCCTTAAATGCTTGGGCTGCAGCGGGGGCGTTTCTCCCCACATCTCACACACGTCCAGGGCCTCTTCCACCACCTCTCCAACAAAGACCTTGGCGATTCCAGCCATGGCAATGGCGGCGTTCTCAGACACCGAACTGCCGGTGATAGACTTCATCAGACCTGCCATGCGTGCTTTTGGGAAAGCTGACCGGCGACACACTTCGTAGCGGGCCAGCTGCTCCTCAGACATGGCAGACAGCAGGGCTGTCATCCTCTGAGCCTCCTCTGCATCCACGGTGGGCTTCCTCTCCTTCTTTCCTTTAGTATGTCTTTTCCGTCTTTTGGCGGCAGGAGGAGGTGAGGCTGAGGCCTCCTTGTCCCCTTCTGTGAGGTCCATGACATCCTCACTCCTGAGCTCACCTCCCTGATCCCTGGGTTCTTCCAAGTTCCCACCTAGGTCCTCAGGGATTCCATCCTTCTTGCTGCCCTTCAGACCTCGGGGCATGGCGAACATCTCAGCAGACACACCTGTTTGCCTGCCCGTCTCCACGGGTGAGATTCAAGTCTGCCCCGTGACAGCAGCTGTAGAGGCAGAAGTTCTGGCTGGGGTGGTTTGATTACGGATCTGCAGCGAGAACCTTTCGAAGATTTTAGCTGCCGTGTTTCTGCTGAGCCACTTTAGCCATAACTGGACACAGCTCCCTGCCTCCCCTTCCCACACACAAACACACACGCTGAATTTTCTCACTTCCACAATGTGAAGAAACTTGTGGATGGAGAGTATATTAGTTTTACATCAATGCAGAATAAATTCTCACAAGTTTTGGACACTTAAAACAAACCCCAGCTCAGAGGTCAGAAGTTCTACCAGTCCAAGTGACTGCCACCTGCTCAGAGCCACACGAGGGACCTCCGGGATGGGTCTGGCTGTGTGGTCGCTGCCTTCACCTGAGAAGGGTCTGGCTTCGATCTGACTCGAGGTGGTGGCAGAATTCAATGCCTTCGGGTTGTGAGCCCCAGGCCCACTTGTCTGTTCTGCCTGCTGCCGTGAGGACGCTCTCGGCTCCTGCAAGTGTTGCCCAGGTCTGGGCTGTGAGGCTCCCTGGGTCTGCACGGCCAGTGCCGGGGAATCTCCCACAGGGCAATGTCATCTCAGGGAGCTCCAGTGCTCCCTTATAAAGAGCTCGGATGATTGAACTAGACCCAGCCCTTAGCAGCTATTGGCTCAGGATATCCCTAAGGAAATCAGGGATTTGGGCGGGCTCATCAATTCACGCTTCCGCCCACCCCCAAGGGAGGGGCAGACACAGGGCGAGTCTCCGAGGGGCGGGAAATGCAGGGGGTATTTCAGAATTCAGTCTTCCTCACAGAATCGCAAAGTTCACGTTTCACAACCATAAAGAAACTATTTACGCTAAAAATGAGACTTTTTAAGAAGTTGCACTTAGAAAACTTCAATGTCTGAGAAAAAAATATCCCTAACGCACAGGGAAACAGGTGGCTTATCCAATACTCTGGAAATAAAATGGGCTGGGTGAGGGGAATATGAAAATATTATTTCAATTTCATCTCATTTTATTTATTTATTTATGTACTTATTGATTTATTTTTGAGACAGAGTCTCCCTCTGTCCCTCAGGCTGGATTACAGTGTCCTGAGCTCAGCTCACTGCAGCCTCCGCATCCTGGGCCCAAGGCATTCTCCTGCCTCAGCCTCCAGAGTAGCTGGGACTAAAGGAGTACGCCACCACGCCAGGCAAATTTTTGTCTTTTTTATAAAGTGTAGAGGAGGTTTCACCATTTGGGCCAGGGTGGTCTTCAACTGCCAACTTCAGATGATCTGCCCCAACTTGCCTTCCAAAGTGAAGGGACTATAGGCGTGAGCCACTGCGCCCAGACTATGATAGTTTCACACTGAGGCCTGAAGCTGCTCTCCCTTAGGATTTTTCCTGAGTTTTACGTTCTTGTCATGATGAGTTGCTAGTTCATATTTTCCGTTGGATCTTTTCGAAAGGGATTACTGATGAGATTATGGCTTTCTCACAAAGAATACCACTTTGGTGAAACTATACTGAAATCAGGAGTACCTTATGTTTCCGATACTTATCAAGCACAATATTTGAACACGGCGTGGTAGGTGAAAGTGTAGGAAGCAGAATTTGGCAAACCCCATTTTTTTTCAATTTCGACGGTTTCAGGTTTTTGGTTTCAGCCAAACTGAAGAATGTCCTCATGAGCTGTCAATTCACAGGCCATTACAGACAATTTTTGAAACTACATCACACTGTAATTTAAGGAGTACGATTCTAAAGAAATTTGAACAATCTGGTGGTATTGCTAACACCAAACAAGGTTGTTCAGCTCTTTCATCTTTAAAAACAAACAAACAAAAACATGATGTGGAATTCTCTCATTTTACCAAACAGCCGTACGCTCCCTTGAATATGTGACTATGAAACCCAAGTAATTGGAAGAAAAAAAATAAAGGAAACACCTCATCAGTCTCATTAATAGTTTTGTTGAGAATCGTTTATTTTTCAAAAACTGCTGGCTATGTCTTGATATTTTTAGACACGGCTAAAGTTGAAATTGCATGAATCCTCTCTCTAACATTCATGCTACTTAAGAATCTTTTCCCAAGATTTGACTGCATTCATTTCATAAAAGCCCTGTCCTCTTCTCCCCTATATATCTATATTAGCACTCTGCCTTCTACCCTCTTCCATAGGAAACACAAATCCGTCAATTGATCACTTAAGCCTTTCCAGTATGGGTACAACATTTTCTGTAGTTGTACTCCTGAGATTTGTCCTTTATACTTCTAAAGACTAGACCCTAGATAATACATGCTTGGGAATAGTGGAGCTAGCTTGCTTAAACTTTATTTAGGCGTATGCTAATTACTTGTGGGGGGCAAAGGCAGGCAGTGAGGATGTTAAGCTTATCCCAAAATAGTCAATTTTGGAAAAGACACAAGTACAGGCCGCGAGCGGTGGCTCAGACCTGAAATCCCAGCACCTTGGGAGGTCTTCTCGCAGAAGGCCAGAGCGAGACCCCGGGGAAAAGATGCATCCCAGGCGTGATGGCCTGACGATGGCTTCCTGTGTCCCGCAACATGGGGAGTCTGCAGTGTGGCCGGTTTGGAAACTGGCAAGGAGAGCGAAGAGACAACATGCTGGTCTTCCACCCTTCCCTGGATGCCCGTGGGTGCCCGCAGAGCTCCGGAAGCAAACAGTCAACATGCTCAGCCTTTCGGGGGCCGGAGAGACGTGAGCAACATGCCCCCTTGCAGAGGGCACAGCAGCGTGGAATCCCAAATCACGCTTCAGTCATCCTGAGGGTGGCTCCTCTGTGGTCGGGGCTGTCGGCCTGGCGCTCCGTTGCGAGGCTCAGCCTGGGGATGTGCGGTCTGTGAACCACGCGGTTGAAAACCCGAAGGCAACACGGGTCCCGGTCTTTTGTCTCTGAGGAAGCCGCCCGTTCCTTGGGCCACGGAATCGGGGCCAATGGGTGCCCCGCCGGCCCGACGCGGCGGCCGTGGGCCCAGCCCTCAGCCCGCGCCGGGCGCTTACCCTTTTCCCGGAGCGCGGGGGTCCCGTTGCTCCCGGAGGCCAAAGACCGTTTATTCTCTCTGCCTTCCTCCCTCTGTCCCTGGCTCCCTCCCGCCCGCCCTCTGTCCCTGCGTCGCTCTGTCTATCCCTCCGTTCCTAACTGCCTCCCTCTCTCTCCCTCCCTCCCTCCCTCCCAACTTCCCTCCGCCCATCCTTCGGCCCCTCTGGGTCTCCCGTTCGTCTCTCCATCTCTGCCCGCCTTCCCTCCCGCCTGGAACGGTCGGCATCGCCGGCGTGCGCGGGGCCTGGGGTCTGCGTTCAGCCGCCAGGCGCTCCACGGTGGCAGCTGGGAGGCTGCAGGGACACGGGCGGGCGGGCGGGCGGGCGGCCGGGCGACGGTGGAGCGGAGGCGCAGAGGAGGCGAGCCGCCGCCAGAGGGATGGCGGGCCCGGACGCTGCGCGGGCCCGGTGTTTCGCGGGAAGGGGGTCTCCACCCAGCCCAGGGGAAGACTCATTTTCCGGGGGTAGGGATTGGGGGGTGGGGGTGGCGAGGGGTCGGTCAGGCCGTGGCGGAAAGGCATGAGAGCTCTGCCCGGGCTGCTCCCAGAGCCTAGGCGGCTGCCCGCGAACCCGCGCGTGCGCAGCAGACGGCCCACCTGCTGGTACCTGGGCCGGCGCTGGGATCCCCGGGATGCCCAGGAAAGAATGGCATCTCTCCGCTCTGTGGAGTGTCTCACCGGGCCTAGACCTGGAAGGCAGGAATCGCAGGCGGGTCGGCCCGGAGGGAAGACACGCCCATCCACGCCGACCCAGGTGTTCCCCGCGAAAGAGAGGCCACCGGCCACCGCCCTGCACCGACCCCGTCCCAGCCCCGCGTCCTTTTAAAGCTCCTCCAGCAGAGCCCGGTATTCTTCCTCGCTGAGGGGTGGTTCCAGCGAGGCGGCCTCTTCCGTGGCCTCCAGCTCCCCAGGGGCCTCCGTTTCTAGGAAAGGCTGCGCCCGCTGCAGAAACTCCGGGCTCGCCAGGAGCTCATCCAGCAGGCGTAGGGGAGTGCAGACGAGCGCTCCGGCTCCTGGAGGAGCCGCGCCTGGGGGGGCGCCCGGATGGCTTGCACCTGCCACTGCCGCGCGGAGGCCTCCGGGGGCGCGGGCTGGGGAGGTGGGGCTTCCCCGGCTTGGGGTTCCCACGCAGCCCCGGCGACCTTGGGACCCTGGCCCCAGCCCCAACACGGACTCCCCTGGGACGCGAGGGGAGGGAAATGCAGGGGGTATTTCAGAATTCAGTCTTCCTCACAGAATCGCAAAGTTCACGTTTCACAACCATAAAGAAACTATTTACGCTAAAAATGAGACTTTTTATGAAGTTGCACTTAGAAAACTTCAATGTCTGAGAAAAAAATATCTCTAACGCACAGGGAAACTGGTGGTTTATCCAATACTCTGAAAATAAAATGGGCTGGGTGAGGGGAATATGAAAATATTATTTCAATTTCATCTCATTTTATTTATTTATGTACTTATTGATTTATTTTTGAGACAGAGTGTCCCTCTGTCCCTCAGGCTGGATTACAGTGTCCTGAGCTCAGCTCACTGCAGCCTCCGCATCCTGGGCTCAAGGCATTCTCCTGCCTCAGCCTCCAGAGTAGCTGGGACTAAATGAGCACGCCACCACGCCAGGCAAATTTTTGTCTTTTTTTTTTAAAGTGTAGTGGAGGTTTCACCATTTGGGCCAGGGTGGTCTTCAACTGCCGACTTCAGGTGATCTGCCCCAACTTGCCTTCCCAAAGTGAAGGGACTGTAGGCATGAGCCACTGCGCCCAGACTATGGTAGTTTCACACTGAAGCCTGAAGCTGCTCTGCCTTAGGATTTTTCCTGAGTTTTACTTTCTTGTCATGATGAGTTGCTAGTTCATGTTTTCCCTTGTTTCTTTTCGAAAGGCATTACTGATGAGATTATGGCTTTCTCACAAAGAATACCACTTTGGTGAAACTATATTGAAATCAGGAGTACCTTATGTTTCCGATACTTATCAAGCACAATATTTGAACACGGCGTGGTAGGTGAAAGTGTAGGAAGCAGAATTTGGCAATCCCCATATTTTTTCAATTTCGACGGTTTCAGGTTTTTGGTTTCAGCCAAACTGAAGAATGTCCTTATGAGCTGTCAATTCACAGGCCGTTACAGACAATATTTGAAACTACATCACGGTGTAATTTAAGGAGTACGATTCTAAAGAAATTTGAACAATCTGGTGGTATTGCTAACACCAAACAAGGTTGTTCAGCTCTTTCATCTTTAAAAACAAACAAACAAAAACATGATGTGGAATTCTCTCATTTTACCAAACAGCCGTACGCTCCCTTGAATATGTGACTATGAAACCCAAGTAATTGGAAGAAGAAAAATAAAGGAAACACCTCATCAGTCTCATTAATAGTTTTGTTGAGAATAGTTTATTTTTGAAAAACTGCTGGCTATGTCTTGATATTTTTAGACACGGCTAAAGCTGAAATTGCATGAATCCTCTCTCTAACATTCATGCTACTAAAGAAACTTTTCCCAAGATTTGACTGCATTCATTTCATAAAAGCCCTGTCCTCTTCTCCCCTATATATCTATATTAGCACTCTGCCTTCTACCCTCTTCCATAGGAAACACAAATCCGTCAATTGATCACTTAAGCCTTTCCAGTTTGGGTACAACATTTTCTGTAGTTGTACTCCTGAGATTTGTCCTTTATACTTCTAAAGACTAGACCCTAGATAATACATGCTTGGGAATAGTGGAGCTAGCTTGCTTAAACTTTATTTAGGCGTATGCTAATTACTTGTGGGGGGCAAAGGCAGGCAGTGAGGATGTTAAGCTTATCCCAAAATAGTCAATTTTGGAAAAGACACAAGTACAGGCCGGGCGTGGTGGCTCAGACCTGTAATCCCGGCACCTTGGGAGGCCGAGGCGGCCGGTCACGAGGTCAGGAGATCGACACCATCCTGGCTAACACGGTGAAACCCCGTCTCTGCTAAACATACACAAATTAGCCGGGCGTGGTGGCAGGCGCTTGTAGTCTCAGCTACTCGGGAGGCTGAGGCAGGAGAAGAGCACGAACCCGGGAGGCGGAGCTGGCAGTGAGCCGAGATTGCGCCACTGCACTCCGGCCTGGGCGGCAGAGTGGGATTCTGCCTCAAAAAAGAAAGAAAAAAAACATCTTCATATATATGAATGTGTGTGTGTGTGTGTGTGTGTGTGTCTGTGTGTGTGTGTGTACTCAGGTACACTCACTTTACTTCTGAGTTATCTCGTCACCACTTAACCAGCACCAATCAGAGACCACATTTTTCTAGGCAGTCTCCAAATGTACATTACAAATAGTAACGTACTTTAAGGATAGTAATGAAGCTCCGGGAAAAATTGCTTGTCTCCACCTCAGCAGACCAACCTGCCTGGGCCAGCTTCTCTCTTCCTCTACTCTTCAGAAAGTGCTAGACCTGCAACATCTGACAGAATACAGCTTCCATGACTCCTCAGTGCCATGGAAATGGAACGAGCTGAGAGCAATCTAAAGACTGGGAGATATTAGGTCTCTTGGATCTTACTTCTTTTGGTTGCTCGAGCACTTTAATTCCCGAGAGAGCCCTCCCATCTCCATCAGTTCTTCCAGGAACCTGTACCCTCCTTGTGTCTCTAAGATACGCTGGTCTAACTTGTTACATGCCTTTACAAGAAAGTTGGTAAAAATAAAAGGAAAGCTGAACAACGTCACAATATGGAGGTATGAAACAGAATTTCCCCATACTTGGTAAAGTTTAGAAATTTGTGTAATACCCGAAGGCAGATTCCATGTACAATAAGTCCTAGTTTAAGAACAAGAGCTGAGGGTATGAGGAAATAAAACTATATTTTCCGGGAGTATCTCTGGCTTCAGGAAGAAAGAGCACATGTTACTCTCCATTCAATATTAGGGCTGAACTATGGGGTCTTTTCGATCCTTTTGGCTTACCCTCTGCGATTCAGGGGGCACATGGCTAAGGTAAACAGACTGAAACAGCACCGTGGATAGCTGTGAGCTGTGCTGGGAAGATTCACGGTGATTCCATAATAAATCTCAGGTCTTTCTTCTGTAACAAAAAATTCCTCTTTTCCATCATCAAGGTAAAGCCGAGTATGTACAAGTAGAGTATGCGATAACTTTGTCACTCGTGACGAACCTAGTCGGTCCGATACTTTAACAACTTCTCCAATGTCTCTGCACTCAGGTTGGATATTCTGAGTGGGTCATCGGTAGAATGAATGAAATCAAGAATACTCTAAAGCAATGTTTGGAAGTCAATTTCAGTGTCTCCGGAAGCACTGGGAAAATCACCATGTGTAACGAACGTGAAGTATCCACAGGCTCTCTCTGTGTCTTTGAAACTGCCCATGTGTTCATTAGAAACGGCGGCTTGAGGAAAGGTGGTTTTGGAATTGGTTTCCCTCTAGTCTTACGTGATGCATCTCTACTATATTGCATTATAATAGAGCAAAGGGTCACTTGCTGACATAAAGCACAGGAGGCAGGAATGGAAGAGTCAACTTAGAGAAAAAAAGTGCTTTTCGGTTTTATTTTCATTTCTGCAGTTTGGAAAACAGTTTAACAGTTTAACTGATTTTGTGGCGGCTCACAAAAATACATATGAGCGTTGAAAATGTACAGAAGAACAACAATTGGGAGACATTTCCGGAAGCTTCAGTTTCTGAAACCCAGACACGAGCCTACAAGCTAAGACACGGCTACACCAGGCTTCAGCGTGAAACCATACAACTCCTGGGAAGGGCTTCCCTCTCTGAACGCAGCTACCTGTCCACAGGATGCTCTAGGCCCAGGCACCTTTATTCTTCCAACTAGAGAGACATAGAAAGATGCCTCCATATCCCATGAAGATGCCCAAGCATTTGGCCAAGGCTCCTATGAAACAGTCTGCTGTCTTCATCCAGGTAAGGGCAACTTCACATTTTCAGACACTAAGGTCGTGGGCAAATCCAGGGTGGACTGAGAGGCGGAAGCTCCAGCAAACAGAGTCCTGTGGCTGGAAGATGAATGCAGTACTTATTCCTGCACCAACAGACCCTTGCCTCTGGCCTTGGGCCTAGAGCATGATTTTTTGGTAGTTGCTGTTGGGGAAGAGGCCCTTGGGCTTTCACCTGCGGACAGCCTCCCTTAAATGCTTGGGCTGCAGCGGGGGCGTTTCTCCCCACATCTCACACACGTCCAGGGCCTCTTCCACCACCTCTCCAACAAAGACCTTGGCGATTCCAGCCATGGCAATGGCGGCGTTCTCAGACACCGAACTGCCGGTGATAGACTTCATCAGACCTGCAATGCGTGCTTTTGGGAAAGCTGACCGGCGACACACTTCGTAGCGGGCCAGCTGCTCCTCAGACATGGCAGACAGCAGGGCTGTCATCCTCTGAGCCTCCTCTGCATCCACGGTGGGCTTCCTCTCCTTCTTTCCTTTGGTATGTCTTTTCCGTCTTTTGGCGGCAGGAGGAGCTGAGGCTGAGGCCTCCTTGTCCCCTTCTGTGAGGTCCATGACATCCTCACTCCTGAGCTCACCTCCCTGATCCCTGGGTTCTTCCAAGTTCCCACCTAGGTCCTCAGGGATTCCATCCTTCTTGCTGCCCTTCAGACCTCGGGGCATGGCGAACATCTCAGCAGACACACCTGTTTGCCTGCCCGTCTCCACGGGTGAGATTCAAGTCTGCCCCGTGACAGCAGCTGTAGAGGCAGAAGTTCTGGCTGGGGTGGTTTGATTACGGATCTGCAGCGAGAACCTTTCGAAGATTTTAGCTGCCGTGTTTCTGCTGAGCCACTTTAGCCATAACTGGACACAGCTCCCTGCCTCCCCTTCCCACACACAAACACACACGCTGAATTTTCTCACTTCCACAATGTGAAGAAACTTGTGGATGGAGAGTATATTAGTTTTACATCAATGGAGAATAAATTCTCACAAGTTTTGGACACTTAAAACAAACCCCAGCTCAGAGGTCAGAAGTTCTACCAGTCCAAGTGACTGCCACCTGCTCAGAGCCACACGAGGGACCTCCGGGATGGGTCTGGCTGTGTGGTCGCTGCCTTCACCTGAGAAGGGTCTGGCTTCGATCTGACTCGAGGTGGTGGCAGAATTCAATGCCTTCGGGTTGTGAGCCCCAGGCCCACTTGTCTGTTCTGCCTGCTGCCGTGAGGACGCTCTCGGCTCCTGCAAGTGTTGCCCAGGTCTGGGCTGTGAGGCTCCCTGGGTCTGCACGGCCAGTGCCGGGGAATCTCCCACAGGGCAATGTCATCTCAGGGAGCTCCAGTCCTCCCTTATAAAGAGCTCGGATGATTGAACTAGACCCAGCCCTTAGCAGCTATTGGCTCAGGATATCCCTAAGGAAATCAGGGATTTGGGCGGGCTCATCAATTCACGCTTCCGCCCACCCCCAAGGGAGGGGCAGACACAGGGCGAGTCTCCGAGGGGCGGGAAATGCAGGGGGTATTTCAGAATTCAGTCTTCCTCACAGAATCGCAAAGTTCACGTTTCACAACCATAAAGAAACTATTTACGCTAAAAATGAGACTTTTTAAGAAGTTGCACTTAGAAAACTTCAATGTCTGAGAAAAAAATATCCCTAACGCACAGGGAAACAGGTGGCTTATCCAATACTCTGGAAATAAAATGGGCTGGGTGAGGGGAATATGAAAATATTATTTCAATTTCATCTCATTTTATTTATTTATTTATGTACTTATTGATTTATTTTTGAGACAGAGTCTCCCTCTGTCCCTCAGGCTGGATTACAGTGTCCTGAGCTCAGCTCACTGCAGCCTCCGCATCCTGGGCCCAAGGCATTCTCCTGCCTCAGCCTCCAGAGTAGCTGGGACTAAATGAGTACGCCACCACGCCAGGCAAATTTTTGTCTTTTTTATAAAGTGTAGAGGAGGTTTCACCATTTGGGCCAGGGTGGTCTTCAACTGCCAACTTCAGATGATCTGCCCCAACCTGCCTTCCAAAGTGAAGGGACTATAGGCGTGAGCCACTGCGCCCAGACTATGATAGTTTCACACTGAGGCCTGAAGCTGCTCTGCCTTAGGATTTTTCCTGAGTTTTACGTTCTTGTCATGATGAGTTGCTAGTTCATATTTTCCGTTGGATCTTTTCGAAAGGGATTACTGATGAGATTATGGCTTTCTCACAAAGAATACCACTTTGGTGAAACTATACTGAAATCAGGAGTACCTTATGTTTCCGATACTTATCAAGCACAATATTTGAACACGGCGTGGTAGGTGAAAGTGTAGGAAGCAGAATTTGGCAAACCCCATTTTTTTTCAATTTCGACGGTTTCAGGTTTTTGGTTTCAGCCAAACTGAAGAATGTCCTCATGAGCTGTCAATTCACAGGCCATTACAGACAATTTTTGAAACTACATCACACTGTAATTTAAGGAGTACGATTCTAAAGAAATTTGAACAATCTGGTGGTATTGCTAACACCAAACAAGGTTGTTCAGCTCTTTCATCTTTAAAAACAAACAAACAAAAACATGATGTGGAATTCTCTCATTTTACCAAACAGCCGTACGCTCCCTTGAATATGTGACTATGAAACCCAAGTAATTGGAAGAAAAAAAATAAAGGAAACACCTCATCAGTCTCATTAATAGTTTTGTTGAGAATAGTTTATTTTTGAAAAACTGCTGGCTATGTCTTGATATTTTTAGACACGGCTAAAGTTGAAATTGCATGAATCCTCTCTCTAACATTCATGCTACTTAAGAATCTTTTCCCAAGATTTGACTGCATTCATTTCATAAAAGCCCTGTCCTCTTCTCCCCTATATATCTATATTAGCACTCTGCCTTCTACCCTCTTCCATAGGAAACACAAATCCGTCAATTGATCACTTAAGCCTTTCCAGTTTGGGTACAACATTTTCTGTAGTTGTACTCCTGAGATTTGTCCTTTATACTTCTAAAGACTAGACCCTAGATAATACGTGCTTGGGAATAGTGGAGCTAGCTTGCTTAAACTTTATTTAGGCGTATGCTAATTACTTGTGGGGGGCAAAGGCAGGCAGTGAGGATGTTAAGCTTATCCCAAAATAGTCAATTTTGGAAAAGACACAAGTACAGGCCGCGAGCGGTGGCTCAGACCTGAAATCCCAGCACCTTGGGAGGTCTTCTCGCAGAAGGCCAGAGCGAGACCCCGGGGAAAAGATGCATCCCAGGCGTGATGGCCTGACGATGGCTTCCTGTGTCCCGCAACATGGGGAGTCTGCAGTGTGGCCGGTTTGGAAACTGGCAAGGAGAGCGAAGAGACAACATGCTGGTCTTCCACCCTTCCCTGGATGCCCGTGGGCGCCCGCAGAGCTCCGGAAGCAAACAGTCAACATGCTCAGCCTTTCGGGGGCCGGAGAGACGTGAGCAACATGCCCCCTTGCAGAGGGCACAGCAGCGTGGAATCCCAAATCACGCTTCAGTCATCCTGAGGGTGGCTCCTCTGTGGTCGGGGCTGTCGGCCTGGCGCTCCGTTGCGAGGCTCAGCCTGGGGATGTGCGGTCTGTGAACCACGCGGTTGAAAACCCGAAGGCAACACGGGTCCCGGTCTTTTGTCTCTGAGGAAGCCGCCCGTTCCTTGGGCCACGGAATCGGGGCCAATGGGTGCCCCGCCGGCCCGACGCGGCGGCCGTGGGCCCAGCCCTCAGCCCGCGCCGGGCGCTTACCCTTTTCCCGGAGCGCGGGGGTCCCGTTGCTCCCGGAGGCCAAAGACCGTTTATTCTCTCTGCCTTCCTCCCTCTGTCCCTGGCTCCCTCCCGCCCGCCCTCTGTCCCTGCGTCGCTCTGTCTATCCCTCCGTTCCTAACTGCCTCCCTCTCTCTCCCTCCCTCCCTCCCTCCCAACTTCCCTCCGCCCATCCTTCGGCCCCTCTGGGTCTCCCGTTCGTCTCTCCATCTCTGCCCGCCTTCCCTCCCGCCTGGAACGGTCGGCATCGCCGGCGTGCGCGGGGCCTGGGGTCTGCGTTCAGCCGCCAGGCGCTCCACGGTGGCAGCTGGGAGGCTGCAGGGACACGGGCGGGCGGGCGGGCGGCCGGGCGACGGTGGAGCGGAGGCGCAGAGGAGGCGAGCCGCCGCCGGAGGGATGGCGGGCCCGGACGCTGCGCGGGCCCGGTGTTTCGCGGGAAGGGGGTCTCCACCCAGCCCAGGGGAAGACTCATTTTCCGGGGGTAGGGATTGGGGGGTGGGGGTGGCGAGGGGTCGGTCAGGCCGTGGCGGAAAGGCATGAGAGCTCTGCCCGGGCTGCTCCCAGAGCCTAGGCGGCTGCCCGCGAACCCGCGCGTGCGCAGCAGACGGCCCACCTGCTGGTACCTGGGCCGGCGCTGGGATCCCCGGGATGCCCAGGAAAGAATGGCATCTCTCCGCTCTGTGGAGTGTCTCACCGGGCCTAGACCTGGAAGGCAGGAATCGCAGGCGGGTCGGCCCGGAGGGAAGACACGCCCATCCACGCCGACCCAGGTGTTCCCCGCGAAAGAGAGGCCACCGGCCACCGCCCTGCACCGACCCCGTCCCAGCCCCGCGTCCTTTTAAAGCTCCTCCAGCAGAGCCCGGTATTCTTCCTCGCTGAGGGGTGGTTCCAGCGAGGCGGCCTCTTCCGTGGCCTCCAGCTCCCCAGGGGCCTCCGTTTCTAGGAAAGGCTGCGCCCGCTGCAGAAACTCCGGGCTCGCCAGGAGCTCATCCAGCAGGCGTAGGGGAGTGCAGACGAGCGCTCCGGCTCCTGGAGGAGCCGCGCCTGGGGGGGCGCCCGGATGGCTTGCACCTGCCACTGCCGCGCGGAGGCCTCCGGGGGCGCGGGCTGGGGAGGTGGGGCTTCCCCGGCTTGGGGTTCCCACGCAGCCCCGGCGACCTGGGGACCCTGGCCCCAGCCCCAACACGGACTCCCCTGGGACGCGAGGGGAGGGAAATGCAGGGGGTATTTCAGAATTCAGTCTTCCTCACAGAATCGCAAAGTTCACGTTTCACAACCATAAAGAAACTATTTACGCTAAAAATGAGACTTTTTATGAAGTTGCACTTAGAAAACTTCAATGTCTGAGAAAAAAATATCTCTAACGCACAGGGAAACTGGTGGTTTATCCAATACTCTGAAAATAAAATGGGCTGGGTGAGGGGAATATGAAAATATTATTTCAATTTCATCTCATTTTATTTATTTATGTACTTATTGATTTATTTTTGAGACAGAGTGTCCCTCTGTCCCTCAGGCTGGATTACAGTGTCCTGAGCTCAGCTCACTGCAGCCTCCGCATCCTGGGCTCAAGGCATTCTCCTGCCTCAGCCTCCAGAGTAGCTGGGACTAAATGAGCACGCCACCACGCCAGGCAAATTTTTGTCTTTTTTTTTTAAAGTGTAGAGGAGGTTTCACCATTTGGGCCAGGGTGGTCTTCAACTGCCGACTTCAGGTGATCGGCCCCAACTTGCCTTCCCAAAGTGAAGGGACTATAGGCATGAGCCACTGCGCCCAGACTATGATAGTTTCACACTGAAGCCTGAAGCTGCTCTGCCTTAGGATTTTTCCTGAGTTTTACTTTCTTGTCATGATGAGTTGCTAGTTCATGTTTTCCCTTGTTTCTTTTCGAAAGGCATTACTGATGAGATTATGGCTTTCTCACAAAGAATACCACTTTGGTGAAACTATATTGAAATCAGGAGTACCTTATGTTTCCGATACTTATCAAGCACAATATTTGAACACGGCGTGGTAGGTGAAAGTGTAGGAAGCAGAATTTGGCAATCCCCATATTTTTTCAATTTCGACGGTTTCAGGTTTTTGGTTTCAGCCAAACTGAAGAATGTCCTTATGAGCTGTCAATTCACAGGCCGTTACAGACAATTTTTGAAACTACATCACGGTGTAATTTAAGGAGTACGATTCTAAAGAAATTTGAACAATCTGGTGGTATTGCTAACACTAAACAAGGTTGTTCAGCTCTTTCATCTTTAAAAACAAACAAACAAAAACATGATGTGGAATTCTCTCATTTTACCAAACAGCCGTACGCTCCCTTGAATATGTGACTATGAAACCCAAGTAATTGGAAGAAGAAAAATAAAGGAAACACCTCATCAGTCTCATTAATAGTTTTGTTGAGAATAGTTTATTTTTGAAAAACTGCTGGCTATGTCTTGATATTTTTAGACACGGCTAAAGCTGAAATTGCATGAATCCTCTCTCTAACATTCATGCTACTAAAGAAACTTTTCCCAAGATTTGACTGCATTCATTTCATAAAAGCCCTGTCCTCTTCTCCCCTATATATCTATATTAGCACTCTGCCTTCTACCCTCTTCCATAGGAAACACAAATCCGTCAATTGATCACTTAAGCCTTTCCAGTTTGGGTACAACATTTTCTGTAGTTGTACTCCTGAGATTTGTCCTTTATACTTCTAAAGACTAGACCCTAGATAATACATGCTTGGGAATAGTGGAGCTAGCTTGCTTAAACTTTATTTAGGCGTATGCTAATTACTTGTGGGGGGCAAAGGCAGGCAGTGAGGATGTTAAGCTTATCCCAAAATAGTCAATTTTGGAAAAGACACAAGTACAGGCCGGGCGTGGTGGCTCAGACCTGTAATCCCGGCACCTTGGGAGGCCGAGGCGGCCGGTCACGAGGTCAGGAGATCGACACCATCCTGGCTAACACGGTGAAACCCCGTCTCTGCTAAACATACACAAATTAGCCGGGCGTGGTGGCAGGCGCTTGTAGTCTCAGCTACTCGGGAGGCTGAGGCAGGAGAAGAGCACGAACCCGGGAGGCGGAGCTGGCAGTGAGCCGAGATTGCGCCACTGCACTCCGGCCTGGGCGGCAGAGTGGGATTCTGCCTCAAAAAAGAAAGAAAAAAAACATCTTCATATATATGAATGTGTGTGTGTGTGTGTGTGTGTGTGTCTGTGTGTGTGTGTGTACTCAGGTACACTCACTTTACTTCTGAGTTATCTCGTCACCACTTAACCAGCACCAATCAGAGACCACATTTTTCTAGGCAGTCTCCAAATGTACATTACAAATAGTAACGTACTTTAAGGATAGTAATGAAGCTCCGGGAAAAATTGCTTGTCTGCACCTCAGCAGACCAACCTGCCTGGGCCAGCTTCTCTCTTCCTCTACTCTTCAGAAAGTGCTAGACCTGCAACATCTGACAGAATACAGCTTCCATGACTCCTCAGTGCCATGGAAATGGAACGAGCTGAGAGCAATCTAAAGACTGGGAGATATTAGGTCTCTTGGATCTTACTTCTTTTGGTTGCTCGAGCACTTTAATTCCCGAGAGAGCCCTCCCATCTCCATCAGTTCTTCCAGGAACCTGTACCCTCCTTGTGTCTCTAAGATACGCTGGTCTAACTTGTTACATGCCTTTACAAGAAAGTTGGTAAAAATAAAAGGAAAGCTGAACAACGTCACAATATGGAGGTATGAAACAGAATTTCCCCATACTTGGTAAAGTTTAGAAATTTGTGTAATACCCGAAGGCAGATTCCATGTACAATAAGTCCTAGTTTAAGAACAAGAGCTGAGGGTATGAGGAAATAAAACTATATTTTCCGGGAGTATCTCTGGCTTCAGGAAGAAAGAGCACATGTTACTCTCCATTCAATATTAGGGCTGAACTATGGGGTCTTTTCGATCCTTTTTGCTTACCCTCTGCGATTCAGAGGGCACATGGCAAAGGTAAACAGACTGAAACAGCACCGTGGATAGCTGTGAGCTGTGCTGGGAAGATTCACGGTGATTCCATAATAAATCTCAGGTCTTTCTTCTGTAACAAAAAATTCCTCTTTTCCATCATCAAGGTAAAGCCGAGTATGTACAAGTAGAGTATGCGATAACTTTGTCACTCGTGACGAACCTAGTCGGTCCGATACTTTAACAACTTCTCCAATGTCTCTGCACTCAGGTTGGATATTCTGAGTGGGTCATCGGTAGAATGAATGAAATCAAGAATACTCTAAAGCAATGTTTGGAAGTCAATTTCAGTGTCTCCGGAAGCACTGGGAAAATCACCATGTGTAACGAACGTGAAGTATCCACAGGCTCTCTCTGTGTCTTTGAAACTGCCCATGTGTTCATTAGAAACGGCGGCTTGAGGAAAGGTGGTTTTGGAATTGGTTTCCCTCTAGTCTTACGTGATGCATCTCTACTATATTGCATTATAATAGAGCAAAGGGTCACTTGCTGACATAAAGCACAGGAGGCAGGAATGGAAGAGTCAACTTAGAGAAAAAAAGTGCTTTTCGGTTTTATTTTCATTTCTGCAGTTTGGAAAACAGTTTAACAGTTTAACTGATTTTGTGGCGGCTCACAAAAATACATATGAGCGTTGAAAATGTACAGAAGAACAACAATTGGGAGACATTTCCGGAAGCTTCAGTTTCTGAAACCCAGACACGAGCCTACAAGCTAAGACACGGCTACACCAGGCTTCAGCGTGAAACCATACAACTCCTGGGAAGGGCTTCCCTCTCTGAACGCAGCTACCTGTCCACAGGATGCTCTAGGCCCAGGCACCTTTATTCTTCCAACTAGAGAGACATAGAAAGATGCCTCCATATCCCATGAAGATGCCCAAGCATTTGGCCAAGGCTCCTATGAAACAGTCTGCTGTCTTCATCCAGGTAAGGGCAACTTCACATTTTCAGACACTAAGGTCGTGGGCAAATCCAGGGTGGACTGAGAGGCGGAAGCTCCAGCAAACAGAGTCCTGTGGCTGGAAGATGAATGCAGTACTTATTCCTGCACCAACAGACCCTTGCCTCTGGCCTTGGGCCTAGAGCATGATTTTTTGGTAGTTGCTGTTGGGGAAGAGGCCCTTGGGCTTTAACCTGCGGACAGCCTCCCTTAAATGCTTGGGCTGCAGCGGGGGCGTTTCTCCCCACATCTCACACACGTCCAGGGCCTCTTCCACCACCTCTCCAACAAAGACCTTGGCGATTCCAGCCATGGCAATGGCGGCGTTCTCAGACACCGAACTGCCGGTGATAGACTTCATCAGACCTGCCATGCGTGCTTTTGGGAAAGCTGACCGGCGACACACTTCGTAGCGGGCCAGCTGCTCCTCAGACATGGCAGACAGCAGGGCTGTCATCCTCTGAGCCTCCTCTGCATCCACGGTGGGCTTCCTCTCCTTCTTTCCTTTGGTATGTCTTTTCCGTCTTTTGGCGGCAGGAGGAGCTGAGGCTGAGGCCTCCTTGTCCCCTTCTGTGAGGTCCATGACATCCTCACTCCTGAGCTCACCTCCCTGATCCCTGGGTTCTTCCAAGTTCCCACCTAGGTCCTCAGGGATTCCATCCTTCTTGCTGCCCTTCAGACCTCGGGGCATGGCGAACATCTCAGCAGACACACCTGTTTGCCTGCCCGTCTCCACGGGTGAGATTCAAGTCTGCCCCGTGACAGCAGCTGTAGAGGCAGAAGTTCTGGCTGGGGTGGTTTGATTACGGATCTGCAGCGAGAACCTTTCGAAGATTTTAGCTGCCGTGTTTCTGCTGAGCCACTTTAGCCATAACTGGACACAGCTCCCTGCCTCCCCTTCCCACACACAAACACACACGCTGAATTTTCTCACTTCCACAATGTGAAGAAACTTGTGGATGGAGAGTATATTAGTTTTACATCAATGCAGAATAAATTCTCACAAGTTTTGGACACTTAAAACAAACCCCAGCTCAGAGGTCAGAAGTTCTACCAGTCCAAGTGACTGCCACCTGCTCAGAGCCACACGAGGGACCTCCGGGATGGGTCTGGCTGTGTGGTCGCTGCCTTCACCTGAGAAGGGTCTGGCTTCGATCTGACTCGAGGTGGTGGCAGAATTCAATGCCTTCGGGTTGTGAGCCCCAGGCCCACTTGTCTGTTCTGCCTGCTGCCGTGAGGACGCTCTCGGCTCCTGCAAGTGTTGCCCAGGTCTGGGCTGTGAGGCTCCCTGGGTCTGCACGGCCAGTGCCGGGGAATCTCCCACAGGGCAATGTCATCTCAGGGAGCTCCAGTCCTCCCTTATAAAGAGCTCGGATGATTGAACTAGACCCAGCCCTTAGCAGCTATTGGCTCAGGATATCCCTAAGGAAATCAGGGATTTGGGCGGGCTCATCAATTCACGCTTCCGCCCACCCCCAAGGGAGGGGCAGACACAGGGCGAGTCTCCGAGGGGCGGGAAATGCAGGGGGTATTTCAGAATTCAGTCTTCCTCACAGAATCGCAAAGTTCACGTTTCACAACCATAAAGAAACTATTTACGCTAAAAATGAGACTTTTTAAGAAGTTGCACTTAGAAAACTTCAATGTCTGAGAAAAAAATATCCCTAACGCACAGGGAAACAGGTGGCTTATCCAATACTCTGGAAATAAAATGGGCTGGGTGAGGGGAATATGAAAATATTATTTCAATTTCATCTCATTTTATTTATTTATTTATGTACTTATTGATTTATTTTTGAGACAGAGTCTCCCTCTGTCCCTCAGGCTGGATTACAGTGTCCTGAGCTCAGCTCACTGCAGCCTCCGCATCCTGGGCCCAAGGCATTCTCCTGCCTCAGCCTCCAGAGTAGCTGGGACTAAATGAGTACGCCACCACGCCAGGCAAATTTTTGTCTTTTTTATAAAGTGTAGAGGAGTTTTCACCATTTGGGCCAGGGTGGTCTTCAACTGCCAACTTCAGATGATCTGCCCCAACCTGCCTTCCAAAGTGAAGGGACTATAGGCGTGAGCCACTGCGCCCAGACTATGATAGTTTCACACTGAGGCCTGAAGCTGCTCTGCCTTAGGATTTTTCCTGAGTTTTACGTTCTTGTCATGATGAGTTGCTGGTTCATATTTTCCGTTGGATCTTTTCGAAAGGGATTACTGATGAGATTATGGCTTTCTCACAAAGAATACCACTTTGGTGAAACTATACTGAAATCAGGAGTACCTTATGTTTCCGATACTTATCAAGCACAATATTTGAACACGGCGTGGTAGGTGAAAGTGTAGGAAGCAGAATTTGGCAAACCCCATTTTTTTTCAATTTCGACGGTTTCAGGTTTTTGGTTTCAGCCAAACTGAAGAATGTCCTCATGAGCTGTCAATTCACAGGCCATTACAGACAATTTTTGAAACTACATCACACTGTAATTTAAGGAGTACGATTCTAAAGAAATTTGAACAATCTGGTGGTATTGCTAACACCAAACAAGGTTGTTCAGCTCTTTCATCTTTAAAAACAAACAAACAAAAACATGATGTGGAATTCTCTCATTTTACCAAACAGCCGTACGCTCCCTTGAATATGTGACTATGAAACCCAAGTAATTGGAAGAAAAAAAATAAAGGAAACACCTCATCAGTCTCATTAATAGTTTTGTTGAGAATAGTTTATTTTTCAAAAACTGCTGGCTATGTCTTGATATTTTTAGACACGGCTAAAGTTGAAATTGCATGAATCCTCTCTCTAACATTCATGCTACTTAAGAATCTTTTCCCAAGATTTGACTGCATTCATTTCATAAAAGCCCTGTCCTCTTCTCCCCTATATATCTATATTAGCACTCTGCCTTCTACCCTCTTCCATAGGAAACACAAATCCGTCAATTGATCACTTAAGCCTTTCCAGTATGGGTACAACATTTTCTGTAGTTGTACTCCTGAGATTTGTCCTTTATACTTCTAAAGACTAGACCCTAGATAATACATGCTTGGGAATAGTGGAGCTAGCTTGCTTAAACTTTATTTAGGCGTATGCTAATTACTTGTGGGGGGCAAAGGCAGGCAGTGAGGATGTTAAGCTTATCCCAAAATAGTCAATTTTGGAAAAGACACAAGTACAGGCCGCGAGCGGTGGCTCAGACCTGAAATCCCAGCACCTTGGGAGGTCTTCTCGCAGAAGGCCAGAGCGAGACCCCGGGGAAAAGATGCATCCCAGGCGTGATGGCCTGACGATGGCTTCCTGTGTCCCGCAACATGGGGAGTCTGCAGTGTGGCCGGTTTGGAAACTGGCAAGGAGAGCGAAGAGACAACATGCTGGTCTTCCACCCTTCCCTGGATGCCCGTGGGCGCCCGCAGAGCTCCGGAAGCAAACAGTCAACATGCTCAGCCTTTCGGGGGCCGGAGAGACGTGAGCAACATGCCCCCTTGCAGAGGGCACAGCAGCGTGGAATCCCAAATCACGCTTCAGTCATCCTGAGGGTGGCTCCTCTGTGGTCGGGGCTGTCGGCCTGGCGCTCCGTTGCGAGGCTCAGCCTGGGGATGTGCGGTCTGTGAACCACGCGGTTGAAAACCCGAAGGCAACACGGGTCCCGGTCTTTTGTCTCTGAGGAAGCCGCCCGTTCCTTGGGCCACGGAATCGGGGCCAATGGGTGCCCCGCCGGCCCGACGCGGCGGCCGTGGGCCCAGCCCTCAGCCCGCGCCGGGCGCTTACCCTTTTCCCGGAGCGCGGGGGTCCCGTTGCTCCCGGAGGCCAAAGACCGTTTATTCTCTCTGCCTTCCTCCCTCTGTCCCTGGCTCCCTCCCGCCCGCCCTCTGTCCCTGCGTCGCTCTGTCTATCCCTCCGTTCCTAACTGCCTCCCTCTCTCTCCCTCCCTCCCTCCCTCCCAACTTCCCTCCGCCCATCCTTCGGCCCCTCTGGGTCTCCCGTTCGTCTCTCCATCTCTGCCCGCCTTCCCTCCCGCCTGGAACGGTCGGCATCGCCGGCGTGCGCGGGGCCTGGGGTCTGCGTTCAGCCGCCAGGCGCTCCACGGTGGCAGCTGGGAGGCTGCAGGGACACGGGCGGGCGGGCGGGCGGGCGGCCGGGCGACGGTGGAGCGGAGGCGCAGAGGAGGCGAGCCGCCGCCGGAGGGATGGCGGGCCCGGACGCTGCGCGGGCCCGGTGTTTCGCGGGAAGGGGGTCTCCACCCAGCCCAGGGGAAGACTCATTTTCCGGGGGTAGGGATTGGGGGGTGGGGGTGGCGAGGGGTCGGTCAGGCCGTGGCGGAAAGGCATGAGAGCTCTGCCCGGGCTGCTCCCAGAGCCTAGGCGGCTGCCCGCGAACCCGCGCGTGCGCAGCAGACGGCCCACCTGCTGGTACCTGGGCCGGCGCTGGGATCCCCGGGATGCCCAGGAAAGAATGGCATCTCTCCGCTCTGTGGAGTGTCTCACCGGGCCTAGACCTGGAAGGCAGGAATCGCAGGCGGGTCGGCCCGGAGGGAAGACACGCCCATCCACGCCGACCCAGGTGTTCCCCGCGAAAGAGAGGCCACCGGCCACCGCCCTGCACCGACCCCGTCCCAGCCCCGCGTCCTTTTAAAGCTCCTCCAGCAGAGCCCGGTATTCTTCCTCGCTGAGGGGTGGTTCCAGCGAGGCGGCCTCTTCCGTGGCCTCCAGCTCCCCAGGGGCCTCCGTTTCTAGGAAAGGCTGCGCCCGCTGCAGAAACTCCGGGCTCGCCAGGAGCTCATCCAGCAGGCGTAGGGGAGTGCAGACGAGCGCTCCGGCTCCTGGAGGAGCCGCGCCTGGGGGGGCGCCCGGATGGCTTGCACCTGCCACTGCCGCGCGGAGGCCTCCGGGGGCGCGGGCTGGGGAGGTGGGGCTTCCCCGGCTTGGGGTTCCCACGCAGCCCCGGCGACCTGGGGACCCTGGCCCCAGCCCCAACACGGACTCCCCTGGGACGCGAGGGGAGGGAAATGCAGGGGGTATTTCAGAATTCAGTCTTCCTCACAGAATCGCAAAGTTCACATTTCACAACCATAAAGAAACTATTTACGCTAAAAATGAGACTTTTTATGAAGTTGCACTTAGAAAACTTCAATGTCTGAGAAAAAAATATCTCTAACGCACAGGGAAACTGGTGGTTTATCCAATACTCTGAAAATAAAATGGGCTGGGTGAGGGGAATATGAAAATATTATTTCAATTTCATCTCATTTTATTTATTTATGTACTTATTGATTTATTTTTGAGACAGAGTGTCCCTCTGTCCCTCAGGCTGGATTACAGTGTCCTGAGCTCAGCTCACTGCAGCCTCCGCATCCTGGGCTCAAGGCATTCTCCTGCCTCAGCCTCCAGAGTAGCTGGGACTAAATGAGCGCGCCACCACGCCAGGCAAACTTTTGTCTTTTTTTTTTAAAGTGTAGTGGAGGTTTCACCATTTGGGCCAGGGTGGTCTTCAACTGCCGACTTCAGGTGATCTGCCCCAACTTGCCTTCCCAAAGTGAAGGGACTGTAGGCATGAGCCACTGCGCCCAGACTATGGTAGTTTCACACTGAAGCCTGAAGCTGCTCTGCCTTAGGATTTTTCCTGAGTTTTACTTTCTTGTCATGATGAGTTGCTAGTTCATGTTTTCCCTTGTTTCTTTTCGAAAGGCATTACTGATGAGATTATGGCTTTCTCACAAAGAATACCACTTTGGTGAAACTATATTGAAATCAGGAGTACCTTATGTTTCCGATACTTATCAAGCACAATATTTGAACACGGCGTGGTAGGTGAAAGTGTAGGAAGCAGAATTTGGCAATCCCCATATTTTTTCAATTTCGACGGTTTCAGGTTTTTGGTTTCAGCCAAACTGAAGAATGTCCTTATGAGCTGTCAATTCACAGGCCGTTACAGACAATATTTGAAACTACATCACGGTGTAATTTAAGGAGTACGATTCTAAAGAAATTTGAACAATCTGGTGGTATTGCTAACACCAAACAAGGTTGTTCAGCTCTTTCATCTTTAAAAACAAACAAACAAAAACATGATGTGGAATTCTCTCATTTTACCAAACAGCCGTACGCTCCCTTGAATATGTGACTATGAAACCCAAGTAATTGGAAGAAGAAAAATAAAGGAAACACCTCATCAGTCTCATTAATAGTTTTGTTGAGAATAGTTTATTTTTGAAAAACTGCTGGCTATGTCTTGATATTTTTAGACACGGCTAAAGCTGAAATTGCATGAATCCTCTCTCTAACATTCATGCTACTAAAGAAACTTTTCCCAAGATTTGACTGCATTCATTTCATAAAAGCCCTGTCCTCTTCTCCCCTATATATCTATATTAGCACTCTGCCTTCTACCCTCTTCCATAGGAAACACAAATCCGTCAATTGATCACTTAAGCCTTTCCAGTTTGGGTACAACATTTTCTGTAGTTGTACTCCTGAGATTTGTCCTTTATACTTCTAAAGACTAGACCCTAGATAATACATGCTTGGGAATAGTGGAGCTAGCTTGCTTAAACTTTATTTAGGCGTATGCTAATTACTTGTGGGGGGCAAAGGCAGGCAGTGAGGATGTTAAGCTTATCCCAAAATAGTCAATTTTGGAAAAGACACAAGTACAGGCCGGGCGTGGTGGCTCAGACCTGTAATCCCAGCACCTTGGGAGGCCGAGGCGGCCGGTCACGAGGTCAGGAGATCGACACCATCCTGGCTAACACGGTGAAACCCCGTCTCTGCTAAACATACACAAATTAGCCGGGCGTGGTGGCAGGCGCTTGTAGTCTCAGCTACTCGGGAGGCTGAGGCAGGAGAAGAGCACGAACCCGGGAGGCGGAGCTGGCAGTGAGCCGAGATTGCGCCACTGCACTCCGGCCTGGGCGGCAGAGTGGGATTCTGCCTCAAAAAAGAAAGAAAAAAAACATCTTCATATATATGAATGTGTGTGTGTGTGTGTGTGTGTGTGTCTGTGTGTGTGTGTGTACTCAGGTACACTCACTTTACTTCTGAGTTATCTCGTCACCACTTAACCAGCACCAATCAGAGACCACATTTTTCTAGGCAGTCTCCAAATGTACATTACAAATAGTAACGTACTTTAAGGATAGTAATGAAGCTCCGGGAAAAATTGCTTGTCTCCACCTCAGCAGACCAACCTGCCTGGGCCAGCTTCTCTCTTCCTCTACTCTTCAGAAAGTGCTAGACCTGCAACATCTGACAGAATACAGCTTCCATGACTCCTCAGTGCCATGGAAATGGAACGAGCTGAGAGCAATCTAAAGACTGGGAGATATTAGGTCTCTTGGATCTTACTTCTTTTGGTTGCTCGAGCACTTTAATTCCCGAGAGAGCCCTCCCATCTCCATCAGTTCTTCCAGGAACCTGTACCCTCCTTGTGTCTCTAAGATACGCTGGTCTAACTTGTTACATGCCTTTACAAGAAAGTTGGTAAAAATAAAAGGAAAGCTGAACAACGTCACAATATGGAGGTATGAAACAGAATTTCCCCATACTTGGTAAAGTTTAGAAATTTGTGTAATACCCGAAGGCAGATTCTATGTACAATAAGTCCTAGTTTAAGAACAAGAGCTGAGGGTATGAGGAAATAAAACTATATTTTCCGGGAGTATCTCTGGCTTCAGGAAGAAAGAGCACATGTTACTCTCCATTCAATATTAGGGCTGAACTATGGGGTCTTTTCGATCCTTTTTGCTTACCCTCTGCGATTCAGGGGGCACATGGCAAAGGTAAACAGACTGAAACAGCACCGTGGATAGCTGTGAGCTGTGCTGGGAAGATTCACGGTGATTCCATAATAAATCTCAGGTCTTTCTTCTGTAACAAAAAATTCCTCTTTTCCATCATCAAGGTAAAGCCGAGTATGTACAAGTAGAGTATGCGATAACTTTGTCACTCGTGACGAACCTAGTCGGTCCGATACTTTAACAACTTCTCCAATGTCTCTGCACTCAGGTTGGATATTCTGAGTGGGTCATCGGTAGAATGAATGAAATCAAGAATACTCTAAAGCAATGTTTGGAAGTCAATTTCAGTGTCTCCGGAAGCACTGGGAAAATCACCATGTGTAACGAACGTGAAGTATCCACAGGCTCTCTCTGTGTCTTTGAAACTGCCCATGTGTTCATTAGAAACGGCGGCTTGAGGAAAGGTGGTTTTGGAATTGGTTTCCCTCTAGTCTTACGTGATGCATCTCTACTATATTGCATTATAATAGAGCAAAGGGTCACTTGCTGACATAAAGCACAGGAGGCAGGAATGGAAGAGTCAACTTAGAGAAAAAAAGTGCTTTTCGGTTTTATTTTCATTTCTGCAGTTTGGAAAACAGTTTAACAGTTTAACTGATTTTGTGGCGGCTCACAAAAATACATATGAGCGTTGAAAATGTACAGAAGAACAACAATTGGGAGACATTTCCGGAAGCTTCAGTTTCTGAAACCCAGACATGAGCCTACAAGCTAAGACACGGCTACACCAGGCTTCAGCGTGAAACCATACAACTCCTGGGAAGGGCTTCCCTCTCTGAACGCAGCTACCTGTCCACAGGATGCTCTAGGCCCAGGCACCTTTATTCTTCCAACTAGAGAGACATAGAAAGATGCCTCCATATCCCATGAAGATGCCCAAGCATTTGGCCAAGGCTCCTATGAAACAGTCTGCTGTCTTCATCCAGGTAAGGGCAACTTCACATTTTCAGACACTAAGGTCGTGGGTAAATCCAGGGTGGACTGAGAGGCGGAAGCTCCAGCAAACAGAGTCCTGTGGCTGGAAGATGAATGCAGTACTTATTCCTGCACCAACAGACCCTTGCCTCTGGCCTTGGGCCTAGAGCATGATTTTTTGGTAGTTGCTGTTGGGGAAGAGGCCCTTGGGCTTTAACCTGCGGACAGCCTCCCTTAAATGCTTGGGCTGCAGCGGGGGCGTTTCTCCCCACATCTCACACACGTCCAGGGCCTCTTCCACCACCTCTCCAACAAAGACCTTGGCGATTCCAGCCATGGCAATGGCGGCGTTCTCAGACACCGAACTGCCGGTGATAGACTTCATCAGACCTGCAATGCGTGCTTTTGGGAAAGCTGACCGGCGACACACTTCGTAGCGGGCCAGCTGCTCCTCAGACATGGCAGACAGCAGGGCTGTCATCCTCTGAGCCTCCTCTGCATCCACGGTGGGCTTCCTCTCCTTCTTTCCTTTGGTATGTCTTTTCCGTCTTTTGGCGGCAGGAGGAGCTGAGGCTGAGGCCTCCTTGTCCCCTTCTGTGAGGTCCATGACATCCTCACTCCTGAGCTCACCTCCCTGATCCCTGGGTTCTTCCAAGTTCCCACCTAGGTCCTCAGGGATTCCATCCTTCTTGCTGCCCTTCAGACCTCGGGGCATGGCGAACATCTCAGCAGACACACCTGTTTGCCTGCCCGTCTCCACGGGTGAGATTCAAGTCTGCCCCGTGACAGCAGCTGTAGAGGCAGAAGTTCTGGCTGGGGTGGTTTGATTACGGATCTGCAGCGAGAACCTTTCGAAGATTTTAGCTGCCGTGTTTCTGCTGAGCCACTTTAGCCATAACTGGACACAGCTCCCTGCCTCCCCTTCCCACACACAAACACACACGCTGAATTTTCTCACTTCCACAATGTGAAGAAACTTGTGGATGGAGAGTATATTAGTTTTACATCAATGCAGAATAAATTCTCACAAATTTTGGACACTTAAAACAAACCCCAGCTCAGAGGTCAGAAGTTCTACCAGTCCAAGTGACTGCCACCTGCTCAGAGCCACACGAGGGACCTCCGGGATGGGTCTGGCTGTGTGGTCGCTGCCTTCACCTGAGAAGGGTCTGGCTTCGATCTGACTCGAGGTGGTGGCAGAATTCAATGCCTTCGGGTTGTGAGCCCCAGGCCCACTTGTCTGTTCTGCCTGCTGCCGTGAGGACGCTCTCGGCTCCTGCAAGTGTTGCCCAGGTCTGGGCTGTGAGGCTCCCTGGGTCTGCACGGCCAGTGCCGGGGAATCTCCCACAGGGCAATGTCATCTCAGGGAGCTCCAGTCCTCCCTTATAAAGAGCTCGGATGATTGAACTAGACCCAGCCCTTAGCAGCTATTGGCTCAGGATATCCCTAAGGAAATCAGGGATTTGGGCGGGCTCATCAATTCACGCTTCCGCCCACCCCCAAGGGAGGGGCAGACACAGGGCGAGTCTCCGAGGGGCGGGAAATGCAGGGGGTATTTCAGAATTCAGTCTTCCTCACAGAATCGCAAAGTTCACGTTTCACAACCATAAAGAAACTATTTACGCTAAAAATGAGACTTTTTAAGAAGTTGCACTTAGAAAACTTCAATGTCTGAGAAAAAAATATCCCTAACGCACAGGGAAACAGGTGGCTTATCCAATACTCTGGAAATAAAATGGGCTGGGTGAGGGGAATATGAAAATATTATTTCAATTTCATCTCATTTTATTTATTTATTTATGTACTTATTGATTTATTTTTGAGACAGAGTCTCCCTCTGTCCCTCAGGCTGGATTACAGTGTCCTGAGCTCAGCTCACTGCAGCCTCCGCATCCTGGGCCCAAGGCATTCTCCTGCCTCAGCCTCCAGAGTAGCTGGGACTAAATGAGTACGCCACCACGCCAGGCAAATTTTTGTCTTTTTTATAAAGTGTAGAGGAGGTTTCACCATTTGGGCCAGGGTGGTCTTCAACTGCCAACTTCAGATGATCTGCCCCAACTTGCCTTCCAAAGTGAAGGGACTATAGGCGTGAGCCACTGCGCCCAGACTATGATAGTTTCACACTGAGGCCTGAAGCTGCTCTGCCTTAGGATTTTTCCTGAGTTTTACGTTCTTGTCATGATGAGTTGCTAGTTCATATTTTCCGTTGGATCTTTTCGAAAGGGATTACTGATGAGATTATGGCTTTCTCACAAAGAATACCACTTTGGTGAAACTATACTGAAATCAGGAGTACCTTATGTTTCCGATACTTATCAAGCACAATATTTGAACACGGCGTGGTAGGTGAAAGTGTAGGAAGCAGAATTTGGCAAACCCCATTTTTTTTCAATTTCGACGGTTTCAGGTTTTTGGTTTCAGCCAAACTGAAGAATGTCCTAATGAGCTGTCAATTCACAGGCCATTACAGACAATTTTTGAAACTACATCACACTGTAATTTAAGGAGTACGATTCTAAAGAAATTTGAACAATCTGGTGGTATTGCTAACACCAAACAAGGTTGTTCAGCTCTTTCATCTTTAAAAACAAACAAACAAAAACATGATGTGGAATTCTCTCATTTTACCAAACAGCCGTACGCTCCCTTGAATATGTGACTATGAAACCCAAGTAATTGGAAGAAAAAAAATAAAGGAAACACCTCATCAGTCTCATTAATAGTTTTGTTGAGAATAGTTTATTTTTCAAAAACTGCTGGCTATGTCTTGATATTTTTAGACACGGCTAAAGTTGAAATTGCATGAATCCTCTCTCTAACATTCATGCTACTTAAGAATCTTTTCCCAAGATTTGACTGCATTCATTTCATAAAAGCCCTGTCCTCTTCTCCCCTATATATCTATATTAGCACTCTGCCTTCTACCCTCTTCCATAGGAAACACAAATCCGTCAATTGATCACTTAAGCCTTTCCAGTATGGGTACAACATTTTCTGTAGTTGTACTCCTGAGATTTGTCCTTTATACTTCTAAAGACTAGACCCTAGATAATACATGCTTGCGAATAGTGGAGCTAGCTTGCTTAAACTTTATTTAGGCGTATGCTAATTACTTGTGGGGGGCAAAGGCAGGCAGTGAGGATGTTAAGCTTATCCCAAAATAGTCAATTTTGGAAAAGACACAAGTACAGGCCGCGAGCGGTGGCTCAGACCTGAAATCCCAGCACCTTGGGAGGTCTTCTCGCAGAAGGCCAGAGCGAGACCCCGGGGAAAAGATGCATCCCAGGCGTGATGGCCTGACGATGGCTTCCTGTGTCCCGCAACATGGGGAGTCTGCAGTGTGGCCGGTTTGGAAACTGGCAAGGAGAGCGAAGAGACAACATGCTGGTCTTCCACCCTTCCCTGGATGCCCGTGGGTGCCCGCAGAGCTCCGGAAGCAAACAGTCAACATGCTCAGCCTTTCGGGGGCCGGAGAGACGTGAGCAACATGCCCCCTTGCAGAGGGCACAGCAGCGTGGAATCCCAAATCACGCTTCAGTCATCCTGAGGGTGGCTCCTCTGTGGTCGGGGCTGTCGGCCTGGCGCTCCGTTGCGAGGCTCAGCCTGGGGATGTGCGGTCTGTGAACCACGCGGTTGAAAACCCGAAGGCAACACGGGTCCCGGTCTTTTGTCTCTGAGGAAGCCGCCCGTTCCTTGGGCCACGGAATCGGGGCCAATGGGTGCCCCGCCGGCCCGACGCGGCGGCCGTGGGCCCAGCCCTCAGCCCGCGCCGGGCGCTTACCCTTTTCCCGGAGCGCGGGGGTCCCGTTGCTCCCGGAGGCCAAAGACCGTTTATTCTCTCTGCCTTCCTCCCTCTGTCCCTGGCTCCCTCCCGCCCGCCCTCTGTCCCTGCGTCGCTCTGTCTATCCCTCCGTTCCTAACTGCCTCCCTCTCTCTCCCTCCCTCCCTCCCTCCCAACTTCCCTCCGCCCATCCTTCGGCCCCTCTGGGTCTCCCGTTCGTCTCTCCATCTCTGCCCGCCTTCCCTCCCGCCTGGAACGGTCGGCATCGCCGGCGTGCGCGGGGCCTGGGGTCTGCGTTCAGCCGCCAGGCGCTCCACGGTGGCAGCTGGGAGGCTGCAGGGACACGGGCGGGCGGGCGGGCGGCCGGGCGACGGTGGAGCGGAGGCGCAGAGGAGGCGAGCCGCCGCCGGAGGGATGGCGGGCCCGGACGCTGCGCGGGCCCGGTGTTTCGCGGGAAGGGGGTCTCCACCCAGCCCAGGGGAAGACTCATTTTCCGGGGGTAGGGATTGGGGGGTGGGGGTGGCGAGGGGTCGGTCAGGCCGTGGCGGAAAGGCATGAGAGCTCTGCCCGGGCTGCTCCCAGAGCCTAGGCGGCTGCCCGCGAACCCGCGCGTGCGCAGCAGACGGCCCACCTGCTGGTACCTGGGCCGGCGCTGGGATCCCCGGGATGCCCAGGAAAGAATGGCATCTCTCCGCTCTGTGGAGTGTCTCACCGGGCCTAGACCTGGAAGGCAGGAATCGCAGGCGGGTCGGCCCGGAGGGAAGACACGCCCATCCACGCCGACCCAGGTGTTCCCCGCGAAAGAGAGGCCACCGGCCACCGCCCTGCACCGACCCCGTCCCAGCCCCGCGTCCTTTTAAAGCTCCTCCAGCAGAGCCCGGTATTCTTCCTCGCTGAGGGGTGGTTCCAGCGAGGCGGCCTCTTCCGTGGCCTCCAGCTCCCCAGGGGCCTCCGTTTCTAGGAAAGGCTGCGCCCGCTGCAGAAACTCCGGGCTCGCCAGGAGCTCATCCAGCAGGCGTAGGGGAGTGCAGACGAGCGCTCCGGCTCCTGGAGGAGCCGCGCCTGGGGGGGCGCCCGGATGGCTTGCACCTGCCACTGCCGCGCGGAGGCCTCCGGGGGCGCGGGCTGGGGAGGTGGGGCTTCCCCGGCTTGGGGTTCCCACGCAGCCCCGGCGACCTGGGGACCCTGGCCCCAGCCCCAACACGGACTCCCCTGGGACGCGAGGGGAGGGAAATGCAGGGGGTATTTCAGAATTCAGTCTTCCTCACAGAATCGCAAAGTTCACGTTTCACAACCATAAAGAAACTATTTACGCTAAAAATGAGACTTTTTATGAAGTTGCACTTAGAAAACTTCAATGTCTGAGAAAAAAATATCTCTAACGCACAGGGAAACTGGTGGTTTATCCAATACTCTGAAAATAAAATGGGCTGGGTGAGGGGAATATGAAAATATTATTTCAATTTCATCTCATTTTATTTATTTATGTACTTATTGATTTATTTTTGAGACAGAGTGTCCCTCTGTCCCTCAGGCTGGATTACAGTGTCCTGAGCTCAGCTCACTGCAGCCTCCGCATCCTGGGCTCAAGGCATTCTCCTGCCTCAGCCTCCAGAGTAGCTGGGACTAAATGAGCACGCCACCACGCCAGGCAAATTTTTGTCTTTTTTTTTTAAAGTGTAGAGGAGGTTTCACCATTTGGGCCAGGGTGGTCTTCAACTGCCGACTTCAGGTGATCTGCCCCAACTTGCCTTCCCAAAGTGAAGGGACTATAGGCATGAGCCACTGCGCCCAGACTATGATAGTTTCACACTGAAGCCTGAAGCTGCTCTGCCTTAGGATTTTTCCTGAGTTTTACTTTCTTGTCATGATGAGTTGCTAGTTCATGTTTTCCCTTGTTTCTTTTCGAAAGGCATTACTGATGAGATTATGGCTTTCTCACAAAGAATACCACTTTGGTGAAACTATATTGAAATCAGGAGTACCTTATGTTTCCGATACTTATCAAGCACAATATTTGAACACGGCGTGGTAGGTGAAAGTGTAGGAAGCAGAATTTGGCAATCCCCATATTTTTTCAATTTCGACGGTTTCAGGTTTTTGGTTTCAGCCAAACTGAAGAATGTCCTTATGAGCTGTCAATTCACAGGCCGTTACAGACAATTTTTGAAACTACATCACGGTGTAATTTAAGGAGTACGATTCTAAAGAAATTTGAACAATCTGGTGGTATTGCTAACACCAAACAAGGTTGTTCAGCTCTTTCATCTTTAAAAACAAACAAACAAAAACATGATGTGGAATTCTCTCATTTTACCAAACAGCCGTACGCTCCCTTGAATATGTGACTATGAAACCCAAGTAATTGGAAGAAGAAAAATAAAGGAAACACCTCATCAGTCTCATTAATAGTTTTGTTGAGAATAGTTTATTTTTGAAAAACTGCTGGCTATGTCTTGATATTTTTAGACACGGCTAAAGCTGAAATTGCATGAATCCTCTCTCTAACATTCATGCTACTAAAGAAACTTTTCCCAAGATTTGACTGCATTCATTTCATAAAAGCCCTGTCCTCTTCTCCCCTATATATCTATATTAGCACTCTGCCTTCTACCCTCTTCCATAGGAAACACAAATCCGTCAATTGATCACTTAAGCCTTTCCAGTTTGGGTACAACATTTTCTGTAGTTGTACTCCTGAGATTTGTCCTTTATACTTCTAAAGACTAGACCCTAGATAATACATGCTTGGGAATAGTGGAGCTAGCTTGCTTAAACTTTATTTAGGCGTATGCTAATTACTTGTGGGGGGCAAAGGCAGGCAGTGAGGATGTTAAGCTTATCCCAAAATAGTCAATTTTGGAAAAGACACAAGTACAGGCCGGGCGTGGTGGCTCAGACCTGTAATCCCAGCACCTTGGGAGGCCGAGGCGGCCGGTCACGAGGTCAGGAGATCGACACCATCCTGGCTAACACGGTGAAACCCCGTCTCTGCTAAACATACACAAATTAGCCGGGCGTGGTGGCAGGCGCTTGTAGTCTCAGCTACTCGGGAGGCTGAGGCAGGAGAAGAGCACGAACCCGGGAGGCGGAGCTGGCAGTGAGCCGAGATTGCGCCACTGCACTCCGGCCTGGGCGGCAGAGTGGGATTCTGCCTCAAAAAAGAAAGAAAAAAAACATCTTCATATATATGAATGTGTGTGTGTGTGTGTGTGTGTGTGTCTGTGTGTGTGTGTGTACTCAGGTACACTCACTTTACTTCTGAGTTATCTCGTCACCACTTAACCAGCACCAATCAGAGACCACATTTTTCTAGGCAGTCTCCAAATGTACATTACAAATAGTAACGTACTTTAAGGATAGTAATGAAGCTCCGGGAAAAATTGCTTGTCTCCACCTCAGCAGACCAACCTGCCTGGGCCAGCTTCTCTCTTCCTCTACTCTTCAGAAAGTGCTAGACCTGCAACATCTGACAGAATACAGCTTCCATGACTCCTCAGTGCCATGGAAATGGAACGAGCTGAGAGCAATCTAAAGACTGGGAGATATTAGGTCTCTTGGATCTTACTTCTTTTGGTTGCTCGAGCACTTTAATTCCCGAGAGAGCCCTCCCATCTCCATCAGTTCTTCCAGGAACCTGTACCCTCCTTGTGTCTCTAAGATACGCTGGTCTAACTTGTTACATGCCTTTACAAGAAAGTTGGTAAAAATAAAAGGAAAGCTGAACAACGTCACAATATGGAGGTATGAAACAGAATTTCCCCATACTTGGTAAAGTTTAGAAATTTGTGTAATACCCGAAGGCAGATTCCATGTACAATAAGTCCTAGTTTAAGAACAAGAGCTGAGGGTATGAGGAAATAAAACTATATTTTCCGGGAGTATCTCTGGCTTCAGGAAGAAAGAGCACATGTTACTCTCCATTCAATATTAGGGCTGAACTATGGGGTCTTTTCGATCCTTTTTGCTTACCCTCTGCGATTCAGGGGGCACATGGCAAAGGTAAACAGACTGAAACAGCACCGTGGATAGCTGTGAGCTGTGCTGGGAAGATTCACGGTGATTCCATAATAAATCTCAGGTCTTTCTTCTGTAACAAAAAATTCCTCTTTTCCATCATCAAGGTAAAGCCGAGTATGTACAAGTAGAGTATGCGATAACTTTGTCACTCGTGACGAACCTAGTCGGTCCGATACTTTAACAACTTCTCCAATGTCTCTGCACTCAGGTTGGATATTCTGAGTGGGTCATCGGTAGAATGAATGAAATCAAGAATACTCTAAAGCAATGTTTGGAAGTCAATTTCAGTGTCTCCGGAAGCACTGGGAAAATCACCATGTGTAACGAACGTGAAGTATCCACAGGCTCTCTCTGTGTCTTTGAAACTGCCCATGTGTTCATTAGAAACGGCGGCTTGAGGAAAGGTGGTTTTGGAATTGGTTTCCCTCTAGTCTTACGTGATGCATCTCTACTATATTGCATTATAATAAAGCAAAGGGTCACTTGCTGACATAAAGCACAGGAGGCAGGAATGGAAGAGTCAACTTAGAGAAAAAAAGTGCTTTTCGGTTTTATTTTCATTTCTGCAGTTTGGAAAACAGTTTAACAGTTTAACTGATTTTGTGGCGGCTCACAAAAATACATATGAGCGTTGAAAATGTACAGAAGAACAACAATTGGGAGACATTTCCGGAAGCTTCAGTTTCTGAAACCCAGACATGAGCCTACAAGCTAAGACACGGCTACACCAGGCTTCAGCGTGAAACCATACAACTCCTGGGAAGGGCTTCCCTCTCTGAACGCAGCTACCTGTCCACAGGATGCTCTAGGCCCAGGCACCTTTATTCTTCCAACTAGAGAGACATAGAAAGATGCCTCCATATCCCATGAAGATGCCCAAGCATTTGGCCAAGGCTCCTATGAAACAGTCTGCTGTCTTCATCCAGGTAAGGGCAACTTCACATTTTCAGACACTAAGGTCGTGGGTAAATCCAGGGTGGACTGAGAGGCGGAAGCTCCAGCAAACACAGTCCTGTGGCTGGAAGATGAATGCAGTACTTATTCCTGCACCAACAGACCCTTGCCTCTGGCCTTGGGCCTAGAGCATGATTTTTTGGTAGTTGCTGTTGGGGAAGAGGCCCTTGGGCTTTAACCTGCGGACAGCCTCCCTTAAATGCTTGGGCTGCAGCGGGGGCGTTTCTCCCCACATCTCACACACGTCCAGGGCCTCTTCCACCACCTCTCCAACAAAGACCTTGGCGATTCCAGCCATGGCAATGGCGGCGTTCTCAGACACCGAACTGCCGGTGATAGACTTCATCAGACCTGCAATGCGTGCTTTTGGGAAAGCTGACCGGCGACACACTTCGTAGCGGGCCAGCTGCTCCTCAGACATGGCAGACAGCAGGGCTGTCATCCTCTGAGCCTCCTCTGCATCCACGGTGGGCTTCCTCTCCTTCTTTCCTTTGGTATGTCTTTTCCGTCTTTTGGCGGCAGGAGGAGCTGAGGCTGAGGCCTCCTTGTCCCCTTCTGTGAGGTCCATGACATCCTCACTCCTGAGCTCACCTCCCTGATCCCTGGGTTCTTCCAAGTTCCCACCTAGGTCCTCAGGGATTCCATCCTTCTTGCTGCCCTTCAGACCTCGGGGCATGGCGAACATCTCAGCAGACACACCTGTTTGCCTGCCCGTCTCCACGGGTGAGATTCAAGTCTGCCCCGTGACAGCAGCTGTAGAGGCAGAAGTTCTGGCTGGGGTGGTTTGATTACGGATCTGCAGCGAGAACCTTTCGAAGATTTTAGCTGCCGTGTTTCTGCTGAGCCACTTTAGCCATAACTGGACACAGCTCCCTGCCTCCCCTTCCCACACACAAACACACACGCTGAATTTTCTCACTTCCACAATGTGAAGAAACTTGTGGATGGAGAGTATATTAGTTTTACATCAATGCAGAATAAATTCTCACAAATTTTGGACACTTAAAACAAACCCCAGCTCAGAGGTCAGAAGTTCTACCAGTCCAAGTGACTGCCACCTGCTCAGAGCCACACGAGGGACCTCCGGGATGGGTCTGGCTGTGTGGTCGCTGCCTTCACCTGAGAAGGGTCTGGCTTCGATCTGACTCGAGGTGGTGGCAGAATTCAATGCCTTCGGGTTGTGAGCCCCAGGCCCACTTGTCTGTTCTGCCTGCTGCCGTGAGGACGCTCTCGGCTCCTGCAAGTGTTGCCCAGGTCTGGGCTGTGAGGCTCCCTGGGTCTGCACGGCCAGTGCCGGGGAATCTCCCACAGGGCAATGTCATCTCAGGGAGCTCCAGTCCTCCCTTATAAAGAGCTCGGATGATTGAACTAGACCCAGCCCTTAGCAGCTATTGGCTCAGGATATCCCTAAGGAAATCAGGGATTTGGGCGGGCTCATCAATTCACGCTTCCGCCCACCCCCAAGGGAGGGGCAGACACAGGGCGAGTCTCCGAGGGGCGGGAAATGCAGGGGGTATTTCAGAATTCAGTCTTCCTCACAGAATCGCAAAGTTCACGTTTCACAACCATAAAGAAACTATTTACGCTAAAAATGAGACTTTTTAAGAAGTTGCACTTAGAAAACTTCAATGTCTGAGAAAAAAATATCCCTAACGCACAGGGAAACAGGTGGCTTATCCAATACTCTGGAAATAAAATGGGCTGGGTGAGGGGAATATGAAAATATTATTTCAATTTCATCTCATTTTATTTATTTATTTATGTACTTATTGATTTATTTTTGAGACAGAGTCTCCCTCTGTCCCTCAGGCTGGATTACAGTGTCCTGAGCTCAGCTCACTGCAGCCTCCGCATCCTGGGCCCAAGGCATTCTCCTGCCTCAGCCTCCAGAGTAGCTGGGACTAAATGAGTACGCCACCACGCCAGGCAAATTTTTGTCTTTTTTATAAAGTGTAGAGGAGGTTTCACCATTTGGGCCAGGGTGGTCTTCAACTGCCAACTTCAGATGATCTGCCCCAACTTGCCTTCCAAAGTGAAGGGACTATAGGCGTGAGCCACTGAGCCCAGACTATGATAGTTTCACACTGAGGCCTGAAGCTGCTCTGCCTTAGGATTTTTCCTGAGTTTTACTTTCTTGTCATGATGAGTTGCTAGTTCATATTTTCCGTTGGATCTTTTCGAAAGGGATTACTGATGAGATTATGGCTTTCTCACAAAGAATACCACTTTGGTGAAACTATACTGAAATCAGGAGTACCTTATGTTTCCGATACTTATCAAGCACAATATTTGAACACGGCGTGGTAGGTGAAAGTGTAGGAAGCAGAATTTGGCAAACCCCATTTTTTTTCAATTTCGACGGTTTCAGGTTTTTGGTTTCAGCCAAACTGAAGAATGTCCTAATGAGCTGTCAATTCACAGGCCATTACAGACAATTTTTGAAACTACATCACACTGTAATTTAAGGAGTACGATTCTAAAGAAATTTGAACAATCTGGTGGTATTGCTAACACCAAACAAGGTTGTTCAGCTCTTTCATCTTTAAAAACAAACAAACAAAAACATGATGTGGAATTCTCTCATTTTACCAAACAGCCGTACGCTCCCTTGAATATGTGACTATGAAACCCAAGTAATTGGAAGAAAAAAAATAAAGGAAACACCTCATCAGTCTCATTAATAGTTTTGTTGAGAATAGTTTATTTTTCAAAAACTGCTGGCTATGTCTTGATATTTTTAGACACGGCTAAAGTTGAAATTGCATGAATCCTCTCTCTAACATTCATGCTACTTAAGAATCTTTTCCCAAGATTTGACTGCATTCATTTCATAAAAGCCCTGTCCTCTTCTCCCCTATATATCTATATTAGCACTCTGCCTTCTACCCTCTTCCATAGGAAACACAAATCCGTCAATTGATCACTTAAGCCTTTCCAGTATGGGTACAACATTTTCTGTAGTTGTACTCCTGAGATTTGTCCTTTATACTTCTAAAGACTAGAACCTAGATAATACATGCTTGGGAATAGTGGAGCTAGCTTGCTTAAACTTTATTTAGGCGTATGCTAATTACTTGTGGGGGGCAAAGGCAGGCAGTGAGGATGTTAAGCTTATCCCAAAATAGTCAATTTTGGAAAAGACACAAGTACAGGCCGGGAGCGGTGGCTCAGACCTGAAATCCCAGCACCTTGGGAGGTCTTCTCGCAGAAGGCCAGAGCGAGACCCCGGGGAAAAGATGCATCCCAGGCGTGATGGCCTGACGATGGCTTCCTGTGTCCCGCAACATGGGGAGTCTGCAGTGTGGCCGGTTTGGAAACTGGCAAGGAGAGCGAAGAGACAACATGCTGGTCTTCCACCCTTCCCTGGATGCCCGTGGGTGCCCGCAGAGCTCCGGAAGCAAACAGTCAACATGCTCAGCCTTTCGGGGGCCGGAGAGACGTGAGCAACATGCCCCCTTGCAGAGGGCACAGCAGCGTGGAATCCCAAATCACGCTTCAGTCATCCTGAGGGTGGCTCCTCTGTGGTCGGGGCTGTCGGCCTGGCGCTCCGTTGCGAGGCTCAGCCTGGGGATGTGCGGTCTGTGAACCACGCGGTTGAAAACCCGAAGGCAACACGGGTCCCGGTCTTTTGTCTCTGAGGAAGCCGCCCGTTCCTTGGGCCACGGAATCGGGGCCAATGGGTGCCCCGCCGGCCCGACGCGGCGGCCGTGGGCCCAGCCCTCAGCCCGCGCCGGGCGCTTACCCTTTTCCCGGAGCGCGGGGGTCCCGTTGCTCCCGGAGGCCAAAGACCGTTTATTCTCTCTGCCTTCCTCCCTCTGTCCCTGGCTCCCTCCCGCCCGCCCTCTGTCCCTGCGTCGCTCTGTCTATCCCTCCGTTCCTAACTGCCTCCCTCTCTCTCCCTCCCTCCCTCCCTCCCAACTTCCCTCCGCCCATCCTTCGGCCCCTCTGGGTCTCCCGTTCGTCTCTCCATCTCTGCCCGCCTTCCCTCCCGCCTGGAACGGTCGGCATCGCCGGCGTGCGCGGGGCCTGGGGTCTGCGTTCAGCCGCCAGGCGCTCCACGGTGGCAGCTGGGAGGCTGCAGGGACACGGGCGGGCGGGCGGGCGGCCGGGCGACGGTGGAGCGGAGGCGCAGAGGAGGCGAGCCGCCGCCGGAGGGATGGCGGGCCCGGACGCTGCGCGGGCCCGGTGTTTCGCGGGAAGGGGGTCTCCACCCAGCCCAGGGGAAGACTCATTTTCCGGGGGTAGGGATTGGGGGGTGGGGGTGGCGAGGGGTCGGTCAGGCCGTGGCGGAAAGGCATGAGAGCTCTGCCCGGGCTGCTCCCAGAGCCTAGGCGGCTGCCCGCGAACCCGCGCGTGCGCAGCAGACGGCCCACCTGCTGGTACCTGGGCCGGCGCTGGGATCCCCGGGATGCCCAGGAAAGAATGGCATCTCTCCGCTCTGTGGAGTGTCTCACCGGGCCTAGACCTGGAAGGCAGGAATCGCAGGCGGGTCGGCCCGGAGGGAAGACACGCCCATCCACGCCGACCCAGGTGTTCCCCGCGAAAGAGAGGCCACCGGCCACCGCCCTGCACCGACCCCGTCCCAGCCCCGCGTCCTTTTAAAGCTCCTCCAGCAGAGCCCGGTATTCTTCCTCGCTGAGGGGTGGTTCCAGCGAGGCGGCCTCTTCCGTGGCCTCCAGCTCCCCAGGGGCCTCCGTTTCTAGGAAAGGCTGCGCCCGCTGCAGAAACTCCGGGCTCGCCAGGAGCTCATCCAGCAGGCGTAGGGGAGTGCAGACGAGCGCTCCGGCTCCTGGAGGAGCCGCGCCTGGGGGGGCGCCCGGATGGCTTGCACCTGCCACTGCCGCGCGGAGGCCTCCGGGGGCGCGGGCTGGGGAGGTGGGGCTTCCCCGGCTTGGGGTTCCCACGCAGCCCCGGCGACCTGGGGACCCTGGCCCCAGCCCCAACACGGACTCCCCTGGGACGCGAGGGGAGGGAAATGCAGGGGGTATTTCAGAATTCAGTCTTCCTCACAGAATCGCAAAGTTCACGTTTCACAACCATAAAGAAACTATTTACGCTAAAAATGAGACTTTTTATGAAGTTGCACTTAGAAAACTTCAATGTCTGAGAAAAAAATATCTCTAACGCACAGGGAAACTGGTGGTTTATCCAATACTCTGAAAATAAAATGGGCTGGGTGAGGGGAATATGAAAATATTATTTCAATTTCATCTCATTTTATTTATTTATGTACTTATTGATTTATTTTTGAGACAGAGTGTCCCTCTGTCCCTCAGGCTGGATTACAGTGTCCTGAGCTCAGCTCACTGCAGCCTCCGCATCCTGGGCTCAAGGCATTCTCCTGCCTCAGCCTCCAGAGTAGCTGGGACTAAATGAGCACGCCACCACGCCAGGCAAATTTTTGTCTTTTTTTTTTAAAGTGTAGAGGAGGTTTCACCATTTGGGCCAGGGTGGTCTTCAACTGCCGACTTCAGGTGATCGGCCCCAACTTGCCTTCCCAAAGTGAAGGGACTATAGGCATGAGCCACTGCGCCCAGACTATGATAGTTTCACACTGAAGCCTGAAGCTGCTCTGCCTTAGGATTTTTCCTGAGTTTTACTTTCTTGTCATGATGAGTTGCTAGTTCATGTTTTCCCTTGTTTCTTTTCGAAAGGCATTACTGATGAGATTATGGCTTTCTCACAAAGAATACCACTTTGGTGAAACTATATTGAAATCAGGAGTACCTTATGTTTCCGATACTTATCAAGCACAATATTTGAACACGGCGTGGTAGGTGAAAGTGTAGGAAGCAGAATTTGGCAATCCCCATATTTTTTCAATTTCGACGGTTTCAGGTTTTTGGTTTCAGCCAAACTGAAGAATGTCCTTATGAGCTGTCAATTCACAGGCCGTTACAGACAATTTTTGAAACTACATCACGGTGTAATTTAAGGAGTACGATTCTAAAGAAATTTGAACAATCTGGTGGTATTGCTAACACCAAACAAGGTTGTTCAGCTCTTTCATCTTTAAAAACAAACAAACAAAAACATGATGTGGAATTCTCTCATTTTACCAAACAGCCGTACGCTCCCTTGAATATGTGACTATGAAACCCAAGTAATTGGAAGAAGAAAAATAAAGGAAACACCTCATCAGTCTCATTAATAGTTTTGTTGAGAATAGTTTATTTTTGAAAAACTGCTGGCTATGTCTTGATATTTTTAGACACGGCTAAAGCTGAAATTGCATGAATCCTCTCTCTAACATTCATGCTACTAAAGAAACTTTTCCCAAGATTTGACTGCATTCATTTCATAAAAGCCCTGTCCTCTTCTCCCCTATATATCTATATTAGCACTCTGCCTTCTACCCTCTTCCATAGGAAACACAAATCCGTCAATTGATCACTTAAGCCTTTCCAGTTTGGGTACAACATTTTCTGTAGTTGTACTCCTGAGATTTGTCCTTTATACTTCTAAAGACTAGACCCTAGATAATACATGCTTGGGAATAGTGGAGCTAGCTTGCTTAAACTTTATTTAGGCGTATGCTAATTACTTGTGGGGGGCAAAGGCAGGCAGTGAGGATGTTAAGCTTATCCCAAAATAGTCAATTTTGGAAAAGACACAAGTACAGGCCGGGCGTGGTGGCTCAGACCTGTAATCCCGGCACCTTGGGAGGCCGAGGCGGCCGGTCACGAGGTCAGGAGATCGACACCATCCTGGCTAACACGGTGAAACCCCGTCTCTGCTAAACATACACAAATTAGCCGGGCGTGGTGGCAGGCGCTTGTAGTCTCAGCTACTCGGGAGGCTGAGGCAGGAGAAGAGCACGAACCCGGGAGGCGGAGCTGGCAGTGAGCCGAGATTGCGCCACTGCACTCCGGCCTGGGCGGCAGAGTGGGATTCTGCCTCAAAAAAGAAAGAAAAAAAACATCTTCATATATATGAATGTGTGTGTGTGTGTGTGTGTGTGTGTCTGTGTGTGTGTGTGTACTCAGGTACACTCACTTTACTTCTGAGTTATCTCGTCACCACTTAACCAGCACCAATCAGAGACCACATTTTTCTAGGCAGTCTCCAAATGTACATTACAAATAGTAACGTACTTTAAGGATAGTAATGAAGCTCCGGGAAAAATTGCTTGTCTCCACCTCAGCAGACCAACCTGCCTGGGCCAGCTTCTCTCTTCCTCTACTCTTCAGAAAGTGCTAGACCTGCAACATCTGACAGAATACAGCTTCCATGACTCCTCAGTGCCATGGAAATGGAACGAGCTGAGAGCAATCTAAAGACTGGGAGATATTAGGTCTCTTGGATCTTACTTCTTTTGGTTGCTCGAGCACTTTAATTCCCGAGAGAGCCCTCCCATCTCCATCAGTTCTTCCAGGAACCTGTACCCTCCTTGTGTCTCTAAGATACGCTGGTCTAACTTGTTACATGCCTTTACAAGAAAGTTGGTAAAAATAAAAGGAAAGCTGAACAACGTCACAATATGGAGGTATGAAACAGAATTTCCCCATACTTGGTAAAGTTTAGAAATTTGTGTAATACCCGAAGGCAGATTCCATGTACAATAAGTCCTAGTTTAAGAACAAGAGCTGAGGGTATGAGGAAATAAAACTATATTTTCCGGGAGTATCTCTGGCTTCAGGAAGAAAGAGCACATGTTACTCTCCATTCAATATTAGGGCTGAACTATGGGGTCTTTTCGATCCTTTTTGCTTACCCTCTGCGATTCAGGGGGCACATGGCAAAGGTAAACAGACTGAAACAGCACCGTGGATAGCTGTGAGCTGTGCTGGGAAGATTCACGGTGATTCCATAATAAATCTCAGGTCTTTCTTCTGTAACAAAAAATTCCTCTTTTCCATCATCAAGGTAAAGCCGAGTATGTACAAGTAGAGTATGCGATAACTTTGTCACTCGTGACGAACCTAGTCGGTCCGATACTTTAACAACTTCTCCAATGTCTCTGCACTCAGGTTGGATATTCTGAGTGGGTCATCGGTAGAATGAATGAAATCAAGAATACTCTAAAGCAATGTTTGGAAGTCAATTTCAGTGTCTCCGGAAGCACTGGGAAAATCACCATGTGTAACGAACGTGAAGTATCCACAGGCTCTCTCTGTGTCTTTGAAACTGCCCATGTGTTCATTAGAAACGGCGGCTTGAGGAAAGGTGGTTTTGGAATTGGTTTCCCTCTAGTCTTACGTGATGCATCTCTACTATATTGCATTATAATAAAGCAAAGGGTCACTTGCTGACATAAAGCACAGGAGGCAGGAATGGAAGAGTCAACTTAGAGAAAAAAAGTGCTTTTCGGTTTTATTTTCATTTCTGCAGTTTGGAAAACAGTTTAACAGTTTAACTGATTTTGTGGCGGCTCACAAAAATACATATGAGCGTTGAAAATGTACAGAAGAACAACAATTGGGAGACATTTCCGGAAGCTTCAGTTTCTGAAACCCAGACATGAGCCTACAAGCTAAGACACGGCTACACCAGGCTTCAGCGTGAAACCATACAACTCCTGGGAAGGGCTTCCCTCTCTGAACGCAGCTACCTGTCCACAGGATGCTCTAGGCCCAGGCACCTTTATTCTTCCAACTAGAGAGACATAGAAAGATGCCTCCATATCCCATGAAGATGCCCAAGCATTTGGCCAAGGCTCCTATGAAACAGTCTGCTGTCTTCATCCAGGTAAGGGCAACTTCACATTTTCAGACACTAAGGTCGTGGGCAAATCCAGGGTGGACTGAGAGGCGGAAGCTCCAGCAAACACAGTCCTGTGGCTGGAAGATGAATGCAGTACTTATTCCTGCACCAACAGACCCTTGCCTCTGGCCTTGGGCCTAGAGCATGATTTTTTGGTAGTTGCTGTTGGGGAAGAGGCCCTTGGGCTTTAACCTGCGGACAGCCTCCCTTAAATGCTTGGGCTGCAGCGGGGGCGTTTCTCCCCACATCTCACACACGTCCAGGGCCTCTTCCACCACCTCTCCAACAAAGACCTTGGCGATTCCAGCCATGGCAATGGCGGCGTTCTCAGACACCGAACTGCCGGTGATAGACTTCATCAGACCTGCCATGCGTGCTTTTGGGAAAGCTGACCGGCGACACACTTCGTAGCGGGCCAGCTGCTCCTCAGACATGGCAGACAGCAGGGCTGTCATCCTCTGAGCCTCCTCTGCATCCACGGTGGGCTTCCTCTCCTTCTTTCCTTTGGTATGTCTTTTCCGTCTTTTGGCGGCAGGAGGAGCTGAGGCTGAGGCCTCCTTGTCCCCTTCTGTGAGGTCCATGACATCCTCACTCCTGAGCTCACCTCCCTGATCCCTGGGTTCTTCCAAGTTCCCACCTAGGTCCTCAGGGATTCCATCCTTCTTGCTGCCCTTCAGACCTCGGGGCATGGCGAACATCTCAGCAGACACACCTGTTTGCCTGCCCGTCTCCACGGGTGAGATTCAAGTCTGCCCCGTGACAGCAGCTGTAGAGGCAGAAGTTCTGGCTGGGGTGGTTTGATTACGGATCTGCAGCGAGAACCTTTCGAAGATTTTAGCTGCCGTGTTTCTGCTGAGCCACTTTAGCCATAACTGGACACAGCTCCCTGCCTCCCCTTCCCACACACAAACACACACGCTGAATTTTCTCACTTCCACAATGTGAAGAAACTTGTGGATGGAGAGTATATTAGTTTTACATCAATGCAGAATAAATTCTCACAAATTTTGGACACTTAAAACAAACCCCAGCTCAGAGGTCAGAAGTTCTACCAGTCCAAGTGACTGCCACCTGCTCAGAGCCACACGAGGGACCTCCGGGATGGGTCTGGCTGTGTGGTCGCTGCCTTCACCTGAGAAGGGTCTGGCTTCGATCTGACTCGAGGTGGTGGCAGAATTCAATGCCTTCGGGTTGTGAGCCCCAGGCCCACTTGTCTGTTCTGCCTGCTGCCGTGAGGACGCTCTCGGCTCCTGCAAGTGTTGCCCAGGTCTGGGCTGTGAGGCTCCCTGGGTCTGCACGGCCAGTGCCGGGGAATCTCCCACAGGGCAATGTCATCTCAGGGAGCTCCAGTGCTCCCTTATAAAGAGCTCGGATGATTGAACTAGACCCAGCCCTTAGCAGCTATTGGCTCAGGATATCCCTAAGGAAATCAGGGATTTGGGCGGGCTCATCAATTCACGCTTCCGCCCACCCCCAAGGGAGGGGCAGACACAGGGCGAGTCTCCGAGGGGCGGGAAATGCAGGGGGTATTTCAGAATTCAGTCTTCCTCACAGAATCGCAAAGTTCACGTTTCACAACCATAAAGAAACTATTTACGCTAAAAATGAGACTTTTTAAGAAGTTGCACTTAGAAAACTTCAATGTCTGAGAAAAAAATATCCCTAACGCACAGGGAAACAGGTGGCTTATCCAATACTCTGGAAATAAAATGGGCTGGGTGAGGGGAATATGAAAATATTATTTCAATTTCATCTCATTTTATTTATTTATTTATGTACTTATTGATTTATTTTTGAGACAGAGTCTCCCTCTGTCCCTCAGGCTGGATTACAGTGTCCTGAGCTCAGCTCACTGCAGCCTCCGCATCCTGGGCCCAAGGCATTCTCCTGCCTCAGCCTCCAGAGTAGCTGGGACTAAATGAGTACGCCACCACGCCAGGCAAATTTTTGTCTTTTTTATAAAGTGTAGAGGAGGTTTCACCATTTGGGCCAGGGTGGTCTTCAACTGCCAACTTCAGATGATCTGCCCCAACTTGCCTTCCAAAGTGAAGGGACTATAGGCGTGAGCCACTGCGCCCAGACTATGATAGTTTCACACTGAGGCCTGAAGCTGCTCTGCCTTAGGATTTTTCCTGAGTTTTACGTTCTTGTCATGATGAGTTGCTAGTTCATATTTTCCGTTGGATCTTTTCGAAAGGGATTACTGATGAGATTATGGCTTTCTCACAAAGAATACCACTTTGGTGAAACTATACTGAAATCAGGAGTACCTTATGTTTCCGATACTTATCAAGCACAATATTTGAACACGGCGTGGTAGGTGAAAGTGTAGGAAGCAGAATTTGGCAAACCCCATTTTTTTTCAATTTCGACGGTTTCAGGTTTTTGGTTTCAGCCAAACTGAAGAATGTCCTCATGAGCTGTCAATTCACAGGCCATTACAGACAATTTTTGAAACTACATCACACTGTAATTTAAGGAGTACGATTCTAAAGAAATTTGAACAATCTGGTGGTATTGCTAACACCAAACAAGGTTGTTCAGCTCTTTCATCTTTAAAAACAAACAAACAAAAACATGATGTGGAATTCTCTCATTTTACCAAACAGCCGTACGCTCCCTTGAATATGTGACTATGAAACCCAAGTAATTGGAAGAAAAAAAATAAAGGAAACACCTCATCAGTCTCATTAATAGTTTTGTTGAGAATAGTTTATTTTTCAAAAACTGCTGGCTATGTCTTGATATTTTTAGACACGGCTAAAGTTGAAATTGCATGAATCCTCTCTCTAACATTCATGCTACTTAAGAATCTTTTCCCAAGATTTGACTGCATTCATTTCATAAAAGCCCTGTCCTCTTCTCCCCTATATATCTATATTAGCACTCTGCCTTCTACCCTCTTCCATAGGAAACACAAATCCGTCAATTGATCACTTAAGCCTTTCCAGTATGGGTACAACATTTTCTGTAGTTGTACTCCTGAGATTTGTCCTTTATACTTCTAAAGACTAGACCCTAGATAATACATGCTTGGGAATAGTGGAGCTAGCTTGCTTAAACTTTATTTAGGCGTATGCTAATTACTTGTGGGGGGCAAAGGCAGGCAGTGAGGATGTTAAGCTTATCCCAAAATAGTCAATTTTGGAAAAGACACAAGTACAGGCCGCGAGCGGTGGCTCAGACCTGAAATCCCAGCACCTTGGGAGGTCTTCTCGCAGAAGGCCAGAGCGAGACCCCGGGGAAAAGATGCATCCCAGGCGTGATGGCCTGACGATGGCTTCCTGTGTCCCGCAACATGGGGAGTCTGCAGTGTGGCCGGTTTGGAAACTGGCAAGGAGAGCGAAGAGACAACATGCTGGTCTTCCACCCTTCCCTGGATGCCCGTGGGTGCCCGCAGAGCTCCGGAAGCAAACAGTCAACATGCTCAGCCTTTCGGGGGCCGGAGAGACGTGAGCAACATGCCCCCTTGCAGAGGGCACAGCAGCGTGGAATCCCAAATCACGCTTCAGTCATCCTGAGGGTGGCTCCTCTGTGGTCGGGGCTGTCGGCCTGGCGCTCCGTTGCGAGGCTCAGCCTGGGGATGTGCGGTCTGTGAACCACGCGGTTGAAAACCCGAAGGCAACACGGGTCCCGGTCTTTTGTCTCTGAGGAAGCCGCCCGTTCCTTGGGCCACGGAATCGGGGCCAATGGGTGCCCCGCCGGCCCGACGCGGCGGCCGTGGGCCCAGCCCTCAGCCCGCGCCGGGCGCTTACCCTTTTCCCGGAGCGCGGGGGTCCCGTTGCTCCCGGAGGCCAAAGACCGTTTATTCTCTCTGCCTTCCTCCCTCTGTCCCTGGCTCCCTCCCGCCCGCCCTCTGTCCCTGCGTCGCTCTGTCTATCCCTCCGTTCCTAACTGCCTCCCTCTCTCTCCCTCCCTCCCTCCCTCCCAACTTCCCTCCGCCCATCCTTCGGCCCCTCTGGGTCTCCCGTTCGTCTCTCCATCTCTGCCCGCCTTCCCTCCCGCCTGGAACGGTCGGCATCGCCGGCGTGCGCGGGGCCTGGGGTCTGCGTTCAGCCGCCAGGCGCTCCACGGTGGCAGCTGGGAGGCTGCAGGGACACGGGCGGGCGGGCGGGCGGGCGGCCGGGCGACGGTGGAGCGGAGGCGCAGAGGAGGCGAGCCGCCGCCGGAGGGATGGCGGGCCCGGACGCTGCGCGGGCCCGGTGTTTCGCGGGAAGGGGGTCTCCACCCAGCCCAGGGGAAGACTCATTTTCCGGGGGTAGGGATTGGGGGGTGGGGGTGGCGAGGGGTCGGTCAGGCCGTGGCGGAAAGGCATGAGAGCTCTGCCCGGGCTGCTCCCAGAGCCTAGGCGGCTGCCCGCGAACCCGCGCGTGCGCAGCAGACGGCCCACCTGCTGGTACCTGGGCCGGCGCTGGGATCCCCGGGATGCCCAGGAAAGAATGGCATCTCTCCGCTCTGTGGAGTGTCTCACCGGGCCTAGACCTGGAAGGCAGGAATCGCAGGCGGGTCGGCCCGGAGGGAAGACACGCCCATCCACGCCGACCCAGGTGTTCCCCGCGAAAGAGAGGCCACCGGCCACCGCCCTGCACCGACCCCGTCCCAGCCCCGCGTCCTTTTAAAGCTCCTCCAGCAGAGCCCGGTATTCTTCCTCGCTGAGGGGTGGTTCCAGCGAGGCGGCCTCTTCCGTGGCCTCCAGCTCCCCAGGGGCCTCCGTTTCTAGGAAAGGCTGCGCCCGCTGCAGAAACTCCGGGCTCGCCAGGAGCTCATCCAGCAGGCGTAGGGGAGTGCAGACGAGCGCTCCGGCTCCTGGAGGAGCCGCGCCTGGGGGGGCGCCCGGATGGCTTGCACCTGCCACTGCCGCGCGGAGGCCTCCGGGGGCGCGGGCTGGGGAGGTGGGGCTTCCCCGGCTTGGGGTTCCCACGCAGCCCCGGCGACCTGGGGACCCTGGCCCCAGCCCCAACACGGACTCCCCTGGGACGCGAGGGGAGGGAAATGCAGGGGGTATTTCAGAATTCAGTCTTCCTCACAGAATCGCAAAGTTCACGTTTCACAACCATAAAGAAACTATTTACGCTAAAAATGAGACTTTTTATGAAGTTGCACTTAGAAAACTTCAATGTCTGAGAAAAAAATATCTCTAACGCACAGGGAAACTGGTGGTTTATCCAATACTCTGAAAATAAAATGGGCTGGGTGAGGGGAATATGAAAATATTATTTCAATTTCATCTCATTTTATTTATTTATGTACTTATTGATTTATTTTTGAGACAGAGTGTCCCTCTGTCCCTCAGGCTGGATTACAGTGTCCTGAGCTCAGCTCACTGCAGCCTCCGCATCCTGGGCTCAAGGCATTCTCCTGCCTCAGCCTCCAGAGTAGCTGGGACTAAATGAGCACGCCACCACGCCAGGCAAACTTTTGTCTTTTTTTTTTAAAGTGTAGTGGAGGTTTCACCATTTGGGCCAGGGTGGTCTTCAACTGCCGACTTCAGGTGATCTGCCCCAACTTGCCTTCCCAAAGTGAAGGGACTATAGGCATGAGCCACTGCGCCCAGACTATGATAGTTTCACACTGAAGCCTGAAGCTGCTCTGCCTTAGGATTTTTCCTGAGTTTTACTTTCTTGTCATGATGAGTTGCTAGTTCATGTTTTCCCTTGTTTCTTTTCGAAAGGCATTACTGATGAGATTATGGCTTTCTCACAAAGAATACCACTTTGGTGAAACTATATTGAAATCAGGAGTACCTTATGTTTCCGATACTTATCAAGCACAATATTTGAACACGGCGTGGTAGGTGAAAGTGTAGGAAGCAGAATTTGGCAATCCCCATATTTTTTCAATTTCGACGGTTTCAGGTTTTTGGTTTCAGCCAAACTGAAGAATGTCCTTATGAGCTGTCAATTCACAGGCCGTTACAGACAATTTTTGAAACTACATCACGGTGTAATTTAAGGAGTACGATTCTAAAGAAATTTGAACAATCTGGTGGTATTGCTAACACCAAACAAGGTTGTTCAGCTCTTTCATCTTTAAAAACAAACAAACAAAAACATGATGTGGAATTCTCTCATTTTACCAAACAGCCGTACGCTCCCTTGAATATGTGACTATGAAACCCAAGTAATTGGAAGAAGAAAAATAAAGGAAACACCTCATCAGTCTCATTAATAGTTTTGTTGAGAATAGTTTATTTTTGAAAAACTGCTGGCTATGTCTTGATATTTTTAGACACGGCTAAAGCTGAAATTGCATGAATCCTCTCTCTAACATTCATGCTACTAAAGAAACTTTTCCCAAGATTTGACTGCATTCATTTCATAAAAGCCCTGTCCTCTTCTCCCCTATATATCTATATTAGCACTCTGCCTTCTACCCTCTTCCATAGGAAACACAAATCCGTCAATTGATCACTTAAGCCTTTCCAGTTTGGGTACAACATTTTCTGTAGTTGTACTCCTGAGATTTGTCCTTTATACTTCTAAAGACTAGACCCTAGATAATACATGCTTGGGAATAGTGGAGCTAGCTTGCTTAAACTTTATTTAGGCGTATGCTAATTACTTGTGGGGGGCAAAGGCAGGCAGTGAGGATGTTAAGCTTATCCCAAAATAGTCAATTTTGGAAAAGACACAAGTACAGGCCGGGCGTGGTGGCTCAGACCTGTAATCCCAGCACCTTGGGAGGCCGAGGCGGCCGGTCACGAGGTCAGGAGATCGACACCATCCTGGCTAACACGGTGAAACCCCGTCTCTGCTAAACATACACAAATTAGCCGGGCGTGGTGGCAGGCGCTTGTAGTCTCAGCTACTCGGGAGGCTGAGGCAGGAGAAGAGCACGAACCCGGGAGGCGGAGCTGGCAGTGAGCCGAGATTGCGCCACTGCACTCCGGCCTGGGCGGCAGAGTGGGATTCTGCCTCAAAAAAGAAAGAAAAAAAACATCTTCATATATATGAATGTGTGTGTGTGTGTGTGTGTGTGTGTCTGTGTGTGTGTGTGTACTCAGGTACACTCACTTTACTTCTGAGTTATCTCGTCACCACTTAACCAGCACCAATCAGAGACCACATTTTTCTAGGCAGTCTCCAAATGTACATTACAAATAGTAACGTACTTTAAGGATAGTAATGAAGCTCCGGGAAAAATTGCTTGTCTCCACCTCAGCAGACCAACCTGCCTGGGCCAGCTTCTCTCTTCCTCTACTCTTCAGAAAGTGCTAGACCTGCAACATCTGACAGAATACAGCTTCCATGACTCCTCAGTGCCATGGAAATGGAACGAGCTGAGAGCAATCTAAAGACTGGGAGATATTAGGTCTCTTGGATCTTACTTCTTTTGGTTGCTCGAGCACTTTAATTCCCGAGAGAGCCCTCCCATCTCCATCAGTTCTTCCAGGAACCTGTACCCTCCTTGTGTCTCTAAGATACGCTGGTCTAACTTGTTACATGCCTTTACAAGAAAGTTGGTAAAAATAAAAGGAAAGCTGAACAACGTCACAATATGGAGGTATGAAACAGAATTTCCCCATACTTGGTAAAGTTTAGAAATTTGTGTAATACCCGAAGGCAGATTCCATGTACAATAAGTCCTAGTTTAAGAACAAGAGCTGAGGGTATGAGGAAATAAAACTATATTTTCCGGGAGTATCTCTGGCTTCAGGAAGAAAGAGCACATGTTACTCTCCATTCAATATTAGGGCTGAACTATGGGGTCTTTTCGATCCTTTTTGCTTACCCTCTGCGATTCAGGGGGCACATGGCAAAGGTAAACAGACTGAAACAGCACCGTGGATAGCTGTGAGCTGTGCTGGGAAGATTCACGGTGATTCCATAATAAATCTCAGGTCTTTCTTCTGTAACAAAAAATTCCTCTTTTCCATCATCAAGGTAAAGCCGAGTATGTACAAGTAGAGTATGCGATAACTTTGTCACTCGTGACGAACCTAGTCGGTCCGATACTTTAACAACTTCTCCAATGTCTCTGCACTCAGGTTGGATATTCTGAGTGGGTCATCGGTAGAATGAATGAAATCAAGAATACTCTAAAGCAATGTTTGGAAGTCAATTTCAGTGTCTCCGGAAGCACTGGGAAAATCACCATGTGTAACGAACGTGAAGTATCCACAGGCTCTCTCTGTGTCTTTGAAACTGCCCATGTGTTCATTAGAAACGGCGGCTTGAGGAAAGGTGGTTTTGGAATTGGTTTCCCTCTAGTCTTACGTGATGCATCTCTACTATATTGCATTATAATAAAGCAAAGGGTCACTTGCTGACATAAAGCACAGGAGGCAGGAATGGAAGAGTCAACTTAGAGAAAAAAAGTGCTTTTCGGTTTTATTTTCATTTCTGCAGTTTGGAAAACAGTTTAACAGTTTAACTGATTTTGTGGCGGCTCACAAAAATACATATGAGCGTTGAAAATGTACAGAAGAACAACAATTGGGAGACATTTCCGGAAGCTTCAGTTTCTGAAACCCAGACATGAGCCTACAAGCTAAGACACGGCTACACCAGGCTTCAGCGTGAAACCATACAACTCCTGGGAAGGGCTTCCCTCTCTGAACGCAGCTACCTGTCCACAGGATGCTCTAGGCCCAGGCACCTTTATTCTTCCAACTAGAGAGACATAGAAAGATGCCTCCATATCCCATGAAGATGCCCAAGCATTTGGCCAAGGCTCCTATGAAACAGTCTGCTGTCTTCATCCAGGTAAGGGCAACTTCACATTTTCAGACACTAAGGTCGTGGGTAAATCCAGGGTGGACTGAGAGGCGGAAGCTCCAGCAAACACAGTCCTGTGGCTGGAAGATGAATGCAGTACTTATTCCTGCACCAACAGACCCTTGCCTCTGGCCTTGGGCCTAGAGCATGATTTTTTGGTAGTTGCTGTTGGGGAAGAGGCCCTTGGGCTTTAACCTGCGGACAGCCTCCCTTAAATGCTTGGGCTGCAGCGGGGGCGTTTCTCCCCACATCTCACACACGTCCAGGGCCTCTTCCACCACCTCTCCAACAAAGACCTTGGCGATTCCAGCCATGGCAATGGCGGCGTTCTCAGACACCGAACTGCCGGTGATAGACTTCATCAGACCTGCAATGCGTGCTTTTGGGAAAGCTGACCGGCGACACACTTCGTAGCGGGCCAGCTGCTCCTCAGACATGGCAGACAGCAGGGCTGTCATCCTCTGAGCCTCCTCTGCATCCACGGTGGGCTTCCTCTCCTTCTTTCCTTTGGTATGTCTTTTCCGTCTTTTGGCGGCAGGAGGAGCTGAGGCTGAGGCCTCCTTGTCCCCTTCTGTGAGGTCCATGACATCCTCACTCCTGAGCTCACCTCCCTGATCCCTGGGTTCTTCCAAGTTCCCACCTAGGTCCTCAGGGATTCCATCCTTCTTGCTGCCCTTCAGACCTCGGGGCATGGCGAACATCTCAGCAGACACACCTGTTTGCCTGCCCGTCTCCACGGGTGAGATTCAAGTCTGCCCCGTGACAGCAGCTGTAGAGGCAGAAGTTCTGGCTGGGGTGGTTTGATTACGGATCTGCAGCGAGAACCTTTCGAAGATTTTAGCTGCCGTGTTTCTGCTGAGCCACTTTAGCCATAACTGGACACAGCTCCCTGCCTCCCCTTCCCACACACAAACACACACGCTGAATTTTCTCACTTCCACAATGTGAAGAAACTTGTGGATGGAGAGTATATTAGTTTTACATCAATGCAGAATAAATTCTCACAAATTTTGGACACTTAAAACAAACCCCAGCTCAGAGGTCAGAAGTTCTACCAGTCCAAGTGACTGCCACCTGCTCAGAGCCACACGAGGGACCTCCGGGATGGGTCTGGCTGTGTGGTCGCTGCCTTCACCTGAGAAGGGTCTGGCTTCGATCTGACTCGAGGTGGTGGCAGAATTCAATGCCTTCGGGTTGTGAGCCCCAGGCCCACTTGTCTGTTCTGCCTGCTGCCGTGAGGACGCTCTCGGCTCCTGCAAGTGTTGCCCAGGTCTGGGCTGTGAGGCTCCCTGGGTCTGCACGGCCAGTGCCGGGGAATCTCCCACAGGGCAATGTCATCTCAGGGAGCTCCAGTCCTCCCTTATAAAGAGCTCGGATGATTGAACTAGACCCAGCCCTTAGCAGCTATTGGCTCAGGATATCCCTAAGGAAATCAGGGATTTGGGCGGGCTCATCAATTCACGCTTCCGCCCACCCCCAAGGGAGGGGCAGACACAGGGCGAGTCTCCGAGGGGCGGAAAATGCAGGGGGTATTTCAGAATTCAGTCTTCCTCACAGAATCGCAAAGTTCACGTTTCACAACCATAAAGAAACTATTTACGCTAAAAATGAGACTTTTTATGAAGTTGCACTTAGAAAACTTCAATGTCTGAGAAAAAAATATCTCTAACGCACAGGGAAACTGGTGGTTTATCCAATACTCTGAAAATAAAATGGGCTGGGTGAGGGGAATATGAAAATATTATTTCAATTTCATCTCATTTTATTTATTTATGTACTTATTGATTTATTTTTGAGACAGAGTGTCCCTCTGTCCCTCAGGCTGGATTACAGTGTCCTGAGCTCAGCTCACTGCAGCCTCCGCATCCTGGGCTCAAGGCATTCTCCTGCCTCAGCCTCCAGAGTAGCTGGGACTAAATGAGCACGCCACCACGCCAGGCAAATTTTTGTCTTTTTTTTTTAAAGTGTAGAGGAGGTTTCACCATTTGGGCCAGGGTGGTCTTCAACTGCCGACTTCAGGTGATCTGCCCCAACTTGCCTTCCCAAAGTGAAGGGACTATAGGCATGAGCCACTGCGCCCAGACTATGATAGTTTCACACTGAAGCCTGAAGCTGCTCTGCCTTAGGATTTTTCCTGAGTTTTACTTTCTTGTCATGATGAGTTGCTAGTTCATGTTTTCCCTTGTTTCTTTTCGAAAGGCATTACTGATGAGATTATGGCTTTCTCACAAAGAATACCACTTTGGTGAAACTATATTGAAATCAGGAGTACCTTATGTTTCCGATACTTATCAAGCACAATATTTGAACACGGCGTGGTAGGTGAAAGTGTAGGAAGCAGAATTTGGCAATCCCCATATTTTTTCAATTTCGACGGTTTCAGGTTTTTGGTTTCAGCCAAACTGAAGAATGTCCTTATGAGCTGTCAATTCACAGGCCGTTACAGACAATTTTTGAAACTACATCACGGTGTAATTTAAGGAGTACGATTCTAAAGAAATTTGAACAATCTGGTGGTATTGCTAACACCAAACAAGGTTGTTCAGCTCTTTCATCTTTAAAAACAAACAAACAAAAACATGATGTGGAATTCTCTCATTTTACCAAACAGCCGTACGCTCCCTTGAATATGTGACTATGAAACCCAAGTAATTGGAAGAAGAAAAATAAAGGAAACACCTCATCAGTCTCATTAATAGTTTTGTTGAGAATAGTTTATTTTTGAAAAACTGCTGGCTATGTCTTGATATTTTTAGACACGGCTAAAGCTGAAATTGCATGAATCCTCTCTCTAACATTCATGCTACTAAAGAAACTTTTCCCAAGATTTGACTGCATTCATTTCATAAAAGCCCTGTCCTCTTCTCCCCTATATATCTATATTAGCACTCTGCCTTCTACCCTCTTCCATAGGAAACACAAATCCGTCAATTGATCACTTAAGCCTTTCCAGTTTGGGTACAACATTTTCTGTAGTTGTACTCCTGAGATTTGTCCTTTATACTTCTAAAGACTAGACCCTAGATAATACATGCTTGGGAATAGTGGAGCTAGCTTGCTTAAACTTTATTTAGGCGTATGCTAATTACTTGTGGGGGGCAAAGGCAGGCAGTGAGGATGTTAAGCTTATCCCAAAATAGTCAATTTTGGAAAAGACACAAGTACAGGCCGGGCGTGGTGGCTCAGACCTGTAATCCCAGCACCTTGGGAGGCCGAGGCGGCCGGTCACGAGGTCAGGAGATCGACACCATCCTGGCTAACACGGTGAAACCCCGTCTCTGCTAAACATGCACAAATTAGCCGGGCGTGGTGGCAGGCGCTTGTAGTCTCAGCTACTCGGGAGGCTGAGGCAGGAGAAGAGCACGAACCCGGGAGGCGGAGCTGGCAGTGAGCCGAGATTGCGCCACTGCACTCCGGCCTGGGCGGCAGAGTGGGATTCTGCCTCAAAAAAGAAAGAAAAAAAACATCTTCATATATATGAATGTGTGTGTGTGTGTGTGTGTGTGTGTGTGTGTGTGTGTGTGTAGTCAGGTACACTCACTTTACTTCTGAGTTATCTCGTCACCACTTAACCAGCACCAATCAGAGACCACATTTTTCTAGGCAGTCTCCAAATGTACATTACAAATAGTAACGTACATTAAGGATAGTAATGAAGCTCCGGGAAAAATTGCTTGTCTCCACCTCAGCAGACCAACCTGCCTGGGCCAGCTTCTCTTTTCCTCTACTCTTCAGAAAGTGCTAGACCTGCAACATCTGACAGAATACAGCTTCCATGACTCCTCAGTGCCATGGAAATGGAACGAGCTGAGAGCAATCTAAAGACTGGGAGATATTAGGTCTCTTGGATCTTACTTCTTTTGGTTGCTCGAGCACTTTAATTCCCGAGAGAGCCCTCCCATCTCCATCAGTTCTTCCAGGAACCTGTACCCTCCTTGTGTCTCTAAGATACGCTGGTCTAACTTGTTACATGCCTTTACAAGAAAGTTGGTAAAAATAAAAGGAAAGCTGAACAACGTCACAATATGGAGGTATGAAACAGAATTTCCCCATACTTGGTAAAGTTTAGAAATTTGTGTAATACCCGAAGGCAGATTCTATGTACAATAAGTCCTAGTTTAAGAACAAGAGCTGAGGGTATGAGGAAATAAAACTATATTTTCCGGGAGTATCTCTGGCTTCAGGAAGAAAGAGCACATGTTACTCTCCATTCAATATTAGGGCTGAACTATGGGGTCTTTTCGATCCTTTTTGCTTACCCTCTGCGATTCAGGGGGCACATGGCAAAGGTAAACAGACTGAAACAGCACCGTGGATAGCTGTGAGCTGTGCTGGGAAGATTCACGGTGATTCCATAATAAATCTCAGGTCTTTCTTCTGTAACAAAAAATTCCTCTTTTCCATCATCAAGGTAAAGCCGAGTATGTACAAGTAGAGTATGCGATAACTTTGTCACTCGTGACGAACCTAGTCGGTCCGATACTTTAACAACTTCTCCAATGTCTCTGCACTCAGGTTGGATATTCTGAGTGGGTCATCGGTAGAATGAATGAAATCAAGAATACTCTAAAGCAATGTTTGGAAGTCAATTTCAGTGTCTCCGGAAGCACTGGGAAAATCACCATGTGTAACGAACGTGAAGTATCCGCAGGCTCTCTCTGTGTCTTTGAAACTGCCCATGTGTTCATTAGAAACGGCGGCTTGAGGAAAGGTGGTTTTGGAATTGGTTTCCCTCTAGTCTTACGTGATGCATCTCTACTATATTGCATTATAATAAAGCAAAGGGTCACTTGCTGACATAAAGCACAGGAGGCAGGAATGGAAGAGTCAACTTAGAGAAAAAAAGTGCTTTTCGGTTTTATTTTCATTTCTGCAGTTTGGAAAACAGTTTAACAGTTTAACTGATTTTGTGGCGGCTCACAAAAATACATATGAGCGTTGAAAATGTACAGAAGAACAACAATTGGGAGACATTTCCGGAAGCTTCAGTTTCTGAAACCCAGACATGAGCCTACAAGCTAAGACACGGCTACACCAGGCTTCAGCGTGAAACCATACAACTCCTGGGAAGGGCTTCCCTCTCTGAACGCAGCTACCTGTCCACAGGATGCTCTAGGCCCAGGCACCTTTATTCTTCCAACTAGAGAGACATAGAAAGATGCCTCCATATCCCATGAAGATGCCCAAGCATTTGGCCAAGGCTCCTATGAAACAGTCTGCTGTCTTCATCCAGGTAAGGGCAACTTCACATTTTCAGACACTAAGGTCGTGGGCAAATCCAGGGTGGACTGAGAGGCGGAAGCTCCAGCAAACACAGTCCTGTGGCTGGAAGATGAATGCAGTACTTATTCCTGCACCAACAGACCCTTGCCTCTGGCCTTGGGCCTAGAGCATGATTTTTTGGTAGTTGCTGTTGGGGAAGAGGCCCTTGGGCTTTAACCTGCGGACAGCCTCCCTTAAATGCTTGGGCTGCAGCGGGGGCGTTTCTCCCCACATCTCACACACGTCCAGGGCCTCTTCCACCACCTCTCCAACAAAGACCTTGGCGATTCCAGCCATGGCAATGGCGGCGTTCTCAGACACCGAACTGCCGGTGATAGACTTCATCAGACCTGCAATGCGTGCTTTTGGGAAAGCTGACCGGCGACACACTTCGTAGCGGGCCAGCTGCTCCTCAGACATGGCAGACAGCAGGGCTGTCATCCTCTGAGCCTCCTCTGCATCCACGGTGGGCTTCCTCTCCTTCTTTCCTTTGGTATGTCTTTTCCGTCTTTTGGCGGCAGGAGGAGCTGAGGCTGAGGCCTCCTTGTCCCCTTCTGTGAGGTCCATGACATCCTCACTCCTGAGCTCACCTCCCTGATCCCTGGGTTCTTCCAAGTTCCCACCTAGGTCCTCAGGGATTCCATCCTTCTTGCTGCCCTTCAGACCTCGGGGCATGGCGAACATCTCAGCAGACACACCTGTTTGCCTGCCCGTCTCCACGGGTGAGATTCAAGTCTGCCCCGTGACAGCAGCTGTAGAGGCAGAAGTTCTGGCTGGGGTGGTTTGATTACGGATCTGCAGCGAGAACCTTTCGAAGATTTTAGCTGCCGTGTTTCTGCTGAGCCACTTTAGCCATAACTGGACACAGCTCCCTGCCTCCCCTTCCCACACACAAACACACACGCTGAATTTTCTCACTTCCACAATGTGAAGAAACTTGTGGATGGAGAGTATATTAGTTTTACATCAATGCAGAATAAATTCTCACAAATTTTGGACACTTAAAACAAACCCCAGCTCAGAGGTCAGAAGTTCTACCAGTCCAAGTGACTGCCACCTGCTCAGAGCCACACGAGGGACCTCCGGGATGGGTCTGGCTGTGTGGTCGCTGCCTTCACCTGAGAAGGGTCTGGCTTCGATCTGACTCGAGGTGGTGGCAGAATTCAATGCCTTCGGGTTGTGAGCCCCAGGCCCACTTGTCTGTTCTGCCTGCTGCCGTGAGGACGCTCTCGGCTCCTGCAAGTGTTGCCCAGGTCTGGGCTGTGAGGCTCCCTGGGTCTGCACGGCCAGTGCCGGGGAATCTCCCACAGGGCAATGTCATCTCAGGGAGCTCCAGTCCTCCCTTATAAAGAGCTCGGATGATTGAACTAGACCCAGCCCTTAGCAGCTATTGGCTCAGGATATCCCTAAGGAAATCAGGGATTTGGGCGGGCTCATCAATTCACGCTTCCGCCCACCCCCAAGGGAGGGGCAGACACAGGGCGAGTCTCCGAGGGGCGGAAAATGCAGGGGGTATTTCAGAATTCAGTCTTCCTCACAGAATCGCAAAGTTCACGTTTCACAACCATAAAGAAACTATTTACGCTAAAAATGAGACTTTTTAAGAAGTTGCACTTAGAAAACTTCAATGTCTGAGAAAAAAATATCCCTAACGCACAGGGAAACAGGTGGCTTATCCAATACTCTGGAAATAAAATGGGCTGGGTGAGGGGAATATGAAAATATTATTTCAATTTCATCTCATTTTATTTATTTATGTACTTATTGATTTATTTTTGAGACAGAGTGTCCCTCTGTCCCTCAGGCTGGATTACAGTGTCCTGAGCTCAGCTCACTGCAGCCTCCGCATCCTGGGCTCAAGGCATTCTCCTGCCTCAGCCTCCAGAGTAGCTGGGACTAAATGAGTACGCCACCACGCCAGGCAAATTTTTGTCTTTTTTATAAAGTGTAGAGGAGGTTTCACCATTTGGGCCAGGGTGGTCTTCAACTGCCGACTTCAGGTGATCTGCCCCAACTTGCCTTCCAAAGTGAAGGGACTATAGGCGTGAGCCACTGCGCCCAGACTATGATAGTTTCACACTGAGGCCTGAAGCTGCTCTGCCTTAGGATTTTTCCTGAGTTTTACTTTCTTGTCATGATGAGTTGCTAGTTCATATTTTCCGTTGGATCTTTTCGAAAGGGATTACTGATGAGATTATGGCTTTCTCACAAAGAATACCACTTTGGTGAAACTATACTGAAATCAGGAGTACCTTATGTTTCCGATACTTATCAAGCACAATATTTGAACACGGCGTGGTAGGTGAAAGTGTAGGAAGCAGAATTTGGCAAACCCCATTTTTTTTCAATTTCGACGGTTTCAGGTTTTTGGTTTCAGCCAAACTGAAGAATGTCCTAATGAGCTGTCAATTCACAGGCCATTACAGACAATTTTTGAAACTACATCACACTGTAATTTAAGGAGTACGATTCTAAAGAAATTTGAACAATCTGGTGGTATTGCTAACACCAAACAAGGTTGTTCAGCTCTTTCATCTTTAAAAACAAACAAACAAAAACATGATGTGGAATTCTCTCATTTTACCAAACAGCCGTACGCTCCCTTGAATATGTGACTATGAAACCCAAGTAATTGGAAGAAGAAAAATAAAGGAAACACCTCATCAGTCTCATTAATAGTTTTGTTGAGAATAGTTTATTTTTCAAAAACTGCTGGCTATGTCTTGATATTTTTAGACACGGCTAAAGTTGAAATTGCATGAATCCTCTCTCTAACATTCATGCTACTAAAGAAACTTTTCCCAAGATTTGACTGCATTCATTTCATAAAAGCCCTGTCCTCTTCTCCCCTATATATCTATATTAGCACTCTGCCTTCTACCCTCTTCCATAGGAAACACAAATCCGTCAATTGATCACTTAAGCCTTTCCAGTTTGGGTACAACATTTTCTGTAGTTGTACTCCTGAGATTTGTCCTTTATACTTCTAAAGACTAGACCCTAGATAATACATGCTTGGGAATAGTGGAGCTAGCTTGCTTAAACTTTATTTAGGCGTATGCTAATTACTTGTGGGGGGCAAAGGCAGGCAGTGAGGATGTTAAGCTTATCCCAAAATAGTCAATTTTGGAAAAGACACAAGTACAGGCCGGGCGTGGTGGCTCAGACCTGTAATCCCAGCACCTTGGGAGGCCGAGGCGGCCGGTCACGAGGTCAGGAGATCGACACCATCCTGGCTAACACGGTGAAACCCCGTCTCTGCTAAACATACACAAATTAGCCGGGCGTGGTGGCAGGCGCTTGTAGTCTCAGCTACTCGGGAGGCTGAGGCAGGAGAAGAGCACGAACCCGGGAGGCGGAGCTGGCAGTGAGCCGAGATTGCGCCACTGCACTCCGGCCTGGGCGGCAGAGTGGGATTCTGCCTCAAAAAAGAAAGAAAAAAAACATCTTCATATATATGAATGTGTGTGTGTGTGTGTGTGTGTGTGTGTGTGTGTGTGTAGTCAGGTACACTCACTTTACTTCTGAGTTATCTCGTCACCACTTAACCAGCACCAATCAGAGACCACATTTTTCTAGGCAGTCTCCAAATGTACATTACAAATAGTAACGTACTTTAAGGATAGTAATGAAGCTCCGGGAAAAATTGCTTGTCTCCACCTCAGCAGACCAACCTGCCTGGGCCAGCTTCTCTCTTCCTCTACTCTTCAGAAAGTGCTAGACCTGCAACATCTGACAGAATACAGCTTCCATGACTCCTCAGTGCCATGGAAATGGAACGAGCTGAGAGCAATCTAAAGACTGGGAGATATTAGGTCTCTTGGATCTTACTTCTTTTGGTTGCTCGAGCACTTTAATTCCCGAGAGAGCCCTCCCATCTCCATCAGTTCTTCCAGGAACCTGTACCCTCCTTGTGTCTCTAAGATACGCTGGTCTAACTTGTTACATGCCTTTACAAGAAAGTTGGTAAAAATAAAAGGAAAGCTGAACAACGTCACAATATGGAGGTATGAAACAGAATTTCCCCATACTTGGTAAAGTTTAGAAATTTGTGTAATACCCGAAGGCAGATTCTATGTACAATAAGTCCTAGTTTAAGAACAAGAGCTGAGGGTATGAGGAAATAAAACTATATTTTCCGGGAGTATCTCTGGCTTCAGGAAGAAAGAGCACATGTTACTCTCCATTCAATATTAGGGCTGAACTATGGGGTCTTTTCGATCCTTTTTGCTTACCCTCTGCGATTCAGGGGGCACATGGCAAAGGTAAACAGACTGAAACAGCACCGTGGATAGCTGTGAGCTGTGCTGGGAAGATTCACGGTGATTCCATAATAAATCTCAGGTCTTTCTTCTGTAACAAAAAATTCCTCTTTTCCATCATCAAGGTAAAGCCGAGTATGTACAAGTAGAGTATGCGATAACTTTGTCACTCGTGACGAACCTAGTCGGTCCGATACTTTAACAACTTCTCCAATGTCTCTGCACTCAGGTTGGATATTCTGAGTGGGTCATCGGTAGAATGAATGAAATCAAGAATACTCTAAAGCAATGTTTGGAAGTCAATTTCAGTGTCTCCGGAAGCACTGGGAAAATCACCATGTGTAACGAACGTGAAGTATCCGCAGGCTCTCTCTGTGTCTTTGAAACTGCCCATGTGTTCATTAGAAACGGCGGCTTGAGGAAAGGTGGTTTTGGAATTGGTTTCCCTCTAGTCTTACGTGATGCATCTCTACTATATTGCATTATAATAAAGCAAAGGGTCACTTGCTGACATAAAGCACAGGAGGCAGGAATGGAAGAGTCAACTTAGAGAAAAAAAGTGCTTTTCGGTTTTATTTTCATTTCTTCAGTTTGGAAAACAGTTTAACAGTTTAACTGATTTTGTGGCGGCTCACAAAAATACATATGAGCGTTGAAAATGTACAGAAGAACAACAATTGGGAGACATTTCCGGAAGCTTCAGTTTCTGAAACCCAGACATGAGCCTACAAGCTAAGACACGGCTACACCAGGCTTCAGCGTGAAACCATACAACTCCTGGGAAGGGCTTCCCTCTCTGAACGCAGCTACCTGTCCACAGGATGCTCTAGGCCCAGGCACCTTTATTCTTCCAACTAGAGAGACATAGAAAGATGCCTCCATATCCCATGAAGATGCCCAAGCATTTGGCCAAGGCTCCTATGAAACAGTCTGCTGTCTTCATCCAGGTAAGGGCAACTTCACATTTTCAGACACTAAGGTCGTGGGTAAATCCAGGGTGGACTGAGAGGCGGAAGCTCCAGCAAACACAGTCCTGTGGCTGGAAGATGAATGCAGTACTTATTCCTGCACCAACAGACCCTTGCCTCTGGCCTTGGGCCTAGAGCATGATTTTTTGGTAGTTGCTGTTGGGGAAGAGGCCCTTGGGCTTTAACCTGCGGACAGCCTCCCTTAAATGCTTGGGCTGCAGCGGGGGCGTTTCTCCCCACATCTCACACACGTCCAGGGCCTCTTCCACCACCTCTCCAACAAAGACCTTGGCGATTCCAGCCATGGCAATGGCGGCGTTCTCAGACACCGAACTGCCGGTGATAGACTTCATCAGACCTGCAATGCGTGCTTTTGGGAAAGCTGACCGGCGACACACTTCGTAGCGGGCCAGCTGCTCCTCAGACATGGCAGACAGCAGGGCTGTCATCCTCTGAGCCTCCTCTGCATCCACGGTGGGCTTCCTCTCCTTCTTTCCTTTGGTATGTCTTTTCCGTCTTTTGGCGGCAGGAGGAGCTGAGGCTGAGGCCTCCTTGTCCCCTTCTGTGAGGTCCATGACATCCTCACTCCTGAGCTCACCTCCCTGATCCCTGGGTTCTTCCAAGTTCCCACCTAGGTCCTCAGGGATTCCATCCTTCTTGCTGCCCTTCAGACCTCGGGGCATGGCGAACATCTCAGCAGACACACCTGTTTGCCTGCCCGTCTCCACGGGTGAGATTCAAGTCTGCCCCGTGACAGCAGCTGTAGAGGCAGAAGTTCTGGCTGGGGTGGTTTGATTACGGATCTGCAGCGAGAACCTTTCGAAGATTTTAGCTGCCGTGTTTCTGCTGAGCCACTTTAGCCATAACTGGACACAGCTCCCTGCCTCCCCTTCCCACACACAAACACACACGCTGAATTTTCTCACTTCCACAATGTGAAGAAACTTGTGGATGGAGAGTATATTAGTTTTACATCAATGCAGAATAAATTCTCACAAATTTTGGACACTTAAAACAAACCCCAGCTCAGAGGTCAGAAGTTCTACCAGTCCAAGTGACTGCCACCTGCTCAGAGCCACACGAGGGACCTCCGGGATGGGTCTGGCTGTGTGGTCGCTGCCTTCACCTGAGAAGGGTCTGGCTTCGATCTGACTCGAGGTGGTGGCAGAATTCAATGCCTTCGGGTTGTGAGCCCCAGGCCCACTTGTCTGTTCTGCCTGCTGCCGTGAGGACGCTCTCGGCTCCTGCAAGTGTTGCCCAGGTCTGGGCTGTGAGGCTCCCTGGGTCTGCACGGCCAGTGCCGGGGAATCTCCCACAGGGCAATGTCATCTCAGGGAGCTCCAGTCCTCCCTTATAAAGAGCTCGGATGATTGAACTAGACCCAGCCCTTAGCAGCTATTGGCTCAGGATATCCCTAAGGAAATCAGGGATTTGGGCGGGCTCATCAATTCACGCTTCCGCCCACCCCCAAGGGAGGGGCAGACACAGGGCGAGTCTCCGAGGGGCGGGAAATGCAGGGGGTATTTCAGAATTCAGTCTTCCTCACAGAATCGCAAAGTTCACGTTTCACAACCATAAAGAAACTATTTACGCTAAAAATGAGACTTTTTAAGAAGTTGCACTTAGAAAACTTCAATGTCTGAGAAAAAAATATCCCTAACGCACAGGGAAACAGGTGGCTTATCCAATACTCTGGAAATAAAATGGGCTGGGTGAGGGGAATATGAAAATATTATTTCAATTTCATCTCATTTTATTTATTTATTTATGTACTTATTGATTTATTTTTGAGACAGAGTCTCCCTCTGTCCCTCAGGCTGGATTACAGTGTCCTGAGCTCAGCTCACTGCAGCCTCCGCATCCTGGGCCCAAGGCATTCTCCTGCCTCAGCCTCCAGAGTAGCTGGGACTAAATGAGTACGCCACCACGCCAGGCAAATTTTTGTCTTTTTTATAAAGTGTAGAGGAGGTTTCACCATTTGGGCCAGGGTGGTCTTCAACTGCCAACTTCAGATGATCTGCCCCAACTTGCCTTCCAAAGTGAAGGGACTATAGGCGTGAGCCACTGAGCCCAGACTATGATAGTTTCACACTGAGGCCTGAAGCTGCTCTGCCTTAGGATTTTTCCTGAGTTTTACTTTCTTGTCATGATGAGTTGCTAGTTCATATTTTCCGTTGGATCTTTTCGAAAGGGATTACTGATGAGATTATGGCTTTCTCACAAAGAATACCACTTTGGTGAAACTATACTGAAATCAGGAGTACCTTATGTTTCCGATACTTATCAAGCACAATATTTGAACACGGCGTGGTAGGTGAAAGTGTAGGAAGCAGAATTTGGCAAACCCCATTTTTTTTCAATTTCGACGGTTTCAGGTTTTTGGTTTCAGCCAAACTGAAGAATGTCCTAATGAGCTGTCAATTCACAGGCCATTACAGACAATTTTTGAAACTACATCACACTGTAATTTAAGGAGTACGATTCTAAAGAAATTTGAACAATCTGGTGGTATTGCTAACACCAAACAAGGTTGTTCAGCTCTTTCATCTTTAAAAACAAACAAACAAAAACATGATGTGGAATTCTCTCATTTTACCAAACAGCCGTACGCTCCCTTGAATATGTGACTATGAAACCCAAGTAATTGGAAGAAAAAAAATAAAGGAAACACCTCATCAGTCTCATTAATAGTTTTGTTGAGAATAGTTTATTTTTCAAAAACTGCTGGCTATGTCTTGATATTTTTAGACACGGCTAAAGTTGAAATTGCATGAATCCTCTCTCTAACATTCATGCTACTTAAGAATCTTTTCCCAAGATTTGACTGCATTCATTTCATAAAAGCCCTGTCCTCTTCTCCCCTATATATCTATATTAGCACTCTGCCTTCTACCCTCTTCCATAGGAAACACAAATCCGTCAATTGATCACTTAAGCCTTTCCAGTATGGGTACAACATTTTCTGTAGTTGTACTCCTGAGATTTGTCCTTTATACTTCTAAAGACTAGACCCTAGATAATACATGCTTGGGAATAGTGGAGCTAGCTTGCTTAAACTTTATTTAGGCGTATGCTAATTACTTGTGGGGGGCAAAGGCAGGCAGTGAGGATGTTAAGCTTATCCCAAAATAGTCAATTTTGGAAAAGACACAAGTACAGGCCGCGAGCGGTGGCTCAGACCTGAAATCCCAGCACCTTGGGAGGTCTTCTCGCAGAAGGCCAGAGCGAGACCCCGGGGAAAAGATGCATCCCAGGCGTGATGGCCTGACGATGGCTTCCTGTGTCCCGCAACATGGGGAGTCTGCAGTGTGGCCGGTTTGGAAACTGGCAAGGAGAGCGAAGAGACAACATGCTGGTCTTCCACCCTTCCCTGGATGCCCGTGGGTGCCCGCAGAGCTCCGGAAGCAAACAGTCAACATGCTCAGCCTTTCGGGGGCCGGAGAGACGTGAGCAACATGCCCCCTTGCAGAGGGCACAGCAGCGTGGAATCCCAAATCACGCTTCAGTCATCCTGAGGGTGGCTCCTCTGTGGTCGGGGCTGTCGGCCTGGCGCTCCGTTGCGAGGCTCAGCCTGGGGATGTGCGGTCTGTGAACCACGCGGTTGAAAACCCGAAGGCAACACGGGTCCCGGTCTTTTGTCTCTGAGGAAGCCGCCCGTTCCTTGGGCCACGGAATCGGGGCCAATGGGTGCCCCGCCGGCCCGACGCGGCGGCCGTGGGCCCAGCCCTCAGCCCGCGCCGGGCGCTTACCCTTTTCCCGGAGCGCGGGGGTCCCGTTGCTCCCGGAGGCCAAAGACCGTTTATTCTCTCTGCCTTCCTCCCTCTGTCCCTGGCTCCCTCCCGCCCGCCCTCTGTCCCTGCGTCGCTCTGTCTATCCCTCCGTTCCTAACTGCCTCCCTCTCTCTCCCTCCCTCCCTCCCTCCCAACTTCCCTCCGCCCATCCTTCGGCCCCTCTGGGTCTCCCGTTCGTCTCTCCATCTCTGCCCGCCTTCCCTCCCGCCTGGAACGGTCGGCATCGCCGGCGTGCGCGGGGCCTGGGGTCTGCGTTCAGCCGCCAGGCGCTCCACGGTGGCAGCTGGGAGGCTGCAGGGACACGGGCGGGCGGGCGGGCGGGCGGCCGGGCGACGGTGGAGCGGAGGCGCAGAGGAGGCGAGCCGCCGCCGGAGGGATGGCGGGCCCGGACGCTGCGCGGGCCCGGTGTTTCGCGGGAAGGGGGTCTCCACCCAGCCCAGGGGAAGACTCATTTTCCGGGGGTAGGGATTGGGGGGTGGGGGTGGCGAGGGGTCGGTCAGGCCGTGGCGGAAAGGCATGAGAGCTCTGCCCGGGCTGCTCCCAGAGCCTAGGCGGCTGCCCGCGAACCCGCGCGTGCGCAGCAGACGGCCCACCTGCTGGTACCTGGGCCGGCGCTGGGATCCCCGGGATGCCCAGGAAAGAATGGCATCTCTCCGCTCTGTGGAGTGTCTCACCGGGCCTAGACCTGGAAGGCAGGAATCGCAGGCGGGTCGGCCCGGAGGGAAGACACGCCCATCCACGCCGACCCAGGTGTTCCCCGCGAAAGAGAGGCCACCGGCCACCGCCCTGCACCGACCCCGTCCCAGCCCCGCGTCCTTTTAAAGCTCCTCCAGCAGAGCCCGGTATTCTTCCTCGCTGAGGGGTGGTTCCAGCGAGGCGGCCTCTTCCGTGGCCTCCAGCTCCCCAGGGGCCTCCGTTTCTAGGAAAGGCTGCGCCCGCTGCAGAAACTCCGGGCTCGCCAGGAGCTCATCCAGCAGGCGTAGGGGAGTGCAGACGAGCGCTCCGGCTCCTGGAGGAGCCGCGCCTGGGGGGGCGCCCGGATGGCTTGCACCTGCCACTGCCGCGCGGAGGCCTCCGGGGGCGCGGGCTGGGGAGGTGGGGCTTCCCCGGCTTGGGGTTCCCACGCAGCCCCGGCGACCTGGGGACCCTGGCCCCAGCCCCAACACGGACTCCCCTGGGACGCGAGGGGAGGGAAATGCAGGGGGTATTTCAGAATTCAGTCTTCCTCACAGAATCGCAAAGTTCACGTTTCACAACCATAAAGAAACTATTTACGCTAAAAATGAGACTTTTTATGAAGTTGCACTTAGAAAACTTCAATGTCTGAGAAAAAAATATCTCTAACGCACAGGGAAACTGGTGGTTTATCCAATACTCTGAAAATAAAATGGGCTGGGTGAGGGGAATATGAAAATATTATTTCAATTTCATCTCATTTTATTTATTTATGTACTTATTGATTTATTTTTGAGACAGAGTGTCCCTCTGTCCCTCAGGCTGGATTACAGTGTCCTGAGCTCAGCTCACTGCAGCCTCCGCATCCTGGGCTCAAGGCATTCTCCTGCCTCAGCCTCCAGAGTAGCTGGGACTAAATGAGCACGCCACCACGCCAGGCAAATTTTTGTCTTTTTTTTTTAAAGTGTAGAGGAGGTTTCACCATTTGGGCCAGGGTGGTCTTCAACTGCCGACTTCAGGTGATCGGCCCCAACTTGCCTTCCCAAAGTGAAGGGACTATAGGCATGAGCCACTGCGCCCAGACTATGATAGTTTCACACTGAAGCCTGAAGCTGCTCTGCCTTAGGATTTTTCCTGAGTTTTACTTTCTTGTCATGATGAGTTGCTAGTTCATGTTTTCCCTTGTTTCTTTTCGAAAGGCATTACTGATGAGATTATGGCTTTCTCACAAAGAATACCACTTTGGTGAAACTATATTGAAATCAGGAGTACCTTATGTTTCCGATACTTATCAAGCACAATATTTGAACACGGCGTGGTAGGTGAAAGTGTAGGAAGCAGAATTTGGCAATCCCCATATTTTTTCAATTTCGACGGTTTCAGGTTTTTGGTTTCAGCCAAACTGAAGAATGTCCTTATGAGCTGTCAATTCACAGGCCGTTACAGACAATTTTTGAAACTACATCACGGTGTAATTTAAGGAGTACGATTCTAAAGAAATTTGAACAATCTGGTGGTATTGCTAACACCAAACAAGGTTGTTCAGCTCTTTCATCTTTAAAAACAAACAAACAAAAACATGATGTGGAATTCTCTCATTTTACCAAACAGCCGTACGCTCCCTTGAATATGTGACTATGAAACCCAAGTAATTGGAAGAAGAAAAATAAAGGAAACACCTCATCAGTCTCATTAATAGTTTTGTTGAGAATAGTTTATTTTTGAAAAACTGCTGGCTATGTCTTGATATTTTTAGACACGGCTAAAGCTGAAATTGCATGAATCCTCTCTCTAACATTCATGCTACTAAAGAAACTTTTCCCAAGATTTGACTGCATTCATTTCATAAAAGCCCTGTCCTCTTCTCCCCTATATATCTATATTAGCACTCTGCCTTCTACCCTCTTCCATAGGAAACACAAATCCGTCAATTGATCACTTAAGCCTTTCCAGTTTGGGTACAACATTTTCTGTAGTTGTACTCCTGAGATTTGTCCTTTATACTTCTAAAGACTAGACCCTAGATAATACATGCTTGGGAATAGTGGAGCTAGCTTGCTTAAACTTTATTTAGGCGTATGCTAATTACTTGTGGGGGGCAAAGGCAGGCAGTGAGGATGTTAAGCTTATCCCAAAATAGTCAATTTTGGAAAAGACACAAGTACAGGCCGGGCGTGGTGGCTCAGACCTGTAATCCCGGCACCTTGGGAGGCCGAGGCGGCCGGTCACGAGTTCAGGAGATCGACACCATCCTGGCTAACACGGTGAAACCCCGTCTCTGGTAAACATACACAAATTAGCCGGGCGTGGTGGCAGGCGGTTGTAGTCTCAGCTACTCGGGAGGCTGAGGCAGGAGAAGAGCACGAACCCGGGAGGCGGAGCTGGCAGTGAGCCGAGATTGCGCCACTGCACTCCGGCCTGGGCGGCAGAGTGGGATTCTGCCTCAAAAAAGAAAGAAAAAAAACATCTTCATATATATGAATGTGTGTGTGTGTGTGTGTGTGTGTGTCTGTGTGTGTGTGTGTACTCAGGTACACTCACTTTACTTCTGAGTTATCTCGTCACCACTTAACCAGCACCAATCAGAGACCACATTTTTCTAGGCAGTCTCCAAATGTACATTACAAATAGTAACGTACTTTAAGGATAGTAATGAAGCTCCGGGAAAAATTGCTTGTCTGCACCTCAGCAGACCAACCTGCCTGGGCCAGCTTCTCTCTTCCTCTACTCTTCAGAAAGTGCTAGACCTGCAACATCTGACAGAATACAGCTTCCATGACTCCTCAGTGCCATGGAAATGGAACGAGCTGAGAGCAATCTAAAGACTGGGAGATATTAGGTCTCTTGGATCTTACTTCTTTTGGTTGCTCGAGCACTTTAATTCCCGAGAGAGCCCTCCCATCTCCATCAGTTCTTCCAGGAACCTGTACCCTCCTTGTGTCTCTAAGATACGCTGGTCTAACTTGTTACATGCCTTTACAAGAAAGTTGGTAAAAATAAAAGGAAAGCTGAACAACGTCACAATATGGAGGTATGAAACAGAATTTCCCCATACTTGGTAAAGTTTAGAAATTTGTGTAATACCCGAAGGCAGATTCCATGTACAATAAGTCCTAGTTTAAGAACAAGAGCTGAGGGTATGAGGAAATAAAACTATATTTTCCGGGAGTATCTCTGGCTTCAGGAAGAAAGAGCACATGTTACTCTCCATTCAATATTAGGGCTGAACTATGGGGTCTTTTCGATCCTTTTTGCTTACCCTCTGCGATTCAGGGGGCACATGGCAAAGGTAAACAGACTGAAACAGCACCGTGGATAGCTGTGAGCTGTGCTGGGAAGATTCACGGTGATTCCATAATAAATCTCAGGTCTTTCTTCTGTAACAAAAAATTCCTCTTTTCCATCATCAAGGTAAAGCCGAGTATGTACAAGTAGAGTATGCGATAACTTTGTCACTCGTGACGAACCTAGTCGGTCCGATACTTTAACAACTTCTCCAATGTCTCTGCACTCAGGTTGGATATTCTGAGTGGGTCATCGGTAGAATGAATGAAATCAAGAATACTCTAAAGCAATGTTTGGAAGTCAATTTCAGTGTCTCCGGAAGCACTGGGAAAATCACCATGTGTAACGAACGTGAAGTATCCACAGGCTCTCTCTGTGTCTTTGAAACTGCCCATGTGTTCATTAGAAACGGCGGCTTGAGGAAAGGTGGTTTTGGAATTGGTTTCCCTCTAGTCTTACGTGATGCATCTCTACTATATTGCATTATAATAGAGCAAAGGGTCACTTGCTGACATAAAGCACAGGAGGCAGGAATGGAAGAGTCAACTTAGAGAAAAAAAGTGCTTTTCGGTTTTATTTTCATTTCTGCAGTTTGGAAAACAGTTTAACAGTTTAACTGATTTTGTGGCGGCTCACAAAAATACATATGAGCGTTGAAAATGTACAGAAGAACAACAATTGGGAGACATTTCCGGAAGCTTCAGTTTCTGAAACCCAGACACGAGCCTACAAGCTAAGACACGGCTACACCAGGCTTCAGCGTGAAACCATACAACTCCTGGGAAGGGCTTCCCTCTCTGAACGCAGCTACCTGTCCACAGGATGCTCTAGGCCCAGGCACCTTTATTCTTCCAACTAGAGAGACATAGAAAGATGCCTCCATATCCCATGAAGATGCCCAAGCATTTGGCCAAGGCTCCTATGAAACAGTCTGCTGTCTTCATCCAGGTAAGGGCAACTTCACATTTTCAGACACTAAGGTCGTGGGCAAATCCAGGGTGGACTGAGAGGCGGAAGCTCCAGCAAACACAGTCCTGTGGCTGGAAGATGAATGCAGTACTTATTCCTGCACCAACAGACCCTTGCCTCTGGCCTTGGGCCTAGAGCATGATTTTTTGGTAGTTGCTGTTGGGGAAGAGGCCCTTGGGCTTTCACCTGCGGACAGCCTCCCTTAAATGCTTGGGCTGCAGCGGGGGCGTTTCTCCCCACATCTCACACACGTCCAGGGCCTCTTCCACCACCTCTCCAACAAAGACCTTGGCGATTCCAGCCATGGCAATGGCGGCGTTCTCAGACACCGAACTGCCGGTGATAGACTTCATCAGACCTGCAATGCGTGCTTTTGGGAAAGCTGACCGGCGACACACTTCGTAGCGGGCCAGCTGCTCCTCAGACATGGCAGACAGCAGGGCTGTCATCCTCTGAGCCTCCTCTGCATCCACGGTGGGCTTCCTCTCCTTCTTTCCTTTGGTATGTCTTTTCCGTCTTTTGGCGGCAGGAGGAGCTGAGGCTGAGGCCTCCTTGTCCCCTTCTGTGAGGTCCATGACATCCTCACTCCTGAGCTCACCTCCCTGATCCCTGGGTTCTTCCAAGTTCCCACCTAGGTCCTCAGGGATTCCATCCTTCTTGCTGCCCTTCAGACCTCGGGGCATGGCGAACATCTCAGCAGACACACCTGTTTGCCTGCCCGTCTCCACGGGTGAGATTCAAGTCTGCCCCGTGACAGCAGCTGTAGAGGCAGAAGTTCTGGCTGGGGTGGTTTGATTACGGATCTGCAGCGAGAACCTTTCGAAGATTTTAGCTGCCGTGTTTCTGCTGAGCCACTTTAGCCATAACTGGACACAGCTCCCTGCCTCCCCTTCCCACACACAAACACACACGCTGAATTTTCTCACTTCCACAATGTGAAGAAACTTGTGGATGGAGAGTATATTAGTTTTACATCAATGCAGAATAAATTCTCACAAGTTTTGGACACTTAAAACAAACCCCAGCTCAGAGGTCAGAAGTTCTACCAGTCCAAGTGACTGCCACCTGCTCAGAGCCACACGAGGGACCTCCGGGATGGGTCTGGCTGTGTGGTCGCTGCCTTCACCTGAGAAGGGTCTGGCTTCGATCTGACTCGAGGTGGTGGCAGAATTCAATGCCTTCGGGTTGTGAGCCCCAGGCCCACTTGTCTGTTCTGCCTGCTGCCGTGAGGACGCTCTCGGCTCCTGCAAGTGTTGCCCAGGTCTGGGCTGTGAGGCTCCCTGGGTCTGCACGGCCAGTGCCGGGGAATCTCCCACAGGGCAATGTCATCTCAGGGAGCTCCAGTCCTCCCTTATAAAGAGCTCGGATGATTGAACTAGACCCAGCCCTTAGCAGCTATTGGCTCAGGATATCCCTAAGGAAATCAGGGATTTGGGCGGGCTCATCAATTCACGCTTCCGCCCACCCCCAAGGGAGGGGCAGACACAGGGCGAGTCTCCGAGGGGCGGGAAATGCAGGGGGTATTTCAGAATTCAGTCTTCCTCACAGAATCGCAAAGTTCACGTTTCACAACCATAAAGAAACTATTTACGCTAAAAATGAGACTTTTTAAGAAGTTGCACTTAGAAAACTTCAATGTCTGAGAAAAAAATATCCCTAACGCACAGGGAAACAGGTGGCTTATCCAATACTCTGGAAATAAAATGGGCTGGGTGAGGGGAATATGAAAATATTATTTCAATTTCATCTCATTTTATTTATTTATTTATGTACTTATTGATTTATTTTTGAGACAGAGTCTCCCTCTGTCCCTCAGGCTGGATTACAGTGTCCTGAGCTCAGCTCACTGCAGCCTCCGCATCCTGGGCCCAAGGCATTCTCCTGCCTCAGCCTCCAGAGTAGCTGGGACTAAATGAGTACGCCACCACGCCAGGCAAATTTTTGTCTTTTTTATAAAGTGTAGAGGAGGTTTCACCATTTGGGCCAGGGTGGTCTTCAACTGCCAACTTCAGATGATCTGCCCCAACTTGCCTTCCAAAGTGAAGGGACTATAGGCGTGAGCCACTGCGCCCAGACTATGATAGTTTCACACTGAGGCCTGAAGCTGCTCTGCCTTAGGATTTTTCCTGAGTTTTACGTTCTTGTCATGATGAGTTGCTAGTTCATATTTTCCGTTGGATCTTTTCGAAAGGGATTACTGATGAGATTATGGCTTTCTCACAAAGAATACCACTTTGGTGAAACTATACTGAAATCAGGAGTACCTTATGTTTCCGATACTTATCAAGCACAATATTTGAACACGGCGTGGTAGGTGAAAGTGTAGGAAGCAGAATTTGGCAAACCCCATTTTTTTTCAATTTCGACGGTTTCAGGTTTTTGGTTTCAGCCAAACTGAAGAATGTCCTTATGAGCTGTCAATTCACAGGCCATTACAGACAATTTTTGAAACTACATCACACTGTAATTTAAGGAGTACGATTCTAAAGAAATTTGAACAATCTGGTGGTATTGCTAACACCAAACAAGGTTGTTCAGCTCTTTCATCTTTAAAAACAAACAAACAAAAACATGATGTGGAATTCTCTCATTTTACCAAACAGCCGTACGCTCCCTTGAATATGTGACTATGAAACCCAAGTAACTGGAAGAAAAAAAATAAAGGAAACACCTCATCAGTCTCATTAATAGTTTTGTTGAGAATAGTTTATTTTTCAAAAACTGCTGGCTATGTCTTGATATTTTTAGACACGGCTAAAGTTGAAATTGCATGAATCCTCTCTCTAACATTCATGCTACTTAAGAATCTTTTCCCAAGATTTGACTGCATTCATTTCATAAAAGCCCTGTCCTCTTCTCCCCTATATATCTATATTAGCACTCTGCCTTCTACCCTCTTCCATAGGAAACACAAATCCGTCAATTGATCACTTAAGCCTTTCCAGTATGGGTACAACATTTTCTGTAGTTGTACTCCTGAGATTTGTCCTTTATACTTCTAAAGACTAGACCCTAGATAATACATGCTTGGGAATAGTGGAGCTAGCTTGCTTAAACTTTATTTAGGCGTATGCTAATTACTTGTGGGGGGCAAAGGCAGGCAGTGAGGATGTTAAGCTTATCCCAAAATAGTCAATTTTGGAAAAGACACAAGTACAGGCCGCGAGCGGTGGCTCAGACCTGAAATCCCAGCACCTTGGGAGGTCTTCTCGCAGAAGGCCAGAGCGAGACCCCGGGGAAAAGATGCATCCCAGGCGTGATGGCCTGACGATGGCTTCCTGTGTCCCGCAACATGGGGAGTCTGCAGTGTGGCCGGTTTGGAAACTGGCAAGGAGAGCGAAGAGACAACATGCTGGTCTTCCACCCTTCCCTGGATGCCCGTGGGTGCCCGCAGAGCTCCGGAAGCAAACAGTCAACATGCTCAGCCTTTCGGGGGCCGGAGAGACGTGAGCAACATGCCCCCTTGCAGAGGGCACAGCAGCGTGGAATCCCAAATCACGCTTCAGTCATCCTGAGGGTGGCTCCTCTGTGGTCGGGGCTGTGGGCCTGGCGCTCCGTTGCGAGGCTCAGCCTGGGGATGTGCGGTCTGTGAACCACGCGGTTGAAAACCCGAAGGCAACACGGGTCCCGGTCTTTTGTCTCTGAGGAAGCCGCCCGTTCCTTGGGCCACGGAATCGGGGCCAATGGGTGCCCCGCCGGCCCGACGCGGCGGCCGTGGGCCCAGCCCTCAGCCCGCGCCGGGCGCTTACCCTTTTCCCGGAGCGCGGGGGTCCCGTTGCTCCCGGAGGCCAAAGACCGTTTATTCTCTCTGCCTTCCTCCCTCTGTCCCTGGCTCCCTCCCGCCCGCCCTCTGTCCCTGCGTCGCTCTGTCTATCCCTCCGTTCCTAACTGCCTCCCTCTCTCTCCCTCCCTCCCTCCCTCCCAACTTCCCTCCGCCCATCCTTCGGCCCCTCTGGGTCTCCCGTTCGTCTCTCCATCTCTGCCCGCCTTCCCTCCCGCCTGGAACGGTCGGCATCGCCGGCGTGCGCGGGGCCTGGGGTCTGCGTTCAGCCGCCAGGCGCTCCACGGTGGCAGCTGGGAGGCTGCAGGGACACGGGCGGGCGGGCGGGCGGCCGGGCGACGGTGGAGCGGAGGCGCAGAGGAGGCGAGCCGCCGCCGGAGGGATGGCGGGCCCGGACGCTGCGCGGGCCCGGTGTTTCGCGGGAAGGGGGTCTCCACCCAGCCCAGGGGAAGACTCATTTTCCGGGGGTAGGGATTGGGGGGTGGGGGTGGCGAGGGGTCGGTCAGGCCGTGGCGGAAAGGCATGAGAGCTCTGCCCGGGCTGCTCCCAGAGCCTAGGCGGCTGCCCGCGAACCCGCGCGTGCTCAGCAGACGGCCCACCTGCTGGTACCTGGGCCGGCGCTGGGATCCCCGGGATGCCCAGGAAAGAATGGCATCTCTCCGCTCTGTGGAGTGTCTCACCGGGCCTAGACCTGGAAGGCAGGAATCGCAGGCGGGTCGGCCCGGAGGGAAGACACGCCCATCCACGCCGACCCAGGTGTTCCCCGCGAAAGAGAGGCCACCGGCCACCGCCCTGCACCGACCCCGTCCCAGCCCCGCGTCCTTTTAAAGCTCCTCCAGCAGAGCCCGGTATTCTTCCTCGCTGAGGGGTGGTTCCAGCGAGGCGGCCTCTTCCGTGGCCTCCAGCTCCCCAGGGGCCTCCGTTTCTAGGAAAGGCTGCGCCCGCTGCAGAAACTCCGGGCTCGCCAGGAGCTCATCCAGCAGGCGTAGGGGAGTGCAGACGAGCGCTCCGGCTCCTGGAGGAGCCGCGCCTTGGGGGGCGCCCGGATGGCTTGCACCTGCCACTGCCGCGCGGAGGCCTCCGGGGGCGCGGGCTGGGGAGGTGGGGCTTCCCCGGCTTGGGGTTCCCACGCAGCCCCGGCGACCTGGGGACCCTGGCCCCAGCCCCAACACGGACTCCCCTGGGACGCGAGGGGAGGGAAATGCAGGGGGTATTTCAGAATTCAGTCTTCCTCACAGAATCGCAAAGTTCACGTTTCACAACCATAAAGAAACTATTTACGCTAAAAATGAGACTTTTTATGAAGTTGCACTTAGAAAACTTCAATGTCTGAGAAAAAAATATCTCTAACGCACAGGGAAACTGGTGGTTTATCCAATACTCTGAAAATAAAATGGGCTGGGTGAGGGGAATATGAAAATATTATTTCAATTTCATCTCATTTTATTTATTTATGTACTTATTGATTTATTTTTGAGACAGAGTGTCCCTCTGTCCCTCAGGCTGGATTACAGTGTCCTGAGCTCAGCTCACTGCAGCCTCCGCATCCTGGGCTCAAGGCATTCTCCTGCCTCAGCCTCCAGAGTAGCTGGGACTAAATGAGCACGCCACCACGCCAGGCAAACTTTTGTCTTTTTTTTTTAAAGTGTAGTGGAGGTTTCACCATTTGGGCCAGGGTGGTCTTCAACTGCCGACTTCAGGTGATCTGCCCCAACTTGCCTTCCCAAAGTGAAGGGACTATAGGCATGAGCCACTGCACCCAGACTATGGTAGTTTCACACTGAAGCCTGAAGCTGCTCTGCCTTAGGATTTTTCCTGAGTTTTACTTTCTTGTCATGATGAGTTGCTAGTTCATGTTTTCCCTTGTTTCTTTTCGAAAGGCATTACTGATGAGATTATGGCTTTCTCACAAAGAATACCACTTTGGTGAAACTATATTGAAATCAGGAGTACCTTATGTTTCCGATACTTATCAAGCACAATATTTGAACACGGCGTGGTAGGTGAAAGTGTAGGAAGCAGAATTTGGCAATCCCCATATTTTTTCAATTTCGACGGTTTCAGGTTTTTGGTTTCAGCCAAACTGAAGAATGTCCTTATGAGCTGTCAATTCACAGGCCGTTACAGACAATATTTGAAACTACATCACGGTGTAATTTAAGGAGTACGATTCTAAAGAAATTTGAACAATCTGGTGGTATTGCTAAAACCAAACAAGGTTGTTCAGCTCTTTCATCTTTAAAAACAAACAAACAAAAACATGATGTGGAATTCTCTCATTTTACCAAACAGCCGTACGCTCCCTTGAATATGTGACTATGAAACCCAAGTAATTGGAAGAAGAAAAATAAAGGAAACACCTCATCAGTCTCATTAATAGTTTTGTTGAGAATAGTTTATTTTTGAAAAACTGCTGGCTATGTCTTGATATTTTTAGACACGGCTAAAGCTGAAATTGCATGAATCCTCTCTCTAACATTCATGCTACTAAAGAAACTTTTCCCAAGATTTGACTGCATTCATTTCATAAAAGCCCTGTCCTCTTCTCCCCTATATATCTATATTAGCACTCTGCCTTCTACCCTCTTCCATAGGAAACACAAATCCGTCAATTGATCACTTAAGCCTTTCCAGTTTGGGTACAACATTTTCTGTAGTTGTACTCCTGAGATTTGTCCTTTATACTTCTAAAGACTAGACCCTAGATAATACATGCTTGGGAATAGTGGAGCTAGCTTGCTTAAACTTTATTTAGGCGTATGCTAATTACTTGTGGGGGGCAAAGGCAGGCAGTGAGGATGTTAAGCTTATCCCAAAATAGTCAATTTTGGAAAAGACACAAGTACAGGCCGGGCGTGGTGGCTCAGACCTGTAATCCCAGCACCTTGGGAGGCCGAGGCGGCCGGTCACGAGGTCAGGAGATCGACACCATCCTGGCTAACACGGTGAAACCCCGTCTCTGCTAAACATACACAAATTAGCCGGGCGTGGTGGCAGGCGCTTGTAGTCTCAGCTACTCGGGAGGCTGAGGCAGGAGAAGAGCACGAACCCGGGTGGCGGAGCTGGCAGTGAGCCGAGATTGCGCCACTGCACTCCGGCCTGGGCGGCAGAGTGGGATTCTGCCTCAAAAAAGAAAGAAAAAAAACATCTTCATATATATGAATGTGTGTGTGTGTGTGTGTGTGTGTGTCTGTGTGTGTGTGTGTACTCAGGTACACTCACTTTACTTCTGAGTTATCTCGTCATCACTTAACCAGCACCAATCAGAGACCACATTTTTCTAGGTAGTCTCCAAATGTACATTACAAATAGTAACGTACTTTAAGGATAGTAATGAAGCTCCGGGAAAAATTGCTTGTCTCCACCTCAGCAGACCAACCTGCCTGGGCCAGCTTCTCTCTTCCTCTACTCTTCAGAAAGTGCTAGACCTGCAACATCTGACAGAATACAGCTTCCATGACTCCTCAGTGCCATGGAAATGGAACGAGCTGAGAGCAATCTAAAGACTGGGAGATATTAGGTCTCTTGGACCTTACTTCTTTTGGTTGCTCGAGCACTTTAATTCCCGAGAGAGCCCTCCCATCTCCATCAGTTCTTCCAGGAACCTGTACCCTCCTTGTGTCTCTAAGATACGCTGGTCTAACTTGTTACATGCCTTTACAAGAAAGTTGGTAAAAATAAAAGGAAAGCTGAACAAAGTCACAATATGGAGGTATGAAACAGAATTTCCCCATACTTGGTAAAGTTTAGAAATTTGTGTAATACCCGAAGGCAGATTCCATGTACAATAAGTCCTAGTTTAAGAACAAGAGCTGAGGGTATGAGGAAATAAAACTATATTTTCCGGGAGTATCTCTGGCTTCAGGAAGAAAGAGCACATGTTACTCTCCATTCAATATTAGGGCTGAACTATGGGGTCTTTTCGATCCTTTTTGCTTACCCTCTGCGATTCAGGGGGCACATGGCAAAGGTAAACAGACTGAAACAGCACCGTGGATAGCTGTGAGCTGTGCTGGGAAGATTCACGGTGATTCCATAATAAATCTCAGGTCTTTCTTCTGTAACAAAAAATTCCTCTTTTCCATCATCAAGGTAAAGCCGAGTATGTACAAGTAGAGTATGCGATAACTTTGTCACTCGTGACGAACCTAGTCGGTCCGATACTTTAACAACTTCTCCAATGTCTCTGCACTCAGGTTGGATATTCTGAGTGGGTCATCGGTAGAATGAATGAAATCAAGAATACTCTAAAGCAATGTTTGGAAGTCAATTTCAGTGTCTCCGGAAGCACTGGGAAAATCACCATGTGTAACGAACGTGAAGTATCCACAGGCTCTCTCTGTGTCTTTGAAACTGCCCATGTGTTCATTAGAAACGGCGGCTTGAGGAAAGGTGGTTTTGGAATTGGTTTCCCTCTAGTCTTACGTGATGCATCTCTACTATATTGCATTATAATAGAGCAAAGGGTCACTTGCTGACATAAAGCACAGGAGGCAGGAATGGAAGAGTCAACTTAGAGAAAAAAAGTGCTTTTCGGTTTTATTTTCATTTCTGCAGTTTGGAAAACAGTTTAACAGTTTAACTGATTTTGTGGCGGCTCACAAAAATACATATGAGCGTTGAAAATGTACAGAAGAACAACAATTGGGAGACATTTCCGGAAGCTTCAGTTTCTGAAACCCAGACACGAGCCTACAAGCTAAGACACGGCTACACCAGGCTTCAGCGTGAAACCATACAACTCCTGGGAAGGGCTTCCCTCTCTGAACGCAGCTACCTGTCCACAGGATGCTCTAGGCCCAGGCACCTTTATTCTTCCAACTAGAGAGACATAGAAAGATGCCTCCATATCCCATGAAGATGCCCAAGCATTTGGCCAAGGCTCCTATGAAACAGTCTGCTGTCTTCATCCAGGTATGGGCAACTTCACATTTTCAGACACTAAGGTCGTGGGCAAATCCAGGGTGGACTGAGAGGCGGAAGCTCCAGCAAACAGAGTCCTGTGGCTGGAAGATGAATGCAGTACTTATTCCTGCACCAACAGACCCTTGCCTCTGGCCTTGGGCCTAGAGCATGATTTTTTGGTAGTTGCTGTTGGGGAAGAGGCCCTTGGGCTTTCACCTGCGGACAGCCTCCCTTAAATGCTTGGGCTGCAGCGGGGGCGTTTCTCCCCACATCTCACACACGTCCAGGGCCTCTTCCACCACCTCTCCAACAAAGACCTTGGCGATTCCAGCCATGGCAATGGCGGCGTTCTCAGACACCGAACTGCCGGTGATAGACTTCATCAGACCTGCAATGCGTGCTTTTGGGAAAGCTGACCGGCGACACACTTCGTAGCGGGCCAGCTGCTCCTCAGACATGGCAGACAGCAGGGCTGTCATCCTCTGAGCCTCCTCTGCATCCACGGTGGGCTTCCTCTCCTTCTTTCCTTTGGTATGTCTTTTCCGTCTTTTGGCGGCAGGAGGAGCTGAGGCTGAGGCCTCCTTGTCCCCTTCTGTGAGGTCCATGACATCCTCACTCCTGAGCTCACCTCCCTGATCCCTGGGTTCTTCCAAGTTCCCACCTAGGTCCTCAGGGATTCCATCCTTCTTGCTGCCCTTCAGACCTCGGGGCATGGCGAACATCTCAGCAGACACACCTGTTTGCCTGCCCGTCTCCACGGGTGAGATTCAAGTCTGCCCCGTGACAGCAGCTGTAGAGGCAGAAGTTCTGGCTGGGGTGGTTTGATTACGGATCTGCAGCGAGAACCTTTCGAAGATTTTAGCTGCCGTGTTTCTGCTGAGCCACTTTAGCCATAACTGGACACAGCTCCCTGCCTCCCCTTCCCACACACAAACACACACGCTGAATTTTCTCACTTCCACAATGTGAAGAAACTTGTGGATGGAGAGTATATTAGTTTTACATCAATGGAGAATAAATTCTCACAAGTTTTGGACACTTAAAACAAACCCCAGCTCAGAGGTCAGAAGTTCTACCAGTCCAAGTGACTGCCACCTGCTCAGAGCCACACGAGGGACCTCCGGGATGGGTCTGGCTGTGTGGTCGCTGCCTTCACCTGAGAAGGGTCTGGCTTCGATCTGACTCGAGGTGGTGGCAGAATTCAATGCCTTCGGGTTGTGAGCCCCAGGCCCACTTGTCTGTTCTGCCTGCTGCCGTGAGGACGCTCTCGGCTCCTGCAAGTGTTGCCCAGGTCTGGGCTGTGAGGCTCCCTGGGTCTGCACGGCCAGTGCCGGGGAATCTCCCACAGGGCAATGTCATCTCAGGGAGCTCCAGTCCTCCCTTATAAAGAGCTCGGATGATTGAACTAGACCCAGCCCTTAGCAGCTATTGGCTCAGGATATCCCTAAGGAAATCAGGGATTTGGGCGGGCTCATCAATTCACGCTTCCGCCCACCCCCAAGGGAGGGGCAGACACAGGGCGAGTCTCCGAGGGGCGGGAAATGCAGGGGGTATTTCAGAATTCAGTCTTCCTCACAGAATCGCAAAGTTCACGTTTCACAACCATAAAGAAACTATTTACGCTAAAAATGAGACTTTTTAAGAAGTTGCACTTAGAAAACTTCAATGTCTGAGAAAAAAATATCCCTAACGCACAGGGAAACAGGTGGCTTATCCAATACTCTGGAAATAAAATGGGCTGGGTGAGGGGAATATGAAAATATTATTTCAATTTCATCTCATTTTATTTATTTATTTATGTACTTATTGATTTATTTTTGAGACAGAGTCTCCCTCTGTCCCTCAGGCTGGATTACAGTGTCCTGAGCTCAGCTCACTGCAGCCTCCGCATCCTGGGCCCAAGGCATTCTCCTGCCTCAGCCTCCAGAGTAGCTGGGACTAAATGAGTACGCCACCACGCCAGGCAAATTTTTGTCTTTTTTATAAAGTGTAGAGGAGGTTTCACCATTTGGGCCAGGGTGGTCTTCAACTGCCAACTTCAGATGATCTGCCCCAACCTGCCTTCCAAAGTGAAGGGACTATAGGCGTGAGCCACTGCGCCCAGACTATGATAGTTTCACACTGAGGCCTGAAGCTGCTCTGCCTTAGGATTTTTCCTGAGTTTTACGTTCTTGTCATGATGAGTTGCTAGTTCATATTTTCCGTTGGATCTTTTCGAAAGGGATTACTGATGAGATTATGGCTTTCTCACAAAGAATACCACTTTGGTGAAACTATACTGAAATCAGGAGTACCTTATGTTTCCGATACTTATCAAGCACAATATTTGAACACGGCGTGGTAGGTGAAAGTGTAGGAAGCAGAATTTGGCAAACCCCATTTTTTTTCAATTTCGACGGTTTCAGGTTTTTGGTTTCAGCCAAACTGAAGAATGTCCTAATGAGCTGTCAATTCACAGGCCATTACAGACAATTTTTGAAACTACATCACACTGTAATTTAAGGAGTACGATTCTAAAGAAATTTGAACAATCTGGTGGTATTGCTAACACCAAACAAGGTTGTTCAGCTCTTTCATCTTTAAAAACAAACAAACAAAAACATGATGTGGAATTCTCTCATTTTACCAAACAGCCGTACGCTCCCTTGAATATGTGACTATGAAACCCAAGTAATTGGAAGAAAAAAAATAAAGGAAACACCTCATCAGTCTCATTAATAGTTTTGTTGAGAATAGTTTATTTTTCAAAAACTGCTGGCTATGTCTTGATATTTTTAGACACGGCTAAAGTTGAAATTGCATGAATCCTCTCTCTAACATTCATGCTACTTAAGAATCTTTTCCCAAGATTTGACTGCATTCATTTCATAAAAGCCCTGTCCTCTTCTCCCCTATATATCTATATTAGCACTCTGCCTTCTACCCTCTTCCATAGGAAACACAAATCCGTCAATTGATCACTTAAGCCTTTCCAGTTTGGGTACAACATTTTCTGTAGTTGTACTCCTGAGATTTGTCCTTTATACTTCTAAAGACTAGACCCTAGATAATACATGCTTGGGAATAGTGGAGCTAGCTTGCTTAAACTTTATTTAGGCGTATGCTAATTACTTGTGGGGGGCAAAGGCAGGCAGTGAGGATGTTAAGCTTATCCCAAAATAGTCAATTTTGGAAAAGACACAAGTACAGGCCGGGCGTGGTGGCTCAGACCTGTAATCCCAGCACCTTGGGAGGCCGAGGCGGCCGGTCACGAGGTCAGGAGATCGACACCATCCTGGCTAACACGGTGAAACCCCGTCTCTGCTAAACATACACAAATTAGCCGGGCGTGGTGGCAGGCGCTTGTAGTCTCAGCTACTCGGGAGGCTGAGGCAGGAGAAGAGCACGAACCCGGGAGGCGGAGCTGGCAGTGAGCCGAGATTGCGCCACTGCACTCCGGCCTGGGCGGCAGAGTGGGATTCTGCCTCAAAAAAGAAAGAAAAAAAACATCTTCATATATATGAATGTGTGTGTGTGTGTGTGTGTGTGTGTCTGTGTGTGTGTGTGTACTCAGGTACACTCACTTTACTTCTGAGTTATCTCGTCATCACTTAACCAGCACCAATCAGAGACCACATTTTTCTAGGTAGTCTCCAAATGTACATTACAAATAGTAACGTACTTTAAGGATAGTAATGAAGCTCCGGGAAAAATTGCTTGTCTCCACCTCAGCAGACCAACCTGCCTGGGCCAGCTTCTCTCTTCCTCTACTCTTCAGAAAGTGCTAGACCTGCAACATCTGACAGAATACAGCTTCCATGACTCCTCAGTGCCATGGAAATGGAACGAGCTGAGAGCAATCTAAAGACTGGGAGATATTAGGTCTCTTGGACCTTACTTCTTTTGGTTGCTCGAGCACTTTAATTCCCGAGAGAGCCCTCCCATCTCCATCAGTTCTTCCAGGAACCTGTACCCTCCTTGTGTCTCTAAGATACGCTGGTCTAACTTGTTACATGCCTTTACAAGAAAGTTGGTAAAAATAAAAGGAAAGCTGAACAAAGTCACAATATGGAGGTATGAAACAGAATTTCCCCATACTTGGTAAAGTTTAGAAATTTGTGTAATACCCGAAGGCAGATTCCATGTACAATAAGTCCTAGTTTAAGAACAAGAGCTGAGGGTATGAGGAAATAAAACTATATTTTCCGGGAGTATCTCTGGCTTCAGGAAGAAAGAGCACATGTTACTCTCCATTCAATATTAGGGCTGAACTATGGGGTCTTTTCGATCCTTTTTGCTTACCCTCTGCGATTCAGGGGGCACATGGCAAAGGTAAACAGACTGAAACAGCACCGTGGATAGCTGTGAGCTGTGCTGGGAAGATTCACGGTGATTCCATAATAAATCTCAGGTCTTTCTTCTGTAACAAAAAATTCCTCTTTTCCATCATCAAGGTAAAGCCGAGTATGTACAAGTAGAGTATGCGATAACTTTGTCACTCGTGACGAACCTAGTCGGTCCGATACTTTAACAACTTCTCCAATGTCTCTGCACTCAGGTTGGATATTCTGAGTGGGTCATCGGTAGAATGAATGAAATCAAGAATACTCTAAAGCAATGTTTGGAAGTCAATTTCAGTGTCTCCGGAAGCACTGGGAAAATCACCATGTGTAACGAACGTGAAGTATCCACAGGCTCTCTCTGTGTCTTTGAAACTGCCCATGTGTTCATTAGAAACGGCGGCTTGAGGAAAGGTGGTTTTGGAATTGGTTTCCCTCTAGTCTTACGTGATGCATCTCTACTATATTGCATTATAATAGAGCAAAGGGTCACTTGCTGACATAAAGCACAGGAGGCAGGAATGGAAGAGTCAACTTAGAGAAAAAAAGTGCTTTTCGGTTTTATTTTCATTTCTGCAGTTTGGAAAACAGTTTAACAGTTTAACTGATTTTGTGGCGGCTCACAAAAATACATATGAGCGTTGAAAATGTACAGAAGAACAACAATTGGGAGACATTTCCGGAAGCTTCAGTTTCTGAAACCCAGACACGAGCCTACAAGCTAAGACACGGCTACACCAGGCTTCAGCGTGAAACCATACAACTCCTGGGAAGGGCTTCCCTCTCTGAACGCAGCTACCTGTCCACAGGATGCTCTAGGCCCAGGCACCTTTATTCTTCCAACTAGAGAGACATAGAAAGATGCCTCCATATCCCATGAAGATGCCCAAGCATTTGGCCAAGGCTCCTATGAAACAGTCTGCTGTCTTCATCCAGGTAAGGGCAACTTCACATTTTCAGACACTAAGGTCGTGGGCAAATCCAGGGTGGACTGAGAGGCGGAAGCTCCAGCAAACAGAGTCCTGTGGCTGGAAGATGAATGCAGTACTTATTCCTGCACCAACAGACCCTTGCCTCTGGCCTTGGGCCTAGAGCATGATTTTTTGGTAGTTGCTGTTGGGGAAGAGGCCCTTGGGCTTTCACCTGCGGACAGCCTCCCTTAAATGCTTGGGCTGCAGCGGGGGCGTTTCTCCCCACATCTCACACACGTCCAGGGCCTCTTCCACCACCTCTCCAACAAAGACCTTGGCGATTCCAGCCATGGCAATGGCGGCGTTCTCAGACACCGAACTGCCGGTGATAGACTTCATCAGACCTGCAATGCGTGCTTTTGGGAAAGCTGACCGGCGACACACTTCGTAGCGGGCCAGCTGCTCCTCAGACATGGCAGACAGCAGGGCTGTCATCCTCTGAGCCTCCTCTGCATCCACGGTGGGCTTCCTCTCCTTCTTTCCTTTGGTATGTCTTTTCCGTCTTTTGGCGGCAGGAGGAGCTGAGGCTGAGGCCTCCTTGTCCCCTTCTGTGAGGTCCATGACATCCTCACTCCTGAGCTCACCTCCCTGATCCCTGGGTTCTTCCAAGTTCCCACCTAGGTCCTCAGGGATTCCATCCTTCTTGCTGCCCTTCAGACCTCGGGGCATGGCGAACATCTCAGCAGACACACCTGTTTGCCTGCCCGTCTCCACGGGTGAGATTCAAGTCTGCCCCGTGACAGCAGCTGTAGAGGCAGAAGTTCTGGCTGGGGTGGTTTGATTACGGATCTGCAGCGAGAACCTTTCGAAGATTTTAGCTGCCGTGTTTCTGCTGAGCCACTTTAGCCATAACTGGACACAGCTCCCTGCCTCCCCTTCCCACACACAAACACACACGCTGAATTTTCTCACTTCCACAATGTGAAGAAACTTGTGGATGGAGAGTATATTAGTTTTACATCAATGGAGAATAAATTCTCACAAGTTTTGGACACTTAAAACAAACCCCAGCTCAGAGGTCAGAAGTTCTACCAGTCCAAGTGACTGCCACCTGCTCAGAGCCACACGAGGGACCTCCGGGATGGGTCTGGCTGTGTGGTCGCTGCCTTCACCTGAGAAGGGTCTGGCTTCGATCTGACTCGAGGTGGTGGCAGAATTCAATGCCTTCGGGTTGTGAGCCCCAGGCCCACTTGTCTGTTCTGCCTGCTGCCGTGAGGACGCTCTCGGCTCCTGCAAGTGTTGCCCAGGTCTGGGCTGTGAGGCTCCCTGGGTCTGCACGGCCAGTGCCGGGGAATCTCCCACAGGGCAATGTCATCTCAGGGAGCTCCAGTCCTCCCTTATAAAGAGCTCGGATGATTGAACTAGACCCAGCCCTTAGCAGCTATTGGCTCAGGATATCCCTAAGGAAATCAGGGATTTGGGCGGGCTCATCAATTCACGCTTCCGCCCACCCCCAAGGGAGGGGCAGACACAGGGCGAGTCTCCGAGGGGCGGGAAATGCAGGGGGTATTTCAGAATTCAGTCTTCCTCACAGAATCGCAAAGTTCACGTTTCACAACCATAAAGAAACTATTTACGCTAAAAATGAGACTTTTTAAGAAGTTGCACTTAGAAAACTTCAATGTCTGAGAAAAAAATATCCCTAACGCACAGGGAAACAGGTGGCTTATCCAATACTCTGGAAATAAAATGGGCTGGGTGAGGGGAATATGAAAATATTATTTCAATTTCATCTCATTTTATTTATTTATTTATGTACTTATTGATTTATTTTTGAGACAGAGTCTCCCTCTGTCCCTCAGGCTGGATTACAGTGTCCTGAGCTCAGCTCACTGCAGCCTCCGCATCCTGGGCCCAAGGCATTCTCCTGCCTCAGCCTCCAGAGTAGCTGGGACTAAATGAGTACGCCACCACGCCAGGCAAATTTTTGTCTTTTTTATAAAGTGTAGAGGAGGTTTCACCATTTGGGCCAGGGTGGTCTTCAACTGCCAACTTCAGATGATCTGCCCCAACCTGCCTTCCAAAGTGAAGGGACTATAGGCGTGAGCCACTGCGCCCAGACTATGATAGTTTCACACTGAGGCCTGAAGCTGCTCTGCCTTAGGATTTTTCCTGAGTTTTACGTTCTTGTCATGATGAGTTGCTAGTTCATATTTTCCGTTGGATCTTTTCGAAAGGGATTACTGATGAGATTATGGCTTTCTCACAAAGAATACCACTTTGGTGAAACTATACTGAAATCAGGAGTACCTTATGTTTCCGATACTTATCAAGCACAATATTTGAACACGGCGTGGTAGGTGAAAGTGTAGGAAGCAGAATTTGGCAAACCCCATTTTTTTTCAATTTCGACGGTTTCAGGTTTTTGGTTTCAGCCAAACTGAAGAATGTCCTAATGAGCTGTCAATTCACAGGCCATTACAGACAATTTTTGAAACTACATCACACTGTAATTTAAGGAGTACGATTCTAAAGAAATTTGAACAATCTGGTGGTATTGCTAACACCAAACAAGGTTGTTCAGCTCTTTCATCTTTAAAAACAAACAAACAAAAACATGATGTGGAATTCTCTCATTTTACCAAACAGCCGTACGCTCCCTTGAATATGTGACTATGAAACCCAAGTAATTGGAAGAAAAAAAATAAAGGAAACACCTCATCAGTCTCATTAATAGTTTTGTTGAGAATAGTTTATTTTTCAAAAACTGCTGGCTATGTCTTGATATTTTTAGACACGGCTAAAGTTGAAATTGCATGAATCCTCTCTCTAACATTCATGCTACTTAAGAATCTTTTCCCAAGATTTGACTGCATTCATTTCATAAAAGCCCTGTCCTCTTCTCCCCTATATATCTATATTAGCACTCTGCCTTCTACCCTCTTCCATAGGAAACACAAATCCGTCAATTGATCACTTAAGCCTTTCCAGTATGGGTACAACATTTTCTGTAGTTGTACTCCTGAGATTTGTCCTTTATACTTCTAAAGACTAGACCCTAGATAATACATGCTTGGGAATAGTGGAGCTAGCTTGCTTAAACTTTATTTAGGCGTATGCTAATTACTTGTGGGGGGCAAAGGCAGGCAGTGAGGATGTTAAGCTTATCCCAAAATAGTCAATTTTGGAAAAGACACAAGTACAGGCCGCGAGCGGTGGCTCAGACCTGAAATCCCAGCACCTTGGGAGGTCTTCTCGCAGAAGGCCAGAGCGAGACCCCGGGGAAAAGATGCATCCCAGGCGTGATGGCCTGACGATGGCTTCCTGTGTCCCGCAACATGGGGAGTCTGCAGTGTGGCCGGTTTGGAAACTGGCAAGGAGAGCGAAGAGACAACATGCTGGTCTTCCACCCTTCCCTGGATGCCCGTGGGCGCCCGCAGAGCTCCGGAAGCAAACAGTCAACATGCTCAGCCTTTCGGGGGCCGGAGAGACGTGAGCAACATGCCCCCTTGCAGAGGGCACAGCAGCGTGGAATCCCAAATCACGCTTCAGTCATCCTGAGGGTGGCTCCTCTGTGGTCGGGGCTGTCGGCCTGGCGCTCCGTTGCGAGGCTCAGCCTGGGGATGTGCGGTCTGTGAACCACGCGGTTGAAAACCCGAAGGCAACACGGGTCCCGGTCTTTTGTCTCTGAGGAAGCCGCCCGTTCCTTGGGCCACGGAATCGGGGCCAATGGGTGCCCCGCCGGCCCGACGCGGCGGCCGTGGGCCCAGCCCTCAGCCCGCGCCGGGCGCTTACCCTTTTCCCGGAGCGCGGGGGTCCCGTTGCTCCCGGAGGCCAAAGACCGTTTATTCTCTCTGCCTTCCTCCCTCTGTCCCTGGCTCCCTCCCGCCCGCCCTCTGTCCCTGCGTCGCTCTGTCTATCCCTCCGTTCCTAACTGCCTCCCTCTCTCTCCCTCCCTCCCTCCCTCCCAACTTCCCTCCGCCCATCCTTCGGCCCCTCTGGGTCTCCCGTTCGTCTCTCCATCTCTGCCCGCCTTCCCTCCCGCCTGGAACGGTCGGCATCGCCGGCGTGCGCGGGGCCTAGGGTCTGCGTTCAGCCGCCAGGCGCTCCACGGTGGCAGCTGGGAGGCTGCAGGGACACGGGCGGGCGGGCGGGCGGGCGGCCGGGCGACGGTGGAGCGGAGGCGCAGAGGAGGCGAGCCGCCGCCGGAGGGATGGCGGGCCCGGACGCTGCGCGGGCCCGGTGTTTCGCGGGAAGGGGGTCTCCACCCAGCCCAGGGGAAGACTCATTTTCCGGGGGTAGGGATTGGGGGGTGGGGGTGGCGAGGGGTCGGTCAGGCCGTGGCGGAAAGGCATGAGAGCTCTGCCCGGGCTGCTCCCAGAGCCTAGGCGGCTGCCCGCGAACCCGCGCGTGCGCAGCAGACGGCCCACCTGCTGGTACCTGGGCCGGCGCTGGGATCCCCGGGATGCCCAGGAAAGAATGGCATCTCTCCGCTCTGTGGAGTGTCTCACCGGGCCTAGACCTGGAAGGCAGGAATCGCAGGCGGGTCGGCCCGGAGGGAAGACACGCCCATCCACGCCGACCCAGGTGTTCCCCGCGAAAGAGAGGCCACCGGCCACCGCCCTGCACCGACCCCGTCCCAGCCCCGCGTCCTTTTAAAGCTCCTCCAGCAGAGCCCGGTATTCTTCCTCGCTGAGGGGTGGTTCCAGCGAGGCGGCCTCTTCCGTGGCCTCCAGCTCCCCAGGGGCCTCCGTTTCTAGGAAAGGCTGCGCCCGCTGCAGAAACTCCGGGCTCGCCAGGAGCTCATCCAGCAGGCGTAGGGGAGTGCAGACGAGCGCTCCGGCTCCTGGAGGAGCCGCGCCTGGGGGGGCGCCCGGATGGCTTGCACCTGCCACTGCCGCGCGGAGGCCTCCGGGGGCGCGGGCTGGGGAGGTGGGGCTTCCCCGGCTTGGGGTTCCCACGCAGCCCCGGCGACCTGGGGACCCTGGCCCCAGCCCCAACACGGACTCCCCTGGGACGCGAGGGGAGGGAAATGCAGGGGGTATTTCAGAATTCAGTCTTCCTCACAGAATCGCAAAGTTCACGTTTCACAACCATAAAGAAACTATTTACGCTAAAAATGAGACTTTTTATGAAGTTGCACTTAGAAAACTTCAATGTCTGAGAAAAAAATATCTCTAACGCACAGGGAAACTGGTGGTTTATCCAATACTCTGAAAATAAAATGGGCTGGGTGAGGGGAATATGAAAATATTATTTCAATTTCATCTCATTTTATTTATTTATGTACTTATTGATTTATTTTTGAGACAGAGTGTCCCTCTGTCCCTCAGGCTGGATTACAGTGTCCTGAGCTCAGCTCACTGCAGCCTCCGCATCCTGGGCTCAAGGCATTCTCCTGCCTCAGCCTCCAGAGTAGCTGGGACTAAATGAGCACGCCACCACGCCAGGCAAATTTTTGTCTTTTTTTTTTAAAGTGTAGAGGAGGTTTCACCATTTGGGCCAGGGTGGTCTTCAACTGCCGACTTCAGGTGATCGGCCCCAACTTGCCTTCCCAAAGTGAAGGGACTATAGGCATGAGCCACTGCGCCCAGACTATGATAGTTTCACACTGAAGCCTGAAGCTGCTCTGCCTTAGGATTTTTCCTGAGTTTTACTTTCTTGTCATGATGAGTTGCTAGTTCATGTTTTCCCTTGTTTCTTTTCGAAAGGCATTACTGATGAGATTATGGCTTTCTCACAAAGAATACCACTTTGGTGAAACTATATTGAAATCAGGAGTACCTTATGTTTCCGATACTTATCAAGCACAATATTTGAACACGGCGTGGTAGGTGAAAGTGTAGGAAGCAGAATTTGGCAATCCCCATATTTTTTCAATTTCGACGGTTTCAGGTTTTTGGTTTCAGCCAAACTGAAGAATGTCCTTATGAGCTGTCAATTCACAGGCCGTTACAGACAATTTTTGAAACTACATCACGGTGTAATTTAAGGAGTACGATTCTAAAGAAATTTGAACAATCTGGTGGTATTGCTAACACCAAACAAGGTTGTTCAGCTCTTTCATCTTTAAAAACAAACAAACAAAAACATGATGTGGAATTCTCTCATTTTACCAAACAGCCGTACGCTCCCTTGAATATGTGACTATGAAACCCAAGTAATTGGAAGAAGAAAAATAAAGGAAACACCTCATCAGTCTCATTAATAGTTTTGTTGAGAATAGTTTATTTTTGAAAAACTGCTGGCTATGTCTTGATATTTTTAGACACGGCTAAAGCTGAAATTGCATGAATCCTCTCTCTAACATTCATGCTACTAAAGAAACTTTTCCCAAGATTTGACTGCATTCATTTCATAAAAGCCCTGTCCTCTTCTCCCCTATATATCTATATTAGCACTCTGCCTTCTACCCTCTTCCATAGGAAACACAAATCCGTCAATTGATCACTTAAGCCTTTCCAGTTTGGGTACAACATTTTCTGTAGTTGTACTCCTGAGATTTGTCCTTTATACTTCTAAAGACTAGACCCTAGATAATACATGCTTGGGAATAGTGGAGCTAGCTTGCTTAAACTTTATTTAGGCGTATGCTAATTACTTGTGGGGGGCAAAGGCAGGCAGTGAGGATGTTAAGCTTATCCCAAAATAGTCAATTTTGGAAAAGACACAAGTACAGGCCGGGCGTGGTGGCTCAGACCTGTAATCCCGGCACCTTGGGAGGCCGAGGCGGCCGGTCACGAGGTCAGGAGATCGACACCATCCTGGCTAACACGGTGAAACCCCGTCTCTGCTAAACATACACAAATTAGCCGGGCGTGGTGGCAGGCGCTTGTAGTCTCAGCTACTCGGGAGGCTGAGGCAGGAGAAGAGCACGAACCCGGGAGGCGGAGCTGGCAGTGAGCCGAGATTGCGCCACTGCACTCCGGCCTGGGCGGCAGAGTGGGATTCTGCCTCAAAAAAGAAAGAAAAAAAACATCTTCATATATATGAATGTGTGTGTGTGTGTGTGTGTGTGTGTCTGTGTGTGTGTGTGTACTCAGGTACACTCACTTTACTTCTGAGTTATCTCGTCACCACTTAACCAGCACCAATCAGAGACCACATTTTTCTAGGCAGTCTCCAAATGTACATTACAAATAGTAACGTACTTTAAGGATAGTAATGAAGCTCCGGGAAAAATTGCTTGTCTGCACCTCAGCAGACCAACCTGCCTGGGCCAGCTTCTCTCTTCCTCTACTCTTCAGAAAGTGCTAGACCTGCAACATCTGACAGAATACAGCTTCCATGACTCCTCAGTGCCATGGAAATGGAACGAGCTGAGAGCAATCTAAAGACTGGGAGATATTAGGTCTCTTGGATCTTACTTCTTTTGGTTGCTCGAGCACTTTAATTCCCGAGAGAGCCCTCCCATCTCCATCAGTTCTTCCAGGAACCTGTACCCTCCTTGTGTCTCTAAGATACGCTGGTCTAACTTGTTACATGCCTTTACAAGAAAGTTGGTAAAAATAAAAGGAAAGCTGAACAACGTCACAATATGGAGGTATGAAACAGAATTTCCCCATACTTGGTAAAGTTTAGAAATTTGTGTAATACCCGAAGGCAGATTCCATGTACAATAAGTCCTAGCTTAAGAACAAGAGCTGAGGGTATGAGGAAATAAAACTATATTTTCCGGGAGTATCTCTGGCTTCAGGAAGAAAGAGCACATGTTACTCTCCATTCAATATTAGGGCTGAACTATGGGGTCTTTTCGATCCTTTTGGCTTACCCTCTGCGATTCAGGGGGCACATGGCAAAGGTAAACAGACTGAAACAGCACCGTGGATAGCTGTGAGCTGTGCTGGGAAGATTCACGGTGATTCCATAATAAATCTCAGGTCTTTCTTCTGTAACAAAAAATTCCTCTTTTCCATCATCAAGGTAAAGCCGAGTATGTACAAGTAGAGTATGCGATAACTTTGTCACTCGTGACGAACCTAGTCGGTCCGATACTTTAACAACTTCTCCAATGTCTCTGCACTCAGGTTGGATATTCTGAGTGGGTCATCGGTAGAATGAATGAAATCAAGAATACTCTAAAGCAATGTTTGGAAGTCAATTTCAGTGTCTCCGGAAGCACTGGGAAAATCACCATGTGTAACGAACGTGAAGTATCCACAGGCTCTCTCTGTGTCTTTGAAACTGCCCATGTGTTCATTAGAAACGGCGGCTTGAGGAAAGGTGGTTTTGGAATTGGTTTCCCTCTAGTCTTACGTGATGCATCTCTACTATATTGCATTATAATAGAGCAAAGGGTCACTTGCTGACATAAAGCACAGGAGGCAGGAATGGAAGAGTCAACTTAGAGAAAAAAAGTGCTTTTCGGTTTTATTTTCATTTCTGCAGTTTGGAAAACAGTTTAACAGTTTAACTGATTTTGTGGCGGCTCACAAAAATACATATGAGCGTTGAAAATGTACAGAAGAACAACAATTGGGAGACATTTCCGGAAGCTTCAGTTTCTGAAACCCAGACACGAGCCTACAAGCTAAGACACGGCTACACCAGGCTTCAGCGTGAAACCATACAACTCCTGGGAAGGGCTTCCCTCTCTGAACGCAGCTACCTGTCCACAGGATGCTCTAGGCCCAGGCACCTTTATTCTTCCAACTAGAGAGACATAGAAAGATGCCTCCATATCCCATGAAGATGCCCAAGCATTTGGCCAAGGCTCCTATGAAACAGTCTGCTGTCTTCATCCAGGTAAGGGCAACTTCACATTTTCAGACACTAAGGTCGTGGGCAAATCCAGGGTGGACTGAGAGGCGGAAGCTCCAGCAAACAGAGTCCTGTGGCTGGAAGATGAATGCAGTACTTATTCCTGCACCAACAGACCCTTGCCTCTGGCCTTGGGCCTAGAGCATGATTTTTTGGTAGTTGCTGTTGGGGAAGAGGCCCTTGGGCTTTCACCTGCGGACAGCCTCCCTTAAATGCTTGGGCTGCAGCGGGGGCGTTTCTCCCCACATCTCACACACGTCCAGGGCCTCTTCCACCACCTCTCCAACAAAGACCTTGGCGATTCCAGCCATGGCAATGGCGGCGTTCTCAGACACCGAACTGCCGGTGATAGACTTCATCAGACCTGCAATGCGTGCTTTTGGGAAAGCTGACCGGCGACACACTTCGTAGCGGGCCAGCTGCTCCTCAGACATGGCAGACAGCAGGGCTGTCATCCTCTGAGCCTCCTCTGCATCCACGGTGGGCTTCCTCTCCTTCTTTCCTTTGGTATGTCTTTTCCGTCTTTTGGCGGCAGGAGGAGCTGAGGCTGAGGCCTCCTTGTCCCCTTCTGTGAGGTCCATGACATCCTCACTCCTGAGCTCACCTCCCTGATCCCTGGGTTCTTCCAAGTTCCCACCTAGGTCCTCAGGGATTCCATCCTTCTTGCTGTCCTTCAGACCTCGGGGCATGGCGAACATCTCAGCAGACACACCTGTTTGCCTGCCCGTCTCCACGGGTGAGATTCAAGTCTGCCCCGTGACAGCAGCTGTAGAGGCAGAAGTTCTGGCTGGGGTGGTTTGATTACGGATCTGCAGCGAGAACCTTTCGAAGATTATAGCTGCCGTGTTTCTGCTGAGCCACTTTAGCCATAACTGGACACAGCTCCCTGCCTCCCCTTCCCACACACAAACACACACGCTGAATTTTCTCACTTCCACAATGTGAAGAAACTTGTGGATGGAGAGTATATTAGTTTTACATCAATGCAGAATAAATTCTCACAAATTTTGGACACTTAAAACAAACCCCAGCTCAGAGGTCAGAAGTTCTACCAGTCCAAGTGACTGCCACCTGCTCAGAGCCACACGAGGGACCTCCGGGATGGGTCTGGCTGTGTGGTCGCTGCCTTCACCTGAGAAGGGTCTGGCTTCGATCTGACTCGAGGTGGTGGCAGAATTCAATGCCTTCGGGTTGTGAGCCCCAGGCCCACTTGTCTGTTCTGCCTGCTGCCGTGAGGACGCTCTCGGCTCCTGCAAGTGTTGCCCAGGTCTGGGCTGTGAGGCTCCCTGGGTCTGCACGGCCAGTGCCGGGGAATCTCCCACAGGGCAATGTCATCTCAGGGAGCTCCAGTCCTCCCTTATAAAGAGCTCGGATGATTGAACTAGACCCAGCCCTTAGCAGCTATTGGCTCAGGATATCCCTAAGGAAATCAGGGATTTGGGCGGGCTCATCAATTCACGCTTCCGCCCACCCCCAAGGGAGGGGCAGACACAGGGCGAGTCTCCGAGGGGCGGGAAATGCAGGGGGTATTTCAGAATTCAGTCTTCCTCACAGAATCGCAAAGTTCACGTTTCACAACCATAAAGAAACTATTTACGCTAAAAATGAGACTTTTTAAGAAGTTGCACTTAGAAAACTTCAATGTCTGAGAAAAAAATATCCCTAACGCACAGGGAAACAGGTGGCTTATCCAATACTCTGGAAATAAAATGGGCTGGGTGAGGGGAATATGAAAATATTATTTCAATTTCATCTCATTTTATTTATTTATTTATGTACTTATTGATTTATTTTTGAGACAGAGTCTCCCTCTGTCCCTCAGGCTGGATTACAGTGTCCTGAGCTCAGCTCACTGCAGCCTCCGCATCCTGGGCCCAAGGCATTCTCCTGCCTCAGCCTCCAGAGTAGCTGGGACTAAATGAGTACCCCACCACGCCAGGCAAATTTTTGTCTTTTTTATAAAGTGTAGAGGAGGTTTCACCATTTGGGCCAGGGTGGTCTTCAACTGCCAACTTCAGATGATCTGCCCCAACCTGCCTTCCAAAGTGAAGGGACTATAGGCGTGAGCCACTGCGCCCAGACTATGATAGTTTCACACTGAGGCCTGAAGCTGCTCTGCCTTAGGATTTTTCCTGAGTTTTACGTTCTTGTCATGATGAGTTGCTAGTTCATATTTTCCGTTGGATCTTTTCGAAAGGGATTACTGATGAGATTATGGCTTTCTCACAAAGAATACCACTTTGGTGAAACTATACTGAAATCAGGAGTACCTTATGTTTCCGATACTTATCAAGCACAATATTTGAACACGGCGTGGTAGGTGAAAGTGTAGGAAGCAGAATTTGGCAAACCCCATTTTTTTTCAATTTCGACGGTTTCAGGTTTTTGGTTTCAGCCAAACTGAAGAATGTCCTAATGAGCTGTCAATTCACAGGCCATTACAGACAATTTTTGAAACTACATCACACTGTAATTTAAGGAGTACGATTCTAAAGAAATTTGAACAATCTGGTGGTATTGCTAACACCAAACAAGGTTGTTCAGCTCTTTCATCTTTAAAAACAAACAAACAAAAACATGATGTGGAATTCTCTCATTTTACCAAACAGCCGTACGCTCCCTTGAATATGTGACTATGAAACCCAAGTAATTGGAAGAAAAAAAATAAAGGAAACACCTCATCAGTCTCATTAATAGTTTTGTTGAGAATAGTTTATTTTTCAAAAACTGCTGGCTATGTCTTGATATTTTTAGACACGGCTAAAGTTGAAATTGCATGAATCCTCTCTCTAACATTCATGCTACTTAAGAATCTTTTCCCAAGATTTGACTGCATTCATTTCATAAAAGCCCTGTCCTCTTCTCCCCTATATATCTATATTAGCACTCTGCCTTCTACCCTCTTCCATAGGAAACACAAATCCGTCAATTGATCACTTAAGCCTTTCCAGTATGGGTACAACATTTTCTGTAGTTGTACTCCTGAGATTTGTCCTTTATACTTCTAAAGACTAGACCCTAGATAATACATGCTTGGGAATAGTGGAGCTAGCTTGCTTAAACTTTATTTAGGCGGATGCTAATTACTTGTGGGGGGCAAAGGCAGGCAGTGAGGATGTTAAGCTTATCCCAAAATAGTCAATTTTGGAAAAGACACAAGTACAGGCCGCGAGCGGTGGCTCAGACCTGAAATCCCAGCACCTTGGGAGGTCTTCTCGCAGAAGGCCAGAGCGAGACCCCGGGGAAAAGATTCATCCCAGGCGTGATGGCCTGACGATGGCTTCCTGTGTCCCGCAACATGGGGAGTCTGCAGTGTGGCCGGTTTGGAAACTGGCAAGGAGAGCGAAGAGACAACATGCTGGTCTTCCACCCTTCCCTGGATGCCCGTGGGTGCCCGCAGAGCTCCGGAAGCAAACAGTCAACATGCTCAGCCTTTCGGGGGCCGGAGAGACGTGAGCAACATGCCCCCTTGCAGAGGGCACAGCAGCGTGGAATCCCAAATCACGCTTCAGTCATCCTGAGGGTGGCTCCTCTGTGGTCGGGGCTGTCGGCCTGGCGCTCCGTTGCGAGGCTCAGCCTGGGGATGTGCGGTCTGTGAACCACGCGGTTGATAACCCGAAGGCAACACGGGTCCCGGTCTTTTGTCTCTGAGGAAGCCGCCCGTTCCTTGGGCCACGGAATCGGGGCCAATGGGTGCCCCGCCGGCCCGACGCGGCGGCCGTGGGCCCAGCCCTCAGCCCGCGCCGGGCGCTTACCCTTTTCCCGGAGCGCGGGGGTCCCGTTGCTCCCGGAGGCCAAAGACCGTTTATTCTCTCTGCCTTCCTCCCTCTGTCCCTGGCTCCCTCCCGCCCGCCCTCTGTCCCTGCGTCGCTCTGTCTATCCCTCCGTTCCTAACTGCCTCCCTCTCTCTCCCTCCCTCCCTCCCTCCCAACTTCCCTCCGCCCATCCTTCGGCCCCTCTGGGTCTCCCGTTCGTCTCTCCATCTCTGCCCGCCTTCCCTCCCGCCTGGAACGGTCGGCATCGCCGGCGTGCGCGGGGCCTGGGGTCTGCGTTCAGCCGCCAGGCGCTCCACGGTGGCAGCTGGGAGGCTGCAGGGACACGGGCGGGCGGGCGGGCGGGCGGCCGGGCGACGGTGGAGCGGAGGCGCAGAGGAGGCGAGCCGCCGCCGGAGGGATGGCGGGCCCGGACGCTGCGCGGGCCCGGTGTTTCGCGGGAAGGGGGTCTCCACCCAGCCCAGGGGAAGACTCATTTTCCGGGGGTAGGGATTGGGGGGTGGGGGTGGCGAGGGGTCGGTCAGGCCGTGGCGGAAAGGCATGAGAGCTCTGCCCGGGCTGCTCCCAGAGCCTAGGCGGCTGCCCGCGAACCCGCGCGTGCGCAGCAGACGGCCCACCTGCTGGTACCTGGGCCGGCGCTGGGATCCCCGGGATGCCCAGGAAAGAATGGCATCTCTCCGCTCTGTGGAGTGTCTCACCGGGCCTAGACCTGGAAGGCAGGAATCCCAGGCGGGTCGGCCCGGAGGGAAGACACGCCCATCCACGCCGACCCAGGTGTTCCCCGCGAAAGAGAGGCCACCGGCCACCGCCCTGCACCGACCCCGTCCCAGCCCCGCGTCCTTTTAAAGCTCCTCCAGCAGAGCCCGGTATTCTTCCTCGCTGAGGGGTGGTTCCAGCGAGGCGGCCTCTTCCGTGGCCTCCAGCTCCCCAGGGGCCTCCGTTTCTAGGAAAGGCTGCGCCCGCTGCAGAAACTCCGGGCTCGCCAGGAGCTCATCCAGCAGGCGTAGGAGAGTGCAGACGAGCGCTCCGGCTCCTGGAGGAGCCGCGCCTGGGGGGGCGCCCGGATGGCTTGCACCTGCCACTGCCGCGCGGAGGCCTCCGGGGGCGCGGGCTGGGGAGGTGGGGCTTCCCCGGCTTGGGGTTCCCACGCAGCCCCGGCGACCTGGGGACCCTGGCCCCAGCCCCAACACGGACTCCCCTGGGACGCGAGGGGAGGGAAATGCAGGGGGTATTTCAGAATTCAGTCTTCCTCACAGAATCGCAAAGTTCACGTTTCACAACCATAAAGAAACTATTTACGCTAAAAATGAGACTTTTTATGAAGTTGCACTTAGAAAACTTCAATGTCTGAGAAAAAAATATCTCTAACGCACAGGGAAACTGGTGGTTTATCCAATACTCTGAAAATAAAATGGGCTGGGTGAGGGGAATATGAAAATATTATTTCAATTTCATCTCATTTTATTTATTTATGTACTTATTGATTTATTTTTGAGACAGAGTGTCCCTCTGTCCCTCAGGCTGGATTACAGTGTCCTGAGCTCAGCTCACTGCAGCCTCCGCATCCTGGGCTCAAGGCATTCTCCTGCCTCAGCCTCCAGAGTAGCTGGGACTAAATGAGCACGCCACCACGCCAGGCAAATTTTTGTCTTTTTTTTTTAAAGTGTAGTGGAGGTTTCACCATTTGGGCCAGGGTGGTCTTCAACTGCCGACTTCAGGTGATCGGCCCCAACTTGCCTTCCCAAAGTGAAGGGACTATAGGCATGAGCCACTGCGCCCAGACTATGATAGTTTCACACTGAAGCCTGAAGCTGCTCTGCCTTAGGATTTTTCCTGAGTTTTACTTTCTTGTCATGATGAGTTGCTAGTTCATGTTTTCCCTTGTTTCTTTTCGAAAGGCATTACTGATGAGATTATGGCTTTCTCACAAAGAATACCACTTTGGTGAAACTATATTGAAATCAGGAGTACCTTATGTTTCCGATACTTCTCAAGCACAATATTTGAACACGGCGTGGTAGGTGAAAGTGTAGGAAGCAGAATTTGGCAATCCCCATATTTTTTCAATTTCGACGGTTTCAGGTTTTTGGTTTCAGCCAAACTGAAGAATGTCCTTATGAGCTGTCAATTCACAGGCCGTTACAGACAATTTTTGAAACTACATCACACTGTAATTTAAGGAGTACGATTCTAAAGAAATTTGAACAATCTGGTGGTATTGCTAACACCAAACAAGGTTGTTCAGCTCTTTCATCTTTAAAAACAAACAAACAAAAACATGATGTGGAATTCTCTCATTTTACCAAACAGCCGTACGCTCCCTTGAATATGTGACTATGAAACCCAAGTAATTGGAAGAAAAAAAATAAAGGAAACACCTCATCAGTCTCATTAATAGTTTTGTTGAGAATAGTTTATTTTTCAAAAACTGCTGGCTATGTCTTGATATTTTTAGACACGGCTAAAGTTGAAATTGCATGAATCCTCTCTCTAACATTCATGCTACTTAAGAATCTTTTCCCAAGATTTGACTGCATTCATTTCATAAAAGCCCTGTCCTCTTCTCCCCTATATATCTATATTAGCACTCTGCCTTCTACCCTCTTCCATAGGAAACACAAATCCGTCAATTGATCACTTAAGCCTTTCCAGTATGGGTACAACATTTTCTGTAGTTGTACTCCTGAGATTTGTCCTTTATACTTCTAAAGACTAGACCCTAGATAATACATGCTTGGGAATAGTGGAGCTAGCTTGCTTAAACTTTATTTAGGCGTATGCTAATTACTTGTGGGGGGCAAAGGCAGGCAGTGAGGATGTTAAGCTTATCCCAAAATAGTCAATTTTGGAAAAGACACAAGTACAGGCCGCGAGCGGTGGCTCAGACCTGAAATCCCAGCACCTTGGGAGGTCTTCTCGCAGAAGGCCAGAGCGAGACCCCGGGGAAAAGATTCATCCCAGGCGTGATGGCCTGACGATGGCTTCCTGTGTCCCGCAACATGGGGAGTCTGCAGTGTGGCCGGTTTGGAAACTGGCAAGGAGAGCGAAGAGACAACATGCTGGTCTTCCACCCTTCCCTGGATGCCCGTGGGTGCCCGCAGAGCTCCGGAAGCAAACAGTCAACATGCTCAGCCTTTCGGGGGCCGGAGAGACGTGAGCAACATGCCCCCTTGCAGAGGGCACAGCAGCGTGGAATCCCAAATCACGCTTCAGTCATCCTGAGGGTGGCTCCTCTGTGGTCGGGGCTGTCGGCCTGGCGCTCCGTTGCGAGGCTCAGCCTGGGGATGTGCGGTCTGTGAACCACGCGGTTGAAAACCCGAAGGCAACACGGGTCCCGGTCTTTTGTCTCTGAGGAAGCCGCCCGTTCCTTGGGCCACGGAATCGGGGCCAATGGGTGCCCCGCCGGCCCGACGCGGCGGCCGTGGGCCCAGCCCTCAGCCCGCGCCGGGCGCTTACCCTTTTCCCGGAGCGCGGGGGTCCCGTTGCTCCCGGAGGCCAAAGACCGTTTATTCTCTCTGCCTTCCTCCCTCTGTCCCTGGCTCCCTCCCGCCCGCCCTCTGTCCCTGCGTCGCTCTGTCTATCCCTCCGTTCCTAACTGCCTCCCTCTCTCTCCCTCCCTCCCTCCCTCCCAACTTCCCTCCGCCCATCCTTCGGCCCCTCTGGGTCTCCCGTTCGTCTCTCCATCTCTGCCCGCCTTCCCTCCCGCCTGGAACGGTCGGCATCGCCGGCGTGCGCGGGGCCTGGGGTCTGCGTTCAGCCGCCAGGCGCTCCACGGTGGCAGCTGGGAGGCTGCAGGGACACGGGCGGGCGGGCGGGCGGGCGGCCGGGCGACGGTGGAGCGGAGGCGCAGAGGAGGCGAGCCGCCGCCGGAGGGATGGCGGGCCCGGACGCTGCGCGGGCCCGGTGTTTCGCGGGAAGGGGGTCTCCACCCAGCCCAGGGGAAGACTCATTTTCCGGGGGTAGGGATTGGGGGGTGGGGGTGGCGAGGGGTCGGTCAGGCCGTGGCGGAAAGGCATGAGAGCTCTGCCCGGGCTGCTCCCAGAGCCTAGGCGGCTGCCCGCGAACCCGCGCGTGCGCAGCAGACGGCCCACCTGCTGGTACCTGGGCCGGCGCTGGGATCCCCGGGATGCCCAGGAAAGAATGGCATCTCTCCGCTCTGTGGAGTGTCTCACCGGGCCTAGACCTGGAAGGCAGGAATCCCAGGCGGGTCGGCCCAGAGGGAAGACACGCCCATCCACGCCGACCCAGGTGTTCCCCGCGAAAGAGAGGCCACCGGCCACCGCCCTGCACCGACCCCGTCCCAGCCCCGCGTCCTTTTAAAGCTCCTCCAGCAGAGCCCGGTATTCTTCCTCGCTGAGGGGTGGTTCCAGAGAGGCGGCCTCTTCCGTGGCCTCCAGCTCCCCAGGGGCCTCCGTTTCTAGGAAAGGCTGCGCCCGCTGCAGAAACTCCGGGCTCGCCAGGAGCTCATCCAGCAGGCGTAGGAGAGTGCAGACGAGCGCTCCGGCTCCTGGAGGAGCCGCGCCTGGGGGGGCGCCCGGATGGCTTGCACCTGCCACTGCCGCGCGGAGGCCTCCGGGGGCGCGGGCTGGGGAGGTGGGGCTTCCCCGGCTTGGGGTTCCCACGCAGCCCCGGCGACCTGGGGACCCTGGCCCCAGCCCCAACACGGACTCCCCTGGGACGCGAGGGGAGGGAAATGCAGGGGGTATTTCAGAATTCAGTCTTCCTCACAGAATCGCAAAGTTCACGTTTCACAACCATAAAGAAACTATTTACGCTAAAAATGAGACTTTTTATGAAGTTGCACTTAGAAAACTTCAATGTCTGAGAAAAAAATATCTCTAACGCACAGGGAAACTGGTGGTTTATCCAATACTCTGAAAATAAAATGGGCTGGGTGAGGGGAATATGAAAATATTATTTCAATTTCATCTCATTTTATTTATTTATGTACTTATTGATTTATTTTTGAGACAGAGTGTCCCTCTGTCCCTCAGGCTGGATTACAGTGTCCTGAGCTCAGCTCACTGCAGCCTCCGCATCCTGGGCTCAAGGCATTCTCCTGCCTCAGCCTCCAGAGTAGCTGGGACTAAATGAGCACGCCACCACGCCAGGCAAATTTTTGTCTTTTTTTTTTAAAGTGTAGTGGAGGTTTCACCATTTGGGCCAGGGTGGTCTTCAACTGCCGACTTCAGGTGATCGGCCCCAACTTGCCTTCCCAAAGTGAAGGGACTATAGGCATGAGCCACTGCGCCCAGACTATGATAGTTTCACACTGAAGCCTGAAGCTGCTCTGCCTTAGGATTTTTCCTGAGTTTTACTTTCTTGTCATGATGAGTTGCTAGTTCATGTTTTCCCTTGTTTCTTTTCGAAAGGCATTACTGATGAGATTATGGCTTTCTCACAAAGAATACCACTTTGGTGAAACTATATTGAAATCAGGAGTACCTTATGTTTCCGATACTTATCAAGCACAATATTTGAACACGGCGTGGTAGGTGAAAGTGTAGGAAGCAGAATTTGGCAAACCCCATATTTTTTCAATTTCGACGGTTTCAGGTTTTTGGTTTCAGCCAAACTGAAGAATGTCCTTATGAGCTGTCAATTCACAGGCCGTTACAGACAATATTTGAAACTACATCACGGTGTAATTTAAGGAGTACGATTCTAAAGAAATTTGAACAATCTGGTGGTATTGCTAACACCAAACAAGGTTGTTCAGCTCTTTCATCTTTAAAAACAAACAAACAAAAACATGATGTGGAATTCTCTCATTTTACCAAACAGCCGTACGCTCCCTTGAATATGTGACTATGAAACCCAAGTAATTGGAAGAAGAAAAATAAAGGAAACACCTCATCAGTCTCATTAATAGTTTTGTTGAGAATAGTTTATTTTTGAAAAACTGCTGGCTATGTCTTGATATTTTTAGACACGGCTAAAGCTGAAATTGCATGAATCCTCTCTCTAACATTCATGCTACTAAAGAAACTTTTCCCAAGATTTGACTGCATTCATTTCATAAAAGCCCTGTCCTCTTCTCCCCTATATATCTATATTAGCACTCTGCCTTCTACCCTCTTCCATAGGAAACACAAATCCGTCAATTGATCACTTAAGCCTTTCCAGTTTGGGTACAACATTTTCTGTAGTTGTACTCCTGAGATTTGTCCTTTATACTTCTAAAGACTAGACCCTAGATAATACATGCTTGGGAATAGTGGAGCTAGCTTGCTTAAACTTTATTTAGGCGTATGCTAATTACTTGTGGGGGGCAAAGGCAGGCAGTGAGGATGTTAAGCTTATCCCAAAATAGTCAATTTTGGAAAAGACACAAGTACAGGCCGGGCGTGGTGGCTCAGACCTGTAATCCCAGCACCTTGGGAGGCCGAGGCGGCCGGTCACGAGGTCAGGAGATCGACACCATCCTGGCTAACACGGTGAAACCCCGTCTCTGCTAAACATACACAAATTAGCCGGGCGTGGTGGCAGGCGCTTGTAGTCTCAGCTACTCGGGAGGCTGAGGCAGGAGAAGAGCACGAACCCGGGAGGCGGAGCTGGCAGTGAGCCGAGATTGCGCCACTGCACTCCGGCCTGGGCGGCAGAGTGGGATTCTGCCTCAAAAAAGAAAGAAAAAAAACATCTTCATATATATGAATGTGTGTGTGTGTGTGTGTGTCTGTGTGTGTGTGTGTACTCAGGTACACTCACTTTACTTCTGAGTTATCTCGTCACCACTTAACCAGCACCAATCAGAGACCACATTTTTCTAGGCAGTCTCCAAATGTACATTACAAATAGTAACGTACTTTAAGGATAGTAATGAAGCTCCGGGAAAAATTGCTTGTCTGCACCTCAGCAGACCAACCTGCCTGGGCCAGCTTCTCTCTTCCTCTACTCTTCAGAAAGTGCTAGACCTGCAACATCTGACAGAATACAGCTTCCATGACTCCTCAGTGCCATGGAAATGGAACGAGCTGAGAGCAATCTAAAGACTGGGAGATATTAGGTCTCTTGGATCTTACTTCTTTTGGTTGCTCGAGCACTTTAATTCCCGAGAGAGCCCTCCCATCTCCATCAGTTCTTCCAGGAACCTGTACCCTCCTTGTGTCTCTAAGATACGCTGGTCTAACTTGTTACATGCCTTTACAAGAAAGTTGGTAAAAATAAAAGGAAAGCTGAACAACGTCACAATATGGAGGTATGAAACAGAATTTCCCCATACTTGGTAAAGTTTAGAAATTTGTGTAATACCCGAAGGCAGATTCCATGTACAATAAGTCCTAGTTTAAGAACAAGAGCTGAGGGTATGAGGAAATAAAACTATATTTTCCGGGAGTATCTCTGGCTTCAGGAAGAAAGAGCACATGTTACTCTCCATTCAATATTAGGGCTGAAATATGGGGTCTTTTCGATCCTTTTTGCTTACCCTCTGCGATTCAGGGGGCACATGGCAAAGGTAAACAGACTGAAACAGCACCGTGGATAGCTGTGAGCTGTGCTGGGAAGATTCACGGTGATTCCATAATAAATCTCAGGTCTTTCTTCTGTAACAAAAAATTCCTCTTTTCCATCATCAAGGTAAAGCCGAGTATGTACAAGTAGAGTATGCGATAACTTTGTCACTCGTGACGAACCTAGTCGGTCCGATACTTTAACAACTTCTCCAATGTCTCTGCACTCAGGTTGGATATTCTGAGTGGGTCATCGGTAGAATGAATGAAATCAAGAATACTCTAAAGCAATGTTTGGAAGTCAATTTCAGTGTCTCCGGAAGCACTGGGAAAATCACCATGTGTAACCAACGTGAAGTATCCACAGGCTCTCTCTGTGTCTTTGAAACTGCCCATGTGTTCATTAGAAACGGCGGCTTGAGGAAAGGTGGTTTTGGAATTGGTTTCCCTCTAGTCTTACGTGATGCATCTCTACTATATTGCATTATAATAGAGCAAAGGGTCACTTGCTGACATAAAGCACAGGAGGCAGGAATGGAAGAGTCAACTTAGAGAAAAAAAGTGCTTTTCGGTTTTATTTTCATTTCTGCAGTTTGGAAAACAGTTTAACAGTTTAACAGATTTTGTGGCGGCTCACAAAAATACATATGAGCGTTGAAAATGTACAGAAGAACAACAATTGGGAGACATTTCCGGAAGCTTCAGTTTCTGAAACCCAGACATGAGCCTACAAGCTAAGACACGGCTACACCAGGCTTCAGCGTGAAACCATACAACTCCTGGGAAGGGCTTCCCTCTCTGAACGCAGCTACCTGTCCACAGGATGCTCTAGGCCCAGGCACCTTTATTCTTCCAACTAGAGAGACATAGAAAGATGCCTCCATATCCCATGAAGATGCCCAAGCATTTGGCCAAGGCTCCTATGAAACAGTCTGCTGTCTTCATCCAGGTAAGGGCAACTTCACATTTTCAGACACTAAGGTCGTGGGTAAATCCAGGGTGGACTGAGAGGCGGAAGCTCCAGCAAACACAGTCCTGTGGCTGGAAGATGAATGCAGTACTTATTCCTGCACCAACAGACCCTTGCCTCTGGCCTTGGGCCTAGAGCATGATTTTTTGGTAGTTGCTGTTGGGGAAGAGGCCCTTGGGCTTTCACCTGCGGACAGCCTCCCTTAAATGCTTGGGCTGCAGCGGGGGCGTTTCTCCCCACATCTCACACACGTCCAGGGCCTCTTCCACCACCTCTCCAACAAAGACCTTGGCGATTCCAGCCATGGCAATGGCGGCGTTCTCAGACACCGAACTGCCGGTGATAGACTTCATCAGACCTGCAATGCGTGCTTTTGGGAAAGCTGACCGGCGACACACTTCGTAGCGGGCCAGCTGCTCCTCAGACATGGCAGACAGCAGGGCTGTCATCCTCTGAGCCTCCTCTGCATCCACGGTGGGCTTCCTCTCCTTCTTTCCTTTGGTATGTCTTTTCCGTCTTTTGGCGGCAGGAGGAGCTGAGGCTGAGGCCTCCTTGTCCCCTTCTGTGAGGTCCATGACATCCTCACTCCTGAGCTCACCTCCCTGATCCCTGGGTTCTTCCAAGTTCCCACCTAGGTCCTCAGGGATTCCATCCTTCTTGCTGCCCTTCAGACCTCGGGGCATGGCGAACATCTCAGCAGACACACCTGTTTGCCTGCCCGTCTCCACGGGTGAGATTCAAGTCTGCCCCGTGACAGCAGCTGTAGAGGCAGAAGTTCTGGCTGGGGTGGTTTGATTACGGATCTGCAGCGAGAACCTTTCGAAGATTTTAGCTGCCGTGTTTCTGCTGAGCCACTTTAGCCATAACTGGACACAGCTCCCTGCCTCCCCTTCCCACACACAAACACACACGCTGAATTTTCTCACTTCCACAATGTGAAGAAACTTGTGGATGGAGAGTATATTAGTTTTACATCAATGCAGAATAAATTCTCACAAGTTTTGGACACTTAAAACAAACCCCAGCTCAGAGGTCAGAAGTTCTACCAGTCCAAGTGACTGCCACCTGCTCAGAGCCACACGAGGGACCTCCGGGATGGGTCTGGCTGTGTGGTCGCTGCCTTCACCTGAGAAGGGTCTGGCTTCGATCTGACTCGAGGTGGTGGCAGAATTCAATGCCTTCGGGTTGTGAGCCCCAGGCCCACTTGTCTGTTCTGCCTGCTGCCGTGAGGACGCTCTCGGCTCCTGCAAGTGTTGCCCAGGTCTGGGCTGTGAGGCTCCCTGGGTCTGCGGGGCCAGTGCCGGGGAATCTCCCACAGGGCAATGTCATCTCAGGGAGCTCCAGTCCTCCCTTATAAAGAGCTCGGATGATTGAACTAGACCCAGCCCTTAGCAGCTATTGGCTCAGGATATCCCTAAGGAAATCAGGGATTTGGGCGGGCTCATCAATTCACGCTTCCGCCCACCCCCAAGGGAGGGGCAGACACAGGGCGAGTCTCCGAGGGGCGGGAAATGCAGGGGGTATTTCAGAATTCAGTCTTCCTCACAGAATCGCAAAGTTCACGTTTCACAACCATAAAGAAACTATTTACGCTAAAAATGAGACTTTTTAAGAAGTTGCACTTAGAAAACTTCAATGTCTGAGAAAAAAATATCTCTAACGCACAGGGAAACTGGTGGTTTATCCAATACTCTGAAAATAAAATGGGCTGGGTGAGGGGAATATGAAAATATTATTTCAATTTCATCTCATTTTATTTATTTATGTACTTATTGATTTATTTTTGAGACAGAGTCTCCCTCTGTCCCTCAGGCTGGATTACAGTGTCCTGAGCTCAGCTCACTGCAGCCTCCGCATCCTGGGCTCAAGGCATTCTCCTGCCTCAGCCTCCAGAGTAGCTGGGACTAAATGAGTACGCCACCACGCCAGGCAAATTTTTGTCTTTTTTTTTTAAAGTGTAGAGGAGGTTTCACCATTTGGGCCAGGGTGGTCTTCAACTGCCGACTTCAGGTGATCGGCCCCAACTTGCCTTCCCAAAGTGAAGGGACTATAGGCGTGAGCCACTGCGCCCAGACTATGATAGTTTCACACTGAAGCCTGAAGCTGCTCTGCCTTAGGATTTTTCCTGAGTTTTACTTTCTTGTCATGATGAGTTGCTAGTTCATGTTTTCCCTTGTTTCTTTTCGAAAGGCATTACTGATGAGATTATGGCTTTCTCACAAAGAATACCACTTTGGTGAAACTATATTGAAATCAGGAGTACCTTATGTTTCCGATACTTATCAAGCACAATATTTGAACACGGCGTGGTAGGTGAAAGTGTAGGAAGCAGAATTTGGCAAACCCCATTTTTTTTCAATTTCGACGGTTTCAGGTTTTTGGTTTCAGCCAAACTGAAGAATGTCCTCATGAGCTGTCAATTCACAGGCCATTACAGACAATTTTTGAAACTACATCACACTGTAATTTAAGGAGTACGATTCTAAAGAAATTTGAACAATCTGGTGGTATTGCTAACACCAAACAAGGTTGTTCAGCTCTTTCATCTTTAAAAACAAACAAACAAAAACATGATGTGGAATTCTCTCATTTTACCAAACAGCCGTACGCTCCCTTGAATATGTGACTATGAAACCCAAGTAATTGGAAGAAAAAAAATAAAGGAAACACCTCATCAGTCTCATTAATAGTTTTGTTGAGAATAGTTTATTTTTCAAAAACTGCTGGCTATGTCTTGATATTTTTAGACACGGCTAAAGTTGAAATTGCATGAATCCTCTCTCTAACATTCATGCTACTTAAGAATCTTTTCCCAAGATTTGACTGCATTCATTTCATAAAAGCCCTGTCCTCTTCTCCCCTATATATCTATATTAGCACTCTGCCTTCTACCCTCTTCCATAGGAAACACAAATCCGTCAATTGATCACTTAAGCCTTTCCAGTATGGGTACAACATTTTCTGTAGTTGTACTCCTGAGATTTGTCCTTTATACTTCTAAAGACTAGACCCTAGATAATACATGCTTGGGAATAGTGGAGCTAGCTTGCTTAAACTTTATTTAGGCGTATGCTAATTACTTGTGGGGGGCAAAGGCAGGCAGTGAGGATGTTAAGCTTATCCCAAAATAGTCAATTTTGGAAAAGACACAAGTACAGGCCGCGAGCGGTGGCTCAGACCTGAAATCCCAGCACCTTGGGAGGTCTTCTCGCAGAAGGCCAGAGCGAGACCCCGGGGAAAAGATTCATCCCAGGCGTGATGGCCTGACGATGGCTTCCTGTGTCCCGCAACATGGGGAGTCTGCAGTGTGGCCGGTTTGGAAACTGGCAAGGAGAGCGAAGAGACAACATGCTGGTCTTCCACCCTTCCCTGGATGCCCGTGGGTGCCCGCAGAGCTCCGGAAGCAAACAGTCAACATGCTCAGCCTTTCGGGGGCCGGAGAGACGTGAGCAACATGCCCCCTTGCAGAGGGCACAGCAGCGTGGAATCCCAAATCACGCTTCAGTCATCCTGAGGGTGGCTCCTCTGTGGTCGGGGCTGTCGGCCTGGCGCTCCGTTGCGAGGCTCAGCCTGGGGATGTGCGGTCTGTGAACCACGCGGTTGAAAACCCGAAGGCAACACGGGTCCCGGTCTTTTGTCTCTGAGGAAGCCGCCCGTTCCTTGGGCCACGGAATCGGGGCCAATGGGTGCCCCGCCGGCCCGACGCGGCGGCCGTGGGCCCAGCCCTCAGCCCGCGCCGGGCGCTTACCCTTTTCCCGGAGCGCGGGGGTCCCGTTGCTCCCGGAGGCCAAAGACCGTTTATTCTCTCTGCCTTCCTCCCTCTGTCCCTGGCTCCCTCCCGCCCGCCCTCTGTCCCTGCGTCGCTCTGTCTATCCCTCCGTTCCTAACTGCCTCCCTCTCTCTCCCTCCCTCCCTCCCTCCCAACTTCCCTCCGCCCATCCTTCGGCCCCTCTGGGTCTCCCGTTCGTCTCTCCATCTCTGCCCGCCTTCCCTCCCGCCTGGAACGGTCGGCATCGCCGGCGTGCGCGGGGCCTGGGGTCTGCGTTCAGCCGCCAGGCGCTCCACGGTGGCAGCTGGGAGGCTGCAGGGACACGGGCGGGCGGGCGGGCGGGCGGCCGGGCGACGGTGGAGCGGAGGCGCAGAGGAGGCGAGCCGCCGCCGGAGGGATGGCGGGCCCGGACGCTGCGCGGGCCCGGTGTTTCGCGGGAAGGGGGTCTCCACCCAGCCCAGGGGAAGACTCATTTTCCGGGGGTAGGGATTGGGGGGTGGGGGTGGCGAGGGGTCGGTCAGGCCGTGGCGGAAAGGCATGAGAGCTCTGCCCGGGCTGCTCCCAGAGCCTAGGCGGCTGCCCGCGAACCCGCGCGTGCGCAGCAGACGGCCCACCTGCTGGTACCTGGGCCGGCGCTGGGATCCCCGGGATGCCCAGGAAAGAATGGCATCTCTCCGCTCTGTGGAGTGTCTCACCGGGCCTAGACCTGGAAGACAGGAATCGCAGGCGGGTCGGCCCGGAGGGAAGACACGCCCATCCACGCCGACCCAGGTGTTCCCCGCGAAAGAGAGGCCACCGGCCACCGCCCTGCACCGACCCCGTCCCAGCCCTGCGTCCTTTTAAAGCTCCTCCAGCAGAGCCCGGTATTCTTCCTCGCTGAGGGGTGGTTCCAGCGAGGCGGCCTCTTCCGTGGCCTCCAGCTCCCCAGGGGCCTCCGTTTCTAGGAAAGGCTGCGCCCGCTGCAGAAACTCCGGGCTCGCCAGGAGCTCATCCAGCAGGCGTAGGGGAGTGCAGACGAGCGCTCCGGCTCCTGGAGGAGCCGCGCCTGGGGGGGCGCCCGGATGGCTTGCACCTGCCACTGCCGCGCGGAGGCCTCCGGGGGCGCGGGCTGGGGAGGTGGGGCTTCCCCGGCTTGGGGTTCCCACGCAGCCCCGGCGACCTGGGGACCCTGGCCCCAGCCCCAACACGGACTCCCCTGGGACGCGAGGGGAGGGAAATGCAGGGGGTATTTCAGAATTCAGTCTTCCTCACAGAATCGCAAAGTTCACGTTTCACAACCATAAAGAAACTATTTACGCTAAAAATGAGACTTTTTATGAAGTTGCACTTAGAAAACTTCAATGTCTGAGAAAAAAATATCTCTAACGCACAGGGAAACTGGTGGTTTATCCAATACTCTGAAAATAAAATGGGCTGGGTGAGGGGAATATGAAAATATTATTTCAATTTCATCTCATTTTATTTATTTATGTACTTATTGATTTATTTTTGAGACAGAGTGTCCCTCTGTCCCTCAGGCTGGATTACAGTGTCCTGAGCTCAGCTCACTGCAGCCTCCGCATCCTGGGCTCAAGGCATTCTCCTGCCTCAGCCTCCAGAGTAGCTGGGACTAAATGAGCACGCCACCACGCCAGGCAAATTTTTGTCTTTTTTTTTTAAAGTGTAGTGGAGGTTTCACCATTTGGGCCAGGGTGGTCTTCAACTGCCGACTTCAGGTGATCTGCCCCAACTTGCCTTCCCAAAGTGAAGGGACTATAGGCATGAGCCACTGCGCCCAGACTATGGTAGTTTCACACTGAAGCCTGAAGCTGCTCTGCCTTAGGATTTTTCCTGAGTTTTACTTTCTTGTCATGATGAGTTGCTAGTTCATGTTTTCCCTTGTTTCTTTTCGAAAGGCATTACTGATGAGATTATGGCTTTCTCACAAAGAATACCACTTTGGTGAAACTATATTGAAATCAGGAGTACCTTATGTTTCCGATACTTATCAAGCACAATATTTGAACACGGCGTGGTAGGTGAAAGTGTAGGAAGCAGAATTTGGCAATCCCCATATTTCTTCAATTTCGACGGTTTCAGGTTTTGGTTTCAGCCAAACTGAAGAATGTCCTAATGAGCTGTCAATTCACAGGCCGTTACAGACAATATTTGAAACTACATCACGGTGTAATTTAAGGAGTACGATTCTAAAGAAATTTGAACAATCTGGTGGTATTGCTAACACCAAACAAGGTTGTTCAGCTCTTTCATCTTTAAAAACAAACAAACAAAAACATGATGTGGAATTCTCTCATTTTACCAAACAGCCGTACGCTCCCTTGAATATGTGACTATGAAACCCAAGTAATTGGAAGAAGAAAAATAAAGGAAATACCTCATCAGTCTCATTAATAGTTTTGTTGAGAATAGTTTATTTTTGAAAAACTGCTGGCTATGTCTTGATATTTTTAGACACGGCTAAAGCTGAAATTGCATGAATCCTCTCTCTAACATTCATGCTACTAAAGAAACTTTTCCCAAGATTTGACTGCATTCATTTCATAAAAGCCCTGTCCTCTTCCCCCCTATATATCTATATTAGCACTCTGCCTTCTACCCTCTTCCATAGGAAACACAAATCCGTCAATTGATCACTTAAGCCTTTCCAGTTTGGGTACAACATTTTCTGTAGTTGTACTCCTGAGATTTGTCCTTTATACTTCTAAAGACTAGACCCTAGATAATACATGCTTGGGAATAGTGGAGCTAGCTTGCTTAAACTTTATTTAGGCGTATGCTAATTACTTGTGGGGGGCAAAGGCAGGCAGTGAGGATGTTAAGCTTATCCCAAAATAGTCAATTTTGGAAAAGACACAAGTACAGGCCGGGCGTGGTGGCTCAGACCTGTAATCCCGGCACCTTGGGAGGCCGAGGCGGCCGGTCACGAGGTCAGGAGATCGACACCATCCTGGCTAACACGGTGAAACCCCGTCTCTGCTAAACATACACAAATTAGCCGGGCGTGGTGGCAGGCGCTTGTAGTCTCAGCTACTCGGGAGGCTGAGGCAGGAGAAGAGCACGAACCCGGGAGGCGGAGCTGGCAGTGAGCCGAGATTGCGCCACTGCACTCCGGCCTGGGCGGCAGAGTGGGATTCTGCCTCAAAAAAGAAAGAAAAAAAACATCTTCATATATATGAATGTGTGTGTGTGTGTGTGTGTGTGTGTCTGTGTGTGTGTGTGTACTCAGGTACACTCACTTTACTTCTGAGTTATCTCGTCACCACTTAACCAGCACCAATCAGAGACCACATTTTTCTAGGCAGTCTCCAAATGTACATTACAAATAGTAACGTACTTTAAGGATAGTAATGAAGCTCCGGGAAAAATTGCTTGTCTGCACCTCAGCAGACCAACCTGCCTGGGCCAGCTTCTCTCTTCCTCTACTCTTCAGAAAGTGCTAGACCTGCAACATCTGACAGAATACAGCTTCCATGACTCCTCAGTGCCATGGAAATGGAACGAGCTGAGAGCAATCTAAAGACTGGGAGATATTAGGTCTCTTGGATCTTACTTCTTTTGGTTGCTCGAGCACTTTAATTCCCGAGAGAGCCCTCCCATCTCCATCAGTTCTTCCAGGAACCTGTACCCTCCTTGTGTCTCTAAGATACGCTGGTCTAACTTGTTACATGCCTTTACAAGAAAGTTGGTAAAAATAAAAGGAAAGCTGAACAACGTCACAATATGGAGGTATGAAACAGAATTTCCCCATACTTGGTAAAGTTTAGAAATTTGTGTAATACCCGAAGGCAGATTCCATGTACAATAAGTCCTAGTTTAAGAACAAGAGCTGAGGGTATGAGGAAATAAAACTATATTTTCCGGGAGTATCTCTGGCTTCAGGAAGAAAGAGCACATGTTACTCTCCATTCAATATTAGGGCTGAACTATGGGGTCTTTTCGATCCTTTTTGCTTACCCTCTGCGATTCAGGGGGCACATGGCAAAGGTAAACAGACTGAAACAGCACCGTGGATAGCTGTGAGCTGTGCTGGGAAGATTCACGGTGATTCCATAATAAATCTCAGGTCTTTCTTCTGTAACAAAAAATTCCTCTTTTCCATCATCAAGGTAAAGCCGAGTATGTACAAGTAGAGTATGCGATAACTTTGTCACTCGTGACGAACCTAGTCGGTCCGATACTTTAACAACTTCTCCAATGTCTCTGCACTCAGGTTGGATATTCTGAGTGGGTCATCGGTAGAATGAATGAAATCAAGAATACTCTATAGCAATGTTTGGAAGTCAATTTCAGTGTCTCCGGAAGCACTGGGAAAATCACCATGTGTAACGAACGTGAAGTATCCACAGGCTCTCTCTGTGTCTTTGAAACTGCCCATGTGTTCATTAGAAACGGCGGCTTGAGGAAAGGTGGTTTTGGAATTGGTTTCCCTCTAGTCTTACGTGATGCATCTCTACTATATTGCATTATAATAGAGCAAAGGGTCACTTGCTGACATAAAGCACAGGAGGCCGGAATGGAAGAGTCAACTTAGAGAAAAAAAGTGCTTTTCGGTTTTATTTTCATTTCTGCAGTTTGGAAAACAGTTTAACAGTTTAACTGATTTTGTGGCGGCTCACAAAAATACATATGAGCGTTGAAAATGTACAGAAGAACAACAATTGGGAGACATTTCCGGAAGCTTCAGTTTCTGAAACCCAGACACGAGCCTACAAGCTAAGACACGGCTACACCAGGCTTCAGCGTGAAACCATACAACTCCTGGGAAGGGCTTCCCTCTCTGAACGCAGCTACCTGTCCACAGGATGCTCTAGGCCCAGGCACCTTTATTCTTCCAACTAGAGAGACATAGAAAGATGCCTCCATATCCCATGAAGATGCCCAAGCATTTGGCCAAGGCTCCTATGAAACAGTCTGCTGTCTTCATCCAGGTAAGGGCAACTTCACATTTTCAGACACTAAGGTCGTGGGCAAATCCAGGGTGGACTGAGAGGCGGAAGCTCCAGCAAACACAGTCCTGTGGCTGGAAGATGAATGCAGTACTTATTCCTGCACCAACAGACCCTTGCCTCTGGCCTTGGGCCTAGAGCATGATTTTTTGGTAGTTGCTGTTGGGGAAGAGGCCCTTGGGCTTTAACCTGCGGACAGCCTCCCTTAAATGCTTGGGCTGCAGCGGGGGCGTTTCTCCCCACATCTCACACACGTCCAGGGCCTCTTCCACCACCTCTCCAACAAAGACCTTGGCGATTCCAGCCATGGCAATGGCGGCGTTCTCAGACACCGAACTGCCGGTGATAGACTTCATCAGACCTGCCATGCGTGCTTTTGGGAAAGCTGACCGGCGACACACTTCGTAGCGGGCCAGCTGCTCCTCAGACATGGCAGACAGCAGGGCTGTCATCCTCTGAGCCTCCTCTGCATCCACGGTGGGCTTCCTCTCCTTCTTTCCTTTGGTATGTCTTTTCCGTCTTTTGGCGGCAGGAGGAGCTGAGGCTGAGGCCTCCTTGTCCCCTTCTGTGAGGTCCATGACATCCTCACTCCTGAGCTCACCTCCCTGATCCCTGGGTTCTTCCAAGTTCCCACCTAGGTCCTCAGGGATTCCATCCTTCTTGCTGTCCTTCAGACCTCGGGGCATGGCGAACATCTCAGCAGACACACCTGTTTGCCTGCCCGTCTCCACGGGTGAGATTCAAGTCTGCCCCGTGACAGCAGCTGTAGAGGCAGAAGTTCTGGCTGGGGTGGTTTGATTACGGATCTGCAGCGAGAACCTTTCGAAGATTATAGCTGCCGTGTTTCTGCTGAGCCACTTTAGCCATAACTGGACACAGCTCCCTGCCTCCCCTTCCCACACACAAACACACACGCTGAATTTTCTCACTTCCACAATGTGAAGAAACTTGTGGATGGAGAGTATATTAGTTTTACATCAATGCAGAATAAATTCTCACAAATTTTGGACACTTAAAACAAACCCCAGCTCAGAGGTCAGAAGTTCTACCAGTCCAAGTGACTGCCACCTGCTCAGAGCCACACGAGGGACCTCCGGGATGGGTCTGGCTGTGTGGTCGCTGCCTTCACCTGAGAAGGGTCTGGCTTCGATCTGACTCGAGGTGGTGGCAGAATTCAATGCCTTCGGGTTGTGAGCCCCAGGCCCACTTGTCTGTTCTGCCTGCTGCCGTGAGGACGCTCTCGGCTCCTGCAAGTGTTGCCCAGGTCTGGGCTGTGAGGCTCCCTGGGTCTGCACGGCCAGTGCCGGGGAATCTCCCACAGGGCAATGTCATCTCAGGGAGCTCCAGTCCTCCCTTATAAAGAGCTCGGATGATTGAACTAGACCCAGCCCTTAGCAGCTATTGGCTCAGGATATCCCTAAGGAAATCAGGGATTTGGGCGGGCTCATCAATTCACGCTTCCGCCCACCCCCAAGGGAGGGGCAGACACAGGGCGAGTCTCCGAGGGGCGGGAAATGCAGGGGGTATTTCAGAATTCAGTCTTCCTCACAGAATCGCAAAGTTCACGTTTCACAACCATAAAGAAACTATTTACGCTAAAAATGAGACTTTTTAAGAAGTTGCACTTAGAAAACTTCAATGTCTGAGAAAAAAATATCCCTAACGCACAGGGAAACAGGTGGCTTATCCAATACTCTGGAAATAAAATGGGCTGGGTGAGGGGAATATGAAAATATTATTTCAATTTCATCTCATTTTATTTATTTATTTATGTACTTATTGATTTATTTTTGAGACAGAGTCTCCCTCTGTCCCTCAGGCTGGATTACAGTGTCCTGAGCTCAGCTCACTGCAGCCTCCGCATCCTGGGCCCAAGGCATTCTCCTGCCTCAGCCTCCAGAGTAGCTGGGACTAAATGAGTACCCCACCACGCCAGGCAAATTTTTGTCTTTTTTATAAAGTGTAGAGGAGGTTTCACCATTTGGGCCAGGGTGGTCTTCAACTGCCAACTTCAGATGATCTGCCCCAACCTGCCTTCCAAAGTGAAGGGACTATAGGCGTGAGCCACTGCGCCCAGACTATGATAGTTTCACACTGAGGCCTGAAGCTGCTCTGCCTTAGGATTTTTCCTGAGTTTTACGTTCTTGTCATGATGAGTTGCTAGTTCATATTTTCCGTTGGATCTTTTCGAAAGGGATTACTGATGAGATTATGGCTTTCTCACAAAGAATACCACTTTGGTGAAACTATACTGAAATCAGGAGTACCTTATGTTTCCGATACTTATCAAGCACAATATTTGAACACGGCGTGGTAGGTGAAAGTGTAGGAAGCAGAATTTGGCAAACCCCATTTTTTTTCAATTTCGACGGTTTCAGGTTTTTGGTTTCAGCCAAACTGAAGAATGTCCTAATGAGCTGTCAATTCACAGGCCATTACAGACAATTTTTGAAACTACATCACACTGTAATTTAAGGAGTACGATTCTAAAGAAATTTGAACAATCTGGTGGTATTGCTAACACCAAACAAGGTTGTTCAGCTCTTTCATCTTTAAAAACAAACAAACAAAAACATGATGTGGAATTCTCTCATTTTACCAAACAGCCGTACGCTCCCTTGAATATGTGACTATGAAACCCAAGTAATTGGAAGAAAAAAAATAAAGGAAACACCTCATCAGTCTCATTAATAGTTTTGTTGAGAATAGTTTATTTTTCAAAAACTGCTGGCTATGTCTTGATATTTTTAGACACGGCTAAAGTTGAAATTGCATGAATCCTCTCTCTAACATTCATGCTACTTAAGAATCTTTTCCCAAGATTTGACTGCATTCATTTCATAAAAGCCCTGTCCTCTTCTCCCCTATATATCTATATTAGCACTCTGCCTTCTACCCTCTTCCATAGGAAACACAAATCCGTCAATTGATCACTTAAGCCTTTCCAGTATGGGTACAACATTTTCTGTAGTTGTACTCCTGAGATTTGTCCTTTATACTTCTAAAGACTAGACCCTAGATAATACATGCTTGGGAATAGTGGAGCTAGCTTGCTTAAACTTTATTTAGGCGGATGCTAATTACTTGTGGGGGGCAAAGGCAGGCAGTGAGGATGTTAAGCTTATCCCAAAATAGTCAATTTTGGAAAAGACACAAGTACAGGCCGCGAGCGGTGGCTCAGACCTGAAATCCCAGCACCTTGGGAGGTCTTCTCGCAGAAGGCCAGAGCGAGACCCCGGGGAAAAGATTCATCCCAGGCGTGATGGCCTGACGATGGCTTCCTGTGTCCCGCAACATGGGGAGTCTGCAGTGTGGCCGGTTTGGAAACTGGCAAGGAGAGCGAAGAGACAACATGCTGGTCTTCCACCCTTCCCTGGATGCCCGTGGGTGCCCGCAGAGCTCCGGAAGCAAACAGTCAACATGCTCAGCCTTTCGGGGGCCGGAGAGACGTGAGCAACATGCCCCCTTGCAGAGGGCACAGCAGCGTGGAATCCCAAATCACGCTTCAGTCATCCTGAGGGTGGCTCCTCTGTGGTCGGGGCTGTCGGCCTGGCGCTCCGTTGCGAGGCTCAGCCTGGGGATGTGCGGTCTGTGAACCACGCGGTTGATAACCCGAAGGCAACACGGGTCCCGGTCTTTTGTCTCTGAGGAAGCCGCCCGTTCCTTGGGCCACGGAATCGGGGCCAATGGGTGCCCCGCCGGCCCGACGCGGCGGCCGTGGGCCCAGCCCTCAGCCCGCGCCGGGCGCTTACCCTTTTCCCGGAGCGCGGGGGTCCCGTTGCTCCCGGAGGCCAAAGACCGTTTATTCTCTCTGCCTTCCTCCCTCTGTCCCTGGCTCCCTCCCGCCCGCCCTCTGTCCCTGCGTCGCTCTGTCTATCCCTCCGTTCCTAACTGCCTCCCTCTCTCTCCCTCCCTCCCTCCCTCCCAACTTCCCTCCGCCCATCCTTCGGCCCCTCTGGGTCTCCCGTTCGTCTCTCCATCTCTGCCCGCCTTCCCTCCCGCCTGGAACGGTCGGCATCGCCGGCGTGCGCGGGGCCTGGGGTCTGCGTTCAGCCGCCAGGCGCTCCACGGTGGCAGCTGGGAGGCTGCAGGGACACGGGCGGGCGGGCGGGCGGGCGGCCGGGCGACGGTGGAGCGGAGGCGCAGAGGAGGCGAGCCGCCGCCGGAGGGATGGCGGGCCCGGACGCTGCGCGGGCCCGGTGTTTCGCGGGAAGGGGGTCTCCACCCAGCCCAGGGGAAGACTCATTTTCCGGGGGTAGGGATTGGGGGGTGGGGGTGGCGAGGGGTCGGTCAGGCCGTGGCGGAAAGGCATGAGAGCTCTGCCCGGGCTGCTCCCAGAGCCTAGGCGGCTGCCCGCGAACCCGCGCGTGCGCAGCAGACGGCCCACCTGCTGGTACCTGGGCCGGCGCTGGGATCCCCGGGATGCCCAGGAAAGAATGGCATCTCTCCGCTCTGTGGAGTGTCTCACCGGGCCTAGACCTGGAAGGCAGGAATCCCAGGCGGGTCGGCCCGGAGGGAAGACACGCCCATCCACGCCGACCCAGGTGTTCCCCGCGAAAGAGAGGCCACCGGCCACCGCCCTGCACCGACCCCGTCCCAGCCCCGCGTCCTTTTAAAGCTCCTCCAGCAGAGCCCGGTATTCTTCCTCGCTGAGGGGTGGTTCCAGCGAGGCGGCCTCTTCCGTGGCCTCCAGCTCCCCAGGGGCCTCCGTTTCTAGGAAAGGCTGCGCCCGCTGCAGAAACTCCGGGCTCGCCAGGAGCTCATCCAGCAGGCGTAGGGGAGTGCAGACGAGCGCTCCGGCTCCTGGAGGAGCCGCGCCTGGGGGGGCGCCCGGATGGCTTGCACCTGCCACTGCCGCGCGGAGGCCTCCGGGGGCGCGGGCTGGGGAGGTGGGGCTTCCCCGGCTTGGGGTTCCCACGCAGCCCCGGCGACCTGGGGACCCTGGCCCCAGCCCCAACACGGACTCCCCTGGGACGCGAGGGGAGGGAAATGCAGGGGGTATTTCAGAATTCAGTCTTCCTCACAGAATCGCAAAGTTCACGTTTCACAACCATAAAGAAACTATTTACGCTAAAAATGAGACTTTTTATGAAGTTGCACTTAGAAAACTTCAATGTCTGAGAAAAAAATATCTCTAACGCACAGGGAAACTGGTGGTTTATCCAATACTCTGAAAATAAAATGGGCTGGGTGAGGGGAATATGAAAATATTATTTCAATTTCATCTCATTTTATTTATTTATGTACTTATTGATTTATTTTTGAGACAGAGTGTCCCTCTGTCCCTCAGGCTGGATTACAGTGTCCTGAGCTCAGCTCACTGCAGCCTCCGCATCCTGGGCTCAAGGCATTCTCCTGCCTCAGCCTCCAGAGTAGCTGGGACTAAATGAGCACGCCACCACGCCAGGCAAATTTTTGTCTTTTTTTTTTAAAGTGTAGTGGAGGTTTCACCATTTGGGCCAGGGTGGTCTTCAACTGCCGACTTCAGGTGATCGGCCCCAACTTGCCTTCCCAAAGTGAAGGGACTATAGGCATGAGCCACTGCGCCCAGACTATGATAGTTTCACACTGAAGCCTGAAGCTGCTCTGCCTTAGGATTTTTCCTGAGTTTTACTTTCTTGTCATGATGAGTTGCTAGTTCATGTTTTCCCTTGTTTCTTTTCGAAAGGCATTACTGATGAGATTATGGCTTTCTCACAAAGAATACCACTTTGGTGAAACTATATTGAAATCAGGAGTACCTTATGTTTCCGATACTTCTCAAGCACAATATTTGAACACGGCGTGGTAGGTGAAAGTGTAGGAAGCAGAATTTGGCAATCCCCATATTTTTTCAATTTCGACGGTTTCAGGTTTTTGGTTTCAGCCAAACTGAAGAATGTCCTTATGAGCTGTCAATTCACAGGCCGTTACAGACAATTTTTGAAACTACATCACACTGTAATTTAAGGAGTACGATTCTAAAGAAATTTGAACAATCTGGTGGTATTGCTAACACCAAACAAGGTTGTTCAGCTCTTTCATCTTTAAAAACAAACAAACAAAAACATGATGTGGAATTCTCTCATTTTACCAAACAGCCGTACGCTCCCTTGAATATGTGACTATGAAACCCAAGTAATTGGAAGAAAAAAAATAAAGGAAACACCTCATCAGTCTCATTAATAGTTTTGTTGAGAATAGTTTATTTTTCAAAAACTGCTGGCTATGTCTTGATATTTTTAGACACGGCTAAAGTTGAAATTGCATGAATCCTCTCTCTAACATTCATGCTACTTAAGAATCTTTTCCCAAGATTTGACTGCATTCATTTCATAAAAGCCCTGTCCTCTTCTCCCCTATATATCTATATTAGCACTCTGCCTTCTACCCTCTTCCATAGGAAACACAAATCCGTCAATTGATCACTTAAGCCTTTCCAGTATGGGTACAACATTTTCTGTAGTTGTACTCCTGAGATTTGTCCTTTATACTTCTAAAGACTAGACCCTAGATAATACATGCTTGGGAATAGTGGAGCTAGCTTGCTTAAACTTTATTTAGGCGTATGCTAATTACTTGTGGGGGGCAAAGGCAGGCAGTGAGGATGTTAAGCTTATCCCAAAATAGTCAATTTTGGAAAAGACACAAGTACAGGCCGCGAGCGGTGGCTCAGACCTGAAATCCCAGCACCTTGGGAGGTCTTCTCGCAGAAGGCCAGAGCGAGACCCCGGGGAAAAGATTCATCCCAGGCGTGATGGCCTGACGATGGCTTCCTGTGTCCCGCAACATGGGGAGTCTGCAGTGTGGCCGGTTTGGAAACTGGCAAGGAGAGCGAAGAGACAACATGCTGGTCTTCCACCCTTCCCTGGATGCCCGTGGGTGCCCGCAGAGCTCCGGAAGCAAACAGTCAACATGCTCAGCCTTTCGGGGGCCGGAGAGACGTGAGCAACATGCCCCCTTGCAGAGGGCACAGCAGCGTGGAATCCCAAATCACGCTTCAGTCATCCTGAGGGTGGCTCCTCTGTGGTCGGGGCTGTCGGCCTGGCGCTCCGTTGCGAGGCTCAGCCTGGGGATGTGCGGTCTGTGAACCACGCGGTTGAAAACCCGAAGGCAACACGGGTCCCGGTCTTTTGTCTCTGAGGAAGCCGCCCGTTCCTTGGGCCACGGAATCGGGGCCAATGGGTGCCCCGCCGGCCCGACGCGGCGGCCGTGGGCCCAGCCCTCAGCCCGCGCCGGGCGCTTACCCTTTTCCCGGAGCGCGGGGGTCCCGTTGCTCCCGGAGGCCAAAGACCGTTTATTCTCTCTGCCTTCCTCCCTCTGTCCCTGGCTCCCTCCCGCCCGCCCTCTGTCCCTGCGTCGCTCTGTCTATCCCTCCGTTCCTAACTGCCTCCCTCTCTCTCCCTCCCTCCCTCCCTCCCAACTTCCCTCCGCCCATCCTTCGGCCCCTCTGGGTCTCCCGTTCGTCTCTCCATCTCTGCCCGCCTTCCCTCCCGCCTGGAACGGTCGGCATCGCCGGCGTGCGCGGGGCCTGGGGTCTGCGTTCAGCCGCCAGGCGCTCCACGGTGGCAGCTGGGAGGCTGCAGGGACACGGGCGGGCGGGCGGGCGGGCGGCCGGGCGACGGTGGAGCGGAGGCGCAGAGGAGGCGAGCCGCCGCCGGAGGGATGGCGGGCCCGGACGCTGCGCGGGCCCGGTGTTTCGCGGGAAGGGGGTCTCCACCCAGCCCAGGGGAAGACTCATTTTCCGGGGGTAGGGATTGGGGGGTGGGGGTGGCGAGGGGTCGGTCAGGCCGTGGCGGAAAGGCATGAGAGCTCTGCCCGGGCTGCTCCCAGAGCCTAGGCGGCTGCCCGCGAACCCGCGCGTGCGCAGCAGACGGCCCACCTGCTGGTACCTGGGCCGGCGCTGGGATCCCCGGGATGCCCAGGAAAGAATGGCATCTCTCCGCTCTGTGGAGTGTCTCACCGGGCCTAGACCTGGAAGGCAGGAATCCCAGGCGGGTCGGCCCAGAGGGAAGACACGCCCATCCACGCCGACCCAGGTGTTCCCCGCGAAAGAGAGGCCACCGGCCACCGCCCTGCACCGACCCCGTCCCAGCCCCGCGTCCTTTTAAAGCTCCTCCAGCAGAGCCCGGTATTCTTCCTCGCTGAGGGGTGGTTCCAGAGAGGCGGCCTCTTCCGTGGCCTCCAGCTCCCCAGGGGCCTCCGTTTCTAGGAAAGGCTGCGCCCGCTGCAGAAACTCCGGGCTCGCCAGGAGCTCATCCAGCAGGCGTAGGAGAGTGCAGACGAGCGCTCCGGCTCCTGGAGGAGCCGCGCCTGGGGGGGCGCCCGGATGGCTTGCACCTGCCACTGCCGCGCGGAGGCCTCCGGGGGCGCGGGCTGGGGAGGTGGGGCTTCCCCGGCTTGGGGTTCCCACGCAGCCCCGGCGACCTGGGGACCCTGGCCCCAGCCCCAACACGGACTCCCCTGGGACGCGAGGGGAGGGAAATGCAGGGGGTATTTCAGAATTCAGTCTTCCTCACAGAATCGCAAAGTTCACGTTTCACAACCATAAAGAAACTATTTACGCTAAAAATGAGACTTTTTATGAAGTTGCACTTAGAAAACTTCAATGTCTGAGAAAAAAATATCTCTAACGCACAGGGAAACTGGTGGTTTATCCAATACTCTGAAAATAAAATGGGCTGGGTGAGGGGAATATGAAAATATTATTTCAATTTCATCTCATTTTATTTATTTATGTACTTATTGATTTATTTTTGAGACAGAGTGTCCCTCTGTCCCTCAGGCTGGATTACAGTGTCCTGAGCTCAGCTCACTGCAGCCTCCGCATCCTGGGCTCAAGGCATTCTCCTGCCTCAGCCTCCAGAGTAGCTGGGACTAAATGAGCACGCCACCACGCCAGGCAAATTTTTGTCTTTTTTTTTTAAAGTGTAGTGGAGGTTTCACCATTTGGGCCAGGGTGGTCTTCAACTGCCGACTTCAGGTGATCGGCCCCAACTTGCCTTCCCAAAGTGAAGGGACTATAGGCATGAGCCACTGCGCCCAGACTATGATAGTTTCACACTGAAGCCTGAAGCTGCTCTGCCTTAGGATTTTTCCTGAGTTTTACTTTCTTGTCATGATGAGTTGCTAGTTCATGTTTTCCCTTGTTTCTTTTCGAAAGGCATTACTGATGAGATTATGGCTTTCTCACAAAGAATACCACTTTGGTGAAACTATATTGAAATCAGGAGTACCTTATGTTTCCGATACTTATCAAGCACAATATTTGAACACGGCGTGGTAGGTGAAAGTGTAGGAAGCAGAATTTGGCAAACCCCATATTTTTTCAATTTCGACGGTTTCAGGTTTTTGGTTTCAGCCAAACTGAAGAATGTCCTTATGAGCTGTCAATTCACAGGCCGTTACAGACAATATTTGAAACTACATCACGGTGTAATTTAAGGAGTACGATTCTAAAGAAATTTGAACAATCTGGTGGTATTGCTAACACCAAACAAGGTTGTTCAGCTCTTTCATCTTTAAAAACAAACAAACAAAAACATGATGTGGAATTCTCTCATTTTACCAAACAGCCGTACGCTCCCTTGAATATGTGACTATGAAACCCAAGTAATTGGAAGAAGAAAAATAAAGGAAACACCTCATCAGTCTCATTAATAGTTTTGTTGAGAATAGTTTATTTTTGAAAAACTGCTGGCTATGTCTTGATATTTTTAGACACGGCTAAAGCTGAAATTGCATGAATCCTCTCTCTAACATTCATGCTACTAAAGAAACTTTTCCCAAGATTTGACTGCATTCATTTCATAAAAGCCCTGTCCTCTTCTCCCCTATATATCTATATTAGCACTCTGCCTTCTACCCTCTTCCATAGGAAACACAAATCCGTCAATTGATCACTTAAGCCTTTCCAGTTTGGGTACAACATTTTCTGTAGTTGTACTCCTGAGATTTGTCCTTTATACTTCTAAAGACTAGACCCTAGATAATACATGCTTGGGAATAGTGGAGCTAGCTTGCTTAAACTTTATTTAGGCGTATGCTAATTACTTGTGGGGGGCAAAGGCAGGCAGTGAGGATGTTAAGCTTATCCCAAAATAGTCAATTTTGGAAAAGACACAAGTACAGGCCGGGCGTGGTGGCTCAGACCTGTAATCCCAGCACCTTGGGAGGCCGAGGCGGCCGGTCACGAGGTCAGGAGATCGACACCATCCTGGCTAACACGGTGAAACCCCGTCTCTGCTAAACATACACAAATTAGCCGGGCGTGGTGGCAGGCGCTTGTAGTCTCAGCTACTCGGGAGGCTGAGGCAGGAGAAGAGCACGAACCCGGGAGGCGGAGCTGGCAGTGAGCCGAGATTGCGCCACTGCACTCCGGCCTGGGCGGCAGAGTGGGATTCTGCCTCAAAAAAGAAAGAAAAAAAACATCTTCATATATATGAATGTGTGTGTGTGTGTGTGTGTCTGTGTGTGTGTGTGTACTCAGGTACACTCACTTTACTTCTGAGTTATCTCGTCACCACTTAACCAGCACCAATCAGAGACCACATTTTTCTAGGCAGTCTCCAAATGTACATTACAAATAGTAACGTACTTTAAGGATAGTAATGAAGCTCCGGGAAAAATTGCTTGTCTGCACCTCAGCAGACCAACCTGCCTGGGCCAGCTTCTCTCTTCCTCTACTCTTCAGAAAGTGCTAGACCTGCAACATCTGACAGAATACAGCTTCCATGACTCCTCAGTGCCATGGAAATGGAACGAGCTGAGAGCAATCTAAAGACTGGGAGATATTAGGTCTCTTGGATCTTACTTCTTTTGGTTGCTCGAGCACTTTAATTCCCGAGAGAGCCCTCCCATCTCCATCAGTTCTTCCAGGAACCTGTACCCTCCTTGTGTCTCTAAGATACGCTGGTCTAACTTGTTACATGCCTTTACAAGAAAGTTGGTAAAAATAAAAGGAAAGCTGAACAACGTCACAATATGGAGGTATGAAACAGAATTTCCCCATACTTGGTAAAGTTTAGAAATTTGTGTAATACCCGAAGGCAGATTCCATGTACAATAAGTCCTAGTTTAAGAACAAGAGCTGAGGGTATGAGGAAATAAAACTATATTTTCCGGGAGTATCTCTGGCTTCAGGAAGAAAGAGCACATGTTACTCTCCATTCAATATTAGGGCTGAAATATGGGGTCTTTTCGATCCTTTTTGCTTACCCTCTGCGATTCAGGGGGCACATGGCAAAGGTAAACAGACTGAAACAGCACCGTGGATAGCTGTGAGCTGTGCTGGGAAGATTCACGGTGATTCCATAATAAATCTCAGGTCTTTCTTCTGTAACAAAAAATTCCTCTTTTCCATCATCAAGGTAAAGCCGAGTATGTACAAGTAGAGTATGCGATAACTTTGTCACTCGTGACGAACCTAGTCGGTCCGATACTTTAACAACTTCTCCAATGTCTCTGCACTCAGGTTGGATATTCTGAGTGGGTCATCGGTAGAATGAATGAAATCAAGAATACTCTAAAGCAATGTTTGGAAGTCAATTTCAGTGTCTCCGGAAGCACTGGGAAAATCACCATGTGTAACCAACGTGAAGTATCCACAGGCTCTCTCTGTGTCTTTGAAACTGCCCATGTGTTCATTAGAAACGGCGGCTTGAGGAAAGGTGGTTTTGGAATTGGTTTCCCTCTAGTCTTACGTGATGCATCTCTACTATATTGCATTATAATAGAGCAAAGGGTCACTTGCTGACATAAAGCACAGGAGGCAGGAATGGAAGAGTCAACTTAGAGAAAAAAAGTGCTTTTCGGTTTTATTTTCATTTCTGCAGTTTGGAAAACAGTTTAACAGTTTAACAGATTTTGTGGCGGCTCACAAAAATACATATGAGCGTTGAAAATGTACAGAAGAACAACAATTGGGAGACATTTCCGGAAGCTTCAGTTTCTGAAACCCAGACATGAGCCTACAAGCTAAGACACGGCTACACCAGGCTTCAGCGTGAAACCATACAACTCCTGGGAAGGGCTTCCCTCTCTGAACGCAGCTACCTGTCCACAGGATGCTCTAGGCCCAGGCACCTTTATTCTTCCAACTAGAGAGACATAGAAAGATGCCTCCATATCCCATGAAGATGCCCAAGCATTTGGCCAAGGCTCCTATGAAACAGTCTGCTGTCTTCATCCAGGTAAGGGCAACTTCACATTTTCAGACACTAAGGTCGTGGGTAAATCCAGGGTGGACTGAGAGGCGGAAGCTCCAGCAAACACAGTCCTGTGGCTGGAAGATGAATGCAGTACTTATTCCTGCACCAACAGACCCTTGCCTCTGGCCTTGGGCCTAGAGCATGATTTTTTGGTAGTTGCTGTTGGGGAAGAGGCCCTTGGGCTTTCACCTGCGGACAGCCTCCCTTAAATGCTTGGGCTGCAGCGGGGGCGTTTCTCCCCACATCTCACACACGTCCAGGGCCTCTTCCACCACCTCTCCAACAAAGACCTTGGCGATTCCAGCCATGGCAATGGCGGCGTTCTCAGACACCGAACTGCCGGTGATAGACTTCATCAGACCTGCAATGCGTGCTTTTGGGAAAGCTGACCGGCGACACACTTCGTAGCGGGCCAGCTGCTCCTCAGACATGGCAGACAGCAGGGCTGTCATCCTCTGAGCCTCCTCTGCATCCACGGTGGGCTTCCTCTCCTTCTTTCCTTTGGTATGTCTTTTCCGTCTTTTGGCGGCAGGAGGAGCTGAGGCTGAGGCCTCCTTGTCCCCTTCTGTGAGGTCCATGACATCCTCACTCCTGAGCTCACCTCCCTGATCCCTGGGTTCTTCCAAGTTCCCACCTAGGTCCTCAGGGATTCCATCCTTCTTGCTGCCCTTCAGACCTCGGGGCATGGCGAACATCTCAGCAGACACACCTGTTTGCCTGCCCGTCTCCACGGGTGAGATTCAAGTCTGCCCCGTGACAGCAGCTGTAGAGGCAGAAGTTCTGGCTGGGGTGGTTTGATTACGGATCTGCAGCGAGAACCTTTCGAAGATTTTAGCTGCCGTGTTTCTGCTGAGCCACTTTAGCCATAACTGGACACAGCTCCCTGCCTCCCCTTCCCACACACAAACACACACGCTGAATTTTCTCACTTCCACAATGTGAAGAAACTTGTGGATGGAGAGTATATTAGTTTTACATCAATGCAGAATAAATTCTCACAAGTTTTGGACACTTAAAACAAACCCCAGCTCAGAGGTCAGAAGTTCTACCAGTCCAAGTGACTGCCACCTGCTCAGAGCCACACGAGGGACCTCCGGGATGGGTCTGGCTGTGTGGTCGCTGCCTTCACCTGAGAAGGGTCTGGCTTCGATCTGACTCGAGGTGGTGGCAGAATTCAATGCCTTCGGGTTGTGAGCCCCAGGCCCACTTGTCTGTTCTGCCTGCTGCCGTGAGGACGCTCTCGGCTCCTGCAAGTGTTGCCCAGGTCTGGGCTGTGAGGCTCCCTGGGTCTGCGGGGCCAGTGCCGGGGAATCTCCCACAGGGCAATGTCATCTCAGGGAGCTCCAGTCCTCCCTTATAAAGAGCTCGGATGATTGAACTAGACCCAGCCCTTAGCAGCTATTGGCTCAGGATATCCCTAAGGAAATCAGGGATTTGGGCGGGCTCATCAATTCACGCTTCCGCCCACCCCCAAGGGAGGGGCAGACACAGGGCGAGTCTCCGAGGGGCGGGAAATGCAGGGGGTATTTCAGAATTCAGTCTTCCTCACAGAATCGCAAAGTTCACGTTTCACAACCATAAAGAAACTATTTACGCTAAAAATGAGACTTTTTAAGAAGTTGCACTTAGAAAACTTCAATGTCTGAGAAAAAAATATCTCTAACGCACAGGGAAACTGGTGGTTTATCCAATACTCTGAAAATAAAATGGGCTGGGTGAGGGGAATATGAAAATATTATTTCAATTTCATCTCATTTTATTTATTTATGTACTTATTGATTTATTTTTGAGACAGAGTCTCCCTCTGTACCTCAGGCTGGATTACAGTGTCCTGAGCTCAGCTCACTGCAGCCTCCGCATCCTGGGCTCAAGGCATTCTCCTGCCTCAGCCTCCAGAGTAGCTGGGACTAAATGAGTACGCCACCACGCCAGGCAAATTTTTGTCTTTTTTTTTTAAAGTGTAGAGGAGGTTTCACCATTTGGGCCAGGGTGGTCTTCAACTGCCGACTTCAGGTGATCGGCCCCAACTTGCCTTCCCAAAGTGAAGGGACTATAGGCGTGAGCCACTGCGCCCAGACTATGATAGTTTCACACTGAAGCCTGAAGCTGCTCTGCCTTAGGATTTTTCCTGAGTTTTACTTTCTTGTCATGATGAGTTGCTAGTTCATGTTTTCCCTTGTTTCTTTTCGAAAGGCATTACTGATGAGATTATGGCTTTCTCACAAAGAATACCACTTTGGTGAAACTATATTGAAATCAGGAGTACCTTATGTTTCCGATACTTATCAAGCACAATATTTGAACACGGCGTGGTAGGTGAAAGTGTAGGAAGCAGAATTTGGCAAACCCCATTTTTTTTCAATTTCGACGGTTTCAGGTTTTTGGTTTCAGCCAAACTGAAGAATGTCCTCATGAGCTGTCAATTCACAGGCCATTACAGACAATTTTTGAAACTACATCACACTGTAATTTAAGGAGTACGATTCTAAAGAAATTTGAACAATCTGGTGGTATTGCTAACACCAAACAAGGTTGTTCAGCTCTTTCATCTTTAAAAACAAACAAACAAAAACATGATGTGGAATTCTCTCATTTTACCAAACAGCCGTACGCTCCCTTGAATATGTGACTATGAAACCCAAGTAATTGGAAGAAAAAAAATAAAGGAAACACCTCATCAGTCTCATTAATAGTTTTGTTGAGAATAGTTTATTTTTCAAAAACTGCTGGCTATGTCTTGATATTTTTAGACACGGCTAAAGTTGAAATTGCATGAATCCTCTCTCTAACATTCATGCTACTTAAGAATCTTTTCCCAAGATTTGACTGCATTCATTTCATAAAAGCCCTGTCCTCTTCTCCCCTATATATCTATATTAGCACTCTGCCTTCTACCCTCTTCCATAGGAAACACAAATCCGTCAATTGATCACTTAAGCCTTTCCAGTATGGGTACAACATTTTCTGTAGTTGTACTCCTGAGATTTGTCCTTTATACTTCTAAAGACTAGACCCTAGATAATACATGCTTGGGAATAGTGGAGCTAGCTTGCTTAAACTTTATTTAGGCGTATGCTAATTACTTGTGGGGGGCAAAGGCAGGCAGTGAGGATGTTAAGCTTATCCCAAAATAGTCAATTTTGGAAAAGACACAAGTACAGGCCGCGAGCGGTGGCTCAGACCTGAAATCCCAGCACCTTGGGAGGTCTTCTCGCAGAAGGCCAGAGCGAGACCCCGGGGAAAAGATTCATCCCAGGCGTGATGGCCTGACGATGGCTTCCTGTGTCCCGCAACATGGGGAGTCTGCAGTGTGGCCGGTTTGGAAACTGGCAAGGAGAGCGAAGAGACAACATGCTGGTCTTCCACCCTTCCCTGGATGCCCGTGGGTGCCCGCAGAGCTCCGGAAGCAAACAGTCAACATGCTCAGCCTTTCGGGGGCCGGAGAGACGTGAGCAACATGCCCCCTTGCAGAGGGCACAGCAGCGTGGAATCCCAAATCACGCTTCAGTCATCCTGAGGGTGGCTCCTCTGTGGTCGGGGCTGTCGGCCTGGCGCTCCGTTGCGAGGCTCAGCCTGGGGATGTGCGGTCTGTGAACCACGCGGTTGAAAACCCGAAGGCAACACGGGTCCCGGTCTTTTGTCTCTGAGGAAGCCGCCCGTTCCTTGGGCCACGGAATCGGGGCCAATGGGTGCCCCGCCGGCCCGACGCGGCGGCCGTGGGCCCAGCCCTCAGCCCGCGCCGGGCGCTTACCCTTTTCCCGGAGCGCGGGGGTCCCGTTGCTCCCGGAGGCCAAAGACCGTTTATTCTCTCTGCCTTCCTCCCTCTGTCCCTGGCTCCCTCCCGCCCGCCCTCTGTCCCTGCGTCGCTCTGTCTATCCCTCCGTTCCTAACTGCCTCCCTCTCTCTCCCTCCCTCCCTCCCTCCCAACTTCCCTCCGCCCATCCTTCGGCCCCTCTGGGTCTCCCGTTCGTCTCTCCATCTCTGCCCGCCTTCCCTCCCGCCTGGAACGGTCGGCATCGCCGGCGTGCGCGGGGCCTGGGGTCTGCGTTCAGCCGCCAGGCGCTCCACGGTGGCAGCTGGGAGGCTGCAGGGACACGGGCGGGCGGGCGGGCGGGCGGCCGGGCGACGGTGGAGCGGAGGCGCAGAGGAGGCGAGCCGCCGCCGGAGGGATGGCGGGCCCGGACGCTGCGCGGGCCCGGTGTTTCGCGGGAAGGGGGTCTCCACCCAGCCCAGGGGAAGACTCATTTTCCGGGGGTAGGGATTGGGGGGTGGGGGTGGCGAGGGGTCGGTCAGGCCGTGGCGGAAAGGCATGAGAGCTCTGCCCGGGCTGCTCCCAGAGCCTAGGCGGCTGCCCGCGAACCCGCGCGTGCGCAGCAGACGGCCCACCTGCTGGTACCTGGGCCGGCGCTGGGATCCCCGGGATGCCCAGGAAAGAATGGCATCTCTCCGCTCTGTGGAGTGTCTCACCGGGCCTAGACCTGGAAGACAGGAATCGCAGGCGGGTCGGCCCGGAGGGAAGACACGCCCATCCACGCCGACCCAGGTGTTCCCCGCGAAAGAGAGGCCACCGGCCACCGCCCTGCACCGACCCCGTCCCAGCCCTGCGTCCTTTTAAAGCTCCTCCAGCAGAGCCCGGTATTCTTCCTCGCTGAGGGGTGGTTCCAGCGAGGCGGCCTCTTCCGTGGCCTCCAGCTCCCCAGGGGCCTCCGTTTCTAGGAAAGGCTGCGCCCGCTGCAGAAACTCCGGGCTCGCCAGGAGCTCATCCAGCAGGCGTAGGGGAGTGCAGACGAGCGCTCCGGCTCCTGGAGGAGCCGCGCCTGGGGGGGCGCCCGGATGGCTTGCACCTGCCACTGCCGCGCGGAGGCCTCCGGGGGCGCGGGCTGGGGAGGTGGGGCTTCCCCGGCTTGGGGTTCCCACGCAGCCCCGGCGACCTGGGGACCCTGGCCCCAGCCCCAACACGGACTCCCCTGGGACGCGAGGGGAGGGAAATGCAGGGGGTATTTCAGAATTCAGTCTTCCTCACAGAATCGCAAAGTTCACGTTTCACAACCATAAAGAAACTATTTACGCTAAAAATGAGACTTTTTATGAAGTTGCACTTAGAAAACTTCAATGTCTGAGAAAAAAATATCTCTAACGCACAGGGAAACTGGTGGTTTATCCAATACTCTGAAAATAAAATGGGCTGGGTGAGGGGAATATGAAAATATTATTTCAATTTCATCTCATTTTATTTATTTATGTACTTATTGATTTATTTTTGAGACAGAGTGTCCCTCTGTCCCTCAGGCTGGATTACAGTGTCCTGAGCTCAGCTCACTGCAGCCTCCGCATCCTGGGCTCAAGGCATTCTCCTGCCTCAGCCTCCAGAGTAGCTGGGACTAAATGAGCACGCCACCACGCCAGGCAAATTTTTGTCTTTTTTTTTTAAAGTGTAGTGGAGGTTTCACCATTTGGGCCAGGGTGGTCTTCAACTGCCGACTTCAGGTGATCTGCCCCAACTTGCCTTCCCAAAGTGAAGGGACTATAGGCATGAGCCACTGCGCCCAGACTATGGTAGTTTCACACTGAAGCCTGAAGCTGCTCTGCCTTAGGATTTTTCCTGAGTTTTACTTTCTTGTCATGATGAGTTGCTAGTTCATGTTTTCCCTTGTTTCTTTTCGAAAGGCATTACTGATGAGATTATGGCTTTCTCACAAAGAATACCACTTTGGTGAAACTATATTGAAATCAGGAGTACCTTATGTTTCCGATACTTATCAAGCACAATATTTGAACACGGCGTGGTAGGTGAAAGTGTAGGAAGCAGAATTTGGCAATCCCCATATTTCTTCAATTTCGACGGTTTCAGGTTTTGGTTTCAGCCAAACTGAAGAATGTCCTAATGAGCTGTCAATTCACAGGCCGTTACAGACAATATTTGAAACTACATCACGGTGTAATTTAAGGAGTACGATTCTAAAGAAATTTGAACAATCTGGTGGTATTGCTAACACCAAACAAGGTTGTTCAGCTCTTTCATCTTTAAAAACAAACAAACAAAAACATGATGTGGAATTCTCTCATTTTACCAAACAGCCGTACGCTCCCTTGAATATGTGACTATGAAACCCAAGTAATTGGAAGAAGAAAAATAAAGGAAATACCTCATCAGTCTCATTAATAGTTTTGTTGAGAATAGTTTATTTTTGAAAAACTGCTGGCTATGTCTTGATATTTTTAGACACGGCTAAAGCTGAAATTGCATGAATCCTCTCTCTAACATTCATGCTACTAAAGAAACTTTTCCCAAGATTTGACTGCATTCATTTCATAAAAGCCCTGTCCTCTTCCCCCCTATATATCTATATTAGCACTCTGCCTTCTACCCTCTTCCATAGGAAACACAAATCCGTCAATTGATCACTTAAGCCTTTCCAGTTTGGGTACAACATTTTCTGTAGTTGTACTCCTGAGATTTGTCCTTTATACTTCTAAAGACTAGACCCTAGATAATACATGCTTGGGAATAGTGGAGCTAGCTTGCTTAAACTTTATTTAGGCGTATGCTAATTACTTGTGGGGGGCAAAGGCAGGCAGTGAGGATGTTAAGCTTATCCCAAAATAGTCAATTTTGGAAAAGACACAAGTACAGGCCGGGCGTGGTGGCTCAGACCTGTAATCCCGGCACCTTGGGAGGCCGAGGCGGCCGGTCACGAGGTCAGGAGATCGACACCATCCTGGCTAACACGGTGAAACCCCGTCTCTGCTAAACATACACAAATTAGCCGGGCGTGGTGGCAGGCGCTTGTAGTCTCAGCTACTCGGGAGGCTGAGGCAGGAGAAGAGCACGAACCCGGGAGGCGGAGCTGGCAGTGAGCCGAGATTGCGCCACTGCACTCCGGCCTGGGCGGCAGAGTGGGATTCTGCCTCAAAAAAGAAAGAAAAAAAACATCTTCATATATATGAATGTGTGTGTGTGTGTGTGTGTGTGTGTCTGTGTGTGTGTGTGTACTCAGGTACACTCACTTTACTTCTGAGTTATCTCGTCACCACTTAACCAGCACCAATCAGAGACCACATTTTTCTAGGCAGTCTCCAAATGTACATTACAAATAGTAACGTACTTTAAGGATAGTAATGAAGCTCCGGGAAAAATTGCTTGTCTGCACCTCAGCAGACCAACCTGCCTGGGCCAGCTTCTCTCTTCCTCTACTCTTCAGAAAGTGCTAGACCTGCAACATCTGACAGAATACAGCTTCCATGACTCCTCAGTGCCATGGAAATGGAACGAGCTGAGAGCAATCTAAAGACTGGGAGATATTAGGTCTCTTGGATCTTACTTCTTTTGGTTGCTCGAGCACTTTAATTCCCGAGAGAGCCCTCCCATCTCCATCAGTTCTTCCAGGAACCTGTACCCTCCTTGTGTCTCTAAGATACGCTGGTCTAACTTGTTACATGCCTTTACAAGAAAGTTGGTAAAAATAAAAGGAAAGCTGAACAACGTCACAATATGGAGGTATGAAACAGAATTTCCCCATACTTGGTAAAGTTTAGAAATTTGTGTAATACCCGAAGGCAGATTCCATGTACAATAAGTCCTAGTTTAAGAACAAGAGCTGAGGGTATGAGGAAATAAAACTATATTTTCCGGGAGTATCTCTGGCTTCAGGAAGAAAGAGCACATGTTACTCTCCATTCAATATTAGGGCTGAACTATGGGGTCTTTTCGATCCTTTTTGCTTACCCTCTGCGATTCAGGGGGCACATGGCAAAGGTAAACAGACTGAAACAGCACCGTGGATAGCTGTGAGCTGTGCTGGGAAGATTCACGGTGATTCCATAATAAATCTCAGGTCTTTCTTCTGTAACAAAAAATTCCTCTTTTCCATCATCAAGGTAAAGCCGAGTATGTACAAGTAGAGTATGCGATAACTTTGTCACTCGTGACGAACCTAGTCGGTCCGATACTTTAACAACTTCTCCAATGTCTCTGCACTCAGGTTGGATATTCTGAGTGGGTCATCGGTAGAATGAATGAAATCAAGAATACTCTATAGCAATGTTTGGAAGTCAATTTCAGTGTCTCCGGAAGCACTGGGAAAATCACCATGTGTAACGAACGTGAAGTATCCACAGGCTCTCTCTGTGTCTTTGAAACTGCCCATGTGTTCATTAGAAACGGCGGCTTGAGGAAAGGTGGTTTTGGAATTGGTTTCCCTCTAGTCTTACGTGATGCATCTCTACTATATTGCATTATAATAGAGCAAAGGGTCACTTGCTGACATAAAGCACAGGAGGCCGGAATGGAAGAGTCAACTTAGAGAAAAAAAGTGCTTTTCGGTTTTATTTTCATTTCTGCAGTTTGGAAAACAGTTTAACAGTTTAACTGATTTTGTGGCGGCTCACAAAAATACATATGAGCGTTGAAAATGTACAGAAGAACAACAATTGGGAGACATTTCCGGAAGCTTCAGTTTCTGAAACCCAGACACGAGCCTACAAGCTAAGACACGGCTACACCAGGCTTCAGCGTGAAACCATACAACTCCTGGGAAGGGCTTCCCTCTCTGAACGCAGCTACCTGTCCACAGGATGCTCTAGGCCCAGGCACCTTTATTCTTCCAACTAGAGAGACATAGAAAGATGCCTCCATATCCCATGAAGATGCCCAAGCATTTGGCCAAGGCTCCTATGAAACAGTCTGCTGTCTTCATCCAGGTAAGGGCAACTTCACATTTTCAGACACTAAGGTCGTGGGCAAATCCAGGGTGGACTGAGAGGCGGAAGCTCCAGCAAACACAGTCCTGTGGCTGGAAGATGAATGCAGTACTTATTCCTGCACCAACAGACCCTTGCCTCTGGCCTTGGGCCTAGAGCATGATTTTTTGGTAGTTGCTGTTGGGGAAGAGGCCCTTGGGCTTTAACCTGCGGACAGCCTCCCTTAAATGCTTGGGCTGCAGCGGGGGCGTTTCTCCCCACATCTCACACACGTCCAGGGCCTCTTCCACCACCTCTCCAACAAAGACCTTGGCGATTCCAGCCATGGCAATGGCGGCGTTCTCAGACACCGAACTGCCGGTGATAGACTTCATCAGACCTGCCATGCGTGCTTTTGGGAAAGCTGACCGGCGACACACTTCGTAGCGGGCCAGCTGCTCCTCAGACATGGCAGACAGCAGGGCTGTCATCCTCTGAGCCTCCTCTGCATCCACGGTGGGCTTCCTCTCCTTCTTTCCTTTGGTATGTCTTTTCCGTCTTTTGGCGGCAGGAGGAGCTGAGGCTGAGGCCTCCTTGTCCCCTTCTGTGAGGTCCATGACATCCTCACTCCTGAGCTCACCTCCCTGATCCCTGGGTTCTTCCAAGTTCCCACCTAGGTCCTCAGGGATTCCATCCTTCTTGCTGCCCTTCAGACCTCGGGGCATGGCGAACATCTCAGCAGACACACCTGTTTGCCTGCCCGTCTCCACGGGTGAGATTCAAGTCTGCCCCGTGACAGCAGCTGTAGAGGCAGAAGTTCTGGCTGGGGTGGTTTGATTACGGATCTGCAGCGAGAACCTTTCGAAGATTTTAGCTGCCGTGTTTCTGCTGAGCCACTTTAGCCATAACTGGACACAGCTCCCTGCCACCCCTTCCCACACACAAACACACACGCTGAATTTTCTCACTTCCACAATGTGAAGAAACTTGTGGATGGAGAGTATATTAGTTTTACATCAATGCAGAATAAATTCTCACAAGTTTTGGACACTTAAAACAAACCCCAGCTCAGAGGTCAGAAGTTCTACCAGTCCAAGTGACTGCCACCTGCTCAGAGCCACACGAGGGACCTCCGGGATGGGTCTGGCTGTGTGGTCGCTGCCTTCACCTGAGAAGGGTCTGGCTTCGATCTGACTCGAGGTGGTGGCAGAATTCAATGCCTTCGGGTTGTGAGCCCCAGGCCCACTTGTCTGTTCTGCCTGCTGCCGTGAGGACGCTCTCGGCTCCTGCAAGTGTTGCCCAGGTCTGGGCTGTGAGGCTCCCTGGGTCTGCGGGGCCAGTGCCGGGGAATCTCCCACAGGGCAATGTCATCTCAGGGAGCTCCAGTCCTCCCTTATAAAGAGCTCGGATGATTGAACTAGACCCAGCCCTTAGCAGCTATTGGCTCAGGATATCCCTAAGGAAATCAGGGATTTGGGCGGGCTCATCAATTCACGCTTCCGCCCACCCCCAAGGGAGGGGCAGACACAGGGCGAGTCTCCGAGGGGCGGGAAATGCAGGGGGTATTTCAGAATTCAGTCTTCCTCACAGAATCGCAAAGTTCACGTTTCACAACCATAAAGAAACTATTTACGCTAAAAATGAGACTTTTTAAGAAGTTGCACTTAGAAAACTTCAATGTCTGAGAAAAAAATATCCCTAACGCACAGGGAAACAGGTGGCTTATCCAATACTCTGGAAATAAAATGGGCTGGGTGAGGGGAATATGAAAATATTATTTCAATTTCATCTCATTTTATTTATTTATTTATGTACTTATTGATTTATTTTTGAGACAGAGTCTCCCTCTGTCCCTCAGGCTGGATTACAGTGTCCTGAGCTCAGCTCACTGCAGCCTCCGCATCCTGGGCCCAAGGCATTCTCCTGCCTCAGCCTCCAGAGTAGCTGGGACTAAATGAGTACGCCACCACGCCAGGCAAATTTTTGTCTTTTTTATAAAGTGTAGAGGAGGTTTCACCATTTGGGCCAGGGTGGTCTTCAACTGCCAACTTCAGATGATCTGCCCCAACCTGCCTTCCAAAGTGAAGGGACTATAGGCGTGAGCCACTGCGCCCAGACTATGATAGTTTCACACTGAGGCCTGAAGCTGCTCTGCCTTAGGATTTTTCCTGAGTTTTACGTTCTTGTCATGATGAGTTGCTAGTTCATATTTTCCGTTGGATCTTTTCGAAAGGGATTACTGATGAGATTATGGCTTTCTCACAAAGAATACCACTTTGGTGAAACTATACTGAAATCAGGAGTACCTTATGTTTCCGATACTTATCAAGCACAATATTTGAACACGGCGTGGTAGGTGAAAGTGTAGGAAGCAGAATTTGGCAAACCCCATTTTTTTTCAATTTCGACGGTTTCAGGTTTTTGGTTTCAGCCAAACTGAAGAATGTCCTCATGAGCTGTCAATTCACAGGCCATTACAGACAATTTTTGAAACTACATCACACTGTAATTTAAGGAGTACGATTCTAAAGAAATTTGAACAATCTGGTGGTATTGCTAACACCAAACAAGGTTGTTCAGCTCTTTCATCTTTAAAAACAAACAAACAAAAACATGATGTGGAATTCTCTCATTTTACCAAACAGCCGTACGCTCCCTTGAATATGTGACTATGAAACCCAAGTAATTGGAAGAAAAAAAATAAAGGAAACACCTCATCAGTCTCATTAATAGTTTTGTTGAGAATCGTTTATTTTTCAAAAACTGCTGGCTATGTCTTGATATTTTTAGACACGGCTAAAGTTGAAATTGCATGAATCCTCTCTCTAACATTCATGCTACTTAAGAATCTTTTCCCAAGATTTGACTGCATTCATTTCATAAAAGCCCTGTCCTCTTCTCCCCTATATATCTATATTAGCACTCTGCCTTCTACCCTCTTCCATAGGAAACACAAATCCGTCAATTGATCACTTAAGCCTTTCCAGTATGGGTACAACATTTTCTGTAGTTGTACTCCTGAGATTTGTCCTTTATACTTCTAAAGACTAGACCCTAGATAATACATGCTTGGGAATAGTGGAGCTAGCTTGCTTAAACTTTATTTAGGCGTATGCTAATTACTTGTGGGGGGCAAAGGCAGGCAGTGAGGATGTTACGCTTATCCCAAAATAGTCAATTTTGGAAAAGACACAAGTACAGGCCGCGAGCGGTGGCTCAGACCTGAAATCCCAGCACCTTGGGAGGTCTTCTCGCAGAAGGCCAGAGCGAGACCCCGGGGAAAAGATGCATCCCAGGCGTGATGGCCTGACGATGGCTTCCTGTGTCCCGCAACATGGGGAGTCTGCAGTGTGGCCGGTTTGGAAACTGGCAAGGAGAGCGAAGAGACAACATGCTGGTCTTCCACCCTTCCCTGGATGCCCGTGGGTGCCCGCAGAGCTCCGGAAGCAAACAGTCAACATGCTCAGCCTTTCGGGGGCCGGAGAGACGTGAGCAACATGCCCCCTTGCAGAGGGCACAGCAGCGTGGAATCCCAAATCACGCTTCAGTCATCCTGAGGGTGGCTCCTCTGTGGTCGGGGCTGTCGGCCTGGCGCTCCGTTGCGAGGCTCAGCCTGGGGATGTGCGGTCTGTGAACCACGCGGTTGAAAACCCGAAGGCAACACGGGTCCCGGTCTTTTGTCTCTGAGGAAGCCGCCCGTTCCTTGGGCCACGGAATCGGGGCCAATGGGTGCCCCGCCGGCCCGACGCGGCGGCCGTGGGCCCAGCCCTCAGCCCGCGCCGGGCGCTTACCCTTTTCCCGGAGCGCGGGGGTCCCGTTGCTCCCGGAGGCCAAAGACCGTTTATTCTCTCTGCCTTCCTCCCTCTGTCCCTGGCTCCCTCCCGCCCGCCCTCTGTCCCTGCGTCGCTCTGTCTATCCCTCCGTTCCTAACTGCCTCCCTCTCTCTCCCTCCCTCCCTCCCTCCCAACTTCCCTCCGCCCATCCTTCGGCCCCTCTGGGTCTCCCGTTCGTCTCTCCATCTCTGCCCGCCTTCCCTCCCGCCTGGAACGGTCGGCATCGCCGGCGTGCGCGGGGCCTGGGGTCTGCGTTCAGCCGCCAGGCGCTCCACGGTGGCAGCTGGGAGGCTGCAGGGACACGGGCGGGCGGGCGGGCGGGCGGCCGGGCGACGGTGGAGCGGAGGCGCAGAGGAGGCGAGCCGCCGCCGGAGGGATGGCGGGCCCGGACGCTGCGCGGGCCCGGTGTTTCGCGGGAAGGGGGTCTCCACCCAGCCCAGGGGAAGACTCATTTTCCGGGGGTAGGGATTGGGGGGTGGGGGTGGCGAGGGGTCGGTCAGGCCGTGGCGGAAAGGCATGAGAGCTCTGCCCGGGCTGCTCCCAGAGCCTAGGCGGCTGCCCGCGAACCCGCGCGTGCGCAGCAGACGGCCCACCTGCTGGTACCTGGGCCGGCGCTGGGATCCCCGGGATGCCCAGGAAAGAATGGCATCTCTCCGCTCTGTGGAGTGTCTCACCGGGCCTAGACCTGGAAGGCAGGAATCGCAGGCGGGTCGGCCCGGAGGGAAGACACGCCCATCCACGCCGACCCAGGTGTTCCCCGCGAAAGAGAGGCCACCGGCCACCGCCCTGCACCGACCCCGTCCCAGCCCCGCGTCCTTTTAAAGCTCCTCCAGCAGAGCCCGGTATTCTTCCTCGCTGAGGGGTGGTTCCAGCGAGGCGGCCTCTTCCGTGGCCTCCAGCTCCCCAGGGGCCTCCGTTTCTAGGAAAGGCTGCGCCCGCTGCAGAAACTCCGGGCTCGCCAGGAGCTCATCCAGCAGGCGTAGGGGAGTGCAGACGAGCGCTCCGGCTCCTGGAGGAGCCGCGCCTGGGGGGGCGCCCGGATGGCTTGCACCTGCCACTGCCGCGCGGAGGCCTCCGGGGGCGCGGGCTGGGGAGGTGGGGCTTCCCCGGCTTGGGGTTCCCACGCAGCCCCGGCGACCTGGGGACCCTGGCCCCAGCCCCAACACGGACTCCCCTGGGACGCGAGGGGAGGGAAATGCAGGGGGTATTTCAGAATTCAGTCTTCCTCACAGAATCGCAAAGTTCACGTTTCACAACCATAAAGAAACTATTTACGCTAAAAATGAGACTTTTTATGAAGTTGCACTTAGAAAACTTCAATGTCTGAGAAAAAAATATCTCTAACGCACAGGGAAACTGGTGGTTTATCCAATACTCTGAAAATAAAATGGGCTGGGTGAGGGGAATATGAAAATATTATTTCAATTTCATCTCATTTTATTTATTTATGTACTTATTGATTTATTTTTGAGACAGAGTGTCCCTCTGTCCCTCAGGCTGGATTACAGTGTCCTGAGCTCAGCTCACTGCAGCCTCCGCATCCTGGGCTCAAGGCATTCTCCTGCCTCAGCCTCCAGGGTAGCTGGGACTAAATGAGCACGCCACCACGCCAGGCAAATTTTTGTCTTTTTTTTTTAAAGTGTAGTGGAGGTTTCACCATTTGGGCCAGGGTGGTCTTCAACTGCCGACTTCAGGTGATCTGCCCCAACTTGCCTTCCCAAAGTGAAGGGACTATAGGCATGAGCCACTGCGCCCAGACTATGGTAGTTTCACACTGAAGCCTGAAGCTGCTCTGCCTTAGGATTTTTCCTGAGTTTTACTTTCTTTTCATGATGAGTTGCTAGTTCATGTTTTCCCTTGTTTCTTTTCGAAAGGCATTACTGATGAGATTATGGCTTTCTCACAAAGAATACCACTTTGGTGAAACTATATTGAAATCAGGAGTACCTTATGTTTCCGATACTTATCAAGCACAATATTTGAACACGGCGTGGTAGGTGAAAGTGTAGGAAGCAGAATTTGGCAATCCCCATATTTTTTCAATTTCGACGGTTTCAGGTTTTTGGTTTCAGCCAAACTGAAGAATGTCCTTATGAGCTGTCAATTCACAGGCCGTTACAGACAATATTTGAAACTACATCACGGTGTAATTTAAGGAGTACGATTCTAAAGAAATTTGAACAATCTGGTGGTATTGCTAACACCAAACAAGGTTGTTCAGCTCTTTCATCTTTAAAAACTAACAAACAAAAACATGATGTGGAATTCTCTCATTTTACCAAACAGCCGTACGCTCCCTTGAATATGTGACTATGAAACCCAAGTAATTGGAAGAAGAAAAATAAAGGAAACACCTCATCAGTCTCATTAATAGTTTTGTTGAGAATAGTTTATTTTTGAAAAACTGCTGGCTATGTCTTGATATTTTTAGACACGGCTAAAGCTGAAATTGCATGAATCCTCTCTCTAACATTCATGCTACTAAAGAAACTTTTCCCAAGATTTGACTGCATTCATTTCATAAAAGCCCTGTCCTCTTCTCCCCTATATATCTATATTAGCACTCTGCCTTCTACCCTCTTCCATAGGAAACACAAATCCGTCAATTGATCACTTAAGCCTTTCCAGTTTGGGTACAACATTTTCTGTAGTTGTACTCCTGAGATTTGTCCTTTATACTTCTAAAGACTAGACCCTAGATAATACATGCTTGGGAATAGTGGAGCTAGCTTGCTTAAACTTTATTTAGGCGTATGCTAATTACTTGTGGGGGGCAAAGGCAGGCAGTGAGGATGTTAAGCTTATCCCAAAATAGTCAATTTTGGAAAAGACACAAGTACAGGCCGGGCGTGGTGGCTCAGACCTGTAATCCCGGCACCTTGGGAGGCCGAGGCGGCCGGTCACGAGGTCAGGAGATCGACACCATCCTGGCTAACACGGTGAAACCCCGTCTCTGCTAAACATACACAAATTAGCCGGGCGTGGTGGCAGGCGCTTGTAGTCTCAGCTACTCGGGAGGCTGAGGCAGGAGAAGAGCACGAACCCGGGAGGCGGAGCTGGCAGTGAGCCGAGATTGCGCCACTGCACTCCGGCCTGGGCGGCAGAGTGGGATTCTGCCTCAAAAAAGAAAGAAAAAAAACATCTTCATATATATGAATGTGTGTGTGTGTGTGTGTGTCTGTGTGTGTGTGTGTACTCAGGTACACTCACTTTACTTCTGAGTTATCTCGTCACCACTTAACCAGCACCAATCAGAGACCACATTTTTCTAGGCAGTCTCCAAATGTACATTACAAATAGTAACGTACTTTAAGGATAGTAATGAAGCTCCGGGAAAAATTGCTTGTCTGCACCTCAGCAGACCAACCTGCCTGGGCCAGCTTCTCTCTTCCTCTACTCTTCAGAAAGTGCTAGACCTGCAACATCTGACAGAATACAGCTTCCATGACTCCTCAGTGCCATGGAAATGGAACGAGCTGAGAGCAATCTAAAGACTGGGAGATATTAGGTCTCTTGGATCTTACTTCTTTTGGTTGCTCGAGCACTTTAATTCCCGAGAGAGCCCTCCCATCTCCATCAGTTCTTCCAGGAACCTGTACCCTCCTTGTGTCTCTAAGATACGCTGGTCTAACTTGTTACATGCCTTTACAAGAAAGTTGGTAAAAATAAAAGGAAAGCTGAACAACGTCACAATATGGAGGTATGAAACAGAATTTCCCCATACTTGGTAAAGTTTAGAAATTTGTGTAATACCCGAAGGCAGATTCCATGTACAATAAGTCCTAGTTTAAGAACAAGAGCTGAGGGTATGAGGAAATAAAACTATATTTTCCGGGAGTATCTCTGGCTTCAGGAAGAAAGAGCACATGTTACTCTCCATTCAATATTAGGGCTGAACTATGGGGTCTTTTCGATCCTTTTTGCTTACCCTCTGCGATTCAGGGGGCACATGGCAAAGGTAAACAGACTGAAACAGCACCGTGGATAGCTGTGAGCTGTGCTGGGAAGATTCACGGTGATTCCATAATAAATCTCAGGTCTTTCTTCTGTAACAAAAAATTCCTCTTTTCCATCATCAAGGTAAAGCCGAGTATGTACAAGTAGAGTATGCGATAACTTTGTCACTCGTGACGAACCTAGTCGGTCCGATACTTTAACAACTTCTCCAATGTCTCTGCACTCAGGTTGGATATTCTGAGTGGGTCATCGGTAGAATGAATGAAATCAAGAATACTCTATAGCAATGTTTGGAAGTCAATTTCAGTGTCTCCGGAAGCACTGGGAAAATCACCATGTGTAACGAACGTGAAGTATCCACAGGCTCTCTCTGTGTCTTTGAAACTGCCCATGTGTTCATTAGAAACGGCGGCTTGAGGAAAGGTGGTTTTGGAATTGGTTTCCCTCTAGTCTTACGTGATGCATCTCTACTATATTGCATTATAATAGAGCAAAGGGTCACTTGCTGACATAAAGCACAGGAGGCAGGAATGGAAGAGTCAACTTAGAGAAAAAAAGTGCTTTTCGGTTTTATTTTCATTTCTGCAGTTTGGAAAACAGTTTAACAGTTTAACTGATTTTGTGGCGGCTCACAAAAATACATATGAGCGTTGAAAATGTACAGAAGAACAACAATTGGGAGACATTTCCGGAAGCTTCAGTTTCTGAAACCCAGACACGAGCCTACAAGCTAAGACACGGCTACACCAGGCTTCAGCGTGAAACCATACAACTCCTGGGAAGGGCTTCCCTCTCTGAACGCAGCTACCTGTCCACAGGATGCTCTAGGCCCAGGCACCTTTATTCTTCCAACTAGAGAGACATAGAAAGATGCCTCCATATCCCATGAAGATGCCCAAGCATTTGGCCAAGGCTCCTATGAAACAGTCTGCTGTCTTCATCCAGGTAAGGGCAACTTCACATTTTCAGACACTAAGGTCGTGGGCAAATCCAGGGTGGACTGAGAGGCGGAAGCTCCAGCAAACAGAGTCCTGTGGCTGGAAGATGAATGCAGTACTTATTCCTGCACCAACAGACCCTTGCCTCTGGCCTTGGGCCTAGAGCATGATTTTTTGGTAGTTGCTGTTGGGGAAGAGGCCCTTGGGCTTTAACCTGCGGACAGCCTCCCTTAAATGCTTGGGCTGCAGCGGGGGCGTTTCTCCCCACATCTCACACACGTCCAGGGCCTCTTCCACCACCTCTCCAACAAAGACCTTGGCGATTCCAGCCATGGCAATGGCGGCGTTCTCAGACACCGAACTGCCGGTGATAGACTTCATCAGACCTGCAATGCGTGCTTTTGGGAAAGCTGACCGGCGACACACTTCGTAGCGGGCCAGCTGCTCCTCAGACATGGCAGACAGCAGGGCTGTCATCCTCTGAGCCTCCTCTGCATCCACGGTGGGCTTCCTCTCCTTCTTTCCTTTGGTATGTCTTTTCCGTCTTTTGGCGGCAGGAGGAGCTGAGGCTGAGGCCTCCTTGTCCCCTTCTGTGAGGTCCATGACATCCTCACTCCTGAGCTCACCTCCCTGATCCCTGGGTTCTTCCAAGTTCCCACCTAGGTCCTCAGGGATTCCATCCTTCTTGCTGCCCTTCAGACCTCGGGGCATGGCGAACATCTCAGCAGACACACCTGTTTGCCTGCCCGTCTCCACGGGTGAGATTCAAGTCTGCCCCGTGACAGCAGCTGTAGAGGCAGAAGTTCTGGCTGGGGTGGTTTGATTACGGATCTGCAGCGAGAACCTTTCGAAGATTTTAGCTGCCGTGTTTCTGCTGAGCCACTTTAGCCATAACTGGACACAGCTCCCTGCCACCCCTTCCCACACACAAACACACACGCTGAATTTTCTCACTTCCACAATGTGAAGAAACTTGTGGATGGAGAGTATATTAGTTTTACATCAATGCAGAATAAATTCTCACAAGTTTTGGACACTTAAAACAAACCCCAGCTCAGAGGTCAGAAGTTCTACCAGTCCAAGTGACTGCCACCTGCTCAGAGCCACACGAGGGACCTCCGGGATGGGTCTGGCTGTGTGGTCGCTGCCTTCACCTGAGAAGGGTCTGGCTTCGATCTGACTCGAGGTGGTGGCAGAATTCAATGCCTTCGGGTTGTGAGCCCCAGGCCCACTTGTCTGTTCTGCCTGCTGCCGTGAGGACGCTCTCGGCTCCTGCAAGTGTTGCCCAGGTCTGGGCTGTGAGGCTCCCTGGGTCTGCGGGGCCAGTGCCGGGGAATCTCCCACAGGGCAATGTCATCTCAGGGAGCTCCAGTCCTCCCTTATAAAGAGCTCGGATGATTGAACTAGACCCAGCCCTTAGCAGCTATTGGCTCAGGATATCCCTAAGGAAATCAGGGATTTGGGCGGGCTCATCAATTCACGCTTCCGCCCACCCCCAAGGGAGGGGCAGACACAGGGCGAGTCTCCGAGGGGCGGGAAATGCAGGGGGTATTTCAGAATTCAGTCTTCCTCACAGAATCGCAAAGTTCACGTTTCACAACCATAAAGAAACTATTTACGCTAAAAATGAGACTTTTTAAGAAGTTGCACTTAGAAAACTTCAATGTCTGAGAAAAAAATATCCCTAACGCACAGGGAAACAGGTGGCTTATCCAATACTCTGGAAATAAAATGGGCTGGGTGAGGGGAATATGAAAATATTATTTCAATTTCATCTCATTTTATTTATTTATTTATGTACTTATTGATTTATTTTTGAGACAGAGTCTCCCTCTGTCCCTCAGGCTGGATTACAGTGTCCTGAGCTCAGCTCACTGCAGCCTCCGCATCCTGGGCCCAAGGCATTCTCCTGCCTCAGCCTCCAGAGTAGCTGGGACTAAATGAGTACGCCACCACGCCAGGCAAATTTTTGTCTTTTTTATAAAGTGTAGAGGAGGTTTCACCATTTGGGCCAGGGTGGTCTTCAACTGCCAACTTCAGATGATCTGCCCCAACCTGCCTTCCAAAGTGAAGGGACTATAGGCGTGAGCCACTGCGCCCAGACTATGATAGTTTCACACTGAGGCCTGAAGCTGCTCTGCCTTAGGATTTTTCCTGAGTTTTACGTTCTTGTCATGATGAGTTGCTAGTTCATATTTTCCGTTGGATCTTTTCGAAAGGGATTACTGATGAGATTATGGCTTTCTCACAAAGAATACCACTTTGGTGAAACTATACTGAAATCAGGAGTACCTTATGTTTCCGATACTTATCAAGCACAATATTTGAACACGGCGTGGTAGGTGAAAGTGTAGGAAGCAGAATTTGGCAAACCCCATTTTTTTTCAATTTCGACGGTTTCAGGTTTTTGGTTTCAGCCAAACTGAAGAATGTCCTCATGAGCTGTCAATTCACAGGCCATTACAGACAATTTTTGAAACTACATCACACTGTAATTTAAGGAGTACGATTCTAAAGAAATTTGAACAATCTGGTGGTATTGCTAACACCAAACAAGGTTGTTCAGCTCTTTCATCTTTAAAAACAAACAAACAAAAACATGATGTGGAATTCTCTCATTTTACCAAACAGCCGTACGCTCCCTTGAATATGTGACTATGAAACCCAAGTAATTGGAAGAAAAAAAATAAAGGAAACACCTCATCAGTCTCATTAATAGTTTTGTTGAGAATCGTTTATTTTTCAAAAACTGCTGGCTATGTCTTGATATTTTTAGACACGGCTAAAGTTGAAATTGCATGAATCCTCTCTCTAACATTCATGCTACTTAAGAATCTTTTCCCAAGATTTGACTGCATTCATTTCATAAAAGCCCTGTCCTCTTCTCCCCTATATATCTATATTAGCACTCTGCCTTCTACCCTCTTCCATAGGAAACACAAATCCGTCAATTGATCACTTAAGCCTTTCCAGTATGGGTACAACATTTTCTGTAGTTGTACTCCTGAGATTTGTCCTTTATACTTCTAAAGACTAGACCCTAGATAATACATGCTTGGGAATAGTGGAGCTAGCTTGCTTAAACTTTATTTAGGCGTATGCTAATTACTTGTGGGGGGCAAAGGCAGGCAGTGAGGATGTTACGCTTATCCCAAAATAGTCAATTTTGGAAAAGACACAAGTACAGGCCGCGAGCGGTGGCTCAGACCTGAAATCCCAGCACCTTGGGAGGTCTTCTCGCAGAAGGCCAGAGCGAGACCCCGGGGAAAAGATGCATCCCAGGCGTGATGGCCTGACGATGGCTTCCTGTGTCCCGCAACATGGGGAGTCTGCAGTGTGGCCGGTTTGGAAACTGGCAAGGAGAGCGAAGAGACAACATGCTGGTCTTCCACCCTTCCCTGGATGCCCGTGGGTGCCCGCAGAGCTCCGGAAGCAAACAGTCAACATGCTCAGCCTTTCGGGGGCCGGAGAGACGTGAGCAACATGCCCCCTTGCAGAGGGCACAGCAGCGTGGAATCCCAAATCACGCTTCAGTCATCCTGAGGGTGGCTCCTCTGTGGTCGGGGCTGTCGGCCTGGCGCTCCGTTGCGAGGCTCAGCCTGGGGATGTGCGGTCTGTGAACCACGCGGTTGAAAACCCGAAGGCAACACGGGTCCCGGTCTTTTGTCTCTGAGGAAGCCGCCCGTTCCTTGGGCCACGGAATCGGGGCCAATGGGTGCCCCGCCGGCCCGACGCGGCGGCCGTGGGCCCAGCCCTCAGCCCGCGCCGGGCGCTTACCCTTTTCCCGGAGCGCGGGGGTCCCGTTGCTCCCGGAGGCCAAAGACCGTTTATTCTCTCTGCCTTCCTCCCTCTGTCCCTGGCTCCCTCCCGCCCGCCCTCTGTCCCTGCGTCGCTCTGTCTATCCCTCCGTTCCTAACTGCCTCCCTCTCTCTCCCTCCCTCCCTCCCTCCCAACTTCCCTCCGCCCATCCTTCGGCCCCTCTGGGTCTCCCGTTCGTCTCTCCATCTCTGCCCGCCTTCCCTCCCGCCTGGAACGGTCGGCATCGCCGGCGTGCGCGGGGCCTGGGGTCTGCGTTCAGCCGCCAGGCGCTCCACGGTGGCAGCTGGGAGGCTGCAGGGACACGGGCGGGCGGGCGGGCGGGCGGCCGGGCGACGGTGGAGCGGAGGCGCAGAGGAGGCGAGCCGCCGCCGGAGGGATGGCGGGCCCGGACGCTGCGCGGGCCCGGTGTTTCGCGGGAAGGGGGTCTCCACCCAGCCCAGGGGAAGACTCATTTTCCGGGGGTAGGGATTGGGGGGTGGGGGTGGCGAGGGGTCGGTCAGGCCGTGGCGGAAAGGCATGAGAGCTCTGCCCGGGCTGCTCCCAGAGCCTAGGCGGCTGCCCGCGAACCCGCGCGTGCGCAGCAGACGGCCCACCTGCTGGTACCTGGGCCGGCGCTGGGATCCCCGGGATGCCCAGGAAAGAATGGCATCTCTCCGCTCTGTGGAGTGTCTCACCGGGCCTAGACCTGGAAGGCAGGAATCGCAGGCGGGTCGGCCCGGAGGGAAGACACGCCCATCCACGCCGACCCAGGTGTTCCCCGCGAAAGAGAGGCCACCGGCCACCGCCCTGCACCGACCCCGTCCCAGCCCCGCGTCCTTTTAAAGCTCCTCCAGCAGAGCCCGGTATTCTTCCTCGCTGAGGGGTGGTTCCAGCGAGGCGGCCTCTTCCGTGGCCTCCAGCTCCCCAGGGGCCTCCGTTTCTAGGAAAGGCTGCGCCCGCTGCAGAAACTCCGGGCTCGCCAGGAGCTCATCCAGCAGGCGTAGGGGAGTGCAGACGAGCGCTCCGGCTCCTGGAGGAGCCGCGCCTGGGGGGGCGCCCGGATGGCTTGCACCTGCCACTGCCGCGCGGAGGCCTCCGGGGGCGCGGGCTGGGGAGGTGGGGCTTCCCCGGCTTGGGGTTCCCACGCAGCCCCGGCGACCTGGGGACCCTGGCCCCAGCCCCAACACGGACTCCCCTGGGACGCGAGGGGAGGGAAATGCAGGGGGTATTTCAGAATTCAGTCTTCCTCACAGAATCGCAAAGTTCACGTTTCACAACCATAAAGAAACTATTTACGCTAAAAATGAGACTTTTTATGAAGTTGCACTTAGAAAACTTCAATGTCTGAGAAAAAAATATCTCTAACGCACAGGGAAACTGGTGGTTTATCCAATACTCTGAAAATAAAATGGGCTGGGTGAGGGGAATATGAAAATATTATTTCAATTTCATCTCATTTTATTTATTTATGTACTTATTGATTTATTTTTGAGACAGAGTGTCCCTCTGTCCCTCAGGCTGGATTACAGTGTCCTGAGCTCAGCTCACTGCAGCCTCCGCATCCTGGGCTCAAGGCATTCTCCTGCCTCAGCCTCCAGGGTAGCTGGGACTAAATGAGCACGCCACCACGCCAGGCAAATTTTTGTCTTTTTTTTTTAAAGTGTAGTGGAGGTTTCACCATTTGGGCCAGGGTGGTCTTCAACTGCCGACTTCAGGTGATCTGCCCCAACTTGCCTTCCCAAAGTGAAGGGACTATAGGCATGAGCCACTGCGCCCAGACTATGGTAGTTTCACACTGAAGCCTGAAGCTGCTCTGCCTTAGGATTTTTCCTGAGTTTTACTTTCTTTTCATGATGAGTTGCTAGTTCATGTTTTCCCTTGTTTCTTTTCGAAAGGCATTACTGATGAGATTATGGCTTTCTCACAAAGAATACCACTTTGGTGAAACTATATTGAAATCAGGAGTACCTTATGTTTCCGATACTTATCAAGCACAATATTTGAACACGGCGTGGTAGGTGAAAGTGTAGGAAGCAGAATTTGGCAATCCCCATATTTTTTCAATTTCGACGGTTTCAGGTTTTTGGTTTCAGCCAAACTGAAGAATGTCCTTATGAGCTGTCAATTCACAGGCCGTTACAGACAATATTTGAAACTACATCACGGTGTAATTTAAGGAGTACGATTCTAAAGAAATTTGAACAATCTGGTGGTATTGCTAACACCAAACAAGGTTGTTCAGCTCTTTCATCTTTAAAAACTAACAAACAAAAACATGATGTGGAATTCTCTCATTTTACCAAACAGCCGTACGCTCCCTTGAATATGTGACTATGAAACCCAAGTAATTGGAAGAAGAAAAATAAAGGAAACACCTCATCAGTCTCATTAATAGTTTTGTTGAGAATAGTTTATTTTTGAAAAACTGCTGGCTATGTCTTGATATTTTTAGACACGGCTAAAGCTGAAATTGCATGAATCCTCTCTCTAACATTCATGCTACTAAAGAAACTTTTCCCAAGATTTGACTGCATTCATTTCATAAAAGCCCTGTCCTCTTCTCCCCTATATATCTATATTAGCACTCTGCCTTCTACCCTCTTCCATAGGAAACACAAATCCGTCAATTGATCACTTAAGCCTTTCCAGTTTGGGTACAACATTTTCTGTAGTTGTACTCCTGAGATTTGTCCTTTATACTTCTAAAGACTAGACCCTAGATAATACATGCTTGGGAATAGTGGAGCTAGCTTGCTTAACCTTTATTTAGGCGTATGCTAATTACTTGTGGGGGGCAAAGGCAGGCAGTGAGGATGTTAAGCTTATCCCAAAATAGTCAATTTTGGAAAAGACACAAGTACAGGCCGGGCGTGGTGGCTCAGACCTGTAATCCCGGCACCTTGGGAGGCCGAGGCGGCCGGTCACGAGGTCAGGAGATCGACACCATCCTGGCTAACACGGTGAAACCCCGTCTCTGCTAAACATACACAAATTAGCCGGGCGTGGTGGCAGGCGCTTGTAGTCTCAGCTACTCGGGAGGCTGAGGCAGGAGAAGAGCACGAACCCGGGAGGCGGAGCTGGCAGTGAGCCGAGATTGCGCCACTGCACTCCGGCCTGGGCGGCAGAGTGGGATTCTGCCTCAAAAAAGAAAGAAAAAAAACATCTTCATATATATGAATGTGTGTGTGTGTGTGTGTGTGTGTGTCTGTGTGTGTGTGTGTACTCAGGTACACTCACTTTACTTCTGAGTTATCTCGTCACCACTTAACCAGCACCAATCAGAGACCACATTTTTCTAGGCAGTCTCCAAATGTACATTACAAATAGTAACGTACTTTAAGGATAGTAATGAAGCTCCGGGAAAAATTGCTTGTCTGCACCTCAGCAGACCAACCTGCCTGGGCCAGCTTCTCTCTTCCTCTACTCTTCAGAAAGTGCTAGACCTGCAACATCTGACAGAATACAGCTTCCATGACTCCTCAGTGCCATGGAAATGGAACGAGCTGAGAGCAATCTAAAGACTGGGAGATATTAGGTCTCTTGGATCTTACTTCTTTTGGTTGCTCGAGCACTTTAATTCCCGAGAGAGCCCTCCCATCTCCATCAGTTCTTCCAGGAACCTGTACCCTCCTTGTGTCTCTAAGATACGCTGGTCTAACTTGTTACATGCCTTTACAAGAAAGTTGGTAAAAATAAAAGGAAAGCTGAACAACGTCACAATATGGAGGTATGAAACAGAATTTCCCCATACTTGGTAAAGTTTAGAAATTTGTGTAATACCCGAAGGCAGATTCCATGTACAATAAGTCCTAGTTTAAGAACAAGAGCTGAGGGTATGAGGAAATAAAACTATATTTTCCGGGAGTATCTCTGGCTTCAGGAAGAAAGAGCACATGTTACTCTCCATTCAATATTAGGGCTGAACTATGGGGTCTTTTCGATCCTTTTTGCTTACCCTCTGCGATTCAGGGGGCACATGGCAAAGGTAAACAGACTGAAACAGCACCGTGGATAGCTGTGAGCTGTGCTGGGAAGATTCACGGTGATTCCATAATAAATCTCAGGTCTTTCTTCTGTAACAAAAAATTCCTCTTTTCCATCATCAAGGTAAAGCCGAGTATGTACAAGTAGAGTATGCGATAACTTTGTCACTCGTGACGAACCTAGTCGGTCCGATACTTTAACAACTTCTCCAATGTCTCTGCACTCAGGTTGGATATTCTGAGTGGGTCATCGGTAGAATGAATGAAATCAAGAATACTCTATAGCAATGTTTGGAAGTCAATTTCAGTGTCTCCGGAAGCACTGGGAAAATCACCATGTGTAACGAACGTGAAGTATCCACAGGCTCTCTCTGTGTCTTTGAAACTGCCCATGTGTTCATTAGAAACGGCGGCTTGAGGAAAGGTGGTTTTGGAATTGGTTTCCCTCTAGTCTTACGTGATGCATCTCTACTATATTGCATTATAATAGAGCAAAGGGTCACTTGCTGACATAAAGCACAGGAGGCCGGAATGGAAGAGTCAACTTAGAGAAAAAAAGTGCTTTTCGGTTTTATTTTCATTTCTGCAGTTTGGAAAACAGTTTAACAGTTTAACTGATTTTGTGGCGGCTCACAAAAATACATATGAGCGTTGAAAATGTACAGAAGAACAACAATTGGGAGACATTTCCGGAAGCTTCAGTTTCTGAAACCCAGACACGAGCCTACAAGCTAAGACACGGCTACACCAGGCTTCAGCGTGAAACCATACAACTCCTGGGAAGGGCTTCCCTCTCTGAACGCAGCTACCTGTCCACAGGATGCTCTAGGCCCAGGCACCTTTATTCTTCCAACTAGAGAGACATAGAAAGATGCCTCCATATCCCATGAAGATGCCCAAGCATTTGGCCAAGGCTCCTATGAAACAGTCTGCTGTCTTCATCCAGGTAAGGGCAACTTCACATTTTCAGACACTAAGGTCGTGGGCAAATCCAGGGTGGACTGAGAGGCGGAAGCTCCAGCAAACACAGTCCTGTGGCTGGAAGATGAATGCAGTACTTATTCCTGCACCAACAGACCCTTGCCTCTGGCCTTGGGCCTAGAGCATGATTTTTTGGTAGTTGCTGTTGGGGAAGAGGCCCTTGGGCTTTAACCTGCGGACAGCCTCCCTTAAATGCTTGGGCTGCAGCGGGGGCGTTTCTCCCCACATCTCACACACGTCCAGGGCCTCTTCCACCACCTCTCCAACAAAGACCTTGGCGATTCCAGCCATGGCAATGGCGGCGTTCTCAGACACCGAACTGCCGGTGATAGACTTCATCAGACCTGCCATGCGTGCTTTTGGGAAAGCTGACCGGCGACACACTTCGTAGCGGGCCAGCTGCTCCTCAGACATGGCAGACAGCAGGGCTGTCATCCTCTGAGCCTCCTCTGCATCCACGGTGGGCTTCCTCTCCTTCTTTCCTTTGGTATGTCTTTTCCGTCTTTTGGCGGCAGGAGGAGCTGAGGCTGAGGCCTCCTTGTCCCCTTCTGTGAGGTCCATGACATCCTCACTCCTGAGCTCACCTCCCTGATCCCTGGGTTCTTCCAAGTTCCCACCTAGGTCCTCAGGGATTCCATCCTTCTTGCTGCCCTTCAGACCTCGGGGCATGGCGAACATCTCAGCAGACACACCTGTTTGCCTGCCCGTCTCCACGGGTGAGATTCAAGTCTGCCCCGTGACAGCAGCTGTAGAGGCAGAAGTTCTGGCTGGGGTGGTTTGATTACGGATCTGCAGCGAGAACCTTTCGAAGATTTTAGCTGCCGTGTTTCTGCTGAGCCACTTTAGCCATAACTGGACACAGCTCCCTGCCACCCCTTCCCACACACAAACACACACGCTGAATTTTCTCACTTCCACAATGTGAAGAAACTTGTGGATGGAGAGTATATTAGTTTTACATCAATGCAGAATAAATTCTCACAAGTTTTGGACACTTAAAACAAACCCCAGCTCAGAGGTCAGAAGTTCTACCAGTCCAAGTGACTGCCACCTGCTCAGAGCCACACGAGGGACCTCCGGGATGGGTCTGGCTGTGTGGTCGCTGCCTTCACCTGAGAAGGGTCTGGCTTCGATCTGACTCGAGGTGGTGGCAGAATTCAATGCCTTCGGGTTGTGAGCCCCAGGCCCACTTGTCTGTTCTGCCTGCTGCCGTGAGGACGCTCTCGGCTCCTGCAAGTGTTGCCCAGGTCTGGGCTGTGAGGCTCCCTGGGTCTGCGGGGCCAGTGCCGGGGAATCTCCCACAGGGCAATGTCATCTCAGGGAGCTCCAGTCCTCCCTTATAAAGAGCTCGGATGATTGAACTAGACCCAGCCCTTAGCAGCTATTGGCTCAGGATATCCGTAAGGAAATCAGGGATTTGGGCGGGCTCATCAATTCACGCTTCCGCCCACCCCCAAGGGAGGGGCAGACACAGGGCGAGTCTCCGAGGGGCGGGAAATGCAGGGGGTATTTCAGAATTCAGTCTTCCTCACAGAATCGCAAAGTTCACGTTTCACAACCATAAAGAAACTATTTACGCTAAAAATGAGACTTTTTAAGAAGTTGCACTTAGAAAACTTCAATGTCTGAGAAAAAAATATCCCTAACGCACAGGGAAACAGGTGGCTTATCCAATACTCTGGAAATAAAATGGGCTGGGTGAGGGGAATATGAAAATATTATTTCAATTTCATCTCATTTTATTTATTTATTTATGTACTTATTGATTTATTTTTGAGACAGAGTCTCCCTCTGTCCCTCAGGCTGGATTACAGTGTCCTGAGCTCAGCTCACTGCAGCCTCCGCATCCTGGGCCCAAGGCATTCTCCTGCCTCAGCCTCCAGAGTAGCTGGGACTAAATGAGTACGCCACCACGCCAGGCAAATTTTTGTCTTTTTTATAAAGTGTAGAGGAGGTTTCACCATTTGGGCCAGGGTGGTCTTCAACTGCCAACTTCAGATGATCTGCCCCAACCTGCCTTCCAAAGTGAAGGGACTATAGGCGTGAGCCACTGCGCCCAGACTATGATAGTTTCACACTGAGGCCTGAAGCTGCTCTGCCTTAGGATTTTTCCTGAGTTTTACGTTCTTGTCATGATGAGTTGCTAGTTCATATTTTCCGTTGGATCTTTTCGAAAGGGATTACTGATGAGATTATGGCTTTCTCACAAAGAATACCACTTTGGTGAAACTATACTGAAATCAGGAGTACCTTATGTTTCCGATACTTATCAAGCACAATATTTGAACACGGCGTGGTAGGTGAAAGTGTAGGAAGCAGAATTTGGCAAACCCCATTTTTTTTCAATTTCGACGGTTTCAGGTTTTTGGTTTCAGCCAAACTGAAGAATGTCCTCATGAGCTGTCAATTCACAGGCCATTACAGACAATTTTTGAAACTACATCACACTGTAATTTAAGGAGTACGATTCTAAAGAAATTTGAACAATCTGGTGGTATTGCTAACACCAAACAAGGTTGTTCAGCTCTTTCATCTTTAAAAACAAACAAACAAAAACATGATGTGGAATTCTCTCATTTTACCAAACAGCCGTACGCTCCCTTGAATATGTGACTATGAAACCCAAGTAATTGGAAGAAAAAAAATAAAGGAAACACCTCATCAGTCTCATTAATAGTTTTGTTGAGAATCGTTTATTTTTCAAAAACTGCTGGCTATGTCTTGATATTTTTAGACACGGCTAAAGTTGAAATTGCATGAATCCTCTCTCTAACATTCATGCTACTTAAGAATCTTTTCCCAAGATTTGACTGCATTCATTTCATAAAAGCCCTGTCCTCTTCTCCCCTATATATCTATATTAGCACTCTGCCTTCTACCCTCTTCCATAGGAAACACAAATCCGTCAATTGATCACTTAAGCCTTTCCAGTATGGGTACAACATTTTCTGTAGTTGTACTCCTGAGATTTGTCCTTTATACTTCTAAAGACTAGACCCTAGATAATACATGCTTGGGAATAGTGGAGCTAGCTTGCTTAAACTTTATTTAGGCGTATGCTAATTACTTGTGGGGGGCAAAGGCAGGCAGTGAGGATGTTACGCTTATCCCAAAATAGTCAATTTTGGAAAAGACACAAGTACAGGCCGCGAGCGGTGGCTCAGACCTGAAATCCCAGCACCTTGGGAGGTCTTCTCGCAGAAGGCCAGAGCGAGACCCCGGGGAAAAGATGCATCCCAGGCGTGATGGCCTGACGATGGCTTCCTGTGTCCCGCAACATGGGGAGTCTGCAGTGTGGCCGGTTTGGAAACTGGCAAGGAGAGCGAAGAGACAACATGCTGGTCTTCCACCCTTCCCTGGATGCCCGTGGGTGCCCGCAGAGCTCCGGAAGCAAACAGTCAACATGCTCAGCCTTTCGGGGGCCGGAGAGACGTGAGCAACATGCCCCCTTGCAGAGGGCACAGCAGCGTGGAATCCCAAATCACGCTTCAGTCATCCTGAGGGTGGCTCCTCTGTGGTCGGGGCTGTCGGCCTGGCGCTCCGTTGCGAGGCTCAGCCTGGGGATGTGCGGTCTGTGAACCACGCGGTTGAAAACCCGAAGGCAACACGGGTCCCGGTCTTTTGTCTCTGAGGAAGCCGCCCGTTCCTTGGGCCACGGAATCGGGGCCAATGGGTGCCCCGCCGGCCCGACGCGGCGGCCGTGGGCCCAGCCCTCAGCCCGCGCCGGGCGCTTACCCTTTTCCCGGAGCGCGGGGGTCCCGTTGCTCCCGGAGGCCAAAGACCGTTTATTCTCTCTGCCTTCCTCCCTCTGTCCCTGGCTCCCTCCCGCCCGCCCTCTGTCCCTGCGTCGCTCTGTCTATCCCTCCGTTCCTAACTGCCTCCCTCTCTCTCCCTCCCTCCCTCCCTCCCAACTTCCCTCCGCCCATCCTTCGGCCCCTCTGGGTCTCCCGTTCGTCTCTCCATCTCTGCCCGCCTTCCCTCCCGCCTGGAACGGTCGGCATCGCCGGCGTGCGCGGGGCCTGGGGTCTGCGTTCAGCCGCCAGGCGCTCCACGGTGGCAGCTGGGAGGCTGCAGGGACACGGGCGGGCGGGCGGGCGGGCGGCCGGGCGACGGTGGAGCGGAGGCGCAGAGGAGGCGAGCCGCCGCCGGAGGGATGGCGGGCCCGGACGCTGCGCGGGCCCGGTGTTTCGCGGGAAGGGGGTCTCCACCCAGCCCAGGGGAAGACTCATTTTCCGGGGGTAGGGATTGGGGGGTGGGGGTGGCGAGGGGTCGGTCAGGCCGTGGCGGAAAGGCATGAGAGCTCTGCCCGGGCTGCTCCCAGAGCCTAGGCGGCTGCCCGCGAACCCGCGCGTGCGCAGCAGACGGCCCACCTGCTGGTACCTGGGCCGGCGCTGGGATCCCCGGGATGCCCAGGAAAGAATGGCATCTCTCCGCTCTGTGGAGTGTCTCACCGGGCCTAGACCTGGAAGGCAGGAATCGCAGGCGGGTCGGCCCGGAGGGAAGACACGCCCATCCACGCCGACCCAGGTGTTCCCCGCGAAAGAGAGGCCACCGGCCACCGCCCTGCACCGACCCCGTCCCAGCCCCGCGTCCTTTTAAAGCTCCTCCAGCAGAGCCCGGTATTCTTCCTCGCTGAGGGGTGGTTCCAGCGAGGCGGCCTCTTCCGTGGCCTCCAGCTCCCCAGGGGCCTCCGTTTCTAGGAAAGGCTGCGCCCGCTGCAGAAACTCCGGGCTCGCCAGGAGCTCATCCAGCAGGCGTAGGGGAGTGCAGACGAGCGCTCCGGCTCCTGGAGGAGCCGCGCCTGGGGGGGCGCCCGGATGGCTTGCACCTGCCACTGCCGCGCGGAGGCCTCCGGGGGCGCGGGCTGGGGAGGTGGGGCTTCCCCGGCTTGGGGTTCCCACGCAGCCCCGGCGACCTGGGGACCCTGGCCCCAGCCCCAACACGGACTCCCCTGGGACGCGAGGGGAGGGAAATGCAGGGGGTATTTCAGAATTCAGTCTTCCTCACAGAATCGCAAAGTTCACGTTTCACAACCATAAAGAAACTATTTACGCTAAAAATGAGACTTTTTATGAAGTTGCACTTAGAAAACTTCAATGTCTGAGAAAAAAATATCTCTAACGCACAGGGAAACTGGTGGTTTATCCAATACTCTGAAAATAAAATGGGCTGGGTGAGGGGAATATGAAAATATTATTTCAATTTCATCTCATTTTATTTATTTATGTACTTATTGATTTATTTTTGAGACAGAGTGTCCCTCTGTCCCTCAGGCTGGATTACAGTGTCCTGAGCTCAGCTCACTGCAGCCTCCGCATCCTGGGCTCAAGGCATTCTCCTGCCTCAGCCTCCAGAGTAGCTGGGACTAAATGAGCACGCCACCACGCCAGGCAAATTTTTGTCTTTTTTTTTTAAAGTGTAGTGGAGGTTTCACCATTTGGGCCAGGGTGGTCTTCAACTGCCGACTTCAGGTGATCTGCCCCAACTTGCCTTCCCAAAGTGAAGGGACTATAGGCATGAGCCACTGCGCCCAGACTATGGTAGTTTCACACTGAAGCCTGAAGCTGCTCTGCCTTAGGATTTTTCCTGAGTTTTACTTTCTTGTCATGATGAGTTGCTAGTTCATGTTTTCCCTTGTTTCTTTTCGAAAGGCATTACTGATGAGATTATGGCTTTCTCACAGAGAATACCACTTTGGTGAAACTATATTGAAATCAGGAGTACCTTATGTTTCCGATACTTATCAAGCACAATATTTGAACACGGCGTGGTAGGTGAAAGTGTAGGAAGCAGAATTTGGCAATCCCCATATTTTTTCAATTTCGACGGTTTCAGGTTTTTGGTTTCAGCCAAACTGAAGAATGTCCTTATGAGCTGTCAATTCACAGGCCGTTACAGACAATATTTGAAACTACATCACGGTGTAATTTAAGGAGTACGATTCTAAAGAAATTTGAACAATCTGGTGGTATTGCTAACACCAAACAAGGTTGTTCAGCTCTTTCATCTTTAAAAACAAACAAACAAAAACATGATGTGGAATTCTCTCATTTTACCAAACAGCCGTACGCTCCCTTGAATATGTGACTATGAAACCCAAGTAATTGGAAGAAGAAAAATAAAGGAAACACCTCATCAGTCTCATTAATAGTTTTGTTGAGAATAGTTTATTTTTGAAAAACTGCTGGCTATGTCTTGATATTTTTAGACACGGCTAAAGCTGAAATTGCATGAATCCTCTCTCTAACATTCATGCTACTAAAGAAACTTTTCCCAAGATTTGACTGCATTCATTTCATAAAAGCCCTGTCCTCTTCTCCCCTATATATCTATATTAGCACTCTGCCTTCTACCCTCTTCCATAGGAAACACAAATCCGTCAATTGATCACTTAAGCCTTTCCAGTTTGGGTACAACATTTTCTGTAGTTGTACTCCTGAGATTTGTCCTTTATACTTCTAAAGACTAGACCCTAGATAATACATGCTTGGGAATAGTGGAGCTAGCTTGCTTAAACTTTATTTAGGCGTATGCTAATTACTTGTGGGGGGCAAAGGCAGGCAGTGAGGATGTTAAGCTTATCCCAAAATAGTCAATTTTGGAAAAGACACAAGTACAGGCCGGGCGTGGTGGCTCAGACCTGTAATCCCGGCACCTTGGGAGGCCGAGGCGGCCGGTCACGAGGTCAGGAGATCGACACCATCCTGGCTAACACGGTGAAACCCCGTCTCTGCTAAACATACACAAATTAGCCGGGCGTGGTGGCAGGCGCTTGTAGTCTCAGCTACTCGGGAGGCTGAGGCAGGAGAAGAGCACGAACCCGGGAGGCGGAGCTGGCAGTGAGCCGAGATTGCGCCACTGCACTCCGGCCTGGGCGGCAGAGTGGGATTCTGCCTCAAAAAAGAAAGAAAAAAAACATCTTCATATATATGAATGTGTGTGTGTGTGTGTGTGTCTGTGTGTGTGTGTGTACTCAGGTACACTCACTTTACTTCTGAGTTATCTCGTCACCACTTAACCAGCACCAATCAGAGACCACATTTTTCTAGGCAGTCTCCAAATGTACATTACAAATAGTAACGTACTTTAAGGATAGTAATGAAGCTCCGGGAAAAATTGCTTGTCTCCACCTCAGCAGACCAACCTGCCTGGGCCAGCTTCTCTCTTCCTCTACTCTTCAGAAAGTGCTAGACCTGCAACATCTGACAGAATACAGCTTCCATGACTCCTCAGTGCCATGGAAATGGAACGAGCTGAGAGCAATCTAAAGACTGGGAGATATTAGGTCTCTTGGATCTTACTTCTTTTGGTTGCTCGAGCACTTTAATTCCCGAGAGAGCCCTCCCATCTCCATCAGTTCTTCCAGGAACCTGTACCCTCCTTGTGTCTCTAAGATACGCTGGTCTAACTTGTTACATGCCTTTACAAGAAAGTTGGTAAAAATAAAAGGAAAGCTGAACAACGTCACAATATGGAGGTATGAAACAGAATTTCCCCATACTTGGTAAAGTTTAGAAATTTGTGTAATACCCGAAGGCAGATTCCATGTACAATAAGTCCTAGTTTAAGAACAAGAGCTGAGGGTATGAGGAAATAAAACTATATTTTCCGGGAGTATCTCTGGCTTCAGGAAGAAAGAGCACATGTTACTCTCCATTCAATATTAGGGCTGAACTATGGGGTCTTTTCGATCCTTTTTGCTTACCCTCTGCGATTCAGGGGGCACATGGCAAAGGTAAACAGACTGAAACAGCACCGTGGATAGCTGTGAGCTGTGCTGGGAAGATTCACGGTGATTCCATAATAAATCTCAGGTCTTTCTTCTGTAACAAAAAATTCCTCTTTTCCATCATCAAGGTAAAGCCGAGTATGTACAAGTAGAGTATGCGATAACTTTGTCACTCGTGACGAACCTAGTCGGTCCGATACTTTAACAACTTCTCCAATGTCTCTGCACTCAGGTTGGATATTCTGAGTGGGTCATCGGTAGAATGAATGAAATCAAGAATACTCTATAGCAATGTTTGGAAGTCAATTTCAGTGTCTCCGGAAGCACTGGGAAAATCACCATGTGTAACGAACGTGAAGTATCCACAGGCTCTCTCTGTGTCTTTGAAACTGCCCATGTGTTCATTAGAAACGGCGGCTTGAGGAAAGGTGGTTTTGGAATTGGTTTCCCTCTAGTCTTACGTGATGCATCTCTACTATATTGCATTATAATAAAGCAAAGGGTCACTTGCTGACATAAAGCACAGGAGGCAGGAATGGAAGAGTCAACTTAGAGAAAAAAAGTGCTTTTCGGTTTTATTTTCATTTCTGCAGTTTGGAAAACAGTTTAACAGTTTAACTGATTTTGTGGCGGCTCACAAAAATACATATGAGCGTTGAAAATGTACAGAAGAACAACAATTGGGAGACATTTCCGGAAGCTTCAGTTTCTGAAACCCAGACATGAGCCTACAAGCTAAGACACGGCTACACCAGGCTTCAGCGTGAAACCATACAACTCCTGGGAAGGGCTTCCCTCTCTGAACGCAGCTACCTGTCCACAGGATGCTCTAGGCCCAGGCACCTTTATTCTTCCAACTAGAGAGACATAGAAAGATGCCTCCATATCCCATGAAGATGCCCAAGCATTTGGCCAAGGCTCCTATGAAACAGTCTGCTGTCTTCATCCAGGTAAGGGCAACTTCACATTTTCAGACACTAAGGTCGTGGGCAAATCCAGGGTGGACTGAGAGGCGGAAGCTCCAGCAAACAGAGTCCTGTGGCTGGAAGATGAATGCAGTACTTATTCCTGCACCAACAGACCCTTGCCTCTGGCCTTGGGCCTAGAGCATGATTTTTTGGTAGTTGCTGTTGGGGAAGAGGCCCTTGGGCTTTAACCTGCGGACAGCCTCCCTTAAATGCTTGGGCTGCAGCGGGGGCGTTTCTCCCCACATCTCACACACGTCCAGGGCCTCTTCCACCACCTCTCCAACAAAGACCTTGGCGATTCCAGCCATGGCAATGGCGGCGTTCTCAGACACCGAACTGCCGGTGATAGACTTCATCAGACCTGCAATGCGTGCTTTTGGGAAAGCTGACCGGCGACACACTTCGTAGCGGGCCAGCTGCTCCTCAGACATGGCAGACAGCAGGGCTGTCATCCTCTGAGCCTCCTCTGCATCCACGGTGGGCTTCCTCTCCTTCTTTCCTTTGGTATGTCTTTTCCGTCTTTTGGCGGCAGGAGGAGCTGAGGCTGAGGCCTCCTTGTCCCCTTCTGTGAGGTCCGTGACATCCTCACTCCTGAGCTCACCTCCCTGATCCCTGGGTTCTTCCAAGTTCCCACCTAGGTCCTCAGGGATTCCATCCTTCTTGCTGCCCTTCAGACCTCGGGGCATGGCGAACATCTCAGCAGACACACCTGTTTGCCTGCCCGTCTCCACGGGTGAGATTCAAGTCTGCCCCGTGACAGCAGCTGTAGAGGCAGAAGTTCTGGCTGGGGTGGTTTGATTACGGATCTGCAGCGAGAACCTTTCGAAGATTTTAGCTGCCGTGTTTCTGCTGAGCCACTTTAGCCATAACTGGACACAGCTCCCTGCCTCCCCTTCCCACACACAAACACACACGCTGAATTTTCTCACTTCCACAATGTGAAGAAACTTGTGGATGGAGAGTATATTAGTTTTACATCAATGCAGAATAAATTCTCACAAATTTTGGACACTTAAAACAAACCCCAGCTCAGAGGTCAGAAGTTCTACCAGTCCAAGTGACTGCCACCTGCTCAGAGCCACACGAGGGACCTCCGGGATGGGTCTGGCTGTGTGGTCGCTGCCTTCACCTGAGAAGGGTCTGGCTTCGATCTGACTCGAGGTGGTGGCAGAATTCAATGCCTTCGGGTTGTGAGCCCCAGGCCCACTTGTCTGTTCTGCCTGCTGCCGTGAGGACGCTCTCGGCTCCTGCAAGTGTTGCCCAGGTCTGGGCTGTGAGGCTCCCTGGGTCTGCACGGCCAGTGCCGGGGAATCTCCCACAGGGCAATGTCATCTCAGGGAGCTCCAGTCCTCCCTTATAAAGAGCTCGGATGATTGAACTAGACCCAGCCCTTAGCAGCTATTGGCTCAGGATATCCCTAAGGAAATCAGGGATTTGGGCGGGCTCATCAATTCACGCTTCCGCCCACCCCCAAGGGAGGGGCAGACACAGGGCGAGTCTCCGAGGGGCGGGAAATGCAGGGGGTATTTCAGAATTCAGTCTTCCTCACAGAATCGCAAAGTTCACGTTTCACAACCATAAAGAAACTATTTACGCTAAAAATGAGACTTTTTAAGAAGTTGCACTTAGAAAACTTCAATGTCTGAGAAAAAAATATCCCTAACGCACAGGGAAACAGGTGGCTTATCCAATACTCTGGAAATAAAATGGGCTGGGTGAGGGGAATATGAAAATATTATTTCAATTTCATCTCATTTTATTTATTTATTTATGTACTTATTGATTTATTTTTGAGACAGAGTCTCCCTCTGTCCCTCAGGCTGGATTACAGTGTCCTGAGCTCAGCTCACTGCAGCCTCCGCATCCTGGGCCCAAGGCATTCTCCTGCCTCAGCCTCCAGAGTAGCTGGGACTAAATGAGTACGCCACCACGCCAGGCAAATTTTTGTCTTTTTTATAAAGTGTAGAGGAGGTTTCACCATTTGGGCCAGGGTGGTCTTCAACTGCCAACTTCAGATGATCTGCCCCAACTTGCCTTCCAAAGTGAAGGGACTATAGGCGTGAGCCACTGCGCCCAGACTATGATAGTTTCACACTGAGGCCTGAAGCTGCTCTGCCTTAGGATTTTTCCTGAGTTTTACGTTCTTGTCATGATGAGTTGCTAGTTCATATTTTCCGTTGGATCTTTTCGAAAGGGATTACTGATGAGATTATGGCTTTCTCACAAAGAATACCACTTTGGTGAAACTATACTGAAATCAGGAGTACCTTATGTTTCCGATACTTATCAAGCACAATATTTGAACACGGCGTGGTAGGTGAAAGTGTAGGAAGCAGAATTTGGCAAACCCCATTTTTTTTCAATTTCGACGGTTTCAGGTTTTTGGTTTCAGCCAAACTGAAGAATGTCCTAATGAGCTGTCAATTCACAGGCCATTACAGACAATTTTTGAAACTACATCACACTGTAATTTAAGGAGTACGATTCTAAAGAAATTTGAACAATCTGGTGGTATTGCTAACACCAAACAAGGTTGTTCAGCTCTTTCATCTTTAAAAACAAACAAACAAAAACATGATGTGGAATTCTCTCATTTTACCAAACAGCCGTACGCTCCCTTGAATATGTGACTATGAAACCCAAGTAATTGGAAGAAAAAAAATAAAGGAAACACCTCATCAGTCTCATTAATAGTTTTGTTGAGAATAGTTTATTTTTCAAAAACTGCTGGCTATGTCTTGATATTTTTAGACACGGCTAAAGTTGAAATTGCATGAATCCTCTCTCTAACATTCATGCTACTTAAGAATCTTTTCCCAAGATTTGACTGCATTCATTTCATAAAAGCCCTGTCCTCTTCTCCCCTATATATCTATATTAGCACTCTGCCTTCTACCCTCTTCCATAGGAAACACAAATCCGTCAATTGATCACTTAAGCCTTTCCAGTATGGGTACAACATTTTCTGTAGTTGTACTCCTGAGATTTGTCCTTTATACTTCTAAAGACTAGACCCTAGATAATACATGCTTGGGAATAGTGGAGCTAGCTTGCTTAAACTTTATTTAGGCGTATGCTAATTACTTGTGGGGGGCAAAGGCAGGCAGTGAGGATGTTACGCTTATCCCAAAATAGTCAATTTTGGAAAAGACACAAGTACAGGCCGCGAGCGGTGGCTCAGACCTGAATTCCCAGCACCTTGGGAGGTCTTCTCGCAGAAGGCCAGAGCGAGACCCCGGGGAAAAGATTCATCCCAGGCGTGATGGCCTGACGATGGCTTCCTGTGTCCCGCAACATGGGGAGTCTGCAGTGTGGCCGGTTTGGAAACTGGCAAGGAGAGCGAAGAGACAACATGCTGGTCTTCCACCCTTCCCTGGATGCCCGTGGGTGCGCGCAGAGCTCCGGAAGCAAACAGTCAACATGCTCAGCCTTTCGGGGGCCGGAGAGACGTGAGCAACATGCCCCCTTGCAGAGGGCACAGCAGCGTGGAATCCCAAATCACGCTTCAGTCATCCTGAGGGTGGCTCCTCTGTGGTCGGGGCTGTCGGCCTGGCGCTCCGTTGCGAGGCTCAGCCTGGGGATGTGCGGTCTGTGAACCACGCGGTTGAAAACCCGAAGGCAACACGGGTCCCGGTCTTTTGTCTCTGAGGAAGCCGCCCGTTCCTTGGGCCACGGAATCGGGGCCAATGGGTGCCCCGCCGGCCCGACGCGGCGGCCGTGGGCCCAGCCCTCAGCCCGCGCCGGGCGCTTACCCTTTTCCCGGAGCGCGGGGGTCCCGTTGCTCCCGGAGGCCAAAGACCGTTTATTCTCTCTGCCTTCCTCCCTCTGTCCCTGGCTCCCTCCCGCCCGCCCTCTGTCCCTGCGTCGCTCTGTCTATCCCTCCGTTCCTAACTGCCTCCCTCTCTCTCCCTCCCTCCCTCCCTCCCAACTTCCCTCCGCCCATCCTTCGGCCCCTCTGGGTCTCCCGTTCGTCTCTCCATCTCTGCCCGCCTTCCCTCCCGCCTGGAACGGTCGGCATCGCCGGCGTGCGCGGGGCCTGGGGTCTGCGTTCAGCCGCCAGGCGCTCCACGGTGGCAGCTGGGAGGCTGCAGGGACACGGGCGGGCGGGCGGGCGGCCGGGCGACGGTGGAGCGGAGGCGCAGAGGAGGCGAGCCGCCGCCGGAGGGATGGCGGGCCCGGACGCTGCGCGGGCCCGGTGTTTCGCGGGAAGGGGGTCTCCACCCAGCCCAGGGGAAGACTCATTTTCCGGGGGTAGGGATTGGGGGGTGGGGGTGGCGAGGGGTCGGTCAGGCCGTGGCGGAAAGGCATGAGAGCTCTGCCCGGGCTGCTCCCAGAGCCTAGGCGGCTGCCCGCGAACCCGCGCGTGCGCAGCAGACGGCCCACCTGCTGGTACCTGGGCCGGCGCTGGGATCCCCGGGATGCCCAGGAAAGAATGGCATCTCTCCGCTCTGTGGAGTGTCTCACCGGGCCTAGACCTGGAAGGCAGGAATCGCAGGCGGGTCGGCCCGGAGGGAAGACACGCCCATCCACGCCGACCCAGGTGTTCCCCGCGAAAGAGAGGCCACCGGCCACCGCCCTGCACCGACCCCGTCCCAGCCCCGCGTCCTTTTAAAGCTCCTCCAGCAGAGCCCGATATTCTTCCTCGCTGAGGGGTGGTTCCAGCGAGGCGGCCTCTTCCGTGGCCTCCAGCTCCCCAGGGGCCTCCGTTTCTAGGAAAGGCTGCGCCCGCTGCAGAAACTCCGGGCTCGCCAGGAGCTCATCCAGCAGGCGTAGGGGAGTGCAGACGAGCGCTCCGGCTCCTGGAGGAGCCGCGCCTGGGGGGGCGCCCGGATGGCTTGCACCTGCCACTGCCGCGCGGAGGCCTCCGGGGGCGCGGGCTGGGGAGGTGGGGCTTCCCCGGCTTGGGGTTCCCACGCAGCCCCGGCGACCTGGGGACCCTGGCCCCAGCCCCAACACGGACTCCCCTGGGACGCCAGGGGAGGGAAATGCAGGGGGTATTTCAGAATTCAGTCTTCCTCACAGAATCGCAAAGTTCACGTTTCACAACCATAAAGAAACTATTTACGCTAAAAATGAGACTTTTTATGAAGTTGCACTTAGAAAACTTCAATGTCTGAGAAAAAAATATCTCTAACGCACAGGGAAACTGGTGGTTTATCCAATACTCTGAAAATAAAATGGGCTGGGTGAGGGGAATATGAAAATATTATTTCCATTTCATCTCATTTTATTTATTTATGTACTTATTGATTTATTTTTGAGACAGAGTGTCCCTCTGTCCCTCAGGCTGGATTACAGTGTCCTGAGCTCAGCTCACTGCAGCCTCCGCATCCTGGGCTCAAGGCATTCTCCTGCCTCAGCCTCCAGAGTAGCTGGGACTAAATGAGCACGCCACCACGCCAGGCAAATTTTTGTCTTTTTTTTTTAAAGTGTAGTGGAGGTTTCACCATTTGGGCCAGGGTGGTCTTCAACTGCCGACTTCAGGTGATCTGCCCCAACTTGCCTTCCCAAAGTGAAGGGACTATAGGCATGAGCCACTGCGCCCAGACTATGGTAGTTTCACACTGAAGCCTGAAGCTGCTCTGCCTTAGGATTTTTCCTGAGTTTTACTTTCTTGTCATGATGAGTTGCTAGTTCATGTTTTCCCTTGTTTCTTTTCGAAAGGCATTACTGATGAGATTATGGCTTTCTCACAGAGAATACCACTTTGGTGAAACTATATTGAAATCAGGAGTACCTTATGTTTCCGATACTTATCAAGCACAATATTTGAACACGGCGTGGTAGGTGAAAGTGTAGGAAGCAGAATTTGGCAATCCCCATATTTTTTCAATTTCGACGGTTTCAGGTTTTTGGTTTCAGCCAAACTGAAGAATGTCCTTATGAGCTGTCAATTCACAGGCCGTTACAGACAATATTTGAAACTACATCACGGTGTAATTTAAGGAGTACGATTCTAAAGAAATTTGAACAATCTGGTGGTATTGCTAACACCAAACAAGGTTGTTCAGCTCTTTCATCTTTAAAAACAAACAAACAAAAACATGATGTGGAATTCTCTCATTTTACCAAACAGCCGTACGCTCCCTTGAATATGTGACTATGAAACCCAAGTAATTGGAAGAAGAAAAATAAAGGAAACACCTCATCAGTCTCATTAATAGTTTTGTTGAGAATAGTTTATTTTTGAAAAACTGCTGGCTATGTCTTGATATTTTTAGACACGGCTAAAGCTGAAATTGCATGAATCCTCTCTCTAACATTCATGCTACTAAAGAAACTTTTCCCAAGATTTGACTGCATTCATTTCATAAAAGCCCTGTCCTCTTCTCCCCTATATATCTATATTAGCACTCTGCCTTCTACCCTCTTCCATAGGAAACACAAATCCGTCAATTGATCACTTAAGCCTTTCCAGTTTGGGTACAACATTTTCTGTAGTTGTACTCCTGAGATTTGTCCTTTATACTTCTAAAGACTAGACCCTAGATAATACATGCTTGGGAATAGTGGAGCTAGCTTGCTTAAACTTTATTTAGGCGTATGCTAATTACTTGTGGGGGGCAAAGGCAGGCAGTGAGGATGTTAAGCTTATCCCAAAATAGTCAATTTTGGAAAAGACACAAGTACAGGCCGGGCGTGGTGGCTCAGACCTGTAATCCCGGCACCTTGGGAGGCCGAGGCGGCCGGTCACGAGGTCAGGAGATCGACACCATCCTGGCTAACACGGTGAAACCCCGTCTCTGCTAAACATACACAAATTAGCCGGGCGTGGTGGCAGGCGCTTGTAGTCTCAGCTACTCGGGAGGCTGAGGCAGGAGAAGAGCACGAACCCGGGAGGCGGAGCTGGCAGTGAGCCGAGATTGCGCCACTGCACTCCGGCCTGGGCGGCAGAGTGGGATTCTGCCTCAAAAAAGAAAGAAAAAAAACATCTTCATATATATGAATGTGTGTGTGTGTGTGTGTGTCTGTGTGTGTGTGTGTACTCAGGTACACTCACTTTACTTCTGAGTTATCTCGTCACCACTTAACCAGCACCAATCAGAGACCACATTTTTCTAGGCAGTCTCCAAATGTACATTACAAATAGTAACGTACTTTAAGGATAGTAATGAAGCTCCGGGAAAAATTGCTTGTCTCCACCTCAGCAGACCAACCTGCCTGGGCCAGCTTCTCTCTTCCTCTACTCTTCAGAAAGTGCTAGACCTGCAACATCTGACAGAATACAGCTTCCATGACTCCTCAGTGCCATGGAAATGGAACGAGCTGAGAGCAATCTAAAGACTGGGAGATATTAGGTCTCTTGGATCTTACTTCTTTTGGTTGCTCGAGCACTTTAATTCCCGAGAGAGCCCTCCCATCTCCATCAGTTCTTCCAGGAACCTGTACCCTCCTTGTGTCTCGAAGATACGCTGGTCTAACTTGTTACATGCCTTTACAAGAAAGTTGGTAAAAATAAAAGGAAAGCTGAACAACGTCACAATATGGAGGTATGAAACAGAATTTCCCCATACTTGGTAAAGTTTAGAAATTTGTGTAATACCCGAAGGCAGATTCCATGTACAATAAGTCCTAGTTTAAGAACAAGAGCTGAGGGTATGAGGAAATAAAACTATATTTTCCGGGAGTATCTCTGGCTTCAGGAAGAAAGAGCACATGTTACTCTCCATTCAATATTAGGGCTGAACTATGGGGTCTTTTCGATCCTTTTTGCTTACCCTCTGCGATTCAGGGGGCACATGGCAAAGGTAAACAGACTGAAACAGCACCGTGGATAGCTGTGAGCTGTGCTGGGAAGATTCACGGTGATTCCATAATAAATCTCAGGTCTTTCTTCTGTAACAAAAAATTCCTCTTTTCCATCATCAAGGTAAAGCCGAGTATGTACAAGTAGAGTATGCGATAACTTTGTCACTCGTGACGAACCTAGTCGGTCCGATACTTTAACAACTTCTCCAATGTCTCTGCACTCAGGTTGGATATTCTGAGTGGGTCATCGGTAGAATGAATGAAATCAAGAATACTCTAAAGCAATGTTTGGAAGTCAATTTCAGTGTCTCCGGAAGCACTGGGAAAATCACCATGTGTAACGAACGTGAAGTATCCACAGGCTCTCTCTGTGTCTTTGAAACTGCCCATGTGTTCATTAGAAACGGCGGCTTGAGGAAAGGTGGTTTTGGAATTGGTTTCCCTCTAGTCTTACGTGATGCATCTCTACTATATTGCATTATAATAAAGCAAAGGGTCACTTGCTGACATAAAGCACAGGAGGCAGGAATGGAAGAGTCAACTTAGAGAAAAAAAGTGCTTTTCGGTTTTATTTTCATTTCTGCAGTTTGGAAAACAGTTTAACAGTTTAACTGATTTTGTGGCGGCTCACAAAAATACATATGAGCGTTGAAAATGTACAGAAGAACAACAATTGGGAGACATTTCCGGAAGCTTCAGTTTCTGAAACCCAGACATGAGCCTACAAGCTAAGACACGGCTACACCAGGCTTCAGCGTGAAACCATACAACTCCTGGGAAGGGCTTCCCTCTCTGAACGCAGCTACCTGTCCACAGGATGCTCTAGGCCCAGGCACCTTTATTCTTCCAACTAGAGAGACATAGAAAGATGCCTCCATATCCCATGAAGATGCCCAAGCATTTGGCCAAGGCTCCTATGAAACAGTCTGCTGTCTTCATCCAGGTAAGGGCAACTTCACATTTTCAGACACTAAGGTCGTGGGCAAATCCAGGGTGGACTGAGAGGCGGAAGCTCCAGCAAACAGAGTCCTGTGGCTGGAAGATGAATGCAGTACTTATTCCTGCACCAACAGACCCTTGCCTCTGGCCTTGGGCCTAGAGCATGATTTTTTGGTAGTTGCTGTTGGGGAAGAGGCCCTTGGGCTTTAACCTGCGGACAGCCTCCCTTAAATGCTTGGGCTGCAGCGGGGGCGTTTCTCCCCACATCTCACACACGTCCAGGGCCTCTTCCACCACCTCTCCAACAAAGACCTTGGCGATTCCAGCCATGGCAATGGCGGCGTTCTCAGACACCGAACTGCCGGTGATAGACTTCATCAGACCTGCAATGCGTGCTTTTGGGAAAGCTGACCGGCGACACACTTCGTAGCGGGCCAGCTGCTCCTCAGACATGGCAGACAGCAGGGCTGTCATCCTCTGAGCCTCCTCTGCATCCACGGTGGGCTTCCTCTCCTTCTTTCCTTTGGTATGTCTTTTCCGTCTTTTGGCGGCAGGAGGAGCTGAGGCTGAGGCCTCCTTGTCCCCTTCTGTGAGGTCCGTGACATCCTCACTCCTGAGCTCACCTCCCTGATCCCTGGGTTCTTCCAAGTTCCCACCTAGGTCCTCAGGGATTCCATCCTTCTTGCTGCCCTTCAGACCTCGGGGCATGGCGAACATCTCAGCAGACACACCTGTTTGCCTGCCCGTCTCCACGGGTGAGATTCAAGTCTGCCCCGTGACAGCAGCTGTAGAGGCAGAAGTTCTGGCTGGGGTGGTTTGATTACGGATCTGCAGCGAGAACCTTTCGAAGATTTTAGCTGCCGTGTTTCTGCTGAGCCACTTTAGCCATAACTGGACACAGCTCCCTGCCTCCCCTTCCCACACACAAACACACACGCTGAATTTTCTCACTTCCACAATGTGAAGAAACTTGTGGATGGAGAGTATATTAGTTTTACATCAATGCAGAATAAATTCTCACAAATTTTGGACACTTAAAACAAACCCCAGCTCAGAGGTCAGAAGTTCTACCAGTCCAAGTGACTGCCACCTGCTCAGAGCCACACGAGGGACCTCCGGGATGGGTCTGGCTGTGTGGTCGCTGCCTTCACCTGAGAAGGGTCTGGCTTCGATCTGACTCGAGGTGGTGGCAGAATTCAATGCCTTCGGGTTGTGAGCCCCAGGCCCACTTGTCTGTTCTGCCTGCTGCCGTGAGGACGCTCTCGGCTCCTGCAAGTGTTGCCCAGGTCTGGGCTGTGAGGCTCCCTGGGTCTGCACGGCCAGTGCCGGGGAATCTCCCACAGGGCAATGTCATCTCAGGGAGCTCCAGTCCTCCCTTATAAAGAGCTCGGATGATTGAACTAGACCCAGCCCTTAGCAGCTATTGGCTCAGGATATCCCTAAGGAAATCAGGGATTTGGGCGGGCTCATCAATTCACGCTTCCGCCCACCCCCAAGGGAGGGGCAGACACAGGGCGAGTCTCCGAGGGGCGGGAAATGCAGGGGGTATTTCAGAATTCAGTCTTCCTCACAGAATCGCAAAGTTCACGTTTCACAACCATAAAGAAACTATTTACGCTAAAAATGAGACTTTTTAAGAAGTTGCACTTAGAAAACTTCAATGTCTGAGAAAAAAATATCCCTAACGCACAGGGAAACAGGTGGCTTATCCAATACTCTGGAAATAAAATGGGCTGGGTGAGGGGAATATGAAAATATTATTTCAATTTCATCTCATTTTATTTATTTATTTATGTACTTATTGATTTATTTTTGAGACAGAGTCTCCCTCTGTCCCTCAGGCTGGATTACAGTGTCCTGAGCTCAGCTCACTGCAGCCTCCGCATCCTGGGCCCAAGGCATTCTCCTGCCTCAGCCTCCAGAGTAGCTGGGACTAAATGAGTACGCCACCACGCCAGGCAAATTTTTGTCTTTTTTATAAAGTGTAGAGGAGGTTTCACCATTTGGGCCAGGGTGGTCTTCAACTGCCAACTTCAGATGATCTGCCCCAACTTGCCTTCCAAAGTGAAGGGACTATAGGCGTGAGCCACTGCGCCCAGACTATGATAGTTTCACACTGAGGCCTGAAGCTGCTCTGCCTTAGGATTTTTCCTGAGTTTTACGTTCTTGTCATGATGAGTTGCTAGTTCATATTTTCCGTTGGATCTTTTCGAAAGGGATTACTGATGAGATTATGGCTTTCTCACAAAGAATACCACTTTGGTGAAACTATACTGAAATCAGGAGTACCTTATGTTTCCGATACTTATCAAGCACAATATTTGAACACGGCGTGGTAGGTGAAAGTGTAGGAAGCAGAATTTGGCAAACCCCATTTTTTTTCAATTTCGACGGTTTCAGGTTTTTGGTTTCAGCCAAACTGAAGAATGTCCTAATGAGCTGTCAATTCACAGGCCATTACAGACAATTTTTGAAACTACATCACACTGTAATTTAAGGAGTACGATTCTAAAGAAATTTGAACAATCTGGTGGTATTGCTAACACCAAACAAGGTTGTTCAGCTCTTTCATCTTTAAAAACAAACAAACAAAAACATGATGTGGAATTCTCTCATTTTACCAAACAGCCGTACGCTCCCTTGAATATGTGACTATGAAACCCAAGTAATTGGAAGAAAAAAAATAAAGGAAACACCTCATCAGTCTCATTAATAGTTTTGTTGAGAATAGTTTATTTTTCAAAAACTGCTGGCTATGTCTTGATATTTTTAGACACGGCTAAAGTTGAAATTGCATGAATCCTCTCTCTAACATTCATGCTACTTAAGAATCTTTTCCCAAGATTTGACTGCATTCATTTCATAAAAGCCCTGTCCTCTTCTCCCCTATATATCTATATTAGCACTCTGCCTTCTACCCTCTTCCATAGGAAACACAAATCCGTCAATTGATCACTTAAGCCTTTCCAGTATGGGTACAACATTTTCTGTAGTTGTACTCCTGAGATTTGTCCTTTATACTTCTAAAGACTAGACCCTAGATAATACATGCTTGGGAATAGTGGAGCTAGCTTGCTTAAACTTTATTTAGGCGTATGCTAATTACTTGTGGGGGGCAAAGGCAGGCAGTGAGGATGTTAAGCTTATCCCAAAATAGTCAATTTTGGAAAAGACACAAGTACAGGCCGCGAGCGGTGGCTCAGACCTGAATTCCCAGCACCTTGGGAGGTCTTCTCGCAGAAGGCCAGAGCGAGACCCCGGGGAAAAGATGCATCCCAGGCGTGATGGCCTGACGATGGCTTCCTGTGTCCCGCAACATGGGGAGTCTGCAGTGTGGCCGGTTTGGAAACTGGCAAGGAGAGCGAAGAGACAACATGCTGGTCTTCCACCCTTCCCTGGATGCCCGTGGGTGCGCGCAGAGCTCCGGAAGCAAACAGTCAACATGCTCAGCCTTTCGGGGGCCGGAGAGACGTGAGCAACATGCCCCCTTGCAGAGGGCACAGCAGCGTGGAATCCCAAATCACGCTTCAGTCATCCTGAGGGTGGCTCCTCTGTGGTCGGGGCTGTCGGCCTGGCGCTCCGTTGCGAGGCTCAGCCTGGGGATGTGCGGTCTGTGAACCACGCGGTTGAAAACCCGAAGGCAACACGGGTCCCGGTCTTTTGTCTCTGAGGAAGCCGCCCGTTCCTTGGGCCACGGAATCGGGGCCAATGGGTGCCCCGCCGGCCCGACGCGGCGGCCGTGGGCCCAGCCCTCAGCCCGCGCCGGGCGCTTACCCTTTTCCCGGAGCGCGGGGGTCCCGTTGCTCCCGGAGGCCAAAGACCGTTTATTCTCTCTGCCTTCCTCCCTCTGTCCCTGGCTCCCTCCCGCCCGCCCTCTGTCCCTGCGTCGCTCTGTCTATCCCTCCGTTCCTAACTGCCTCCCTCTCTCTCCCTCCCTCCCTCCCTCCCAACTTCCCTCCGCCCATCCTTCGGCCCCTCTGGGTCTCCCGTTCGTCTCTCCATCTCTGCCCGCCTTCCCTCCCGCCTGGAACGGTCGGCATCGCCGGCGTGCGCGGGGCCTGGGGTCTGCGTTCAGCCGCCAGGCGCTCCACGGTGGCAGCTGGGAGGCTGCAGGGACACGGGCGGGCGGGCGGGCGGCCGGGCGACGGTGGAGCGGAGGCGCAGAGGAGGCGAGCCGCCGCCGGAGGGATGGCGGGCCCGGACGCTGCGCGGGCCCGGTGTTTCGCGGGAAGGGGGTCTCCACCCAGCCCAGGGGAAGACTCATTTTCCGGGGGTAGGGATTGGGGGGTGGGGGTGGCGAGGGGTCGGTCAGGCCGTGGCGGAAAGGCATGAGAGCTCTGCCCGGGCTGCTCCCAGAGCCTAGGCGGCTGCCCGCGAACCCGCGCGTGCGCAGCAGACGGCCCACCTGCTGGTACCTGGGCCGGCGCTGGGATCCCCGGGATGCCCAGGAAAGAATGGCATCTCTCCGCTCTGTGGAGTGTCTCACCGGGCCTAGACCTGGAAGGCAGGAATCGCAGGCGGGTCGGCCCGGAGGGAAGACACGCCCATCCACGCCGACCCAGGTGTTCCCCGCGAAAGAGAGGCCACCGGCCACCGCCCTGCACCGACCCCGTCCCAGCCCCGCGTCCTTTTAAAGCTCCTCCAGCAGAGCCCGATATTCTTCCTCGCTGAGGGGTGGTTCCAGCGAGGCGGCCTCTTCCGTGGCCTCCAGCTCCCCAGGGGCCTCCGTTTCTAGGAAAGGCTGCGCCCGCTGCAGAAACTCCGGGCTCGCCAGGAGCTCATCCAGCAGGCGTAGGGGAGTGCAGACGAGCGCTCCGGCTCCTGGAGGAGCCGCGCCTGGGGGGGCGCCCGGATGGCTTGCACCTGCCACTGCCGCGCGGAGGCCTCCGGGGGCGCGGGCTGGGGAGGTGGGGCTTCCCCGGCTTGGGGTTCCCACGCAGCCCCGGCGACCTGGGGACCCTGGCCCCAGCCCCAACACGGACTCCCCTGGGACGCCAGGGGAGGGAAATGCAGGGGGTATTTCAGAATTCAGTCTTCCTCACAGAATCGCAAAGTTCACGTTTCACAACCATAAAGAAACTATTTACGCTAAAAATGAGACTTTTTATGAAGTTGCACTTAGAAAACTTCAATGTCTGAGAAAAAAATATCTCTAACGCACAGGGAAACTGGTGGTTTATCCAATACTCTGAAAATAAAATGGGCTGGGTGAGGGGAATATGAAAATATTATTTCCATTTCATCTCATTTTATTTATTTATGTACTTATTGATTTATTTTTGAGACAGAGTGTCCCTCTGTCCCTCAGGCTGGATTACAGTGTCCTGAGCTCAGCTCACTGCAGCCTCCGCATCCTGGGCTCAAGGCATTCTCCTGCCTCAGCCTCCAGAGTAGCTGGGACTAAATGAGCACGCCACCACGCCAGGCAAATTTTTGTCTTTTTTTTTTAAAGTGTAGTGGAGGTTTCACCATTTGGGCCAGGGTGGTCTTCAACTGCCGACTTCAGGTGATCGGCCCCAACTTGCCTTCCCAAAGTGAAGGGACTATAGGCATGAGCCACTGCGCCCAGACTATGGTAGTTTCACACTGAAGCCTGAAGCTGCTCTGCCTTAGGATTTTTCCTGAGTTTTACTTTCTTGTCATGATGAGTTGCTAGTTCATGTTTTCCCTTGTTTCTTTTCGAAAGGCATTACTGATGAGATTATGGCTTTCTCACAGAGAATACCACTTTGGTGAAACTATATTGAAATCAGGAGTACCTTATGTTTCCGATACTTATCAAGCACAATATTTGAACACGGCGTGGTAGGTGAAAGTGTAGGAAGCAGAATTTGGCAATCCCCATATTTTTTCAATTTCGACGGTTTCAGGTTTTTGGTTTCAGCCAAACTGAAGAATGTCCTTATGAGCTGTCAATTCACAGGCCGTTACAGACAATATTTGAAACTACATCACGGTGTAATTTAAGGAGTACGATTCTAAAGAAATTTGAACAATCTGGTGGTATTGCTAACACCAAACAAGGTTGTTCAGCTCTTTCATCTTTAAAAACAAACAAACAAAAACATGATGTGGAATTCTCTCATTTTACCAAACAGCCGTACGCTCCCTTGAATATGTGACTATGAAACCCAAGTAATTGGAAGAAGAAAAATAAAGGAAACACCTCATCAGTCTCATTAATAGTTTTGTTGAGAATAGTTTATTTTTGAAAAACTGCTGGCTATGTCTTGATATTTTTAGACACGGCTAAAGCTGAAATTGCATGAATCCTCTCTCTAACATTCATGCTACTAAAGAAACTTTTCCCAAGATTTGACTGCATTCATTTCATAAAAGCCCTGTCCTCTTCTCCCCTATATATCTATATTAGCACTCTGCCTTCTACCCTCTTCCATAGGAAACACAAATCCGTCAATTGATCACTTAAGCCTTTCCAGTTTGGGTACAACATTTTCTGTAGTTGTACTCCTGAGATTTGTCCTTTATACTTCTAAAGACTAGACCCTAGATAATACATGCTTGGGAATAGTGGAGCTAGCTTGCTTAAACTTTATTTAGGCGTATGCTAATTACTTGTGGGGGGCAAAGGCAGGCAGTGAGGATGTTAAGCTTATCCCAAAATAGTCAATTTTGGAAAAGACACAAGTACAGGCCGGGCGTGGTGGCTCAGACCTGTAATCCCGGCACCTTGGGAGGCCGAGGCGGCCGGTCACGAGGTCAGGAGATCGACACCATCCTGGCTAACACGGTGAAACCCCGTCTCTGCTAAACATACACAAATTAGCCGGGCGTGGTGGCAGGCGCTTGTAGTCTCAGCTACTCGGGAGGCTGAGGCAGGAGAAGAGCACGAACCCGGGAGGCGGAGCTGGCAGTGAGCCGAGATTGCGCCACTGCACTCCGGCCTGGGCGGCAGAGTGGGATTCTGCCTCAAAAAAGAAAGAAAAAAAACATCTTCATATATATGAATGTGTGTGTGTGTGTGTGTGTGTCTGTGTGTGTGTGTGTACTCAGGTACACTCACTTTACTTCTGAGTTATCTCGTCACCACTTAACCAGCACCAATCAGAGACCACATTTTTCTAGGCAGTCTCCAAATGTACATTACAAATAGTAACGTACTTTAAGGATAGTAATGAAGCTCCGGGAAAAATTGCTTGTCTCCACCTCAGCAGACCAACCTGCCTGGGCCAGCTTCTCTCTTCCTCTACTCTTCAGAAAGTGCTAGACCTGCAACATCTGACAGAATACAGCTTCCATGACTCCTCAGTGCCATGGAAATGGAACGAGCTGAGAGCAATCTAAAGACTGGGAGATATTAGGTCTCTTGGATCTTACTTCTTTTGGTTGCTCGAGCACTTTAATTCCCGAGAGAGCCCTCCCATCTCCATCAGTTCTTCCAGGAACCTGTACCCTCCTTGTGTCTCGAAGATACGCTGGTCTAACTTGTTACATGCCTTTACAAGAAAGTTGGTAAAAATAAAAGGAAAGCTGAACAACGTCACAATATGGAGGTATGAAACAGAATTTCCCCATACTTGGTAAAGTTTAGAAATTTGTGTAATACCCGAAGGCAGATTCCATGTACAATAAGTCCTAGTTTAAGAACAAGAGCTGAGGGTATGAGGAAATAAAACTATATTTTCCGGGAGTATCTCTGGCTTCAGGAAGAAAGAGCACATGTTACTCTCCATTCAATATTAGGGCTGAACTATGGGGTCTTTTCGATCCTTTTTGCTTACCCTCTGCGATTCAGGGGGCACATGGCAAAGGTAAACAGACTGAAACAGCACCGTGGATAGCTGTGAGCTGTGCTGGGAAGATTCACGGTGATTCCATAATAAATCTCAGGTCTTTCTTCTGTAACAAAAAATTCCTCTTTTCCATCATCAAGGTAAAGCCGAGTATGTACAAGTAGAGTATGCGATAACTTTGTCACTCGTGACGAACCTAGTCGGTCCGATACTTTAACAACTTCTCCAATGTCTCTGCACTCAGGTTGGATATTCTGAGTGGGTCATCGGTAGAATGAATGAAATCAAGAATACTCTAAAGCAATGTTTGGAAGTCAATTTCAGTGTCTCCGGAAGCACTGGGAAAATCACCATGTGTAACGAACGTGAAGTATCCACAGGCTCTCTCTGTGTCTTTGAAACTGCCCATGTGTTCATTAGAAACGGCGGCTTGAGGAAAGGTGGTTTTGGAATTGGTTTCCCTCTAGTCTTACGTGATGCATCTCTACTATATTGCATTATAATAAAGCAAAGGGTCACTTGCTGACATAAAGCACAGGAGGCAGGAATGGAAGAGTCAACTTAGAGAAAAAAAGTGCTTTTCGGTTTTATTTTCATTTCTGCAGTTTGGAAAACAGTTTAACAGTTTAACTGATTTTGTGGCGGCTCACAAAAATACATATGAGCGTTGAAAATGTACAGAAGAACAACAATTGGGAGACATTTCCGGAAGCTTCAGTTTCTGAAACCCAGACATGAGCCTACAAGCTAAGACACGGCTACACCAGGCTTCAGCGTGAAACCATACAACTCCTGGGAAGGGCTTCCCTCTCTGAACGCAGCTACCTGTCCACAGGATGCTCTAGGCCCAGGCACCTTTATTCTTCCAACTAGAGAGACATAGAAAGATGCCTCCATATCCCATGAAGATGCCCAAGCATTTGGCCAAGGCTCCTATGAAACAGTCTGCTGTCTTCATCCAGGTAAGGGCAACTTCACATTTTCAGACACTAAGGTCGTGGGCAAATCCAGGGTGGACTGAGAGGCGGAAGCTCCAGCAAACACAGTCCTGTGGCTGGAAGATGAATGCAGTACTTATTCCTGCACCAACAGACCCTTGCCTCTGGCCTTGGGCCTAGAGCATGATTTTTTGGTAGTTGCTGTTGGGGAAGAGGCCCTTGGGCTTTAACCTGCGGACAGCCTCCCTTAAATGCTTGGGCTGCAGCGGGGGCGTTTCTCCCCACATCTCACACACGTCCAGGGCCTCTTCCACCACCTCTCCAACAAAGACCTTGGCGATTCCAGCCATGGCAATGGCGGCGTTCTCAGACACCGAACTGCCGGTGATAGACTTCATCAGACCTGCAATGCGTGCTTTTGGGAAAGCTGACCGGCGACACACTTCGTAGCGGGCCAGCTGCTCCTCAGACATGGCAGACAGCAGGGCTGTCATCCTCTGAGCCTCCTCTGCATCCACGGTGGGCTTCCTCTCCTTCTTTCCTTTGGTATGTCTTTTCCGTCTTTTGGCGGCAGGAGGAGCTGAGGCTGAGGCCTCCTTGTCCCCTTCTGTGAGGTCCGTGACATCCTCACTCCTGAGCTCACCTCCCTGATCCCTGGGTTCTTCCAAGTTCCCACCTAGGTCCTCAGGGATTCCATCCTTCTTGCTGCCCTTCAGACCTCGGGGCATGGCGAACATCTCAGCAGACACACCTGTTTGCCTGCCCGTCTCCACGGGTGAGATTCAAGTCTGCCCCGTGACAGCAGCTGTAGAGGCAGAAGTTCTGGCTGGGGTGGTTTGATTACGGATCTGCAGCGAGAACCTTTCGAAGATTTTAGCTGCCGTGTTTCTGCTGAGCCACTTTAGCCATAACTGGACACAGCTCCCTGCCTCCCCTTCCCACACACAAACACACACGCTGAATTTTCTCACTTCCACAATGTGAAGAAACTTGTGGATGGAGAGTATATTAGTTTTACATCAATGCAGAATAAATTCTCACAAATTTTGGACACTTAAAACAAACCCCAGCTCAGAGGTCAGAAGTTCTACCAGTCCAAGTGACTGCCACCTGCTCAGAGCCACACGAGGGACCTCCGGGATGGGTCTGGCTGTGTGGTCGCTGCCTTCACCTGAGAAGGGTCTGGCTTCGATCTGACTCGAGGTGGTGGCAGAATTCAATGCCTTCGGGTTGTGAGCCCCAGGCCCACTTGTCTGTTCTGCCTGCTGCCGTGAGGACGCTCTCGGCTCCTGCAAGTGTTGCCCAGGTCTGGGCTGTGAGGCTCCCTGGGTCTGCACGGCCAGTGCCGGGGAATCTCCCACAGGGCAATGTCATCTCAGGGAGCTCCAGTCCTCCCTTATAAAGAGCTCGGATGATTGAACTAGACCCAGCCCTTAGCAGCTATTGGCTCAGGATATCCCTAAGGAAATCAGGGATTTGGGCGGGCTCATCAATTCACGCTTCCGCCCACCCCCAAGGGAGGGGCAGACACAGGGCGAGTCTCCGAGGGGCGGGAAATGCAGGGGGTATTTCAGAATTCAGTCTTCCTCACAGAATCGCAAAGTTCACGTTTCACAACCATAAAGAAACTATTTACGCTAAAAATGAGACTTTTTAAGAAGTTGCACTTAGAAAACTTCAATGTCTGAGAAAAAAATATCCCTAACGCACAGGGAAACAGGTGGCTTATCCAATACTCTGGAAATAAAATGGGCTGGGTGAGGGGAATATGAAAATATTATTTCAATTTCATCTCATTTTATTTATTTATTTATGTACTTATTGATTTATTTTTGAGACAGAGTCTCCCTCTGTCCCTCAGGCTGGATTACAGTGTCCTGAGCTCAGCTCACTGCAGCCTCCGCATCCTGGGCCCAAGGCATTCTCCTGCCTCAGCCTCCAGAGTAGCTGGGACTAAATGAGTACGCCACCACGCCAGGCAAATTTTTGTCTTTTTTATAAAGTGTAGAGGAGGTTTCACCATTTGGGCCAGGGTGGTCTTCAACTGCCAACTTCAGATGATCTGCCCCAACTTGCCTTCCAAAGTGAAGGGACTATAGGCGTGAGCCACTGCGCCCAGACTATGATAGTTTCACACTGAGGCCTGAAGCTGCTCTGCCTTAGGATTTTTCCTGAGTTTTACGTTCTTGTCATGATGAGTTGCTAGTTCATATTTTCCGTTGGATCTTTTCGAAAGGGATTACTGATGAGATTATGGCTTTCTCACAAAGAATACCACTTTGGTGAAACTATACTGAAATCAGGAGTACCTTATGTTTCCGATACTTATCAAGCACAATATTTGAACACGGCGTGGTAGGTGAAAGTGTAGGAAGCAGAATTTGGCAAACCCCATTTTTTTTCAATTTCGACGGTTTCAGGTTTTTGGTTTCAGCCAAACTGAAGAATGTCCTAATGAGCTGTCAATTCACAGGCCATTACAGACAATTTTTGAAACTACATCACACTGTAATTTAAGGAGTACGATTCTAAAGAAATTTGAACAATCTGGTGGTATTGCTAACACCAAACAAGGTTGTTCAGCTCTTTCATCTTTAAAAACAAACAAACAAAAACATGATGTGGAATTCTCTCATTTTACCAAACAGCCGTACGCTCCCTTGAATATGTGACTATGAAACCCAAGTAATTGGAAGAAAAAAAATAAAGGAAACACCTCATCAGTCTCATTAATAGTTTTGTTGAGAATAGTTTATTTTTCAAAAACTGCTGGCTATGTCTTGATATTTTTAGACACGGCTAAAGTTGAAATTGCATGAATCCTCTCTCTAACATTCATGCTACTTAAGAATCTTTTCCCAAGATTTGACTGCATTCATTTCATAAAAGCCCTGTCCTCTTCTCCCCTATATATCTATATTAGCACTCTGCCTTCTACCCTCTTCCATAGGAAACACAAATCCGTCAATTGATCACTTAAGCCTTTCCAGTATGGGTACAACATTTTCTGTAGTTGTACTCCTGAGATTTGTCCTTTATACTTCTAAAGACTAGACCCTAGATAATACATGCTTGGGAATAGTGGAGCTAGCTTGCTTAAACTTTATTTAGGCGTATGCTAATTACTTGTGGGGGGCAAAGGCAGGCAGTGAGGATGTTAAGCTTATCCCAAAATAGTCAATTTTGGAAAAGACACAAGTACAGGCCGCGAGCGGTGGCTCAGACCTGAAATCCCAGCACCTTGGGAGGTCTTCTCGCAGAAGGCCAGAGCGAGACCCCGGGGAGAAGATGCATCCCAGGCGTGATGGCCTGACGATGGCTTCCTGTGTCCCGCAACATGGGGAGTCTGCAGTGTGGCCGGTTTGGAAACTGGCAAGGAGAGCGAAGAGACAACATGCTGGTCTTCCACCCTTCCCTGGATGCCCGTGGGTGCCCGCAGAGCTCCGGAAGCAAACAGTCAACATGCTCAGCCTTTCGGGGGCCGGAGAGACGTGAGCAACATGCCCCCTTGCAGAGGGCACAGCAGCGTGGAATCCCAAATCACGCTTCAGTCATCCTGAGGGTGGCTCCTCTGTGGTCGGGGCTGTCGGCCTGGCGCTCCGTTGCGAGGCTCAGCCTGGGGATGTGCGGTCTGTGAACCACGCGGTTGAAAACCCGAAGGCAACACGGGTCCCGGTCTTTTGTCTCTGAGGAAGCCGCCCGTTCCTTGGGCCACGGAATCGGGGCCAATGGGTGCCCCGCCGGCCCGACGCGGCGGCCGTGGGCCCAGCCCTCAGCCCGCGCCGGGCGCTTACCCTTTTCCCGGAGCGCGGGGGTCCCGTTGCTCCCGGAGGCCAAAGACCGTTTATTCTCTCTGCCTTCCTCCCTCTGTCCCTGGCTCCCTCCCGCCCGCCCTCTGTCCCTGCGTCGCTCTGTCTATCCCTCCGTTCCTAACTGCCTCCCTCTCTCTCCCTCCCTCCCTCCCTCCCAACTTCCCTCCGCCCATCCTTCGGCCCCTCTGGGTCTCCCGTTCGTCTCTCCATCTCTGCCCGCCTTCCCTCCCGCCTGGAACGGTCGGCATCGCCGGCGTGCGCGGGGCCTGGGGTCTGCGTTCAGCCGCCAGGCGCTCCACGGTGGCAGCTGGGAGGCTGCAGGGACACGGGCGGGCGGGCGGGCGGGCGGCCGGGCGACGGTGGAGCGGAGGCGCAGAGGAGGCGAGCCGCCGCCGGAGGGATGGCGGGCCCGGACGCTGCGCGGGCCCGGTGTTTCGCGGGAAGGGGGTCTCCACCCAGCCCAGGGGAAGACTCATTTTCCGGGGGTAGGGATTGGGGGGTGGGGGTGGCGAGGGGTCGGTCAGGCCGTGGCGGAAAGGCATGAGAGCTCTGCCCGGGCTGCTCCCAGAGCCTAGGCGGCTGCCCGCGAACCCGCGCGTGCGCAGCAGACGGCCCACCTGCTGGTACCTGGGCCGGCGCTGGGATCCCCGGGATGCCCAGGAAAGAATGGCATCTCTCCGCTCTGTGGAGTGTCTCACCGGGCCTAGACCTGGAAGGCAGGAATCGCAGGCGGGTCGGCCCGGAGGGAAGACACGCCCATCCACGCCGACCCAGGTGTTCCCCGCGAAAGAGAGGCCACCGGCCACCGCCCTGCACCGACCCCGTCCCAGCCCCGCGTCCTTTTAAAGCTCCTCCAGCAGAGCCCGGTATTCTTCCTCGCTGAGGGGTGGTTCCAGCGAGGCGGCCTCTTCCGTGGCCTCCAGCTCCCCAGGGGCCTCCGTTTCTAGGAAAGGCTGCGCCCGCTGCAGAAACTCCGGGCTCGCCAGGAGCTCATCCAGCAGGCGTAGGGGAGTGCAGACGAGCGCTCCGGCTCCTGGAGGAGCCGCGCCTGGGGGGGCGCCCGGATGGCTTGCACCTGCCACTGCCGCGCGGAGGCCTCCGGGGGCGCGGGCTGGGGAGGTGGGGCTTCCCCGGCTTGGGGTTCCCACGCAGCCCCGGCGACCTGGGGACCCTGGCCCCAGCCCCAACACGGACTCCCCTGGGACGCGAGGGGAGGGAAATGCAGGGGGTATTTCAGAATTCAGTCTTCCTCACAGAATCGCAAAGTTCACGTTTCACAACCATAAAGAAACTATTTACGCTAAAAATGAGACTTTTTATGAAGTTGCACTTAGAAAACTTCAATGTCTGAGAAAAAAATATCTCTAACGCACAGGGAAACTGGTGGTTTATCCAATACTCTGAAAATAAAATGGGCTGGGTGAGGGGAATATGAAAATATTATTTCAATTTCATCTCATTTTATTTATTTATGTACTTATTGATTTATTTTTGAGACAGAGTGTCCCTCTGTCCCTCAGGCTGGATTACAGTGTCCTGAGCTCAGCTCACTGCAGCCTCCGCATCCTGGGCTCAAGGCATTCTCCTGCCTCAGCCTCCAGAGTAGCTGGGACTAAATGAGCACGCCACCACGCCAGGCAAATTTTTGTCTTTTTTTTTTAAAGTGTAGAGGAGGTTTCACCATTTGGGCCAGGGTGGTCTTCAACTGCCGACTTCAGGTGATCGGCCCCAACTTGCCTTCCCAAAGTGAAGGGACTATAGGCATGAGCCACTGCGCCCAGACTATGATAGTTTCACACTGAAGCCTGAAGCTGCTCTGCCTTAGGATTTTTCCTGAGTTTTACTTTCTTGTCATGATGAGTTGCTAGTTCATGTTTTCCCTTGTTTCTTTTCGAAAGGCATTACTGATGAGATTATGGCTTTCTCACAAAGAATACCACTTTGGTGAAACTATATTGAAATCAGGAGTACCTTATGTTTCCGATACTTATCAAGCACAATATTTGAACACGGCGTGGTAGGTGAAAGTGTAGGAAGCAGAATTTGGCAATCCCCATTTTTTTTCAATTTCGACGGTTTCAGGTTTTTGGTTTCAGCCAAACTGAAGAATGTCCTTATGAGCTGTCAATTCACAGGCCGTTACAGACAATTTTTGAAACTACATCACGGTGTAATTTAAGGAGTACGATTCTAAAGAAATTTGAACAATCTGGTGGTATTGCTAACACCAAACAAGGTTGTTCAGCTCTTTCATCTTTAAAAACAAACAAACAGAAACATGATGTGGAATTCTCTCATTTTACCAAACAGCCGTACGCTCCCTTGAATATGTGACTATGAAACCCAAGTAATTGGAAGAAGAAAAATAAAGGAAACACCTCATCAGTCTCATTAATAGTTTTGTTGAGAATAGTTTATTTTTGAAAAACTGCTGGCTATGTCTTGATATTTTTAGACACGGCTAAAGCTGAAATTGCATGAATCCTCTCTCTAACATTCATGCTACTAAAGAAACTTTTCCCAAGATTTGACTGCATTCATTTCATAAAAGCCCTGTCCTCTTCTCCCCTATATATCTATATTAGCACTCTGCCTTCTACCCTCTTCCATAGGAAACACAAATCCGTCAATTGATCACTTAAGCCTTTCCAGTTTGGGTACAACATTTTCTGTAGTTGTACTCCTGAGATTTGTCCTTTATACTTCTAAAGACTAGACCCTAGATAATACATGCTTGGGAATAGTGGAGCTAGCTTGCTTAAACTTTATTTAGGCGTATGCTAATTACTTGTGGGGGGCAAAGGCAGGCAGTGAGGATGTTAAGCTTATCCCAAAATAGTCAATTTTGGAAAAGACACAAGTACAGGCCGGGCGTGGTGGCTCAGACCTGTAATCCCGGCACCTTGGGAGGCCGAGGCGGCCGGTCACGAGGTCAGGAGATCGACACCATCCTGGCTAACACGGTGAAACCCCGTCTCTGCTAAACATACACAAATTAGCCGGGCGTGGTGGCAGGCGCTTGTAGTCTCAGCTACTCGGGAGGCTGAGGCAGGAGAAGAGCACGAACCCGGGAGGCGGAGCTGGCAGTGAGCCGAGATTGCGCCACTGCACTCCGGCCTGGGCGGCAGAGTGGGATTCTGCCTCAAAAAAGAAAGAAAAAAAACATCTTCATATATATGAATGTGTGTGTGTGTGTGTGTGTGTGTGTCTGTGTGTGTGTGTGTACTCAGGTACACTCACTTTACTTCTGAGTTATCTCGTCACCACTTAACCAGCACCAATCAGAGACCACATTTTTCTAGGCAGTCTCCAAATGTACATTACAAATAGTAACGTACTTTAAGGATAGTAATGAAGCTCCGGGAAAAATTGCTTGTCTGCACCTCAGCAGACCAACCTGCCTGGGCCAGCTTCTCTCTTCCTCTACTCTTCAGAAAGTGCTAGACCTGCAACATCTGACAGAATACAGCTTCCATGACTCCTCAGTGCCATGGAAATGGAACGAGCTGAGAGCAATCTAAAGACTGGGAGATATTAGGTCTCTTGGATCTTACTTCTTTTGGTTGCTCGAGCACTTTAATTCCCGAGAGAGCCCTCCCATCTCCATCAGTTCTTCCAGGAACCTGTACCCTCCTTGTGTCTCTAAGATACGCTGGTCTAACTTGTTACATGCCTTTACAAGAAAGTTGGTAAAAATAAAAGGAAAGCTGAACAACGTCACAATATGGAGGTATGAAACAGAATTTCCCCATACTTGGTAAAGTTTAGAAATTTGTGTAATACCCGAAGGCAGATTCCATGTACAATAAGTCCTAGTTTAAGAACAAGAGCTGAGGGTATGAGGAAATAAAACTATATTTTCCGGGAGTATCTCTGGCTTCAGGAAGAAAGAGCACATGTTACTCTCCATTCAATATTAGGGCTGAACTATGGGGTCTTTTCGATCCTTTTGGCTTACCCTCTGCGATTCAGGGGGCACATGGCAAAGGTAAACAGACTGAAACAGCACCGTGGATAGCTGTGAGCTGTGCTGGGAAGATTCACGGTGATTCCATAATAAATCTCAGGTCTTTCTTCTGTAACAAAAAATTCCTCTTTTCCATCATCAAGGTAAAGCCGAGTATGTACAAGTAGAGTATGCCATAACTTTGTCACTCGTGACGAACCTAGTCGGTCCGATACTTTAACAACTTCTCCAATGTCTCTGCACTCAGGTTGGATATTCTGAGTGGGTCATCGGTAGAATGAATGAAATCAAGAATACTCTAAAGCAATGTTTGGAAGTCAATTTCAGTGTCTCCGGAAGCACTGGGAAAATCACCATGTGTAACGAACGTGAAGTATCCACAGGCTCTCTCTGTGTCTTTGAAACTGCCCATGTGTTCATTAGAAACGGCGGCTTGAGGAAAGGTGGTTTTGGAATTGGTTTCCCTCTAGTCTTACGTGATGCATCTCTACTATATTGCATTATAATAGAGCAAAGGGTCACTTGCTGACATAAAGCACAGGAGGCAGGAATGGAAGAGTCAACTTAGAGAAAAAAAGTGCTTTTCGGTTTTATTTTCATTTCTGCAGTTTGGAAAACAGTTTAACAGTTTAACAGATTTTGTGGCGGCTCACAAAAATACATATGAGCGTTGAAAATGTACAGAAGAACAACAATTGGGAGACATTTCCGGAAGCTTCAGTTTCTGAAACCCAGACATGAGCCTACAAGCTAAGACACGGCTACACCAGGCTTCAGCGTGAAACCATACAACTCCTGGGAAGGGCTTCCCTCTCTGAACGCAGCTACCTGTCCACAGGATGCTCTAGGCCCAGGCACCTTTATTCTTCCAACTAGAGAGACATAGAAAGATGCCTCCATATCCCATGAAGATGCCCAAGCATTTGGCCAAGGCTCCTATGAAACAGTCTGCTGTCTTCATCCAGGTAAGGGCAACTTCACATTTTCAGACACTAAGGTCGTGGGTAAATCCAGGGTGGACTGAGAGGCGGAAGCTCCAGCAAACACAGTCCTGTGGCTGGAAGATGAATGCAGTACTTATTCCTGCACCAACAGACCCTTGCCTCTGGCCTTGGGCCTAGAGCATGATTTTTTGGTAGTTGCTGTTGGGGAAGAGGCCCTTGGGCTTTAACCTGCGGACAGCCTCCCTTAAATGCTTGGGCTGCAGCGGGGGCGTTTCTCCCCACATCTCACACACGTCCAGGGCCTCTTCCACCACCTCTCCAACAAAGACCTTGGCGATTCCAGCCATGGCAATGGCGGCGTTCTCAGACACCGAACTGCCGGTGATAGACTTCATCAGACCTGCCATGCGTGCTTTTGGGAAAGCTGACCGGCGACACACTTCGTAGCGGGCCAGCTGCTCCTCAGACATGGCAGACAGCAGGGCTGTCATCCTCTGAGCCTCCTCTGCATCCACGGTGGGCTTCCTCTCCTTCTTTCCTTTGGTATGTCTTTTCCGTCTTTTGGCGGCAGGAGGAGGTGAGGCTGAGGCCTCCTTGTCCCCTTCTGTGAGGTCCATGACATCCTCACTCCTGAGCTCACCTCCCTGATCCCTGGGTTCTTCCAAGTTCCCACCTAGGTCCTCAGGGATTCCATCCTTCTTGCTGCCCTTCAGACCTCGGGGCATGGCGAACATCTCAGCAGACACACCTGTTTGCCTGCCCGTCTCCACGGGTGAGATTCAAGTCTGCCCCGTGACAGCAGCTGTAGAGGCAGAAGTTCTGGCTGGGGTGGTTTGATTACGGATCTGCAGCGAGAACCTTTCGAAGATTTTAGCTGCCGTGTTTCTGCTGAGCCACTTTAGCCATAACTGGACACAGCTCCCTGCCTCCCCTTCCCACACACAAACACACACGCTGAATTTTCTCACTTCCACAATGTGAAGAAACTTGTGGATGGAGAGTATATTAGTTTTACATCAATGCAGAATAAATTCTCACAAGTTTTGGACACTTAAAACAAACCCCAGCTCAGAGGTCAGAAGTTCTACCAGTCCAAGTGACTGCCACCTGCTCAGAGCCACACGAGGGACCTCCGGGATGGGTCTGGCTGTGTGGTCGCTGCCTTCACCTGAGAAGGGTCTGGCTTCGATCTGACTCGAGGTGGTGGCAGAATTCAATGCCTTCGGGTTGTGAGCCCCAGGCCCACTTGTCTGTTCTGCCTGCTGCCGTGAGGACGCTCTCGGCTCCTGCAAGTGTTGCCCAGGTCTGGGCTGTGAGGCTCCCTGGGTCTGCACGGCCAGTGCCGGGGAATCTCCCACAGGGCAATGTCATCTCAGGGAGCTCCAGTGCTCCCTTATAAAGAGCTCGGATGATTGAACTAGACCCAGCCCTTAGCAGCTATTGGCTCAGGATATCCCTAAGGAAATCAGGGATTTGGGCGGGCTCATCAATTCACGCTTCCGCCCACCCCCAAGGGAGGGGCAGACACAGGGCGAGTCTCCGAGGGGCGGGAAATGCAGGGGGTATTTCAGAATTCAGTCTTCCTCACAGAATCGCAAAGTTCACGTTTCACAACCATAAAGAAACTATTTACGCTAAAAATGAGACTTTTTAAGAAGTTGCACTTAGAAAACTTCAATGTCTGAGAAAAAAATATCCCTAACGCACAGGGAAACAGGTGGCTTATCCAATACTCTGGAAATAAAATGGGCTGGGTGAGGGGAATATGAAAATATTATTTCAATTTCATCTCATTTTATTTATTTATTTATGTACTTATTGATTTATTTTTGAGACAGAGTCTCCCTCTGTCCCTCAGGCTGGATTACAGTGTCCTGAGCTCAGCTCACTGCAGCCTCCGCATCCTGGGCCCAAGGCATTCTCCTGCCTCAGCCTCCAGAGTAGCTGGGACTAAATGAGTACGCCACCACGCCAGGCAAATTTTTGTCTTTTTTATAAAGTGTAGAGGAGGTTTCACCATTTGGGCCAGGGTGGTCTTCAACTGCCAACTTCAGATGATCTGCCCCAACTTGCCTTCCAAAGTGAAGGGACTATAGGCGTGAGCCACTGCGCCCAGACTATGATAGTTTCACACTGAGGCCTGAAGCTGCTCTGCCTTAGGATTTTTCCTGAGTTTTACGTTCTTGTCATGATGAGTTGCTGGTTCATATTTTCCGTTGGATCTTTTCGAAAGGGATTACTGATGAGATTATGGCTTTCTCACAAAGAATACCACTTTGGTGAAACTATACTGAAATCAGGAGTACCTTATGTTTCCGATACTTATCAAGCACAATATTTGAACACGGCGTGGTAGGTGAAAGTGTAGGAAGCAGAATTTGGCAAACCCCATTTTTTTTCAATTTCGACGGTTTCAGGTTTTTGGTTTCAGCCAAACTGAAGAATGTCCTAATGAGCTGTCAATTCACAGGCCATTACAGACAATTTTTGAAACTACATCACACTGTAATTTAAGGAGTACGATTCTAAAGAAATTTGAACAATCTGGTGGTATTGCTAACACCAAACAAGGTTGTTCAGCTCTTTCATCTTTAAAAACAAACAAACAAAAACATGATGTGGAATTCTCTCATTTTACCAAACAGCCGTACGCTCCCTTGAATATGTGACTATGAAACCCAAGTAATTGGAAGAAAAAAAATAAAGGAAACACCTCATCAGTCTCATTAATAGTTTTGTTGAGAATAGTTTATTTTTCAAAAACTGCTGGCTATGTCTTGATATTTTTAGACACGGCTAAAGTTGAAATTGCATGAATCCTCTCTCTAACATTCATGCTACTTAAGAATCTTTTCCCAAGATTTGACTGCATTCATTTCATAAAAGCCCTGTCCTCTTCTCCCCTATATATCTATATTAGCACTCTGCCTTCTACCCTCTTCCATAGGAAACACAAATCCGTCAATTGATCACTTAAGCCTTTCCAGTATGGGTACAACATTTTCTGTAGTTGTACTCCTGAGATTTGTCCTTTATACTTCTAAAGACTAGACCCTAGATAATACATGCTTGGGAATAGTGGAGCTAGCTTGCTTAAACTTTATTTAGGCGTATGCTAATTACTTGTGGGGGCCAAGGCAGGCAGTGAGGATGTTAAGCTTATCCCAAAATAGTCAATTTTGGAAAAGACACAAGTACAGGCCGCGAGCGGTGGCTCAGACCTGAAATCCCAGCACCTTGGGAGGTCTTCTCGCAGAAGGCCAGAGCGAGACCCCGGGGAAAAGATGCATCCCAGGCGTGATGGCCTGACGATGGCTTCCTGTGTCCCGCAACATGGGGAGTCTGCAGTGTGGCCGGTTTGGAAACTGGCAAGGAGAGCGAAGAGACAACATGCTGGTCTTCCACCCTTCCCTGGATGCCCGTGGGTGCCCGCAGAGCTCCGGAAGCAAACAGTCAACATGCTCAGCCTTTCGGGGGCCGGAGAGACGTGAGCAACATGCCCCCTTGCAGAGGGCACAGCAGCGTGGAATCCCAAATCACGCTTCAGTCATCCTGAGGGTGGCTCCTCTGTGGTCGGGGCTGTCGGCCTGGCGCTCCGTTGCGAGGCTCAGCCTGGGGATGTGCGGTCTGTGAACCACGCGGTTGAAAACCCGAAGGCAACACGGGTCCCGGTCTTTTGTCTCTGAGGAAGCCGCCCGTTCCTTGGGCCACGGAATCGGGGCCAATGGGTGCCCCGCCGGCCCGACGCGGCGGCCGTGGGCCCAGCCCTCAGCCCGCGCCGGGCGCTTACCCTTTTCCCGGAGCGCGGGGGTCCCGTTGCTCCCGGAGGCCAAAGACCGTTTATTCTCTCTGCCTTCCTCCCTCTGTCCCTGGCTCCCTCCCGCCCGCCCTCTGTCCCTGCGTCGCTCTGTCTATCCCTCCGTTCCTAACTGCCTCCCTCTCTCTCCCTCCCTCCCTCCCTCCCAACTTCCCTCCGCCCATCCTTCGGCCCCTCTGGGTCTCCCGTTCGTCTCTCCATCTCTGCCCGCCTTCCCTCCCGCCTGGAACGGTCGGCATCGCCGGCGTGCGCGGGGCCTGGGGTCTGCGTTCAGCCGCCAGGCGCTCCACGGTGGCAGCTGGGAGGCTGCAGGGACACGGGCGGGCGGGCGGGCGGGCGGCCGGGCGACGGTGGAGCGGAGGCGCAGAGGAGGCGAGCCGCCGCCGGAGGGATGGCGGGCCCGGACGCTGCGCGGGCCCGGTGTTTCGCGGGAAGGGGGTCTCCACCCAGCCCAGGGGAAGACTCATTTTCCGGGGGTAGGGATTGGGGGGTGGGGGTGGCGAGGGGTCGGTCAGGCCGTGGCGGAAAGGCATGAGAGCTCTGCCCGGGCTGCTCCCAGAGCCTAGGCGGCTGCCCGCGAACCCGCGCGTGCGCAGCAGACGGCCCACCTGCTGGTACCTGGGCCGGCGCTGGGATCCCCGGGATGCCCAGGAAAGAATGGCATCTCTCCGCTCTGTGGAGTGTCTCACCGGGCCTAGACCTGGAAGGCAGGAATCGCAGGCGGGTCGGCCCGGAGGGAAGACACGCCCATCCACGCCGACCCAGGTGTTCCCCGCGAAAGAGAGGCCACCGGCCACCGCCCTGCACCGACCCCGTCCCAGCCCCGCGTCCTTTTAAAGCTCCTCCAGCAGAGCCCGGTATTCTTCCTCGCTGAGGGGTGGTTCCAGCGAGGCGGCCTCTTCCGTGGCCTCCAGCTCCCCAGGGGCCTCCGTTTCTAGGAAAGGCTGCGCCCGCTGCAGAAACTCCGGGCTCGCCAGGAGCTCATCCAGCAGGCGTAGGGGAGTGCAGACGAGCGCTCCGGCTCCTGGAGGAGCCGCGCCTGGGGGGGCGCCCGGATGGCTTGCACCTGCCACTGCCGCGCGGAGGCCTCCGGGGGCGCGGGCTGGGGAGGTGGGGCTTCCCCGGCTTGGGGTTCCCACGCAGCCCCGGCGACCTGGGGACCCTGGCCCCAGCCCCAACACGGACTCCCCTGGGACGCGAGGGGAGGGAAATGCAGGGGGTATTTCAGAATTCAGTCTTCCTCACAGAATCGCAAAGTTCACGTTTCACAACCATAAAGAAACTATTTACGCTAAAAATGAGACTTTTTATGAAGTTGCACTTAGAAAACTTCAATGTCTGAGAAAAAAATATCTCTAACGCACAGGGAAACTGGTGGTTTATCCAATACTCTGAAAATAAAATGGGCTGGGTGAGGGGAATATGAAAATATTATTTCAATTTCATCTCATTTTATTTATTTATGTACTTATTGATTTATTTTTGAGACAGAGTGTCCCTCTGTCCCTCAGGCTGGATTACAGTGTCCTGAGCTCAGCTCACTGCAGCCTCCGCATCCTGGGCTCAAGGCATTCTCCTGCCTCAGCCTCCAGAGTAGCTGGGACTAAATGAGCACGCCACCACGCCAGGCAAATTTTTGTCTTTTTTTTTTAAAGTGTAGAGGAGGTTTCACCATTTGGGCCAGGGTGGTCTTCAACTGCCGACTTCAGGTGATCGGCCCCAACTTGCCTTCCCAAAGTGAAGGGACTATAGGCATGAGCCACTGCGCCCAGACTATGATAGTTTCACACTGAAGCCTGAAGCTGCTCTGCCTTAGGATTTTTCCTGAGTTTTACTTTCTTGTCATGATGAGTTGCTAGTTCATGTTTTCCCTTGTTTCTTTTCGAAAGGCATTACTGATGAGATTATGGCTTTCTCACAAAGAATACCACTTTGGTGAAACTATATTGAAATCAGGAGTACCTTATGTTTCCGATACTTATCAAGCACAATATTTGAACACGGCGTGGTAGGTGAAAGTGTAGGAAGCAGAATTTGGCAATCCCCATTTTTTTTCAATTTCGACGGTTTCAGGTTTTTGGTTTCAGCCAAACTGAAGAATGTCCTTATGAGCTGTCAATTCACAGGCCGTTACAGACAATTTTTGAAACTACATCACGGTGTAATTTAAGGAGTACGATTCTAAAGAAATTTGAACAATCTGGTGGTATTGCTAACACCAAACAAGGTTGTTCAGCTCTTTCATCTTTAAAAACAAACAAACAGAAACATGATGTGGAATTCTCTCATTTTACCAAACAGCCGTACGCTCCCTTGAATATGTGACTATGAAACCCAAGTAATTGGAAGAAGAAAAATAAAGGAAACACCTCATCAGTCTCATTAATAGTTTTGTTGAGAATAGTTTATTTTTGAAAAACTGCTGGCTATGTCTTGATATTTTTAGACAAGGCTAAAGCTGAAATTGCATGAATCCTCTCTCTAACATTCATGCTACTAAAGAAACTTTTCCCAAGATTTGACTGCATTCATTTCATAAAAGCCCTGTCCTCTTCTCCCCTATATATCTATATTAGCACTCTGCCTTCTACCCTCTTCCATAGGAAACACAAATCCGTCAATTGATCACTTAAGCCTTTCCAGTTTGGGTACAACATTTTCTGTAGTTGTACTCCTGAGATTTGTCCTTTATACTTCTAAAGACTAGACCCTAGATAATACATGCTTGGGAATAGTGGAGCTAGCTTGCTTAAACTTTATTTAGGCGTATGCTAATTACTTGTGGGGGGCAAAGGCAGGCAGTGAGGATGTTAAGCTTATCCCAAAATAGTCAATTTTGGAAAAGACACAAGTACAGGCCGGGCGTGGTGGCTCAGACCTGTAATCCCGGCACCTTGGGAGGCCGAGGCGGCCGGTCACGAGGTCAGGAGATCGACACCATCCTGGCTAACACGGTGAAACCCCGTCTCTGCTAAACATACACAAATTAGCCGGGCGTGGTGGCAGGCGCTTGTAGTCTCAGCTACTCGGGAGGCTGAGGCAGGAGAAGAGCACGAACCCGGGAGGCGGAGCTGGCAGTGAGCCGAGATTGCGCCACTGCACTCCGGCCTGGGCGGCAGAGTGGGATTCTGCCTCAAAAAAGAAAGAAAAAAAACATCTTCATATATATGAATGTGTGTGTGTGTGTGTGTGTGTGTCTGTGTGTGTGTGTGTACTCAGGTACACTCACTTTACTTCTGAGTTATCTCGTCACCACTTAACCAGCACCAATCAGAGACCACATTTTTCTAGGCAGTCTCCAAATGTACATTACAAATAGTAACGTACTTTAAGGATAGTAATGAAGCTCCGGGAAAAATTGCTTGTCTGCACCTCAGCAGACCAACCTGCCTGGGCCAGCTTCTCTCTTCCTCTACTCTTCAGAAAGTGCTAGACCTGCAACATCTGACAGAATACAGCTTCCATGACTCCTCAGTGCCATGGAAATGGAACGAGCTGAGAGCAATCTAAAGACTGGGAGATATTAGGTCTCTTGGATCTTACTTCTTTTGGTTGCTCGAGCACTTTAATTCCCGAGAGAGCCCTCCCATCTCCATCAGTTCTTCCAGGAACCTGTACCCTCCTTGTGTCTCTAAGATACGCTGGTCTAACTTGTTACATGCCTTTACAAGAAAGTTGGTAAAAATAAAAGGAAAGCTGAACAACGTCACAATATGGAGGTATGAAACAGAATTTCCCCATACTTGGTAAAGTTTAGAAATTTGTGTAATACCCGAAGGCAGATTCCATGTACAATAAGTCCTAGTTTAAGAACAAGAGCTGAGGGTATGAGGAAATAAAACTATATTTTCCGGGAGTATCTCTGGCTTCAGGAAGAAAGAGCACATGTTACTCTCCATTCAATATTAGGGCTGAACTATGGGGTCTTTTCGATCCTTTTTGCTTACCCTCTGCGATTCAGGGGGCACATGGCAAAGGTAAACAGACTGAAACAGCACCGTGGATAGCTGTGAGCTGTGCTGGGAAGATTCACGGTGATTCCATAATAAATCTCAGGTCTTTCTTCTGTAACAAAAAATTCCTCTTTTCCATCATCAAGGTAAAGCCGAGTATGTACAAGTAGAGTATGCGATAACTTTGTCACTCGTGACGAACCTAGTCGGTCCGATACTTTAACAACTTCTCCAATGTCTCTGCACTCAGGTTGGATATTCTGAGTGGGTCATCGGTAGAATGAATGAAATCAAGAATACTCTATAGCAATGTTTGGAAGTCAATTTCAGTGTCTCCGGAAGCACTGGGAAAATCACCATGTGTAACGAACGTGAAGTATCCACAGGCTCTCTCTGTGTCTTTGAAACTGCCCATGTGTTCATTAGAAACGGCGGCTTGAGGAAAGGTGGTTTTGGAATTGGTTTCCCTCTAGTCTTACGTGATGCATCTCTACTATATTGCATTATAATAGAGCAAAGGGTCACTTGCTGACATAAAGCACAGGAGGCCGGAATGGAAGAGTCAACTTAGAGAAAAAAAGTGCTTTTCGGTTTTATTTTCATTTCTGCAGTTTGGAAAACAGTTTAACAGTTTAACTGATTTTGTGGCGGCTCACAAAAATACATATGAGCGTTGAAAATGTACAGAAGAACAACAATTGGGAGACATTTCCGGAAGCTTCAGTTTCTGAAACCCAGACACGAGCCTACAAGCTAAGACACGGCTACACCAGGCTTCAGCGTGAAACCATACAACTCCTGGGAAGGGCTGCCCTCTCTGAACGCAGCTACCTGTCCACAGGATGCTCTAGGCCCAGGCACCTTTATTCTTCCAACTAGAGAGACATAGAAAGATGCCTCCATATCCCATGAAGATGCCCAAGCATTTGGCCAAGGCTCCTATGAAACAGTCTGCTGTCTTCATCCAGGTAAGGGCAACTTCACATTTTCAGACACTAAGGTCGTGGGCAAATCCAGGGTGGACTGAGAGGCGGAAGCTCCAGCAAACACAGTCCTGTGGCTGGAAGATGAATGCAGTACTTATTCCTGCACCAACAGACCCTTGCCTCTGGCCTTGGGCCTAGAGCATGATTTTTTGGTAGTTGCTGTTGGGGAAGAGGCCCTTGGGCTTTAACCTGCGGACAGCCTCCCTTAAATGCTTGGGCTGCAGCGGGGGCGTTTCTCCCCACATCTCACACACGTCCAGGGCCTCTTCCACCACCTCTCCAACAAAGACCTTGGCGATTCCAGCCATGGCAATGGCGGCGTTCTCAGACACCGAACTGCCGGTGATAGACTTCATCAGACCTGCAATGCGTGCTTTTGGGAAAGCTGACCGGCGACACACTTCGTAGCGGGCCAGCTGCTCCTCAGACATGGCAGACAGCAGGGCTGTCATCCTCTGAGCCTCCTCTGCATCCACGGTGGGCTTCCTCTCCTTCTTTCCTTTGGTATGTCTTTTCCGTCTTTTGGCGGCAGGAGGAGCTGAGGCTGAGGCCTCCTTGTCCCCTTCTGTGAGGTCCATGACATCCTCACTCCTGAGCTCACCTCCCTGATCCCTGGGTTCTTCCAAGTTCCCACCTAGGTCCTCAGGGATTCCATCCTTCTTGCTGCCCTTCAGACCTCGGGGCATGGCGAACATCTCAGCAGACACACCTGTTTGCCTGCCCGTCTCCACGGGTGAGATTCAAGTCTGCCCCGTGACAGCAGCTGTAGAGGCAGAAGTTCTGGCTGGGGTGGTTTGATTACGGATCTGCAGCGAGAACCTTTCGAAGATTTTAGCTGCCGTGTTTCTGCTGAGCCACTTTAGCCATAACTGGACACAGCTCCCTGCCACCCCTTCCCACACACAAACACACACGCTGAATTTTCTCACTTCCACAATGTGAAGAAACTTGTGGATGGAGAGTATATTAGTTTTACATCAATGCAGAATAAATTCTCACAAGTTTTGGACACTTAAAACAAACCCCAGCTCAGAGGTCAGAAGTTCTACCAGTCCAAGTGACTGCCACCTGCTCAGAGCCACACGAGGGACCTCCGGGATGGGTCTGGCTGTGTGGTCGCTGCCTTCACCTGAGAAGGGTCTGGCTTCGATCTGACTCGAGGTGGTGGCAGAATTCAATGCCTTCGGGTTGTGAGCCCCAGGCCCACTTGTCTGTTCTGCCTGCTGCCGTGAGGACGCTCTCGGCTCCTGCAAGTGTTGCCCAGGTCTGGGCTGTGAGGCTCCCTGGGTCTGCGGGGCCAGTGCCGGGGAATCTCCCACAGGGCAATGTCATCTCAGGGAGCTCCAGTCCTCCCTTATAAAGAGCTCGGATGATTGAACTAGACCCAGCCCTTAGCAGCTATTGGCTCAGGATATCCCTAAGGAAATCAGGGATTTGGGCGGGCTCATCAATTCACGCTTCCGCCCACCCCCAAGGGAGGGGCAGACACAGGGCGAGTCTCCGAGGGGCGGGAAATGCAGGGGGTATTTCAGAATTCAGTCTTCCTCACAGAATCGCAAAGTTCACGTTTCACAACCATAAAGAAACTATTTACGCTAAAAATGAGACTTTTTAAGAAGTTGCACTTAGAAAACTTCAATGTCTGAGAAAAAAATATCCCTAACGCACAGGGAAACAGGTGGCTTATCCAATACTCTGGAAATAAAATGGGCTGGGTGAGGGGAATATGAAAATATTATTTCAATTTCATCTCATTTTATTTATTTATTTATGTACTTATTGATTTATTTTTGAGACAGAGTCTCCCTCTGTCCCTCAGGCTGGATTACAGTGTCCTGAGCTCAGCTCACTGCAGCCTCCGCATCCTGGGCCCAAGGCATTCTCCTGCCTCAGCCTCCAGAGTAGCTGGGACTAAATGAGTACGCCACCACGCCAGGCAAATTTTTGTCTTTTTTATAAAGTGTAGAGGAGGTTTCACCATTTGGGCCAGGGTGGTCTTCAACTGCCAACTTCAGATGATCTGCCCCAACCTGCCTTCCAAAGTGAAGGGACTATAGGCGTGAGCCACTGCGCCCAGACTATGATAGTTTCACACTGAGGCCTGAAGCTGCTCTGCCTTAGGATTTTTCCTGAGTTTTACGTTCTTGTCATGATGAGTTGCTAGTTCATATTTTCCGTTGGATCTTTTCGAAAGGGATTACTGATGAGATTATGGCTTTCTCACAAAGAATACCACTTTGGTGAAACTATACTGAAATCAGGAGTACCTTATGTTTCCGATACTTATCAAGCACAATATTTGAACACGGCGTGGTAGGTGAAAGTGTAGGAAGCAGAATTTGGCAAACCCCATTTTTTTTCAATTTCGACGGTTTCAGGTTTTTGGTTTCAGCCAAACTGAAGAATGTCCTAATGAGCTGTCAATTCACAGGCCATTACAGACAATTTTTGAAACTACATCACACTGTAATTTAAGGAGTACGATTCTAAAGAAATTTGAACAATCTGGTGGTATTGCTAACACCAAACAAGGTTGTTCAGCTCTTTCATCTTTAAAAACAAACAAACAAAAACATGATGTGGAATTCTCTCATTTTACCAAACAGCCGTACGCTCCCTTGAATATGTGACTATGAAACCCAAGTAATTGGAAGAAAAAAAATAAAGGAAACACCTCATCAGTCTCATTAATAGTTTTGTTGAGAATAGTTTATTTTTCAAAAACTGCTGGCTATGTCTTGATATTTTTAGACACGGCTAAAGTTGAAATTGCATGAATCCTCTCTCTAACATTCATGCTACTTAAGAATCTTTTCCCAAGATTTGACTGCATTCATTTCATAAAAGCCCTGTCCTCTTCTCCCCTATATATCTATATTAGCACTCTGCCTTCTACCCTCTTCCATAGGAAACACAAATCCGTCAATTGATCACTTAAGCCTTTCCAGTATGGGTACAACATTTTCTGTAGTTGTACTCCTGAGATTTGTCCTTTATACTTCTAAAGACTAGACCCTAGATAATACATGCTTGGGAATAGTGGAGCTAGCTTGCTTAAACTTTATTTAGGCGTATGCTAATTACTTGTGGGGGGCAAAGGCAGGCAGTGAGGATGTTAAGCTTATCCCAAAATAGTCAATTTTGGAAAAGACACAAGTACAGGCCGCGAGCGGTGGCTCAGACCTGAAATCCCAGCACCTTGGGAGGTCTTCTCGCAGAAGGCCAGAGCGAGACCCCGGGGAAAAGATGCATCCCAGGCGTGATGGCCTGACGATGGCTTCCTGTGTCCCGCAACATGGGGAGTCTGCAGTGTGGCCGGTTTGGAAACTGGCAAGGAGAGCGAAGAGACAACATGCTGGTCTTCCACCCTTCCCTGGATGCCCGTGGGTGCCCGCAGAGCTCCGGAAGCAAACAGTCAACATGCTCAGCCTTTCGGGGGCCGGAGAGACGTGAGCAACATGCCCCCTTGCAGAGGGCACAGCAGCGTGGAATCCCAAATCACGCTTCAGTCATCCTGAGGGTGGCTCCTCTGTGGTCGGGGCTGTCGGCCTGGCGCTCCGTTGCGAGGCTCAGCCTGGGGATGTGCGGTCTGTGAACCACGCGGTTGAAAACCCGAAGGCAACACGGGTCCCGGTCTTTTGTCTCTGAGGAAGCCGCCCGTTCCTTGGGCCACGGAATCGGGGCCAATGGGTGCCCCGCCGGCCCGACGCGGCGGCCGTGGGCCCAGCCCTCAGCCCGCGCCGGGCGCTTACCCTTTTCCCGGAGCGCGGGGGTCCCGTTGCTCCCGGAGGCCAAAGACCGTTTATTCTCTCTGCCTTCCTCCCTCTGTCCCTGGCTCCCTCCCGCCCGCCCTCTGTCCCTGCGTCGCTCTGTCTATCCCTCCGTTCCTAACTGCCTCCCTCTCTCTCCCTCCCTCCCTCCCTCCCAACTTCCCTCCGCCCATCCTTCGGCCCCTCTGGGTCTCCCGTTCGTCTCTCCATCTCTGCCCGCCTTCCCTCCCGCCTGGAACGGTCGGCATCGCCGGCGTGCGCGGGGCCTGGGGTCTGCGTTCAGCCGCCAGGCGCTCCACGGTGGCAGCTGGGAGGCTGCAGGGACACGGGCGGGCGGGCGGGCGGGCGGCCGGGCGACGGTGGAGCGGAGGCGCAGAGGAGGCGAGCCGCCGCCGGAGGGATGGCGGGCCCGGACGCTGCGCGGGCCCGGTGTTTCGCGGGAAGGGGGTCTCCACCCAGCCCAGGGGAAGACTCATTTTCCGGGGGTAGGGATTGGGGGGTGGGGGTGGCGAGGGGTCGGTCAGGCCGTGGCGGAAAGGCATGAGAGCTCTGCCCGGGCTGCTCCCAGAGCCTAGGCGGCTGCCCGCGAACCCGCGCGTGCGCAGCAGACGGCCCACCTGCTGGTACCTGGGCCGGCGCTGGGATCCCCGGGATGCCCAGGAAAGAATGGCATCTCTCCGCTCTGTGGAGTGTCTCACCGGGCCTAGACCTGGAAGGCAGGAATCGCAGGCGGGTCGGCCCGGAGGGAAGACACGCCCATCCACGCCGACCCAGGTGTTCCCCGCGAAAGAGAGGCCACCGGCCACCGCCCTGCACCGACCCCGTCCCAGCCCCGCGTCCTTTTAAAGCTCCTCCAGCAGAGCCCGGTATTCTTCCTCGCTGAGGGGTGGTTCCAGCGAGGCGGCCTCTTCCGTGGCCTCCAGCTCCCCAGGGGCCTCCGTTTCTAGGAAAGGCTGCGCCCGCTGCAGAAACTCCGGGCTCGCCAGGAGCTCATCCAGCAGGCGTAGGGGAGTGCAGACGAGCGCTCCGGCTCCTGGAGGAGCCGCGCCTTGGGGGGCGCCCGGATGGCTTGCACCTGCCACTGCCGCGCGGAGGCCTCCGGGGGCGCGGGCTGGGGAGGTGGGGCTTCCCCGGCTTGGGGTTCCCACGCAGCCCCGGCGACCTGGGGACCCTGGCCCCAGCCCCAACACGGACTCCCCTGGGACGCGAGGGGAGGGAAATGCAGGGGGTATTTCAGAATTCAGTCTTCCTCACAGAATCGCAAAGTTCACGTTTCACAACCATAAAGAAACTATTTACGCTAAAAATGAGACTTTTTATGAAGTTGCACTTAGAAAACTTCAATGTCTGAGAAAAAAATATCTCTAACGCACAGGGAAACTGGTGGTTTATCCAATACTCTGAAAATAAAATGGGCTGGGTGAGGGGAATATGAAAATATTATTTCAATTTCATCTCATTTTATTTATTTATGTACTTATTGATTTATTTTTGAGACAGAGTGTCCCTCTGTCCCTCAGGCTGGATTACAGTGTCCTGAGCTCAGCTCACTGCAGCCTCCGCATCCTGGGCTCAAGGCATTCTCCTGCCTCAGCCTCCAGAGTAGCTGGGACTAAATGAGCACGCCACCACGCCAGGCAAATTTTTGTCTTTTTTTTTTAAAGTGTAGAGGAGGTTTCACCATTTGGGCCAGGGTGGTCTTCAACTGCCGACTTCAGGTGATCGGCCCCAACTTGCCTTCCCAAAGTGAAGGGACTATAGGCATGAGCCACTGCGCCCAGACTATGATAGTTTCACACTGAAGCCTGAAGCTGCTCTGCCTTAGGATTTTTCCTGAGTTTTACTTTCTTGTCATGATGAGTTGCTAGTTCATGTTTTCCCTTGTTTCTTTTCGAAAGGCATTACTGATGAGATTATGGCTTTCTCACAAAGAATACCACTTTGCTGAAACTATATTGAAATCAGGAGTACCTTATGTTTCCGATACTTATCAAGCACAATATTTGAACACGGCGTGGTAGGTGAAAGTGTAGGAAGCAGAATTTGGCAATCCCCATTTTTTTTCAATTTCGACGGTTTCAGGTTTTTGGTTTCAGCCAAACTGAAGAATGTCCTTATGAGCTGTCAATTCACAGGCCGTTACAGACAATTTTTGAAACTACATCACGGTGTAATTTAAGGAGTACGATTCTAAAGAAATTTGAACAATCTGGTGGTATTGCTAACACCAAACAAGGTTGTTCAGCTCTTTCATCTTTAAAAACAAACAAACAGAAACATGATGTGGAATTCTCTCATTTTACCAAACAGCCGTACGCTCCCTTGAATATGTGACTATGAAACCCAAGTAATTGGAAGAAGAAAAATAAAGGAAACACCTCATCAGTCTCATTAATAGTTTTGTTGAGAATAGTTTATTTTTGAAAAACTGCTGGCTATGTCTTGATATTTTTAGACACGGCTAAAGCTGAAATTGCATGAATCCTCTCTCTAACATTCATGCTACTAAAGAAACTTTTCCCAAGATTTGACTGCATTCATTTCATAAAAGCCCTGTCCTCTTCTCCCCTATATATCTATATTAGCACTCTGCCTTCTACCCTCTTCCATAGGAAACACAAATCCGTCAATTGATCACTTAAGCCTTTCCAGTTTGGGTACAACATTTTCTGTAGTTGTACTCCTGAGATTTGTCCTTTATACTTCTAAAGACTAGACCCTAGATAATACATGCTTGGGAATAGTGGAGCTAGCTTGCTTAAACTTTATTTAGGCGTATGCTAATTACTTGTGGGGGGCAAAGGCAGGCAGTGAGGATGTTAAGCTTATCCCAAAATAGTCAATTTTGGAAAAGACACAAGTACAGGCCGGGCGTGGTGGCTCAGACCTGTAATCCCGGCACCTTGGGAGGCCGAGGCGGCCGGTCACGAGGTCAGGAGATCGACACCATCCTGGCTAACACGGTGAAACCCCGTCTCTGGTAAACATACACAAATTAGCCGGGCGTGGTGGCAGGCGCTTGTAGTCTCAGCTACTCGGGAGGCTGAGGCAGGAGAAGAGCACGAACCCGGGAGGCGGAGCTGGCAGTGAGCCGAGATTGCGCCACTGCACTCCGGCCTGGGAGGCAGAGTGGGATTCTGCCTCAAAAAAGAAAGAAAAAAAACATCTTCATATATATGAATGTGTGTGTGTGTGTGTGTGTCTGTGTGTGTGTGTGTACTCAGGTACACTCACTTTACTTCTGAGTTATCTCGTCACCACTTAACCAGCACCAATCAGAGACCACATTTTTCTAGGCAGTCTCCAAATGTACATTACAAATAGTAACGTACTTTAAGGATAGTAATGAAGCTCCGGGAAAAATTGCTTGTCTGCACCTCAGCAGACCAACCTGCCTGGGCCAGCTTCTCTCTTCCTCTACTCTTCCGAAAGTGCTAGACCTGCAACATCTGACAGAATACAGCTTCCATGACTCCTCAGTGCCATGGAAATGGAACGAGCTGAGAGCAATCTAAAGACTGGGAGATATTAGGTCTCTTGGATCTTACTTCTTTTGGTTGCTCGAGCACTTTAATTCCCGAGAGAGCCCTCCCATCTCCATCAGTTCTTCCAGGAACCTGTACCCTCCTTGTGTCTCTAAGATACGCTGGTCTAACTTGTTACATGCCTTTACAAGAAAGTTGGTAAAAATAAAAGGAAAGCTGAACAACGTCACAATATGGAGGTATGAAACAGAATTTCCCCATACTTGGTAAATTTTAGAAATTTGTGTAATACCCGAAGGCAGATTCCATGTACAATAAGTCCTAGTTTAAGAACAAGAGCTGAGGGTATGAGGAAATAAAACTATATTTTCCGGGAGTATCTCTGGCTTCAGGAAGAAAGAGCACATGTTACTCTCCATTCAATATTAGGGCTGAACTATGGGGTCTTTTCGATCCTTTTTGCTTACCCTCTGCGATTCAGGGGGCACATGGCAAAGGTAAACAGACTGAAACAGCACCGTGGATAGCTGTGAGCTGTGCTGGGAAGATTCACGGTGATTCCATAATAAATCTCAGGTCTTTCTTCTGTAACAAAAAATTCCTCTTTTCCATCATCAAGGTAAAGCCGAGTATGTACAAGTAGAGTATGCGATAACTTTGTCACTCGTGACGAACCTAGTCGGTCCGATACTTTAACAACTTCTCCAATGTCTCTGCACTCAGGTTGGATATTCTGAGTGGGTCATCGGTAGAATGAATGAAATCAAGAATACTCTAAAGCAATGTTTGGAAGTCAATTTCAGTGTCTCCGGAAGCACTGGGAAAATCACCATGTGTAACGAACGTGAAGTATCCACAGGCTCTCTCTGTGTCTTTGAAACTGCCCATGTGTTCATTAGAAACGGCGGCTTGAGGAAAGGTGGTTTTGGAATTGGTTTCCCTCTAGTCTTACGTGATGCATCTCTACTATATTGCATTATAATAGAGCAAAGGGTCACTTGCTGACATAAAGCACAGGAGGCAGGAATGGAAGAGTCAACTTAGAGAAAAAAAGTGCTTTTCGGTTTTATTTTCATTTCTGCAGTTTGGAAAACAGTTTAACAGTTTAACAGATTTTGTGGCGGCTCACAAAAATACATATGAGCGTTGAAAATGTACAGAAGAACAACAATTGGGAGACATTTCCGGAAGCTTCAGTTTCTGAAACCCAGACATGAGCCTACAAGCTAAGACACGGCTACACCAGGCTTCAGCGTGAAACCATACAACTCCTGGGAAGGGCTTCCCTCTCTGAACGCAGCTACCTGTCCACAGGATGCTCTAGGCCCAGGCACCTTTATTCTTCCAACTAGAGAGACATAGAAAGATGCCTCCATATCCCATGAAGATGCCCAAGCATTTGGCCAAGGCTCCTATGAAACAGTCTGCTGTCTTCATCCAGGTAAGGGCAACTTCACATTTTCAGACACTAAGGTCGTGGGTAAATCCAGGGTGGACTGAGAGGCGGAAGCTCCAGCAAACACAGTCCTGTGGCTGGAAGATGAATGCAGTACTTATTCCTGCACCAACAGACCCTTGCCTCTGGCCTTGGGCCTAGAGCATGATTTTTTGGTAGTTGCTGTTGGGGAAGAGGCCCTTGGGCTTTAACCTGCGGACAGCCTCCCTTAAATGCTTGGGCTGCAGCGGGGGCGTTTCTCCCCACATCTCACACACGTCCAGGGCCTCTTCCACCACCTCTCCAACAAAGACCTTGGCGATTCCAGCCATGGCAATGGCGGCGTTCTCAGACACCGAACTGCCGGTGATAGACTTCATCAGACCTGCCATGCGTGCTTTTGGGAAAGCTGACCGGCGACACACTTCGTAGCGGGCCAGCTGCTCCTCAGACATGGCAGACAGCAGGGCTGTCATCCTCTGAGCCTCCTCTGCATCCACGGTGGGCTTCCTCTCCTTCTTTCCTTTGGTATGTCTTTTCCGTCTTTTGGCGGCAGGAGGAGCTGAGGCTGAGGCCTCCTTGTCCCCTTCTGTGAGGTCCATGACATCCTCACTCCTGAGCTCACCTCCCTGATCCCTGGGTTCTTCCAAGTTCCCACCTAGGTCCTCAGGGATTCCATCCTTCTTGCTGCCCTTCAGACCTCGGGGCATGGCGAACATCTCAGCAGACACACCTGTTTGCCTGCCCGTCTCCACGGGTGAGATTCAAGTCTGCCCCGTGACAGCAGCTGTAGAGGCAGAAGTTCTGGCTGGGGTGGTTTGATTACGGATCTGCAGCGAGAACCTTTCGAAGATTTTAGCTGCCGTGTTTCTGCTGAGCCACTTTAGCCATAACTGGACACAGCTCCCTGCCTCCCCTTCCCACACACAAACACACACGCTGAATTTTCTCACTTCCACAATGTGAAGAAACTTGTGGATGGAGAGTATATTAGTTTTACATCAATGCAGAATAAATTCTCACAAGTTTTGGACACTTAAAACAAACCCCAGCTCAGAGGTCAGAAGTTCTACCAGTCCAAGTGACTGCCACCTGCTCAGAGCCACACGAGGGACCTCCGGGATGGGTCTGGCTGTGTGGTCGCTGCCTTCACCTGAGAAGGGTCTGGCTTCGATCTGACTCGAGGTGGTGGCAGAATTCAATGCCTTCGGGTTGTGAGCCCCAGGCCCACTTGTCTGTTCTGCCTGCTGCCGTGAGGACGCTCTCGGCTCCTGCAAGTGTTGCCCAGGTCTGGGCTGTGAGGCTCCCTGGGTCTGCACGGCCAGTGCCGGGGAATCTCCCACAGGGCAATGTCATCTCAGGGAGCTCCAGTGCTCCCTTATAAAGAGCTCGGATGATTGAACTAGACCCAGCCCTTAGCAGCTATTGGCTCAGGATATCCCTAAGGAAATCAGGGATTTGGGCGGGCTCATCAATTCACGCTTCCGCCCACCCCCAAGGGAGGGGCAGACACAGGGCGAGTCTCCGAGGGGCGGGAAATGCAGGGGGTATTTCAGAATTCAGTCTTCCTCACAGAATCGCAAAGTTCACGTTTCACAACCATAAAGAAACTATTTACGCTAAAAATGAGACTTTTTAAGAAGTTGCACTTAGAAAACTTCAATGTCTGAGAAAAAAATATCCCTAACGCACAGGGAAACAGGTGGCTTATCCAATACTCTGGAAATAAAATGGGCTGGGTGAGGGGAATATGAAAATATTATTTCAATTTCATCTCATTTTATTTATTTATTTATGTACTTATTGATTTATTTTTGAGACAGAGTCTCCCTCTGTCCCTCAGGCTGGATTACAGTGTCCTGAGCTCAGCTCACTGCAGCCTCCGCATCCTGGGCCCAAGGCATTCTCCTGCCTCAGCCTCCAGAGTAGCTGGGACTAAATGAGTACGCCACCACGCCAGGCAAATTTTTGTCTTTTTTATAAAGTGTAGAGGAGGTTTCACCATTTGGGCCAGGGTGGTCTTCAACTGCCAACTTCAGATGATCTGCCCCAACTTGCCTTCCAAAGTGAAGGGACTATAGGCGTGAGCCACTGCGCCCAGACTATGATAGTTTCACACTGAGGCCTGAAGCTGCTCTGCCTTAGGATTTTTCCTGAGTTTTACGTTCTTGTCATGATGAGTTGCTGGTTCATATTTTCCGTTGGATCTTTTCGAAAGGGATTACTGATGAGATTATGGCTTTCTCACAAAGAATACCACTTTGGTGAAACTATACTGAAATCAGGAGTACCTTATGTTTCCGATACTTATCAAGCACAATATTTGAACACGGCGTGGTAGGTGAAAGTGTAGGAAGCAGAATTTGGCAAACCCCATTTTTTTTCAATTTCGACGGTTTCAGGTTTTTGGTTTCAGCCAAACTGAAGAATGTCCTAATGAGCTGTCAATTCACAGGCCATTACAGACAATTTTTGAAACTACATCACACTGTAATTTAAGGAGTACGATTCTAAAGAAATTTGAACAATCTGGTGGTATTGCTAACACCAAACAAGGTTGTTCAGCTCTTTCATCTTTAAAAACAAACAAACAAAAACATGATGTGGAATTCTCTCATTTTACCAAACAGCCGTACGCTCCCTTGAATATGTGACTATGAAACCCAAGTAATTGGAAGAAAAAAAATAAAGGAAACACCTCATCAGTCTCATTAATAGTTTTGTTGAGAATAGTTTATTTTTCAAAAACTGCTGGCTATGTCTTGATATTTTTAGACACGGCTAAAGTTGAAATTGCATGAATCCTCTCTCTAACATTCATGCTACTTAAGAATCTTTTCCCAAGATTTGACTGCATTCATTTCATAAAAGCCCTGTCCTCTTCTCCCCTATATATCTATATTAGCACTCTGCCTTCTACCCTCTTCCATAGGAAACACAAATCCGTCAATTGATCACTTAAGCCTTTCCAGTATGGGTACAACATTTTCTGTAGTTGTACTCCTGAGATTTGTCCTTTATACTTCTAAAGACTAGACCCTAGATAATACATGCTTGGGAATAGTGGAGCTAGCTTGCTTAAACTTTATTTAGGCGTATGCTAATTACTTGTGGGGGGCAAAGGCAGGCAGTGAGGATGTTAAGCTTATCCCAAAATAGTCAATTTTGGAAAAGACACAAGTACAGGCCGCGAGCGGTGGCTCAGACCTGAAATCCCAGCACCTTGGGAGGTCTTCTCGCAGAAGGCCAGAGCGAGACCCCGGGGAAAAGATGCATCCCAGGCGTGATGGCCTGACGATGGCTTCCTGTGTCCCGCAACATGGGGAGTCTGCAGTGTGGCCGGTTTGGAAACTGGCAAGGAGAGCGAAGAGACAACATGCTGGTCTTCCACCCTTCCCTGGATGCCCGTGGGTGCCCGCAGAGCTCCGGAAGCAAACAGTCAACATGCTCAGCCTTTCGGGGGCCGGAGAGACGTGAGCAACATGCCCCCTTGCAGAGGGCACAGCAGCGTGGAATCCCAAATCACGCTTCAGTCATCCTGAGGGTGGCTCCTCTGTGGTCGGGGCTGTCGGCCTGGCGCTCCGTTGCGAGGCTCAGCCTGGGGATGTGCGGTCTGTGAACCACGCGGTTGAAAACCCGAAGGCAACACGGGTCCCGGTCTTTTGTCTCTGAGGAAGCCGCCCGTTCCTTGGGCCACGGAATCGGGGCCAATGGGTGCCCCGCCGGCCCGACGCGGCGGCCGTGGGCCCAGCCCTCAGCCCGCGCCGGGCGCTTACCCTTTTCCCGGAGCGCGGGGGTCCCGTTGCTCCCGGAGGCCAAAGACCGTTTATTCTCTCTGCCTTCCTCCCTCTGTCCCTGGCTCCCTCCCGCCCGCCCTCTGTCCCTGCGTCGCTCTGTCTATCCCTCCGTTCCTAACTGCCTCCCTCTCTCTCCCTCCCTCCCTCCCTCCCAACTTCCCTCCGCCCATCCTTCGGCCCCTCTGGGTCTCCCGTTCGTCTCTCCATCTCTGCCCGCCTTCCCTCCCGCCTGGAACGGTCGGCATCGCCGGCGTGCGCGGGGCCTGGGGTCTGCGTTCAGCCGCCAGGCGCTCTACGGTGGCAGCTGGGAGGCTGCAGGGACACGGGCGGGCGGGCGGGCGGGCGGCCGGGCGACGGTGGAGCGGAGGCGCAGAGGAGGCGAGCCGCCGCCGGAGGGATGGCGGGCCCGGACGCTGCGCGGGCCCGGTGTTTCGCGGGAAGGGGGTCTCCACCCAGCCCAGGGGAAGACTCATTTTCCGGGGGTAGGGATTGGGGGGTGGGGGTGGCGAGGGGTCGGTCAGGCCGTGGCGGAAAGGCATGAGAGCTCTGCCCGGGCTGCTCCCAGAGCCTAGGCGGCTGCCCGCGAACCCGCGCGTGCGCAGCAGACGGCCCACCTGCTGGTACCTGGGCCGGCGCTGGGATCCCCGGGATGCCCAGGAAAGAATGGCATCTCTCCGCTCTGTGGAGTGTCTCACCGGGCCTAGACCTGGAAGGCAGGAATCGCAGGCGGGTCGGCCCGGAGGGAAGACACGCCCATCCACGCCGACCCAGGTGTTCCCCGCGAAAGAGAGGCCACCGGCCACCGCCCTGCACCGACCCCGTCCCAGCCCCGCGTCCTTTTAAAGCTCCTCCAGCAGAGCCCGGTATTCTTCCTCGCTGAGGGGTGGTTCCAGCGAGGCGGCCTCTTCCGTGGCCTCCAGCTCCCCAGGGGCCTCCGTTTCTAGGAAAGGCTGCGCCCGCTGCAGAAACTCCGGGCTCGCCAGGAGCTCATCCAGCAGGCGTAGGGGAGTGCAGACGAGCGCTCCGGCTCCTGGAGGAGCCGCGCCTGGGGGGGCGCCCGGATGGCTTGCACCTGCCACTGCCGCGCGGAGGCCTCCGGGGGCGCGGGCTGGGGAGGTGGGGCTTCCCCGGCTTGGGGTTCCCACGCAGCCCCGGCGACCTGGGGACCCTGGCCCCAGCCCCAACACGGACTCCCCTGGGACGCGAGGGGAGGGAAATGCAGGGGGTATTTCAGAATTCAGTCTTCCTCACAGAATCGCAAAGTTCACGTTTCACAACCATAAAGAAACTATTTACGCTAAAAATGAGACTTTTTATGAAGTTGCACTTAGAAAACTTCAATGTCTGAGAAAAAAATATCTCTAACGCACAGAGAAACTGGTGGTTTATCCAATACTCTGAAAATAAAATGGGCTGGGTGAGGGGAATATGAAAATATTATTTCAATTTCATCTCATTTTATTTATTTATGTACTTATTGATTTATTTTTGAGACAGAGTGTCCCTCTGTCCCTCAGGCTGGATTACAGTGTCCTGAGCTCAGCTCACTGCAGCCTCCGCATCCTGGGCTCAAGGCATTCTCCTGCCTCAGCCTCCAGAGTAGCTGGGACTAAATGAGCACGCCACCACGCCAGGCAAATTTTTGTCTTTTTTTTTTAAAGTGTAGAGGAGGTTTCACCATTTGGGCCAGGGTGGTCTTCAACTGCCGACTTCAGGTGATCGGCCCCAACTTGCCTTCCCAAAGTGAAGGGACTATAGGCATGAGCCACTGCGCCCAGACTATGATAGTTTCACACTGAAGCCTGAAGCTGCTCTGCCTTAGGATTTTTCCTGAGTTTTACTTTCTTGTCATGATGAGTTGCTAGTTCATGTTTTCCCTTGTTTCTTTTCGAAAGGCATTACTGATGAGATTATGGCTTTCTCACAAAGAATACCACTTTGGTGAAACTATATTGAAATCAGGAGTACCTTATGTTTCCGATACTTATCAAGCACAATATTTGAACACGGCGTGGTAGGTGAAAGTGTAGGAAGCAGAATTTGGCAATCCCCATTTTTTTTCAATTTCGACGGTTTCAGGTTTTTGGTTTCAGCCAAACTGAAGAATGTCCTTATGAGCTGTCAATTCACAGGCCGTTACAGACAATTTTTGAAACTACATCACGGTGTAATTTAAGGAGTACGATTCTAAAGAAATTTGAACAATCTGGTGGTATTGCTAACACCAAACAAGGTTGTTCAGCTCTTTCATCTTTAAAAACAAACAAACAGAAACATGATGTGGAATTCTCTCATTTTACCAAACAGCCGTACGCTCCCTTGAATATGTGACTATGAAACCCAAGTAATTGGAAGAAGAAAAATAAAGGAAACACCTCATCAGTCTCATTAATAGTTTTGTTGAGAATAGTTTATTTTTGAAAAACTGCTGGCTATGTCTTGATATTTTTAGACACGGCTAAAGCTGAAATTGCATGAATCCTCTCTCTAACATTCATGCTACTAAAGAAACTTTTCCCAAGATTTGACTGCATTCATTTCATAAAAGCCCTGTCCTCTTCTCCCCTATATATCTATATTAGCACTCTGCCTTCTACCCTCTTCCATAGGAAACACAAATCCGTCAATTGATCACTTAAGCCTTTCCAGTTTGGGTACAACATTTTCTGTAGTTGTACTCCTGAGATTTGTCCTTTATACTTCTAAAGACTAGACCCTAGATAATACATGCTTGGGAATAGTGGAGCTAGCTTGCTTAAACTTTATTTAGGCGTATGCTAATTACTTGTGGGGGGCAAAGGCAGGCAGTGAGGATGTTAAGCTTATCCCAAAATAGTCAATTTTGGAAAAGACACAAGTACAGGCCGGGCGTGGTGGCTCAGACCTGTAATCCCGGCACCTTGGGAGGCCGAGGCGGCCGGTCACGAGGTCAGGAGATCGACACCATCCTGGCTAACACGGTGAAACCCCGTCTCTGCTAAACATACACAAATTAGCCGGGCGTGGTGGCAGGCGCTTGTAGTCTCAGCTACTCGGGAGGCTGAGGCAGGAGAAGAGCACGAACCCGGGAGGCGGAGCTGGCAGTGAGCCGAGATTGCGCCACTGCACTCCGGCCTGGGCGGCAGAGTGGGATTCTGCCTCAAAAAAGAAAGAAAAAAAACATCTTCATATATATGAATGTGTGTGTGTGTGTGTGTGTGTGTCTGTGTGTGTGTGTGTACTCAGGTACACTCACTTTACTTCTGAGTTATCTCGTCACCACTTAACCAGCACCAATCAGAGACCACATTTTTCTAGGCAGTCTCCAAATGTACATTACAAATAGTAACGTACTTTAAGGATAGTAATGAAGCTCCGGGAAAAATTGCTTGTCTGCACCTCAGCAGACCAACCTGCCTGGGCCAGCTTCTCTCTTCCTCTACTCTTCAGAAAGTGCTAGACCTGCAACATCTGACAGAATACAGCTTCCATGACTCCTCAGTGCCATGGAAATGGAACGAGCTGAGAGCAATCTAAAGACTGGGAGATATTAGGTCTCTTGGATCTTACTTCTTTTGGTTGCTCGAGCACTTTAATTCCCGAGAGAGCCCTCCCATCTCCATCAGTTCTTCCAGGAACCTGTACCCTCCTTGTGTCTCTAAGATACGCTGGTCTAACTTGTTACATGCCTTTACAAGAAAGTTGGTAAAAATAAAAGGAAAGCTGAACAACGTCACAATATGGAGGTATGAAACAGAATTTCCCCATACTTGGTAAAGTTTAGAAATTTGTGTAATACCCGAAGGCAGATTCCATGTACAATAAGTCCTAGTTTAAGAACAAGAGCTGAGGGTATGAGGAAATAAAACTATATTTTCCGGGAGTATCTCTGGCTTCAGGAAGAAAGAGCACATGTTACTCTCCATTCAATATTAGGGCTGAACTATGGGGTCTTTTCGATCCTTTTTGCTTACCCTCTGCGATTCAGGGGGCACATGGCAAAGGTAAACAGACTGAAACAGCACCGTGGATAGCTGTGAGCTGTGCTGGGAAGATTCACGGTGATTCCATAATAAATCTCAGGTCTTTCTTCTGTAACAAAAAATTCCTCTTTTCCATCATCAAGGTAAAGCCGAGTATGTACAAGTAGAGTATGCGATAACTTTGTCACTCGTGACGAACCTAGTCGGTCCGATACTTTAACAACTTCTCCAATGTCTCTGCACTCAGGTTGGATATTCTGAGTGGGTCATCGGTAGAATGAATGAAATCAAGAATACTCTATAGCAATGTTTGGAAGTCAATTTCAGTGTCTCCGGAAGCACTGGGAAAATCACCATGTGTAACGAACGTGAAGTATCCACAGGCTCTCTCTGTGTCTTTGAAACTGCCCATGTGTTCATTAGAAACGGCGGCTTGAGGAAAGGTGGTTTTGGAATTGGTTTCCCTCTAGTCTTACGTGATGCATCTCTACTATATTGCATTATAATAGAGCAAAGGGTCACTTGCTGACATAAAGCACAGGAGGCCGGAATGGAAGAGTCAACTTAGAGAAAAAAAGTGCTTTTCGGTTTTATTTTCTTTTCTGCAGTTTGGAAAACAGTTTAACAGTTTAACTGATTTTGTGGCGGCTCACAAAAATACATATGAGCGTTGAAAATGTACAGAAGAACAACAATTGGGAGACATTTCCGGAAGCTTCAGTTTCTGAAACCCAGACACGAGCCTACAAGCTAAGACACGGCTACACCAGGCTTCAGCGTGAAACCATACAACTCCTGGGAAGGGCTGCCCTCTCTGAACGCAGCTACCTGTCCACAGGATGCTCTAGGCCCAGGCACCTTTATTCTTCCAACTAGAGAGACATAGAAAGATGCCTCCATATCCCATGAAGATGCCCAAGCATTTGGCCAAGGCTCCTATGAAACAGTCTGCTGTCTTCATCCAGGTAAGGGCAACTTCACATTTTCAGACACTAAGGTCGTGGGCAAATCCAGGGTGGACTGAGAGGCGGAAGCTCCAGCAAACAGAGTCCTGTGGCTGGAAGATGAATGCAGTACTTATTCCTGCACCAACAGACCCTTGCCTCTGGCCTTGGGCCTAGAGCATGATTTTTTGGTAGTTGCTGTTGGGGAAGAGGCCCTTGGGCTTTAACCTGCGGACAGCCTCCCTTAAATGCTTGGGCTGCAGCGGGGGCGTTTCTCCCCACATCTCACACACGTCCAGGGCCTCTTCCACCACCTCTCCAACAAAGACCTTGGCGATTCCAGCCATGGCAATGGCGGCGTTCTCAGACACCGAACTGCCGGTGATAGACTTCATCAGACCTGCCATGCGTGCTTTTGGGAAAGCTGACCGGCGACACACTTCGTAGCGGGCCAGCTGCTCCTCAGACATGGCAGACAGCAGGGCTGTCATCCTCTGAGCCTCCTCTGCATCCACGGTGGGCTTCCTCTCCTTCTTTCCTTTGGTATGTCTTTTCCGTCTTTTGGCGGCAGGAGGAGCTGAGGCTGAGGCCTCCTTGTCCCCTTCTGTGAGGTCCATGACATCCTCACTCCTGAGCTCACCTCCCTGATCCCTGGGTTCTTCCAAGTTCCCACCTAGGTCCTCAGGGATTCCATCCTTCTTGCTGCCCTTCAGACCTTGGGGCATGGCGAACATCTCAGCAGACACACCTGTTTGCCTGCCCGTCTCCACGGGTGAGATTCAAGTCTGCCCCGTGACAGCAGCTGTAGAGGCAGAAGTTCTGGCTGGGGTGGTTTGATTACGGATCTGCAGCGAGAACCTTTCGAAGATTTTAGCTGCCGTGTTTCTGCTGAGCCACTTTAGCCATAACTGGACACAGCTCCCTGCCTCCCCTTCCCACACACAAACACACACGCTGAATTTTCTCACTTCCACAATGTGAAGAAACTTGTGGATGGAGAGTATATTAGTTTTACATCAATGCAGAATAAATTCTCACAAGTTTTGGACACTTAAAACAAACCCCAGCTCAGAGGTCAGAAGTTCTACCAGTCCAAGTGACTGCCACCTGCTCAGAGCCACACGAGGGACCTCCGGGATGGGTCTGGCTGTGTGGTCGCTGCCTTCACCTGAGAAGGGTCTGGCTTCGATCTGACTCGAGGTGGTGGCAGAATTCAATGCCTTCGGGTTGTGAGCCCCAGGCCCACTTGTCTGTTCTGCCTGCTGCCGTGAGGACGCTCTCGGCTCCTGCAAGTGTTGCCCAGGTCTGGGCTGTGAGGCTCCCTGGGTCTGCACGGCCAGTGCCGGGGAATCTCCCACAGGGCAATGTCATCTCAGGGAGCTCCAGTGCTCCCTTATAAAGAGCTCGGATGATTGAACTAGACCCAGCCCTTAGCAGCTATTGGCTCAGGATATCCCTAAGGAAATCAGGGATTTGGGCGGGCTCATCAATTCACGCTTCCGCCCACCCCCAAGGGAGGGGCAGACACAGGGCGAGTCTCCGAGGGGCGGGAAATGCAGGGGGTATTTCAGAATTCAGTCTTCCTCACAGAATCGCAAAGTTCACGTTTCACAACCATAAAGAAACTATTTACGCTAAAAATGAGACTTTTTAAGAAGTTGCACTTAGAAAACTTCAATGTCTGAGAAAAAAATATCCCTAACGCACAGGGAAACAGGTGGCTTATCCAATACTCTGGAAATAAAATGGGCTGGGTGAGGGGAATATGAAAATATTATTTCAATTTCATCTCATTTTATTTATTTATTTATGTACTTATTGATTTATTTTTGAGACAGAGTCTCCCTCTGTCCCTCAGGCTGGATTACAGTGTCCTGAGCTCAGCTCACTGCAGCCTCCGCATCCTGGGCCCAAGGCATTCTCCTGCCTCAGCCTCCAGAGTAGCTGGGACTAAATGAGTACGCCACCACGCCAGGCAAATTTTTGTCTTTTTTATAAAGTGTAGAGGAGGTTTCACCATTTGGGCCAGGGTGGTCTTCAACTGCCAACTTCAGATGATCTGCCCCAACTTGCCTTCCAAAGTGAAGGGACTATAGGCGTGAGCCACTGCGCCCAGACTATGATAGTTTCACACTGAGGCCTGAAGCTGCTCTGCCTTAGGATTTTTCCTGAGTTTTACGTTCTTGTCATGATGAGTTGCTAGTTCATATTTTCCGTTGGATCTTTTCGAAAGGGATTACTGATGAGATTATGGCTTTCTCACAAAGAATACCACTTTGGTGAAACTATACTGAAATCAGGAGTACCTTATGTTTCCGATACTTATCAAGCACAATATTTGAACACGGCGTGGTAGGTGAAAGTGTAGGAAGCAGAATTTGGCAAACCCCATTTTTTTTCAATTTCGACGGTTTCAGGTTTTTGGTTTCAGCCAAACTGAAGAATGTCCTAATGAGCTGTCAATTCACAGGCCATTACAGACAATTTTTGAAACTACATCACACTGTAATTTAAGGAGTACGATTCTAAAGAAATTTGAACAATCTGGTGGTATTGCTAACACCAAACAAGGTTGTTCAGCTCTTTCATCTTTAAAAACAAACAAACAAAAACATGATGTGGAATTCTCTCATTTTACCAAACAGCCGTACGCTCCCTTGAATATGTGACTATGAAACCCAAGTAATTGGAAGAAAAAAAATAAAGGAAACACCTCATCAGTCTCATTAATAGTTTTGTTGAGAATAGTTTATTTTTCAAAAACTGCTGGCTATGTCTTGATATTTTTAGACACGGCTAAAGTTGAAATTGCATGAATCCTCTCTCTAACATTCATGCTACTTAAGAATCTTTTCCCAAGATTTGACTGCATTCATTTCATAAAAGCCCTGTCCTCTTCTCCCCTATATATCTATATTAGCACTCTGCCTTCTACCCTCTTCCATAGGAAACACAAATCCGTCAATTGATCACTTAAGCCTTTCCAGTATGGGTACAACATTTTCTGTAGTTGTACTCCTGAGATTTGTCCTTTATACTTCTAAAGACTAGACCCTAGATAATACATGCTTGGGAATAGTGGAGCTAGCTTGCTTAAACTTTATTTAGGCGTATGCTAATTACTTGTGGGGGGCAAAGGCAGGCAGTGAGGATGTTAAGCTTATCCCAAAATAGTCAATTTTGGAAAAGACACAAGTACAGGCCGCGAGCGGTGGCTCAGACCTGAAATCCCAGCACCTTGGGAGGTCTTCTCGCAGAAGGCCAGAGCGAGACCCCGGGGAAAAGATGCATCCCAGGCGTGATGGCCTGACGATGGCTTCCTGTGTCCCGCAACATGGGGAGTCTGCAGTGTGGCCGGTTTGGAAACTGGCAAGGAGAGCGAAGAGACAACATGCTGGTCTTCCACCCTTCCCTGGATGCCCGTGGGTGCCCGCAGAGCTCCGGAAGCAAACAGTCAACATGCTCAGCCTTTCGGGGGCCGGAGAGACGTGAGCAACATGCCCCCTTGCAGAGGGCACAGCAGCGTGGAATCCCAAATCACGCTTCAGTCATCCTGAGGGTGGCTCCTCTGTGGTCGGGGCTGTCGGCCTGGCGCTCCGTTGCGAGGCTCAGCCTGGGGATGTGCGGTCTGTGAACCACGCGGTTGAAAACCCGAAGGCAACACGGGTCCCGGTCTTTTGTCTCTGAGGAAGCCGCCCGTTCCTTGGGCCACGGAATCGGGGCCAATGGGTGCCCCGCCGGCCCGACGCGGCGGCCGTGGGCCCAGCCCTCAGCCCGCGCCGGGCGCTTACCCTTTTCCCGGAGCGCGGGGGTCCCGTTGCTCCCGGAGGCCAAAGACCGTTTATTCTCTCTGCCTTCCTCCCTCTGTCCCTGGCTCCCTCCCGCCCGCCCTCTGTCCCTGCGTCGCTCTGTCTATCCCTCCGTTCCTAACTGCCTCCCTCTCTCTCCCTCCCTCCCTCCCTCCCAACTTCCCTCCGCCCATCCTTCGGCCCCTCTGGGTCTCCCGTTCGTCTCTCCATCTCTGCCCGCCTTCCCTCCCGCCTGGAACGGTCGGCATCGCCGGCGTGCGCGGGGCCTGGGGTCTGCGTTCAGCCGCCAGGCGCTCTACGGTGGCAGCTGGGAGGCTGCAGGGACACGGGCGGGCGGGCGGGCGGGCGGCCGGGCGACGGTGGAGCGGAGGCGCAGAGGAGGCGAGCCGCCGCCGGAGGGATGGCGGGCCCGGACGCTGCGCGGGCCCGGTGTTTCGCGGGAAGGGGGTCTCCACCCAGCCCAGGGGAAGACTCATTTTCCGGGGGTAGGGATTGGGGGGTGGGGGTGGCGAGGGGTCGGTCAGGCCGTGGCGGAAAGGCATGAGAGCTCTGCCCGGGCTGCTCCCAGAGCCTAGGCGGCTGCCCGCGAACCCGCGCGTGCGCAGCAGACGGCCCACCTGCTGGTACCTGGGCCGGCGCTGGGATCCCCGGGATGCCCAGGAAAGAATGGCATCTCTCCGCTCTGTGGAGTGTCTCACCGGGCCTAGACCTGGAAGGCAGGAATCGCAGGCGGGTCGGCCCGGAGGGAAGACACGCCCATCCACGCCGACCCAGGTGTTCCCCGCGAAAGAGAGGCCACCGGCCACCGCCCTGCACCGACCCCGTCCCAGCCCCGCGTCCTTTTAAAGCTCCTCCAGCAGAGCCCGGTATTCTTCCTCGCTGAGGGGTGGTTCCAGCGAGGCGGCCTCTTCCGTGGCCTCCAGCTCCCCAGGGGCCTCCGTTTCTAGGAAAGGCTGCGCCCGCTGCAGAAACTCCGGGCTCGCCAGGAGCTCATCCAGCAGGCGTAGGGGAGTGCAGACGAGCGCTCCGGCTCCTGGAGGAGCCGCGCCTGGGGGGGCGCCCGGATGGCTTGCACCTGCCACTGCCGCGCGGAGGCCTCCGGGGGCGCGGGCTGGGGAGGTGGGGCTTCCCCGGCTTGGGGTTCCCACGCAGCCCCGGCGACCTGGGGACCCTGGCCCCAGCCCCAACACGGACTCCCCTGGGACGCGAGGGGAGGGAAATGCAGGGGGTATTTCAGAATTCAGTCTTCCTCACAGAATCGCAAAGTTCACGTTTCACAACCATAAAGAAACTATTTACGCTAAAAATGAGACTTTTTATGAAGTTGCACTTAGAAAACTTCAATGTCTGAGAAAAAAATATCTCTAACGCACAGGGAAACTGGTGGTTTATCCAATACTCTGAAAATAAAATGGGCTGGGTGAGGGGAATATGAAAATATTATTTCAATTTCATCTCATTTTATTTATTTATGTACTTATTGATTTATTTTTGAGACAGAGTGTCCCTCTGTCCCTCAGGCTGGATTACAGTGTCCTGAGCTCAGCTCACTGCAGCCTCCGCATCCTGGGCTCAAGGCATTCTCCTGCCTCAGCCTCCAGAGTAGCTGGGACTAAATGAGCACGCCACCACGCCAGGCAAATTTTTGTCTTTTTTTTTTAAAGTGTAGAGGAGGTTTCACCATTTGGGCCAGGGTGGTCTTCAACTGCCGACTTCAGGTGATCGGCCCCAACTTGCCTTCCCAAAGTGAAGGGACTATAGGCATGAGCCACTGCGCCCAGACTATGATAGTTTCACACTGAAGCCTGAAGCTGCTCTGCCTTAGGATTTTTCCTGAGTTTTACTTTCTTGTCATGATGAGTTGCTAGTTCATGTTTTCCCTTGTTTCTTTTCGAAAGGCATTACTGATGAGATTATGGCTTTCTCACAAAGAATACCACTTTGGTGAAACTATATTGAAATCAGGAGTACCTTATGTTTCCGATACTTATCAAGCACAATATTTGAACACGGCGTGGTAGGTGAAAGTGTAGGAAGCAGAATTTGGCAATCCCCATTTTTTTTCAATTTCGACGGTTTCAGGTTTTTGGTTTCAGCCAAACTGAAGAATGTCCTTATGAGCTGTCAATTCACAGGCCGTTACAGACAATTTTTGAAACTACATCACGGTGTAATTTAAGGAGTACGATTCTAAAGAAATTTGAACAATCTGGTGGTATTGCTAACACCAAACAAGGTTGTTCAGCTCTTTCATCTTTAAAAACAAACAAACAGAAACATGATGTGGAATTCTCTCATTTTACCAAACAGCCGTACGCTCCCTTGAATATGTGACTATGAAACCCAAGTAATTGGAAGAAGAAAAATAAAGGAAACACCTCATCAGTCTCATTAATAGTTTTGTTGAGAATAGTTTATTTTTGAAAAACTGCTGGCTATGTCTTGATATTTTTAGACACGGCTAAAGCTGAAATTGCATGAATCCTCTCTCTAACATTCATGCTACTAAAGAAACTTTTCCCAAGATTTGACTGCATTCATTTCATAAAAGCCCTGTCCTCTTCTCCCCTATATATCTATATTAGCACTCTGCCTTCTACCCTCTTCCATAGGAAACACAAATCCGTCAATTGATCACTTAAGCCTTTCCAGTTTGGGTACAACATTTTCTGTAGTTGTACTCCTGAGATTTGTCCTTTATACTTCTAAAGACTAGACCCTAGATAATACATGCTTGGGAATAGTGGAGCTAGCTTGCTTAAACTTTATTTAGGCGTATGCTAATTACTTGTGGGGGGCAAAGGCAGGCAGTGAGGATGTTAAGCTTATCCCAAAATAGTCAATTTTGGAAAAGACACAAGTACAGGCCGGGCGTGGTGGCTCAGACCTGTAATCCCGGCACCTTGGGAGGCCGAGGCGGCCGGTCACGAGGTCAGGAGATCGACACCATCCTGGCTAACACGGTGAAACCCCGTCTCTGCTAAACATACACAAATTAGCCGGGCGTGGTGGCAGGCGCTTGTAGTCTCAGCTACTCGGGAGGCTGAGGCAGGAGAAGAGCACGAACCCGGGAGGCGGAGCTGGCAGTGAGCCGAGATTGCGCCACTGCACTCCGGCCTGGGCGGCAGAGTGGGATTCTGCCTCAAAAAAGAAAGAAAAAAAACATCTTCATATATATGAATGTGTGTGTGTGTGTGTGTGTGTGTCTGTGTGTGTGTGTGTACTCAGGTACACTCACTTTACTTCTGAGTTATCTCGTCACCACTTAACCAGCACCAATCAGAGACCACATTTTTCTAGGCAGTCTCCAAATGTACATTACAAATAGTAACGTACTTTAAGGATAGTAATGAAGCTCCGGGAAAAATTGCTTGTCTGCACCTCAGCAGACCAACCTGCCTGGGCCAGCTTCTCTCTTCCTCTACTCTTCAGAAAGTGCTAGACCTGCAACATCTGACAGAATACAGCTTCCATGACTCCTCAGTGCCATGGAAATGGAACGAGCTGAGAGCAATCTAAAGACTGGGAGATATTAGGTCTCTTGGATCTTACTTCTTTTGGTTGCTCGAGCACTTTAATTCCCGAGAGAGCCCTCCCATCTCCATCAGTTCTTCCAGGAACCTGTACCCTCCTTGTGTCTCTAAGATACGCTGGTCTAACTTGTTACATGCCTTTACAAGAAAGTTGGTAAAAATAAAAGGAAAGCTGAACAACGTCACAATATGGAGGTATGAAACAGAATTTCCCCATACTTGGTAAAGTTTAGAAATTTGTGTAATACCCGAAGGCAGATTCCATGTACAATAAGTCCTAGTTTAAGAACAAGAGCTGAGGGTATGAGGAAATAAAACTATATTTTCCGGGAGTATCTCTGGCTTCAGGAAGAAAGAGCACATGTTACTCTCCATTCAATATTAGGGCTGAACTATGGGGTCTTTTCGATCCTTTTTGCTTACCCTCTGCGATTCAGGGGGCACATGGCAAAGGTAAACAGACTGAAACAGCACCGTGGATAGCTGTGAGCTGTGCTGGGAAGATTCACGGTGATTCCATAATAAATCTCAGGTCTTTCTTCTGTAACAAAAAATTCCTCTTTTCCATCATCAAGGTAAAGCCGAGTATGTACAAGTAGAGTATGCGATAACTTTGTCACTCGTGACGAACCTAGTCGGTCCGATACTTTAACAACTTCTCCAATGTCTCTGCACTCAGGTTGGATATTCTGAGTGGGTCATCGGTAGAATGAATGAAATCAAGAATACTCTATAGCAATGTTTGGAAGTCAATTTCAGTGTCTCCGGAAGCACTGGGAAAATCACCATGTGTAACGAACGTGAAGTATCCACAGGCTCTCTCTGTGTCTTTGAAACTGCCCATGTGTTCATTAGAAACGGCGGCTTGAGGAAAGGTGGTTTTGGAATTGGTTTCCCTCTAGTCTTACGTGATGCATCTCTACTATATTGCATTATAATAGAGCAAAGGGTCACTTGCTGACATAAAGCACAGGAGGCCGGAATGGAAGAGTCAACTTAGAGAAAAAAAGTGCTTTTCGGTTTTATTTTCTTTTCTGCAGTTTGGAAAACAGTTTAACAGTTTAACTGATTTTGTGGCGGCTCACAAAAATACATATGAGCGTTGAAAATGTACAGAAGAACAACAATTGGGAGACATTTCCGGAAGCTTCAGTTTCTGAAACCCAGACACGAGCCTACAAGCTAAGACACGGCTACACCAGGCTTCAGCGTGAAACCATACAACTCCTGGGAAGGGCTTCCCTCTCTGAACGCAGCTACCTGTCCACAGGATGCTCTAGGCCCAGGCACCTTTATTCTTCCAACTAGAGAGACATAGAAAGATGCCTCCATATCCCATGAAGATGCCCAAGCATTTGGCCAAGGCTCCTATGAAACAGTCTGCTGTCTTCATCCAGGTAAGGGCAACTTCACATTTTCAGACACTAAGGTCGTGGGCAAATCCAGGGTGGACTGAGAGGCGGAAGCTCCAGCAAACACAGTCCTGTGGCTGGAAGATGAATGCAGTACTTATTCCTGCACCAACAGACCCTTGCCTCTGGCCTTGGGCCTAGAGCATGATTTTTTGGTAGTTGCTGTTGGGGAAGAGGCCCTTGGGCTTTAACCTGCGGACAGCCTCCCTTAAATGCTTGGGCTGCAGCGGGGGCGTTTCTCCCCACATCTCACACACGTCCAGGGCCTCTTCCACCACCTCTCCAACAAAGACCTTGGCGATTCCAGCCATGGCAATGGCGGCGTTCTCAGACACCGAACTGCCGGTGATAGACTTCATCAGACCTGCAATGCGTGCTTTTGGGAAAGCTGACCGGCGACACACTTCGTAGCGGGCCAGCTGCTCCTCAGACATGGCAGACAGCAGGGCTGTCATCCTCTGAGCCTCCTCTGCATCCACGGTGGGCTTCCTCTCCTTCTTTCCTTTGGTATGTCTTTTCCGTCTTTTGGCGGCAGGAGGAGCTGAGGCTGAGGCCTCCTTGTCCCCTTCTGTGAGGTCCATGACATCCTCACTCCTGAGCTCACCTCCCTGATCCCTGGGTTCTTCCAAGTTCCCACCTAGGTCCTCAGGGATTCCATCCTTCTTGCTGCCCTTCAGACCTCGGGGCATGGCGAACATCTCAGCAGACACACCTGTTTGCCTGCCCGTCTCCACGGGTGAGATTCAAGTCTGCCCCGTGACAGCAGCTGTAGAGGCAGAAGTTCTGGCTGGGGTGGTTTGATTACGGATCTGCAGCGAGAACCTTTCGAAGATTTTAGCTGCCGTGTTTCTGCTGAGCCACTTTAGCCATAACTGGACACAGCTCCCTGCCACCCCTTCCCACACACAAACACACACGCTGAATTTTCTCACTTCCACAATGTGAAGAAACTTGTGGATGGAGAGTATATTAGTTTTACATCAATGCAGAATAAATTCTCACAAGTTTTGGACACTTAAAACAAACCCCAGCTCAGAGGTCAGAAGTTCTACCAGTCCAAGTGACTGCCACCTGCTCAGAGCCACACGAGGGACCTCCGGGATGGGTCTGGCTGTGTGGTCGCTGCCTTCACCTGAGAAGGGTCTGGCTTCGATCTGACTCGAGGTGGTGGCAGAATTCAATGCCTTCGGGTTGTGAGCCCCAGGCCCACTTGTCTGTTCTGCCTGCTGCCGTGAGGACGCTCTCGGCTCCTGCAAGTGTTGCCCAGGTCTGGGCTGTGAGGCTCCCTGGGTCTGCGGGGCCAGTGCCGGGGAATCTCCCACAGGGCAATGTCATCTCAGGGAGCTCCAGTCCTCCCTTATAAAGAGCTCGGATGATTGAACTAGACCCAGCCCTTAGCAGCTATTGGCTCAGGATATCCCTAAGGAAATCAGGGATTTGGGCGGGCTCATCAATTCACGCTTCCGCCCACCCCCAAGGGAGGGGCAGACACAGGGCGAGTCTCCGAGGGGCGGGAAATGCAGGGGGTATTTCAGAATTCAGTCTTCCTCACAGAATCGCAAAGTTCACGTTTCACAACCATAAAGAAACTATTTACGCTAAAAATGAGACTTTTTAAGAAGTTGCACTTAGAAAACTTCAATGTCTGAGAAAAAAATATCCCTAACGCACAGGGAAACAGGTGGCTTATCCAATACTCTGGAAATAAAATGGGCTGGGTGAGGGGAATATGAAAATATTATTTCAATTTCATCTCATTTTATTTATTTATTTATGTACTTATTGATTTATTTTTGAGACAGAGTCTCCCTCTGTCCCTCAGGCTGGATTACAGTGTCCTGAGCTCAGCTCACTGCAGCCTCCGCATCCTGGGCCCAAGGCATTCTCCTGCCTCAGCCTCCAGAGTAGCTGGGACTAAATGAGTACGCCACCACGCCAGGCAAATTTTTGTCTTTTTTATAAAGTGTAGAGGAGGTTTCACCATTTGGGCCAGGGTGGTCTTCAACTGCCAACTTCAGATGATCTGCCCCAACCTGCCTTCCAAAGTGAAGGGACTATAGGCGTGAGCCACTGCGCCCAGACTATGATAGTTTCACACTGAGGCCTGAAGCTGCTCTGCCTTAGGATTTTTCCTGAGTTTTACGTTCTTGTCATGATGAGTTGCTAGTTCATATTTTCCGTTGGATCTTTTCGAAAGGGATTACTGATGAGATTATGGCTTTCTCACAAAGAATACCACTTTGGTGAAACTATACTGAAATCAGGAGTACCTTATGTTTCCGATACTTATCAAGCACAATATTTGAACACGGCGTGGTAGGTGAAAGTGTAGGAAGCAGAATTTGGCAAACCCCATTTTTTTTCAATTTCGACGGTTTCAGGTTTTTGGTTTCAGCCAAACTGAAGAATGTCCTCATGAGCTGTCAATTCACAGGCCATTACAGACAATTTTTGAAACTACATCACACTGTAATTTAAGGAGTACGATTCTAAAGAAATTTGAACAATCTGGTGGTATTGCTAACACCAAACAAGGTTGTTCAGCTCTTTCATCTTTAAAAACAAACAAACAAAAACATGATGTGGAATTCTCTCATTTTACCAAACAGCCGTACGCTCCCTTGAATATGTGACTATGAAACCCAAGTAATTGGAAGAAAAAAAATAAAGGAAACACCTCATCAGTCTCATTAATAGTTTTGTTGAGAATAGTTTATTTTTCAAAAACTGCTGGCTATGTCTTGATATTTTTAGACACGGCTAAAGTTGAAATTGCATGAATCCTCTCTCTAACATTCATGCTACTTAAGAATCTTTTCCCAAGATTTGACTGCATTCATTTCATAAAAGCCCTGTCCTCTTCTCCCCTATATATCTATATTAGCACTCTGCCTTCTACCCTCTTCCATAGGAAACACAAATCCGTCAATTGATCACTTAAGCCTTTCCAGTATGGGTACAACATTTTCTGTAGTTGTACTCCTGAGATTTGTCCTTTATACTTCTAAAGACTAGACCCTAGATAATACATGCTTGGGAATAGTGGAGCTAGCTTGCTTAAACTTTATTTAGGCGTATGCTAATTACTTGTGGGGGGCAAAGGCAGGCAGTGAGGATGTTACGCTTATCCCAAAATAGTCAATTTTGGAAAAGACACAAGTACAGGCCGCGAGCGGTGGCTCAGACCTGAAATCCCAGCACCTTGGGAGGTCTTCTCGCAGAAGGCCAGAGCGAGACCCCGGGGAGAAGATGCATCCCAGGCGTGATGGCCTGACGATGGCTTCCTGTGTCCCGCAACATGGGGAGTCTGCAGTGTGGCCGGTTTGGAAACTGGCAAGGAGAGCGAAGAGACAACATGCTGGTCTTCCACCCTTCCCTGGATGCCCGTGGGTGCCCGCAGAGCTCCGGAAGCAAACAGTCAACATGCTCAGCCTTTCGGGGGCCGGAGAGACGTGAGCAACATGCCCCCTTGCAGAGGGCACAGCAGCGTGGAATCCCAAATCACGCTTCAGTCATCCTGAGGGTGGCTCCTCTGTGGTCGGGGCTGTCGGCCTGGCGCTCCGTTGCGAGGCTCAGCCTGGGGATGTGCGGTCTGTGAACCACGCGGTTGAAAACCCGAAGGCAACACGGGTCCCGGTCTTTTGTCTCTGAGGAAGCCGCCCGTTCCTTGGGCCACGGAATCGGGGCCAATGGGTGCCCCGCCGGCCCGACGCGGCGGCCGTGGGCCCAGCCCTCAGCCCGCGCCGGGCGCTTACCCTTTTCCCGGAGCGCGGGGGTCCCGTTGCTCCCGGAGGCCAAAGACCGTTTATTCTCTCTGCCTTCCTCCCTCTGTCCCTGGCTCCCTCCCGCCCGCCCTCTGTCCCTGCGTCGCTCTGTCTATCCCTCCGTTCCTAACTGCCTCCCTCTCTCTCCCTCCCTCCCTCCCTCCCAACTTCCCTCCGCCCATCCTTCGGCCCCTCTGGGTCTCCCGTTCGTCTCTCCATCTCTGCCCGCCTTCCCTCCCGCCTGGAACGGTCGGCATCGCCGGCGTGCGCGGGGCCTGGGGTCTGCGTTCAGCCGCCAGGCGCTCCACGGTGGCAGCTGGGAGGCTGCAGGGACACGGGCGGGCGGGCGGGCGGGCGGCCGGGCGACGGTGGAGCGGAGGCGCAGAGGAGGCGAGCCGCCGCCGGAGGGATGGCGGGCCCGGACCCTGCGCGGGCCCGGTGTTTCGCGGGAAGGGGGTCTCCACCCAGCCCAGGGGAAGACTCATTTTCCGGGGGTAGGGATTGGGGGGTGGGGGTGGCGAGGGGTCGGTCAGGCCGTGGCGGAAAGGCATGAGAGCTCTGCCCGGGCTGCTCCCAGAGCCTAGGCGGCTGCCCGCGAACCCGCGCGTGCGCAGCAGACGGCCCACCTGCTGGTACCTGGGCCGGCGCTGGGATCCCCGGGATGCCCAGGAAAGAATGGCATCTCTCCGCTCTGTGGAGTGTCTCACCGGGCCTAGACCTGGAAGGCAGGAATCGCAGGCGGGTCGGCCCGGAGGGAAGACACGCCCATCCACGCCGACCCAGGTGTTCCCCGCGAAAGAGAGGCCACCGGCCACCGCCCTGCACCGACCCCGTCCCAGCCCCGCGTCCTTTTAAAGCTCCTCCAGCAGAGCCCGGTATTCTTCCTCGCTGAGGGGTGGTTCCAGCGAGGCGGCCTCTTCCGTGGCCTCCAGCTCCCCAGGGGCCTCCGTTTCTAGGAAAGGCTGCGCCCGCTGCAGAAACTCCGGGCTCGCCAGGAGCTCATCCAGCAGGCGTAGGGGAGTGCAGACGAGCGCTCCGGCTCCTGGAGGAGCCGCGCCTGGGGGGGCGCCCGGATGGCTTGCACCTGCCACTGCCGCGCGGAGGCCTCCGGGGGCGCGGGCTGGGGAGGTGGGGCTTCCCCGGCTTGGGGTTCCCACGCAGCCCCGGCGACCTGGGGACCCTGGCCCCAGCCCCAACACGGACTCCCCTGGGACGCGAGGGGAGGGAAATGCAGGGGGTATTTCAGAATTCAGTCTTCCTCACAGAATCGCAAAGTTCACGTTTCACAACCATAAAGAAACTATTTACGCTAAAAATGAGACTTTTTATGAAGTTGCACTTAGAAAACTTCAATGTCTGAGAAAAAAATATCTCTAACGCACAGGGAAACTGGTGGTTTATCCAATACTCTGAAAATAAAATGGGCTGGGTGAGGGGAATATGAAAATATTATTTCAATTTCATCTCATTTTATTTATTTATGTACTTATTGATTTATTTTTGAGACAGAGTGTCCCTCTGTCCCTCAGGCTGGATTACAGTGTCCTGAGCTCAGCTCACTGCAGCCTCCGCATCCTGGGCTCAAGGCATTCTCCTGCCTCAGCCTCCAGGGTAGCTGGGACTAAATGAGCACGCCACCACGCCAGGCAAATTTTTGTCTTTTTTTTTTAAAGTGTAGTGGAGGTTTCACCATTTGGGCCAGGGTGGTCTTCAACTGCCGACTTCAGGTGATCTGCCCCAACTTGCCTTCCCAAAGTGAAGGGACTATAGGCATGAGCCACTGCGCCCAGACTATGGTAGTTTCACACTGAAGCCTGAAGCTGCTCTGCCTTAGGATTTTTCCTGAGTTTTACTTTCTTTTCATGATGAGTTGCTAGTTCATGTTTTCCCTTGTTTCTTTTCGAAAGGCATTACTGATGAGATTATGGCTTTCTCACAAAGAATACCACTTTGGTGAAACTATATTGAAATCAGGAGTACCTTATGTTTCCGATACTTATCAAGCACAATATTTGAACACGGCGTGGTAGGTGAAAGTGTAGGAAGCAGAATTTGGCAATCCCCATATTTTTTCAATTTCGACGGTTTCAGGTTTTTGGTTTCAGCCAAACTGAAGAATGTCCTTATGAGCTGTCAATTCACAGGCCGTTACAGACAATATTTGAAACTACATCACGGTGTAATTTAAGGAGTACGATTCTAAAGAAATTTGAACAATCTGGTGGTATTGCTAACACCAAACAAGGTTGTTCAGCTCTTTCATCTTTAAAAACTAACAAACAAAAACATGATGTGGAATTCTCTCATTTTACCAAACAGCCGTACGCTCCCTTGAATATGTGACTATGAAACCCAAGTAATTGGAAGAAGAAAAATAAAGGAAACACCTCATCAGTCTCATTAATAGTTTTGTTGAGAATAGTTTATTTTTGAAAAACTGCTGGCTATGTCTTGATATTTTTAGACACGGCTAAAGCTGAAATTGCATGAATCCTCTCTCTAACATTCATGCTACTAAAGAAACTTTTCCCAAGATTTGACTGCATTCATTTCATAAAAGCCCTGTCCTCTTCTCCCCTATATATCTATATTAGCACTCTGCCTTCTACCCTCTTCCATAGGAAACACAAATCCGTCAATTGATCACTTAAGCCTTTCCAGTTTGGGTACAACATTTTCTGTAGTTGTACTCCTGAGATTTGTCCTTTATACTTCTAAAGACTAGACCCTAGATAATACATGCTTGGGAATAGTGGAGCTAGCTTGCTTAAACTTTATTTAGGCGTATGCTAATTACTTGTGGGGGGCAAAGGCAGGCAGTGAGGATGTTAAGCTTATCCCAAAATAGTCAATTTTGGAAAAGACACAAGTACAGGCCGGGCGTGGTGGCTCAGACCTGTAATCCCGGCACCTTGGGAGGCCGAGGCGGCCGGTCACGAGGTCAGGAGATCGACACCATCCTGGCTAACACGGTGAAACCCCGTCTCTGCTAAACATACACAAATTAGCCGGGCGTGGTGGCAGGCGCTTGTAGTCTCAGCTACTCGGGAGGCTGAGGCAGGAGAAGAGCACGAACCCGGGAGGCGGAGCTGGCAGTGAGCCGAGATTGCGCCACTGCACTCCGGCCTGGGCGGCAGAGTGGGATTCTGCCTCAAAAAAGAAAGAAAAAAAACATCTTCATATATATGAATGTGTGTGTGTGTGTGTGTGTGTGTCTGTGTGTGTGTGTGTACTCAGGTACACTCACTTTACTTCTGAGTTATCTCGTCACCACTTAACCAGCACCAATCAGAGACCACATTTTTCTAGGCAGTCTCCAAATGTACATTACAAATAGTAACGTACTTTAAGGATAGTAATGAAGCTCCGGGAAAAATTGCTTGTCTGCACCTCAGCAGACCAACCTGCCTGGGCCAGCTTCTCTCTTCCTCTACTCTTCAGAAAGTGCTAGACCTGCAACATCTGACAGAATACAGCTTCCATGACTCCTCAGTGCCATGGAAATGGAACGAGCTGAGAGCAATCTAAAGACTGGGAGATATTAGGTCTCTTGGATCTTACTTCTTTTGGTTGCTCGAGCACTTTAATTCCCGAGAGAGCCCTCCCATCTCCATCAGTTCTTCCAGGAACCTGTACCCTCCTTGTGTCTCTAAGATACGCTGGTCTAACTTGTTACATGCCTTTACAAGAAAGTTGGTAAAAATAAAAGGAAAGCTGAACAACGTCACAATATGGAGGTATGAAACAGAATTTCCCCATACTTGGTAAAGTTTAGAAATTTGTGTAATACCCGAAGGCAGATTCCATGTACAATAAGTCCTAGTTTAAGAACAAGAGCTGAGGGTATGAGGAAATAAAACTATATTTTCCGGGAGTATCTCTGGCTTCAGGAAGAAAGAGCACATGTTACTCTCCATTCAATATTAGGGCTGAACTATGGGGTCTTTTCGATCCTTTTTGCTTACCCTCTGCGATTCAGGGGGCACATGGCAAAGGTAAACAGACTGAAACAGCACCGTGGATAGCTGTGAGCTGTGCTGGGAAGATTCACGGTGATTCCATAATAAATCTCAGGTCTTTCTTCTGTAACAAAAAATTCCTCTTTTCCATCATCAAGGTAAAGCCGAGTATGTACAAGTAGAGTATGCGATAACTTTGTCACTCGTGACGAACCTAGTCGGTCCGATACTTTAACAACTTCTCCAATGTCTCTGCACTCAGGTTGGATATTCTGAGTGGGTCATCGGTAGAATGAATGAAATCAAGAATACTCTATAGCAATGTTTGGAAGTCAATTTCAGTGTCTCCGGAAGCACTGGGAAAATCACCATGTGTAACGAACGTGAAGTATCCACAGGCTCTCTCTGTGTCTTTGAAACTGCCCATGTGTTCATTAGAAACGGCGGCTTGAGGAAAGGTGGTTTTGGAATTGGTTTCCCTCTAGTCTTACGTGATGCATCTCTACTATATTGCATTATAATAAAGCAAAGGGTCACTTGCTGACATAAAGCACAGGAGGCAGGAATGGAAGAGTCAACTTAGAGAAAAAAAGTGCTTTTCGGTTTTATTTTCATTTCTGCAGTTTGGAAAACAGTTTAACAGTTTAACTGATTTTGTGGCGGCTCACAAAAATACATATGAGCGTTGAAAATGTACAGAAGAACAACAATTGGGAGACATTTCCGGAAGCTTCAGTTTCTGAAACCCAGACACGAGCCTACAAGCTAAGACACGGCTACACCAGGCTTCAGCGTGAAACCATACAACTCCTGGGAAGGGCTGCCCTCTCTGAACGCAGCTACCTGTCCACAGGATGCTCTAGGCCCAGGCACCTTTATTCTTCCAACTAGAGAGACATAGAAAGATGCCTCCATATCCCATGAAGATGCCCAAGCATTTGGCCAAGGCTCCTATGAAACAGTCTGCTGTCTTCATCCAGGTAAGGGCAACTTCACATTTTCAGACACTAAGGTCGTGGGCAAATCCAGGGTGGACTGAGAGGCGGAAGCTCCAGCAAACAGAGTCCTGTGGCTGGAAGATGAATGCAGTACTTATTCCTGCACCAACAGACCCTTGCCTCTGGCCTTGGGCCTAGAGCATGATTTTTTGGTAGTTGCTGTTGGGGAAGAGGCCCTTGGGCTTTAACCTGCGGACAGCCTCCCTTAAATGCTTGGGCTGCAGCGGGGGCGTTTCTCCCCACATCTCACACACGTCCAGGGCCTCTTCCACCACCTCTCCAACAAAGACCTTGGCGATTCCAGCCATGGCAATGGCGGCGTTCTCAGACACCGAACTGCCGGTGATAGACTTCATCAGACCTGCCATGCGTGCTTTTGGGAAAGCTGACCGGCGACACACTTCGTAGCGGGCCAGCTGCTCCTCAGACATGGCAGACAGCAGGGCTGTCATCCTCTGAGCCTCCTCTGCATCCACGGTGGGCTTCCTCTCCTTCTTTCCTTTGGTATGTCTTTTCCGTCTTTTGGCGGCAGGAGGAGCTGAGGCTGAGGCCTCCTTGTCCCCTTCTGTGAGGTCCATGACATCCTCACTCCTGAGCTCACCTCCCTGATCCCTGGGTTCTTCCAAGTTCCCACCTAGGTCCTCAGGGATTCCATCCTTCTTGCTGCCCTTCAGACCTCGGGGCATGGCGAACATCTCAGCAGACACACCTGTTTGCCTGCCCGTCTCCACGGGTGAGATTCAAGTCTGCCCCGTGACAGCAGCTGTAGAGGCAGAAGTTCTGGCTGGGGTGGTTTGATTACGGATCTGCAGCGAGAACCTTTCGAAGATTTTAGCTGCCGTGTTTCTGCTGAGCCACTTTAGCCATAACTGGACACAGCTCCCTGCCTCCCCTTCCCACACACAAACACACACGCTGAATTTTCTCACTTCCACAATGTGAAGAAACTTGTGGATGGAGAGTATATTAGTTTTACATCAATGCAGAATAAATTCTCACAAGTTTTGGACACTTAAAACAAACCCCAGCTCAGAGGTCAGAAGTTCTACCAGTCCAAGTGACTGCCACCTGCTCAGAGCCACACGAGGGACCTCCGGGATGGGTCTGGCTGTGTGGTCGCTGCCTTCACCTGAGAAGGGTCTGGCTTCGATCTGACTCGAGGTGGTGGCAGAATTCAATGCCTTCGGGTTGTGAGCCCCAGGCCCACTTGTCTGTTCTGCCTGCTGCCGTGAGGACGCTCTCGGCTCCTGCAAGTGTTGCCCAGGTCTGGGCTGTGAGGCTCCCTGGGTCTGCACGGCCAGTGCCGGGGAATCTCCCACAGGGCAATGTCATCTCAGGGAGCTCCAGTGCTCCCTTATAAAGAGCTCGGATGATTGAACTAGACCCAGCCCTTAGCAGCTATTGGCTCAGGATATCCCTAAGGAAATCAGGGATTTGGGCGGGCTCATCAATTCACGCTTCCGCCCACCCCCAAGGGAGGGGCAGACACAGGGCGAGTCTCCGAGGGGCGGGAAATGCAGGGGGTATTTCAGAATTCAGTCTTCCTCACAGAATCGCAAAGTTCACGTTTCACAACCATAAAGAAACTATTTACGCTAAAAATGAGACTTTTTAAGAAGTTGCACTTAGAAAACTTCAATGTCTGAGAAAAAAATATCCCTAACGCACAGGGAAACAGGTGGCTTATCCAATACTCTGGAAATAAAATGGGCTGGGTGAGGGGAATATGAAAATATTATTTCAATTTCATCTCATTTTATTTATTTATTTATGTACTTATTGATTTATTTTTGAGACAGAGTCTCCCTCTGTCCCTCAGGCTGGATTACAGTGTCCTGAGCTCAGCTCACTGCAGCCTCCGCATCCTGGGCCCAAGGCATTCTCCTGCCTCAGCCTCCAGAGTAGCTGGGACTAAATGAGTACGCCACCACGCCAGGCAAATTTTTGTCTTTTTTATAAAGTGTAGAGGAGGTTTCACCATTTGGGCCAGGGTGGTCTTCAACTGCCAACTTCAGATGATCTGCCCCAACTTGCCTTCCAAAGTGAAGGGACTATAGGCGTGAGCCACTGCGCCCAGACTATGATAGTTTCACACTGAGGCCTGAAGCTGCTCTGCCTTAGGATTTTTCCTGAGTTTTACGTTCTTGTCATGATGAGTTGCTAGTTCATATTTTCCGTTGGATCTTTTCGAAAGGGATTACTGATGAGATTATGGCTTTCTCACAAAGAATACCACTTTGGTGAAACTATACTGAAATCAGGAGTACCTTATGTTTCCGATACTTATCAAGCACAATATTTGAACACGGCGTGGTAGGTGAAAGTGTAGGAAGCAGAATTTGGCAAACCCCATTTTTTTTCAATTTCGACGGTTTCAGGTTTTTGGTTTCAGCCAAACTGAAGAATGTCCTAATGAGCTGTCAATTCACAGGCCATTACAGACAATTTTTGAAACTACATCACACTGTAATTTAAGGAGTACGATTCTAAAGAAATTTGAACAATCTGGTGGTATTGCTAACACCAAACAAGGTTGTTCAGCTCTTTCATCTTTAAAAACAAACAAACAAAAACATGATGTGGAATTCTCTCATTTTACCAAACAGCCGTACGCTCCCTTGAATATGTGACTATGAAACCCAAGTAATTGGAAGAAAAAAAATAAAGGAAACACCTCATCAGTCTCATTAATAGTTTTGTTGAGAATAGTTTATTTTTCAAAAACTGCTGGCTATGTCTTGATATTTTTAGACACGGCTAAAGTTGAAATTGCATGAATCCTCTCTCTAACATTCATGCTACTTAAGAATCTTTTCCCAAGATTTGACTGCATTCATTTCATAAAAGCCCTGTCCTCTTCTCCCCTATATATCTATATTAGCACTCTGCCTTCTACCCTCTTCCATAGGAAACACAAATCCGTCAATTGATCACTTAAGCCTTTCCAGTATGGGTACAACATTTTCTGTAGTTGTACTCCTGAGATTTGTCCTTTATACTTCTAAAGACTAGACCCTAGATAATACATGCTTGGGAATAGTGGAGCTAGCTTGCTTAAACTTTATTTAGGCGTATGCTAATTACTTGTGGGGGGCAAAGGCAGGCAGTGAGGATGTTAAGCTTATCCCAAAATAGTCAATTTTGGAAAAGACACAAGTACAGGCCGCGAGCGGTGGCTCAGACCTGAAATCCCAGCACCTTGGGAGGTCTTCTCGCAGAAGGCCAGAGCGAGACCCCGGGGAAAAGATGCATCCCAGGCGTGATGGCCTGACGATGGCTTCCTGTGTCCCGCAACATGGGGAGTCTGCAGTGTGGCCGGTTTGGAAACTGGCAAGGAGAGCGAAGAGACAACATGCTGGTCTTCCACCCTTCCCTGGATGCCCGTGGGTGCCCGCAGAGCTCCGGAAGCAAACAGTCAACATGCTCAGCCTTTCGGGGGCCGGAGAGACGTGAGCAACATGCCCCCTTGCAGAGGGCACAGCAGCGTGGAATCCCAAATCACGCTTCAGTCATCCTGAGGGTGGCTCCTCTGTGGTCGGGGCTGTCGGCCTGGCGCTCCGTTGCGAGGCTCAGCCTGGGGATGTGCGGTCTGTGAACCACGCGGTTGAAAACCCGAAGGCAACACGGGTCCCGGTCTTTTGTCTCTGAGGAAGCCGCCCGTTCCTTGGGCCACGGAATCGGGGCCAATGGGTGCCCCGCCGGCCCGACGCGGCGGCCGTGGGCCCAGCCCTCAGCCCGCGCCGGGCGCTTACCCTTTTCCCGGAGCGCGGGGGTCCCGTTGCTCCCGGAGGCCAAAGACCGTTTATTCTCTCTGCCTTCCTCCCTCTGTCCCTGGCTCCCTCCCGCCCGCCCTCTGTCCCTGCGTCGCTCTGTCTATCCCTCCGTTCCTAACTGCCTCCCTCTCTCTCCCTCCCTCCCTCCCTCCCAACTTCCCTCCGCCCATCCTTCGGCCCCTCTGGGTCTCCCGTTCGTCTCTCCATCTCTGCCCGCCTTCCCTCCCGCCTGGAACGGTCGGCATCGCCGGCGTGCGCGGGGCCTGGGGTCTGCGTTCAGCCGCCAGGCGCTCCACGGTGGCAGCTGGGAGGCTGCAGGGACACGGGCGGGCGGGCGGGCGGGCGGCCGGGCGACGGTGGAGCGGAGGCGCAGAGGAGGCGAGCCGCCGCCGGAGGGATGGCGGGCCCGGACGCTGCGCGGGCCCGGTGTTTCGCGGGAAGGGGGTCTCCACCCAGCCCAGGGGAAGACTCATTTTCCGGGGGTAGGGATTGGGGGGTGGGGGTGGCGAGGGGTCGGTCAGGCCGTGGCGGAAAGGCATGAGAGCTCTGCCCGGGCTGCTCCCAGAGCCTAGGCGGCTGCCCGCGAACCCGCGCGTGCGCAGCAGACGGCCCACCTGCTGGTACCTGGGCCGGCGCTGGGATCCCCGGGATGCCCAGGAAAGAATGGCATCTCTCCGCTCTGTGGAGTGTCTCACCGGGCCTAGACCTGGAAGGCAGGAATCGCAGGCGGGTCGGCCCGGAGGGAAGACACGCCCATCCACGCCGACCCAGGTGTTCCCCGCGAAAGAGAGGCCACCGGCCACCGCCCTGCACCGACCCCGTCCCAGCCCCGCGTCCTTTTAAAGCTCCTCCAGCAGAGCCCGGTATTCTTCCTCGCTGAGGGGTGGTTCCAGCGAGGCGGCCTCTTCCGTGGCCTCCAGCTCCCCAGGGGCCTCCGTTTCTAGGAAAGGCTGCGCCCGCTGCAGAAACTCCGGGCTCGCCAGGAGCTCATCCAGCAGGCGTAGGGGAGTGCAGACGAGCGCTCCGGCTCCTGGAGGAGCCGCGCCTGGGGGGGCGCCCGGATGGCTTGCACCTGCCACTGCCGCGCGGAGGCCTCCGGGGGCGCGGGCTGGGGAGGTGGGGCTTCCCCGGCTTGGGGTTCCCACGCAGCCCCGGCGACCTGGGGACCCTGGCCCCAGCCCCAACACGGACTCCCCTGGGACGCGAGGGGAGGGAAATGCAGGGGGTATTTCAGAATTCAGTCTTCCTCACAGAATCGCAAAGTTCACGTTTCACAACCATAAAGAAACTATTTACGCTAAAAATGAGACTTTTTATGAAGTTGCACTTAGAAAACTTCAATGTCTGAGAAAAAAATATCTCTAACGCACAGGGAAACTGGTGGTTTATCCAATACTCTGAAAATAAAATGGGCTGGGTGAGGGGAATATGAAAATATTATTTCAATTTCATCTCATTTTATTTATTTATGTACTTATTGATTTATTTTTGAGACAGAGTGTCCCTCTGTCCCTCAGGCTGGATTACAGTGTCCTGAGCTCAGCTCACTGCAGCCTCCGCATCCTGGGCTCAAGGCATTCTCCTGCCTCAGCCTCCAGAGTAGCTGGGACTAAATGAGCACGCCACCACGCCAGGCAAATTTTTGTCTTTTTTTTTTAAAGTGTAGAGGAGGTTTCACCATTTGGGCCAGGGTGGTCTTCAACTGCCGACTTCAGGTGATCGGCCCCAACTTGCCTTCCCAAAGTGAAGGGACTATAGGCATGAGCCACTGCGCCCAGACTATGATAGTTTCACACTGAAGCCTGAAGCTGCTCTGCCTTAGGATTTTTCCTGAGTTTTACTTTCTTGTCATGATGAGTTGCTAGTTCATGTTTTCCCTTGTTTCTTTTCGAAAGGCATTACTGATGAGATTATGGCTTTCTCACAAAGAATACCACTTTGGTGAAACTATATTGAAATCAGGAGTACCTTATGTTTCCGATACTTATCAAGCACAATATTTGAACACGGCGTGGTAGGTGAAAGTGTAGGAAGCAGAATTTGGCAATCCCCATTTTTTTTCAATTTCGACGGTTTCAGGTTTTTGGTTTCAGCCAAACTGAAGAATGTCCTTATGAGCTGTCAATTCACAGGCCGTTACAGACAATTTTTGAAACTACATCACGGTGTAATTTAAGGAGTACGATTCTAAAGAAATTTGAACAATCTGGTGGTATTGCTAACACCAAACAAGGTTGTTCAGCTCTTTCATCTTTAAAAACAAACAAACAAAAACATGATGTGGAATTCTCTCATTTTACCAAACAGCCGTACGCTCCCTTGAATATGTGACTATGAAACCCAAGTAATTGGAAGAAGAAAAATAAAGGAAACACCTCATCAGTCTCATTAATAGTTTTGTTGAGAATAGTTTATTTTTCAAAAACTGCTGTCTATGTCTTGATATTTTTAGACACGGCTAAAGCTGAAATTGCATGAATCCTCTCTCTAACATTCATGCTACTAAAGAAACTTTTCCCAAGATTTGACTGCATTCATTTCATAAAAGCCCTGTCCTCTTCTCCCCTATATATCTATATTAGCACTCTGCCTTCTACTCTCTTCCATAGGAAACACAAATCCGTCAATTGATCACTTAAGCCTTTCCAGTTTGGGTACAACATTTTCTGTAGTTGTACTCCTGAGATTTGTCCTTTATACTTCTAAAGACTAGACCCTAGATAATACATGCTTGGGAATAGTGGCGCTAGCTTGCTTAAACTTTATTTAGGCGTATGCTAATTACTTGTGGGGGGCAAAGGCAGGCAGTGAGGATGTTAAGCTTATCCCAAAATAGTCAATTTTGGAAAAGACACAAGTACAGGCCGGGCGTGGTGGCTCAGACCTGTAATCCCGGCACCTTGGGAGGCCGAGGCGGCCGGTCACGAGGTCAGGAGATCGACACCATCCTGGCTAACACGGTGAAACCCCGTCTCTGCTAAACATACACAAATTAGCCGGGCGTGGTGGCAGGCGCTTGTAGTCTCAGCTACTCGGGAGGCTGAGGCAGGAGAAGAGCACGAACCCGGGAGGCGGAGCTGGCAGTGAGCCGAGATTGCGCCACTGCACTCCGGCCTGGGCGGCAGAGTGGGATTCTGCCTCAAAAAAGAAAGAAAAAAAACATCTTCATATATATGAATGTGTGTGTGTGTGTGTGTGTGTGTGTCTGTGTGTGTGCGTGTACTCAGGTACACTCACTTTACTTCTGAGTTATCTCGTCACCACTTAACCAGCACCAATCAGAGACCACATTTTTCTAGGCAGTCTCCAAATGTACATTACAAATAGTAACGTACTTTAAGGATAGTAATGAAGCTCCGGGAAAAATTGCTTGTCTGCACCTCAGCAGACCAACCTGCCTGGGCCAGCTTCTCTCTTCCTCTACTCTTCAGAAAGTGCTAGACCTGCAACATCTGACAGAATACAGCTTCCATGACTCCTCAGTGCCATGGAAATGGAACGAGCTGAGAGCAATCTAAAGACTGGGAGATATTAGGTCTCTTGGATCTTACTTCTTTTGGTTGCTCGAGCACTTTAATTCCCGAGAGAGCCCTCCCATCTCCATCAGTTCTTCCAGGAACCTGTACCCTCCTTGTGTCTCTAAGATACGCTGGTCTAACTTGTTACATGCCTTTACAAGAAAGTTGGTAAAAATAAAAGGAAAGCTGAACAACGTCACAATATGGAGGTATGAAACAGAATTTCCCCATACTTGGTAAAGTTTAGAAATTTGTGTAATACCCGAAGGCAGATTCCATGTACAATAAGTCCTAGTTTAAGAACAAGAGCTGAGGGTATGAGGAAATAAAACTATATTTTCCGGGAGTATCTCTGGCTTCAGGAAGAAAGAGCACATGTTACTCTCCATTCAATATTAGGGCTGAACTATGGGGTCTTTTCGATCCTTTTTGCTTACCCTCTGCGATTCAGGGGGCACATGGCAAAGGTAAACAGACTGAAACAGCACCGTGGATAGCTGTGAGCTGTGCTGGGAAGATTCACGGTGATTCCATAATAAATCTCAGGTCTTTCTTCTGTAACAAAAAATTCCTCTTTTCCATCATCAAGGTAAAGCCGAGTATGTACAAGTAGAGTATGCGATAACTTTGTCACTCGTGACGAACCTAGTCGGTCCGATACTTTAACAACTTCTCCAATGTCTCTGCACTCAGGTTGGATATTCTGAGTGGGTCATCGGTAGAATGAATGAAATCAAGAATACTCTATAGCAATGTTTGGAAGTCAATTTCAGTGTCTCCGGAAGCACTGGGAAAATCACCATGTGTAACGAACGTGAAGTATCCACAGGCTCTCTCTGTGTCTTTGAAACTGCCCATGTGTTCATTAGAAACGGCGGCTTGAGGAAAGGTGGTTTTGGAATTGGTTTCCCTCTAGTCTTACGTGATGCATCTCTACTATATTGCATTATAATAGAGCAAAGGGTCACTTGCTGACATAAAGCACAGGAGGCCGGAATGGAAGAGTCAACTTAGAGAAAAAAAGTGCTTTTCGGTTTTATTTTCATTTCTGCAGTTTGGAAAACAGTTTAACAGTTTAACTGATTTTGTGGCGGCTCACAAAAATACATATGAGCGTTGAAAATGTACAGAAGAACAACAATTGGGAGACATTTCCGGAAGCTTCAGTTTCTGAAACCCAGACACGAGCCTACAAGCTAAGACACGGCTACACCAGGCTTCAGCGTGAAACCATACAACTCCTGGGAAGGGCTGCCCTCTCTGAACGCAGCTACCTGTCCACAGGATGCTCTAGGCCCAGGCACCTTTATTCTTCCAACTAGAGAGACATAGAAAGATGCCTCCATATCCCATGAAGATGCCCAAGCATTTGGCCAAGGCTCCTATGAAACAGTCTGCTGTCTTCATCCAGGTAAGGGCAACTTCACATTTTCAGACACTAAGGTCGTGGGCAAATCCAGGGTGGACTGAGAGGCGGAAGCTCCAGCAAACAGAGTCCTGTGGCTGGAAGATGAATGCAGTACTTATTCCTGCACCAACAGACCCTTGCCTCTGGCCTTGGGCCTAGAGCATGATTTTTTGGTAGTTGCTGTTGGGGAAGAGGCCCTTGGGCTTTAACCTGCGGACAGCCTCCCTTAAATGCTTGGGCTGCAGCGGGGGCGTTTCTCCCCACATCTCACACACGTCCAGGGCCTCTTCCACCACCTCTCCAACAAAGACCTTGGCGATTCCAGCCATGGCAATGGCGGCGTTCTCAGACACCGAACTGCCGGTGATAGACTTCATCAGACCTGCCATGCGTGCTTTTGGGAAAGCTGACCGGCGACACACTTCGTAGCGGGCCAGCTGCTCCTCAGACATGGCAGACAGCAGGGCTGTCATCCTCTGAGCCTCCTCTGCATCCACGGTGGGCTTCCTCTCCTTCTTTCCTTTGGTATGTCTTTTCCGTCTTTTGGCGGCAGGAGGAGCTGAGGCTGAGGCCTCCTTGTCCCCTTCTGTGAGGTCCATGACATCCTCACTCCTGAGCTCACCTCCCTGATCCCTGGGTTCTTCCAAGTTCCCACCTAGGTCCTCAGGGATTCCATCCTTCTTGCTGCCCTTCAGACCTCGGGGCATGGCGAACATCTCAGCAGACACACCTGTTTGCCTGCCCGTCTCCACGGGTGAGATTCAAGTCTGCCCCGTGACAGCAGCTGTAGAGGCAGAAGTTCTGGCTGGGGTGGTTTGATTACGGATCTGCAGCGAGAACCTTTCGAAGATTTTAGCTGCCGTGTTTCTGCTGAGCCACTTTAGCCATAACTGGACACAGCTCCCTGCCACCCCTTCCCACACACAAACACACACGCTGAATTTTCTCACTTCCACAATGTGAAGAAACTTGTGGATGGAGAGTATATTAGTTTTACATCAATGCAGAATAAATTCTCACAAGTTTTGGACACTTAAAACAAACCCCAGCTCAGAGGTCAGAAGTTCTACCAGTCCAAGTGACTGCCACCTGCTCAGAGCCACACGAGGGACCTCCGGGATGGGTCTGGCTGTGTGGTCGCTGCCTTCACCTGAGAAGGGTCTGGCTTCGATCTGACTCGAGGTGGTGGCAGAATTCAATGCCTTCGGGTTGTGAGCCCCAGGCCCACTTGTCTGTTCTGCCTGCTGCCGTGAGGACGCTCTCGGCTCCTGCAAGTGTTGCCCAGGTCTGGGCTGTGAGGCTCCCTGGGTCTGCGGGGCCAGTGCCGGGGAATCTCCCACAGGGCAATGTCATCTCAGGGAGCTCCAGTCCTCCCTTATAAAGAGCTCGGATGATTGAACTAGACCCAGCCCTTAGCAGCTATTGGCTCAGGATATCCCTAAGGAAATCAGGGATTTGGGCGGGCTCATCAATTCACGCTTCCGCCCACCCCCAAGGGAGGGGCAGACACAGGGCGAGTCTCCGAGGGGCGGGAAATGCAGGGGGTATTTCAGAATTCAGTCTTCCTCACAGAATCGCAAAGTTCACGTTTCACAACCATAAAGAAACTATTTACGCTAAAAATGAGACTTTTTAAGAAGTTGCACTTAGAAAACTTCAATGTCTGAGAAAAAAATATCCCTAACGCACAGGGAAACAGGTGGCTTATCCAATACTCTGGAAATAAAATGGGCTGGGTGAGGGGAATATGAAAATATTATTTCAATTTCATCTCATTTTATTTATTTATTTATGTACTTATTGATTTATTTTTGAGACAGAGTCTCCCTCTGTCCCTCAGGCTGGATTACAGTGTCCTGAGCTCAGCTCACTGCAGCCTCCGCATCCTGGGCCCAAGGCATTCTCCTGCCTCAGCCTCCAGAGTAGCTGGGACTAAATGAGTACGCCACCACGCCAGGCAAATTTTTGTCTTTTTTATAAAGTGTAGAGGAGGTTTCACCATTTGGGCCAGGGTGGTCTTCAACTGCCAACTTCAGATGATCTGCCCCAACTTGCCTTCCAAAGTGAAGGGACTATAGGCGTGAGCCACTGCGCCCAGACTATGATAGTTTCACACTGAGGCCTGAAGCTGCTCTGCCTTAGGATTTTTCCTGAGTTTTACGTTCTTGTCATGATGAGTTGCTAGTTCATATTTTCCGTTGGATCTTTTCGAAAGGGATTACTGATGAGATTATGGCTTTCTCACAAAGAATACCACTTTGGTGAAACTATACTGAAATCAGGAGTACCTTATGTTTCCGATACTTATCAAGCACAATATTTGAACACGGCGTGGTAGGTGAAAGTGTAGGAAGCAGAATTTGGCAAACCCCATTTTTTTTCAATTTCGACGGTTTCAGGTTTTTGGTTTCAGCCAAACTGAAGAATGTCCTCATGAGCTGTCAATTCACAGGCCATTACAGACAATTTTTGAAACTACATCACACTGTAATTTAAGGAGTACGATTCTAAAGAAATTTGAACAATCTGGTGGTATTGCTAACACCAAACAAGGTTGTTCAGCTCTTTCATCTTTAAAAACAAACAAACAAAAACATGATGTGGAATTCTCTCATTTTACCAAACAGCCGTACGCTCCCTTGAATATGTGACTATGAAACCCAAGTAATTGGAAGAAAAAAAATAAAGGAAACACCTCATCAGTCTCATTAATAGTTTTGTTGAGAATAGTTTATTTTTCAAAAACTGCTGGCTATGTCTTGATATTTTTAGACACGGCTAAAGTTGAAATTGCATGAATCCTCTCTCTAACATTCATGCTACTTAAGAATCTTTTCCCAAGATTTGACTGCATTCATTTCATAAAAGCCCTGTCCTCTTCTCCCCTATATATCTATATTAGCACTCTGCCTTCTACCCTCTTCCATAGGAAACACAAATCCGTCAATTGATCACTTAAGCCTTTCCAGTATGGGTACAACATTTTCTGTAGTTGTACTCCTGAGATTTGTCCTTTATACTTCTAAAGACTAGACCCTAGATAATACATGCTTGGGAATAGTGGAGCTAGCTTGCTTAAACTTTATTTAGGCGTATGCTAATTACTTGTGGGGGGCAAAGGCAGGCAGTGAGGATGTTAAGCTTATCCCAAAATAGTCAATTTTGGAAAAGACACAAGTACAGGCCGCGAGCGGTGGCTCAGACCTGAAATCCCAGCACCTTGGGAGGTCTTCTCGCAGAAGGCCAGAGCGAGACCCCGGGGAAAAGATGCATCCCAGGCGTGATGGCCTGACGATGGCTTCCTGTGTCCCGCAACATGGGGAGTCTGCAGTGTGGCCGGTTTGGAAACTGGCAAGGAGAGCGAAGAGACAACATGCTGGTCTTCCACCCTTCCCTGGATGCCCGTGGGTGCCCGCAGAGCTCCGGAAGCAAACAGTCAACATGCTCAGCCTTTCGGGGGCCGGAGAGACGTGAGCAACATGCCCCCTTGCAGAGGGCACAGCAGCGTGGAATCCCAAATCACGCTTCAGTCATCCTGAGGGTAGCTCCTCTGTGGTCGGGGCTGTCGGCCTGGCGCTCCGTTGCGAGGCTCAGCCTGGGGATGTGCGGTCTGTGAACCACGCGGTTGAAAACCCGAAGGCAACACGGGTCCCGGTCTTTTGTCTCTGAGGAAGCCGCCCGTTCCTTGGGCCACGGAATCGGGGCCAATGGGTGCCCCGCCGGCCCGACGCGGCGGCCGTGGGCCCAGCCCTCAGCCCGCGCCGGGCGCTTACCCTTTTCCCGGAGCGCGGGGGTCCCGTTGCTCCCGGAGGCCAAAGACCGTTTATTCTCTCTGCCTTCCTCCCTCTGTCCCTGGCTCCCTCCCGCCCGCCCTCTGTCCCTGCGTCGCTCTGTCTATCCCTCCGTTCCTAACTGCCTCCCTCTCTCTCCCTCCCTCCCTCCCTCCCAACTTCCCTCCGCCCATCCTTCGGCCCCTCTGGGTCTCCCGTTCGTCTCTCCATCTCTGCCCGCCTTCCCTCCCGCCTGGAACGGTCGGCATCGCCGGCGTGCGCGGGGCCTGGGGTCTGCGTTCAGCCGCCAGGCGCTCCACGGTGGCAGCTGGGAGGCTGCAGGGACACGGGCGGGCGGGCGGGCGGGCGGCCGGGCGACGGTGGAGCGGAGGCGCAGAGGAGGCGAGCCGCCGCCGGAGGGATGGCGGGCCCGGACGCTGCGCGGGCCCGGTGTTTCGCGGGAAGGGGGTCTCCACCCAGCCCAGGGGAAGACTCATTTTCCGGGGGTAGGGATTGGGGGGTGGGGGTGGCGAGGGGTCGGTCAGGCCGTGGCGGAAAGGCATGAGAGCTCTGCCCGGGCTGCTCCCAGAGCCTAGGCGGCTGCCCGCGAACCCGCGCGTGCGCAGCAGACGGCCCACCTGCTGGTACCTGGGCCGGCGCTGGGATCCCCGGGATGCCCAGGAAAGAATGGCATCTCTCCGCTCTGTGGAGTGTCTCACCGGGCCTAGACCTGGAAGGCAGGAATCGCAGGCGGGTCGGCCCGGAGGGAAGACACGCCCATCCACGCCGACCCAGGTGTTCCCCGCGAAAGAGAGGCCACCGGCCACCGCCCTGCACCGACCCCGTCCCAGCCCCGCGTCCTTTTAAAGCTCCTCCAGCAGAGCCCGGTATTCTTCCTCGCTGAGGGGTGGTTCCAGCGAGGCGGCCTCTTCCGTGGCCTCCAGCTCCCCAGGGGCCTCCGTTTCTAGGAAAGGCTGCGCCCGCTGCAGAAACTCTGGGCTCGCCAGGAGCTCATCCAGCAGGCGTAGGGGAGTGCAGACGAGCGCTCCGGCTCCTGGAGGAGCCGCGCCTGGGGGGGCGCCCGGATGGCTTGCACCTGCCACTGCCGCGCGGAGGCCTCCGGGGGCGCGGGCTGGGGAGGTGGGGCTTCCCCGGCTTGGGGTTCCCACGCAGCCCCGGCGACCTGGGGACCCTGGCCCCAGCCCCAACACGGACTCCCCTGGGACGCGAGGGGAGGGAAATGCAGGGGGTATTTCAGAATTCAGTCTTCCTCACAGAATCGCAAAGTTCACGTTTCACAACCATAAAGAAACTATTTACGCTAAAAATGAGACTTTTTATGAAGTTGCACTTAGAAAACTTCAATGTCTGAGAAAAAAATATCTCTAACGCACAGGGAAACTGGTGGTTTATCCAATACTCTGAAAATAAAATGGGCTGGGTGAGGGGAATATGAAAATATTATTTCAATTTCATCTCATTTTATTTATTTATGTACTTATTGATTTATTTTTGAGACAGAGTGTCCCTCTGTCCCTCAGGCTGGATTACAGTGTCCTGAGCTCAGCTCACTGCAGCCTCCGCATCCTGGGCTCAAGGCATTCTCCTGCCTCAGCCTCCAGAGTAGCTGGGACTAAATGAGCACGCCACCACGCCAGGCAAATTTTTGTCTTTTTTTTTTAAAGTGTAGAGGAGGTTTCACCATTTGGGCCAGGGTGGTCTTCAACTGCCGACTTCAGGTGATCGGCCCCAACTTGCCTTCCCAAAGTGAAGGGACTATAGGCATGAGCCACTGCGCCCAGACTATGATAGTTTCACACTGAAGCCTGAAGCTGCTCTGCCTTAGGATTTTTCCTGAGTTTTACTTTCTTGTCATGATGAGTTGCTAGTTCATGTTTTCCCTTGTTTCTTTTCGAAAGGCATTACTGATGAGATTATGGCTTTCTCACAAAGAATACCACTTTGGTGAAACTATATTGAAATCAGGAGTACCTTATGTTTCCGATACTTATCAAGCACAATATTTGAACAAGGCGTGGTAGGTGAAAGTGTAGGAAGCAGAATTTGGCAATCCCCATTTTTTTTCAATTTCGACGGTTTCAGGTTTTTGGTTTCAGCCAAACTGAAGAATGTCCTTATGAGCTGTCAATTCACAGGCCGTTACAGACAATTTTTGAAACTACATCACGGTGTAATTTAAGGAGTACGATTCTAAAGAAATTTGAACAATCTGGTGGTATTGCTAACACCAAACAAGGTTGTTCAGCTCTTTCATCTTTAAAAACAAACAAACAGAAACATGATGTGGAATTCTCTCATTTTACCAAACAGCCGTACGCTCCCTTGAATATGTGACTATGAAACCCAAGTAATTGGAAGAAGAAAAATAAAGGAAACACCTCATCAGTCTCATTAATAGTTTTGTTGAGAATAGTTTATTTTTGAAAAACTGCTGGCTATGTCTTGATATTTTTAGACACGGCTAAAGCTGAAATTGCATGAATCCTCTCTCTAACATTCATGCTACTAAAGAAACTTTTCCCAAGATTTGACTGCATTCATTTCATAAAAGCCCTGTCCTCTTCTCCCCTATATATCTATATTAGCACTCTGCCTTCTACCCTCTTCCATAGGAAACACAAATCCGTCAATTGATCACTTAAGCCTTTCCAGTTTGGGTACAACATTTTCTGTAGTTGTACTCCTGAGATTTGTCCTTTATACTTCTAAAGACTAGACCCTAGATAATACATGCTTGGGAATAGTGGAGCTAGCTTGCTTAAACTTTATTTAGGCGTATGCTAATTACTTGTGGGGGGCAAAGGCAGGCAGTGAGGATGTTAAGCTTATCCCAAAATAGTCAATTTTGGAAAAGACACAAGTACAGGCCGGGCGTGGTGGCTCAGACCTGTAATCCCGGCACCTTGGGAGGCCGAGGCGGCCGGTCACGAGTTCAGGAGATCGACACCATCCTGGCTAACACGGTGAAACCCCGTCTCTGGTAAACATACACAAATTAGCCGGGCGTGGTGGCAGGCGCTTGTAGTCTCAGCTACTCGGGAGGCTGAGGCAGGAGAAGAGCACGAACCCGGGAGGCGGAGCTGGCAGTGAGCCGAGATTGCGCCACTGCACTCCGGCCTGGGAGGCAGAGTGGGATTCTGCCTCAAAAAAGAAAGAAAAAAAACATCTTCATATATATGAATGTGTGTGTGTGTGTGTGTGTGTCTGTGTGTGTGTGTGTACTCAGGTACACTCACTTTACTTCTGAGTTATCTCGTCACCACTTAACCAGCACCAATCAGAGACCACATTTTTCTAGGCAGTCTCCAAATGTACATTACAAATAGTAACGTACTTTAAGGATAGTAATGAAGCTCCGGGAAAAATTGCTTGTCTGCACCTCAGCAGACCAACCTGCCTGGGCCAGCTTCTCTCTTCCTCTACTCTTCCGAAAGTGCTAGACCTGCAACATCTGACAGAATACAGCTTCCATGACTCCTCAGTGCCATGGAAATGGAACGAGCTGAGAGCAATCTAAAGACTGGGAGATATTAGGTCTCTTGGATCTTACTTCTTTTGGTTGCTCGAGCACTTTAATTCCCGAGAGAGCCCTCCCATCTCCATCAGTTCTTCCAGGAACCTGTACCCTCCTTGTGTCTCTAAGATACGCTGGTCTAACTTGTTACATGCCTTTACAAGAAAGTTGGTAAAAATAAAAGGAAAGCTGAACAACGTCACAATATGGAGGTATGAAACAGAATTTCCCCATACTTGGTAAAGTTTAGAAATTTGTGTAATACCCGAAGGCAGATTCCATGTACAAAAAGTCCTAGTTTAAGAACAAGAGCTGAGGGTATCAGGAAATAAAACTATATTTTCCGGGAGTATCTCTGGCTTCAGGAAGAAAGAGCACATGTTACTCTCCATTCAATATTAGGGCTGAACTATGGGGTCTTTTCGATCCTTTTTGCTTACCCTCTGCGATTCAGGGGGCACATGGCAAAGGTAAACAGACTGAAACAGCACCGTGGATAGCTGTGAGCTGTGCTGGGAAGATTCACGGTGATTCCATAATAAATCTCAGGTCTTTCTTCTGTAACAAAAAATTCCTCTTTTCCATCATCAAGGTAAAGCCGAGTATGTACAAGTAGAGTATGCGATAACTTTGTCACTCGTGACGAACCTAGTCGGTCCGATACTTTAACAACTTCTCCAATGTCTCTGCACTCAGGTTGGATATTCTGAGTGGGTCATCGGTAGAATGAATGAAATCAAGAATACTCTAAAGCAATGTTTGGAAGTCAATTTCAGTGTCTCCGGAAGCACTGGGAAAATCACCATGTGTAACGAACGTGAAGTATCCACAGGCTCTCTCTGTGTCTTTGAAACTGCCCATGTGTTCATTAGAAACGGCGGCTTGAGGAAAGGTGGTTTTGGAATTGGTTTCCCTCTAGTCTTACGTGATGCATCTCTACTATATTGCATTATAATAGAGCAAAGGGTCACTTGCTGACATAAAGCACAGGAGGCAGGAATGGAAGAGTCAACTTAGAGAAAAAAAGTGCTTTTCGGTTTTATTTTCATTTCTGCAGTTTGGAAAACAGTTTAACAGTTTAACAGATTTTGTGGCGGCTCACAAAAATACATATGAGCGTTGAAAATGTACAGAAGAACAACAATTGGGAGACATTTCCGGAAGCTTCAGTTTCTGAAACCCAGACATGAGCCTACAAGCTAAGACACGGCTACACCAGGCTTCAGCGTGAAACCATACAACTCCTGGGAAGGGCTTCCCTCTCTGAACGCAGCTACCTGTCCACAGGATGCTCTAGGCCCAGGCACCTTTATTCTTCCAACTAGAGAGACATAGAAAGATGCCTCCATATCCCATGAAGATGCCCAAGCATTTGGCCAAGGCTCCTATGAAACAGTCTGCTGTCTTCATCCAGGTAAGGGCAACTTCACATTTTCAGACACTAAGGTCGTGGGTAAATCCAGGGTGGACTGAGAGGCGGAAGCTCCAGCAAACACAGTCCTGTGGCTGGAAGATGAATGCAGTACTTATTCCTGCACCAACAGACCCTTGCCTCTGGCCTTGGGCCTAGAGCATGATTTTTTGGTAGTTGCTGTTGGGGAAGAGGCCCTTGGGCTTTAACCTGCGGACAGCCTCCCTTAAATGCTTGGGCTGCAGCGGGGGCGTTTCTCCCCACATCTCACACACGTCCAGGGCCTCTTCCACCACCTCTCCAACAAAGACCTTGGCGATTCCAGCCATGGCAATGGCGGCGTTCTCAGACACCGAACTGCCGGTGATAGACTTCATCAGACCTGCCATGCGTGCTTTTGGGAAAGCTGACCGGCGACACACTTCGTAGCGGGCCAGCTGCTCCTCAGACATGGCAGACAGCAGGGCTGTCATCCTCTGAGCCTCCTCTGCATCCACGGTGGGCTTCCTCTCCTTCTTTCCTTTGGTATGTCTTTTCCGTCTTTTGGCGGCAGGAGGAGCTGAGGCTGAGGCCTCCTTGTCCCCTTCTGTGAGGTCCATGACATCCTCACTCCTGAGCTCACCTCCCTGATCCCTGGGTTCTTCCAAGTTCCCACCTAGGTCCTCAGGGATTCCATCCTTCTTGCTGCCCTTCAGACCTCGGGGCATGGCGAACATCTCAGCAGACACACCTGTTTGCCTGCCCGTCTCCACGGGTGAGATTCAAGTCTGCCCCGTGACAGCAGCTGTAGAGGCAGAAGTTCTGGCTGGGGTGGTTTGATTACGGATCTGCAGCGAGAACCTTTCGAAGATTTTAGCTGCCGTGTTTCTGCTGAGCCACTTTAGCCATAACTGGACACAGCTCCCTGCCACCCCTTCCCACACACAAACACACACGCTGAATTTTCTCACTTCCACAATGTGAAGAAACTTGTGGATGGAGAGTATATTAGTTTTACATCAATGCAGAATAAATTCTCACAAGTTTTGGACACTTAAAACAAACCCCAGCTCAGAGGTCAGAAGTTCTACCAGTCCAAGTGACTGCCACCTGCTCAGAGCCACACGAGGGACCTCCGGGATGGGTCTGGCTGTGTGGTCGCTGCCTTCACCTGAGAAGGGTCTGGCTTCGATCTGACTCGAGGTGGTGGCAGAATTCAATGCCTTCGGGTTGTGAGCCCCAGGCCCACTTGTCTGTTCTGCCTGCTGCCGTGAGGACGCTCTCGGCTCCTGCAAGTGTTGCCCAGGTCTGGGCTGTGAGGCTCCCTGGGTCTGCACGGCCAGTGCCGGGGAATCTCCCACAGGGCAATGTCATCTCAGGGAGCTCCAGTCCTCCCTTATAAAGAGCTCGGATGATTGAACTAGACCCAGCCCTTAGCAGCTATTGGCTCAGGATATCCCTAAGGAAATCAGGGATTTGGGCGGGCTCATCAATTCACGCTTCCGCCCACCCCCAAGGGAGGGGCAGACACAGGGCGAGTCTCCGAGGGGCGGGAAATGCAGGGGGTATTTCAGAATTCAGTCTTCCTCACAGAATCGCAAAGTTCACGTTTCACAACCATAAAGAAACTATTTACGCTAAAAATGAGACTTTTTAAGAAGTTGCACTTAGAAAACTTCAATGTCTGAGAAAAAAATATCCCTAACGCACAGGGAAACAGGTGGCTTATCCAATACTCTGGAAATAAAATGGGCTGGGTGAGGGGAATATGAAAATATTATTTCAATTTCATCTCATTTTATTTATTTATTTATGTACTTATTGATTTATTTTTGAGACAGAGTCTCCCTCTGTCCCTCAGGCTGGATTACAGTGTCCTGAGCTCAGCTCACTGCAGCCTCCGCATCCTGGGCCCAAGGCATTCTCCTGCCTCAGCCTCCAGAGTAGCTGGGACTAAATGAGTACGCCACCACGCCAGGCAAATTTTTGTCTTTTTTATAAAGTGTAGAGGAGGTTTCACCATTTGGGCCAGGGTGGTCTTCAACTGCCAACTTCAGATGATCTGCCCCAACTTGCCTTCCAAAGTGAAGGGACTATAGGCGTGAGCCACTGCGCCCAGACTATGATAGTTTCACACTGAGGCCTGAAGCTGCTCTGCCTTAGGATTTTTCCTGAGTTTTACGTTCTTGTCATGATGAGTTGCTAGTTCATATTTTCCGTTGGATCTTTTCGAAAGGGATTACTGATGAGATTATGGCTTTCTCACAAAGAATACCACTTTGGTGAAACTATACTGAAATCAGGAGTACCTTATGTTTCCGATACTTATCAAGCACAATATTTGAACACGGCGTGGTAGGTGAAAGTGTAGGAAGCAGAATTTGGCAAACCCCATTTTTTTTCAATTTCGACGGTTTCAGGTTTTTGGTTTCAGCCAAACTGAAGAATGTCCTCATGAGCTGTCAATTCACAGGCCATTACAGACAATTTTTGAAACTACATCACACTGTAATTTAAGGAGTACGATTCTAAAGAAATTTGAACAATCTGGTGGTATTGCTAACACCAAACAAGGTTGTTCAGCTCTTTCATCTTTAAAAACAAACAAACAAAAACATGATGTGGAATTCTCTCATTTTACCAAACAGCCGTACGCTCCCTTGAATATGTGACTATGAAACCCAAGTAATTGGAAGAAAAAAAATAAAGGAAACACCTCATCAGTCTCATTAATAGTTTTGTTGAGAATAGTTTATTTTTCAAAAACTGCTGGCTATGTCTTGATATTTTTAGACACGGCTAAAGTTGAAATTGCATGAATCCTCTCTCTAACATTCATGCTACTTAAGAATCTTTTCCCAAGATTTGACTGCATTCATTTCATAAAAGCCCTGTCCTCTTCTCCCCTATATATCTATATTAGCACTCTGCCTTCTACCCTCTTCCATAGGAAACACAAATCCGTCAATTGATCACTTAAGCCTTTCCAGTATGGGTACAACATTTTCTGTAGTTGTACTCCTGAGATTTGTCCTTTATACTTCTAAAGACTAGACCCTAGATAATACATGCTTGGGAATAGTGGAGCTAGCTTGCTTAAACTTTATTTAGGCGTATGCTAATTACTTGTGGGGGGCAAAGGCAGGCAGTGAGGATGTTAAGCTTATCCCAAAATAGTCAATTTTGGAAAAGACACAAGTACAGGCCGCGAGCGGTGGCTCAGACCTGAAATCCCAGCACCTTGGGAGGTCTTCTCGCAGAAGGCCAGAGCGAGACCCCGGGGAAAAGATGCATCCCAGGCGTGATGGCCTGACGATGGCTTCCTGTGTCCCGCAACATGGGGAGTCTGCAGTGTGGCCGGTTTGGAAACTGGCAAGGAGAGCGAAGAGACAACATGCTGGTCTTCCACCCTTCCCTGGATGCCCGTGGGTGCCCGCAGAGCTCCGGAAGCAAACAGTCAACATGCTCAGCCTTTCGGGGGCCGGAGAGACGTGAGCAACATGCCCCCTTGCAGAGGGCACAGCAGCGTGGAATCCCAAATCACGCTTCAGTCATCCTGAGGGTGGCTCCTCTGTGGTCGGGGCTGTCGGCCTGGCGCTCCGTTGCGAGGCTCAGCCTGGGGATGTGCGGTCTGTGAACCACGCGGTTGAAAACCCGAAGGCAACACGGGTCCCGGTCTTTTGTCTCTGAGGAAGCCGCCCGTTCCTTGGGCCACGGAATCGGGGCCAATGGGTGCCCCGCCGGCCCGACGCGGCGGCCGTGGGCCCAGCCCTCAGCCCGCGCCGGGCGCTTACCCTTTTCCCGGAGCGCGGGGGTCCCGTTGCTCCCGGAGGCCAAAGACCGTTTATTCTCTCTGCCTTCCTCCCTCTGTCCCTGGCTCCCTCCCGCCCGCCCTCTGTCCCTGCGTCGCTCTGTCTATCCCTCCGTTCCTAACTGCCTCCCTCTCTCTCCCTCCCTCCCTCCCTCCCAACTTCCCTCCGCCCATCCTTCGGCCCCTCTGGGTCTCCCGTTCGTCTCTCCATCTCTGCCCGCCTTCCCTCCCGCCTGGAACGGTCGGCATCGCCGGCGTGCGCGGGGCCTGGGGTCTGCGTTCAGCCGCCAGGCGCTCCACGGTGGCAGCTGGGAGGCTGCAGGGACACGGGCGGGCGGGCGGGCGGGCGGCCGGGCGACGGTGGAGCGGAGGCGCAGAGGAGGCGAGCCGCCGCCGGAGGGATGGCGGGCCCGGACGCTGCGCGGGCCCGGTGTTTCGCGGGAAGGGGGTCTCCACCCAGCCCAGGGGAAGACTCATTTTCCGGGGGTAGGGATTGGGGGGTGGGGGTGGCGAGGGGTCGGTCAGGCCGTGGCGGAAAGGCATGAGAGCTCTGCCCGGGCTGCTCCCAGAGCCTAGGCGGCTGCCCGCGAACCCGCGCGTGCGCAGCAGACGGCCCACCTGCTGGTACCTGGGCCGGCGCTGGGATCCCCGGGATGCCCAGGAAAGAATGGCATCTCTCCGCTCTGTGGAGTGTCTCACCGGGCCTAGACCTGGAAGGCAGGAATCGCAGGCGGGTCGGCCCGGAGGGAAGACACGCCCATCCACGCCGACCCAGGTGTTCCCCGCGAAAGAGAGGCCACCGGCCACCGCCCTGCACCGACCCCGTCCCAGCCCCGCGTCCTTTTAAAGCTCCTCCAGCAGAGCCCGGTATTCTTCCTCGCTGAGGGGTGGTTCCAGCGAGGCGGCCTCTTCCGTGGCCTCCAGCTCCCCAGGGGCCTCCGTTTCTAGGAAAGGCTGCGCCCGCTGCAGAAACTCTGGGCTCGCCAGGAGCTCATCCAGCAGGCGTAGGGGAGTGCAGACGAGCGCTCCGGCTCCTGGAGGAGCCGCGCCTGGGGGGGCGCCCGGATGGCTTGCACCTGCCACTGCCGCGCGGAGGCCTCCGGGGGCGCGGGCTGGGGAGGTGGGGCTTCCCCGGCTTGGGGTTCCCACGCAGCCCCGGCGACCTGGGGACCCTGGCCCCAGCCCCAACACGGACTCCCCTGGGACGCGAGGGGAGGGAAATGCAGGGGGTATTTCAGAATTCAGTCTTCCTCACAGAATCGCAAAGTTCACGTTTCACAACCATAAAGAAACTATTTACGCTAAAAATGAGACTTTTTATGAAGTTGCACTTAGAAAACTTCAATGTCTGAGAAAAAAATATCTCTAACGCACAGGGAAACTGGTGGTTTATCCAATACTCTGAAAATAAAATGGGCTGGGTGAGGGGAATATGAAAATATTATTTCAATTTCATCTCATTTTATTTATTTATGTACTTATTGATTTATTTTTGAGACAGAGTGTCCCTCTGTCCCTCAGGCTGGATTACAGTGTCCTGAGCTCAGCTCACTGCAGCCTCCGCATCCTGGGCTCAAGGCATTCTCCTGCCTCAGCCTCCAGAGTAGCTGGGACTAAATGAGCACGCCACCACGCCAGGCAAATTTTTGTCTTTTTTTTTTAAAGTGTAGAGGAGGTTTCACCATTTGGGCCAGGGTGGTCTTCAACTGCCGACTTCAGGTGATCGGCCCCAACTTGCCTTCCCAAAGTGAAGGGACTATAGGCATGAGCCACTGCGCCCAGACTATGATAGTTTCACACTGAAGCCTGAAGCTGCTCTGCCTTAGGATTTTTCCTGAGTTTTACTTTCTTGTCATGATGAGTTGCTAGTTCATGTTTTCCCTTGTTTCTTTTCGAAAGGCATTACTGATGAGATTATGGCTTTCTCACAAAGAATACCACTTTGGTGAAACTATATTGAAATCAGGAGTACCTTATGTTTCCGATACTTATCAAGCACAATATTTGAACAAGGCGTGGTAGGTGAAAGTGTAGGAAGCAGAATTTGGCAATCCCCATTTTTTTTCAATTTCGACGGTTTCAGGTTTTTGGTTTCAGCCAAACTGAAGAATGTCCTTATGAGCTGTCAATTCACAGGCCGTTACAGACAATTTTTGAAACTACATCACGGTGTAATTTAAGGAGTACGATTCTAAAGAAATTTGAACAATCTGGTGGTATTGCTAACACCAAACAAGGTTGTTCAGCTCTTTCATCTTTAAAAACAAACAAACAGAAACATGATGTGGAATTCTCTCATTTTACCAAACAGCCGTACGCTCCCTTGAATATGTGACTATGAAACCCAAGTAATTGGAAGAAGAAAAATAAAGGAAACACCTCATCAGTCTCATTAATAGTTTTGTTGAGAATAGTTTATTTTTGAAAAACTGCTGGCTATGTCTTGATATTTTTAGACACGGCTAAAGCTGAAATTGCATGAATCCTCTCTCTAACATTCATGCTACTAAAGAAACTTTTCCCAAGATTTGACTGCATTCATTTCATAAAAGCCCTGTCCTCTTCTCCCCTATATATCTATATTAGCACTCTGCCTTCTACCCTCTTCCATAGGAAACACAAATCCGTCAATTGATCACTTAAGCCTTTCCAGTTTGGGTACAACATTTTCTGTAGTTGTACTCCTGAGATTTGTCCTTTATACTTCTAAAGACTAGACCCTAGATAATACATGCTTGGGAATAGTGGAGCTAGCTTGCTTAAACTTTATTTAGGCGTATGCTAATTACTTGTGGGGGGCAAAGGCAGGCAGTGAGGATGTTAAGCTTATCCCAAAATAGTCAATTTTGGAAAAGACACAAGTACAGGCCGGGCGTGGTGGCTCAGACCTGTAATCCCGGCACCTTGGGAGGCCGAGGCGGCCGGTCACGAGTTCAGGAGATCGACACCATCCTGGCTAACACGGTGAAACCCCGTCTCTGGTAAACATACACAAATTAGCCGGGCGTGGTGGCAGGCGCTTGTAGTCTCAGCTACTCGGGAGGCTGAGGCAGGAGAAGAGCACGAACCCGGGAGGCGGAGCTGGCAGTGAGCCGAGATTGCGCCACTGCACTCCGGCCTGGGAGGCAGAGTGGGATTCTGCCTCAAAAAAGAAAGAAAAAAAACATCTTCATATATATGAATGTGTGTGTGTGTGTGTGTGTGTCTGTGTGTGTGTGTGTACTCAGGTACACTCACTTTACTTCTGAGTTATCTCGTCACCACTTAACCAGCACCAATCAGAGACCACATTTTTCTAGGCAGTCTCCAAATGTACATTACAAATAGTAACGTACTTTAAGGATAGTAATGAAGCTCCGGGAAAAATTGCTTGTCTGCACCTCAGCAGACCAACCTGCCTGGGCCAGCTTCTCTCTTCCTCTACTCTTCCGAAAGTGCTAGACCTGCAACATCTGACAGAATACAGCTTCCATGACTCCTCAGTGCCATGGAAATGGAACGAGCTGAGAGCAATCTAAAGACTGGGAGATATTAGGTCTCTTGGATCTTACTTCTTTTGGTTGCTCGAGCACTTTAATTCCCGAGAGAGCCCTCCCATCTCCATCAGTTCTTCCAGGAACCTGTACCCTCCTTGTGTCTCTAAGATACGCTGGTCTAACTTGTTACATGCCTTTACAAGAAAGTTGGTAAAAATAAAAGGAAAGCTGAACAACGTCACAATATGGAGGTATGAAACAGAATTTCCCCATACTTGGTAAAGTTTAGAAATTTGTGTAATACCCGAAGGCAGATTCCATGTACAAAAAGTCCTAGTTTAAGAACAAGAGCTGAGGGTATCAGGAAATAAAACTATATTTTCCGGGAGTATCTCTGGCTTCAGGAAGAAAGAGCACATGTTACTCTCCATTCAATATTAGGGCTGAACTATGGGGTCTTTTCGATCCTTTTTGCTTACCCTCTGCGATTCAGGGGGCACATGGCAAAGGTAAACAGACTGAAACAGCACCGTGGATAGCTGTGAGCTGTGCTGGGAAGATTCACGGTGATTCCATAATAAATCTCAGGTCTTTCTTCTGTAACAAAAAATTCCTCTTTTCCATCATCAAGGTAAAGCCGAGTATGTACAAGTAGAGTATGCGATAACTTTGTCACTCGTGACGAACCTAGTCGGTCCGATACTTTAACAACTTCTCCAATGTCTCTGCACTCAGGTTGGATATTCTGAGTGGGTCATCGGTAGAATGAATGAAATCAAGAATACTCTAAAGCAATGTTTGGAAGTCAATTTCAGTGTCTCCGGAAGCACTGGGAAAATCACCATGTGTAACGAACGTGAAGTATCCACAGGCTCTCTCTGTGTCTTTGAAACTGCCCATGTGTTCATTAGAAACGGCGGCTTGAGGAAAGGTGGTTTTGGAATTGGTTTCCCTCTAGTCTTACGTGATGCATCTCTACTATATTGCATTATAATAGAGCAAAGGGTCACTTGCTGACATAAAGCACAGGAGGCAGGAATGGAAGAGTCAACTTAGAGAAAAAAAGTGCTTTTCGGTTTTATTTTCATTTCTGCAGTTTGGAAAACAGTTTAACAGTTTAACAGATTTTGTGGCGGCTCACAAAAATACATATGAGCGTTGAAAATGTACAGAAGAACAACAATTGGGAGACATTTCCGGAAGCTTCAGTTTCTGAAACCCAGACATGAGCCTACAAGCTAAGACACGGCTACACCAGGCTTCAGCGTGAAACCATACAACTCCTGGGAAGGGCTTCCCTCTCTGAACGCAGCTACCTGTCCACAGGATGCTCTAGGCCCAGGCACCTTTATTCTTCCAACTAGAGAGACATAGAAAGATGCCTCCATATCCCATGAAGATGCCCAAGCATTTGGCCAAGGCTCCTATGAAACAGTCTGCTGTCTTCATCCAGGTAAGGGCAACTTCACATTTTCAGACACTAAGGTCGTGGGTAAATCCAGGGTGGACTGAGAGGCGGAAGCTCCAGCAAACACAGTCCTGTGGCTGGAAGATGAATGCAGTACTTATTCCTGCACCAACAGACCCTTGCCTCTGGCCTTGGGCCTAGAGCATGATTTTTTGGTAGTTGCTGTTGGGGAAGAGGCCCTTGGGCTTTAACCTGCGGACAGCCTCCCTTAAATGCTTGGGCTGCAGCGGGGGCGTTTCTCCCCACATCTCACACACGTCCAGGGCCTCTTCCACCACCTCTCCAACAAAGACCTTGGCGATTCCAGCCATGGCAATGGCGGCGTTCTCAGACACCGAACTGCCGGTGATAGACTTCATCAGACCTGCCATGCGTGCTTTTGGGAAAGCTGACCGGCGACACACTTCGTAGCGGGCCAGCTGCTCCTCAGACATGGCAGACAGCAGGGCTGTCATCCTCTGAGCCTCCTCTGCATCCACGGTGGGCTTCCTCTCCTTCTTTCCTTTGGTATGTCTTTTCCGTCTTTTGGCGGCAGGAGGAGCTGAGGCTGAGGCCTCCTTGTCCCCTTCTGTGAGGTCCATGACATCCTCACTCCTGAGCTCACCTCCCTGATCCCTGGGTTCTTCCAAGTTCCCACCTAGGTCCTCAGGGATTCCATCCTTCTTGCTGCCCTTCAGACCTCGGGGCATGGCGAACATCTCAGCAGACACACCTGTTTGCCTGCCCGTCTCCACGGGTGAGATTCAAGTCTGCCCCGTGACAGCAGCTGTAGAGGCAGAAGTTCTGGCTGGGGTGGTTTGATTACGGATCTGCAGCGAGAACCTTTCGAAGATTTTAGCTGCCGTGTTTCTGCTGAGCCACTTTAGCCATAACTGGACACAGCTCCCTGCCTCCCCTTCCCACACACAAACACACACGCTGAATTTTCTCACTTCCACAATGTGAAGAAACTTGTGGATGGAGAGTATATTAGTTTTACATCAATGCAGAATAAATTCTCACAAGTTTTGGACACTTAAAACAAACCCCAGCTCAGAGGTCAGAAGTTCTACCAGTCCAAGTGACTGCCACCTGCTCAGAGCCACACGAGGGACCTCCGGGATGGGTCTGGCTGTGTGGTCGCTGCCTTCACCTGAGAAGGGTCTGGCTTCGATCTGACTCGAGGTGGTGGCAGAATTCAATGCCTTCGGGTTGTGAGCCCCAGGCCCACTTGTCTGTTCTGCCTGCTGCCGTGAGGACGCTCTCGGCTCCTGCAAGTGTTGCCCAGGTCTGGGCTGTGAGGCTCCCTGGGTCTGCACGGCCAGTGCCGGGGAATCTCCCACAGGGCAATGTCATCTCAGGGAGCTCCAGTGCTCCCTTATAAAGAGCTCGGATGATTGAACTAGACCCAGCCCTTAGCAGCTATTGGCTCAGGATATCCCTAAGGAAATCAGGGATTTGGGCGGGCTCATCAATTCACGCTTCCGCCCACCCCCAAGGGAGGGGCAGACACAGGGCGAGTCTCCGAGGGGCGGGAAATGCAGGGGGTATTTCAGAATTCAGTCTTCCTCACAGAATCGCAAAGTTCACGTTTCACAACCATAAAGAAACTATTTACGCTAAAAATGAGACTTTTTAAGAAGTTGCACTTAGAAAACTTCAATGTCTGAGAAAAAAATATCCCTAACGCACAGGGAAACAGGTGGCTTATCCAATACTCTGGAAATAAAATGGGCTGGGTGAGGGGAATATGAAAATATTATTTCAATTTCATCTCATTTTATTTATTTATTTATGTACTTATTGATTTATTTTTGAGACAGAGTCTCCCTCTGTCCCTCAGGCTGGATTACAGTGTCCTGAGCTCAGCTCACTGCAGCCTCCGCATCCTGGGCCCAAGGCATTCTCCTGCCTCAGCCTCCAGATTAGCTGGGACTAAATGAGTACGCCACCACGCCAGGCAAATTTTTGTCTTTTTTATAAAGTGTAGAGGAGGTTTCACCATTTGGGCCAGGGTGGTCTTCAACTGCCAACTTCAGATGATCTGCCCCATCTTGCCTTCCAAAGTGAAGGGACTATAGGCGTGAGCCACTGCGCCCAGACTATGATAGTTTCACACTGAGGCCTGAAGCTGCTCTGCCTTAGGATTTTTCCTGAGTTTTACGTTCTTGTCATGATGAGTTGCTGGTTCATATTTTCCGTTGGATCTTTTCGAAAGGGATTACTGATGAGATTATGGCTTTCTCACAAAGAATACCACTTTGGTGAAACTATACTGAAATCAGGAGTACCTTATGTTTCCGATACTTATCAAGCACAATATTTGAACACGGCGTGGTAGGTGAAAGTGTAGGAAGCAGAATTTGGCAAACCCCATTTTTTTTCAATTTCGACGGTTTCAGGTTTTTGGTTTCAGCCAAACTGAAGAATGTCCTAATGAGCTGTCAATTCACAGGCCATTACAGACAATTTTTGAAACTACATCACACTGTAATTTAAGGAGTACGATTCTAAAGAAATTTGAACAATCTGGTGGTATTGCTAACACCAAACAAGGTTGTTCAGCTCTTTCATCTTTAAAAACAAACAAACAAAAACATGATGTGGAATTCTCTCATTTTACCAAACAGCCGTACGCTCCCTTGAATATGTGACTATGAAACCCAAGTAATTGGAAGAAAAAAAATAAAGGAAACACCTCATCAGTCTCATTAATAGTTTTGTTGAGAATAGTTTATTTTTCAAAAACTGCTGGCTATGTCTTGATATTTTTAGACACGGCTAAAGTTGAAATTGCATGAATCCTCTCTCTAACATTCATGCTACTTAAGAATCTTTTCCCAAGATTTGACTGCATTCATTTCATAAAAGCCCTGTCCTCTTCTCCCCTATATATCTATATTAGCACTCTGCCTTCTACCCTCTTCCATAGGAAACACAAATCCGTCAATTGATCACTTAAGCCTTTCCAGTATGGGTACAACATTTTCTGTAGTTGTACTCCTGAGATTTGTCCTTTATACTTCTAAAGACTAGACCCTAGATAATACATGCTTGGGAATAGTGGAGCTAGCTTGCTTAAACTTTATTTAGGCGTATGCTAATTACTTGTGGGGGGCAAAGGCAGGCAGTGAGGATGTTAAGCTTATCCCAAAATAGTCAATTTTGGAAAAGACACAAGTACAGGCCGCGAGCGGTGGCTCAGACCTGAAATCCCAGCACCTTGGGAGGTCTTCTCGCAGAAGGCCAGAGCGAGACCCCGGGGAGAAGATGCATCCCAGGCGTGATGGCCTGACGATGGCTTCCTGTGTCCCGCAACATGGGGAGTCTGCAGTGTGGCCGGTTTGGAAACTGGCAAGGAGAGCGAAGAGACAACATGCTGGTCTTCCACCCTTCCCTGGATGCCCGTGGGTGCCCGCAGAGCTCCGGAAGCAAACAGTCAACATGCTCAGCCTTTCGGGGGCCGGAGAGACGTGAGCAACATGCCCCCTTGCAGAGGGCACAGCAGCGTGGAATCCCAAATCACGCTTCAGTCATCCTGAGGGTGGCTCCTCTGTGGTCGGGGCTGTCGGCCTGGCGCTCCGTTGCGAGGCTCAGCCTGGGGATGTGCGGTCTGTGAACCACGCGGTTGAAAACCCGAAGGCAACACGGGTCCCGGTCTTTTGTCTCTGAGGAAGCCGCCCGTTCCTTGGGCCACGGAATCGGGGCCAATGGGTGCCCCGCCGGCCCGACGCGGCGGCCGTGGGCCCAGCCCTCAGCCCGCGCCGGGCGCTTACCCTTTTCCCGGAGCGCGGGGGTCCCGTTGCTCCCGGAGGCCAAAGACCGTTTATTCTCTCTGCCTTCCTCCCTCTGTCCCTGGCTCCCTCCCGCCCGCCCTCTGTCCCTGCGTCGCTCTGTCTATCCCTCCGTTCCTAACTGCCTCCCTCTCTCTCCCTCCCTCCCTCCCTCCCAACTTCCCTCCGCCCATCCTTCGGCCCCTCTGGGTCTCCCGTTCGTCTCTCCATCTCTGCCCGCCTTCCCTCCCGCCTGGAACGGTCGGCATCGCCGGCGTGCGCGGGGCCTGGGGTCTGCGTTCAGCCGCCAGGCGCTCCACGGTGGCAGCTGGGAGGCTGCAGGGACACGGGCGGGCGGGCGGGCGGGCGGCCGGGCGACGGTGGAGCGGAGGCGCAGAGGAGGCGAGCCGCCGCCGGAGGGATGGCGGGCCCGGACGCTGCGCGGGCCCGGTGTTTCGCGGGAAGGGGGTCTCCACCCAGCCCAGGGGAAGACTCATTTTCCGGGGGTAGGGATTGGGGGGTGGGGGTGGCGAGGGGTCGGTCAGGCCGTGGCGGAAAGGCATGAGAGCTCTGCCCGGGCTGCTCCCAGAGCCTAGGCGGCTGCCCGCGAACCCGCGCGTGCGCAGCAGACGGCCCACCTGCTGGTACCTGGGCCGGCGCTGGGATCCCCGGGATGCCCAGGAAAGAATGGCATCTCTCCGCTCTGTGGAGTGTCTCACCGGGCCTAGACCTGGAAGGCAGGAATCGCAGGCGGGTCGGCCCGGAGGGAAGACACGCCCATCCACGCCGACCCAGGTGTTCCCCGCGAAAGAGAGGCCACCGGCCACCGCCCTGCACCGACCCCGTCCCAGCCCCGCGTCCTTTTAAAGCTCCTCCAGCAGAGCCCGGTATTCTTCCTCGCTGAGGGGTGGTTCCAGCGAGGCGGCCTCTTCCGTGGCCTCCAGCTCCCCAGGGGCCTCCGTTTCTAGGAAAGGCTGCGCCCGCTGCAGAAACTCCGGGCTCGCCAGGAGCTCATCCAGCAGGCGTAGGGGAGTGCAGACGAGCGCTCCGGCTCCTGGAGGAGCCGCGCCTGGGGGGGCGCCCGGATGGCTTGCACCTGCCACTGCCGCGCGGAGGCCTCCGGGGGCGCGGGCTGGGGAGGTGGGGCTTCCCCGGCTTGGGGTTCCCACGCAGCCCCGGCGACCTGGGGACCCTGGCCCCAGCCCCAACACGGACTCCCCTGGGACGCGAGGGGAGGGAAATGCAGGGGGTATTTCAGAATTCAGTCTTCCTCACAGAATCGCAAAGTTCACGTTTCACAACCATAAAGAAACTATTTACGCTAAAAATGAGACTTTTTATGAAGTTGCACTTAGAAAACTTCAATGTCTGAGAAAAAAATATCTCTAACGCACAGGGAAACTGGTGGTTTATCCAATACTCTGAAAATAAAATGGGCTGGGTGAGGGGAATATGAAAATATTATTTCAATTTCATCTCATTTTATTTATTTATGTACTTATTGATTTATTTTTGAGACAGAGTGTCCCTCTGTCCCTCAGGCTGGATTACAGTGTCCTGAGCTCAGCTCACTGCAGCCTCCGCATCCTGGGCTCAAGGCATTCTCCTGCCTCAGCCTCCAGAGTAGCTGGGACTAAATGAGCACGCCACCACGCCAGGCAAATTTTTGTCTTTTTTTTTTAAAGTGTAGAGGAGGTTTCACCATTTGGGCCAGGGTGGTCTTCAACTGCCGACTTCAGGTGATCGGCCCCAACTTGCCTTCCCAAAGTGAAGGGACTATAGGCATGAGCCACTGCGCCCAGACTATGATAGTTTCACACTGAAGCCTGAAGCTGCTCTGCCTTAGGATTTTTCCTGAGTTTTACTTTCTTGTCATGATGAGTTGCTAGTTCATGTTTTCCCTTGTTTCTTTTCGAAAGGCATTACTGATGAGATTATGGCTTTCTCACAAAGAATACCACTTTGGTGAAACTATATTGAAATCAGGAGTACCTTATGTTTCCGATACTTATCAAGCACAATATTTGAACACGGCGTGGTAGGTGAAAGTGTAGGAAGCAGAATTTGGCAATCCCCATTTTTTTTCAATTTCGACGGTTTCAGGTTTTTGGTTTCAGCCAAACTGAAGAATGTCCTTATGAGCTGTCAATTCACAGGCCGTTACAGACAATTTTTGAAACTACATCACGGTGTAATTTAAGGAGTACGATTCTAAAGAAATTTGAACAATCTGGTGGTATTGCTAACACCAAACAAGGTTGTTCAGCTCTTTCATCTTTAAAAACAAACAAACAGAAACATGATGTGGAATTCTCTCATTTTACCAAACAGCCGTACGCTCCCTTGAATATGTGACTATGAAACCCAAGTAATTGGAAGAAGAAAAATAAAGGAAACACCTCATCAGTCTCATTAATAGTTTTGTTGAGAATAGTTTATTTTTGAAAAACTGCTGGCTATGTCTTGATATTTTTAGACACGGCTAAAGCTGAAATTGCATGAATCCTCTCTCTAACATTCATGCTACTAAAGAAACTTTTCCCAAGATTTGACTGCATTCATTTCATAAAAGCCCTGTCCTCTTCTCCCCTATATATCTATATTAGCACTCTGCCTTCTACCCTCTTCCATAGGAAACACAAATCCGTCAATTGATCACTTAAGCCTTTCCAGTTTGGGTACAACATTTTCTGTAGTTGTACTCCTGAGATTTGTCCTTTATACTTCTAAAGACTAGACCCTAGATAATACATGCTTGGGAATAGTGGAGCTAGCTTGCTTAAACTTTATTTAGGCGTATGCTAATTACTTGTGGGGGGCAAAGGCAGGCAGTGAGGATGTTAAGCTTATCCCAAAATAGTCAATTTTGGAAAAGACACAAGTACAGGCCGGGCGTGGTGGCTCAGACCTGTAATCCCGGCACCTTGGGAGGCCGAGGCGGCCGGTCACGAGGTCAGGAGATCGACACCATCCTGGCTAACACGGTGAAACCCCGTCTCTGCTAAACATACACAAATTAGCCGGGCGTGGTGGCAGGCGCTTGTAGTCTCAGCTACTCGGGAGGCTGAGGCAGGAGAAGAGCACGAACCCGGGAGGCGGAGCTGGCAGTGAGCCGAGATTGCGCCACTGCACTCCGGCCTGGGCGGCAGAGTGGGATTCTGCCTCAAAAAAGAAAGAAAAAAAACATCTTCATATATATGAATGTGTGTGTGTGTGTGTGTGTGTGTGTCTGTGTGTGTGTGTGTACTCAGGTACACTCACTTTACTTCTGAGTTATCTCGTCACCACTTAACCAGCACCAATCAGAGACCACATTTTTCTAGGCAGTCTCCAAATGTACATTACAAATAGTAACGTACTTTAAGGATAGTAATGAAGCTCCGGGAAAAATTGCTTGTCTGCACCTCAGCAGACCAACCTGCCTGGGCCAGCTTCTCTCTTCCTCTACTCTTCAGAAAGTGCTAGACCTGCAACATCTGACAGAATACAGCTTCCATGACTCCTCAGTGCCATGGAAATGGAACGAGCTGAGAGCAATCTAAAGACTGGGAGATATTAGGTCTCTTGGATCTTACTTCTTTTGGTTGCTCGAGCACTTTAATTCCCGAGAGAGCCCTCCCATCTCCATCAGTTCTTCCAGGAACCTGTACCCTCCTTGTGTCTCTAAGATACGCTGGTCTAACTTGTTACATGCCTTTACAAGAAAGTTGGTAAAAATAAAAGGAAAGCTGAACAACGTCACAATATGGAGGTATGAAACAGAATTTCCCCATACTTGGTAAAGTTTAGAAATTTGTGTAATACCCGAAGGCAGATTCCATGTACAATAAGTCCTAGTTTAAGAACAAGAGCTGAGGGTATGAGGAAATAAAACTATATTTTCCGGGAGTATCTCTGGCTTCAGGAAGAAAGAGCACATGTTACTCTCCATTCAATATTAGGGCTGAACTATGGGGTCTTTTCGATCCTTTTGGCTTACCCTCTGCGATTCAGGGGGCACATGGCAAAGGTAAACAGACTGAAACAGCACCGTGGATAGCTGTGAGCTGTGCTGGGAAGATTCACGGTGATTCCATAATAAATCTCAGGTCTTTCTTCTGTAACAAAAAATTCCTCTTTTCCATCATCAAGGTAAAGCCGAGTATGTACAAGTAGAGTATGCCATAACTTTGTCACTCGTGACGAACCTAGTCGGTCCGATACTTTAACAACTTCTCCAATGTCTCTGCACTCAGGTTGGATATTCTGAGTGGGTCATCGGTAGAATGAATGAAATCAAGAATACTCTAAAGCAATGTTTGGAAGTCAATTTCAGTGTCTCCGGAAGCACTGGGAAAATCACCATGTGTAACGAACGTGAAGTATCCACAGGCTCTCTCTGTGTCTTTGAAACTGCCCATGTGTTCATTAGAAACGGCGGCTTGAGGAAAGGTGGTTTTGGAATTGGTTTCCCTCTAGTCTTACGTGATGCATCTCTACTATATTGCATTATAATAGAGCAAAGGGTCACTTGCTGACATAAAGCACAGGAGGCAGGAATGGAAGAGTCAACTTAGAGAAAAAAAGTGCTTTTCGGTTTTATTTTCATTTCTGCAGTTTGGAAAACAGTTTAACAGTTTAACTGATTTTGTGGCGGCTCACAAAAATACATATGAGCGTTGAAAATGTACAGAAGAACAACAATTGGGAGACATTTCCGGAAGCTTCAGTTTCTGAAACCCAGACACGAGCCTACAAGCTAAGACACGGCTACACCAGGCTTCAGCGTGAAACCATACAACTCCTGGGAAGGGCTGCCCTCTCTGAACGCAGCTACCTGTCCACAGGATGCTCTAGGCCCAGGCACCTTTATTCTTCCAACTAGAGAGACATAGAAAGATGCCTCCATATCCCATGAAGATGCCCAAGCATTTGGCCAAGGCTCCTATGAAACAGTCTGCTGTCTTCATCCAGGTAAGGGCAACTTCACATTTTCAGACACTAAGGTCGTGGGCAAATCCAGGGTGGACTGAGAGGCGGAAGCTCCAGCAAACACAGTCCTGTGGCTGGAAGATGAATGCAGTACTTATTCCTGCACCAACAGACCCTTGCCTCTGGCCTTGGGCCTAGAGCATGATTTTTTGGTAGTTGCTGTTGGGGAAGAGGCCCTTGGGCTTTAACCTGCGGACAGCCTCCCTTAAATGCTTGGGCTGCAGCGGGGGCGTTTCTCCCCACATCTCACACACGTCCAGGGCCTCTTCCACCACCTCTCCAACAAAGACCTTGGCGATTCCAGCCATGGCAATGGCGGCGTTCTCAGACACCGAACTGCCGGTGATAGACTTCATCAGACCTGCCATGCGTGCTTTTGGGAAAGCTGACCGGCGACACACTTCGTAGCGGGCCAGCTGCTCCTCAGACATGGCAGACAGCAGGGCTGTCATCCTCTGAGCCTCCTCTGCATCCACGGTGGGCTTCCTCTCCTTCTTTCCTTTAGTATGTCTTTTCCGTCTTTTGGCGGCAGGAGGAGGTGAGGCTGAGGCCTCCTTGTCCCCTTCTGTGAGGTCCATGACATCCTCACTCCTGAGCTCACCTCCCTGATCCCTGGGTTCTTCCAAGTTCCCACCTAGGTCCTCAGGGATTCCATCCTTCTTGCTGCCCTTCAGACCTCGGGGCATGGCGAACATCTCAGCAGACACACCTGTTTGCCTGCCCGTCTCCACGGGTGAGATTCAAGTCTGCCCCGTGACAGCAGCTGTAGAGGCAGAAGTTCTGGCTGGGGTGGTTTGATTACGGATCTGCAGCGAGAACCTTTCGAAGATTTTAGCTGCCGTGTTTCTGCTGAGCCACTTTAGCCATAACTGGACACAGCTCCCTGCCTCCCCTTCCCACACACAAACACACACGCTGAATTTTCTCACTTCCACAATGTGAAGAAACTTGTGGATGGAGAGTATATTAGTTTTACATCAATGCAGAATAAATTCTCACAAGTTTTGGACACTTAAAACAAACCCCAGCTCAGAGGTCAGAAGTTCTACCAGTCCAAGTGACTGCCACCTGCTCAGAGCCACACGAGGGACCTCCGGGATGGGTCTGGCTGTGTGGTCGCTGCCTTCACCTGAGAAGGGTCTGGCTTCGATCTGACTCGAGGTGGTGGCAGAATTCAATGCCTTCGGGTTGTGAGCCCCAGGCCCACTTGTCTGTTCTGCCTGCTGCCGTGAGGACGCTCTCGGCTCCTGCAAGTGTTGCCCAGGTCTGGGCTGTGAGGCTCCCTGGGTCTGCACGGCCAGTGCCGGGGAATCTCCCACAGGGCAATGTCATCTCAGGGAGCTCCAGTGCTCCCTTATAAAGAGCTCGGATGATTGAACTAGACCCAGCCCTTAGCAGCTATTGGCTCAGGATATCCCTAAGGAAATCAGGGATTTGGGCGGGCTCATCAATTCACGCTTCCGCCCACCCCCAAGGGAGGGGCAGACACAGGGCGAGTCTCCGAGGGGCGGGAAATGCAGGGGGTATTTCAGAATTCAGTCTTCCTCACAGAATCGCAAAGTTCACGTTTCACAACCATAAAGAAACTATTTACGCTAAAAATGAGACTTTTTAAGAAGTTGCACTTAGAAAACTTCAATGTCTGAGAAAAAAATATCCCTAACGCACAGGGAAACAGGTGGCTTATCCAATACTCTGGAAATAAAATGGGCTGGGTGAGGGGAATATGAAAATATTATTTCAATTTCATCTCATTTTATTTATTTATTTATGTACTTATTGATTTATTTTTGAGACAGAGTCTCCCTCTGTCCCTCAGGCTGGATTACAGTGTCCTGAGCTCAGCTCACTGCAGCCTCCGCATCCTGGGCCCAAGGCATTCTCCTGCCTCAGCCTCCAGATTAGCTGGGACTAAATGAGTACGCCACCACGCCAGGCAAATTTTTGTCTTTTTTATAAAGTGTAGAGGAGGTTTCACCATTTGGGCCAGGGTGGTCTTCAACTGCCAACTTCAGATGATCTGCCCCATCTTGCCTTCCAAAGTGAAGGGACTATAGGCGTGAGCCACTGCGCCCAGACTATGATAGTTTCACACTGAGGCCTGAAGCTGCTCTGCCTTAGGATTTTTCCTGAGTTTTACGTTCTTGTCATGATGAGTTGCTGGTTCATATTTTCCGTTGGATCTTTTCGAAAGGGATTACTGATGAGATTATGGCTTTCTCACAAAGAATACCACTTTGGTGAAACTATACTGAAATCAGGAGTACCTTATGTTTCCGATACTTATCAAGCACAATATTTGAACACGGCGTGGTAGGTGAAAGTGTAGGAAGCAGAATTTGGCAAACCCCATTTTTTTTCAATTTCGACGGTTTCAGGTTTTTGGTTTCAGCCAAACTGAAGAATGTCCTAATGAGCTGTCAATTCACAGGCCATTACAGACAATTTTTGAAACTACATCACACTGTAATTTAAGGAGTACGATTCTAAAGAAATTTGAACAATCTGGTGGTATTGCTAACACCAAACAAGGTTGTTCAGCTCTTTCATCTTTAAAAACAAACAAACAAAAACATGATGTGGAATTCTCTCATTTTACCAAACAGCCGTACGCTCCCTTGAATATGTGACTATGAAACCCAAGTAATTGGAAGAAAAAAAATAAAGGAAACACCTCATCAGTCTCATTAATAGTTTTGTTGAGAATAGTTTATTTTTCAAAAACTGCTGGCTATGTCTTGATATTTTTAGACACGGCTAAAGTTGAAATTGCATGAATCCTCTCTCTAACATTCATGCTACTTAAGAATCTTTTCCCAAGATTTGACTGCATTCATTTCATAAAAGCCCTGTCCTCTTCTCCCCTATATATCTATATTAGCACTCTGCCTTCTACCCTCTTCCATAGGAAACACAAATCCGTCAATTGATCACTTAAGCCTTTCCAGTATGGGTACAACATTTTCTGTAGTTGTACTCCTGAGATTTGTCCTTTATACTTCTAAAGACTAGACCCTAGATAATACATGCTTGGGAATAGTGGAGCTAGCTTGCTTAAACTTTATTTAGGCGTATGCTAATTACTTGTGGGGGGCAAAGGCAGGCAGTGAGGATGTTAAGCTTATCCCAAAATAGTCAATTTTGGAAAAGACACAAGTACAGGCCGCGAGCGGTGGCTCAGACCTGAAATCCCAGCACCTTGGGAGGTCTTCTCGCAGAAGGCCAGAGCGAGACCCCGGGGAGAAGATGCATCCCAGGCGTGATGGCCTGACGATGGCTTCCTGTGTCCCGCAACATGGGGAGTCTGCAGTGTGGCCGGTTTGGAAACTGGCAAGGAGAGCGAAGAGACAACATGCTGGTCTTCCACCCTTCCCTGGATGCCCGTGGGTGCCCGCAGAGCTCCGGAAGCAAACAGTCAACATGCTCAGCCTTTCGGGGGCCGGAGAGACGTGAGCAACATGCCCCCTTGCAGAGGGCACAGCAGCGTGGAATCCCAAATCACGCTTCAGTCATCCTGAGGGTGGCTCCTCTGTGGTCGGGGCTGTCGGCCTGGCGCTCCGTTGCGAGGCTCAGCCTGGGGATGTGCGGTCTGTGAACCACGCGGTTGAAAACCCGAAGGCAACACGGGTCCCGGTCTTTTGTCTCTGAGGAAGCCGCCCGTTCCTTGGGCCACGGAATCGGGGCCAATGGGTGCCCCGCCGGCCCGACGCGGCGGCCGTGGGCCCAGCCCTCAGCCCGCGCCGGGCGCTTACCCTTTTCCCGGAGCGCGGGGGTCCCGTTGCTCCCGGAGGCCAAAGACCGTTTATTCTCTCTGCCTTCCTCCCTCTGTCCCTGGCTCCCTCCCGCCCGCCCTCTGTCCCTGCGTCGCTCTGTCTATCCCTCCGTTCCTAACTGCCTCCCTCTCTCTCCCTCCCTCCCTCCCTCCCAACTTCCCTCCGCCCATCCTTCGGCCCCTCTGGGTCTCCCGTTCGTCTCTCCATCTCTGCCCGCCTTCCCTCCCGCCTGGAACGGTCGGCATCGCCGGCGTGCGCGGGGCCTGGGGTCTGCGTTCAGCCGCCAGGCGCTCCACGGTGGCAGCTGGGAGGCTGCAGGGACACGGGCGGGCGGGCGGGCGGGCGGCCGGGCGACGGTGGAGCGGAGGCGCAGAGGAGGCGAGCCGCCGCCGGAGGGATGGCGGGCCCGGACGCTGCGCGGGCCCGGTGTTTCGCGGGAAGGGGGTCTCCACCCAGCCCAGGGGAAGACTCATTTTCCGGGGGTAGGGATTGGGGGGTGGGGGTGGCGAGGGGTCGGTCAGGCCGTGGCGGAAAGGCATGAGAGCTCTGCCCGGGCTGCTCCCAGAGCCTAGGCGGCTGCCCGCGAACCCGCGCGTGCGCAGCAGACGGCCCACCTGCTGGTACCTGGGCCGGCGCTGGGATCCCCGGGATGCCCAGGAAAGAATGGCATCTCTCCGCTCTGTGGAGTGTCTCACCGGGCCTAGACCTGGAAGGCAGGAATCGCAGGCGGGTCGGCCCGGAGGGAAGACACGCCCATCCACGCCGACCCAGGTGTTCCCCGCGAAAGAGAGGCCACCGGCCACCGCCCTGCACCGACCCCGTCCCAGCCCCGCGTCCTTTTAAAGCTCCTCCAGCAGAGCCCGGTATTCTTCCTCGCTGAGGGGTGGTTCCAGCGAGGCGGCCTCTTCCGTGGCCTCCAGCTCCCCAGGGGCCTCCGTTTCTAGGAAAGGCTGCGCCCGCTGCAGAAACTCCGGGCTCGCCAGGAGCTCATCCAGCAGGCGTAGGGGAGTGCAGACGAGCGCTCCGGCTCCTGGAGGAGCCGCGCCTGGGGGGGCGCCCGGATGGCTTGCACCTGCCACTGCCGCGCGGAGGCCTCCGGGGGCGCGGGCTGGGGAGGTGGGGCTTCCCCGGCTTGGGGTTCCCACGCAGCCCCGGCGACCTGGGGACCCTGGCCCCAGCCCCAACACGGACTCCCCTGGGACGCGAGGGGAGGGAAATGCAGGGGGTATTTCAGAATTCAGTCTTCCTCACAGAATCGCAAAGTTCACGTTTCACAACCATAAAGAAACTATTTACGCTAAAAATGAGACTTTTTATGAAGTTGCACTTAGAAAACTTCAATGTCTGAGAAAAAAATATCTCTAACGCACAGGGAAACTGGTGGTTTATCCAATACTCTGAAAATAAAATGGGCTGGGTGAGGGGAATATGAAAATATTATTTCAATTTCATCTCATTTTATTTATTTATGTACTTATTGATTTATTTTTGAGACAGAGTGTCCCTCTGTCCCTCAGGCTGGATTACAGTGTCCTGAGCTCAGCTCACTGCAGCCTCCGCATCCTGGGCTCAAGGCATTCTCCTGCCTCAGCCTCCAGAGTAGCTGGGACTAAATGAGCACGCCACCACGCCAGGCAAATTTTTGTCTTTTTTTTTTAAAGTGTAGAGGAGGTTTCACCATTTGGGCCAGGGTGGTCTTCAACTGCCGACTTCAGGTGATCGGCCCCAACTTGCCTTCCCAAAGTGAAGGGACTATAGGCATGAGCCACTGCGCCCAGACTATGATAGTTTCACACTGAAGCCTGAAGCTGCTCTGCCTTAGGATTTTTCCTGAGTTTTACTTTCTTGTCATGATGAGTTGCTAGTTCATGTTTTCCCTTGTTTCTTTTCGAAAGGCATTACTGATGAGATTATGGCTTTCTCACAAAGAATACCACTTTGGTGAAACTATATTGAAATCAGGAGTACCTTATGTTTCCGATACTTATCAAGCACAATATTTGAACACGGCGTGGTAGGTGAAAGTGTAGGAAGCAGAATTTGGCAATCCCCATTTTTTTTCAATTTCGACGGTTTCAGGTTTTTGGTTTCAGCCAAACTGAAGAATGTCCTTATGAGCTGTCAATTCACAGGCCGTTACAGACAATTTTTGAAACTACATCACGGTGTAATTTAAGGAGTACGATTCTAAAGAAATTTGAACAATCTGGTGGTATTGCTAACACCAAACAAGGTTGTTCAGCTCTTTCATCTTTAAAAACAAACAAACAGAAACATGATGTGGAATTCTCTCATTTTACCAAACAGCCGTACGCTCCCTTGAATATGTGACTATGAAACCCAAGTAATTGGAAGAAGAAAAATAAAGGAAACACCTCATCAGTCTCATTAATAGTTTTGTTGAGAATAGTTTATTTTTGAAAAACTGCTGGCTATGTCTTGATATTTTTAGACACGGCTAAAGCTGAAATTGCATGAATCCTCTCTCTAACATTCATGCTACTAAAGAAACTTTTCCCAAGATTTGACTGCATTCATTTCATAAAAGCCCTGTCCTCTTCTCCCCTATATATCTATATTAGCACTCTGCCTTCTACCCTCTTCCATAGGAAACACAAATCCGTCAATTGATCACTTAAGCCTTTCCAGTTTGGGTACAACATTTTCTGTAGTTGTACTCCTGAGATTTGTCCTTTATACTTCTAAAGACTAGACCCTAGATAATACATGCTTGGGAATAGTGGAGCTAGCTTGCTTAAACTTTATTTAGGCGTATGCTAATTACTTGTGGGGGGCAAAGGCAGGCAGTGAGGATGTTAAGCTTATCCCAAAATAGTCAATTTTGGAAAAGACACAAGTACAGGCCGGGCGTGGTGGCTCAGACCTGTAATCCCGGCACCTTGGGAGGCCGAGGCGGCCGGTCACGAGGTCAGGAGATCGACACCATCCTGGCTAACACGGTGAAACCCCGTCTCTGCTAAACATACACAAATTAGCCGGGCGTGGTGGCAGGCGCTTGTAGTCTCAGCTACTCGGGAGGCTGAGGCAGGAGAAGAGCACGAACCCGGGAGGCGGAGCTGGCAGTGAGCCGAGATTGCGCCACTGCACTCCGGCCTGGGCGGCAGAGTGGGATTCTGCCTCAAAAAAGAAAGAAAAAAAACATCTTCATATATATGAATGTGTGTGTGTGTGTGTGTGTGTGTGTCTGTGTGTGTGTGTGTACTCAGGTACACTCACTTTACTTCTGAGTTATCTCGTCACCACTTAACCAGCACCAATCAGAGACCACATTTTTCTAGGCAGTCTCCAAATGTACATTACAAATAGTAACGTACTTTAAGGATAGTAATGAAGCTCCGGGAAAAATTGCTTGTCTGCACCTCAGCAGACCAACCTGCCTGGGCCAGCTTCTCTCTTCCTCTACTCTTCAGAAAGTGCTAGACCTGCAACATCTGACAGAATACAGCTTCCATGACTCCTCAGTGCCATGGAAATGGAACGAGCTGAGAGCAATCTAAAGACTGGGAGATATTAGGTCTCTTGGATCTTACTTCTTTTGGTTGCTCGAGCACTTTAATTCCCGAGAGAGCCCTCCCATCTCCATCAGTTCTTCCAGGAACCTGTACCCTCCTTGTGTCTCTAAGATACGCTGGTCTAACTTGTTACATGCCTTTACAAGAAAGTTGGTAAAAATAAAAGGAAAGCTGAACAACGTCACAATATGGAGGTATGAAACAGAATTTCCCCATACTTGGTAAAGTTTAGAAATTTGTGTAATACCCGAAGGCAGATTCCATGTACAATAAGTCCTAGTTTAAGAACAAGAGCTGAGGGTATGAGGAAATAAAACTATATTTTCCGGGAGTATCTCTGGCTTCAGGAAGAAAGAGCACATGTTACTCTCCATTCAATATTAGGGCTGAACTATGGGGTCTTTTCGATCCTTTTGGCTTACCCTCTGCGATTCAGGGGGCACATGGCAAAGGTAAACAGACTGAAACAGCACCGTGGATAGCTGTGAGCTGTGCTGGGAAGATTCACGGTGATTCCATAATAAATCTCAGGTCTTTCTTCTGTAACAAAAAATTCCTCTTTTCCATCATCAAGGTAAAGCCGAGTATGTACAAGTAGAGTATGCCATAACTTTGTCACTCGTGACGAACCTAGTCGGTCCGATACTTTAACAACTTCTCCAATGTCTCTGCACTCAGGTTGGATATTCTGAGTGGGTCATCGGTAGAATGAATGAAATCAAGAATACTCTAAAGCAATGTTTGGAAGTCAATTTCAGTGTCTCCGGAAGCACTGGGAAAATCACCATGTGTAACGAACGTGAAGTATCCACAGGCTCTCTCTGTGTCTTTGAAACTGCCCATGTGTTCATTAGAAACGGCGGCTTGAGGAAAGGTGGTTTTGGAATTGGTTTCCCTCTAGTCTTACGTGATGCATCTCTACTATATTGCATTATAATAGAGCAAAGGGTCACTTGCTGACATAAAGCACAGGAGGCAGGAATGGAAGAGTCAACTTAGAGAAAAAAAGTGCTTTTCGGTTTTATTTTCATTTCTGCAGTTTGGAAAACAGTTTAACAGTTTAACTGATTTTGTGGCGGCTCACAAAAATACATATGAGCGTTGAAAATGTACAGAAGAACAACAATTGGGAGACATTTCCGGAAGCTTCAGTTTCTGAAACCCAGACACGAGCCTACAAGCTAAGACACGGCTACACCAGGCTTCAGCGTGAAACCATACAACTCCTGGGAAGGGCTGCCCTCTCTGAACGCAGCTACCTGTCCACAGGATGCTCTAGGCCCAGGCACCTTTATTCTTCCAACTAGAGAGACATAGAAAGATGCCTCCATATCCCATGAAGATGCCCAAGCATTTGGCCAAGGCTCCTATGAAACAGTCTGCTGTCTTCATCCAGGTAAGGGCAACTTCACATTTTCAGACACTAAGGTCGTGGGCAAATCCAGGGTGGACTGAGAGGCGGAAGCTCCAGCAAACACAGTCCTGTGGCTGGAAGATGAATGCAGTACTTATTCCTGCACCAACAGACCCTTGCCTCTGGCCTTGGGCCTAGAGCATGATTTTTTGGTAGTTGCTGTTGGGGAAGAGGCCCTTGGGCTTTAACCTGCGGACAGCCTCCCTTAAATGCTTGGGCTGCAGCGGGGGCGTTTCTCCCCACATCTCACACACGTCCAGGGCCTCTTCCACCACCTCTCCAACAAAGACCTTGGCGATTCCAGCCATGGCAATGGCGGCGTTCTCAGACACCGAACTGCCGGTGATAGACTTCATCAGACCTGCCATGCGTGCTTTTGGGAAAGCTGACCGGCGACACACTTCGTAGCGGGCCAGCTGCTCCTCAGACATGGCAGACAGCAGGGCTGTCATCCTCTGAGCCTCCTCTGCATCCACGGTGGGCTTCCTCTCCTTCTTTCCTTTAGTATGTCTTTTCCGTCTTTTGGCGGCAGGAGGAGGTGAGGCTGAGGCCTCCTTGTCCCCTTCTGTGAGGTCCATGACATCCTCACTCCTGAGCTCACCTCCCTGATCCCTGGGTTCTTCCAAGTTCCCACCTAGGTCCTCAGGGATTCCATCCTTCTTGCTGCCCTTCAGACCTCGGGGCATGGCGAACATCTCAGCAGACACACCTGTTTGCCTGCCCGTCTCCACGGGTGAGATTCAAGTCTGCCCCGTGACAGCAGCTGTAGAGGCAGAAGTTCTGGCTGGGGTGGTTTGATTACGGATCTGCAGCGAGAACCTTTCGAAGATTTTAGCTGCCGTGTTTCTGCTGAGCCACTTTAGCCATAACTGGACACAGCTCCCTGCCTCCCCTTCCCACACACAAACACACACGCTGAATTTTCTCACTTCCACAATGTGAAGAAACTTGTGGATGGAGAGTATATTAGTTTTACATCAATGCAGAATAAATTCTCACAAGTTTTGGACACTTAAAACAAACCCCAGCTCAGAGGTCAGAAGTTCTACCAGTCCAAGTGACTGCCACCTGCTCAGAGCCACACGAGGGACCTCCGGGATGGGTCTGGCTGTGTGGTCGCTGCCTTCACCTGAGAAGGGTCTGGCTTCGATCTGACTCGAGGTGGTGGCAGAATTCAATGCCTTCGGGTTGTGAGCCCCAGGCCCACTTGTCTGTTCTGCCTGCTGCCGTGAGGACGCTCTCGGCTCCTGCAAGTGTTGCCCAGGTCTGGGCTGTGAGGCTCCCTGGGTCTGCACGGCCAGTGCCGGGGAATCTCCCACAGGGCAATGTCATCTCAGGGAGCTCCAGTGCTCCCTTATAAAGAGCTCGGATGATTGAACTAGACCCAGCCCTTAGCAGCTATTGGCTCAGGATATCCCTAAGGAAATCAGGGATTTGGGCGGGCTCATCAATTCACGCTTCCGCCCACCCCCAAGGGAGGGGCAGACACAGGGCGAGTCTCCGAGGGGCGGGAAATGCAGGGGGTATTTCAGAATTCAGTCTTCCTCACAGAATCGCAAAGTTCACGTTTCACAACCATAAAGAAACTATTTACGCTAAAAATGAGACTTTTTAAGAAGTTGCACTTAGAAAACTTCAATGTCTGAGAAAAAAATATCCCTAACGCACAGGGAAACAGGTGGCTTATCCAATACTCTGGAAATAAAATGGGCTGGGTGAGGGGAATATGAAAATATTATTTCAATTTCATCTCATTTTATTTATTTATTTATGTACTTATTGATTTATTTTTGAGACAGAGTCTCCCTCTGTCCCTCAGGCTGGATTACAGTGTCCTGAGCTCAGCTCACTGCAGCCTCCGCATCCTGGGCCCAAGGCATTCTCCTGCCTCAGCCTCCAGAGTAGCTGGGACTAAATGAGTACGCCACCACGCCAGGCAAATTTTTGTCTTTTTTATAAAGTGTAGAGGAGGTTTCACCATTTGGGCCAGGGTGGTCTTCAACTGCCAACTTCAGATGATCTGCCCCAACTTGCCTTCCAAAGTGAAGGGACTATAGGCGTGAGCCACTGCGCCCAGACTATGATAGTTTCACACTGAGGCCTGAAGCTGCTCTGCCTTAGGATTTTTCCTGAGTTTTACGTTCTTGTCATGATGAGTTGCTAGTTCATATTTTCCGTTGGATCTTTTCGAAAGGGATTACTGATGAGATTATGGCTTTCTCACAAAGAATACCACTTTGGTGAAACTATACTGAAATCAGGAGTACCTTATGTTTCCGATACTTATCAAGCACAATATTTGAACACGGCGTGGTAGGTGAAAGTGTAGGAAGCAGAATTTGGCAAACCCCATTTTTTTTCAATTTCGACGGTTTCAGGTTTTTGGTTTCAGCCAAACTGAAGAATGTCCTAATGAGCTGTCAATTCACAGGCCATTACAGACAATTTTTGAAACTACATCACACTGTAATTTAAGGAGTACGATTCTAAAGAAATTTGAACAATCTGGTGGTATTGCTAACACCAAACAAGGTTGTTCAGCTCTTTCATCTTTAAAAACAAACAAACAAAAACATGATGTGGAATTCTCTCATTTTACCAAACAGCCGTACGCTCCCTTGAATATGTGACTATGAAACCCAAGTAATTGGAAGAAAAAAAATAAAGGAAACACCTCATCAGTCTCATTAATAGTTTTGTTGAGAATAGTTTATTTTTCAAAAACTGCTGGCTATGTCTTGATATTTTTAGACACGGCTAAAGTTGAAATTGCATGAATCCTCTCTCTAACATTCATGCTACTTAAGAATCTTTTCCCAAGATTTGACTGCATTCATTTCATAAAAGCCCTGTCCTCTTCTCCCCTATATATCTATATTAGCACTCTGCCTTCTACCCTCTTCCATAGGAAACACAAATCCGTCAATTGATCACTTAAGCCTTTCCAGTATGGGTACAACATTTTCTGTAGTTGTACTCCTGAGATTTGTCCTTTATACTTCTAAAGACTAGACCCTAGATAATACATGCTTGGGAATAGTGGAGCTAGCTTGCTTAAACTTTATTTAGGCGTATGCTAATTACTTGTGGGGGGCAAAGGCAGGCAGTGAGGATGTTAAGCTTATCCCAAAATAGTCAATTTTGGAAAAGACACAAGTACAGGCCGCGAGCGGTGGCTCAGACCTGAAATCCCAGCACCTTGGGAGGTCTTCTCGCAGAAGGCCAGAGCGAGACCCCGGGGAAAAGATGCATCCCAGGCGTGATGGCCTGACGATGGCTTCCTGTGTCCCGCAACATGGGGAGTCTGCAGTGTGGCCGGTTTGGAAACTGGCAAGGAGAGCGAAGAGACAACATGCTGGTCTTCCACCCTTCCCTGGATGCCCGTGGGTGCCCGCAGAGCTCCGGAAGCAAACAGTCAACATGCTCAGCCTTTCGGGGGCCGGAGAGACGTGAGCAACATGCCCCCTTGCAGAGGGCACAGCAGCGTGGAATCCCAAATCACGCTTCAGTCATCCTGAGGGTGGCTCCTCTGTGGTCGGGGCTGTCGGCCTGGCGCTCCGTTGCGAGGCTCAGCCTGGGGATGTGCGGTCTGTGAACCACGCGGTTGAAAACCCGAAGGCAACACGGGTCCCGGTCTTTTGTCTCTGAGGAAGCCGCCCGTTCCTTGGGCCACGGAATCGGGGCCAATGGGTGCCCCGCCGGCCCGACGCGGCGGCCGTGGGCCCAGCCCTCAGCCCGCGCCGGGCGCTTACCCTTTTCCCGGAGCGCGGGGGTCCCGTTGCTCCCGGAGGCCAAAGACCGTTTATTCTCTCTGCCTTCCTCCCTCTGTCCCTGGCTCCCTCCCGCCCGCCCTCTGTCCCTGCGTCGCTCTGTCTATCCCTCCGTTCCTAACTGCCTCCCTCTCTCTCCCTCCCTCCCTCCCTCCCAACTTCCCTCCGCCCATCCTTCGGCCCCTCTGGGTCTCCCGTTCGTCTCTCCATCTCTGCCCGCCTTCCCTCCCGCCTGGAACGGTCGGCATCGCCGGCGTGCGCGGGGCCTGGGGTCTGCGTTCAGCCGCCAGGCGCTCCACGGTGGCAGCTGGGAGGCTGCAGGGACACGGGCGGGCGGGCGGGCGGGCGGCCGGGCGACGGTGGAGCGGAGGCGCAGAGGAGGCGAGCCGCCGCCGGAGGGATGGCGGGCCCGGACGCTGCGCGGGCCCGGTGTTTCGCGGGAAGGGGGTCTCCACCCAGCCCAGGGGAAGACTCATTTTCCGGGGGTAGGGATTGGGGGGTGGGGGTGGCGAGGGGTCGGTCAGGCCGTGGCGGAAAGGCATGAGAGCTCTGCCCGGGCTGCTCCCAGAGCCTAGGCGGCTGCCCGCGAACCCGCGCGTGCGCAGCAGACGGCCCACCTGCTGGTACCTGGGCCGGCGCTGGGATCCCCGGGATGCCCAGGAAAGAATGGCATCTCTCCGCTCTGTGGAGTGTCTCACCGGGCCTAGACCTGGAAGGCAGGAATCGCAGGCGGGTCGGCCCGGAGGGAAGACACGCCCATCCACGCCGACCCAGGTGTTCCCCGCGAAAGAGAGGCCACCGGCCACCGCCCTGCACCGACCCCGTCCCAGCCCCGCGTCCTTTTAAAGCTCCTCCAGCAGAGCCCGGTATTCTTCCTCGCTGAGGGGTGGTTCCAGCGAGGCGGCCTCTTCCGTGGCCTCCAGCTCCCCAGGGGCCTCCGTTTCTAGGAAAGGCTGCGCCCGCTGCAGAAACTCCGGGCTCGCCAGGAGCTCATCCAGCAGGCGTAGGGGAGTGCAGACGAGCGCTCCGGCTCCTGGAGGAGCCGCGCCTGGGGGGGCGCCCGGATGGCTTGCACCTGCCACTGCCGCGCGGAGGCCTCCGGGGGCGCGGGCTGGGGAGGTGGGGCTTCCCCGGCTTGGGGTTCCCACGCAGCCCCGGCGACCTGGGGACCCTGGCCCCAGCCCCAACACGGACTCCCCTGGGACGCGAGGGGAGGGAAATGCAGGGGGTATTTCAGAATTCAGTCTTCCTCACAGAATCGCAAAGTTCACGTTTCACAACCATAAAGAAACTATTTACGCTAAAAATGAGACTTTTTATGAAGTTGCACTTAGAAAACTTCAATGTCTGAGAAAAAAATATCTCTAACGCACAGGGAAACTGGTGGTTTATCCAATACTCTGAAAATAAAATGGGCTGGGTGAGGGGAATATGAAAATATTATTTCAATTTCATCTCATTTTATTTATTTATGTACTTATTGATTTATTTTTGAGACAGAGTGTCCCTCTGTCCCTCAGGCTGGATTACAGTGTCCTGAGCTCAGCTCACTGCAGCCTCCGCATCCTGGGCTCAAGGCATTCTCCTGCCTCAGCCTCCAGAGTAGCTGGGACTAAATGAGCACGCCACCACGCCAGGCAAATTTTTGTCTTTTTTTTTTAAAGTGTAGAGGAGGTTTCACCATTTGGGCCAGGGTGGTCTTCAACTGCCGACTTCAGGTGATCGGCCCCAACTTGCCTTCCCAAAGTGAAGGGACTATAGGCATGAGCCACTGCGCCCAGACTATGATAGTTTCACACTGAAGCCTGAAGCTGCTCTGCCTTAGGATTTTTCCTGAGTTTTACTTTCTTGTCATGATGAGTTGCTAGTTCATGTTTTCCCTTGTTTCTTTTCGAAAGGCATTACTGATGAGATTATGGCTTTCTCACAAAGAATACCACTTTGGTGAAACTATATTGAAATCAGGAGTACCTTATGTTTCCGATACTTATCAAGCACAATATTTGAACACGGCGTGGTAGGTGAAAGTGTAGGAAGCAGAATTTGGCAATCCCCATTTTTTTTCAATTTCGACGGTTTCAGGTTTTTGGTTTCAGCCAAACTGAAGAATGTCCTTATGAGCTGTCAATTCACAGGCCGTTACAGACAATTTTTGAAACTACATCACGGTGTAATTTAAGGAGTACGATTCTAAAGAAATTTGAACAATCTGGTGGTATTGCTAACACCAAACAAGGTTGTTCAGCTCTTTCATCTTTAAAAACAAACAAACAGAAACATGATGTGGAATTCTCTCATTTTACCAAACAGCCGTACGCTCCCTTGAATATGTGACTATGAAACCCAAGTAATTGGAAGAAGAAAAATAAAGGAAACACCTCATCAGTCTCATTAATAGTTTTGTTGAGAATAGTTTATTTTTGAAAAACTGCTGGCTATGTCTTGATATTTTTAGACACGGCTAAAGCTGAAATTGCATGAATCCTCTCTCTAACATTCATGCTACTAAAGAAACTTTTCCCAAGATTTGACTGCATTCATTTCATAAAAGCCCTGTCCTCTTCTCCCCTATATATCTATATTAGCACTCTGCCTTCTACCCTCTTCCATAGGAAACACAAATCCGTCAATTGATCACTTAAGCCTTTCCAGTTTGGGTACAACATTTTCTGTAGTTGTACTCCTGAGATTTGTCCTTTATACTTCTAAAGACTAGACCCTAGATAATACATGCTTGGGAATAGTGGAGCTAGCTTGCTTAAACTTTATTTAGGCGTATGCTAATTACTTGTGGGGGGCAAAGGCAGGCAGTGAGGATGTTAAGCTTATCCCAAAATAGTCAATTTTGGAAAAGACACAAGTACAGGCCGGGCGTGGTGGCTCAGACCTGTAATCCCGGCACCTTGGGAGGCCGAGGCGGCCGGTCACGAGTTCAGGAGATCGACACCATCCTGGCTAACACGGTGAAACCCCGTCTCTGGTAAACATACACAAATTAGCCGGGCGTGGTGGCAGGCGCTTGTAGTCTCAGCTACTCGGGAGGCTGAGGCAGGAGAAGAGCACGAACCCGGGAGGCGGAGCTGGCAGTGAGCCGAGATTGCGCCACTGCACTCCGGCCTGGGAGGCAGAGTGGGATTCTGCCTCAAAAAAGAAAGAAAAAAAACATCTTCATATATATGAATGTGTGTGTGTGTGTGTGTGTGTGTCTGTGTGTGTGTGTGTACTCAGGTACACTCACTTTACTTCTGAGTTATCTCGTCACCACTTAACCAGCACCAATCAGAGACCACATTTTTCTAGGCAGTCTCCAAATGTACATTACAAATAGTAACGTACTTTAAGGATAGTAATGAAGCTCCGGGAAAAATTGCTTGTCTGCACCTCAGCAGACCAACCTGCCTGGGCCAGCTTCTCTCTTCCTCTACTCTTCCGAAAGTGCTAGACCTGCAACATCTGACAGAATACAGCTTCCATGACTCCTCAGTGCCATGGAAATGGAACGAGCTGAGAGCAATCTAAAGACTGGGAGATATTAGGTCTCTTGGATCTTACTTCTTTTGGTTGCTCGAGCACTTTAATTCCCGAGAGAGCCCTCCCATCTCCATCAGTTCTTCCAGGAACCTGTACCCTCCTTGTGTCTCTAAGATACGCTGGTCTAACTTGTTACATGCCTTTACAAGAAAGTTGGTAAAAATAAAAGGAAAGCTGAACAACGTCACAATATGGAGGTATGAAACAGAATTTCCCCATACTTGGTAAAGTTTAGAAATTTGTGTAATACCCGAAGGCAGATTCCATGTACAATAAGTCCTAGTTTAAGAACAAGAGCTGAGGGTATGAGGAAATAAAACTATATTTTCCGGGAGTATCTCTGGCTTCAGGAAGAAAGAGCACATGTTACTCTCCATTCAATATTAGGGCTGAACTATGGGGTCTTTTCGATCCTTTTTGCTTACCCTCTGCGATTCAGGGGGCACATGGCAAAGGTAAACAGACTGAAACAGCACCGTGGATAGCTGTGAGCTGTGCTGGGAAGATTCACGGTGATTCCATAATAAATCTCAGGTCTTTCTTCTGTAACAAAAAATTCCTCTTTTCCATCATCAAGGTAAAGCCGAGTATGTACAAGTAGAGTATGCGATAACTTTGTCACTCGTGACGAACCTAGTCGGTCCGATACTTTAACAACTTCTCCAATGTCTCTGCACTCAGGTTGGATATTCTGAGTGGGTCATCGGTAGAATGAATGAAATCAAGAATACTCTAAAGCAATGTTTGGAAGTCAATTTCAGTGTCTCCGGAAGCACTGGGAAAATCACCATGTGTAACGAACGTGAAGTATCCACAGGCTCTCTCTGTGTCTTTGAAACTGCCCATGTGTTCATTAGAAACGGCGGCTTGAGGAAAGGTGGTTTTGGAATTGGTTTCCCTCTAGTCTTACGTGATGCATCTCTACTATATTGCATTATAATAGAGCAAAGGGTCACTTGCTGACATAAAGCACAGGAGGCAGGAATGGAAGAGTCAACTTAGAGAAAAAAAGTGCTTTTCGGTTTTATTTTCATTTCTGCAGTTTGGAAAACAGTTTAACAGTTTAACAGATTTTGTGGCGGCTCACAAAAATACATATGAGCGTTGAAAATGTACAGAAGAACAACAATTGGGAGACATTTCCGGAAGCTTCAGTTTCTGAAACCCAGACATGAGCCTACAAGCTAAGACACGGCTACACCAGGCTTCAGCGTGAAACCATACAACTCCTGGGAAGGGCTTCCCTCTCTGAACGCAGCTACCTGTCCACAGGATGCTCTAGGCCCAGGCACCTTTATTCTTCCAACTAGAGAGACATAGAAAGATGCCTCCATATCCCATGAAGATGCCCAAGCATTTGGCCAAGGCTCCTATGAAACAGTCTGCTGTCTTCATCCAGGTAAGGGCAACTTCACATTTTCAGACACTAAGGTCGTGGGTAAATCCAGGGTGGACTGAGAGGCGGAAGCTCCAGCAAACACAGTCCTGTGGCTGGAAGATGAATGCAGTACTTATTCCTGCACCAACAGACCCTTGCCTCTGGCCTTGGGCCTAGAGCATGATTTTTTGGTAGTTGCTGTTGGGGAAGAGGCCCTTGGGCTTTAACCTGCGGACAGCCTCCCTTAAATGCTTGGGCTGCAGCGGGGGCGTTTCTCCCCACATCTCACACACGTCCAGGGCCTCTTCCACCACCTCTCCAACAAAGACCTTGGCGATTCCAGCCATGGCAATGGCGGCGTTCTCAGACACCGAACTGCCGGTGATAGACTTCATCAGACCTGCCATGCGTGCTTTTGGGAAAGCTGACCGGCGACACACTTCGTAGCGGGCCAGCTGCTCCTCAGACATGGCAGACAGCAGGGCTGTCATCCTCTGAGCCTCCTCTGCATCCACGGTGGGCTTCCTCTCCTTCTTTCCTTTGGTATGTCTTTTCCGTCTTTTGGCGGCAGGAGGAGGTGAGGCTGAGGCCTCCTTGTCCCCTTCTGTGAGGTCCATGACATCCTCACTCCTGAGCTCACCTCCCTGATCCCTGGGTTCTTCCAAGTTCCCACCTAGGTCCTCAGGGATTCCATCCTTCTTGCTGCCCTTCAGACCTCGGGGCATGGCGAACATCTCAGCAGACACACCTGTTTGCCTGCCCGTCTCCACGGGTGAGATTCAAGTCTGCCCCGTGACAGCAGCTGTAGAGGCAGAAGTTCTGGCTGGGGTGGTTTGATTACGGATCTGCAGCGAGAACCTTTCGAAGATTTTAGCTGCCGTGTTTCTGCTGAGCCACTTTAGCCATAACTGGACACAGCTCCCTGCCTCCCCTTCCCACACACAAACACACACGCTGAATTTTCTCACTTCCACAATGTGAAGAAACTTGTGGATGGAGAGTATATTAGTTTTACATCAATGCAGAATAAATTCTCACAAGTTTTGGACACTTAAAACAAACCCCAGCTCAGAGGTCAGAAGTTCTACCAGTCCAAGTGACTGCCACCTGCTCAGAGCCACACGAGGGACCTCCGGGATGGGTCTGGCTGTGTGGTCTGGCTTCGATCTGACTCGAGGTGGTGGCAGAATTCAATGCCTTCGGGTTGTGAGCCCCAGGCCCACTTGTCTGTTCTGCCTGCTGCCGTGAGGACGCTCTCGGCTCCTGCAAGTGTTGCCCAGGTCTGGGCTGTGAGGCTCCCTGGGTCTGCACGGCCAGTGCCGGGGAATCTCCCACAGGGCAATGTCATCTCAGGGAGCTCCAGTGCTCCCTTATAAAGAGCTCGGATGATTGAACTAGACCCAGCCCTTAGCAGCTATTGGCTCAGGATATCCCTAAGGAAATCAGGGATTTGGGCGGGCTCATCAATTCACGCTTCCGCCCACCCCCAAGGGAGGGGCAGACACAGGGCGAGTCTCCGAGGGGCGGGAAATGCAGGGGGTATTTCAGAATTCAGTCTTCCTCACAGAATCGCAAAGTTCACGTTTCACAACCATAAAGAAACTATTTACGCTAAAAATGAGACTTTTTAAGAAGTTGCACTTAGAAAACTTCAATGTCTGAGAAAAAAATATCCCTAACGCACAGGGAAACAGGTGGCTTATCCAATACTCTGGAAATAAAATGGGCTGGGTGAGGGGAATATGAAAATATTATTTCAATTTCATCTCATTTTATTTATTTATTTATGTACTTATTGATTTATTTTTGAGACAGAGTCTCCCTCTGTCCCTCAGGCTGGATTACAGTGTCCTGAGCTCAGCTCACTGCAGCCTCCGCATCCTGGGCCCAAGGCATTCTCCTGCCTCAGCCTCCAGAGTAGCTGGGACTAAATGAGTACGCCACCACGCCAGGCAAATTTTTGTCTTTTTTATAAAGTGTAGAGGAGGTTTCACCATTTGGGCCAGGGTGGTCTTCAACTGCCAACTTCAGATGATCTGCCCCAACTTGCCTTCCAAAGTGAAGGGACTATAGGCGTGAGCCACTGCGCCCAGACTATGATAGTTTCACACTGAGGCCTGAAGCTGCTCTGCCTTAGGATTTTTCCTGAGTTTTACGTTCTTGTCATGATGAGTTGCTAGTTCATATTTTCCGTTGGATCTTTTCGAAAGGGATTACTGATGAGATTATGGCTTTCTCACAAAGAATACCACTTTGGTGAAACTATACTGAAATCAGGAGTACCTTATGTTTCCGATACTTATCAAGCACAATATTTGAACACGGCGTGGTAGGTGAAAGTGTAGGAAGCAGAATTTGGCAAACCCCATTTTTTTTCAATTTCGACGGTTTCAGGTTTTTGGTTTCAGCCAAACTGAAGAATGTCCTAATGAGCTGTCAATTCACAGGCCATTACAGACAATTTTTGAAACTACATCACACTGTAATTTAAGGAGTACGATTCTAAAGAAATTTGAACAATCTGGTGGTATTGCTAACACCAAACAAGGTTGTTCAGCTCTTTCATCTTTAAAAACAAACAAACAAAAACATGATGTGGAATTCTCTCATTTTACCAAACAGCCGTACGCTCCCTTGAATATGTGACTATGAAACCCAAGTAATTGGAAGAAAAAAAATAAAGGAAACACCTCATCAGTCTCATTAATAGTTTTGTTGAGAATAGTTTATTTTTCAAAAACTGCTGGCTATGTCTTGATATTTTTAGACACGGCTAAAGTTGAAATTGCATGAATCCTCTCTCTAACATTCATGCTACTTAAGAATCTTTTCCCAAGATTTGACTGCATTCATTTCATAAAAGCCCTGTCCTCTTCTCCCCTATATATCTATATTAGCACTCTGCCTTCTACCCTCTTCCATAGGAAACACAAATCCGTCAATTGATCACTTAAGCCTTTCCAGTATGGGTACAACATTTTCTGTAGTTGTACTCCTGAGATTTGTCCTTTATACTTCTAAAGACTAGACCCTAGATAATACATGCTTGGGAATAGTGGAGCTAGCTTGCTTAAACTTTATTTAGGCGTATGCTAATTACTTGTGGGGGGCAAAGGCAGGCAGTGAGGATGTTAAGCTTATCCCAAAATAGTCAATTTTGGAAAAGACACAAGTACAGGCCGCGAGCGGTGGCTCAGATCTGAAATCCCAGCACCTTGGGAGGTCTTCTCGCAGAAGGCCAGAGCGAGACCCCGGGGAAAAGATGCATCCCAGGCGTGATGGCCTGACGATGGCTTCCTGTGTCCCGCAACATGGGGAGTCTGCAGTGTGGCCGGTTTGGAAACTGGCAAGGAGAGCGAAGAGACAACATGCTGGTCTTCCACCCTTCCCTGGATGCCCGTGGGTGCCCGCAGAGCTCCGGAAGCAAACAGTCAACATGCTCAGCCTTTCGGGGGCCGGAGAGACGTGAGCAACATGCCCCCTTGCAGAGGGCACAGCAGCGTGGAATCCCAAATCACGCTTCAGTCATCCTGAGGGTGGCTCCTCTGTGGTCGGGGCTGTCGGCCTGGCGCTCCGTTGCGAGGCTCAGCCTGGGGATGTGCGGTCTGTGAACCACGCGGTTGAAAACCCGAAGGCAACACGGGTCCCGGTCTTTTGTCTCTGAGGAAGCCGCCCGTTCCTTGGGCCACGGAATCGGGGCCAATGGGTGCCCCGCCGGCCCGACGCGGCGGCCGTGGGCCCAGCCCTCAGCCCGCGCCGGGCGCTTACCCTTTTCCCGGAGCGCGGGGGTCCCGTTGCTCCCGGAGGCCAAAGACCGTTTATTCTCTCTGCCTTCCTCCCTCTGTCCCTGGCTCCCTCCCGCCCGCCCTCTGTCCCTGCGTCGCTCTGTCTATCCCTCCGTTCCTAACTGCCTCCCTCTCTCTCCCTCCCTCCCTCCCTCCCAACTTCCCTCCGCCCATCCTTCGGCCCCTCTGGGTCTCCCGTTCGTCTCTCCATCTCTGCCCGCCTTCCCTCCCGCCTGGAACGGTCGGCATCGCCGGCGTGCGCGGGGCCTGGGGTCTGCGTTCAGCCGCCAGGCGCTCCACGGTGGCAGCTGGGAGGCTGCAGGGACACGGGCGGGCGGGCGGGCGGGCGGCCGGGCGACGGTGGAGCGGAGGCGCAGAGGAGGCGAGCCGCCGCCGGAGGGATGGCGGGCCCGGACGCTGCGCGGGCCCGGTGTTTCGCGGGAAGGGGGTCTCCACCCAGCCCAGGGGAAGACTCATTTTCCGGGGGTAGGGATTGGGGGGTGGGGGTGGCGAGGGGTCGGTCAGGCCGTGGCGGAAAGGCATGAGAGCTCTGCCCGGGCTGCTCCCAGAGCCTAGGCGGCTGCCCGCGAACCCGCGCGTGCGCAGCAGACGGCCCACCTGCTGGTACCTGGGCCGGCGCTGGGATCCCCGGGATGCCCAGGAAAGAATGGCATCTCTCCGCTCTGTGGAGTGTCTCACCGGGCCTAGACCTGGAAGGCAGGAATCGCAGGCGGGTCGGCCCGGAGGGAAGACACGCCCATCCACGCCGACCCAGGTGTTCCCCGCGAAAGAGAGGCCACCGGCCACCGCCCTGCACCGACCCCGTCCCAGCCCCGCGTCCTTTTAAAGCTCCTCCAGCAGAGCCCGGTATTCTTCCTCGCTGAGGGGTGGTTCCAGCGAGGCGGCCTCTTCCGTGGCCTCCAGCTCCCCAGGGGCCTCCGTTTCTAGGAAAGGCTGCGCCCGCTGCAGAAACTCCGGGCTCGCCAGGAGCTCATCCAGCAGGCGTAGGGGAGTGCAGACGAGCGCTCCGGCTCCTGGAGGAGCCGCGCCTGGGGGGGCGCCCTGATGGCTTGCACCTGCCACTGCCGCGCGGAGGCCTCCGGGGGCGCGGGCTGGGGAGGTGGGGCTTCCCCGGCTTGGGGTTCCCACGCAGCCCCGGCGACCTGGGGACCCTGGCCCCAGCCCCAACACGGACTCCCCTGGGACGCGAGGGGAGGGAAATGCAGGGGGTATTTCAGAATTCAGTCTTCCTCACAGAATCGCAAAGTTCACGTTTCACAACCATAAAGAAACTATTTACGCTAAAAATGAGACTTTTTATGAAGTTGCACTTAGAAAACTTCAATGTCTGAGAAAAAAATATCTCTAACGCACAGGGAAACTGGTGGTTTATCCAATACTCTGAAAATAAAATGGGCTGGGTGAGGGGAATATGAAAATATTATTTCAATTTCATCTCATTTTATTTATTTATGTACTTATTGATTTATTTTTGAGACAGAGTGTCCCTCTGTCCCTCAGGCTGGATTACAGTGTCCTGAGCTCAGCTCACTGCAGCCTCCGCATCCTGGGCTCAAGGCATTCTCCTGCCTCAGCCTCCAGAGTAGCTGGGACTAAATGAGCACGCCACCACGCCAGGCAAATTTTTGTCTTTTTTTTTTAAAGTGTAGAGGAGGTTTCACCATTTGGGCCAGGGTGGTCTTCAACTGCCGACTTCAGGTGATCGGCCCCAACTTGCCTTCCCAAAGTGAAGGGACTATAGGCATGAGCCACTGCGCCCAGACTATGATAGTTTCACACTGAAGCCTGAAGCTGCTCTGCCTTAGGATTTTTCCTGAGTTTTACTTTCTTGTCATGATGAGTTGCTAGTTCATGTTTTCCCTTGTTTCTTTTCGAAAGGCATTACTGATGAGATTATGGCTTTCTCACAAAGAATACCACTTTGGTGAAACTATATTGAAATCAGGAGTACCTTATGTTTCCGATACTTATCAAGCACAATATTTGAACACGGCGTGGTAGGTGAAAGTGTAGGAAGCAGAATTTGGCAATCCCCATTTTTTTTCAATTTCGACGGTTTCAGGTTTTTGGTTTCAGCCAAACTGAAGAATGTCCTTATGAGCTGTCAATTCACAGGCCGTTACAGACAATTTTTGAAACTACATCACGGTGTAATTTAAGGAGTACGATTCTAAAGAAATTTGAACAATCTGGTGGTATTGCTAACACCAAACAAGGTTGTTCAGCTCTTTCATCTTTAAAAACAAACAAACAGAAACATGATGTGGAATTCTCTCATTTTACCAAACAGCCGTACGCTCCCTTGAATATGTGACTATGAAACCCAAGTAATTGGAAGAAGAAAAATAAAGGAAACACCTCATCAGTCTCATTAATAGTTTTGTTGAGAATAGTTTATTTTTGAAAAACTGCTGGCTATGTCTTGATATTTTTAGACACGGCTAAAGCTGAAATTGCATGAATCCTCTCTCTAACATTCATGCTACTAAAGAAACTTTTCCCAAGATTTGACTGCATTCATTTCATAAAAGCCCTGTCCTCTTCTCCCCTATATATCTATATTAGCACTCTGCCTTCTACCCTCTTCCATAGGAAACACAAATCCGTCAATTGATCACTTAAGCCTTTCCAGTTTGGGTACAACATTTTCTGTAGTTGTACTCCTGAGATTTGTCCTTTATACTTCTAAAGACTAGACCCTAGATAATACATGCTTGGGAATAGTGGAGCTAGCTTGCTTAAACTTTATTTAGGCGTATGCTAATTACTTGTGGGGGGCAAAGGCAGGCAGTGAGGATGTTAAGCTTATCCCAAAATAGTCAATTTTGGAAAAGACACAAGTACAGGCCGGGCGTGGTGGCTCAGACCTGTAATCCCGGCACCTTGGGAGGCCGAGGCGGCCGGTCACGAGGTCAGGAGATCGACACCATCCTGGCTAACACGGTGAAACCCCGTCTCTGCTAAACATACACAAATTAGCCGGGCGTGGTGGCAGGCGCTTGTAGTCTCAGCTACTCGGGAGGCTGAGGCAGGAGAAGAGCACGAACCCGGGAGGCGGAGCTGGCAGTGAGCCGAGATTGCGCCACTGCACTCCGGCCTGGGAGGCAGAGTGGGATTCTGCCTCAAAAAAGAAAGAAAAAAAACATCTTCATATATATGAATGTGTGTGTGTTTGTGTGTGTCTGTGTGTGTGTGTGTACTCAGGTACACTCACTTTACTTCTGAGTTATCTCGTCACCACTTAACCAGCACCAATCAGAGACCACATTTTTCTAGGCAGTCTCCAAATGTACATTACAAATAGTAACGTACTTTAAGGATAGTAATGAAGCTCCGGGAAAAATTGCTTGTCTGCACCTCAGCAGACCAACCTGCCTGGGCCAGCTTCTCTCTTCCTCTACTCTTCCGAAAGTGCTAGACCTGCAACATCTGACAGAATACAGCTTCCATGACTCCTCAGTGCCATGGAAATGGAACGAGCTGAGAGCAATCTAAAGACTGGGAGATATTAGGTCTCTTGGATCTTACTTCTTTTGGTTGCTCGAGCACTTTAATTCCCGAGAGAGCCCTCCCATCTCCATCAGTTCTTCCAGGAACCTGTACCCTCCTTGTGTCTCTAAGATACGCTGGTCTAACTTGTTACATGCCTTTACAAGAAAGTTGGTAAAAATAAAAGGAAAGCTGAACAACGTCACAATATGGAGGTATGAAACAGAATTTCCCCATACTTGGTAAAGTTTAGAAATTTGTGTAATACCCGAAGGCAGATTCCATGTACAATAAGTCCTAGTTTAAGAACAAGAGCTGAGGGTATGAGGAAATAAAACTATATTTTCCGGGAGTATCTCTGGCTTCAGGAAGAAAGAGCACATGTTACTCTCCATTCAATATTAGGGCTGAACTATGGGGTCTTTTCGATCCTTTTTGCTTACCCTCTGCGATTCAGGGGGCACATGGCAAAGGTAAACAGACTGAAACAGCACCGTGGATAGCTGTGAGCTGTGCTGGGAAGATTCACGGTGATTCCATAATAAATCTCAGGTCTTTCTTCTGTAACAAAAAATTCCTCTTTTCCATCATCAAGGTAAAGCCGAGTATGTACAAGTAGAGTATGCGATAACTTTGTCACTCGTGACGAACCTAGTCGGTCCGATACTTTAACAACTTCTCCAATGTCTCTGCACTCAGGTTGGATATTCTGAGTGGGTCATCGGTAGAATGAATGAAATCAAGAATACTCTAAAGCAATGTTTGGAAGTCAATTTCAGTGTCTCCGGAAGCACTGGGAAAATCACCATGTGTAACGAACGTGAAGTATCCACAGGCTCTCTCTGTGTCTTTGAAACTGCCCATGTGTTCATTAGAAACGGCGGCTTGAGGAAAGGTGGTTTTGGAATTGGTTTCCCTCTAGTCTTACGTGATGCATCTCTACTATATTGCATTATAATAGAGCAAAGGGTCACTTGCTGACATAAAGCACAGGAGGCAGGAATGGAAGAGTCAACTTAGAGAAAAAAAGTGCTTTTCGGTTTTATTTTCATTTCTGCAGTTTGGAAAACAGTTTAACAGTTTAACAGATTTTGTGGCGGCTCACAAAAATACATATGAGCGTTGAAAATGTACAGAAGAACAACAATTGGGAGACATTTCCGGAAGCTTCAGTTTCTGAAACCCAGACATGAGCCTACAAGCTAAGACACGGCTACACCAGGCTTCAGCGTGAAACCATACAACTCCTGGGAAGGGCTTCCCTCTCTGAACGCAGCTACCTGTCCACAGGATGCTCTAGGCCCAGGCACCTTTATTCTTCCAACTAGAGAGACATAGAAAGATGCCTCCATATCCCATGAAGATGCCCAAGCATTTGGCCAAGGCTCCTATGAAACAGTCTGCTGTCTTCATCCAGGTAAGGGCAACTTCACATTTTCAGACACTAAGGTCGTGGGTAAATCCAGGGTGGACTGAGAGGCGGAAGCTCCAGCAAACACAGTCCTGTGGCTGGAAGATGAATGCAGTACTTATTCCTGCACCAACAGACCCTTGCCTCTGGCCTTGGGCCTAGAGCATGATTTTTTGGTAGTTGCTGTTGGGGAAGAGGCCCTTGGGCTTTAACCTGCGGACAGCCTCCCTTAAATGCTTGGGCTGCAGCGGGGGCGTTTCTCCCCACATCTCACACACGTCCAGGGCCTCTTCCACCACCTCTCCAACAAAGACCTTGGCGATTCCAGCCATGGCAATGGCGGCGTTCTCAGACACCGAACTGCCGGTGATAGACTTCATCAGACCTGCCATGCGTGCTTTTGGGAAAGCTGACCGGCGACACACTTCGTAGCGGGCCAGCTGCTCCTCAGACATGGCAGACAGCAGGGCTGTCATCCTCTGAGCCTCCTCTGCATCCACGGTGGGCTTCCTCTCCTTCTTTCCTTTGGTATGTCTTTTCCGTCTTTTGGCGGCAGGAGGAGGTGAGGCTGAGGCCTCCTTGTCCCCTTCTGTGAGGTCCATGACATCCTCACTCCTGAGCTCACCTCCCTGATCCCTGGGTTCTTCCAAGTTCCCACCTAGGTCCTCAGGGATTCCATCCTTCTTGCTGCCCTTCAGACCTCGGGGCATGGCGAACATCTCAGCAGACACACCTGTTTGCCTGCCCGTCTCCACGGGTGAGATTCAAGTCTGCCCCGTGACAGCAGCTGTAGAGGCAGAAGTTCTGGCTGGGGTGGTTTGATTACGGATCTGCAGCGAGAACCTTTCGAAGATTTTAGCTGCCGTGTTTCTGCTGAGCCACTTTAGCCATAACTGGACACAGCTCCCTGCCTCCCCTTCCCACACACAAACACACACGCTGAATTTTCTCACTTCCACAATGTGAAGAAACTTGTGGATGGAGAGTATATTAGTTTTACATCAATGCAGAATAAATTCTCACAAGTTTTGGACACTTAAAACAAACCCCAGCTCAGAGGTCAGAAGTTCTACCAGTCCAAGTGACTGCCACCTGCTCAGAGCCACACGAGGGACCTCCGGGATGGGTCTGGCTGTGTGGTCGCTGCCTTCACCTGAGAAGGGTCTGGCTTCGATCTGACTCGAGGTGGTGGCAGAATTCAATGCCTTCGGGTTGTGAGCCCCAGGCCCACTTGTCTGTTCTGCCTGCTGCCGTGAGGACGCTCTCGGCTCCTGCAAGTGTTGCCCAGGTCTGGGCTGTGAGGCTCCCTGGGTCTGCACGGCCAGTGCCGGGGAATCTCCCACAGGGCAATGTCATCTCAGGGAGCTCCAGTGCTCCCTTATAAAGAGCTCGGATGATTGAACTAGACCCAGCCCTTAGCAGCTATTGGCTCAGGATATCCCTAAGGAAATCAGGGATTTGGGCGGGCTCATCAATTCACGCTTCCGCCCACCCCCAAGGGAGGGGCAGACACAGGGCGAGTCTCCGAGGGGCGGGAAATGCAGGGGGTATTTCAGAATTCAGTCTTCCTCACAGAATCGCAAAGTTCACGTTTCACAACCATAAAGAAACTATTTACGCTAAAAATGAGACTTTTTAAGAAGTTGCACTTAGAAAACTTCAATGTCTGAGAAAAAAATATCCCTAACGCACAGGGAAACAGGTGGCTTATCCAATACTCTGGAAATAAAATGGGCTGGGTGAGGGGAATATGAAAATATTATTTCAATTTCATCTCATTTTATTTATTTATTTATGTACTTATTGATTTATTTTTGAGACAGAGTCTCCCTCTGTCCCTCAGGCTGGATTACAGTGTCCTGAGCTCAGCTCACTGCAGCCTCCGCATCCTGGGCCCAAGGCATTCTCCTGCCTCAGCCTCCAGAGTAGCTGGGACTAAATGAGTACGCCACCACGCCAGGCAAATTTTTGTCTTTTTTATAAAGTGTAGAGGAGGTTTCACCATTTGGGCCAGGGTGGTCTTCAACTGCCAACTTCAGATGATCTGCCCCAACTTGCCTTCCAAAGTGAAGGGACTATAGGCGTGAGCCACTGCGCCCAGACTATGATAGTTTCACACTGAGGCCTGAAGCTGCTCTGCCTTAGGATTTTTCCTGAGTTTTACGTTCTTGTCATGATGAGTTGCTGGTTCATATTTTCCGTTGGATCTTTTCGAAAGGGATTACTGATGAGATTATGGCTTTCTCACAAAGAATACCACTTTGGTGAAACTATACTGAAATCAGGAGTACCTTATGTTTCCGATACTTATCAAGCACAATATTTGAACACGGCGTGGTAGGTGAAAGTGTAGGAAGCAGAATTTGGCAAACCCCATTTTTTTTCAATTTCGACGGTTTCAGGTTTTTGGTTTCAGCCAAACTGAAGAATGTCCTAATGAGCTGTCAATTCACAGGCCATTACAGACAATTTTTGAAACTACATCACACTGTAATTTAAGGAGTACGATTCTAAAGAAATTTGAACAATCTGGTGGTATTGCTAACACCAAACAAGGTTGTTCAGCTCTTTCATCTTTAAAAACAAACAAACAAAAACATGATGTGGAATTCTCTCATTTTACCAAACAGCCGTACGCTCCCTTGAATATGTGACTATGAAACCCAAGTAATTGGAAGAAAAAAAATAAAGGAAACACCTCATCAGTCTCATTAATAGTTTTGTTGAGAATAGTTTATTTTTCAAAAACTGCTGGCTATGTCTTGATATTTTTAGACACGGCTAAAGTTGAAATTGCATGAATCCTCTCTCTAACATTCATGCTACTTAAGAATCTTTTCCCAAGATTTGACTGCATTCATTTCATAAAAGCCCTGTCCTCTTCTCCCCTATATATCTATATTAGCACTCTGCCTTCTACCCTCTTCCATAGGAAACACAAATCCGTCAATTGATCACTTAAGCCTTTCCAGTATGGGTACAACATTTTCTGTAGTTGTACTCCTGAGATTTGTCCTTTATACTTCTAAAGACTAGACCCTAGATAATACATGCTTGGGAATAGTGGAGCTAGCTTGCTTAAACTTTATTTAGGCGTATGCTAATTACTTGTGGGGGGCAAAGGCAGGCAGTGAGGATGTTAAGCTTATCCCAAAATAGTCAATTTTGGAAAAGACACAAGTACAGGCCGCGAGCGGTGGCTCAGACCTGAAATCCCAGCACCTTGGGAGGTCTTCTCGCAGAAGGCCAGAGCGAGACCCCGGGGAAAAGATGCATCCCAGGCGTGATGGCCTGACGATGGCTTCCTGTGTCCCGCAACATGGGGAGTCTGCAGTGTGGCCGGTTTGGAAACTGGCAAGGAGAGCGAAGAGACAACATGCTGGTCTTCCACCCTTCCCTGGATGCCCGTGGGTGCCCGCAGAGCTCCGGAAGCAAACAGTCAACATGCTCAGCCTTTCGGGGGCCGGAGAGACGTGAGCAACATGCCCCCTTGCAGAGGGCACAGCAGCGTGGAATCCCAAATCACGCTTCAGTCATCCTGAGGGTGGCTCCTCTGTGGTCGGGGCTGTCGGCCTGGCGCTCCGTTGCGAGGCTCAGCCTGGGGATGTGCGGTCTGTGAACCATGCGGTTGAAAACCCGAAGGCAACACGGGTCCCGGTCTTTTGTCTCTGAGGAAGCCGCCCGTTCCTTGGGCCACGGAATCGGGGCCAATGGGTGCCCCGCCGGCCCGACGCGGCGGCCGTGGGCCCAGCCCTCAGCCCGCGCCGGGCGCTTACCCTTTTCCCGGAGCGCGGGGGTCCCGTTGCTCCCGGAGGCCAAAGACCGTTTATTCTCTCTGCCTTCCTCCCTCTGTCCCTGGCTCCCTCCCGCCCGCCCTCTGTCCCTGCGTCGCTCTGTCTATCCCTCCGTTCCTAACTGCCTCCCTCTCTCTCCCTCCCTCCCTCCCTCCCAACTTCCCTCCGCCCATCCTTCGGCCCCTCTGGGTCTCCCGTTCGTCTCTCCATCTCTGCCCGCCTTCCCTCCCGCCTGGAACGGTCGGCATCGCCGGCGTGCGCGGGGCCTGGGGTCTGCGTTCAGCCGCCAGGCGCTCCACGGTGGCAGCTGGGAGGCTGCAGGGACACGGGCGGGCGGGCGGGCGGGCGGCCGGGCGACGGTGGAGCGGAGGCGCAGAGGAGGCGAGCCGCCGCCGGAGGGATGGCGGGCCCGGACGCTGCGCGGGCCCGGTGTTTCGCGGGAAGGGGGTCTCCACCCAGCCCAGGGGAAGACTCATTTTCCGGGGGTAGGGATTGGGGGGTGGGGGTGGCGAGGGGTCGGTCAGGCCGTGGCGGAAAGGCATGAGAGCTCTGCCCGGGCTGCTCCCAGAGCCTAGGCGGCTGCCCGCGAACCCGCGCGTGCGCAGCAGACGGCCCACCTGCTGGTACCTGGGCCGGCGCTGGGATCCCCGGGATGCCCAGGAAAGAATGGCATCTCTCCGCTCTGTGGAGTGTCTCACCGGGCCTAGACCTGGAAGGCAGGAATCGCAGGCGGGTCGGCCCGGAGGGAAGACACGCCCATCCACGCCGACCCAGGTGTTCCCCGCGAAAGAGAGGCCACCGGCCACCGCCCTGCACCGACCCCGTCCCAGCCCCGCGTCCTTTTAAAGCTCCTCCAGCAGAGCCCGGTATTCTTCCTCGCTGAGGGGTGGTTCCAGCGAGGCGGCCTCTTCCGTGGCCTCCAGCTCCCCAGGGGCCTCCGTTTCTAGGAAAGGCTGCGCCCGCTGCAGAAACTCCGGGCTCGCCAGGAGCTCATCCAGCAGGCGTAGGGGAGTGCAGACGAGCGCTCCGGCTCCTGGAGGAGCCGCGCCTGGGGGGGCGCCCGGATGGCTTGCACCTGCCACTGCCGCGCGGAGGCCTCCGGGGGCGCGGGCTGGGGAGGTGGGGCTTCCCCGGCTTGGGGTTCCCACGCAGCCCCGGCGACCTGGGGACCCTGGCCCCAGCCCCAACACGGACTCCCCTGGGACGCGAGGGGAGGGAAATGCAGGGGGTATTTCAGAATTCAGTCTTCCTCACAGAATCGCAAAGTTCACGTTTCACAACCATAAAGAAACTATTTACGCTAAAAATGAGACTTTTTATGAAGTTGCACTTAGAAAACTTCAATGTCTGAGAAAAAAATATCTCTAACGCACAGGGAAACTGGTGGTTTATCCAATACTCTGAAAATAAAATGGGCTGGGTGAGGGGAATATGAAAATATTATTTCAATTTCATCTCATTTTATTTATTTATGTACTTATTGATTTATTTTTGAGACAGAGTGTCCCTCTGTCCCTCAGGCTGGATTACAGTGTCCTGAGCTCAGCTCACTGCAGCCTCCGCATCCTGGGCTCAAGGCATTCTCCTGCCTCAGCCTCCAGAGTAGCTGGGACTAAATGAGCACGCCACCACGCCAGGCAAATTTTTGTCTTTTTTTTTTAAAGTGTAGAGGAGGTTTCACCATTTGGGCCAGGGTGGTCTTCAACTGCCGACTTCAGGTGATCGGCCCCAACTTGCCTTCCCAAAGTGAAGGGACTATAGGCATGAGCCACTGCGCCCAGACTATGATAGTTTCACACTGAAGCCTGAAGCTGCTCTGCCTTAGGATTTTTCCTGAGTTTTACTTTCTTGTCATGATGAGTTGCTAGTTCATGTTTTCCCTTGTTTCTTTTCGAAAGGCATTACTGATGAGATTATGGCTTTCTCACAAAGAATACCACTTTGGTGAAACTATATTGAAATCAGGAGTACCTTATGTTTCCGATACTTATCAAGCACAATATTTGAACACGGCGTGGTAGGTGAAAGTGTAGGAAGCAGAATTTGGCAATCCCCATTTTTTTTCAATTTCGACGGTTTCAGGTTTTTGGTTTCAGCCAAACTGAAGAATGTCCTTATGAGCTGTCAATTCACAGGCCGTTACAGACAATTTTTGAAACTACATCACGGTGTAATTTAAGGAGTACGATTCTAAAGAAATTTGAACAATCTGGTGGTATTGCTAACACCAAACAAGGTTGTTCAGCTCTTTCATCTTTAAAAACAAACAAACAGAAACATGATGTGGAATTCTCTCATTTTACCAAACAGCCGTACGCTCCCTTGAATATGTGACTATGAAACCCAAGTAATTGGAAGAAGAAAAATAAAGGAAACACCTCATCAGTCTCATTAATAGTTTTGTTGAGAATAGTTTATTTTTGAAAAACTGCTGGCTATGTCTTGATATTTTTAGACACGGCTAAAGCTGAAATTGCATGAATCCTCTCTCTAACATTCATGCTACTAAAGAAACTTTTCCCAAGATTTGACTGCATTCATTTCATAAAAGCCCTGTCCTCTTCTCCCCTATATATCTATATTAGCACTCTGCCTTCTACCCTCTTCCATAGGAAACACAAATCCGTCAATTGATCACTTAAGCCTTTCCAGTTTGGGTACAACATTTTCTGTAGTTGTACTCCTGAGATTTGTCCTTTATACTTCTAAAGACTAGACCCTAGATAATACATGCTTGGGAATAGTGGAGCTAGCTTGCTTAAACTTTATTTAGGCGTATGCTAATTACTTGTGGGGGGCAAAGGCAGGCAGTGAGGATGTTAAGCTTATCCCAAAATAGTCAATTTTGGAAAAGACACAAGTACAGGCCGGGCGTGGTGGCTCAGACCTGTAATCCCGGCACCTTGGGAGGCCGAGGCGGCCGGTCACGAGGTCAGGAGATCGACACCATCCTGGCTAACACGGTGAAACCCCGTCTCTGCTAAACATACACAAATTAGCCGGGCGTGGTGGCAGGCGCTTGTAGTCTCAGCTACTCGGGAGGCTGAGGCAGGAGAAGAGCACGAACCCGGGAGGCGGAGCTGGCAGTGAGCCGAGATTGCGCCACTGCACTCCGGCCTGGGCGGCAGAGTGGGATTCTGCCTCAAAAAAGAAAGAAAAAAAACATCTTCATATATATGAATGTGTGTGTGTGTGTGTGTGTGTGTCTGTGTGTGTGTGTGTACTCAGGTACACTCACTTTACTTCTGAGTTATCTCGTCACCACTTAACCAGCACCAATCAGAGACCACATTTTTCTAGGCAGTCTCCAAATGTACATTACAAATAGTAACGTACTTTAAGGATAGTAATGAAGCTCCGGGAAAAATTGCTTGTCTGCACCTCAGCAGACCAACCTGCCTGGGCCAGCTTCTCTCTTCCTCTACTCTTCAGAAAGTGCTAGACCTGCAACATCTGACAGAATACAGCTTCCATGACTCCTCAGTGCCATGGAAATGGAACGAGCTGAGAGCAATCTAAAGACTGGGAGATATTAGGTCTCTTGGATCTTACTTCTTTTGGTTGCTCGAGCACTTTAATTCCCGAGAGAGCCCTCCCATCTCCATCAGTTCTTCCAGGAACCTGTACCCTCCTTGTGTCTCTAAGATACGCTGGTCTAACTTGTTACATGCCTTTACAAGAAAGTTGGTAAAAATAAAAGGAAAGCTGAACAACGTCACAATATGGAGGTATGAAACAGAATTTCCCCATACTTGGTAAAGTTTAGAAATTTGTGTAATACCCGAAGGCAGATTCCATGTACAATAAGTCCTAGTTTAAGAACAAGAGCTGAGGGTATGAGGAAATAAAACTATATTTTCCGGGAGTATCTCTGGCTTCAGGAAGAAAGAGCACATGTTACTCTCCATTCAATATTAGGGCTGAACTATGGGGTCTTTTCGATCCTTTTTGCTTACCCTCTGCGATTCAGGGGGCACATGGCAAAGGTAAACAGACTGAAACAGCACCGTGGATAGCTGTGAGCTGTGCTGGGAAGATTCACGGTGATTCCATAATAAATCTCAGGTCTTTCTTCTGTAACAAAAAATTCCTCTTTTCCATCATCAAGGTAAAGCCGAGTATGTACAAGTAGAGTATGCGATAACTTTGTCACTCGTGACGAACCTAGTCGGTCCGATACTTTAACAACTTCTCCAATGTCTCTGCACTCAGGTTGGATATTCTGAGTGGGTCATCGGTAGAATGAATGAAATCAAGAATACTCTATAGCAATGTTTGGAAGTCAATTTCAGTGTCTCCGGAAGCACTGGGAAAATCACCATGTGTAACGAACGTGAAGTATCCACAGGCTCTCTCTGTGTCTTTGAAACTGCCCATGTGTTCATTAGAAACGGCGGCTTGAGGAAAGGTGGTTTTGGAATTGGTTTCCCTCTAGTCTTACGTGATGCATCTCTACTATATTGCATTATAATAGAGCAAAGGGTCACTTGCTGACATAAAGCACAGGAGGCCGGAATGGAAGAGTCAACTTAGAGAAAAAAAGTGCTTTTCGGTTTTATTTTCTTTTCTGCAGTTTGGAAAACAGTTTAACAGTTTAACTGATTTTGTGGCGGCTCACAAAAATACATATGAGCGTTGAAAATGTACAGAAGAACAACAATTGGGAGACATTTCCGGAAGCTTCAGTTTCTGAAACCCAGACACGAGCCTACAAGCTAAGACACGGCTACACCAGGCTTCAGCGTGAAACCATACAACTCCTGGGAAGGGCTTCCCTCTCTGAACGCAGCTACCTGTCCACAGGATGCTCTAGGCCCAGGCACCTTTATTCTTCCAACTAGAGAGACATAGAAAGATGCCTCCATATCCCATGAAGATGCCCAAGCATTTGGCCAAGGCTCCTATGAAACAGTCTGCTGTCTTCATCCAGGTAAGGGCAACTTCACATTTTCAGACACTAAGGTCGTGGGCAAATCCAGGGTGGACTGAGAGGCGGAAGCTCCAGCAAACACAGTCCTGTGGCTGGAAGATGAATGCAGTACTTATTCCTGCACCAACAGACCCTTGCCTCTGGCCTTGGGCCTAGAGCATGATTTTTTGGTAGTTGCTGTTGGGGAAGAGGCCCTTGGGCTTTAACCTGCGGACAGCCTCCCTTAAATGCTTGGGCTGCAGCGGGGGCGTTTCTCCCCACATCTCACACACGTCCAGGGCCTCTTCCACCACCTCTCCAACAAAGACCTTGGCGATTCCAGCCATGGCAATGGCGGCGTTCTCAGACACCGAACTGCCGGTGATAGACTTCATCAGACCTGCAATGCGTGCTTTTGGGAAAGCTGACCGGCGACACACTTCGTAGCGGGCCAGCTGCTCCTCAGACATGGCAGACAGCAGGGCTGTCATCCTCTGAGCCTCCTCTGCATCCACGGTGGGCTTCCTCTCCTTCTTTCCTTTGGTATGTCTTTTCCGTCTTTTGGCGGCAGGAGGAGCTGAGGCTGAGGCCTCCTTGTCCCCTTCTGTGAGGTCCATGACATCCTCACTCCTGAGCTCACCTCCCTGATCCCTGGGTTCTTCCAAGTTCCCACCTAGGTCCTCAGGGATTCCATCCTTCTTGCTGCCCTTCAGACCTCGGGGCATGGCGAACATCTCAGCAGACACACCTGTTTGCCTGCCCGTCTCCACGGGTGAGATTCAAGTCTGCCCCGTGACAGCAGCTGTAGAGGCAGAAGTTCTGGCTGGGGTGGTTTGATTACGGATCTGCAGCGAGAACCTTTCGAAGATTTTAGCTGCCGTGTTTCTGCTGAGCCACTTTAGCCATAACTGGACACAGCTCCCTGCCACCCCTTCCCACACACAAACACACACGCTGAATTTTCTCACTTCCACAATGTGAAGAAACTTGTGGATGGAGAGTATATTAGTTTTACATCAATGCAGAATAAATTCTCACAAGTTTTGGACACTTAAAACAAACCCCAGCTCAGAGGTCAGAAGTTCTACCAGTCCAAGTGACTGCCACCTGCTCAGAGCCACACGAGGGACCTCCGGGATGGGTCTGGCTGTGTGGTCGCTGCCTTCACCTGAGAAGGGTCTGGCTTCGATCTGACTCGAGGTGGTGGCAGAATTCAATGCCTTCGGGTTGTGAGCCCCAGGCCCACTTGTCTGTTCTGCCTGCTGCCGTGAGGACGCTCTCGGCTCCTGCAAGTGTTGCCCAGGTCTGGGCTGTGAGGCTCCCTGGGTCTGCGGGGCCAGTGCCGGGGAATCTCCCACAGGGCAATGTCATCTCAGGGAGCTCCAGTCCTCCCTTATAAAGAGCTCGGATGATTGAACTAGACCCAGCCCTTAGCAGCTATTGGCTCAGGATATCCCTAAGGAAATCAGGGATTTGGGCGGGCTCATCAATTCACGCTTCCGCCCACCCCCAAGGGAGGGGCAGACACAGGGCGAGTCTCCGAGGGGCGGGAAATGCAGGGGGTATTTCAGAATTCAGTCTTCCTCACAGAATCGCAAAGTTCACGTTTCACAACCATAAAGAAACTATTTACGCTAAAAATGAGACTTTTTAAGAAGTTGCACTTAGAAAACTTCAATGTCTGAGAAAAAAATATCCCTAACGCACAGGGAAACAGGTGGCTTATCCAATACTCTGGAAATAAAATGGGCTGGGTGAGGGGAATATGAAAATATTATTTCAATTTCATCTCATTTTATTTATTTATTTATGTACTTATTGATTTATTTTTGAGACAGAGTCTCCCTCTGTCCCTCAGGCTGGATTACAGTGTCCTGAGCTCAGCTCACTGCAGCCTCCGCATCCTGGGCCCAAGGCATTCTCCTGCCTCAGCCTCCAGAGTAGCTGGGACTAAATGAGTACGCCACCACGCCAGGCAAATTTTTGTCTTTTTTATAAAGTGTAGAGGAGGTTTCACCATTTGGGCCAGGGTGGTCTTCAACTGCCAACTTCAGATGATCTGCCCCAACCTGCCTTCCAAAGTGAAGGGACTATAGGCGTGAGCCACTGCGCCCAGACTATGATAGTTTCACACTGAGGCCTGAAGCTGCTCTGCCTTAGGATTTTTCCTGAGTTTTACGTTCTTGTCATGATGAGTTGCTAGTTCATATTTTCCGTTGGATCTTTTCGAAAGGGATTACTGATGAGATTATGGCTTTCTCACAAAAAATACCACTTTGGTGAAACTATACTGAAATCAGGAGTACCTTATGTTTCCGATACTTATCAAGCACAATATTTGAACACGGCGTGGTAGGTGAAAGTGTAGGAAGCAGAATTTGGCAAACCCCATTTTTTTTCAATTTCGACGGTTTCAGGTTTTTGGTTTCAGCCAAACTGAAGAATGTCCTCATGAGCTGTCAATTCACAGGCCATTACAGACAATTTTTGAAACTACATCACACTGTAATTTAAGGAGTACGATTCTAAAGAAATTTGAACAATCTGGTGGTATTGCTAACACCAAACAAGGTTGTTCAGCTCTTTCATCTTTAAAAACAAACAAACAAAAACATGATGTGGAATTCTCTCATTTTACCAAACAGCCGTACGCTCCCTTGAATATGTGACTATGAAACCCAAGTAATTGGAAGAAAAAAAATAAAGGAAACACCTCATCAGTCTCATTAATAGTTTTGTTGAGAATAGTTTATTTTTCAAAAACTGCTGGCTATGTCTTGATATTTTTAGACACGGCTAAAGTTGAAATTGCATGAATCCTCTCTCTAACATTCATGCTACTTAAGAATCTTTTCCCAAGATTTGACTGCATTCATTTCATAAAAGCCCTGTCCTCTTCTCCCCTATATATCTATATTAGCACTCTGCCTTCTACCCTCTTCCATAGGAAACACAAATCCGTCAATTGATCACTTAAGCCTTTCCAGTATGGGTACAACATTTTCTGTAGTTGTACTCCTGAGATTTGTCCTTTATACTTCTAAAGACTAGACCCTAGATAATACATGCTTGGGAATAGTGGAGCTAGCTTGCTTAAACTTTATTTAGGCGTATGCTAATTACTTGTGGGGGGCAAAGGCAGGCAGTGAGGATGTTACGCTTATCCCAAAATAGTCAATTTTGGAAAAGACACAAGTACAGGCCGCGAGCGGTGGCTCAGACCTGAAATCCCAGCACCTTGGGAGGTCTTCTCGCAGAAGGCCAGAGCGAGACCCCGGGGAGAAGATGCATCCCAGGCGTGATGGCCTGACGATGGCTTCCTGTGTCCCGCAACATGGGGAGTCTGCAGTGTGGCCGGTTTGGAAACTGGCAAGGAGAGCGAAGAGACAACATGCTGGTCTTCCACCCTTCCCTGGATGCCCGTGGGTGCCCGCAGAGCTCCGGAAGCAAACAGTCAACATGCTCAGCCTTTCGGGGGCCGGAGAGACGTGAGCAACATGCCCCCTTGCAGAGGGCACAGCAGCGTGGAATCCCAAATCACGCTTCAGTCATCCTGAGGGTGGCTCCTCTGTGGTCGGGGCTGTCGGCCTGGCGCTCCGTTGCGAGGCTCAGCCTGGGGATGTGCGGTCTGTGAACCACGCGGTTGAAAACCCGAAGGCAACACGGGTCCCGGTCTTTTGTCTCTGAGGAAGCCGCCCGTTCCTTGGGCCACGGAATCGGGGCCAATGGGTGCCCCGCCGGCCCGACGCGGCGGCCGTGGGCCCAGCCCTCAGCCCGCGCCGGGCGCTTACCCTTTTCCCGGAGCGCGGGGGTCCCGTTGCTCCCGGAGGCCAAAGACCGTTTATTCTCTCTGCCTTCCTCCCTCTGTCCCTGGCTCCCTCCCGCCCGCCCTCTGTCCCTGCGTCGCTCTGTCTATCCCTCCGTTCCTAACTGCCTCCCTCTCTCTCCCTCCCTCCCTCCCTCCCAACTTCCCTCCGCCCATCCTTCGGCCCCTCTGGGTCTCCCGTTCGTCTCTCCATCTCTGCCCGCCTTCCCTCCCGCCTGGAACGGTCGGCATCGCCGGCGTGCGCGGGGCCTGGGGTCTGCGTTCAGCCGCCAGGCGCTCCACGGTGGCAGCTGGGAGGCTGCAGGGACACGGGCGGGCGGGCGGGCGGGCGGCCGGGCGACGGTGGAGCGGAGGCGCAGAGGAGGCGAGCCGCCGCCGGAGGGATGGCGGGCCCGGACGCTGCGCGGGCCCGGTGTTTCGCGGGAAGGGGGTCTCCACCCAGCCCAGGGGAAGACTCATTTTCCGGGGGTAGGGATTGGGGGGTGGGGGTGGCGAGGGGTCGGTCAGGCCGTGGCGGAAAGGCATGAGAGCTCTGCCCGGGCTGCTCCCAGAGCCTAGGCGGCTGCCCGCGAACCCGCGCGTGCGCAGCAGACGGCCCACCTGCTGGTACCTGGGCCGGCGCTGGGATCCCCGGGATGCCCAGGAAAGAATGGCATCTCTCCGCTCTGTGGAGTGTCTCACCGGGCCTAGACCTGGAAGGCAGGAATCGCAGGCGGGTCGGCCCGGAGGGAAGACACGCCCATCCACGCCGACCCAGGTGTTCCCCGCGAAAGAGAGGCCACCGGCCACCGCCCTGCACCGACCCCGTCCCAGCCCCGCGTCCTTTTAAAGCTCCTCCAGCAGAGCCCGGTATTCTTCCTCGCTGAGGGGTGGTTCCAGCGAGGCGGCCTCTTCCGTGGCCTCCAGCTCCCCAGGGGCCTCCGTTTCTAGGAAAGGCTGCGCCCGCTGCAGAAACTCCGGGCTCGCCAGGAGCTCATCCAGCAGGCGTAGGGGAGTGCAGACGAGCGCTCCGGCTCCTGGAGGAGCCGCGCCTGGGGGGGCGCCCGGATGGCTTGCACCTGCCACTGCCGCGCGGAGGCCTCCGGGGGCGCGGGCTGGGGAGGTGGGGCTTCCCCGGCTTGGGGTTCCCACGCAGCCCCGGCGACCTGGGGACCCTGGCCCCAGCCCCAACACGGACTCCCCTGGGACGCGAGGGGAGGGAAATGCAGGGGGTATTTCAGAATTCAGTCTTCCTCACAGAATCGCAAAGTTCACGTTTCACAACCATAAAGAAACTATTTACGCTAAAAATGAGACTTTTTATGAAGTTGCACTTAGAAAACTTCAATGTCTGAGAAAAAAATATCTCTAACGCACAGGGAAACTGGTGGTTTATCCAATACTCTGAAAATAAAATGGGCTGGGTGAGGGGAATATGAAAATATTATTTCAATTTCATCTCATTTTATTTATTTATGTACTTATTGATTTATTTTTGAGACAGAGTGTCCCTCTGTCCCTCAGGCTGGATTACAGTGTCCTGAGCTCAGCTCACTGCAGCCTCCGCATCCTGGGCTCAAGGCATTCTCCTGCCTCAGCCTCCAGGGTAGCTGGGACTAAATGAGCACGCCACCACGCCAGGCAAATTTTTGTCTTTTTTTTTTAAAGTGTAGTGGAGGTTTCACCATTTGGGCCAGGGTGGTCTTCAACTGCCGACTTCAGGTGATCTGCCCCAACTTGCCTTCCCAAAGTGAAGGGACTATAGGCATGAGCCACTGCGCCCAGACTATGGTAGTTTCACACTGAAGCCTGAAGCTGCTCTGCCTTAGGATTTTTCCTGAGTTTTACTTTCTTTTCATGATGAGTTGCTAGTTCATGTTTTCCCTTGTTTCTTTTCGAAAGGCATTACTGATGAGATTATGGCTTTCTCACAAAGAATACCACTTTGGTGAAACTATATTGAAATCAGGAGTACCTTATGTTTCCGATACTTATCAAGCACAATATTTGAACACGGCGTGGTAGGTGAAAGTGTAGGAAGCAGAATTTGGCAATCCCCATATTTTTTCAATTTCGACGGTTTCAGGTTTTTGGTTTCAGCCAAACTGAAGAATGTCCTTATGAGCTGTCAATTCACAGGCCGTTACAGACAATATTTGAAACTACATCACGGTGTAATTTAAGGAGTACGATTCTAAAGAAATTTGAACAATCTGGTGGTATTGCTAACACCAAACAAGGTTGTTCAGCTCTTTCATCTTTAAAAACTAACAAACAAAAACATGATGTGGAATTCTCTCATTTTACCAAACAGCCGTACGCTCCCTTGAATATGTGACTATGAAACCCAAGTAATTGGAAGAAGAAAAATAAAGGAAACACCTCATCAGTCTCATTAATAGTTTTGTTGAGAATAGTTTATTTTTGAAAAACTGCTGGCTATGTCTTGATATTTTTAGACACGGCTAAAGCTGAAATTGCATGAATCCTCTCTCTAACATTCATGCTACTAAAGAAACTTTTCCCAAGATTTGACTGCATTCATTTCATAAAAGCCCTGTCCTCTTCTCCCCTATATATCTATATTAGCACTCTGCCTTCTACCCTCTTCCATAGGAAACACAAATCCGTCAATTGATCACTTAAGCCTTTCCAGTTTGGGTACAACATTTTCTGTAGTTGTACTCCTGAGATTTGTCCTTTATACTTCTAAAGACTAGACCCTAGATAATACATGCTTGGGAATAGTGGAGCTAGCTTGCTTAAACTTTATTTAGGCGTATGCTAATTACTTGTGGGGGGCAAAGGCAGGCAGTGAGGATGTTAAGCTTATCCCAAAATAGTCAATTTTGGAAAAGACACAAGTACAGGCCGGGCGTGGTGGCTCAGACCTGTAATCCCGGCACCTTGGGAGGCCGAGGCGGCCGGTCACGAGGTCAGGAGATCGACACCATCCTGGCTAACACGGTGAAACCCCGTCTCTGCTAAACATACACAAATTAGCCGGGCGTGGTGGCAGGCGCTTGTAGTCTCAGCTACTCGGGAGGCTGAGGCAGGAGAAGAGCACGAACCCGGGAGGCGGAGCTGGCAGTGAGCCGAGATTGCGCCACTGCACTCCGGCCTGGGCGGCAGAGTGGGATTCTGCCTCAAAAAAGAAAGAAAAAAAACATCTTCATATATATGAATGTGTGTGTGTGTGTGTGTGTGTGTCTGTGTGTGTGTGTGTACTCAGGTACACTCACTTTACTTCTGAGTTATCTCGTCACCACTTAACCAGCACCAATCAGAGACCACATTTTTCTAGGCAGTCTCCAAATGTACATTACAAATAGTAACGTACTTTAAGGATAGTAATGAAGCTCCGGGAAAAATTGCTTGTCTGCACCTCAGCAGACCAACCTGCCTGGGCCAGCTTCTCTCTTCCTCTACTCTTCAGAAAGTGCTAGACCTGCAACATCTGACAGAATACAGCTTCCATGACTCCTCAGTGCCATGGAAATGGAACGAGCTGAGAGCAATCTAAAGACTGGGAGATATTAGGTCTCTTGGATCTTACTTCTTTTGGTTGCTCGAGCACTTTAATTCCCGAGAGAGCCCTCCCATCTCCATCAGTTCTTCCAGGAACCTGTACCCTCCTTGTGTCTCTAAGATACGCTGGTCTAACTTGTTACATGCCTTTACAAGAAAGTTGGTAAAAATAAAAGGAAAGCTGAACAACGTCACAATATGGAGGTATGAAACAGAATTTCCCCATACTTGGTAAAGTTTAGAAATTTGTGTAATACCCGAAGGCAGATTCCATGTACAATAAGTCCTAGTTTAAGAACAAGAGCTGAGGGTATGAGGAAATAAAACTATATTTTCCGGGAGTATCTCTGGCTTCAGGAAGAAAGAGCACATGTTACTCTCCATTCAATATTAGGGCTGAACTATGGGGTCTTTTCGATCCTTTTTGCTTACCCTCTGCGATTCAGGGGGCACATGGCAAAGGTAAACAGACTGAAACAGCACCGTGGATAGCTGTGAGCTGTGCTGGGAAGATTCACGGTGATTCCATAATAAATCTCAGGTCTTTCTTCTGTAACAAAAAATTCCTCTTTTCCATCATCAAGGTAAAGCCGAGTATGTACAAGTAGAGTATGCGATAACTTTGTCACTCGTGACGAACCTAGTCGGTCCGATACTTTAACAACTTCTCCAATGTCTCTGCACTCAGGTTGGATATTCTGAGTGGGTCATCGGTAGAATGAATGAAATCAAGAATACTCTATAGCAATGTTTGGAAGTCAATTTCAGTGTCTCCGGAAGCACTGGGAAAATCACCATGTGTAACGAACGTGAAGTATCCACAGGCTCTCTCTGTGTCTTTGAAACTGCCCATGTGTTCATTAGAAACGGCGGCTTGAGGAAAGGTGGTTTTGGAATTGGTTTCCCTCTAGTCTTACGTGATGCATCTCTACTATATTGCATTATAATAAAGCAAAGGGTCACTTGCTGACATAAAGCACAGGAGGCAGGAATGGAAGAGTCAACTTAGAGAAAAAAAGTGCTTTTCGGTTTTATTTTCATTTCTGCAGTTTGGAAAACAGTTTAACAGTTTAACTGATTTTGTGGCGGCTCACAAAAATACATATGAGCGTTGAAAATGTACAGAAGAACAACAATTGGGAGACATTTCCGGAAGCTTCAGTTTCTGAAACCCAGACACGAGCCTACAAGCTAAGACACGGCTACACCAGGCTTCAGCGTGAAACCATACAACTCCTGGGAAGGGCTGCCCTCTCTGAACGCAGCTACCTGTCCACAGGATGCTCTAGGCCCAGGCACCTTTATTCTTCCAACTAGAGAGACATAGAAAGATGCCTCCATATCCCATGAAGATGCCCAAGCATTTGGCCAAGGCTCCTATGAAACAGTCTGCTGTCTTCATCCAGGTAAGGGCAACTTCACATTTTCAGACACTAAGGTCGTGGGCAAATCCAGGGTGGACTGAGAGGCGGAAGCTCCAGCAAACAGAGTCCTGTGGCTGGAAGATGAATGCAGTACTTATTCCTGCACCAACAGACCCTTGCCTCTGGCCTTGGGCCTAGAGCATGATTTTTTGGTAGTTGCTGTTGGGGAAGAGGCCCTTGGGCTTTAACCTGCGGACAGCCTCCCTTAAATGCTTGGGCTGCAGCGGGGGCGTTTCTCCCCACATCTCACACACGTCCAGGGCCTCTTCCACCACCTCTCCAACAAAGACCTTGGCGATTCCAGCCATGGCAATGGCGGCGTTCTCAGACACCGAACTGCCGGTGATAGACTTCATCAGACCTGCCATGCGTGCTTTTGGGAAAGCTGACCGGCGACACACTTCGTAGCGGGCCAGCTGCTCCTCAGACATGGCAGACAGCAGGGCTGTCATCCTCTGAGCCTCCTCTGCATCCACGGTGGGCTTCCTCTCCTTCTTTCCTTTGGTATGTCTTTTCCGTCTTTTGGCGGCAGGAGGAGCTGAGGCTGAGGCCTCCTTGTCCCCTTCTGTGAGGTCCATGACATCCTCACTCCTGAGCTCACCTCCCTGATCCCTGGGTTCTTCCAAGTTCCCACCTAGGTCCTCAGGGATTCCATCCTTCTTGCTGCCCTTCAGACCTCGGGGCATGGCGAACATCTCAGCAGACACACCTGTTTGCCTGCCCGTCTCCACGGGTGAGATTCAAGTCTGCCCCGTGACAGCAGCTGTAGAGGCAGAAGTTCTGGCTGGGGTGGTTTGATTACGGATCTGCAGCGAGAACCTTTCGAAGATTTTAGCTGCCGTGTTTCTGCTGAGCCACTTTAGCCATAACTGGACACAGCTCCCTGCCTCCCCTTCCCACACACAAACACACACGCTGAATTTTCTCACTTCCACAATGTGAAGAAACTTGTGGATGGAGAGTATATTAGTTTTACATCAATGCAGAATAAATTCTCACAAGTTTTGGACACTTAAAACAAACCCCAGCTCAGAGGTCAGAAGTTCTACCAGTCCAAGTGACTGCCACCTGCTCAGAGCCACACGAGGGACCTCCGGGATGGGTCTGGCTGTGTGGTCTGGCTTCGATCTGACTCGAGGTGGTGGCAGAATTCAATGCCTTCGGGTTGTGAGCCCCAGGCCCACTTGTCTGTTCTGCCTGCTGCCGTGAGGACGCTCTCGGCTCCTGCAAGTGTTGCCCAGGTCTGGGCTGTGAGGCTCCCTGGGTCTGCACGGCCAGTGCCGGGGAATCTCCCACAGGGCAATGTCATCTCAGGGAGCTCCAGTGCTCCCTTATAAAGAGCTCGGATGATTGAACTAGACCCAGCCCTTAGCAGCTATTGGCTCAGGATATCCCTAAGGAAATCAGGGATTTGGGCGGGCTCATCAATTCACGCTTCCGCCCACCCCCAAGGGAGGGGCAGACACAGGGCGAGTCTCCGAGGGGCGGGAAATGCAGGGGGTATTTCAGAATTCAGTCTTCCTCACAGAATCGCAAAGTTCACGTTTCACAACCATAAAGAAACTATTTACGCTAAAAATGAGACTTTTTAAGAAGTTGCACTTAGAAAACTTCAATGTCTGAGAAAAAAATATCCCTAACGCACAGGGAAACAGGTGGCTTATCCAATACTCTGGAAATAAAATGGGCTGGGTGAGGGGAATATGAAAATATTATTTCAATTTCATCTCATTTTATTTATTTATTTATGTACTTATTGATTTATTTTTGAGACAGAGTCTCCCTCTGTCCCTCAGGCTGGATTACAGTGTCCTGAGCTCAGCTCACTGCAGCCTCCGCATCCTGGGCCCAAGGCATTCTCCTGCCTCAGCCTCCAGAGTAGCTGGGACTAAATGAGTACGCCACCACGCCAGGCAAATTTTTGTCTTTTTTATAAAGTGTAGAGGAGGTTTCACCATTTGGGCCAGGGTGGTCTTCAACTGCCAACTTCAGATGATCTGCCCCAACTTGCCTTCCAAAGTGAAGGGACTATAGGCGTGAGCCACTGCGCCCAGACTATGATAGTTTCACACTGAGGCCTGAAGCTGCTCTGCCTTAGGATTTTTCCTGAGTTTTACGTTCTTGTCATGATGAGTTGCTAGTTCATATTTTCCGTTGGATCTTTTCGAAAGGGATTACTGATGAGATTATGGCTTTCTCACAAAGAATACCACTTTGGTGAAACTATACTGAAATCAGGAGTACCTTATGTTTCCGATACTTATCAAGCACAATATTTGAACACGGCGTGGTAGGTGAAAGTGTAGGAAGCAGAATTTGGCAAACCCCATTTTTTTTCAATTTCGACGGTTTCAGGTTTTTGGTTTCAGCCAAACTGAAGAATGTCCTAATGAGCTGTCAATTCACAGGCCATTACAGACAATTTTTGAAACTACATCACACTGTAATTTAAGGAGTACGATTCTAAAGAAATTTGAACAATCTGGTGGTATTGCTAACACCAAACAAGGTTGTTCAGCTCTTTCATCTTTAAAAACAAACAAACAAAAACATGATGTGGAATTCTCTCATTTTACCAAACAGCCGTACGCTCCCTTGAATATGTGACTATGAAACCCAAGTAATTGGAAGAAAAAAAATAAAGGAAACACCTCATCAGTCTCATTAATAGTTTTGTTGAGAATAGTTTATTTTTCAAAAACTGCTGGCTATGTCTTGATATTTTTAGACACGGCTAAAGTTGAAATTGCATGAATCCTCTCTCTAACATTCATGCTACTTAAGAATCTTTTCCCAAGATTTGACTGCATTCATTTCATAAAAGCCCTGTCCTCTTCTCCCCTATATATCTATATTAGCACTCTGCCTTCTACCCTCTTCCATAGGAAACACAAATCCGTCAATTGATCACTTAAGCCTTTCCAGTATGGGTACAACATTTTCTGTAGTTGTACTCCTGAGATTTGTCCTTTATACTTCTAAAGACTAGACCCTAGATAATACATGCTTGGGAATAGTGGAGCTAGCTTGCTTAAACTTTATTTAGGCGTATGCTAATTACTTGTGGGGGGCAAAGGCAGGCAGTGAGGATGTTAAGCTTATCCCAAAATAGTCAATTTTGGAAAAGACACAAGTACAGGCCGCGAGCGGTGGCTCAGACCTGAAATCCCAGCACCTTGGGAGGTCTTCTCGCAGAAGGCCAGAGCGAGACCCCGGGGAAAAGATGCATCCCAGGCGTGATGGCCTGACGATGGCTTCCTGTGTCCCGCAACATGGGGAGTCTGCAGTGTGGCCGGTTTGGAAACTGGCAAGGAGAGCGAAGAGACAACATGCTGGTCTTCCACCCTTCCCTGGATGCCCGTGGGTGCCCGCAGAGCTCCGGAAGCAAACAGTCAACATGCTCAGCCTTTCGGGGGCCGGAGAGACGTGAGCAACATGCCCCCTTGCAGAGGGCACAGCAGCGTGGAATCCCAAATCACGCTTCAGTCATCCTGAGGGTGGCTCCTCTGTGGTCGGGGCTGTCGGCCTGGCGCTCCGTTGCGAGGCTCAGCCTGGGGATGTGCGGTCTGTGAACCACGCGGTTGAAAACCCGAAGGCAACACGGGTCCCGGTCTTTTGTCTCTGAGGAAGCCGCCCGTTCCTTGGGCCACGGAATCGGGGCCAATGGGTGCCCCGCCGGCCCGACGCGGCGGCCGTGGGCCCAGCCCTCAGCCCGCGCCGGGCGCTTACCCTTTTCCCGGAGCGCGGGGGTCCCGTTGCTCCCGGAGGCCAAAGACCGTTTATTCTCTCTGCCTTCCTCCCTCTGTCCCTGGCTCCCTCCCGCCCGCCCTCTGTCCCTGCGTCGCTCTGTCTATCCCTCCGTTCCTAACTGCCTCCCTCTCTCTCCCTCCCTCCCTCCCTCCCAACTTCCCTCCGCCCATCCTTCGGCCCCTCTGGGTCTCCCGTTCGTCTCTCCATCTCTGCCCGCCTTCCCTCCCGCCTGGAACGGTCGGCATCGCCGGCGTGCGCGGGGCCTGGGGTCTGCGTTCAGCCGCCAGGCGCTCCACGGTGGCAGCTGGGAGGCTGCAGGGACACGGGCGGGCGGGCGGGCGGGCGGCCGGGCGACGGTGGAGCGGAGGCGCAGAGGAGGCGAGCCGCCGCCGGAGGGATGGCGGGCCCGGACGCTGCGCGGGCCCGGTGTTTCGCGGGAAGGGGGTCTCCACCCAGCCCAGGGGAAGACTCATTTTCCGGGGGTAGGGATTGGGGGGTGGGGGTGGCGAGGGGTCGGTCAGGCCGTGGCGGAAAGGCATGAGAGCTCTGCCCGGGCTGCTCCCAGAGCCTAGGCGGCTGCCCGCGAACCCGCGCGTGCGCAGCAGACGGCCCACCTGCTGGTACCTGGGCCGGCGCTGGGATCCCCGGGATGCCCAGGAAAGAATGGCATCTCTCCGCTCTGTGGAGTGTCTCACCGGGCCTAGACCTGGAAGGCAGGAATCGCAGGCGGGTCGGCCCGGAGGGAAGACACGCCCATCCACGCCGACCCAGGTGTTCCCCGCGAAAGAGAGGCCACCGGCCACCGCCCTGCACCGACCCCGTCCCAGCCCCGCGTCCTTTTAAAGCTCCTCCAGCAGAGCCCGGTATTCTTCCTCGCTGAGGGGTGGTTCCAGCGAGGCGGCCTCTTCCGTGGCCTCCAGCTCCCCAGGGGCCTCCGTTTCTAGGAAAGGCTGCGCCCGCTGCAGAAACTCCGGGCTCGCCAGGAGCTCATCCAGCAGGCGTAGGGGAGTGCAGACGAGCGCTCCGGCTCCTGGAGGAGCCGCGCCTGGGGGGGCGCCCGGATGGCTTGCACCTGCCACTGCCGCGCGGAGGCCTCCGGGGGCGCGGGCTGGGGAGGTGGGGCTTCCCCGGCTTGGGGTTCCCACGCAGCCCCGGCGACCTGGGGACCCTGGCCCCAGCCCCAACACGGACTCCCCTGGGACGCGAGGGGAGGGAAATGCAGGGGGTATTTCAGAATTCAGTCTTCCTCACAGAATCGCAAAGTTCACGTTTCACAACCATAAAGAAACTATTTACGCTAAAAATGAGACTTTTTATGAAGTTGCACTTAGAAAACTTCAATGTCTGAGAAAAAAATATCTCTAACGCACAGGGAAACTGGTGGTTTATCCAATACTCTGAAAATAAAATGGGCTGGGTGAGGGGAATATGAAAATATTATTTCAATTTCATCTCATTTTATTTATTTATGTACTTATTGATTTATTTTTGAGACAGAGTGTCCCTCTGTCCCTCAGGCTGGATTACAGTGTCCTGAGCTCAGCTCACTGCAGCCTCCGCATCCTGGGCTCAAGGCATTCTCCTGCCTCAGCCTCCAGAGTAGCTGGGACTAAATGAGCACGCCACCACGCCAGGCAAATTTTTGTCTTTTTTTTTTAAAGTGTAGAGGAGGTTTCACCATTTGGGCCAGGGTGGTCTTCAACTGCCGACTTCAGGTGATCGGCCCCAACTTGCCTTCCCAAAGTGAAGGGACTATAGGCATGAGCCACTGCGCCCAGACTATGATAGTTTCACACTGAAGCCTGAAGCTGCTCTGCCTTAGGATTTTTCCTGAGTTTTACTTTCTTGTCATGATGAGTTGCTAGTTCATGTTTTCCCTTGTTTCTTTTCGAAAGGCATTACTGATGAGATTATGGCTTTCTCACAAAGAATACCACTTTGGTGAAACTATATTGAAATCAGGAGTACCTTATGTTTCCGATACTTATCAAGCACAATATTTGAACACGGCGTGGTAGGTGAAAGTGTAGGAAGCAGAATTTGGCAATCCCCATTTTTTTTCAATTTCGACGGTTTCAGGTTTTTGGTTTCAGCCAAACTGAAGAATGTCCTTATGAGCTGTCAATTCACAGGCCGTTACAGACAATTTTTGAAACTACATCACGGTGTAATTTAAGGAGTACGATTCTAAAGAAATTTGAACAATCTGGTGGTATTGCTAACACCAAACAAGGTTGTTCAGCTCTTTCATCTTTAAAAACAAACAAACAGAAACATGATGTGGAATTCTCTCATTTTACCAAACAGCCGTACGCTCCCTTGAATATGTGACTATGAAACCCAAGTAATTGGAAGAAGAAAAATAAAGGAAACACCTCATCAGTCTCATTAATAGTTTTGTTGAGAATAGTTTATTTTTGAAAAACTGCTGGCTATGTCTTGATATTTTTAGACACGGCTAAAGCTGAAATTGCATGAATCCTCTCTCTAACATTCATGCTACTAAAGAAACTTTTCCCAAGATTTGACTGCATTCATTTCATAAAAGCCCTGTCCTCTTCTCCCCTATATATCTATATTAGCACTCTGCCTTCTACCCTCTTCCATAGGAAACACAAATCCGTCAATTGATCACTTAAGCCTTTCCAGTTTGGGTACAACATTTTCTGTAGTTGTACTCCTGAGATTTGTCCTTTATACTTCTAAAGACTAGACCCTAGATAATACATGCTTGGGAATAGTGGAGCTAGCTTGCTTAAACTTTATTTAGGCGTATGCTAATTACTTGTGGGGGGCAAAGGCAGGCAGTGAGGATGTTAAGCTTATCCCAAAATAGTCAATTTTGGAAAAGACACAAGTACAGGCCGGGCGTGGTGGCTCAGACCTGTAATCCCGGCACCTTGGGAGGCCGAGGCGGCCGGTCACGAGTTCAGGAGATCGACACCATCCTGGCTAACACGGTGAAACCCCGTCTCTGGTAAACATACACAAATTAGCCGGGCGTGGTGGCAGGCGCTTGTAGTCTCAGCTACTCGGGAGGCTGAGGCAGGAGAAGAGCACGAACCCGGGAGGCGGAGCTGGCAGTGAGCCGAGATTGCGCCACTGCACTCCGGCCTGGGAGGCAGAGTGGGATTCTGCCTCAAAAAAGAAAGAAAAAAAACATCTTCATATATATGAATGTGTGTGTGTGTGTGTGTGTGTCTGTGTGTGTGTGTGTACTCAGGTACACTCACTTTACTTCTGAGTTATCTCGTCACCACTTAACCAGCACCAATCAGAGACCACATTTTTCTAGGCAGTCTCCAAATGTACATTACAAATAGTAACGTACTTTAAGGATAGTAATGAAGCTCCGGGAAAAATTGCTTGTCTGCACCTCAGCAGACCAACCTGCCTGGGCCAGCTTCTCTCTTCCTCTACTCTTCCGAAAGTGCTAGACCTGCAACATCTGACAGAATACAGCTTCCATGACTCCTCAGTGCCATGGAAATGGAACGAGCTGAGAGCAATCTAAAGACTGGGAGATATTAGGTCTCTTGGATCTTACTTCTTTTGGTTGCTCGAGCACTTTAATTCCCGAGAGAGCCCTCCCATCTCCATCAGTTCTTCCAGGAACCTGTACCCTCCTTGTGTCTCTAAGATACGCTGGTCTAACTTGTTACATGCCTTTACAAGAAAGTTGGTAAAAATAAAAGGAAAGCTGAACAACGTCACAATATGGAGGTATGAAACAGAATTTCCCCATACTTGGTAAAGTTTAGAAATTTGTGTAATACCCGAAGGCAGATTCCATGTACAAAAAGTCCTAGTTTAAGAACAAGAGCTGAGGGTATGAGGAAATAAAACTATATTTTCCGGGAGTATCTCTGGCTTCAGGAAGAAAGAGCACATGTTACTCTCCATTCAATATTAGGGCTGAACTATGGGGTCTTTTCGATCCTTTTTGCTTACCCTCTGCGATTCAGGGGGCACATGGCAAAGGTAAACAGACTGAAACAGCACCGTGGATAGCTGTGAGCTGTGCTGGGAAGATTCACGGTGATTCCATAATAAATCTCAGGTCTTTCTTCTGTAACAAAAAATTCCTCTTTTCCATCATCAAGGTAAAGCCGAGTATGTACAAGTAGAGTATGCGATAACTTTGTCACTCGTGACGAACCTAGTCGGTCCGATACTTTAACAACTTCTCCAATGTCTCTGCACTCAGGTTGGATATTCTGAGTGGGTCATCGGTAGAATGAATGAAATCAAGAATACTCTATAGCAATGTTTGGAAGTCAATTTCAGTGTCTCCGGAAGCACTGGGAAAATCACCATGTGTAACGAACGTGAAGTATCCACAGGCTCTCTCTGTGTCTTTGAAACTGCCCATGTGTTCATTAGAAACGGCGGCTTGAGGAAAGGTGGTTTTGGAATTGGTTTCCCTCTAGTCTTACGTGATGCATCTCTACTATATTGCATTATAATAAAGCAAAGGGTCACTTGCTGACATAAAGCACAGGAGGCAGGAATGGAAGAGTCAACTTAGAGAAAAAAAGTGCTTTTCGGTTTTATTTTCATTTCTGCAGTTTGGAAAACAGTTTAACAGTTTAACTGATTTTGTGGCGGCTCACAAAAATACATATGAGCGTTGAAAATGTACAGAAGAACAACAATTGGGAGACATTTCCGGAAGCTTCAGTTTCTGAAACCCAGACACGAGCCTACAAGCTAAGACACGGCTACACCAGGCTTCAGCGTGAAACCATACAACTCCTGGGAAGGGCTGCCCTCTCTGAACGCAGCTACCTGTCCACAGGATGCTCTAGGCCCAGGCACCTTTATTCTTCCAACTAGAGAGACATAGAAAGATGCCTCCATATCCCATGAAGATGCCCAAGCATTTGGCCAAGGCTCCTATGAAACAGTCTGCTGTCTTCATCCAGGTAAGGGCAACTTCACATTTTCAGACACTAAGGTCGTGGGCAAATCCAGGGTGGACTGAGAGGCGGAAGCTCCAGCAAACAGAGTCCTGTGGCTGGAAGATGAATGCAGTACTTATTCCTGCACCAACAGACCCTTGCCTCTGGCCTTGGGCCTAGAGCATGATTTTTTGGTAGTTGCTGTTGGGGAAGAGGCCCTTGGGCTTTAACCTGCGGACAGCCTCCCTTAAATGCTTGGGCTGCAGCGGGGGCGTTTCTCCCCACATCTCACACACGTCCAGGGCCTCTTCCACCACCTCTCCAACAAAGACCTTGGCGATTCCAGCCATGGCAATGGCGGCGTTCTCAGACACCGAACTGCCGGTGATAGACTTCATCAGACCTGCCATGCGTGCTTTTGGGAAAGCTGACCGGCGACACACTTCGTAGCGGGCCAGCTGCTCCTCAGACATGGCAGACAGCAGGGCTGTCATCCTCTGAGCCTCCTCTGCATCCACGGTGGGCTTCCTCTCCTTCTTTCCTTTGGTATGTCTTTTCCGTCTTTTGGCGGCAGGAGGAGCTGAGGCTGAGGCCTCCTTGTCCCCTTCTGTGAGGTCCATGACATCCTCACTCCTGAGCTCACCTCCCTGATCCCTGGGTTCTTCCAAGTTCCCACCTAGGTCCTCAGGGATTCCATCCTTCTTGCTGCCCTTCAGACCTCGGGGCATGGCGAACATCTCAGCAGACACACCTGTTTGCCTGCCCGTCTCCACGGGTGAGATTCAAGTCTGCCCCGTGACAGCAGCTGTAGAGGCAGAAGTTCTGGCTGGGGTGGTTTGATTACGGATCTGCAGCGAGAACCTTTCGAAGATTTTAGCTGCCGTGTTTCTGCTGAGCCACTTTAGCCATAACTGGACACAGCTCCCTGCCTCCCCTTCCCACACACAAACACACACGCTGAATTTTCTCACTTCCACAATGTGAAGAAACTTGTGGATGGAGAGTATATTAGTTTTACATCAATGCAGAATAAATTCTCACAAGTTTTGGACACTTAAAACAAACCCCAGCTCAGAGGTCAGAAGTTCTACCAGTCCAAGTGACTGCCACCTGCTCAGAGCCACACGAGGGACCTCCGGGATGGGTCTGGCTGTGTGGTCTGGCTTCGATCTGACTCGAGGTGGTGGCAGAATTCAATGCCTTCGGGTTGTGAGCCCCAGGCCCACTTGTCTGTTCTGCCTGCTGCCGTGAGGACGCTCTCGGCTCCTGCAAGTGTTGCCCAGGTCTGGGCTGTGAGGCTCCCTGGGTCTGCACGGCCAGTGCCGGGGAATCTCCCACAGGGCAATGTCATCTCAGGGAGCTCCAGTGCTCCCTTATAAAGAGCTCGGATGATTGAACTAGACCCAGCCCTTAGCAGCTATTGGCTCAGGATATCCCTAAGGAAATCAGGGATTTGGGCGGGCTCATCAATTCACGCTTCCGCCCACCCCCAAGGGAGGGGCAGACACAGGGCGAGTCTCCGAGGGGCGGGAAATGCAGGGGGTATTTCAGAATTCAGTCTTCCTCACAGAATCGCAAAGTTCACGTTTCACAACCATAAAGAAACTATTTACGCTAAAAATGAGACTTTTTAAGAAGTTGCACTTAGAAAACTTCAATGTCTGAGAAAAAAATATCCCTAACGCACAGGGAAACAGGTGGCTTATCCAATACTCTGGAAATAAAATGGGCTGGGTGAGGGGAATATGAAAATATTATTTCAATTTCATCTCATTTTATTTATTTATTTATGTACTTATTGATTTATTTTTGAGACAGAGTCTCCCTCTGTCCCTCAGGCTGGATTACAGTGTCCTGAGCTCAGCTCACTGCAGCCTCCGCATCCTGGGCCCAAGGCATTCTCCTGCCTCAGCCTCCAGAGTAGCTGGGACTAAATGAGTACGCCACCACGCCAGGCAAATTTTTGTCTTTTTTATAAAGTGTAGAGGAGGTTTCACCATTTGGGCCAGGGTGGTCTTCAACTGCCAACTTCAGATGATCTGCCCCAACTTGCCTTCCAAAGTGAAGGGACTATAGGCGTGAGCCACTGCGCCCAGACTATGATAGTTTCACACTGAGGCCTGAAGCTGCTCTGCCTTAGGATTTTTCCTGAGTTTTACGTTCTTGTCATGATGAGTTGCTAGTTCATATTTTCCGTTGGATCTTTTCGAAAGGGATTACTGATGAGATTATGGCTTTCTCACAAAGAATACCACTTTGGTGAAACTATACTGAAATCAGGAGTACCTTATGTTTCCGATACTTATCAAGCACAATATTTGAACACGGCGTGGTAGGTGAAAGTGTAGGAAGCAGAATTTGGCAAACCCCATTTTTTTTCAATTTCGACGGTTTCAGGTTTTTGGTTTCAGCCAAACTGAAGAATGTCCTAATGAGCTGTCAATTCACAGGCCATTACAGACAATTTTTGAAACTACATCACACTGTAATTTAAGGAGTACGATTCTAAAGAAATTTGAACAATCTGGTGGTATTGCTAACACCAAACAAGGTTGTTCAGCTCTTTCATCTTTAAAAACAAACAAACAAAAACATGATGTGGAATTCTCTCATTTTACCAAACAGCCGTACGCTCCCTTGAATATGTGACTATGAAACCCAAGTAATTGGAAGAAAAAAAATAAAGGAAACACCTCATCAGTCTCATTAATAGTTTTGTTGAGAATAGTTTATTTTTCAAAAACTGCTGGCTATGTCTTGATATTTTTAGACACGGCTAAAGTTGAAATTGCATGAATCCTCTCTCTAACATTCATGCTACTTAAGAATCTTTTCCCAAGATTTGACTGCATTCATTTCATAAAAGCCCTGTCCTCTTCTCCCCTATATATCTATATTAGCACTCTGCCTTCTACCCTCTTCCATAGGAAACACAAATCCGTCAATTGATCACTTAAGCCTTTCCAGTATGGGTACAACATTTTCTGTAGTTGTACTCCTGAGATTTGTCCTTTATACTTCTAAAGACTAGACCCTAGATAATACATGCTTGGGAATAGTGGAGCTAGCTTGCTTAAACTTTATTTAGGCGTATGCTAATTACTTGTGGGGGGCAAAGGCAGGCAGTGAGGATGTTAAGCTTATCCCAAAATAGTCAATTTTGGAAAAGACACAAGTACAGGCCGCGAGCGGTGGCTCAGACCTGAAATCCCAGCACCTTGGGAGGTCTTCTCGCAGAAGGCCAGAGCGAGACCCCGGGGAAAAGATGCATCCCAGGCGTGATGGCCTGACGATGGCTTCCTGTGTCCCGCAACATGGGGAGTCTGCAGTGTGGCCGGTTTGGAAACTGGCAAGGAGAGCGAAGAGACAACATGCTGGTCTTCCACCCTTCCCTGGATGCCCGTGGGTGCCCGCAGAGCTCCGGAAGCAAACAGTCAACATGCTCAGCCTTTCGGGGGCCGGAGAGACGTGAGCAACATGCCCCCTTGCAGAGGGCACAGCAGCGTGGAATCCCAAATCACGCTTCAGTCATCCTGAGGGTGGCTCCTCTGTGGTCGGGGCTGTCGGCCTGGCGCTCCGTTGCGAGGCTCAGCCTGGGGATGTGCGGTCTGTGAACCACGCGGTTGAAAACCCGAAGGCAACACGGGTCCCGGTCTTTTGTCTCTGAGGAAGCCGCCCGTTCCTTGGGCCACGGAATCGGGGCCAATGGGTGCCCCGCCGGCCCGACGCGGCGGCCGTGGGCCCAGCCCTCAGCCCGCGCCGGGCGCTTACCCTTTTCCCGGAGCGCGGGGGTCCCGTTGCTCCCGGAGGCCAAAGACCGTTTATTCTCTCTGCCTTCCTCCCTCTGTCCCTGGCTCCCTCCCGCCCGCCCTCTGTCCCTGCGTCGCTCTGTCTATCCCTCCGTTCCTAACTGCCTCCCTCTCTCTCCCTCCCTCCCTCCCTCCCAACTTCCCTCCGCCCATCCTTCGGCCCCTCTGGGTCTCCCGTTCGTCTCTCCATCTCTGCCCGCCTTCCCTCCCGCCTGGAACGGTCGGCATCGCCGGCGTGCGCGGGGCCTGGGGTCTGCGTTCAGCCGCCAGGCGCTCCACGGTGGCAGCTGGGAGGCTGCAGGGACACGGGCGGGCGGGCGGGCGGGCGGCCGGGCGACGGTGGAGCGGAGGCGCAGAGGAGGCGAGCCGCCGCCGGAGGGATGGCGGGCCCGGACGCTGCGCGGGCCCGGTGTTTCGCGGGAAGGGGGTCTCCACCCAGCCCAGGGGAAGACTCATTTTCCGGGGGTAGGGATTGGGGGGTGGGGGTGGCGAGGGGTCGGTCAGGCCGTGGCGGAAAGGCATGAGAGCTCTGCCCGGGCTGCTCCCAGAGCCTAGGCGGCTGCCCGCGAACCCGCGCGTGCGCAGCAGACGGCCCACCTGCTGGTACCTGGGCCGGCGCTGGGATCCCCGGGATGCCCAGGAAAGAATGGCATCTCTCCGCTCTGTGGAGTGTCTCACCGGGCCTAGACCTGGAAGGCAGGAATCGCAGGCGGGTCGGCCCGGAGGGAAGACACGCCCATCCACGCCGACCCAGGTGTTCCCCGCGAAAGAGAGGCCACCGGCCACCGCCCTGCACCGACCCCGTCCCAGCCCCGCGTCCTTTTAAAGCTCCTCCAGCAGAGCCCGGTATTCTTCCTCGCTGAGGGGTGGTTCCAGCGAGGCGGCCTCTTCCGTGGCCTCCAGCTCCCCAGGGGCCTCCGTTTCTAGGAAAGGCTGCGCCCGCTGCAGAAACTCCGGGCTCGCCAGGAGCTCATCCAGCAGGCGTAGGGGAGTGCAGACGAGCGCTCCGGCTCCTGGAGGAGCCGCGCCTGGGGGGGCGCCCGGATGGCTTGCACCTGCCACTGCCGCGCGGAGGCCTCCGGGGGCGCGGGCTGGGGAGGTGGGGCTTCCCCGGCTTGGGGTTCCCACGCAGCCCCGGCGACCTGGGGACCCTGGCCCCAGCCCCAACACGGACTCCCCTGGGACGCGAGGGGAGGGAAATGCAGGGGGTATTTCAGAATTCAGTCTTCCTCACAGAATCGCAAAGTTCACGTTTCACAACCATAAAGAAACTATTTACGCTAAAAATGAGACTTTTTATGAAGTTGCACTTAGAAAACTTCAATGTCTGAGAAAAAAATATCTCTAACGCACAGGGAAACTGGTGGTTTATCCAATACTCTGAAAATAAAATGGGCTGGGTGAGGGGAATATGAAAATATTATTTCAATTTCATCTCATTTTATTTATTTATGTACTTATTGATTTATTTTTGAGACAGAGTGTCCCTCTGTCCCTCAGGCTGGATTACAGTGTCCTGAGCTCAGCTCACTGCAGCCTCCGCATCCTGGGCTCAAGGCATTCTCCTGCCTCAGCCTCCAGAGTAGCTGGGACTAAATGAGCACGCCACCACGCCAGGCAAATTTTTGTCTTTTTTTTTTAAAGTGTAGAGGAGGTTTCACCATTTGGGCCAGGGTGGTCTTCAACTGCCGACTTCAGGTGATCGGCCCCAACTTGCCTTCCCAAAGTGAAGGGACTATAGGCATGAGCCACTGCGCCCAGACTATGATAGTTTCACACTGAAGCCTGAAGCTGCTCTGCCTTAGGATTTTTCCTGAGTTTTACTTTCTTGTCATGATGAGTTGCTAGTTCATGTTTTCCCTTGTTTCTTTTCGAAAGGCATTACTGATGAGATTATGGCTTTCTCACAAAGAATACCACTTTGGTGAAACTATATTGAAATCAGGAGTACCTTATGTTTCCGATACTTATCAAGCACAATATTTGAACACGGCGTGGTAGGTGAAAGTGTAGGAAGCAGAATTTGGCAATCCCCATTTTTTTTCAATTTCGACGGTTTCAGGTTTTTGGTTTCAGCCAAACTGAAGAATGTCCTTATGAGCTGTCAATTCACAGGCCGTTACAGACAATTTTTGAAACTACATCACGGTGTAATTTAAGGAGTACGATTCTAAAGAAATTTGAACAATCTGGTGGTATTGCTAACACCAAACAAGGTTGTTCAGCTCTTTCATCTTTAAAAACAAACAAACAGAAACATGATGTGGAATTCTCTCATTTTACCAAACAGCCGTACGCTCCCTTGAATATGTGACTATGAAACCCAAGTAATTGGAAGAAGAAAAATAAAGGAAACACCTCATCAGTCTCATTAATAGTTTTGTTGAGAATAGTTTATTTTTGAAAAACTGCTGGCTATGTCTTGATATTTTTAGACACGGCTAAAGCTGAAATTGCATGAATCCTCTCTCTAACATTCATGCTACTAAAGAAACTTTTCCCAAGATTTGACTGCATTCATTTCATAAAAGCCCTGTCCTCTTCTCCCCTATATATCTATATTAGCACTCTGCCTTCTACCCTCTTCCATAGGAAACACAAATCCGTCAATTGATCACTTAAGCCTTTCCAGTTTGGGTACAACATTTTCTGTAGTTGTACTCCTGAGATTTGTCCTTTATACTTCTAAAGACTAGACCCTAGATAATACATGCTTGGGAATAGTGGAGCTAGCTTGCTTAAACTTTATTTAGGCGTATGCTAATTACTTGTGGGGGGCAAAGGCAGGCAGTGAGGATGTTAAGCTTATCCCAAAATAGTCAATTTTGGAAAAGACACAAGTACAGGCCGGGCGTGGTGGCTCAGACCTGTAATCCCGGCACCTTGGGAGGCCGAGGCGGCCGGTCACGAGTTCAGGAGATCGACACCATCCTGGCTAACACGGTGAAACCCCGTCTCTGGTAAACATACACAAATTAGCCGGGCGTGGTGGCAGGCGCTTGTAGTCTCAGCTACTCGGGAGGCTGAGGCAGGAGAAGAGCACGAACCCGGGAGGCGGAGCTGGCAGTGAGCCGAGATTGCGCCACTGCACTCCGGCCTGGGAGGCAGAGTGGGATTCTGCCTCAAAAAAGAAAGAAAAAAAACATCTTCATATATATGAATGTGTGTGTGTGTGTGTGTGTGTCTGTGTGTGTGTGTGTACTCAGGTACACTCACTTTACTTCTGAGTTATCTCGTCACCACTTAACCAGCACCAATCAGAGACCACATTTTTCTAGGCAGTCTCCAAATGTACATTACAAATAGTAACGTACTTTAAGGATAGTAATGAAGCTCCGGGAAAAATTGCTTGTCTGCACCTCAGCAGACCAACCTGCCTGGGCCAGCTTCTCTCTTCCTCTACTCTTCCGAAAGTGCTAGACCTGCAACATCTGACAGAATACAGCTTCCATGACTCCTCAGTGCCATGGAAATGGAACGAGCTGAGAGCAATCTAAAGACTGGGAGATATTAGGTCTCTTGGATCTTACTTCTTTTGGTTGCTCGAGCACTTTAATTCCCGAGAGAGCCCTCCCATCTCCATCAGTTCTTCCAGGAACCTGTACCCTCCTTGTGTCTCTAAGATACGCTGGTCTAACTTGTTACATGCCTTTACAAGAAAGTTGGTAAAAATAAAAGGAAAGCTGAACAACGTCACAATATGGAGGTATGAAACAGAATTTCCCCATACTTGGTAAAGTTTAGAAATTTGTGTAATACCCGAAGGCAGATTCCATGTACAAAAAGTCCTAGTTTAAGAACAAGAGCTGAGGGTATGAGGAAATAAAACTATATTTTCCGGGAGTATCTCTGGCTTCAGGAAGAAAGAGCACATGTTACTCTCCATTCAATATTAGGGCTGAACTATGGGGTCTTTTCGATCCTTTTTGCTTACCCTCTGCGATTCAGGGGGCACATGGCAAAGGTAAACAGACTGAAACAGCACCGTGGATAGCTGTGAGCTGTGCTGGGAAGATTCACGGTGATTCCATAATAAATCTCAGGTCTTTCTTCTGTAACAAAAAATTCCTCTTTTCCATCATCAAGGTAAAGCCGAGTATGTACAAGTAGAGTATGCGATAACTTTGTCACTCGTGACGAACCTAGTCGGTCCGATACTTTAACAACTTCTCCAATGTCTCTGCACTCAGGTTGGATATTCTGAGTGGGTCATCGGTAGAATGAATGAAATCAAGAATACTCTAAAGCAATGTTTGGAAGTCAATTTCAGTGTCTCCGGAAGCACTGGGAAAATCACCATGTGTAACGAACGTGAAGTATCCACAGGCTCTCTCTGTGTCTTTGAAACTGCCCATGTGTTCATTAGAAACGGCGGCTTGAGGAAAGGTGGTTTTGGAATTGGTTTCCCTCTAGTCTTACGTGATGCATCTCTACTATATTGCATTATAATAGAGCAAAGGGTCACTTGCTGACATAAAGCACAGGAGGCAGGAATGGAAGAGTCAACTTAGAGAAAAAAAGTGCTTTTCGGTTTTATTTTCATTTCTGCAGTTTGGAAAACAGTTTAACAGTTTAACAGATTTTGTGGCGGCTCACAAAAATACATATGAGCGTTGAAAATGTACAGAAGAACAACAATTGGGAGACATTTCCGGAAGCTTCAGTTTCTGAAACCCAGACATGAGCCTACAAGCTAAGACACGGCTACACCAGGCTTCAGCGTGAAACCATACAACTCCTGGGAAGGGCTTCCCTCTCTGAACGCAGCTACCTGTCCACAGGATGCTCTAGGCCCAGGCACCTTTATTCTTCCAACTAGAGAGACATAGAAAGATGCCTCCATATCCCATGAAGATGCCCAAGCATTTGGCCAAGGCTCCTATGAAACAGTCTGCTGTCTTCATCCAGGTAAGGGCAACTTCACATTTTCAGACACTAAGGTCGTGGGTAAATCCAGGGTGGACTGAGAGGCGGAAGCTCCAGCAAACACAGTCCTGTGGCTGGAAGATGAATGCAGTACTTATTCCTGCACCAACAGACCCTTGCCTCTGGCCTTGGGCCTAGAGCATGATTTTTTGGTAGTTGCTGTTGGGGAAGAGGCCCTTGGGCTTTAACCTGCGGACAGCCTCCCTTAAATGCTTGGGCTGCAGCGGGGGCGTTTCTCCCCACATCTCACACACGTCCAGGGCCTCTTCCACCACCTCTCCAACAAAGACCTTGGCGATTCCAGCCATGGCAATGGCGGCGTTCTCAGACACCGAACTGCCGGTGATAGACTTCATCAGACCTGCCATGCGTGCTTTTGGGAAAGCTGACCGGCGACACACTTCGTAGCGGGCCAGCTGCTCCTCAGACATGGCAGACAGCAGGGCTGTCATCCTCTGAGCCTCCTCTGCATCCACGGTGGGCTTCCTCTCCTTCTTTCCTTTGGTATGTCTTTTCCGTCTTTTGGCGGCAGGAGGAGCTGAGGCTGAGGCCTCCTTGTCCCCTTCTGTGAGGTCCATGACATCCTCACTCCTGAGCTCACCTCCCTGATCCCTGGGTTCTTCCAAGTTCCCACCTAGGTCCTCAGGGATTCCATCCTTCTTGCTGCCCTTCAGACCTCGGGGCATGGCGAACATCTCAGCAGACACACCTGTTTGCCTGCCCGTCTCCACGGGTGAGATTCAAGTCTGCCCCGTGACAGCAGCTGTAGAGGCAGAAGTTCTGGCTGGGGTGGTTTGATTACGGATCTGCAGCGAGAACCTTTCGAAGATTTTAGCTGCCGTGTTTCTGCTGAGCCACTTTAGCCATAACTGGACACAGCTCCCTGCCTCCCCTTCCCACACACAAACACACACGCTGAATTTTCTCACTTCCACAATGTGAAGAAACTTGTGGATGGAGAGTATATTAGTTTTACATCAATGCAGAATAAATTCTCACAAGTTTTGGACACTTAAAACAAACCCCAGCTCAGAGGTCAGAAGTTCTACCAGTCCAAGTGACTGCCACCTGCTCAGAGCCACACGAGGGACCTCCGGGATGGGTCTGGCTGTGTGGTCGCTGCCTTCACCTGAGAAGGGTCTGGCTTCGATCTGACTCGAGGTGGTGGCAGAATTCAATGCCTTCGGGTTGTGAGCCCCAGGCCCACTTGTCTGTTCTGCCTGCTGCCGTGAGGACGCTCTCGGCTCCTGCAAGTGTTGCCCAGGTCTGGGCTGTGAGGCTCCCTGGGTCTGCACGGCCAGTGCCGGGGAATCTCCCACAGGGCAATGTCATCTCAGGGAGCTCCAGTGCTCCCTTATAAAGAGCTCGGATGATTGAACTAGACCCAGCCCTTAGCAGCTATTGGCTCAGGATATCCCTAAGGAAATCAGGGATTTGGGCGGGCTCATCAATTCACGCTTCCGCCCACCCCCAAGGGAGGGGCAGACACAGGGCGAGTCTCCGAGGGGCGGGAAATGCAGGGGGTATTTCAGAATTCAGTCTTCCTCACAGAATCGCAAAGTTCACGTTTCACAACCATAAAGAAACTATTTACGCTAAAAATGAGACTTTTTAAGAAGTTGCACTTAGAAAACTTCAATGTCTGAGAAAAAAATATCCCTAACGCACAGGGAAACAGGTGGCTTATCCAATACTCTGGAAATAAAATGGGCTGGGTGAGGGGAATATGAAAATATTATTTCAATTTCATCTCATTTTATTTATTTATTTATGTACTTATTGATTTATTTTTGAGACAGAGTCTCCCTCTGTCCCTCAGGCTGGATTACAGTGTCCTGAGCTCAGCTCACTGCAGCCTCCGCATCCTGGGCCCAAGGCATTCTCCTGCCTCAGCCTCCAGAGTAGCTGGGACTAAATGAGTACGCCACCACGCCAGGCAAATTTTTGTCTTTTTTATAAAGTGTAGAGGAGGTTTCACCATTTGGGCCAGGGTGGTCTTCAACTGCCAACTTCAGATGATCTGCCCCAACTTGCCTTCCAAAGTGAAGGGACTATAGGCGTGAGCCACTGCGCCCAGACTATGATAGTTTCACACTGAGGCCTGAAGCTGCTCTGCCTTAGGATTTTTCCTGAGTTTTACGTTCTTGTCATGATGAGTTGCTAGTTCATATTTTCCGTTGGATCTTTTCGAAAGGGATTACTGATGAGATTATGGCTTTCTCACAAAGAATACCACTTTGGTGAAACTATACTGAAATCAGGAGTACCTTATGTTTCCGATACTTATCAAGCACAATATTTGAACACGGCGTGGTAGGTGAAAGTGTAGGAAGCAGAATTTGGCAAACCCCATTTTTTTTCAATTTCGACGGTTTCAGGTTTTTGGTTTCAGCCAAACTGAAGAATGTCCTAATGAGCTGTCAATTCACAGGCCATTACAGACAATTTTTGAAACTACATCACACTGTAATTTAAGGATTACGATTCTAAAGAAATTTGAACAATCTGGTGGTATTGCTAACACCAAACAAGGTTGTTCAGCTCTTTCATCTTTAAAAACAAACAAACAAAAACATGATGTGGAATTCTCTCATTTTACCAAACAGCCGTACGCTCCCTTGAATATGTGACTATGAAACCCAAGTAATTGGAAGAAAAAAAATAAAGGAAACACCTCATCAGTCTCATTAATAGTTTTGTTGAGAATAGTTTATTTTTCAAAAACTGCTGGCTATGTCTTGATATTTTTAGACACGGCTAAAGTTGAAATTGCATGAATCCTCTCTCTAACATTCATGCTACTTAAGAATCTTTTCCCAAGATTTGACTGCATTCATTTCATAAAAGCCCTGTCCTCTTCTCCCCTATATATCTATATTAGCACTCTGCCTTCTACCCTCTTCCATAGGAAACACAAATCCGTCAATTGATCACTTAAGCCTTTCCAGTTTGGGTACAACATTTTCTGTAGTTGTACTCCTGAGATTTGTCCTTTATACTTCTAAAGACTAGACCCTAGATAATACATGCTTGGGAATAGTGGAGCTAGCTTGCTTAAACTTTATTTAGGCGTATGCTAATTACTTGTGGGGGGCAAAGGCAGGCAGTGAGGATGTTAAGCTTATCCCAAAATAGTCAATTTTGGAAAAGACACAAGTACAGGCCGGGCGTGGTGGCTCAGACCTGTAATCCCGGCACCTTGGGAGGCCGAGGCGGCCGGTCACGAGGTCAGGAGATCGACACCATCCTGGCTAACACGGTGAAACCCCGTCTCTGCTAAACATACACAAATTAGCCGGGCGTGGTGGCAGGCGCTTGTAGTCTCAGCTACTCGGGAGGCTGAGGCAGGAGAAGAGCACGAACCCGGGAGGCGGAGCTGGCAGTGAGCCGAGATTGCGCCACTGCACTCCGGCCTGGGCGGCAGAGTGGGATTCTGCCTCAAAAAAGAAAGAAAAAAAACATCTTCATATATATGAATGTGTGTGTGTGTGTGTGTGTGTGTCTGTGTGTGTGTGTGTACTCAGGTACACTCACTTTACTTCTGAGTTATCTCGTCACCACTTAACCAGCACCAATCAGAGACCACATTTTTCTAGGCAGTCTCCAAATGTACATTACAAATAGTAACGTACTTTAAGGATAGTAATGAAGCTCCGGGAAAAATTGCTTGTCTGCACCTCAGCAGACCAACCTGCCTGGGCCAGCTTCTCTCTTCCTCTACTCTTCAGAAAGTGCTAGACCTGCAACATCTGACAGAATACAGCTTCCATGACTCCTCAGTGCCATGGAAATGGAACGAGCTGAGAGCAATCTAAAGACTGGGAGATATTAGGTCTCTTGGATCTTACTTCTTTTGGTTGCTCGAGCACTTTAATTCCCGAGAGAGCCCTCCCATCTCCATCAGTTCTTCCAGGAACCTGTACCCTCCTTGTGTCTCTAAGATACGCTGGTCTAACTTGTTACATGCCTTTACAAGAAAGTTGGTAAAAATAAAAGGAAAGCTGAACAACGTCACAATATGGAGGTATGAAACAGAATTTCCCCATACTTGGTAAAGTTTAGAAATTTGTGTAATACCCGAAGGCAGATTCCATGTACAATAAGTCCTAGTTTAAGAACAAGAGCTGAGGGTATGAGGAAATAAAACTATATTTTCCGGGAGTATCTCTGGCTTCAGGAAGAAAGAGCACATGTTACTCTCCATTCAATATTAGGGCTGAACTATGGGGTCTTTTCGATCCTTTTTGCTTACCCTCTGCGATTCAGGGGGCACATGGCAAAGGTAAACAGACTGAAACAGCACCGTGGATAGCTGTGAGCTGTGCTGGGAAGATTCACGGTGATTCCATAATAAATCTCAGGTCTTTCTTCTGTAACAAAAAATTCCTCTTTTCCATCATCAAGGTAAAGCCGAGTATGTACAAGTAGAGTATGCGATAACTTTGTCACTCGTGACGAACCTAGTCGGTCCGATACTTTAACAACTTCTCCAATGTCTCTGCACTCAGGTTGGATATTCTGAGTGGGTCATCGGTAGAATGAATGAAATCAAGAATACTCTATAGCAATGTTTGGAAGTCAATTTCAGTGTCTCCGGAAGCACTGGGAAAATCACCATGTGTAACGAACGTGAAGTATCCACAGGCTCTCTCTGTGTCTTTGAAACTGCCCATGTGTTCATTAGAAACGGCGGCTTGAGGAAAGGTGGTTTTGGAATTGGTTTCCCTCTAGTCTTACGTGATGCATCTCTACTATATTGCATTATAATAAAGCAAAGGGTCACTTGCTGACATAAAGCACAGGAGGCAGGAATGGAAGAGTCAACTTAGAGAAAAAAAGTGCTTTTCGGTTTTATTTTCATTTCTGCAGTTTGGAAAACAGTTTAACAGTTTAACTGATTTTGTGGCGGCTCACAAAAATACATATGAGCGTTGAAAATGTACAGAAGAACAACAATTGGGAGACATTTCCGGAAGCTTCAGTTTCTGAAACCCAGACACGAGCCTACAAGCTAAGACACGGCTACACCAGGCTTCAGCGTGAAACCATACAACTCCTGGGAAGGGCTGCCCTCTCTGAACGCAGCTACCTGTCCACAGGATGCTCTAGGCCCAGGCACCTTTATTCTTCCAACTAGAGAGACATAGAAAGATGCCTCCATATCCCATGAAGATGCCCAAGCATTTGGCCAAGGCTCCTATGAAACAGTCTGCTGTCTTCATCCAGGTAAGGGCAACTTCACATTTTCAGACACTAAGGTCGTGGGCAAATCCAGGGTGGACTGAGAGGCGGAAGCTCCAGCAAACAGAGTCCTGTGGCTGGAAGATGAATGCAGTACTTATTCCTGCACCAACAGACCCTTGCCTCTGGCCTTGGGCCTAGAGCATGATTTTTTGGTAGTTGCTGTTGGGGAAGAGGCCCTTGGGCTTTAACCTGCGGACAGCCTCCCTTAAATGCTTGGGCTGCAGCGGGGGCGTTTCTCCCCACATCTCACACACGTCCAGGGCCTCTTCCACCACCTCTCCAACAAAGACCTTGGCGATTCCAGCCATGGCAATGGCGGCGTTCTCAGACACCGAACTGCCGGTGATAGACTTCATCAGACCTGCCATGCGTGCTTTTGGGAAAGCTGACCGGCGACACACTTCGTAGCGGGCCAGCTGCTCCTCAGACATGGCAGACAGCAGGGCTGTCATCCTCTGAGCCTCCTCTGCATCCACGGTGGGCTTCCTCTCCTTCTTTCCTTTGGTATGTCTTTTCCGTCTTTTGGCGGCAGGAGGAGCTGAGGCTGAGGCCTCCTTGTCCCCTTCTGTGAGGTCCATGACATCCTCACTCCTGAGCTCACCTCCCTGATCCCTGGGTTCTTCCAAGTTCCCACCTAGGTCCTCAGGGATTCCATCCTTCTTGCTGCCCTTCAGACCTCGGGGCATGGCGAACATCTCAGCAGACACACCTGTTTGCCTGCCCGTCTCCACGGGTGAGATTCAAGTCTGCCCCGTGACAGCAGCTGTAGAGGCAGAAGTTCTGGCTGGGGTGGTTTGATTACGGATCTGCAGCGAGAACCTTTCGAAGATTTTAGCTGCCGTGTTTCTGCTGAGCCACTTTAGCCATAACTGGACACAGCTCCCTGCCTCCCCTTCCCACACACAAACACACACGCTGAATTTTCTCACTTCCACAATGTGAAGAAACTTGTGGATGGAGAGTATATTAGTTTTACATCAATGCAGAATAAATTCTCACAAGTTTTGGACACTTAAAACAAACCCCAGCTCAGAGGTCAGAAGTTCTACCAGTCCAAGTGACTGCCACCTGCTCAGAGCCACACGAGGGACCTCCGGGATGGGTCTGGCTGTGTGGTCGCTGCCTTCACCTGAGAAGGGTCTGGCTTCGATCTGACTCGAGGTGGTGGCAGAATTCAATGCCTTCGGGTTGTGAGCCCCAGGCCCACTTGTCTGTTCTGCCTGCTGCCGTGAGGACGCTCTCGGCTCCTGCAAGTGTTGCCCAGGTCTGGGCTGTGAGGCTCCCTGGGTCTGCGGGGCCAGTGCCGGGGAATCTCCCACAGGGCAATGTCATCTCAGGGAGCTCCAGTCCTCCCTTATAAAGAGCTCGGATGATTGAACTAGACCCAGCCCTTAGCAGCTATTGGCTCAGGATATCCCTAAGGAAATCAGGGATTTGGGCGGGCTCATCAATTCACGCTTCCGCCCACCCCCAAGGGAGGGGCAGACACAGGGCGAGTCTCCGAGGGGCGGGAAATGCAGGGGGTATTTCAGAATTCAGTCTTCCTCACAGAATCGCAAAGTTCACGTTTCACAACCATAAAGAAACTATTTACGCTAAAAATGAGACTTTTTAAGAAGTTGCACTTAGAAAACTTCAATGTCTGAGAAAAAAATATCCCTAACGCACAGGGAAACAGGTGGCTTATCCAATACTCTGGAAATAAAATGGGCTGGGTGAGGGGAATATGAAAATATTATTTCAATTTCATCTCATTTTATTTATTTATTTATGTACTTATTGATTTATTTTTGAGACAGAGTCTCCCTCTGTCCCTCAGGCTGGATTACAGTGTCCTGAGCTCAGCTCACTGCAGCCTCCGCATCCTGGGCCCAAGGCATTCTCCTGCCTCAGCCTCCAGAGTAGCTGGGACTAAATGAGTACGCCACCACGCCAGGCAAATTTTTGTCTTTTTTATAAAGTGTAGAGGAGGTTTCACCATTTGGGCCAGGGTGGTCTTCAACTGCCAACTTCAGATGATCTGCCCCAACTTGCCTTCCAAAGTGAAGGGACTATAGGCGTGAGCCACTGCGCCCAGACTATGATAGTTTCACACTGAGGCCTGAAGCTGCTCTGCCTTAGGATTTTTCCTGAGTTTTACGTTCTTGTCATGATGAGTTGCTAGTTCATATTTTCCGTTGGATCTTTTCGAAAGGGATTACTGATGAGATTATGGCTTTCTCACAAAGAATACCACTTTGGTGAAACTATACTGAAATCAGGAGTACCTTATGTTTCCGATACTTATCAAGCACAATATTTGAACACGGCGTGGTAGGTGAAAGTGTAGGAAGCAGAATTTGGCAAACCCCATTTTTTTTCAATTTCGACGGTTTCAGGTTTTTGGTTTCAGCCAAACTGAAGAATGTCCTAATGAGCTGTCAATTCACAGGCCATTACAGACAATTTTTGAAACTACATCACACTGTAATTTAAGGATTACGATTCTAAAGAAATTTGAACAATCTGGTGGTATTGCTAACACCAAACAAGGTTGTTCAGCTCTTTCATCTTTAAAAACAAACAAACAAAAACATGATGTGGAATTCTCTCATTTTACCAAACAGCCGTACGCTCCCTTGAATATGTGACTATGAAACCCAAGTAATTGGAAGAAAAAAAATAAAGGAAACACCTCATCAGTCTCATTAATAGTTTTGTTGAGAATAGTTTATTTTTCAAAAACTGCTGGCTATGTCTTGATATTTTTAGACACGGCTAAAGTTGAAATTGCATGAATCCTCTCTCTAACATTCATGCTACTTAAGAATCTTTTCCCAAGATTTGACTGCATTCATTTCATAAAAGCCCTGTCCTCTTCTCCCCTATATATCTATATTAGCACTCTGCCTTCTACCCTCTTCCATAGGAAACACAAATCCGTCAATTGATCACTTAAGCCTTTCCAGTTTGGGTACAACATTTTCTGTAGTTGTACTCCTGAGATTTGTCCTTTATACTTCTAAAGACTAGACCCTAGATAATACATGCTTGGGAATAGTGGAGCTAGCTTGCTTAAACTTTATTTAGGCGTATGCTAATTACTTGTGGGGGGCAAAGGCAGGCAGTGAGGATGTTAAGCTTATCCCAAAATAGTCAATTTTGGAAAAGACACAAGTACAGGCCGGGCGTGGTGGCTCAGACCTGTAATCCCGGCACCTTGGGAGGCCGAGGCGGCCGGTCACGAGGTCAGGAGATCGACACCATCCTGGCTAACACGGTGAAACCCCGTCTCTGCTAAACATACACAAATTAGCCGGGCGTGGTGGCAGGCGCTTGTAGTCTCAGCTACTCGGGAGGCTGAGGCAGGAGAAGAGCACGAACCCGGGAGGCGGAGCTGGCAGTGAGCCGAGATTGCGCCACTGCACTCCGGCCTGGGCGGCAGAGTGGGATTCTGCCTCAAAAAAGAAAGAAAAAAAACATCTTCATATATATGAATGTGTGTGTGTGTGTGTGTGTGTGTCTGTGTGTGTGTGTGTACTCAGGTACACTCACTTTACTTCTGAGTTATCTCGTCACCACTTAACCAGCACCAATCAGAGACCACATTTTTCTAGGCAGTCTCCAAATGTACATTACAAATAGTAACGTACTTTAAGGATAGTAATGAAGCTCCGGGAAAAATTGCTTGTCTGCACCTCAGCAGACCAACCTGCCTGGGCCAGCTTCTCTCTTCCTCTACTCTTCAGAAAGTGCTAGACCTGCAACATCTGACAGAATACAGCTTCCATGACTCCTCAGTGCCATGGAAATGGAACGAGCTGAGAGCAATCTAAAGACTGGGAGATATTAGGTCTCTTGGATCTTACTTCTTTTGGTTGCTCGAGCACTTTAATTCCCGAGAGAGCCCTCCCATCTCCATCAGTTCTTCCAGGAACCTGTACCCTCCTTGTGTCTCTAAGATACGCTGGTCTAACTTGTTACATGCCTTTACAAGAAAGTTGGTAAAAATAAAAGGAAAGCTGAACAACGTCACAATATGGAGGTATGAAACAGAATTTCCCCATACTTGGTAAAGTTTAGAAATTTGTGTAATACCCGAAGGCAGATTCCATGTACAATAAGTCCTAGTTTAAGAACAAGAGCTGAGGGTATGAGGAAATAAAACTATATTTTCCGGGAGTATCTCTGGCTTCAGGAAGAAAGAGCACATGTTACTCTCCATTCAATATTAGGGCTGAACTATGGGGTCTTTTCGATCCTTTTTGCTTACCCTCTGCGATTCAGGGGGCACATGGCAAAGGTAAACAGACTGAAACAGCACCGTGGATAGCTGTGAGCTGTGCTGGGAAGATTCACGGTGATTCCATAATAAATCTCAGGTCTTTCTTCTGTAACAAAAAATTCCTCTTTTCCATCATCAAGGTAAAGCCGAGTATGTACAAGTAGAGTATGCGATAACTTTGTCACTCGTGACGAACCTAGTCGGTCCGATACTTTAACAACTTCTCCAATGTCTCTGCACTCAGGTTGGATATTCTGAGTGGGTCATCGGTAGAATGAATGAAATCAAGAATACTCTATAGCAATGTTTGGAAGTCAATTTCAGTGTCTCCGGAAGCACTGGGAAAATCACCATGTGTAACGAACGTGAAGTATCCACAGGCTCTCTCTGTGTCTTTGAAACTGCCCATGTGTTCATTAGAAACGGCGGCTTGAGGAAAGGTGGTTTTGGAATTGGTTTCCCTCTAGTCTTACGTGATGCATCTCTACTATATTGCATTATAATAAAGCAAAGGGTCACTTGCTGACATAAAGCACAGGAGGCAGGAATGGAAGAGTCAACTTAGAGAAAAAAAGTGCTTTTCGGTTTTATTTTCATTTCTGCAGTTTGGAAAACAGTTTAACAGTTTAACTGATTTTGTGGCGGCTCACAAAAATACATATGAGCGTTGAAAATGTACAGAAGAACAACAATTGGGAGACATTTCCGGAAGCTTCAGTTTCTGAAACCCAGACACGAGCCTACAAGCTAAGACACGGCTACACCAGGCTTCAGCGTGAAACCATACAACTCCTGGGAAGGGCTGCCCTCTCTGAACGCAGCTACCTGTCCACAGGATGCTCTAGGCCCAGGCACCTTTATTCTTCCAACTAGAGAGACATAGAAAGATGCCTCCATATCCCATGAAGATGCCCAAGCATTTGGCCAAGGCTCCTATGAAACAGTCTGCTGTCTTCATCCAGGTAAGGGCAACTTCACATTTTCAGACACTAAGGTCGTGGGCAAATCCAGGGTGGACTGAGAGGCGGAAGCTCCAGCAAACAGAGTCCTGTGGCTGGAAGATGAATGCAGTACTTATTCCTGCACCAACAGACCCTTGCCTCTGGCCTTGGGCCTAGAGCATGATTTTTTGGTAGTTGCTGTTGGGGAAGAGGCCCTTGGGCTTTAACCTGCGGACAGCCTCCCTTAAATGCTTGGGCTGCAGCGGGGGCGTTTCTCCCCACATCTCACACACGTCCAGGGCCTCTTCCACCACCTCTCCAACAAAGACCTTGGCGATTCCAGCCATGGCAATGGCGGCGTTCTCAGACACCGAACTGCCGGTGATAGACTTCATCAGACCTGCCATGCGTGCTTTTGGGAAAGCTGACCGGCGACACACTTCGTAGCGGGCCAGCTGCTCCTCAGACATGGCAGACAGCAGGGCTGTCATCCTCTGAGCCTCCTCTGCATCCACGGTGGGCTTCCTCTCCTTCTTTCCTTTGGTATGTCTTTTCCGTCTTTTGGCGGCAGGAGGAGCTGAGGCTGAGGCCTCCTTGTCCCCTTCTGTGAGGTCCATGACATCCTCACTCCTGAGCTCACCTCCCTGATCCCTGGGTTCTTCCAAGTTCCCACCTAGGTCCTCAGGGATTCCATCCTTCTTGCTGCCCTTCAGACCTCGGGGCATGGCGAACATCTCAGCAGACACACCTGTTTGCCTGCCCGTCTCCACGGGTGAGATTCAAGTCTGCCCCGTGACAGCAGCTGTAGAGGCAGAAGTTCTGGCTGGGGTGGTTTGATTACGGATCTGCAGCGAGAACCTTTCGAAGATTTTAGCTGCCGTGTTTCTGCTGAGCCACTTTAGCCATAACTGGACACAGCTCCCTGCCTCCCCTTCCCACACACAAACACACACGCTGAATTTTCTCACTTCCACAATGTGAAGAAACTTGTGGATGGAGAGTATATTAGTTTTACATCAATGCAGAATAAATTCTCACAAGTTTTGGACACTTAAAACAAACCCCAGCTCAGAGGTCAGAAGTTCTACCAGTCCAAGTGACTGCCACCTGCTCAGAGCCACACGAGGGACCTCCGGGATGGGTCTGGCTGTGTGGTCGCTGCCTTCACCTGAGAAGGGTCTGGCTTCGATCTGACTCGAGGTGGTGGCAGAATTCAATGCCTTCGGGTTGTGAGCCCCAGGCCCACTTGTCTGTTCTGCCTGCTGCCGTGAGGACGCTCTCGGCTCCTGCAAGTGTTGCCCAGGTCTGGGCTGTGAGGCTCCCTGGGTCTGCGGGGCCAGTGCCGGGGAATCTCCCACAGGGCAATGTCATCTCAGGGAGCTCCAGTCCTCCCTTATAAAGAGCTCGGATGATTGAACTAGACCCAGCCCTTAGCAGCTATTGGCTCAGGATATCCCTAAGGAAATCAGGGATTTGGGCGGGCTCATCAATTCACGCTTCCGCCCACCCCCAAGGGAGGGGCAGACACAGGGCGAGTCTCCGAGGGGCGGGAAATGCAGGGGGTATTTCAGAATTCAGTCTTCCTCACAGAATCGCAAAGTTCACGTTTCACAACCATAAAGAAACTATTTACGCTAAAAATGAGACTTTTTAAGAAGTTGCACTTAGAAAACTTCAATGTCTGAGAAAAAAATATCCCTAACGCACAGGGAAACAGGTGGCTTATCCAATACTCTGGAAATAAAATGGGCTGGGTGAGGGGAATATGAAAATATTATTTCAATTTCATCTCATTTTATTTATTTATTTATGTACTTATTGATTTATTTTTGAGACAGAGTCTCCCTCTGTCCCTCAGGCTGGATTACAGTGTCCTGAGCTCAGCTCACTGCAGCCTCCGCATCCTGGGCCCAAGGCATTCTCCTGCCTCAGCCTCCAGAGTAGCTGGGACTAAATGAGTACGCCACCACGCCAGGCAAATTTTTGTCTTTTTTATAAAGTGTAGAGGAGGTTTCACCATTTGGGCCAGGGTGGTCTTCAACTGCCAACTTCAGATGATCTGCCCCAACCTGCCTTCCAAAGTGAAGGGACTATAGGCGTGAGCCACTGCGCCCAGACTATGATAGTTTCACACTGAGGCCTGAAGCTGCTCTGCCTTAGGATTTTTCCTGAGTTTTACGTTCTTGTCATGATGAGTTGCTAGTTCATATTTTCCGTTGGATCTTTTCGAAAGGGATTACTGATGAGATTATGGCTTTCTCACAAAAAATACCACTTTGGTGAAACTATACTGAAATCAGGAGTACCTTATGTTTCCGATACTTATCAAGCACAATATTTGAACACGGCGTGGTAGGTGAAAGTGTAGGAAGCAGAATTTGGCAAACCCCATTTTTTTTCAATTTCGACGGTTTCAGGTTTTTGGTTTCAGCCAAACTGAAGAATGTCCTAATGAGCTGTCAATTCACAGGCCATTACAGACAATTTTTGAAACTACATCACACTGTAATTTAAGGAGTACGATTCTAAAGAAATTTGAACAATCTGGTGGTATTGCTAACACCAAACAAGGTTGTTCAGCTCTTTCATCTTTAAAAACAAACAAACAAAAACATGATGTGGAATTCTCTCATTTTACCAAACAGCCGTACGCTCCCTTGAATATGTGACTATGAAACCCAAGTAATTGGAAGAAAAAAAATAAAGGAAACACCTCATCAGTCTCATTAATAGTTTTGTTGAGAATAGTTTATTTTTCAAAAACTGCTGGCTATGTCTTGATATTTTTAGACACGGCTAAAGTTGAAATTGCATGAATCCTCTCTCTAACATTCATGCTACTTAAGAATCTTTTCCCAAGATTTGACTGCATTCATTTCATAAAAGCCCTGTCCTCTTCTCCCCTATATATCTATATTAGCACTCTGCCTTCTACCCTCTTCCATAGGAAACACAAATCCGTCAATTGATCACTTAAGCCTTTCCAGTATGGGTACAACATTTTCTGTAGTTGTACTCCTGAGATTTGTCCTTTATACTTCTAAAGACTAGACCCTAGATAATACATGCTTGGGAATAGTGGAGCTAGCTTGCTTAAACTTTATTTAGGCGTATGCTAATTACTTGTGGGGGGCAAAGGCAGGCAGTGAGGATGTTAAGCTTATCCCAAAATAGTCAATTTTGGAAAAGACACAAGTACAGGCCGCGAGCGGTGGCTCAGACCTGAAATCCCAGCACCTTGGGAGGTCTTCTCGCAGAAGGCCAGAGCGAGACCCCGGGGAGAAGATGCATCCCAGGCGTGATGGCCTGACGATGGCTTCCTGTGTCCCGCAACATGGGGAGTCTGCAGTGTGGCCGGTTTGGAAACTGGCAAGGAGAGCGAAGAGACAACATGCTGGTCTTCCACCCTTCCCTGGATGCCCGTGGGTGCCCGCAGAGCTCCGGAAGCAAACAGTCAACATGCTCAGCCTTTCGGGGGCCGGAGAGACGTGAGCAACATGCCCCCTTGCAGAGGGCACAGCAGCGTGGAATCCCAAATCACGCTTCAGTCATCCTGAGGGTGGCTCCTCTGTGGTCGGGGCTGTCGGCCTGGCGCTCCGTTGCGAGGCTCAGCCTGGGGATGTGCGGTCTGTGAACCACGCGGTTGAAAACCCGAAGGCAACACGGGTCCCGGTCTTTTGTCTCTGAGGAAGCCGCCCGTTCCTTGGGCCACGGAATCGGGGCCAATGGGTGCCCCGCCGGCCCGACGCGGCGGCCGTGGGCCCAGCCCTCAGCCCGCGCCGGGCGCTTACCCTTTTCCCGGAGCGCGGGGGTCCCGTTGCTCCCGGAGGCCAAAGACCGTTTATTCTCTCTGCCTTCCTCCCTCTGTCCCTGGCTCCCTCCCGCCCGCCCTCTGTCCCTGCGTCGCTCTGTCTATCCCTCCGTTCCTAACTGCCTCCCTCTCTCTCCCTCCCTCCCTCCCTCCCAACTTCCCTCCGCCCATCCTTCGGCCCCTCTGGGTCTCCCGTTCGTCTCTCCATCTCTGCCCGCCTTCCCTCCCGCCTGGAACGGTCGGCATCGCCGGCGTGCGCGGGGCCTGGGGTCTGCGTTCAGCCGCCAGGCGCTCCACGGTGGCAGCTGGGAGGCTGCAGGGACACGGGCGGGCGGGCGGGCGGGCGGCCGGGCGACGGTGGAGCGGAGGCGCAGAGGAGGCGAGCCGCCGCCGGAGGGATGGCGGGCCCGGACGCTGCGCGGGCCCGGTGTTTCGCGGGAAGGGGGTCTCCACCCAGCCCAGGGGAAGACTCATTTTCCGGGGGTAGGGATTGGGGGGTGGGGGTGGCGAGGGGTCGGTCAGGCCGTGGCGGAAAGGCATGAGAGCTCTGCCCGGGCTGCTCCCAGAGCCTAGGCGGCTGCCCGCGAACCCGCGCGTGCGCAGCAGACGGCCCACCTGCTGGTACCTGGGCCGGCGCTGGGATCCCCGGGATGCCCAGGAAAGAATGGCATCTCTCCGCTCTGTGGAGTGTCTCACCGGGCCTAGACCTGGAAGGCAGGAATCGCAGGCGGGTCGGCCCGGAGGGAAGACACGCCCATCCACGCCGACCCAGGTGTTCCCCGCGAAAGAGAGGCCACCGGCCACCGCCCTGCACCGACCCCGTCCCAGCCCCGCGTCCTTTTAAAGCTCCTCCAGCAGAGCCCGGTATTCTTCCTCGCTGAGGGGTGGTTCCAGCGAGGCGGCCTCTTCCGTGGCCTCCAGCTCCCCAGGGGCCTCCGTTTCTAGGAAAGGCTGCGCCCGCTGCAGAAACTCCGGGCTCGCCAGGAGCTCATCCAGCAGGCGTAGGGGAGTGCAGACGAGCGCTCCGGCTCCTGGAGGAGCCGCGCCTGGGGGGGCGCCCGGATGGCTTGCACCTGCCACTGCCGCGCGGAGGCCTCCGGGGGCGCGGGCTGGGGAGGTGGGGCTTCCCCGGCTTGGGGTTCCCACGCAGCCCCGGCGACCTGGGGACCCTGGCCCCAGCCCCAACACGGACTCCCCTGGGACGCGAGGGGAGGGAAATGCAGGGGGTATTTCAGAATTCAGTCTTCCTCACAGAATCGCAAAGTTCACGTTTCACAACCATAAAGAAACTATTTACGCTAAAAATGAGACTTTTTATGAAGTTGCACTTAGAAAACTTCAATGTCTGAGAAAAAAATATCTCTAACGCACAGGGAAACTGGTGGTTTATCCAATACTCTGAAAATAAAATGGGCTGGGTGAGGGGAATATGAAAATATTATTTCAATTTCATCTCATTTTATTTATTTATGTACTTATTGATTTATTTTTGAGACAGAGTGTCCCTCTGTCCCTCAGGCTGGATTACAGTGTCCTGAGCTCAGCTCACTGCAGCCTCCGCATCCTGGGCTCAAGGCATTCTCCTGCCTCAGCCTCCAGGGTAGCTGGGACTAAATGAGCACGCCACCACGCCAGGCAAATTTTTGTCTTTTTTTTTTAAAGTGTAGTGGAGGTTTCACCATTTGGGCCAGGGTGGTCTTCAACTGCCGACTTCAGGTGATCTGCCCCAACTTGCCTTCCCAAAGTGAAGGGACTATAGGCATGAGCCACTGCGCCCAGACTATGGTAGTTTCACACTGAAGCCTGAAGCTGCTCTGCCTTAGGATTTTTCCTGAGTTTTACTTTCTTTTCATGATGAGTTGCTAGTTCATGTTTTCCCTTGTTTCTTTTCGAAAGGCATTACTGATGAGATTATGGCTTTCTCACAAAGAATACCACTTTGGTGAAACTATATTGAAATCAGGAGTACCTTATGTTTCCGATACTTATCAAGCACAATATTTGAACACGGCGTGGTAGGTGAAAGTGTAGGAAGCAGAATTTGGCAATCCCCATATTTTTTCAATTTCGACGGTTTCAGGTTTTTGGTTTCAGCCAAACTGAAGAATGTCCTTATGAGCTGTCAATTCACAGGCCGTTACAGACAATATTTGAAACTACATCACGGTGTAATTTAAGGAGTACGATTCTAAAGAAATTTGAACAATCTGGTGGTATTGCTAACACCAAACAAGGTTGTTCAGCTCTTTCATCTTTAAAAACTAACAAACAAAAACATGATGTGGAATTCTCTCATTTTACCAAACAGCCGTACGCTCCCTTGAATATGTGACTATGAAACCCAAGTAATTGGAAGAAGAAAAATAAAGGAAACACCTCATCAGTCTCATTAATAGTTTTGTTGAGAATAGTTTATTTTTGAAAAACTGCTGGCTATGTCTTGATATTTTTAGACACGGCTAAAGCTGAAATTGCATGAATCCTCTCTCTAACATTCATGCTACTAAAGAAACTTTTCCCAAGATTTGACTGCATTCATTTCATAAAAGCCCTGTCCTCTTCTCCCCTATATATCTATATTAGCACTCTGCCTTCTACCCTCTTCCATAGGAAACACAAATCCGTCAATTGATCACTTAAGCCTTTCCAGTTTGGGTACAACATTTTCTGTAGTTGTACTCCTGAGATTTGTCCTTTATACTTCTAAAGACTAGACCCTAGATAATACATGCTTGGGAATAGTGGAGCTAGCTTGCTTAAACTTTATTTAGGCGTATGCTAATTACTTGTGGGGGGCAAAGGCAGGCAGTGAGGATGTTAAGCTTATCCCAAAATAGTCAATTTTGGAAAAGACACAAGTACAGGCCGGGCGTGGTGGCTCAGACCTGTAATCCCGGCACCTTGGGAGGCCGAGGCGGCCGGTCACGAGGTCAGGAGATCGACACCATCCTGGCTAACACGGTGAAACCCCGTCTCTGCTAAACATACACAAATTAGCCGGGCGTGGTGGCAGGCGCTTGTAGTCTCAGCTACTCGGGAGGCTGAGGCAGGAGAAGAGCACGAACCCGGGAGGCGGAGCTGGCAGTGAGCCGAGATTGCGCCACTGCACTCCGGCCTGGGCGGCAGAGTGGGATTCTGCCTCAAAAAAGAAAGAAAAAAAACATCTTCATATATATGAATGTGTGTGTGTGTGTGTGTGTGTGTCTGTGTGTGTGTGTGTACTCAGGTACACTCACTTTACTTCTGAGTTATCTCGTCACCACTTAACCAGCACCAATCAGAGACCACATTTTTCTAGGCAGTCTCCAAATGTACATTACAAATAGTAACGTACTTTAAGGATAGTAATGAAGCTCCGGGAAAAATTGCTTGTCTGCACCTCAGCAGACCAACCTGCCTGGGCCAGCTTCTCTCTTCCTCTACTCTTCAGAAAGTGCTAGACCTGCAACATCTGACAGAATACAGCTTCCATGACTCCTCAGTGCCATGGAAATGGAACGAGCTGAGAGCAATCTAAAGACTGGGAGATATTAGGTCTCTTGGATCTTACTTCTTTTGGTTGCTCGAGCACTTTAATTCCCGAGAGAGCCCTCCCATCTCCATCAGTTCTTCCAGGAACCTGTACCCTCCTTGTGTCTCTAAGATACGCTGGTCTAACTTGTTACATGCCTTTACAAGAAAGTTGGTAAAAATAAAAGGAAAGCTGAACAACGTCACAATATGGAGGTATGAAACAGAATTTCCCCATACTTGGTAAAGTTTAGAAATTTGTGTAATACCCGAAGGCAGATTCCATGTACAATAAGTCCTAGTTTAAGAACAAGAGCTGAGGGTATGAGGAAATAAAACTATATTTTCCGGGAGTATCTCTGGCTTCAGGAAGAAAGAGCACATGTTACTCTCCATTCAATATTAGGGCTGAACTATGGGGTCTTTTCGATCCTTTTTGCTTACCCTCTGCGATTCAGGGGGCACATGGCAAAGGTAAACAGACTGAAACAGCACCGTGGATAGCTGTGAGCTGTGCTGGGAAGATTCACGGTGATTCCATAATAAATCTCAGGTCTTTCTTCTGTAACAAAAAATTCCTCTTTTCCATCATCAAGGTAAAGCCGAGTATGTACAAGTAGAGTATGCGATAACTTTGTCACTCGTGACGAACCTAGTCGGTCCGATACTTTAACAACTTCTCCAATGTCTCTGCACTCAGGTTGGATATTCTGAGTGGGTCATCGGTAGAATGAATGAAATCAAGAATACTCTATAGCAATGTTTGGAAGTCAATTTCAGTGTCTCCGGAAGCACTGGGAAAATCACCATGTGTAACGAACGTGAAGTATCCACAGGCTCTCTCTGTGTCTTTGAAACTGCCCATGTGTTCATTAGAAACGGCGGCTTGAGGAAAGGTGGTTTTGGAATTGGTTTCCCTCTAGTCTTACGTGATGCATCTCTACTATATTGCATTATAATAAAGCAAAGGGTCACTTGCTGACATAAAGCACAGGAGGCAGGAATGGAAGAGTCAACTTAGAGAAAAAAAGTGCTTTTCGGTTTTATTTTCATTTCTGCAGTTTGGAAAACAGTTTAACAGTTTAACTGATTTTGTGGCGGCTCACAAAAATACATATGAGCGTTGAAAATGTACAGAAGAACAACAATTGGGAGACATTTCCGGAAGCTTCAGTTTCTGAAACCCAGACACGAGCCTACAAGCTAAGACACGGCTACACCAGGCTTCAGCGTGAAACCATACAACTCCTGGGAAGGGCTGCCCTCTCTGAACGCAGCTACCTGTCCACAGGATGCTCTAGGCCCAGGCACCTTTATTCTTCCAACTAGAGAGACATAGAAAGATGCCTCCATATCCCATGAAGATGCCCAAGCATTTGGCCAAGGCTCCTATGAAACAGTCTGCTGTCTTCATCCAGGTAAGGGCAACTTCACATTTTCAGACACTAAGGTCGTGGGCAAATCCAGGGTGGACTGAGAGGCGGAAGCTCCAGCAAACAGAGTCCTGTGGCTGGAAGATGAATGCAGTACTTATTCCTGCACCAACAGACCCTTGCCTCTGGCCTTGGGCCTAGAGCATGATTTTTTGGTAGTTGCTGTTGGGGAAGAGGCCCTTGGGCTTTAACCTGCGGACAGCCTCCCTTAAATGCTTGGGCTGCAGCGGGGGCGTTTCTCCCCACATCTCACACACGTCCAGGGCCTCTTCCACCACCTCTCCAACAAAGACCTTGGCGATTCCAGCCATGGCAATGGCGGCGTTCTCAGACACCGAACTGCCGGTGATAGACTTCATCAGACCTGCCATGCGTGCTTTTGGGAAAGCTGACCGGCGACACACTTCGTAGCGGGCCAGCTGCTCCTCAGACATGGCAGACAGCAGGGCTGTCATCCTCTGAGCCTCCTCTGCATCCACGGTGGGCTTCCTCTCCTTCTTTCCTTTGGTATGTCTTTTCCGTCTTTTGGCGGCAGGAGGAGCTGAGGCTGAGGCCTCCTTGTCCCCTTCTGTGAGGTCCATGACATCCTCACTCCTGAGCTCACCTCCCTGATCCCTGGGTTCTTCCAAGTTCCCACCTAGGTCCTCAGGGATTCCATCCTTCTTGCTGCCCTTCAGACCTCGGGGCATGGCGAACATCTCAGCAGACACACCTGTTTGCCTGCCCGTCTCCACGGGTGAGATTCAAGTCTGCCCCGTGACAGCAGCTGTAGAGGCAGAAGTTCTGGCTGGGGTGGTTTGATTACGGATCTGCAGCGAGAACCTTTCGAAGATTTTAGCTGCCGTGTTTCTGCTGAGCCACTTTAGCCATAACTGGACACAGCTCCCTGCCTCCCCTTCCCACACACAAACACACACGCTGAATTTTCTCACTTCCACAATGTGAAGAAACTTGTGGATGGAGAGTATATTAGTTTTACATCAATGCAGAATAAATTCTCACAAGTTTTGGACACTTAAAACAAACCCCAGCTCAGAGGTCAGAAGTTCTACCAGTCCAAGTGACTGCCACCTGCTCAGAGCCACACGAGGGACCTCCGGGATGGGTCTGGCTGTGTGGTCTGGCTTCGATCTGACTCGAGGTGGTGGCAGAATTCAATGCCTTCGGGTTGTGAGCCCCAGGCCCACTTGTCTGTTCTGCCTGCTGCCGTGAGGACGCTCTCGGCTCCTGCAAGTGTTGCCCAGGTCTGGGCTGTGAGGCTCCCTGGGTCTGCACGGCCAGTGCCGGGGAATCTCCCACAGGGCAATGTCATCTCAGGGAGCTCCAGTGCTCCCTTATAAAGAGCTCGGATGATTGAACTAGACCCAGCCCTTAGCAGCTATTGGCTCAGGATATCCCTAAGGAAATCAGGGATTTGGGCGGGCTCATCAATTCACGCTTCCGCCCACCCCCAAGGGAGGGGCAGACACAGGGCGAGTCTCCGAGGGGCGGGAAATGCAGGGGGTATTTCAGAATTCAGTCTTCCTCACAGAATCGCAAAGTTCACGTTTCACAACCATAAAGAAACTATTTACGCTAAAAATGAGACTTTTTAAGAAGTTGCACTTAGAAAACTTCAATGTCTGAGAAAAAAATATCCCTAACGCACAGGGAAACAGGTGGCTTATCCAATACTCTGGAAATAAAATGGGCTGGGTGAGGGGAATATGAAAATATTATTTCAATTTCATCTCATTTTATTTATTTATTTATGTACTTATTGATTTATTTTTGAGACAGAGTCTCCCTCTGTCCCTCAGGCTGGATTACAGTGTCCTGAGCTCAGCTCACTGCAGCCTCCGCATCCTGGGCCCAAGGCATTCTCCTGCCTCAGCCTCCAGAGTAGCTGGGACTAAATGAGTACGCCACCACGCCAGGCAAATTTTTGTCTTTTTTATAAAGTGTAGAGGAGGTTTCACCATTTGGGCCAGGGTGGTCTTCAACTGCCAACTTCAGATGATCTGCCCCAACTTGCCTTCCAAAGTGAAGGGACTATAGGCGTGAGCCACTGCGCCCAGACTATGATAGTTTCACACTGAGGCCTGAAGCTGCTCTGCCTTAGGATTTTTCCTGAGTTTTACGTTCTTGTCATGATGAGTTGCTAGTTCATATTTTCCGTTGGATCTTTTCGAAAGGGATTACTGATGAGATTATGGCTTTCTCACAAAGAATACCACTTTGGTGAAACTATACTGAAATCAGGAGTACCTTATGTTTCCGATACTTATCAAGCACAATATTTGAACACGGCGTGGTAGGTGAAAGTGTAGGAAGCAGAATTTGGCAAACCCCATTTTTTTTCAATTTCGACGGTTTCAGGTTTTTGGTTTCAGCCAAACTGAAGAATGTCCTAATGAGCTGTCAATTCACAGGCCATTACAGACAATTTTTGAAACTACATCACACTGTAATTTAAGGAGTACGATTCTAAAGAAATTTGAACAATCTGGTGGTATTGCTAACACCAAACAAGGTTGTTCAGCTCTTTCATCTTTAAAAACAAACAAACAAAAACATGATGTGGAATTCTCTCATTTTACCAAACAGCCGTACGCTCCCTTGAATATGTGACTATGAAACCCAAGTAATTGGAAGAAAAAAAATAAAGGAAACACCTCATCAGTCTCATTAATAGTTTTGTTGAGAATAGTTTATTTTTCAAAAACTGCTGGCTATGTCTTGATATTTTTAGACACGGCTAAAGTTGAAATTGCATGAATCCTCTCTCTAACATTCATGCTACTTAAGAATCTTTTCCCAAGATTTGACTGCATTCATTTCATAAAAGCCCTGTCCTCTTCTCCCCTATATATCTATATTAGCACTCTGCCTTCTACCCTCTTCCATAGGAAACACAAATCCGTCAATTGATCACTTAAGCCTTTCCAGTATGGGTACAACATTTTCTGTAGTTGTACTCCTGAGATTTGTCCTTTATACTTCTAAAGACTAGACCCTAGATAATACATGCTTGGGAATAGTGGAGCTAGCTTGCTTAAACTTTATTTAGGCGTATGCTAATTACTTGTGGGGGGCAAAGGCAGGCAGTGAGGATGTTAAGCTTATCCCAAAATAGTCAATTTTGGAAAAGACACAAGTACAGGCCGCGAGCGGTGGCTCAGACCTGAAATCCCAGCACCTTGGGAGGTCTTCTCGCAGAAGGCCAGAGCGAGACCCCGGGGAAAAGATGCATCCCAGGCGTGATGGCCTGACGATGGCTTCCTGTGTCCCGCAACATGGGGAGTCTGCAGTGTGGCCGGTTTGGAAACTGGCAAGGAGAGCGAAGAGACAACATGCTGGTCTTCCACCCTTCCCTGGATGCCCGTGGGTGCCCGCAGAGCTCCGGAAGCAAACAGTCAACATGCTCAGCCTTTCGGGGGCCGGAGAGACGTGAGCAACATGCCCCCTTGCAGAGGGCACAGCAGCGTGGAATCCCAAATCACGCTTCAGTCATCCTGAGGGTGGCTCCTCTGTGGTCGGGGCTGTCGGCCTGGCGCTCCGTTGCGAGGCTCAGCCTGGGGATGTGCGGTCTGTGAACCACGCGGTTGAAAACCCGAAGGCAACACGGGTCCCGGTCTTTTGTCTCTGAGGAAGCCGCCCGTTCCTTGGGCCACGGAATCGGGGCCAATGGGTGCCCCGCCGGCCCGACGCGGCGGCCGTGGGCCCAGCCCTCAGCCCGCGCCGGGCGCTTACCCTTTTCCCGGAGCGCGGGGGTCCCGTTGCTCCCGGAGGCCAAAGACCGTTTATTCTCTCTGCCTTCCTCCCTCTGTCCCTGGCTCCCTCCCGCCCGCCCTCTGTCCCTGCGTCGCTCTGTCTATCCCTCCGTTCCTAACTGCCTCCCTCTCTCTCCCTCCCTCCCTCCCTCCCAACTTCCCTCCGCCCATCCTTCGGCCCCTCTGGGTCTCCCGTTCGTCTCTCCATCTCTGCCCGCCTTCCCTCCCGCCTGGAACGGTCGGCATCGCCGGCGTGCGCGGGGCCTGGGGTCTGCGTTCAGCCGCCAGGCGCTCCACGGTGGCAGCTGGGAGGCTGCAGGGACACGGGCGGGCGGGCGGGCGGGCGGCCGGGCGACGGTGGAGCGGAGGCGCAGAGGAGGCGAGCCGCCGCCGGAGGGATGGCGGGCCCGGACGCTGCGCGGGCCCGGTGTTTCGCGGGAAGGGGGTCTCCACCCAGCCCAGGGGAAGACTCATTTTCCGGGGGTAGGGATTGGGGGGTGGGGGTGGCGAGGGGTCGGTCAGGCCGTGGCGGAAAGGCATGAGAGCTCTGCCCGGGCTGCTCCCAGAGCCTAGGCGGCTGCCCGCGAACCCGCGCGTGCGCAGCAGACGGCCCACCTGCTGGTACCTGGGCCGGCGCTGGGATCCCCGGGATGCCCAGGAAAGAATGGCATCTCTCCGCTCTGTGGAGTGTCTCACCGGGCCTAGACCTGGAAGGCAGGAATCGCAGGCGGGTCGGCCCGGAGGGAAGACACGCCCATCCACGCCGACCCAGGTGTTCCCCGCGAAAGAGAGGCCACCGGCCACCGCCCTGCACCGACCCCGTCCCAGCCCCGCGTCCTTTTAAAGCTCCTCCAGCAGAGCCCGGTATTCTTCCTCGCTGAGGGGTGGTTCCAGCGAGGCGGCCTCTTCCGTGGCCTCCAGCTCCCCAGGGGCCTCCGTTTCTAGGAAAGGCTGCGCCCGCTGCAGAAACTCCGGGCTCGCCAGGAGCTCATCCAGCAGGCGTAGGGGAGTGCAGACGAGCGCTCCGGCTCCTGGAGGAGCCGCGCCTGGGGGGGCGCCCGGATGGCTTGCACCTGCCACTGCCGCGCGGAGGCCTCCGGGGGCGCGGGCTGGGGAGGTGGGGCTTCCCCGGCTTGGGGTTCCCACGCAGCCCCGGCGACCTGGGGACCCTGGCCCCAGCCCCAACACGGACTCCCCTGGGACGCGAGGGGAGGGAAATGCAGGGGGTATTTCAGAATTCAGTCTTCCTCACAGAATCGCAAAGTTCACGTTTCACAACCATAAAGAAACTATTTACGCTAAAAATGAGACTTTTTATGAAGTTGCACTTAGAAAACTTCAATGTCTGAGAAAAAAATATCTCTAACGCACAGGGAAACTGGTGGTTTATCCAATACTCTGAAAATAAAATGGGCTGGGTGAGGGGAATATGAAAATATTATTTCAATTTCATCTCATTTTATTTATTTATGTACTTATTGATTTATTTTTGAGACAGAGTGTCCCTCTGTCCCTCAGGCTGGATTACAGTGTCCTGAGCTCAGCTCACTGCAGCCTCCGCATCCTGGGCTCAAGGCATTCTCCTGCCTCAGCCTCCAGAGTAGCTGGGACTAAATGAGCACGCCACCACGCCAGGCAAATTTTTGTCTTTTTTTTTTAAAGTGTAGAGGAGGTTTCACCATTTGGGCCAGGGTGGTCTTCAACTGCCGACTTCAGGTGATCGGCCCCAACTTGCCTTCCCAAAGTGAAGGGACTATAGGCATGAGCCACTGCGCCCAGACTATGATAGTTTCACACTGAAGCCTGAAGCTGCTCTGCCTTAGGATTTTTCCTGAGTTTTACTTTCTTGTCATGATGAGTTGCTAGTTCATGTTTTCCCTTGTTTCTTTTCGAAAGGCATTACTGATGAGATTATGGCTTTCTCACAAAGAATACCACTTTGGTGAAACTATATTGAAATCAGGAGTACCTTATGTTTCCGATACTTATCAAGCACAATATTTGAACACGGCGTGGTAGGTGAAAGTGTAGGAAGCAGAATTTGGCAATCCCCATTTTTTTTCAATTTCGACGGTTTCAGGTTTTTGGTTTCAGCCAAACTGAAGAATGTCCTTATGAGCTGTCAATTCACAGGCCGTTACAGACAATTTTTGAAACTACATCACGGTGTAATTTAAGGAGTACGATTCTAAAGAAATTTGAACAATCTGGTGGTATTGCTAACACCAAACAAGGTTGTTCAGCTCTTTCATCTTTAAAAACAAACAAACAGAAACATGATGTGGAATTCTCTCATTTTACCAAACAGCCGTACGCTCCCTTGAATATGTGACTATGAAACCCAAGTAATTGGAAGAAGAAAAATAAAGGAAACACCTCATCAGTCTCATTAATAGTTTTGTTGAGAATAGTTTATTTTTGAAAAACTGCTGGCTATGTCTTGATATTTTTAGACACGGCTAAAGCTGAAATTGCATGAATCCTCTCTCTAACATTCATGCTACTAAAGAAACTTTTCCCAAGATTTGACTGCATTCATTTCATAAAAGCCCTGTCCTCTTCTCCCCTATATATCTATATTAGCACTCTGCCTTCTACCCTCTTCCATAGGAAACACAAATCCGTCAATTGATCACTTAAGCCTTTCCAGTTTGGGTACAACATTTTCTGTAGTTGTACTCCTGAGATTTGTCCTTTATACTTCTAAAGACTAGACCCTAGATAATACATGCTTGGGAATAGTGGAGCTAGCTTGCTTAAACTTTATTTAGGCGTATGCTAATTACTTGTGGGGGGCAAAGGCAGGCAGTGAGGATGTTAAGCTTATCCCAAAATAGTCAATTTTGGAAAAGACACAAGTACAGGCCGGGCGTGGTGGCTCAGACCTGTAATCCCGGCACCTTGGGAGGCCGAGGCGGCCGGTCACGAGTTCAGGAGATCGACACCATCCTGGCTAACACGGTGAAACCCCGTCTCTGGTAAACATACACAAATTAGCCGGGCGTGGTGGCAGGCGCTTGTAGTCTCAGCTACTCGGGAGGCTGAGGCAGGAGAAGAGCACGAACCCGGGAGGCGGAGCTGGCAGTGAGCCGAGATTGCGCCACTGCACTCCG